>NC_090438.1:829856740-831194021 GCF_031143425.1 Pleurodeles waltl
GCAGTGCACCATCATTTTCTGTTAAATCTGGACCATTGTGTTTTTGGTTAACCAAAAGCATGTGATACCCAGAGCCAACAAATGGGCTGCAGCTTAATATGATTTTTCATTGTGTATGGACCATTTATTGTAAAATCTAATAAATGAAAAATGGATATGAAGGAAACCTCTGAACTTTTAAAGTGTGCACAGGATACTGGCTCTAGGAATAGTGAGTATTTGTAGACCTCTGAATTTGGGTTTACCCATACTATTATGTGATTTAGAGGACAATTTCGAGATGTGACCTTTCACAATGGCATACATTTGGAAAGCAATAATGGTGAGAAGTTCAATTCATAATACATTTTTTATACTATTCTGTGTTCCCATGTGTCTCCTGATAAAAGCTCAATCAAATATGTGTGCCTGGGCCTGGCGCCCGTGACACAAAAGATCTCAACACTCAATATGGAAATGGGGCAGCTGCAGTATAAAGGTCCAGGCTTGGCCACTACCAAGTAAAACCTAGCAAACCCATACATTTGAGAAAACTAGACACCAAGTGGAGTCCTGGATGTTGGGTTTTGTGCAGATCTCACAATATTTTCATACCCACAATGCCCAGCAAACCTCATTGACTGGAACATTGCAATTTCTCACATTTCTGAGACAGAAACATTAATCATCTGAGAGAATCCCCAAAAGCCTTACCACGAGAGCTCCCACACTTTTCTCAATAAAACCCTTAGCCCACTTGTGTGGCTTGCCTGGCACCCATGACACAACCCCCTCTCCCCCTCACCCAAATGCAAAGTGGATAAATCAACATTTCCTGTCATGAAATGACCTGTTTTGGCAATGGTGTTAGATGGGGTATTTCATCCTGGGCTTAGCCAGGGAAACCTACTGAACCAAGATATTTTTCAAAACTGGACACTCAGAAGAGCCCATGGTTTTGTGCCTTCTGTAGATCCTACTGTATTTATTACCTATAACGCCCTGCAAATGTCAGACTTTGAGTAAACCTTTACATTTTTCTCACTCATATTTCTGTGACAGAAACCTCTGAAATTTGTGAGGATCCACAAAATTCCTACCACCATTCGTTCCCACACTTCTCTAAAAAAATGCCACCCCACTTGGTGGCTTGGCCTAGCGCCTATGACACAAAAGGCCCCAAAACACAACATGGAGACATCAACATTGCCTGTCAAAAAATGAACTGTTTTGGCTCTGAAGTAGCTGCAGTATTTGGACCAAGGCTTGGCCCCCACCTATGGACACCTACAAACCCCAGACAGTTTTGAAAATTAGTGCGGATTGTGCACAATGTTTTGTAACCACAACACCCAGCAAACCTCAAACATTGACTAAAATCTTGCATTTTCCTCACGTTGTGGTGGAAAATGTCGAAATCTGTTGGGAGCCACAAAATTCCTATCGCTCAGCATTCCCAAACCTCTCCCAATAAAAATGATACTCCACTTGTGTTGCTTGGCCTAGCTAGCCACAAAACAAATGGCCTCAAAATGGAGACATCAAAATTTCCTGTAAAAAAAAAATACCTGATTTGGTGATAGGGTAGCTGTAGTATTTGGACCAGGCTCGGTCCCAACCCAGCAAAACCAGCAACCCCAAACATTAAAAAAAAATAGACACCCCTAGAAGTCCAGAGTGGTGTGTCTACTATAAATCTTATGTTCTTACCAGCAATGGCCTGCAAACCTAAAACTGTGACTAAAATCTTGCATTTTCCTCATCTTTCTGTGATGGAAACTTCTGTAATCTGCAGGGATCCACAAAATTCTTACCCAAGCAGTCCCACACTCTTCCCAATAAAATACTACTACACTTGTGTGCCTCGGCCTAGCACCCATAACAGAAAAGGCCCAAAACACAACATAGAGACACCAACAATTCTAGTCAGAAAATGACGTGTTGTGACAACGGGGCTAGCTGCATTTTTTAGGCCGAGGCTCAGCCGCCACCCATTTCAACCTACCAAACCAGACATTTCTGATACATAGACATCCATAAGAGCACAGGAAAGAGGGCAGGTCCATGCCAGAGGAGCCACCCTCTCCTAAAATAGCTTCTACTGGCTTTCAGCCCCCCCACAAAGTGGGGAGAGTTGTGGGTAAACACCCCCATCTCTCCTTTACGTGGGACAGAAAGACTGTTGCGCCCAAGGGAAGGAAGCCCAGGCCAATTCACCAGGGGGAACCCTCCCCCAAAATTGCACACTGCAAAAAATTCCCTACTGCCTAGTGGGCTTTCTGCCCTTCTAAGTTGTCAGACTGGGGTTAAGTACCTCCTGTGCACTCCCCATGGGGGGATAATACCTATTAATCCCAGGGGCAGAGAAGCACATGGCCAAGGAGGGTTGCTTTCCCCAAACCTGTACACTATAATATTCATTGATGCTGAGTGGGCTTTCTGCCTCCCAGGGGGCATATTGGGGGGAACACTCCCTATCTACCCCCTTGATTTTGTGTCTAAACTTTGATTTAAAAACTATATATTCGTGTTTTCACCAGAAACTGTTTCTTTTCCAATACATTTGGATGACTTGTTCACCACTACCTCAGTGTGAACAGCAAGATAAAAATTTCAGCCTTACTTGTGGTAGGAAAAAGGATCAATACCCACCAAGATTTCTCCACAGATACCACTGACCATTTGTACAGAATTCACAGCATTGAAAACAGAATTAAAGGTTGCTGGGTGTAAATATGGCCTATTTAATCCTTCTGCTAGGAGAATCTCTACGGATAATGTCTAATAATCAACCCATTCTCCAGTTAATCTACTTACTTACCTGGGTCAATGTGCTCCCTTGTCAATGGACTCACAAACGTTTAATCATCTTTAAAGTTATGCTCTTTTAGAGTGTATTTTATCCTGTTGCATTCAAATTTATCTTTTTATTAGAGGAATACTATAGAAGTTTAGTTATGCTTGGTTCCTGCCTTTGTTTTTACCACTTTCCCCTTTTATGTTGTTAATTTTATAGAGCCTTCCTTAGGTTGTCATTCTGTGTTATATATGTGAGCTATGGCGTTCTATTACCACTAACAATAGCTTCTTTTAATGCAATTTTTTTCTTTAGTATTTCCTACTCTCTTTGGCTACTAATAGAAACACTAAAATTGTCTTTTTATTTTAAATGGTCTGTGACACACTGTCATTAGGAAGAAAGTTGCTGATTATGTAGCTGATCATCTAGATAAACATAAAGGTGATGTATAGCTGCTTCAAGAAACTCCAGTTCATAACAAAATCCTGAGAGCTGTGATGATGAGCTGGACTTCTATATTTGTTTTGTCTCCTGCTAAAGGTTGAAAAAAGGTGTTGCCATTTTGTTTCTCAAAAAATCTTCAGATCTAAATTCTACACAAACATAGTAATTCAGATGGTAGATCAGCACTTGTCAAGTTAAAATGAGTTACATTTATATTTTATTTAATAAACATCTGTGGATCTACTACTGATATTTCTGGAAACATATTACTTTGAAAAACATCAATATTGGTAAGGCATCTTTGATTGTTTATGGCAATTTTCATCCAATCAACATCTTCATTCGACAGAATGTCTTCTTGAACAAGTAGATCTTCAAAATATTTTACTTTATTTAAATACTTATTAAAATTCATCAAATTGATTCGTCACTGGATAATACCGTATCCCACCACCAAGAAATTCTCTTTTTTTGTAATTCACATTCCACATATTCTAGAATTTATTACTTTACTCAAGGAGTATATGCTACATGATTACCATGCCTTGGAGTGAGCAAAGTAATGTATCTGATCATTATTAATTTCCCTCTTTGTTAACATTCATGATTTTGATATGCCAATGTTGAGATGGAGAATGAACTGTGACTCTGTTCTTAATTTTCATAACGAAGACAAATTATTACATGCTATTAATGATTATTTTACATGGAATAGAGCAGGTGATACATACAAAATAACACATTGGCATGCAATTGAAGCATGTATGGGGCAAAACTATTTCTATAGTGGCACATACAAATAAAATATTTCACAGTAATATCTGGTGAAAAAATTGCTAAATTTGGGAGACTTTTTATTACTTTTACTAACATTAAATATGTAACCCATTCATTTTAAATAATCTGTGATATGAATATAGTGCCTTACTTAGTAAAAATTAGGGGGCATATTTACAAGCCCCTAGAACCACCTTAAGCCTCCCTAGTGCCATTTTGTCTAAGGAGGCATTTCTCCTGTGCTGTATTTGCAAAGTAGTGCAATGCTTCCATTGCGCCACTTTGTTAACCCTTGCTCCACATTATGCCTGCATCAGGCATTACGTATACAAGGGGGCATTCTGACGCAGGGAGGCCCGAAAAAAATGGTGCAATGAAATTTACAACATTTCACTATGCCATTTTGTCTGTCATTTTAAATGCCTTCCCAGAGCTGGCATTAAAAAAACCAATGGGCCTCCCTGTGCTTTGGTGCACTAGCATCAGAATTATTGACACTAGTGCAGCAAAGCGCTACAGTAGCATCAAAAATGTTGACGCTATTCTCCTAATGACTGCAAAGGTGTGCTGTATTGTAAATACTGCGCAACTATGGTGTTGTTAGGTGGGGCAGGAGCAACGCAAGAAAAGTGACGCATCGGAACCGATGTGCCACTGTCTTGTAAATATACCCCCAGGTGTCTTACTTTCTGATGAGATAACAAAATATTATGTAGCACTAACAAATCCAGTGAAGTACTAGCTAATTACCTGCTCATTGAAAAAGAGAAGACTGAGATTAGTGCTCTGGTCATCGTTTACTGATGTCATCAAAATGATATTACTAAGGAATTTATAGCTGTCTTTTTAAATCCTTGTCAAAAAATTATTGATGTCTAAAATAAAGTTATAGAATAGGTTTTTTGTCATACAGTTCACCTACTTTATCTCAGAATGAAGCAGAAGTCATAGAATTTCCAATTGATTATAGTAATTTATTAAGTTCCACAGTTCTATGAAAACACCTGGCCCTCCAGGCATATCTGTAATTTTTGTAGAAAACATCTGAACACATTTAGTTACATTTTTATTGCATGTTGATGATTCTTTTGCTGAAGCTATTACTGATATTTTACCCCAACCAGATAAAGATAATTTTCTTTTTTCTACTTAGAGACCAACGTCTTTAAATAAACAAGATTGTGAACTGTATGACAAGCTTTAGTGAACAGACTGTCATCAGGTATTGCTTCACTTACTAATCCTGACTAAGTTGGTTTCATAATGATAGAATCTCTACTAACAATACAAACTTATTTGTAATGTTCTATATTCCATTGAATCAATTTCACCTCCCCATGGTCATTTGGTGTTAGATGCTGTAAACGCTTTTGATAAAGTTCATTGCCAACTTCTTTCAATAACTATGCATTTCTTTCATCCTGTCCCTAATTTGAAAATATTACTATGTTTTGTTTGTTAAAACAGTAGGCAAAATATGTTAAAGGGATAACATCTAATTAATGTAATGTCTTTCATGGACCTAGACAAGGTTGCCTCTATACATGCTTCTCTTTTTGGCAATTAAACCATCATTGCATTCTCTTCAACTCTGTGTTTGTAATTTTAAAGACTCCTATGTCGAAACCTATCTTACTTCTATTATGATTATTTTTAATATCATTACTTGTTATGCATCAGTATCTGGTTATACTTTAAATATTAGTAAGACTGCATTATTTCCTCTAAATGTTCATTGCCACTTTGATATGATTGAAGATGCAAGTATTATTCAATGCAATACTAATTTCTAATATATTTGTCTTATCTTTCAAAATCCATTAACACACAGTTGAATTAATCCGTAGTATAGAAAATAGGCAAAACTATGCACAACTGGTTGACATCATTTCAACTTGTTGGATTAAGATTGAAGCAGTTAAATTGATAGTACCTGTAACACAACCCCCTCCCAGCCTAAAGACAGGGTAGGCCAATCAATACCTTGCTGGACCTCCCTGCTCAGGGCGATAGAACCTGCACAATGGCCCGCTACTGCAGGAGCTCTTGCCAGTTCTATGCCTCTCTGAACCCAGGTTGATCCCTCGGTCAACACTCTTAGGGCCCACTGAACTAACCTTGGGGGAACTCTTCTCCTCATCTGAGAACCTCACCTAACCTTACCTTGCCCAGAGACGCATCCCAGTAGGCAGACAGTACCACCAGGGCCAACAGTGTGATGTGGCCCATTTAACCTCTAGGGTCTGACTTCAGTTCCCCTCCCAGGGAAAACTCTGAACACAAGGATAACAACCTACAAAGGCTACTGACAGCTGTCAGTATCAAGGGCCAGGCCCCAGGCCATCCTAGCATCTCTAGCCTCTCTGGTTTTAAAAAGTGGGGACAACAAGTGATGGACGGAATGCTGAACATTGTCAAACATTCACCCCCAGTACAGTGATCTGGGCCTAAATCCATCGTTTTTTTGCTGCCCATGCCATTCCAGTTTGGACCCAGCCATATGCAAATCAGTCTTGACCCTGTTCCCCATGGGAACAGTTCAGCCCGAACTGCTAGGCCAGGTCTTCCCTGGAATGGAAACAAGCATCCTGGGACCGGTTTCGGGGTTTCACCCCTCATCAGCCAGGCTAGCTTAAATCCAGTGGCATGGGAAGCACGGGACCCACGTCTGGGCATACCCTTCCCACTTAGGGCGACAAAGCAAAAACAACAAGTGATGGATGGAATGCTGAACATTGTCAAACATTCAATCAGTCAATCAATCAATCAGTTGCATTTATAAAGCGCACTACTCACCCGTAAGGGTCTCAAGGCGCTGGGGGGGGGGGCCGGGTCACTGCTCGAAGAGCCAGGTCTTGAGGTGCCTTCTGAAGTGAAGGTGGTCTTGTATGGCGCGAAGGTGGCTGGGAAGGGAGTTCCAGGTCTTCGCTGCTAGGTAGGAGAAGGACCTGCCTCCGGCGGTGGCTTTGCGAATGCGGGGTACGGCTGCCAGGGCTTGTCCGGTCGAGCGTAGGGTGCGAGGAGGAGTGTAGAAGGAGACGCGGTGGTTGATGAGTTCTGGTCCGCGGTTGTGCAGGGCTTTGTGTGCGTGGGTGAGGAGTCTGAAGGTTATCCTCTTGTTGACTGGGAGCCAGTGGAGTTTCTTCAGGTGACCGGAGATGTGGTGGTGGCGGGGTATGTTCAGGATGAGTCGTGCGGCAGCGTTCTGGATTCGTTGAAGTTTCCTCTGCAGCTTGATGGTGATGCCGGCGTACAGGGCGTTCCCATAGTCCAAGCGACTGGTGACGAGGGCGTGGGTGACGGTCTTCCTGGTGTCGGTGGGGATCCAGCGGAAGATCTTGCGGAGCATGCGGAGGGTGTTGAAGCATGCTGAAGTCACCGAGTTGACCTGTCTGGTCATGGAGAGGGAAGAGTCCAGGATGAAACCGAGGTTGCGTGCGTGGTCGGTGGGTTGGGGAGTGCTGCCTAGGGCGGGAGGCCACCAGGAGTCGTCCCAGGCGGTTGGTGTCGGGCCGAGGATGAGGACCTCCGTTTTCTCTGTATTCAGTTTAAGCCGGCTGTCTGTCATCCAGTTCGCTACTTCCTTCATGCCTTCGTGTAGTCTGGTTCTTGCTGAGGTGGGGTTGTTGGTGAGGGATAGGATGAGCTGGGTGTCGTCTGCGTAGGATATGAGGTCGAGTCCGTGTTTGCGTGCGATGTTCGCCAGGGGGGTCATGTAGATGTTGAAGAGGGTGGGGCTGAGGGAGGATCCCTGGGGGACGCCGCAGATGATCTCCGTAGCCGTGGATCTGAAGGAGGGGAGGCGGACTCTCTGAGTTCTTCCGGAGAGGAAGGAGGTGATCCATTCCAGGGCCTTGCCTCTGATGCCGGCGTTGCTTAGGCGACGTATCAGGGTGGCAGACCGTGTCGAATGCTGCAGAGAGGTCCAGGAGTATGAGGGCCACGGTTTCTCCTTTGTCGGTCAGGGATCTGATGTCGTCCGTGGCTGCGATGAGGGCGGTCTCGGTGCTGTGGTTAGCTCTGAAGCCGAACTGTGAGGGGTCGAGTGAGTCGTTGGTTTCCAGGGCGGTGGTGAGTTGAGCGTTGACGATTTTCTCGATCACTTTGGCGGGGAACGGTAGGAGCGAGATGGGCCGGAAGTTTTTGAGTTCGGTGGAGTCTGCTGTTGGTTTCTTTAGGAGGGCGTTCAGTTCGGCGTGCTTCCAGTTCTCCGGGAAGGTGGCGGTGGAAAAAGATGTGTTGATGACGTCTCGGAGGTGGGGTGCGATGATGTTGTCGGCTTTGTTAAAGATGTGGTGCGGGCAGGGGTCGGATGGTGATCCTGAGTGGATGGAGTTCATGACGCGGGTGGTTTCCTCAGTGGAGGTTGGGTTCCAGGTGTGGATGGTGGTGTTGTCGGTGGCGGGTTCCGGTGGAGGGTTCGTGTTGGTTGTGGTGAAGCTGTTGTAGATGTCAGTGATCTTGTGGTGGAAGAAGGCTGCGAGGGAGTCGCAGAGGTCCTGTGAGGGAGGGATGGAGTTGTTTTTGGCGTCGGGGTTGGAGAGCTCTTTGACGATGCCAAATAGTTCCTTGCTGTTGTGGGCGTTGCTGTCTAGTCTGTTCTGGAAGGCTGATTTTCGTGCTGCGCGGAGGAGTTGGTGGTGTTTGCGGGTGGCGTTTTTGAGAGCAGACATGTTTTCGTCGGTCTGGTTGAGGCGCCAAGTCTTCTCGAGGGTGCGCCATTCTTTTTTGGAGTCTTTGAGGTCGGGGGTGAACCAGGAATTTTTCTTGTGGCTGTTTCTGTTTGCTTGGGTCTTCAGGGGGGCCAGGAGGTTGGCGCAGTCTGAGATCCAGCTCGTGAGGTTGTTGGCGGCTTCGTTGGGGTCTGTAGTGCTGGTGGGTGGGTTCTGAGAGAGGGTCGATGTGAGTTGTTCCGAGGAGATTCTGTTCCACTGTCTTCTTGGTGGCTGTTGGGCGTGGTGGTGTACGTTGGTTTTCTTGAAGCTGAAGTGGACACAGCTGTGGTCTGTCCAGGAGGGTACGGTGGTGTGGCTGAAAGAGATGTGTTTGCTGGAGGAGAAGATGGGGTCCAGCGTGTGTCCGGCGTAGTGGGTGGGGGTGTTGACTAGTTGTTTCAGTCCCAGGTTGCCGAGGTTGTCCAGTAAGGCGGTGGTGTTGTTGTCGGTGCGATTCTCCAGGTGGAAGTTGAGGTCCCCTAGGAGGATGTAGTTGGTGGACGGCAGTGCGTGTGGGCTGATGAAGTCTGCGATGTCTTCGCTGAACTTTGTGCGTGGTCCCGGTGGTCTGTATATGAGTGTGCCTCTGAGGGTGGTCTTGGGGTCGCTGTTGATTGAGAAGTGGAGGTGCTCGGCGTCGGGCAATGAGTTGTCGGTGTAGGTTGAGATGCGGATGGAGCTCTTGTGGGCGATGGCGATGCCTCCTCCGGTGCGGTTGGTACGGTCTTTCCTGATGATTTTGTAGCCGTCGGGGATGGCTATGGCGATGTCGGGTGCCGAGGAGGGGTTCATCCAGGTCTCGGTGAGGAAGGCGATGTCCGGGTTTGTAGAGTCGATGAGGTTCCACAGTTCGATGGCGTGCCTGTGGACGGATCTGGTGTTGACCAGGATGCATTCGAGGTTGTTTCCGGGCGAGTCGTTCCTGTTGGGTGTGGTGTGAGTTCGTAGGCAGGTGAAATGGCAGTTGCGGCAGGTGAAGGGTCCATGGGTCCGCTTCGGGGTGGCGCGGCAGCAGCCCGGCGTGCGGCCGGGGTTGAGAGCGGTGAGGAAGGCGGAGTTGTGGGTCAGGCAGGGGAGGTGGGGGTCGCGGGGGCCAGGGGTTGTGGCACTAGGCGCGGTCCAGGCGCGGACGGGCGCAGACGGGCTTGCCTTAGGCGCGCCCGCTGCGCGCGGCCTCGCAGCGGCCGCCATTTAAGGGTAGCCGGGGAGGAGGGGTCAGCTGGGAGGCGGGAGGCGGGGGAAACTGGAGGCGGGAAAAGAGCGGCGAGGAGGCCTGGAGGCCTGGGGAAAGAAAACGCGGCAAAAGGCGGCGAAGCAGCGGCGGTAAAAGAACGGCGAGAGGCCAAGAAAAAACTCTAAAGGGAGGGGCTGAGAAGAGAAGAGGGAGGATGGCGGGGGGGGGCACATGGCACTCAGGGGCACTGAGGCGCACTCAGGGGCACACGCACGGGATACACGGGGAAAAAGAGGGATCCAGTCAGTCCGTCACACAGGCACTCGGGGGTACACGGGCAAAGAAGGGCACACTCGCACACACTCACAGGAGGAGAACGGAGAGGAGGGCAGTCAGGGACTGGTGGCGCTGTGTGAGCAGGGGAGCGACCTACCCGAGGGTCAGTGGTCGCTACCTCTGCCTCGCAGCGGCCGCCATTTCAGGGTAGCCGGGGAGGAGGGGTCAGCTGGGAGGCGGGAGGCGGGGGAAACTGGAGGCGGGAAAAGAGCGGCGAGGAGGCCTGGAGGCCTGGGGAAAGAAAACGCGGCAAAAGGCGGCGAAGCAGCGGCGGTAAAAGAACGGCGAGAGGCCAAGAAAAAACTCTAAAGGGAGGGGCTGAGAAGAGAAGAGGGAGGACGGCGGGGGGGGCACACGGCACTCAGGGGCACTCAGGCGCACTCAGGGGCACACGCACGGGATACACGGGGAAAAAGAGGGATCCAGTCAGTCCGTCACACAGGCACTCGGGGGTACACAGGCAAAGAAGGGCACACTCGCACACACTCACAGGAGGAGAACGGAGAGGAGGGCAGTCAGGGACTGGTGGCGCTGTGTGAGCAGGGGAGCGACCTACCCGAGGGTCAGTGGTCGCTGGGCCTAAATCCATCGTTTTTTTTTTGCTGCCCATGCCATTCCAGTTTGGACCCAGCCATATGCAAACCAGTCTTGACCCTGTTCCCCATGGGAACAGTTCAGCCCCAACTGCTAGGCCAGGTCTTCCCTGGAATGGAAACAAGCATCCTGGGACCGGTTTCGGGGTTTCACCCCTCATCAGCCAGGCTAGCTTGAATCCAGTGGCATGGGAAGCACGGGACCCACGTCTGGGCATACCCTTCCCACTTAGGGCGACAAAGCAAAAACAACAAGTGATGGACGGAATGCTGAACATTGTCAAACATGCTTGTTTCCGGTCCAGTGAGGACCTGGCTTGGCAGTTCGGTCTGGACTGTTTCCATGAGGAACAGGGTCAAGACTGATTTGCATATGGCTGGGTCCAAACTGGGGTGGCATGGTGAGCAAAAGAACGATGGATTAAACCCAGATCTATGACTGGGGGTGAGTGTTTGACAATGTTCAGCATTCCGTCCATCACTTGTTGTTTTTGCTTTAAAAAGTGGGGGGCAGTAACCCCAGGTGACTTGCACCCCTTTTCCACTTCACCTCCCACCAGTTCAGGAGTGGTGTCCTGAGACTGGTCACTCACCCTTGGGTCTGTACCTTCAGGCTGAGCAGGGGACAAGGGTAGGCTCTCCCTCCTCCTTTACCTCTTGCTGGGGTCCTGTACTTTCCACCTTGGAGCGGTAGCCCCAGACAACTGAACTGTCAGAGCACCTCTGAGGGTCACCTCTCCCAGTTCCCCTGACACCTAGGGCAACTCATTCCCCAGAAGGCAATCTATGGCATGTGGGGACTGACTATGACCCGCCTCTGGGTCACCTCCCCACCCCACTCTAGAGATACCAGGGCCATAGGGTGGAAAAAGTCCTGCCCATGGGCTGGCGTCACCCTACACACCTGACCGGTGTACTGTTCTGGGGAGACAAGCCTTTCCACCATCATGGTGTGGCTAGCACTACTGTCCCTCAGAGCGGTGACTGGGACTCTATTCACTGTCACCTGGTGGAAGTGCCGACTCCCAACCTCAGGGATCACCAACTCACCCTCTGAGTCCACCTCCCAACTAAGGGATATCAGGGCATGATCTATGACCTGCCCCTGGGGGCTACCTCCCCCTAAGGCCACATTGGCCACCTCAGTAGAGGGGCACCAGTGGGGGTTCTCTTAGGACAGACAGAGTTCCCTTGCCTGTATCCCAACTGGAGACACTCAAAGCACTGGGGTTGAAAATAGGGTGCCCTGGGCCACAGCCCACCAGAACCCCCCTCCTTCCTGTCAGAAGGGACATGTGACCCTTTTTCTCCTGCATTGTCCTTGGACCTGTCTGTGTCTCCCTTGACCTGCTTCTCCTTCTTCCGTTGGCCACCCTGCCTACCCTTGGCTGGGTCTTCCACATACACCTTCTTGTGAACCCTGGTACTCACCCAACGGTCCGCCTCCACAACAAGCTTTCTGGGGTCAGTAAGCTTACTATCGGTCAAGTGCTGGTGCAGCTCTGCAAAACACAGACTAGACAAGTGCTCCCACGCAATTAAGTTGTACAGCCCCTTAAAATCTGTCACATTACTGCCCTTCACCCAACCATCCAGTGCTCTGCAAAACGAATCTGCACATTCCAACCAGGTCTGGGACTCCGTTTTCTTTCTCTACCTGAACTGATCCCGGTACTTGTCAGTAGTGAGACCATACCTAGTGAGAAGGGCCTCTTTAATGTCAGCATAGGTGAGATTGTACCCCTTACTCAAAGATAGCAAGGTGTCCCTCCCCTCCTCTGTGAAATGGTTCCATAAACCTGTTCCCCAATTCTTCTCAGGGACCCCATTCATATGGATAGATGCCTCAAATCCCTTAAACCACCTCTGTATGTCGTCTACCTTCTTGTACTCCCTCCCTACATTCTTAGGAATGTGCACAATTCTGTCTAACTGCACTGAGGAATTATTGCCACCGTCCTGGCTGGACCTGCTCCTCACATCCAGCTCCTTTCTTTTGAGCTCATGGTCCAAAACCATCTTCCCTTCCTCCATGGCTCGCTGCTCCCTCTGAGCCTCCATTTTTAATCCCTCCAATTCAATCTTGTGCCTCCTGGCTTCTCTCCTGTCCTCCAGCTCCTCTGGAGTCAGGCCATTTGATCCACCACTGCTGCTTGGTACAGGGTCTACCTCTCCCCTGACAGCTCCTGCCCCCTCAGTACATCTTCCCTAGGATTTGTGTCTGCAGACTCTCTGTTTGGATCCTCAGACTGCCCACTGGCAGCTCTGGCGGCTACCCAGACCCTCAGCAGCTTTTGTAGCTCCTCTTTTTTGGTGAGGCCTCTGACCTGAACTTTGAGGTTTTTACAAACTGCCTTCAGCTCTTTTACGGTATAGGTTTCCAACCTATCCTCCTCAAAAATCAAATCCTGGTATGCAAGTGAGGATGCTCTGGATTGAGACATGATGTTGTTGGGGTTTACTTGAACTCAAGATAAAAAATAGGTCAAAGAGAAAAAAATAAAACACAAAAATCTGTATATGGAACGTAGTGGTCTGCAATATGGTAGTAGTGTACACCAATCACTGTGGGTCAAGTGCAAATGCAAGTCCTATCCTCGCTGCCAACAACCAGTGTTAGAAATGGGGTCTCTAGCTGGCAGTCGGTTTGCACCCTGTCCAAGTAGGGACCCTCACTCTAGTCAGGATAAGGGAGATACCTACTCAGCTCACCCCCTTGGTAGCTTTGCACGAGCAGTCAGGCTTATCTAAGAAGCAAT
The DNA here is from genome assembly GCF_031143425.1 of Pleurodeles waltl. NCBI lineage: Eukaryota > Metazoa > Chordata > Amphibia > Caudata > Salamandridae > Pleurodeles > Pleurodeles waltl. The sequence goes on from NC_090438.1 coordinate 829,870,318, forward strand.
GTGTAATGCATTTGCACATAACACACAGTAACACAGTGAAAACACTACAAAAGCACACCACACCAGTTTTAGAAAAATAACCAATATTTATTTATTTAAAGCAAGACCAAATAAAATAAAAATCCAACATACAGTAAAACAAATATGAATTCTGCAAGATTTACTCAACAATACAGTTTCTTGCAGTCAATAGCTCCACCTGGTGCTATCATGGCATCGTGATCAACAAAACCAACAGTTCAGGCCAGCTGCGGCGTCGCGGGCCAGCTACGGTGGCGGGAAGACCCGCCATCAGTACCTTGGATTTGTAGCGCATTGTGATCCTCGCGGTGAGCTCCACAGAACGGCATCGCTGATGTCGCGGTGTCAGTTACAGAGTCGGTGCAGGAGTCATTGGGCCCTTGAAGTCACACGCATTGCAGAATGAACTCCGGGCTGATGAAGTCAGGAGCGCAGGCGTGTATGGCGTCGGGGCTGCGGTGCGAAGCAGGACTATGCGACATGCGGTGCTCAAAGGTCACGGTGCAGGCAGCGGCTCGGTGACGGCGTCCAGTGGCGTAGGTGAGACCAGGGCTGCGGTGTAAAATGAGGCGGTGCAACGTGCAATATCCACAGGTTACGGTGCAGGCAGCGGCGTCGTCATTGCGGAAGCGCTGTCATTGGTAGGCCCAAGCCAGCGTTACGGGACGGTGCTTCGTGACCCTCACGAGCGGTGTCCACAGGCCACGGTGAAGGCAGGGATGCTTGGTGACGACAGAGGAGTGGATGGTGCTGGCGTAGGTGGACCGGGGCTGCGGTGCCCACAGGCCACAGTGCAGGCAGCGGCGCCGGTGTCAGCAGGAGCGTCGTCGTCGGGGAAGCCCAGGCTGTGGTGTGAGCAGGCGATGCCGGAGTGCGGGGTCCACAAGTCGCAGTGCGAGCAGCGGCTCGGTGAAGTCGTCTGATGATGGCGTCGGTGAGACCAGGGTCGCGGTGCGAAGTGGGGCAATGTGACTCCGTGTGACGTTGGCAGGTTACAGTGCAGCCAATGGCTTAGTTGGTGGTGTTGCAGTGGTTTCTCTTCTTGAACAGCACAAAACACTCAGTTCCCAGTGCTGCATGTCGAAGAAACTGAAGTCTTTGGTGTCCCTGAGACATCCAACAGGAGGCAAGCTCTACTCCAAACCCTTGGAGAACTTTCTCAAGTTGTTTTATGCGTTCTATTTTGATTAATTAAAAATATTTTTTTTAAATAAAATGCATGTCTCTGTGGACTGTCTGTCCCCAATGCACCATGAATACTCTGACATCGCTCTGACTTCTTCCAGCCGAATGGATTCCTCCAGTACAGATTTCTGGAGTGGGGACAGGCAGGGTTGCAGGAGTTCAGTCATGAATCCTTGTAACAGGTAGGGGGCATCCACAGCTCCGTACAGAGTGCAATAGTAATCGCTGGAATGCATCGTTAATATCTGTCTGCATAGAGACCAGTGAGCCATCATCACATTTGTTAGCTCCGACTGGGGTATGCTGTTGGTCTTCCTTGACCAACCATGCTTAATGTCTGCCCGGTCAGTCGCCCTCTATGTGCAGCATACTCAGGCGATGTTTGTATTCATGTTCACCCAGACTCCCCTCCAGTTCTCTATATTTTTCACATAACCATCAAAGACTCTCGATCCCGATGTTCTGAGCTGCTACTGCTTTCTCTAAGGGACATAGGGCCTGATTCTAACTTTGGAGGACGGTGTTAAACCGTCCCAAAAGTGGCGGATATACCACCTACCGTATTACGAGTCCATTATATCCTATGGAACTCGTAATACGGTAGGTGGTATATCCGCCACTTTTGGGACGGTTTAACACCGTCCTCCAAAGTTAGAATCAGGCCCATAGTTTCCTTTCCACTGTTAATAACTCATCATGTAGTGGTCGTCGGGACCCCGAGGTGGCAGCCATGCAATGAGCCCATACCACTATTTTGTGTGCATCCCATTCCTTGGCCCTGATACAGGTAGATCTCATGTTAAGGTCAAAGTATTCAGTGATGCATGTGGAGAGGCCTTCAGGAAACGGGGGATCTGACAATACTTCAGTGTACAGGTGCCAGATAGGAATTTGCGTGCACTGTTCACCCCACTGTAAGATCACCTGCGGTCTTGTGATATGTGTCCAAAGGCTTCACCAAATCAAACTAAAAACAACAACCATAACACAACTATCGTGTCTCCCCCAGGTCAGGTGACACTGGAGTCCCCGCCGAAAAGACTCCGATGGGTGCTCTATGTGTCGAAGAGCATAGAAGTGTGTGCTGTATTATGAGGCTTCTGTATCACTTGTGCCTGTTTCGTCACAACTTGATCCTGGGATGGTTTTTCCTTGATGGGTCTCTGCCTGCATCGTTGAGGTTTTGACACCAATCAGTCCCCTGCACATGACCCTCCAGGTGGACCCTGTACTAGTCCTATAGCATGTATCCAAGTCCATACTTCCTCCAGGGAGTGGAAGAGGTGGGTTGTCTCACCATCAATCAGTCTCTGGAAAAAGAAGCACATACTTGAGATTTGATTCATGGAGGCGCTGATTAACTCTTGAATAGGAGCTGTGAAGTCACTATACTTCCACTGTGAAATCAGGGTATGCCGCAATCACTACATTTTCATATTGCCAGGGGCCTTTCGCACGGAACTGTTGTTGCAGCAAGTCACAGCCCCGATAACTAAGAAGTTGACCAATGATGGGACATGGCGGGGCACCCAAGGGGTGGTAGTCTGTCTGGTATCCAATGTGCTCTTTCTATGGAAAATAATTTCGGCACCTTGTCTGCAAGCACCATCTTCATCAGCTAGTTCTCAAGAAATAGCTCCTCACCGGGTAACTCAGAGCATTCAGGGAATCCCAATGGGCGGATGTTGTTGCGCCTGTTGTGCTGCTCCACGTTCTCTGCTCTGCAGTGTAAACTGGCCACCTCCTTCCCCATGGTCTTCAGCTGCACCTGTAGCTCCTGTTTCTTGAGTCTCAGTGTAATCAGGATGGACTCTGTTCACCACCCGGTCTGGCAACATGTGGTGGTCAGTCTTAGCAAATTCACATCCACGAAGACGTGTCAATCCGGGCCTCCAAAGAGGTTTTAGTGTCTAGAATGGCATGCAGTACTTTTTCAAACTAGGTGGAGTGAGTTCGGAGGGTAGCTTCAAAACAGTTTAAAGTGTCCAGGGTCCGGCCCATGGAGACAGAAGATGCTGTTAAATTGCTGCCACCTTGAGGCAGCGGTTTGGTGGTCTTTGGTTTCACCATCATTATAATCATGCAGTATGGCCACATGGGTGGTCCTGAGAGGGTGGTACTGTCAATTACCCACCAGTAGTGCCTGAGGCACAAGCTTGCAGGACCTGGAGGCAAAAGTTGGGAATGATGCACCTTATGAGCCCCCAAGTAGGTATGCCTTGAGTGTCACCACATGTGGCCAAGGCCACTAGCTTCCCCCTTCACACCAGTACTCTTGAATCCTCTGGCAGAGAGTGCAGTGTGCAGGACTCTTAGAGCTGTATGCAGCACCAAGAATCATAAGCCAGGCGCTGGAGAATGGGACAAGTTAACAAGGGTGGGGTAAGCTCTTGTGCTAAGAGCTGACTGCGTAGTCCAGGGCACTGTATATAGACAAAGTCACAGTACATTGCATACCCCCACAGTCTGGAATAAAGTGTCTGCCAGTCTAAAGTCCTACACCATCGCTCCAGTTGGTAGTAATCAAAGGGTTCATGTTAATGAATGGGATGAGTCATAGTTAGTAATGGGGCCATCCTTCAGGCATCGCCAGCATTCATAGTGTCCACAGCAAGTAGTCCTACTTGCACTGCCCGTGTTGGCAGTGTCCCACAGTAGAGGCCCCTGGTGGTCCTCAGGTACAAGATACTAGTATTCACTCTGGCCCATTTGGGCCCAGGTTGGAGGGGAGCACTGTGGGATAGATGTAGGACCCCAGGAGATTCAGGCCTCAGTGCAACAGGGCAGGGAGCCCAGAGGCAGAGGCGGCATCAACTCACCCGACAGTCTTCAGCAATGCGCACCAACGATGCACGAGCCCTCTCCTACATCTCACTGGTTTGCCGGTCAGTAGGAGGCATGCGGGTGATGCGAGGACTGCAGAACCACTGCAGTCAAGTGATATCACTCTGCATGCACTGATGCAATCAGTTCCCACCAGAGGGCCGCCGGTAGGGCATGTCAGCATCCACACATCGTGTGGCAGCAGGATCAAGGCAGAATGTGGTGATTCTGGCTGGAAGCGTCCGGAGACCTGAGTGTGCCCCAGTATAGCCAACTCAGGAGCAAGTCATCATTGGTCGGAAGAGTGCTTGGAAGATCTCTTTGAGGGGCTCCTATGGCGAAGTCCTTTGGTGCACGCCTCAGTTCGCCTCCGCTCGTGACACTGGGTGTCTGCTGGGTCCAACGTGTCAGTGACAGGCCTCTTGGGGCCTGGGCCACGACGAGCACCACAACCCCGCTCAAGGGGGCAGCGAGCAGTTTTTTAGGAGGGGCAAATAGGTAGCGATTATGGCGGGAGTCTCCCTCTCACCTCCAGTAGTGGTCGCTGCTTGGCGCGGTCCCTACATGGCTCAGAGGCTCTGTCTTGAAAGGCCCCACTCTAGGCCTCACCACCAATCTCCTCTGCGGGTTCCCCATGCAACCGGGCTATGGCGATGCTCGCTCACTACCCACAGAATTGGCAGTCCTCAGTAGTAGGAAGGAGTTCAGTGTGCACAGGTGTCAAAAAGGGGCTGGATGGGGAGGATAAAGGAGGGATTGTATTCCGACCTGCAACGGAGCTCACTAGTGAGCGTCTGATGCGGGTGCCATCTTGGCCATGTAACAAGCATTACATACAACTTACAAAATTATTAGAATTGCACTGGCATAATGTACATTACATTTAAATTGCTTTATGGGAAAAATAACTGGTAGTGTTTATTTGATGTTATGAACATAATCAATGCATGGTTAGCCATAGAAAAAAACTTGGATAACCATAGTTGTCAATAAACATAAAAACACAACTGCACACATCATGCAGTTTTGAACATTGTCAAGGGTGAAGCTACTTTCAGAGGAATACCTTTGTTATTGGTACACATATTTAATGTTAACAGGGAGCCCATTTTATGCATTTTGACTTACTATTGAAGTTTTTTTTTTCAATTCTTCGAATCCCTAAAGCATATTTATTTGCTTTTTTTTACAGCCTAAAGCCTTTGATGCTTCTGAAACAATATCTGCATGCGCTGTACTTCAAAGGTCTCCGTGCACCATTATCAAAAGGTTTTTTATTTCCAGCGTGTGACATAAATGCACTTCCTGGAGTGAATGTTCAATGTGATAGCTGTGTGCTTTGCCACGGGAGCACTGAGCCTGTCATATTCCCCATTCAGCAATCGGCCACCCATGCCAATAGACTTTAATTAATTGACGAGGGCACTCCAGTGCAGCAATTAACAACAAAGAATCACAAATTGCCAGCTTCCGAGACGCTCTGTCTCGCGTGACTCATCCAGCAGAGTCATGTTTGCTCTGTGGAGGTAGAGGGGGATAATATTTTGGTTTAGATGCTGTGCGTCTAGAGCAGGACGCAGTCATGGACGTCATTTGTGGATCTCCAGAAGTCGCATCTGCGACCCCCAGCTTGCCCCTTGAGTAGGGTGATCAGATTTTAAGGAGGAAAAACCGGGACAGGTCAGACATTAAAGAAGGACTAAAGACTTTACTTTCACTTTTATATCTGTCCTATCCCGTTTTTTTTTGCGTAGCTTTGTGAATGTGTGCCTATACATATGTGTGTGTATCTATCTATCTATCTATCTATATATATATATATATATATATATATATATATATATATATATATATATATATATATACATATACACACACACATGCTCACAAGCACACATTTACAATACTACGCATATAAAACTAGCTAGGGCTTGACCTCCCATCCTCAACCCCCAAACCGCCCCCACCCACCTCTCTCTGCTCCCCACTCCGTCCCTCTGCTGGGAGCAGACAGGGTACTGTGTTGCCTGTCAGTAACAGATAAATTACTTTAATCATTTCATACTTTACTTATGCTTCCCTACATGATCTGACCTTTGTCCCAAAAACTGGGACATTTATTTAATGATCTGACCTTTGTCCAAAAAACAGGGACATTTGTTTAAAATTAAGAGAAGCGTCGGGACACAGGGACAGTCCTCTAAAAACTGGGTCTGTCCAGGCAAAATCCCAGACATCTGGCCACCCTACCCTTGCGACCCCTGACACTGCCTCTGCGACTCCTTGCCTCAGAGGTGGCATCATCAGTGCCAGGAACACAAGGGCTGATGGATGTTGCTTAGGGCTCCAATTTCTAGTTTTCAATAAAAAAAAATTATTATACTAATAGTGAATAATGCATTATTCACTATTAGTGTAATAAAATGGAGTATTGTTAGCTGGAATATGACCTTCCTTGGTAGCTGAGGTAAGTAAAAATCACTTTTAAGTGTAGGTTGTGTGCATGCTTGCGAAAAAGAGAGTGCTTATGTAAAAGAGAATGTGTATGACTGAATGTGTGTTTGTGTAAGCATATCTGTGTGAGTGAAACTAAAGATGAAATGCCGTGTGATGTCACTTCCGCTACCCCTGGCATTTTGGTGAATTGACATCCATGGACGCAGTGTTTAATTTGTACCAGTGATTGCTGGAGGTGGATAATATGACCGTTCAGGACTTATTTTTCATTATCAGCTTTTGACTCAGAGAAAGGGAAAGAAAGGTAGAAGAGTGAGGAAGGGGAATGCAGAAAACATTAGGGAATTTGTATCAATGTGAGAAAAAGGGACAATGAAGAACCTGCAATAGTGAAATAAAGAAGTAGAAAGTGCAGGCTGGGGAAATAAAGATGCTTGTGGTGGAATCAAGGCTAAGCAGACTTGGTATTCCACATCCTGGCATTCAGCAACACCAGAGGCTGGTTCGTAGAAAAAAAATGTGGCCACTGCAGTTGCTTTTTTTTGTTTTACAAAGAAAGTACAGGCATTCAGATTTTATTCAGTCTGTTATATTATTGAGCTTAGTTGGGTACGTTTTTTTTATACAGCTCGGCCCTTGTTCCATGGAGACTGGCTCCAAAATAAAGCCAAACGAAGCACACACAGCAGTCACTCTTCCTTCCTTATGCAATTCTTGAAGAGAAAATAGCTACAATGCAGGAGAGGCGAACGCAGTCACACGGTTTAGAATCATGTGACAGAACATGTCTGTCTGCATCTGCCCTACAATTCACATGTATCTTGCTGGAGATCTGAAACCTTAGACAAACTAGGAACAAATACAATAAGGGCCCCAAGCCTTTCCTAAAAGTGTTCTCTCCACGGAGCCTGTTACAGTAACCTAAAAATAGCATATTCTGCCTTCCCTTCACTTTACAGTGTTTATTGAAATCAGTGCACTAGTTCATGAAAGAGCTGAACACAAAGCATTGTCCTTTGCCATGGAAGAGAGAAGGGCAGATCTCTCCAGTGCCTGAATTGCACAAGGAACAACCATAAAACGAGCGCTTTGATAACTTCATTGGATATGTACGCGGGCAACATCGCTAACCAGCATCTCTTGGGTCACTGTTGCACCATTGTCAGGGCTTGGCGATATTCCTGAAAGGTTCTAAGTTCATGTTCAATTCTATATATTTCCTTCAGACAGTTAAATTGAGAAATAATCTTTTTGTTTCCCTTCAAAGAATGCTTATCATATTTTTCATGAAATTCGCAGCGGGATTTACATGCTAAAACCTTTCATGACTCAGCTCATAATGTGACCGCTAACTCCTCTCTGGCTTGGCGCTGTCTATGAATTTGCAGGCTTTCCCACTGCTCTACAATTGCATTCACCTTACCCTAGGCCTGGCCAAAAAGGAAATTATACCAAATGTCTGAAAAATTATGTGGAATTTTTGGGGTATTTTGCGCTATTTTTTAGCATAAAAATCATCTTGCGTCCATATCTTGAGACAGTTAAATGAAGAAATAACCTTTTTGTTTCTTATCAGAGAATGCTTAGCCTATTTTTTCATGAGATTTGCAGCGTGATTTACATGACAAATATTTTGATGATCAGACACACAAAAGGTGATGGGAGGAATCCTTTCAATTTGTCTGACCAGTGGCAACCACTTGGAGTAGCCTTGCAATCCATTGTTCTTTTGCTCACCCTTCCATCTCAGTTTGGACTCAGCCAAATGCAAATCAGCCGTGACCCTGTTCCTCATGAGAACAGTACACCCCAAACTGTCAGACCATGTTCTCACCAAAATGGAACACAAGCAATCTAGAACCGGTTTCGCCCTGCTAAGCAGTCGCGGCTTGTTGCCCTCACATGGAGCGGGGCAGGACAGGTGCAGCACGCAGGGGTGTGGAGGGTAAAAATTTACAAAAATAAAAATACAAAAATATGATAAAACTTACCTGATCCACCACCGCGCTGCTCCTCTTTCTCCTGTTGCTACAGGCACAGGCTCCCAGCCTGCCCTGCGGCCAATCCTGACACTGCTCAGAGCAACGTCAGGATTGGCTGGGAGCACCCAGTCAGGGCGCTCCCAGGCAGACTGAGAGCCTGTGCCTGCTCTCTCCAGCCGGGCAACACAGTGCCAGGCTGGAGAGAGCCTACTGTGCATGTGTGTTTGGTCGGCCCGAGACAGCTAGTCAAACATACATGCACACTGAGGGGAGTGCACAGTGTACTCCCCTCATCCTCGTCATCCACAATGCCCCGCCCCTTTAACAAACAAAACGATAATAAATATGTTTGTTAAAAGATGTGCAGCGGCTGCTGCAGGTGGGAAGGCGACGCTCCTCCGCCCTAACGGAGGAGCCGAAGCTGCTGCTAATGGCTCTTTAGTCAGGTACAGCTTGATTCCAGTGGTTCCAGCAGCACAGTGAGAACTGGACCATGTCTGGGCACACCCTTGTCACTAAGGGCGATACATCAAACACACAAATGGTAATGGAAAGAATGCTCTGAATTTGTCTAACCAACGGAAATCACTCGTGTAGCATCCCAACTCATCGTTCTTTTGCTGAACATGCCACCTCTGTTTGGACCCTGCGAAATGCAATTCAACCTTGATCTTTCTCCTTAGGGGAACTGTTTAGACCAAACTGCCAGGCTAAATGGAACGCAGGCAATATAGGACTTGTTTTGCCCTGATAAGGGCTCATCAGCTAGGGATAGCTTCGTTTTAGTGGCACAGTGAGCACCTAACCCATGACTGGGTATTCCCTTGTCCTTTAGGGTCATACATCATACACACATAAGGTGACGGGATGAATGCTTGCAATTTCTCTAACCACTGGCAATTTTCCAGGGTAGCATCCCCAGACGTGGGTCCTGTGCTTACTATGTCACTGAAATAAAGCCATACCTGGCTGATGATAAGCCCTTATCAGAGCAAAATGGGTCCTTGTTTGTCTGTATTCTGATTCTGGCTTGGTAGTTTTGGTTGGATTTTTGCCATTGAAGGAAGGCCAAGACTGATTTGTATTTGGCTGGATCCAAACTGAGGTGTCATTTTGGACAAAACAAGATACATTGGGATGCTGCCTGAGGTATTGCCAGTGGCTGGGATTAGTTCAAGCAATCCTTCTATCAACTTGTTGATGTTGCATTTGACACCCTAAGTGTGACGGGTTATTCCCAGACTTGGGTACCGTGCTCATTGTGCCACTGGAATCAAGCTATACCCGGTGGATGAGCCCTGAATAGGGCAAAACCGGGTCTCGGTTGCTTGTCTTCTGGTTCAGGGAGGACCTGGCGTGGCTGTTTGGGCTGGATTTTTCTCATTTGTTTTTGCAGTTTTTTTTATATGGTGATCTCGACCCAAGGGTATTGGAGCACTTTCATGAGCACCAGTAACATTACACAAGGACACATTGTTTTATTTTTGGTGAGCTGAGGGAGATTAAATGATTTGCCCAGAATCACAGGATGTTGAGCCGATGCCAAGACTCAAACCTGGTTCCCTAGCTCCAAAGTCAGCAGCTCTCTCCATTACGCCACATCCTCTCCCCATTGGAGCACGGTCAAGACTGATTTGCTTATAGCTGGGCCCAAACTGAGGTGGCATTTTGAGCAAAAAATGATAAATTGAGATGCAGCCCAATTGATTGCCAGTAGCTGAGATTCAATCAGGCATTCCATCCATCACCTTGTTATGTTGCAGGTTATGCCCTAAGTCTGACAGGTATGCCCAGGCGTGGGAACTGTGCTCACTGTACCACTGGAATCAGGCTATACCTGGCTGATGACCCTTTATTAGGGTGAAACGAGTCCTAGGTTGCTTGTACTCCGGTTCAGGGAGGACCTGGCTTGGCAGTTCAGGCTGGACTGTGCCTGTTGGAACAGGGCCAAGACTGATTTGAATATGACTGGGTTGAAATTGAGATGACATGGTGGGTGAAAAAATATGGATTAGGATGTGGCGCGAGGGATTGCCAGTGGATGAGATTAATTCAAGCTTTCCTTCAATCTTTTGTTGCACTTCCAAACTTAAGTGCAACAGGTATGCCCACATGTGAGTCCTTTTCACACTGTGCCACTATATTCAAGCTTTACCTGGCTAACGGCCCTTATAAGGGCAACATGGGTCCTAGGTTGCTTGAATTCAGGTTGAGGAAGGACCTGACTTGGCGGATAAGACTGGACTGTTTTCATTGTAGCAAGGTCAAGATTGATTTGCATATGCCTTGGTCCAAACTGAGATGATAAGGTGGGTGAAAAACATGCATTGTGTTGTGACCCTAAGCAATTGCCAATGGCTGAGAATAATTCAAGCATTTCATCCATTACCTTGTTGTTGCAAATCTTTTGATGAATCAGCTGTTACTTGGCCTCATGGAGCCATATCAGACCCCTAACTGGGCTCTGATTCAGCTCCGTCTAAGAATTTGCAGACTTCTGAAACTCTCTCAAGCAAAGCATGAAAAGAAAATCACTCAAAACATCCTAAAAAGTATGTGAAATTCTAGTCTGCCATTTGGTGCTATTTGTTAGCTTGAAACACATTTGTGCCTCCATTTTGGATGTGCTGATGCAGTTCTAGAAAACAATTAAGAAATTTACAGGGGTTTACTAGGTCTCTATACTGTCTTTAAAAAAAGTTGACATTTGAAGCCTAGAAATTTAGCCACATTTGGTCCTGGGCATTTGTCAGAAGAATAACAATCTCTGTCTTGACACAACTATCATCCAAAGTCACTGTATGGAAAAAGGAATATGTAGCCTGAGTTATGATCCTTAGTGCAATGGCCAAGGGCTAGCTACTTATATGTCCCTTTGGTTTGGCAATACTGTACTTCAGATACACATTGTATCTTAAGGTGATTGCCATTCACCGATGCACCTGCAAACTCCCTGATGACTCAAACAGTTTTGGAAACATACCCGCTTGGATGTCTGGGAACTTCTGACTTGCTGGTAGTTGGATGTAGGGCCTAACCTGTGGCCAGGCCCAGGTCCCAATGTTCCGTGTGGTCAACCCTGAGTGCACCTGGCTTTTGGATATGCATGCAGGGTTGATTCAGTGCTTGGCTATTGGTGAGCTCTTGCACTCAAACATCACATGGGGCCACTCCCTTATTTTGTTTAGGTTTGTGCATATGGAATAGGGTCTTCAAACCCCAAGACTTTCCTAAGGGTCTGCAAGCCTGGTCATGAAGTCCATAAATCCACTTTGGGTATCATTGCCCCCATGATAAAAGTGGTGCTTTTAAAAAATAGAATTCTAGTATGCCTCTTTGAGCCATCCACATTGGAATGGAGATCAAGGGATGCCCCCTCTCACACTCCCTTCCACTTTTTTTCAAGATGCATGCAGGAATTTTCATGTACTAATGATAGAAGTTTTCCTATCCTGGCAAGTCAATTAGATTGTTCAGTCCATCAGGCCTGTAAATATTACAGGTCTGCAGACTTCCATTATATGAAATAGGAAAATTCTCTCTTTTACAAAGGGGTTAATTTGTTTTTCATAATTCTATCTGGTCAGAAGTTAACTTTTTCGGGATCCTACATTCCAATTTGATCGTGATGGGACTTAATTCATTTGAAGGCTCGGCATTGTCTTCCTAACCAACTACTGTATTGCCTGGACATTTCTCGCTGTAATTTGTGTGTTGTAATAATCACAGTAATTCCTTTACTGGACAGACTGCCTCCAGTAGGTCCATTATTCAAAAGTTGATGTCTCCACCACGTGTAATAAAAGAGTTTTACAAATGTTGCACATGTTCCTTGGAAAATCGCTTTTATTTCTATGAATCAATTGTGTTGAATAGAGGACTGCATATCATTCTTCATTTGAGCCTATTTATTTGTACAACAAATTGTTGTGACCTTCTATTGCGGCAATTTCTTTAGTATGCTTCTTATTATTCAGTAGACAATCATTGCTCATTCCCACCCTCTTTCTTTTTCGTTCTGTTCCAGCTGTCCCTTTATTCCCCTTCCTTCTTGCTCTGCATGCCTCGTTGGCACCTTTTAATTCTTAATGCTTTTTGTGCGTCTGTTAAATGGTACCGACATGCTGAAACTGGCAGTTGCACTGCAGCTTTCCTCTCTCCTTTGGACTCTCTGTTGGTGATTCTTCGCCCTGCTAGGACACTTTGACTGATCTTCCCAAACGTGCATACCTACATTACAGCTCTCCTGTATCCTACGGACTCTGATGTTGTTTTCTTGTCCTTTGCCCATGGTTGTACCTCTCAAGCCAAACTTCTCACATGTGCAGACGAGAAACACTTTCACAGTACTATTCCCTTCTTGTTGGGGACCCATCTGAACCTGTCCTCCACACCATCTTGGTGTACTTTTGGTAAGCAGCTTTCTATTTCTGACTCTCATGTTTCTTGAAGTCTTTTTTCTACTTAATCATATTTTTCTTGTAACAGCTCCTTTCTGAGCACCTCTAAGGATTTGACCTGTTGTGCTTTCCTGTGATCTGTTCCACTTATGCAGGTTAATACTGTGGTTCCTTGATCAACTGAGAATGTTACCTGTCTCCTTTGCTATAAATAGAGACAGCATTATGTTTTATTCTTAATTAGTGTGTCTCTTTCCTTCTTCAGCTTTGTTTTGTGTGTCCATAGTTCTCTAGTCCTGATGATGACCTACATACTGCTACAGGGTGGGTCGAAACACCATTGACACAAATCACATGCGGACCATAGATTTAATTTTAATGCTTTTTTTTGCACAAGGGTTTAAACCAACAGTGCTGATATCTAATCTATGTTCCCTGTATTAGACATGTCTTGCTTGTCATGCTTTCCTTTAGGAATTGTTAATTTCACATGTGACTCACTCTCTTCAGCACAAAGCATTTCCAGCACTTTTTCAGCTTCATGCATTCGGTTGAGATGAGAGCTGCAATAAACTTTGCTTCTGCTTATCTGCTGACTTGCTTATTTGTCACATACTTAAAACATTTGGGCCCAGATTTAAGAAGGCCTAGTGCTATATATCGCCACATTAGCGTCATTTTTTGGCGCTAATGTGGCAGTATTACAATAAAAACACCATGCCATATTTACAAAGTGGTGCAATGCACGCATTGCACCACTTTGTAACCCTTTGCGCCACGTTATACCTGCACCAGGCATAATGTATGCAAGGGGTTTGCCACCCCCGTTAGGGGAGGTGGGGCAAAAAAATGGCACAATGATATCTAAAAGATTTATTTGCGCCATATTTAGCAGCATTTTTAACGCCTGCACAGAGCAGCCATTAAAAGAAGGCACACCATTGTTTTCAATGCACCTCAATGTGCTTCACAAGATTTGCATCAACATTTTGGGGCTAATCCTGCAAAGCGACAAACTAGCATCAAAAATGTTGACGCTATTTCCCTAACTACTGCCATGGTGCGCTGTATATTAAATACAGCGCACACATGGTGGCATTTGCGGGGTGCTAAGGGGCGCAGGAAAAGTGGTGCTGCCTATGATGCAGCGCCATATTCTTAAATTTGGCACTAGGTTCCTTGATAATTGATCAAAGTTTGGCTTGAGACCTATGTGAAAATTAAATTACTTTTCAAGGAATCTACTGTTTTCTTTTCTAGACACACTAATCTGGGTTCTAGCTTGGACTAGTTAGGTAGCTCTTGTTTATTTGCACCCTTGATGATGTTGCATCATGGGCTCTTCCAAGATTTGGAGATCTATACTTGCCAGTTAGACACTCCACCAAAATGAGCAAAATAATAAATTAGCTCCACATTACTTTAAGGATTTAGGTGAGGTAGTATGGCAACTCACAGGGTAAGAAGAATACTCACCAAGTCGGATTCTCATATATTTGTTATTTATTTGTTAATTTATCTGGGTGGTTTTGGTAGTGTGGCAGGAGACTGCACTGCAACCATTTCACAGATAGGTGCAGTTCTCAAATAGAATTAGCCCCTTGGTTCAGAGGAGGCTTACGATCCTGACATCTGCAAGATGTTTGTGGAAATGTCCCTTGAACTGTATTTATTTGGAGGCCTTTTTTTAAGAACACATAGGAGAAAAGGGTTTTGAATTGAAGATCCAGGTCATTCTACTGGAGGAGGCCAAGAAGGGGGTATGAATATGCTTGAGCCACCAAAGTTATAGATCCAGTAGGGAGCAAAATGAGTATTCATACAATTTAACCATAATAGGTTGAACACATTTATTCCTTGAGACACCAAGGAAGGTTTTGCATTAGGATGTGATGACGGCCATTTCTGCAAGTATTCTGTGATGCCTCTCAGACAGGGCTTGTGGTTTAGGCATCAGCTGGAGACATGGAATATCAACAGGGGTGGCCCTTCCATGTGAGCAGAGGAGCGTTGCCCCGCTAAAAAAATGCCCCCAAAAATCCCTCCAGAAATGAAAAATAAAAGGGTAATAAACTTTCTTTATTACTATTTTATGTTTCAGTACCTTGTCCTGAACCAAGTGTCAGGACGGGGTGGGGCAATTGCAGGGAGCTGTACACTTGTTTAAAGTGCGCATGTTACTTTGGCCGGCCGTCTTGCAATGGCCAGCCTGACATGCGCACTTTAAACCTCTCTAACCTAGCTGCATTAAGACAGCTGGGTTAGAGAAAGCACAGGCCTCCAGCGCTCTTGTGAGCGCTAAGAGAGGCCGCTCCCACCATGGTTACCAGCATGATAGCAGAGTCAGGATTCATTAGTGGTGTTTCTTGGTCCTACGTTGGAGCTTCCCGGAGCAGGAGGATGCTGTGAGGAAGCGCCCACAGGTAAGTGACTTTTTTTTATTATTATGTTATAATTATTATTATTGTGCCCCCCCTCCTCTGCCCCCTGCTCCTCCAGCCCCACCCCTGCCGTGAATGCAAGCCAGCTGCCACTGAGTATCAGCTTTGTCAGTTCTAGGTAAGACAATAGGAAAGAGCTGGGCATAGTAGGAGAGGTATTACTGCACCACAATTGGCCAAGGTGCAGTACTTAAAGAGTTTCATGAATACCTCCAATTCAGAGCTCTATTTTCGAACTTAGGCATAAAATACATGTTTGGTGTTTATCGAACCAAAAAGTGCTACTTTTGGCTTTTTACTACCTATGTTTCCCAATAAAGTTTACTAGGTTTACCTGTCAAGCTCTCAGGGGAAAACTTTCATGTGGTCGTCATTCCCACTACATTCATAATTCCAATTTGCAAACTGCTGTTTGAGAAGAGACCAGGTTTTTCTCTTAAACTCAGAAACATGAAATTAGAGTAGTAAAACAGTCGGGCAAGAATGCCAACCAATTATGTCTCCAAGACACATTAATGCCACAACAATGTCTGTCTCCATCTCAGTTAAAGTTTATGGGTACTGTCAGCATCTTGTCTGAATAAAAAGCTGGAAAGGAACGGGGCAAAGCTTTCACACGAGCTACTTTCTTTGTGTTGTGAAGTATAAAAAACAGTCTGTTGTGTGTGCCATTGACGCCGGGTGTATCCGTGTTCATACATGATTCCCGGTTGTAATAATGCGCAATGTATGTTTGTGCTACATAATATCACCGCTATGCCATGTTGGTATCCACTGAGTTTGTGCATGCAAACGCACGACTTGTATTATTACCCAAGAAAATACAGGCATGTGCTGTTCCACCTGCGACATGTGTATGCAAATAGAAGCAGAACATCGGAAATCTGAACATTCTTAATAAGTGTTCGTTTTTTGTGCATGATGATAATCGGGATTTTTGCAAGTATGGAAAGTCACACGGTTACATGAGCATAATATTACATTTGTAAACTTGCCTCTGTGAACTGGGCCTGTTACCTCTAACAACTGGGCCACATTGTGAATTATCTATAAAAATGAAAAGGTTTTGGACATTATGGCAGACGGCATGCGTTGAAATTGTTTTTTGTTGTTCAAAAAATATTTCAATCGATTACAAATTGGCATCCTGTGTGCTTACAGTTTAAATGACTAGAGTTGTTTTGCGCTGCTGGTGCATTTTGTGACTGATCGGTTCTTACATTAAGAATGCGGGAGTTTGTATGAAAATAATCTTGGGAGGTTCAGGCAGCGGTTACGCCACTCTAGCGTTTAATGGAGGCTGTTCTGCTGGTTTACGATGTGAAGATCTTTCCTAATCTGGTTTTCTACACCGCACCAAGGGCACTCAAGGCCATTGAAGACGAGAAGGCCGACAGGGAAGAAAAACGAGCGTCACTTCACGGCACTGATTCCACGCAAAAGGGAAACCTGAAAGAGGCAAAGCCATGTTTTCCAGAGGAATGAGTGCTCTCTGTGAACGTGACCCCTGTGTTTTTTACACAGGTTTATGATCCCGAAGGCAGACCTGAAGAGCAGGTTCTAAATCTCAGCAGGTCTCATCATGGTGCTTTCATTCCCTTCATTAAGCCGTGGTGGGACTTTGGTTTATGGTTGCGGCCACTCAGCCTCTGTGAAGATCAGGTGCCGGGGGCTTTCTAGGTTCAAGTCATAAGTCTTGTAACACCCCAAGACCAGAGGTCTCCGGCAGCAAGGGGCCTGTCAGGCTGCCACACGAGCAAGTCCTGCAGAAAGAAGTCAGTCATCCCTCCTGCCTACTTTGCACTTTCTTTATAAGAACAATCGATTTTATTTCTAAGAAAAGGAATACCCCATGTTTTTTTTTGTTTATTTAAAGTGCATTGCACTACATTTCTCTAAATTATTAGATTAATTTGCATATTCCCAAGGGGAAAAACCCTCAGCTGTGGAGATGTTATGATCCACATCATTAAAATGTCTGAAATTCGCCCGGTATTGTATACTATGGAGTCAAACTTCCAATATGTGCTGCTCATGACATATGATATGACAGAAGAGATTAAAAATGATGGAGAATTCCGAAGTCGACACAGCGAATGACGTCACTTACCGTATGATTGATGGGACGACCTCCACAGGCATAAAAGCGTTAAAATAACAATGTGAAAACGAAAAATGTCTTCTCTACAACTCAACCAGAGGCTAATGTAGCTGAACAACTTTTTATTTTATTTTTACTACAGACTGCAGATAATCAAACATAACACCACAGTAGAGGGGTTACTAGTTACATAAGCATTTTCTTCTTTGAAAAAACACGTTTTCATAGCATAACCAATCAATTGAAACAAATAATACAAAAATGGGTAACGTTTAAATGAGTGTTGTAATCTGGCTTTCCTTTTTGTACTCGTCTGTGCATTAGAATGAGATTGCTCACAGATAAGTCTGCACAGAAGACGGGGAACTATAGGAAGGACATAACCTAGCAGTGTAAACAACATCATGATAATGATCAAATAATCATTTAATTGTTGCTTTTTCAGCTAAATTGATCATAAGAAAGGATTACAAAACCACTTAAAAAAACAATAAGGACAACAAAATGACATTAAAGGGACTCAATTTCTTATCTGTACAGCACCTCTCATATTGCTACTAGGCGCATGACAGTCTATTTAGTTGTAAAAGAAAAAGGAAAGCAGACCTGCGTGATCTGAATACAGTGCTTCTCACAACTGAATTGAGGGATAGAATAGAACTGTGTTTTTAAATACAAAATATGCAGGAAGGCATAACACGAATTGCTGTACGTATGGATCTGCAGCCACAGGAGCAAAAATCTGAAATCGTTGAGAAAGTGCATCTCTTTGGGAAGGTTACCATGTGATAGATAACTCAGTTACTGAATAATTCTAGATGGCCAATAATCATTCAAAGATGTTTACCTATATTAGCCTTTTTTTTATTTTCACTCCTCTACATAGTTAAAATTTCATGAATGGTTTTCCAATTCAGACTGGTAGCTGGTTTTGATCATACGGAAATCAATAATTGTAAAGCTGGCAGTTTAATTGAGTGCATGCTTTGGCCCCAGCATTGTTTAACATATTTATTAAAGATGTAGTGGATTTCAATCTCTACGTCCCAGTTAGCAGGTACAATAAAATTGCAATCCTGCTCTTTGAGGACGATGCAGTCCTCTTGTCCCGCACCGAGTTGGCCATGCATAAGCTCCTGAACTGCACAAAAAAGGACCTAAAGTTCAACATAGCAAAAACAAAGCACATGATCACCAAAGGAAGTGCTAAGCTGAGGAGCTCTTTTAAAATGTATGGAACGCTTTTAGACTGTGTTGACCAATTTGATTATTTAGGAGTGAGATTCAACTCCAAGTTTTGCTGGTCCCCTCAATATATCTAGAGTGAGGCATCACTGAGGCAAAATGTTGGCGGGGTGCTTGGTTTTGCCAGAAGCCAAAGGAACATGCTGATTTCCCCTCCCCTTAAAGCCTACAGAACACAGGCTCTTGCTACAGGCTTGTTTATCTTAACTTCGGGTTGGACACCTTGTTAGTAGAACAGCACATTAGGTCTTGGCATAAAGGGTGGTCTAGCTCATCTAACTGTGGATGTGAAGTGGGAGGAGGAGTCCGCAAAGCACTTTATGTTGCTTGGCACTTTTCCAGCAGGGGTCAGAAGAGAGTATCTCTGCCCGCACTTTATAGCCCACCTGATAAAAAGCCGCAAGGATGCCTTGTCTCTGTGCATGCATACTGATTTTGAGCAATTTGTTATCCAAGTATGCACTTCTATGTATGCAACCTGGAGAATAACGAGGCAGCAAAACCAGCAGGACTATAGAGAAGTTCCATTTCAAACACCAACCAACTCGAGTGAAATGTGATTTTTGTACAAATGCTTCTGTGAAATAGCCGTGGATACTGGAAGGACTCCACTGATTAGTTAATGTAGAAAGTTTGTACTGCCAGGGCCACCTAAAATGCTTACTTAATTGCACCCGGCTAGTAAAGTGGGTTCCCTGTTGCTAATGCCACCTATGTTGCCCTTATGCATATACATGATCATGTTTTTATTTGTAAAGTTTATACACAAGTTTAACCCAGCAGGAGACTGGGTGCAATACAAGGTAGCATTATGGGCCTCATTATGAGTTTAGCTAGTGGCAGCCCCCAAAACTCTTTGGGTCAGAAGACTGCCAATCTGGTATTCCGCCCGCTGGCCCTATTATGAGTTTCCCGCTGGGCCAGCCGGAAACTACCTTCAACATTGACGCCGGCTCGTAATCGAGCAGGTGGCAATGTTGCGGTGCGTCAGGTGCTACAGCACCCATCATGCTTTTCACGGCCTGTAATTCAGGCAGTGAAAAGCATGACAGAGCTGTCCATGGGGGCCCCTGTACTGACCATGGCAAGTGCATGGGCAGTGCAGGGATCCCCATGGGGCTCCCAGCACCCTGTCCCGCCATCCTTTGCATGGTGGTGAAACCGCCATGCAAAAGCTGGCGGACACAAGAGTCGTAATCACCAGAGCAGCGTTGCTTGCAGCGCTGCCCTGGTGGATTAAGCCTGCCAGCAACTCCAGGCTGTCGGCCACCAAAAAAGTGGCAGTGCCAGTGGTCAGACTGTGGTGCTTTCGCCATACATAATCATAATCATAATGTGGCTGTCAGACTGGCACTTTGGTGGTGGTCCGAATGCCACTGGGAGGTGGGCGGTCCTAGGACCACCAGACTCATTTTCGGGGTCAAGGTCTCATGATGGCTTATTGATCCAGGGGCAGCTTAAGGATGAATCACTAGAATATTGTATTTCGAAGAGTAAGACAATTGTATAAAGCTCCCTAAACTTGAATGAGTTCTTGTTGTGCTGCTTTAGTTAAATGTAGAGACAAGCTAGATAGGCTTGGAAACAGGGACTGTGCAATCAATGCTCTTTTGCCAGTTTTATGCTTATGTGAGCAGGCACAGCTTATTCCCAAAGCCCAAAGCTAAGCAGATTGAGGTGGGACCCCAGGTGCTTTAGAATGTCCTTTCGAAGCTTTTCCACACAAAGGGTTGTCTAAGGCCTACCCACTAGCACTCTTGGCCACAAATGGTAGGGTCACCATGTGACGCAGTTTAGAGCTGCATGAATTTCTTTTTATCTGTTTGATGTCTTCTTAATCGGAACTGATTTGGGCTAGTGCAATAAAGTGATTATACTGGCTGTATCATGTGTCCAGGAGGGAAACCCTGGCAGGCATTGAACGGCATCCTCAACCCAGTACTAGATGCTTGCCGGGATATTGCAATAAATTGGCCGTCATGTAGCTAATACTTAGAAATTAACCAAAACACTTATGTACTTGCACTTTTTCTTGTTAGTGGGGTTTTCTTCTAGAATTTTGCAGGTCGCTTAAATTTTATTCTTTGATCAATTTTAATGGGGGTATTTGTATTTTTTATACTCTAGAATTGTTTTAAAATGTAAGATATTGTATATATCATATATATATATTGTAAGGCCTAGATATGTTAGGCTGGCACAATAAATATACTTGAACTTGAATTAAGCCTTCCCATATCCAAGGCCCAGCTCTGACTAGGATGAGAATTTAGGCCAGGAGCAGAACTCATGCCCCTGTGGCACCTGCTGCACAGGGAGGCCCCAATCTTTCCGGGGCCCCTCATCTCTTCAGAGGGGCCACATTCAGCCCAAGACCAATAAATATCTGTGAGATATGGGACACTCTGCAGGGGGCATTATGCCACTGAGTTAGACAAGCTTTGTGGGAGACCTACTAAGTGTCGGCACAAAATTTTTCTTCTGTCTAAAGTGAAGATATGTTTGTATAGCACCAGGCCCCCTGCCCATGGAGCACAGTAAGAAAGCACAATGTGCTCTATAGGCATTCAAACTAGTCTAGAAGAAAAGATGAAATAAGGCTTCTATGTTTTTAATAATCTTGTTCTGTTGTGTTTAATATGGACAGACCAACTATAAATGTTTTCGAACATGAGTTGCAAATATGGAAGTACCCGCGGTTTAGTCAGATGTCTAACTTTTATATTAAAATAAGTTTAGTTCATGTTTTTTTCCCCATTTCGAGTATGTACTTCTTAGAACAGTTATCATTCAATTCTCATCACATGAAAAGGACATATACATTTATCAATTTTCTTCATTATATTGAGAGAGAGGGCCAACAAAACAGCCTTATTGGCATGCATAAGGATTTGTATGTTTTTCATACAAACCGCGGTTGTGTCCTGACTTCAGCTCTTAGACATTTGTCCACCCTAGTAATGTAGAGTGTAAAGAGCGAAGGTGACAGCAGACATCCCTGACATACATTCCTATCCATAGCCAAAGAAACACTACTCTCACACACTTTGCCTTATCTAACTGTTGCTTCCAAATTGGTGTGTGAATGCTTAAAAAATCTATAGCTAAAGATGCAGATGCATTCTGTTAGTAACTGACCACAGTTTCGATTCTATGAACCATTATCAAAGGCTGTACTCAAACAATGAAAGTCTAAATAGAAGGGCCCAGATTCATAAACTGCTGTTTGTAGTATGCATGTTAGTACTACAGTAGTGCTACTTACTTACTACAAAATGCAACTCATCAACATTCAGGTGAAAATCTTCACCTCCGCCTCTCCAAATTTGTTTATGGGGAGATGCCCAAACATGAAAGTTTACTATTTTTCTAAAGCAGGGATTTAAAATACAACACAAAATGCAGGTATTTCTACTTTTTAAAAATAATTATAAATGTAATTGAACTTTAATAACATGTACTTGCATAATTAATAAATAATGCAATAAGTTATATTAACTATATGCATATTGTATTGTAAGTTTTAGTATGTAATAAATGAATATAAACATTTGACTTTAGAAGGGCTTTTTAAAATAAAAGTCTTAAACATACTTTTCATTTATCTTAATATAATTAAATGTTTAATTCAATATTAAGTTATTAGTGCTGTAGGATTCAGGGCCAGATGTAGCAAAAATTTGCAAGTCGCAAATGGCCCGAATCGCCATTTGCGACCCCGCAAAATCGGAAATGGCATGCAAAAATCCCATTTCCGTAGTGCAAATTGCGATTCGAGCCATTACCGTTTCGCAAAAATTGCAACCTGATTTTGCGACCCGCAAATAGGAAGACGCAATTTGCAAGTCGCAAACCATATGAAAATGCCAGTCGCAAATAGCGACTAGTCGCAAAAAGCCAATTTTGCACACCCAAATTACCACTAAGTCAGAAAGGGAGACCCAGAAGGCATCTGGGTTACTCAAAATGGCTGAAATATATCTGATAGCAAGGAGGAGGAGAGTCCACGCCGCCCAGCAGAGGAGGAGGAGGAGCCAGAGACAGGAGAGGATATACAGAACCAGACAGACACTTTTCCAACAAACTGAGGAGGAGATTTATGACAAATACAGACTCAGCAGTGCAGCAATTTTAGAATTAATTGATCTACTCAATCCGCAGCTTCAGCGACAGACTGTGCGTGGCAGCGCCATCCCCACACATGTGCAAGTGCTATTCTCACTGCACCTCTTGGCCTCGGGTAGCTATCAAGGGGTCATTGCTGTGGCAGGTGGGGTATCCCAAAGTGCACTCTCATGGTTCTTCAGATGTTTCCTAGATGCCATACTCATACACATGTCCAGATACATATACCTACCCAGGAATGAGGCAGAAATGAACAGCACCAAGTTGGAATTCTACAGATTTGCCAACTTCCCACATGTAATAGGGTGTGTAGACGGGACACATATACAAATATGCCCTCCTGCAAATCTGGAATACCTGTTCCGCAATCGGAAGTGTACACACTCACTGAACATCCCTGTGGTATGTGACGCCCATTATGTCATCACTGACATGGTAGCCAAATTTCCAGGGAGTACCCATGACTCTTACATTTTCAGGCACAATGGGATACACCAACGCCTAGAACGTGGGTAGTTTGGAGACGGATATCTATTAGGTATTGCTGAAGACACCCTGAAGCCATACACACAGGTCACTGTAGAAACCATCCATGCCCTGCTAACATTGTTAATTTTTGCCAAACAGGTGACAGTGCATATGCGCTACGACCATGGATACTTACCCCACACCTAACACCCAGCAATGAGAATGAGAGGCGATATAACAGTGCACATAGGCGGACCACAAATGTCATAGAGAGGACCTTTGGACTCTTAAAGGCAAGATTACGATGCCTCCACAGAAGTGGAGGTGCCCTCCAGTATGACCCAATAACAGCATTCAAGATCGTTGGCGCATGCGCAATCCTACACAACATTGCCACCAGACGTGGGCCCTGCAGAACTTGATTCGGAGGATGACGAGCAAGAGCTACCACATCACCAGCCTGGGGATAGAAGCATTGCAAATCAAGGCAGACAGAGACGGGACCACATTGCAAACCAATACTTTGGAAGGTACGTGGCAACAGACACCACACTCACCAATGTCACACACAAAGAGCCCAGTTGTGAAGTGGATCAAACAAAACATTTAAATAAGTGAACCTAATAACTAAAGAACAGAACTGTCGGTAAGGGGCTGCACATGTCCACCCTTAATGAGGACACATTAACTGCATGTGCCTCATGAGTCCTGCAGTGTTTGTGCCTAACACCTCCTCCCGGTTCATCCAGCATGGCTCGTGCCAGTTGGGTCAGCAGACCCCTGACGTGCACTGCCACTCCGCAGTACACGTGTGTCTGTGGCAGATGCACTGCTGATAGTGGTCCCCTCCTCACTGTCCTGAGGGGTCTCATCGGAGCCCCTTGCCACATGCCTGGCCTCCAACATGTCCACAGCATGGCTAATGCGGCCCAGTCCCCGCGCCACATCCCCTGCAAAGTGGCCCAGTTCCACCTGCAGGCTCACGGTCCGTCGTGACAGGCCTGTGGTGTTCCATGCAAGACGGACAAAGGACGCTGCCATGCGGTCAAATCTCTGCACTAGTTGGCGCTCACGGCACCTTGCACTTTGTCTCTCACCCACCAGTTCCGTCACCAGTTGGCATATTGATTGTGTTAGGTCACTGACATTGTCATTCAGTCTTGTGAACTGTGTGTTCACTTCTGCCAGGTCATGTGTGAAATTGTGTTCCATCCTCTGCATTGCTCCTGAAATAATCCTCAATTGCCTTGTTTGCAGGCGCTGACCAGATAGGAGGGATGCCTCAACTGCAGATATGGATGCCTCCCCTATATCCTCCTGGGCCACTGCCTGGACCTGGACTCTGCGTCTGCGACGCAGTGGTGCTTCTGGCTCTTGCTGTCTCACAGTGTGGCTGGGATCAGGTGTTGTGTCTCTTTCCTCCATGTCCACTTCTTCATCTGGAGGGGACTGTGGTGGTGTTGTGCTGGGCCCTGTATTGGCTGCTGCAGCCTCCTGCCCTGCCTGTGGCCTGCTGTCTTCACCCTGGATGGTGTGGCTGGTGGGGGTGTCTTCTGGGAGACCTGTGGGACATAGGGAACACACTGTCAGTCTCTAACATCTGTTGTATACCTCATAATAAACATTTGCCTATATGCTGCCTACTGTACTACATTGCCCTTAATGCACCATTCTGGTGGTTGCTAGTCTGGAATGGAGCTAGTCTGGTTGTGTATGCTGCTGTGTACTGGGTGAGTGCGGGTATGGCATTTATAGGTGTACGTGCATGTTTAATGGTACTCACTTTTGGATGTCCCTTGCGCTGACGTGTCCAGTGCTCCCATTCCTGACACTGCCTCAGGCTCCAGGGTCTGCCACCCTCTCCTTTGTCCTGGAGCGCAGGTTATAACACCGTTTTTTAATTTCTTCAATGCTTCTGTGGCTCACCCCTATGGCATTGATCCTCTCCTGGATTCCCTGCCAGATCCTCCTCTTATCAGTGTCTGGGACACTCAGGGCTGCCTTTCCAAAAAGCTGGTCATGGTGCTGGCAGCATTCTTCTGTCAGCACCTCAAGTTCCTTCTCTGAGAATTTCAATTTCCTATCCCTTCCTGCACTGCCTGTGTCTTCCTGGTAGCAGCTGTTCCTCCAGGTAGTTGCTCAGCAGTTTGAAAAGGGTGTGGTCCTCCCTCCTCCCAGGTGTATTTGATGTCTTCCTGACTCTGATGTCATCAGCAAGAGCCAGGAACTGTTTTTCCAACAGTTTTGCTGCACCTGCATGCAATTTGCGGCACAGTCGCAATTTGCGACACCTGACTCGCAAATTGCGAGTTCGTTTTTAGCGAGGTCGCAAAAAGCAACCTCGCTAACAGCGGACTCGCAATCTGCGGTGCGACATCATTTGCGAGTCGCAAATTGATGTCGCTTTTTTTAGTTGGATCCCATTTTGCGAGTCGGAAATTGCGAGTCGCAATGACTCGCAATTTCCGACTCGCAAATTTTTCCCTTCGTACATCTGGCCCTTAGTTTCTACATTTACAATAAATATTTTATTTTATATTAATAAATATTTTATCTTATTCAAATTAATGCACATTAATATTTAACATAAACTATTTTTACATTTTTTTTTAAAGTTGAATACACGTTCTAAACTTTCCCTACATTTTATCTCAGGAAGATCTCTGCTCCTGTAGTGCAGAACTCTCCCTGTTTGTGAAAGGTTACTAGTAGTAACCATGCACTCATAAATTTGGCTTCATCCTGGTTTAGGGGGTGGAGACACATAAGTCTACATGTTGTACTAAATTTCCACTCATAACTGGTGAATACCTAAAAGTAATAAATTTACCACAAAACATAGGAGTAATTTTACAAATGTAGATTTACTGATGTATAATTTTGCCTTTGTGACTAGGCCCAATGAACTAGTAAAAACTTTAGTTCTCAGTCAAAAGTCAGTCAAAAGATACAAGTTCAAACACTGCTCAATAGCTCCTAGTCCTGCACAAAATCCACACTGCGTTTCTGGATATCATGCCACTTTCCTTTACGAACAGTTTAATTCTAGCCTTCAAGATTCTGCCAGTTATTTTCACCATGGAATTGATCAGGTTAATAGGGTGGTAACACTTAGGCTTCCCCTTATTACTATTTTTTAAAATGGAGATTTAGACCAAATGTTCTTTTCCATGACAGTTTTGGAATGAATGCTTCTGCAATTTATGACTTTTTTTTGCAGTCCGAAGTGTTTCTTTTGTGCTCCCAGTCAGTGACTACACACAGTGTCCAGCCATCTCGTGGGCAGTCAGACTGCCACCTTTCTGACCTTACGTGTTAAGTCATCATCAACTATTTCAGTGATCTTGCTTGCTATTTGCTCCCCCATTCAAACATACTTTAATTGGTGAAAGTGTGCCACTACCGTGTTAGCCACACCTTTAGTATCTATGGTATGCCACCTTTTACCTCCAGCTTCAATTACCTTTCCCTCTTCATAGGGTGCTAAATTGACTAAGCTTCTCGGTCTGTTGTGTAATCCTACTTTCTTTGTCAAACGGTTGTGATTGCAGTAAGTAGTGTGTAGAACTTCAAAGGATGCACCCAGACAAACACATTTTCATGGTAGGGATATGTAATCTGGCAGTTATGAGCGCTGAAGGTTGGAATTAAAGACCATCCACTGCCCCAGTTGTCTGCAATGTTTAATACATTGCTTCTCAGCAGAAACTCCTTCAGCACGTCTACCTTTAGAAAAAGTTAACCTTCAGGAGGAGAAGCTGCTAGTATTAGCAGGAGAGCAATATAATCTTTAGTGAGGTGATCCTTACGGGCTTTAGTACCAAGTTTAGTTTTAAAATTGCGTGCAAATAGAATCAATGGTTAAGGTCCATGGCTATAAAGATTTTTCATTCAAATTGGTTTCGAAAAACTGAGGGAATTCAAAAATTCGAACAAGGAGATTTATCAAAGTGATTATTGCAGTAATTAATAACAAGAACATGATCTCCCCTTGCAAAGATAAGTAGGAGGGGCAATATATACAGAGACACAGGTGTTACATGCCACCTTGCAATGAAGTGAGGTGGGGAGACGTATTAATAGGCCCCTTCAGACCTGTCTTTTGGCAGTGAAGTAGCCTGAGCAGCATATGACAAATAACCATTCATGTGAGCGTGCATCACTCATTCATATCTAATATAATGCCATCCTTCTCGCTCCAAGCATTGATCCTGCTTTGCTTTGATTTACTAAACCACGACTTTTTTCCTAAACAAACGCACTTTAGTTTAAAACGATTCTCCACTGCATTCAAGTTGATCAAGTCATCAGGCTAGTGTAAGTGGAATCTCCAACCCTTTAAACCCCTTTAGGACATCACTTTAAGAGTCACTGGTTGGCATTTGACCCTGTTTCAAACTCAAGATGGATCATAACTTCCTTTGCCCATGTTGAAATAACTTGATGCACGTAAAAAAATCTAAAAAGAATTGGGTGCATAATGTTGTAGTCTTAGCACTTTCTCATCCATAAATGATGATGATAATGAAAAACAGTTAATGTGCGACAAAATATCTGGTCATCAGTTCCTTTTACGTTCCTTTGGGAAACTGTTCATATTTAAGAGTAACTTTATGTCCCCGCCTGAAGGATTTAAAGATTCAAAAATGTCTTGTCTGAAAGGCAAGACTGTCATAAATCGAGAGGTTTGCATTTGTTACCACTGACAACATAAAACAAATGTATAAATTCCTCTGGCACCTGCCGCCAAATTATCTGAAAACGTATCCCTTCTTTGGACACATTTGGATGCCGAGAACAAGCTTGTCATAAAAATACCATTTGCAGTGAAGCTGTAAAGCTTTAATACCTATGAAGCCCAAAATAGGCCCGAAGCTTGGGTGATGCAATGGATAAAATATGCAAAACAAAAATTGTACAGTGAAAGTGCCCACTTTCCCATGACAAACTATATTCTCTCTGGTTAAATTGACCACTGCAGAGTAGTGTGACTCGCAAGTGGTATGTTGGAATTCTGGTAGAATAGGTTATTAAATGAATGAATTGGCTACAGAAGTCTTTGTGTAAGCTATATTTCCAGTGTTTGGACTACATAAAAATAACTCCCAGAAGATATCACAGTAGTTTAATGTCCCTTCTGCTCAGACCTTCTAGTGGGAAGCAGGTGAATGAAAGCTTGGGAGGTGGAAACTATCTCTGGATTGGATCCATATTGTTTTCCCTCAAGCTAAATTGTGCCAGCTTGGTAAGAAGTGCTTTAGGTGAAAAACGCAGAAGGGATATGAAACAAGTGTGACAAGCCACAGCATCGCACAGATGTACAGATTGTTATGTTTTACAAAACCTTAATGTTAGAAATGGGGTCTTTGGTTGACAGTCTGGTTACCCCCTGTTCAAGCAAGGACCCTCACTCTAGTTAGGATAAAAGAGAATCACCCTCAGCTAACCCCTGCTTACCCCCTTGGTAGCTTGGCAGAGCAGTAGGCTTAACCTCAGAGTGCTAGGTGTAAAGTATTTGTACCAACACACACAGTAACTTAATGAAAACACTACAAAATGACACAACACCAGTTTAGAAAAATAGGAAATATTTATCTAGACAAAACAAGACCAAAACGACAAAAATCCAACATACACAAGTCAAGTTATGATTTTTTAAAGGTTTAAAATAAAAAGAGTCTTTAGGTAGTTGTAACACCACCCTAGCGCTGCTAGCGTGAAAATGTACCTGGTTTGCGTCAAAAATAACCCCGCACGGGCGGTGGGCGTCGAAAGTAACCCTGCACGGCTGTGTGCGTCGAAAACAACTCGGCACGGCGGTGCGCGTTGAAAAAGCCAGCCACACGACGATCCGAAAGTCCCGCGGCGCAGGGTGCGATCTCTCAGCCTCCGTCAGCGATGCTGCGCGTCGTTTCTCCTGCTCCGGGCGTCGGTTTTTCGGTCGCGTTTCCTGCGGCGTCGTTTCTCAGCTGCGGAACCGGCGTCGCGTCGTTTTCTCAGCCGCGATCGGATTCGCGTCGATCTTTTCTCCGCACGGCGCTCGGTGCGTGTATTTTTGTCCTTAGGCTGCCAGCCTCTCCTTTCAGGGTCCCAGGAACTGGAAGGGCACCACAGAGCAGAGTAGGGGTCTCTCCAGAGACTCCAGGTGCTGGCAGGAAGAAGTCTTTGCTATCCCTGAGACTTCAACAACAGGAGGCAAGCTCTACATCAAGCCCTTGGAGATTTCTTCTTCAAGATGGAAGGCACACAAAGTCCAGTCTTTGCCCTCTTACTCTGGCAGAAGCAGCACTGCAGGAAAGCTCCACAAAGCACAGTCACAGGCAGGGCAGCACGTTTTCCTCAGCTATCAGCTCTTCTCCAGGCAGAGGTTCCTCTTGGTTCCAGAAGTGTTTCTAAAGTTTGTAAGTTTGGGTGCCCTTCTTATACCCATTTTAGTCTTTGAAGTCACCTTTCTTCAAAGGGGACTCACACCTTCTTGTGAAATCCTGCCTTGCCCAGGCAAGGCCTCAGACACACACCAGGGGGCTGGAGACA
This sequence comes from Pleurodeles waltl, assembly GCF_031143425.1. Classification (NCBI taxonomy): domain Eukaryota; kingdom Metazoa; phylum Chordata; class Amphibia; order Caudata; family Salamandridae; genus Pleurodeles; species Pleurodeles waltl. Next base: position 829,900,100 of record NC_090438.1, read on the forward strand.
GCATTGTCAGAGGCAGGCACAGTCCTTTCAGATGAGAGTGACCACTCCACCCCTCCCTCCTAGCAGAGATGGCTAATCAGGAAATGCAGATTACACCCCAGCTCCCTTTGTGTCACTGTCTGGTGTGAGGTGAAAAACAACCCAACTGTCAAACTGACCCAGACAGGGAATCCACAAACAAGGCAGAGTCACAGAATGGTTTAAGCAAGAAAATGCTCACTTTCTAAAAGTGGCATTTCCAAACGCCCAATCTTAAAATCAACTTTACTAAAAGATGTATTTTTAAATTGTGAGTTCAGGGATCCCAAACTCCACATGTCCATCTACTCTCTAGGGGAATCTACACTTTAATCATATTTAAAGGTAGCCCCCATATTATCCTATGAGAGAGAGACAGACCTTGCAACAGTGAAAACGAAATTGGCAGTATTTCACTGTCAGGACATATAAACCACATTACTATATGTCCTACCTTATCCATACACTGCACCCTGCCCTTGGGGCTACCTAGGGCCTACCTTAGGGGTGCCTTACATGTAAGGAAAGGGAAGGTTTAGGCCTGGCAAGTGGGTACACTTGCCAAGTCGAATTTACAGTGTAAGAATACACACACAGACACTGCAGTGGCAGGTCTGAGACATGATTACAGAGCTACTTATGTGGGTGGCACAACCAGTGCTGCAGGCCCACTAGTAGCATTTGATTTACAGGCCCTGGCACCTCTAGTGCACCTTACTAGGGACTTACTAGTAAATCAAATATGCCAATCATGGATAAACCACTTACATACAATTTAAACAGGAGAGCATATGCACTTTAGCACTGGTTAGCAGTGGTAAAGTGCTCAGAGTTGAAAAGCCAACAGCAACATGTCAGAAAAAAATAGGAGGCAGGAGGCGAAAAAGACTGGGGATGACCCTGCATAAGCAAAAGTCCAACACGACCCCCTACCAGCCTAAAGCCAGGGGAGAACAATCAATACCTTGATGTACTTCCCTGATTGGGGCGATAGAACAGGGACCCAGGCCCACAACAGCAGGGGCATGTTCCAGTTCTACGCCTTCCTGACTCCAGTTGGATCCCTCTGTCCATACTCTCAGGGCCCACTAAGCTAACCCATGGGGCACCCTTCTCCACATCTACAGACACCATCTGTGCAACACCTAACTTTACTTTGCTCACAGATGTATTGCAATGGGCAGATAGTACCACCAGGGCCAACACAGTGGTGTTGCCCACTCCACCCCCGGGGTGTGACTCTCGTCCTCCCCCCCCCAGGGGCAACTCTGTCCACCAGGACAGCAAGCCACAGTGGCCCCAGACAACTGTCAGGGATGAGAGCCCGACCTCAGGCCTCTCTAACCACTGTGACTGTGGAGAGTGGGGGGTGGTAGCCCCAGGTGCCTGGCACCCTTTGACCACTCTCTCTTCCACCAGGTCAGGGATGACAACCTGACCCTGGTCCTCCCCTCTGGGGCTCTGTAACCTCCCTGCAGACGCGGCACCCCCAGAGTCAAAAACTGTCAGGGTGCTTGTAGAAGCAGTCCTGCACAATTCTTCCACCAGTGCAGGGATGTTAACCTGCAACTGATCCTCCAACCTGGGGTCTGTACCTTCAGGTTGGACTAGGGCCAGGGGTGAGGCTTCCCTCCCCCTGCCCTCTCCTCTGGGGTCCTGAACCACCCAACTAGGAGTGGCCCCCCCAGAAGACAACATGGTAGGGGCACGGTTAGCAGTAGCCCCTTCCTCCAGGTCAGGGGGGACACCCTTAACCTGGCCTCCCAATCCAGGGTCTGTACCCACAGACTGGATCACTGCCTGGCAAACCAGGACTTCCTGGGGGGCATACCTACCCCCTACCAGGTCAGAGTTTACCCTCTGAACCTGGTCATCCAACCCAGGGTCACCACCCTGCGGTTGAACCACTGCCTGGCACACCAGGACTTCCATGGGAGCGCACTTACCCCCCATCAGGTCAGAGTTTACCCCCTGAACCTGATCATTCAACCCAGAGTCACCACCCTGCGGTTGAACCATTGCCTGGCACACCAGGACTTCCAGGGGGGCACACTTACCCCCCTCAAGGGACACACTGTCCCGAAGGGCCACACAAGAGTCTGGCTGGCGCGGGTCTCCTGACCTCTGCCCATCTGACAGAGTCTGGATTCCCCCCAACCCAGAAATGGTCTCACCAAGGTCATTCATGGGGGGCTCTGCTCTCAGAGCTGACCCCTGACCCTCCAGGTTCTCCACTGGGGTCCGCAACCCCCTCTCAACCCTCTGTCTGGACTTCTGCACCCCCTCACTAGGAGTGGTACTGCCAGACACCAGAACTGGTGGGACGCTGGCTACAGCCGCCCCCCCAAGTTCTCCTGACACTGTGGGGTCTCCCTCAACAGATGGCCCTATGGTACAGGCTAGGCTCCCCTCCTGGTGTTCCCGCAGGGAACCCTCCAGGACCTGGGACCGGATCTCGGGCACCTTGGGCCTCAACCCATCCCCATTCCCTCTCCTCTGAGACTGGACATGGGGTCCCTCACCCATCCCACTACACTGGGACCTACCTGGGACACTACAATCCTTCCCTACCTCACCTGGTTGGGAACTACCTAGACCACTCCTCTCAGGAGCACCCCCAAATGCCTCTTCAGACTCTCTGGTACTCACCCAGAAGTCTGCCTCCATTGTAAGCTCCCTGGGGTCAGAGAACTCACACTCCACCTGGTGTTGGCATAGCTCTGGAAAATAAGGACTAGACATATGCTCTCCAGCAATTACATCACTCAGCCCCTCACATGAATTAACCAAAGTACCCTTCACCCAACCATCCAGTGACTCTGCCTTGAAAAAGCACCCCACATCACCCTCCTGAGACTGGTGAGACAGTACCTGACTGTCCCTGACACTCAACCCACACTCTTCTGGGATGTTTTCACACTCCATAACCAGGACTTCTACCTGGGGGGAACCCCTCTCCCTGTCACTCTCACCTAGAGTCAGTAGAGTGTCCCTCCCACCAGTAGGAATATGACTCCCCATGCCAGTTCCCCAATCCACCTCAGGGACCCTGTGCATCACTGGAGCTACCTCATACCCCTGAACCTCCTGGCGTGTGTTAACTCCCTCCTTCAAGTAGGGCACCACCTCTCTGGGCATGTGCACTTCTGCAGCATCACTGGATATACAATTGTTGCTGCCACCATTCCAGCTGGACTCAGCCCTCATGACTTCCAGCTCTTTCAATTTAAGCTCGTAAGCATAAATCATTTTTTTAATCTCTAAGTTCCTCCTCCTTTCTTCCAACTCCCAATCGAGCTTTTTCAGCTCCCATTGGTACTCCCTCTCTGCCTGTCTGTCCTGTAACTCTTCAGGAGTCAGACCCTTGGGTGACAACCTGCCACCCCTCCTGGGGACCCTCCCCCCAGGCGTAACAGGTTCCTCCACTACACCACTGTGTATCCTCTGCACTTCCCCACCCATATTCTCCTCCTCTGTGTGCCTTCCAGCCTTCTTGATTGTCACCCAGGCCCTCTGTGCCTGTTGCAGCTCCCCCTCCCTGGTGGAGCTCTCAGTGGGACAGTCAAGATCTTTAAGGAACTGTTTCAATTGAGCAACTGAGTACTCCTTCAGTTTCTCCGTTTCAAACACAGCTCCAGCTGTTGCATCTCCAGATTGAGACATGATGGTCACAAGTGCAAAGTTCCAAAAGGCAGAAAAAAATAATTTCCCAATGAAGTAAAAAGAATCAGTCAAGGGATCAGCAAAATCATGGAAGTAGAATAAAAAGAGTCCTTAAGAGAAAAATCAAAAGATCACCAAACAAGTAGTATGTGGTCACGTAGTGGTCTGAGATCAAAACAGTAGTGTACACTTAATTACTGTATGTCAAGTACAAATACAAGTCCAATCCCACCGCTGCCACCAATGTTAGAAATGGGGTCTTTGGTTGACAGTCTGGTTACCCCCTGTTCAAGCAAGGACCCTCACTCTAGTTAGGATAAAAGAGAATCACCCTCAGCTAACCCCTGCTTACCCCCTTGGTAGCTTGGCAGAGCAGTAGGCTTAACCTCAGAGTGCTAGGTGTAAAGTATTTGTACCAACACACACAGTAACTTAATGAAAACACTACAAAATGACACAACACCAGTTTAGAAAAATAGGAAATATTTATCTAGACAAAACAAGACCAAAACGACAAAAATCCAACATACACAAGTCAAGTTATGATTTTTCAAAGGTTTAAAATAAAAAGAGTCTTTAGGTAGTTGTAACACCACCCTAGCGCTGCTAGCGTGAAAATGTACCTGGTTTGCGTCAAAAATAACCCCGCACGGGCGGTGGGCGTCGAAAGTAACCCTGCACGGCTGTGTGCGTCGAAAACAACTTGGCACGGCGGTGCGCGTTGAAAAAGCCAGCCACACGACGATCCGAAAGTCCCGCGGCGCAGGGTGCGATCTCTCAGCCTCCGTCAGCGATGCTGCGCGTCGTTTCTCCTGCTCCGGGCGTCGGTTTTTCGGTCGCGTTTCCTGCGGCGTCGTTTCTCAGCTGCGGAACCGGCGTCGCGTCGTTTTCTCAGCCGCGATCGGATTCGCGTCGATCTTTTCTCCGCACGGCGCTCGGTGCGTGTATTTTTGTCCTTAGGCTGCCAGCCTCTCCTTTCAGGGTCCCAGGAACTGGAAGGGCACCACAGAGCAGAGTAGGGGTCTCTCCAGAGACTCCAGGTGCTGGCAGGAAGAAGTCTTTGCTATCCCTGAGACTTCAACAACAGGAGGCAAGCTCTACATCAAGCCCTTGGAGATTTCTTCTTCAAGATGGAAGGCACACAAAGTCCAGTCTTTGCCCTCTTACTCTGGCAGAAGCAGCACTGCAGGAAAGCTCCACAAAGCACAGTCACAGGCAGGGCAGCACGTTTTCCTCAGCTATCAGCTCTTCTCCAGGCAGAGGTTCCTCTTGGTTCCAGAAGTGTTTCTAAAGTTTGTAAGTTTGGGTGCCCTTCTTATACCCATTTTAGTCTTTGAAGTCACCTTTCTTCAAAGGGGACTCACACCTTCTTGTGAAATCCTGCCTTGCCCAGGCAAGGCCTCAGACACACACCAGGGGGCTGGAGACAGCATTGTCAGAGGCAGGCACAGTCCTTTCAGATGAGAGTGACCACTCCACCCCTCCCTCCTAGCAGAGATGGCTAATCAGGAAATGCAGATTACACCCCAGCTCCCTTTGTGTCACTGTCTGGTGTGAGGTGAAAAACAACCCAACTGTCAAACTGACCCAGACAGGGAATCCACAAACAAGGCAGAGTCACAGAATGGTTTAAGCAAGAAAATGCTCACTTTCTAAAAGTGGCATTTCCAAACGCCCAATCTTAAAATCAACTTTACTAAAAGATGTATTTTTAAATTGTGAGTTCAGGGATCCCAAACTCCACATGTCCATCTACTCTCTAGGGGAATCTACACTTTAATCATATTTAAAGGTAGCCCCCATATTATCCTATGAGAGAGAGACAGACCTTGCAACAGTGAAAATGAAATTGGCAGTATTTCACTGTCAGGACATATAAACCACATTACTATATGTCCTACCTTATCCATACACTGCACCCTGCCCTTGGGGCTACCTAGGGCCTACCTTAGGGGTGCCTTACATGTAAGGAAAGGGAAGGTTTAGGCCTGGCAAGTGGGTACACTTGCCAAGTCGAATTTACAGTGTAAGAATACACACACAGACACTGCAGTGGCAGGTCTGAGACATGATTACAGAGCTACTTATGTGGGTGGCACAACCAGTGCTGCAGGCCCACTAGTAGCATTTGATTTACAGGCCCTGGCACCTCTAGTGCACCTTACTAGGGACTTACTAGTAAATCAAATATGCCAATCATGGATAAACCACTTACATACAATTTAAACAGGAGAGCATATGCACTTTAGCACTGGTTAGCAGTGGTAAAGTGCTCAGAGTTGAAAAGCCAACAGCAACATGTCAGAAAAAAATAGGAGGCAGGAGGCGAAAAAGACTGGGGATGACCCTGCATAAGCAAAAGTCCAACACTTAACAAAATCTATTACAAAGTAATATATACAACATTAAGTGAACACATTTAAAAATGTCAAGTTTGGCCAAACCCATTGAGAAAAAGCTCTGCAGTACATCTTTTCACTATATAGTTCATTAAAATCTTTCAGAGTTGAATGCACCCTCTTATTCCGGTTCAGCTGTAGTGAGTCTTCCCACTAAGCACAGGAATTAAATCCATGTATGGACAGATTTGTCAGGGGTCCTGTTGCGGATCTCTGAATAGGAAAATAAACTCCTTTCCAAAAAGCCCTCTTCATAGCAATGCTTATAATTCCTGAAATGTGACAAGAAGTGATGAAAAAAGACATTCGGGGGTCATTACGAGTTTGGCAGTCTCAGGACCACCATGTTGGAGGCGGCGGTCATACCGCCAACAGCCCGGCAGTAAAGACCTCCAAAGTATGACCATGGCGGTGTTCCCAACAGAACATAGCCTAACTACCCCCAGTTCTGCCAGTGCAGTCAGGCCGCCGTGGACAGCGGTAGGCACCTTCAGACTGGCAGGGACCATGTTTCCACCGGACACATTACGAGGCTGCACACCACCAAGCTTTCCCCCACGGTCGCACCACCACGAAAACCCTGGCGGAAGCCAACTCTATAAAAAGAAACATTTAACTTCAGGAAATCATACATGCCCAGAACCACCATGGAACCTGAACTGGAAGTCCTCTCATTGCTCCTCTCACACAACGACTCTGGAACCAGTTATGATGAAGAGAACAACCGAAAGTAGACATACCTACTGGTCACTGGAGGGAAAGGCATCAGTACCCACGCACCAACAACAGACACAGCTGGGATGGGTTACGACGGCCACACACACCCATAGAAACACACCCACATACACACATGCACACACATACCACACACACGCACACCGATGCTACACACTCCACAGCCAACACATACATGCCATACACACACCAACCCGTACACACACTGCACTGTCACTGTCTAACACAATCATACACAACACCACCGAGTCACACAATGACATCACAACTGCAACTACACAAATGCCAGACCAAGCAATCTCACTGCACACCTCCACAAGACAACACATACTTACAACAACACGTAACAGCACCACACATCCAATCAACACAAGAACAATGCCATACAAAGAAGCATATGTCACACTACGCCCACACCACACACAATGCATAACATAGCCACCACCACACACACGGACGCACACACAACAACCACACAAGGGCACACAACACCACCATTACACATCTCTACACAAGTAATACACAATTCATATACACACATGCATGTAGCAAGCACGAACATATCCTACACACAATACACAGCAATGTCAGCAGAACAAATGGCAAAGCCACACATACAGGCCAGAGCACAACAGCTAGCACACCCCTCACACACACACAAACGCACACACACACACACACCAAAGCCCCCAAACACCAAATAGCCATGTAGAAAGAAAGCCAGGACAAGTATCTTACAATTGAATACAACATCAGGGTGGTCCAGATGTATTAATAATGTGATATTGAAAATATAAAATAACCGTGCACAATATTGAGGCCATTGGCCAGTCCAATGTTCAAAGTGCCAAATGCAAAAATGGGACTTCACTGTGCTCCTAATTGACTGCAAAATTACGTCCATAGGTTATAGGGATATCAAGGGGGAAGGAATGCACCTCAGGGATGGGGGGATAGGGGGTGTTTGGGCATGGGAGGGGGCTCCTTGGGCTTGGGCTTAGGATGGGGGTCCCTGTGCTTGGCAGGGGGAGGGGGCATGGACACTACTGGGGGGCAGGGGAGGACTTGGAGGTGGAAGGGCTGGACTTGGGGAGGAACACATAGCGTTTGGGGGCATCACAGTGGGAGAGGGGTAGGAAACAGGGAAAACTCATACAAGAAATATTTCTTAGACATACAGGGGCGGTCATGGCAAAAGGGTTTGGGAGTGGAAGGAGAGGGATGTGTCTTGGTGGATGTCTTGGGTGCAAATACATGCGTGGAATGCTTGTGGGTGCTGGGTGTCTGTTGGGTGGGTGAGTGGGGGTGTTTAGGTGTCTTGAGAGGAGGGGGGTAGGAGGTGCTGGGAGATCCCTTGGTGGATGGGGACTGTCTGTTGAGGTGGTGTCTGCAGGTATGGTACATCTGCTGCATGTGGGGGTGTTGGTGGTTGTGGTGGTTGCAGATGTGGTGACCAGGGTGGATGTCTGTGGGTCTGCTATTGTGCTGACTGTCTGTAAGATAGGTCTGGTGGCTGGATCTGTGAATGATGGTGTGGTGGCTGCCGGTGTGTCAGGTGTAGTGTCTGTGAAGGAGGGGGTGGTGGAGGAGTCAGTGCAGGGAGTGGATGTTGGTATGTCTGCAGGTGGGTGTTGCTTTTGTGTATGCTGGTGGTAGGTCTTGTCGACTTGTGCTTGCCTGAGCTACCCTTGTCTGTTGAGGTGGATGCATGCCTGTGTGTATGTGTGCTTTGGATGGGTATGGGGAGAGGGGTTTGGGATTGGAAAGAGGTAGTTGGAGGGGGGACAGGAGACAAAGGGAGACTGGCTGCCATCAGAGTGGAGGCCAGAACCTGAAAGGATGTCTGTAGGCCAGCCATGACACAGTGGCTATCCTCCAGGATCGTATTGCTCTGTTGGACCTGAGCTGCCAGTCCTTGGATGGCATTTGAGATGGGGGACTGACCCACAGAGATGGACCTCAGGAGGTCAATAGCCTCCTCACTGAGGGAAGCAGGGCTGACTGGGACAGGGTAGTGGTAAAGGAGACGCCCACCCTTCTGAGTGAGCAGGCACAGGCAAATGGGTGGTAAACAACAGGGAAGGCGGTGGTAGTAATGTGGCTGGTGGATAAAGATGGTGCTGGGGTGGTCCCAGATGGGTCCGCCACTGCCAGGGAGTGTCCACTGGAAGAGGATTCCAAAGAAGAGGTGGTAAATCCAGTCTCCCCATGACACTCCCTTTGCCCTCTGCCTCAGTGGGTCCCTCTCTCTCACTGATGGCAGCTTCCTGGGTCCCATGTGCTGCTGCTTCCCCACTCACCTGTGCCCCTTCTCCTTTGCCAGATGATGCTGATGCACACAAAAAGAGAGAGTAGGGAGAGAGAGAAAGATAGGGGGGAAAGTGTCAACATATACCTCCCATAGAAACAGCTGAACATTTTAATCTGTTACAATACATATCATAGCTAGCCAAAAGGCATTTGCTAATACACATTACCTACATCATGTCATTACATGTTACTACTACCCACACCTGTTTGCCAACCCTCACACCTACATCAATACCTAAGTAGGACAGCACTACTAGAGTCATCCCCATGATGCCAACCAAAGCTCTTTTAGCTGACACAGCATGCCCTGGATGCAGTATCAACAGTATGCCTGAATACACGTCTTACCCCTCCATACCCCTTTCACCCATTGGGTGTGCAGCTGACCAAACACAACACTTCAAGCCTCTACAGTAACAACACCTGATTAGTCCATGTCTTCTGTAACATGTCAATCACAGTGTAGACACCTCCACTCACACCATACTGCACCTACCTGTCATAGTACATGGCTGGCCACTCAGTACAATGATGTCATTATGGAGAACAATTCTGATTTAACCAATACAAGTCAGACACTCAAGCAGTTCACATCTGATGTGTACAGTCAGACCCTATGACAGAGCCAGTGCAGCTGACACCCAACACATATTTCACTACTCAGCATAATGATAAGTGCTTCTACAAGGGGCCAGGTACCACATATAACACATCCAAACACACCCATTGAGTGGAGTGTCATAACAAATGTGCCACTGGAACGCACATATCACATCATACACCACTTCCAGTTCCACCACACATGCAAGTACACCAGTCTGACTGTGCACCATGACAACTCCAGTCTCACATACACCATTCCACAAATGGCAAAACCTGTCACAGAGCCCAGATGACAAGCATCTCAGAGGGGAAATATAGGCATTCATTAGGCACACATGGACAAACACCACTGGCTGTACACCAAGTACACATCCCACTACTACATAAGGCAGCCTGAGGAGACTGCATCCAAAATTTGAAATATCAACATGCCATGTGTCCCAAACCGCTCCTAATATACCACTACCCTGGCCCAAGTCAAGCTGTAATAGTCACAGGCCATCAGATATGCACCAAAATATCCATGATGACATGATGTAGGCAGTTGCTCAGCATTGTAGCATAGGAATTGGTAGGGGTTTGTCATACATGCCATGTACACACCATGGAGACAAATAAGGGATCTCCCAAGGCACTTGCCACCTCTAGTGCCAACCCATAGGTTCAAAGACCACATCCCCCAAGGTATAGCTCCTAGGAATGCATGATCTGTGAAATCAGGCCTCCTAAATTCAGTATGTTTCAGTATCCCAGTTTGGCTACCTACTCATACCCTACAGTTAGCAGATGACCTATATATGCCCAGTCAGCTATCTGGGCAATACTCCTGTCCAATGAAGGCCATTTCTGAGGTGGACCGGTAATGCCAGCCCCATAATCTGTCAATACTAGATACAGTACATGATGTACATAGTCCCAGTGATTAAAGGACAGTCACACAGTAGCATGTACAGGTAGGTAACACAGATGGTAGTGGACTGACACCTCAGAGCCACTAATGTAGATGGATGGAGCTGGTCTTAGGGTTCACAATGCTTAGGGTGATCTGAACACCCACATCCATTGTACGGCCAGGATGGAGTCAGACGTGTGCCTATGTCATCAGTGCATCTCACCATTACAGACATGGTATGGAAATGTGAGATGTACATCCACTGACAGTATAACATGGAAACACATCTACTAAAGATACTCTTCCAGGGTGCCTTATATGCATTACCAAATGTCGATAAACATGGTGCATGAATGACAATGTCACTTTGCCTGCAGTGAGGCACCCAATCCCACTTAAGGCCAGGCAAGTCATAGGATACAGCCAGTACCGACCCTTTTGTGGCTACTGTGCTGCCCTCAAATGCCCATCCACCTCAGGGTAGGCCACCGCCAAAATGCGGCCATTAAGGGGGTCAGGATCTGACAGGCACCCCTGCCTCGCTTGGAGGACATCCCCAGATGGGCCTCCGTGGTCTTCCGGGCCCCGTGTCTCAGATCCTCCCACTGCTTGTGACAATTGGCGCTCTGCCAGCTATGGACCCCCAGGGTCTTCACTTGCTTGGCAATGGCATGCCATATTCCCTTCTTCTGATGGGGGTTTACCTGCATGGGTGACACAGACAGAAGTAGAAAGTCATGTAGACTGGCACCATACCAACAGCAGTGTACTATAAACATCAGACTCACCAAATGCCCACACATACCCATTGTGACTTTTCGCACACCTTACTACATGCCCCCTGCATGCATGTAATCCCTGACCAATACACTTATGCCATTCACCCTCATACACACCCCTATCAAACATGACTATGGCATTGGGCTCACCTGCTCTTCTGGTGCCCCATACAGCTGTCCATATAGTGGATTAGGCCAGCTTCTACCAGCTTCTCCAGCTCTTCTTCGGTGAAGGCTGGGGCCCTATCACCTGCAGGACGTGGCATGATGGCTCCCAGAGACAGTATACAGCAGCTCACGTTGTGGAGGTCCTGCTTGCAAGAGTGTCAGAAGTCAAGTGAGCAAGGCTGCAGAAAATGGTGGTCACAATCGCCGCGTACAGGACCTTCACCACCGGCGGTGATCACCATTGGCCCCAGTCCCCCATAGGCAGCAATGTTAACAAATGAGAAGTTGCATGGTGGTTGCGACCACCTACCCCCATGATGACATACGCCAGTGGACTTAGGTCACTTCCATCTGTCCTCTGCAACAGGACAGGTGGCTGCCATTTTATGCACTTATCGTGCCTTGCTGCAGCTAAATATGTGCGCCATAGATGGTTTTTGACCAGCATACGGAGCAGGCCTATGTTGTGCCATCATGGTTAGGCTGATGCATGTGACATGTATGAACCAGTGACGTCATATGGTCGGTTGTCAGATGACATGCATGTCAAGATATTCGGAGCATCATAGGCGCTATAACCATATGGGTATATAGCATGAAAACATACATGCTCAGTGCATGTAGCTCAGCGTACCACCTATGGAACATTACACATGTGATGTGTGTCACATACTATTAATCAGGGCCAGCATTGTGCAGCAATGATGGTTCTCATGCAGCTTCAGTTTGCCCAATATAGTGTGGGTGAGCAGTGCAAGGCATGTCTACCGTGTGAGGGTTGGGAGATAAGGACATGTTCAGCTAACATGTGTTGAGTACTTATCACTTTGTACATTCTCTTCTCTCTATCCTAGATGTCCTGTCAGGAGGAGATTGAGAAATGCACCAGTGTACCATCCGCTAATCGACCTTGCAACCGTGGAGTACAGGCATATCATCCTGACCAATTGTCTGAATCGTCAGACCATCATGGATCTATGTACCCAGTTGAAGCCAGATCTGTTGCCTGCCATACATAATCCCTATGCCATCCCTCCTGCAGTCCATGTCCTGTCTGTGCTACACTTTTTTGCCCCAGGCTCCTTTCAGAATACAGTGGGCTTGGCAGCAGGGATGTCACAGCCCATGTTCAGTCTTGTGTTGAAGGATGTACTGTGTTCTTTCTTGAAACACCTGGACAGCTACTTCAGGGTCCCCCAACGTGCAGATGTGGCCTATGTGAAGGCAGACTTCTTTGATATGGCACACATCCCTAACGTGATAGGAGCCACAGATGGCACCTGTATAGCTTTGGTCCCTTCCAGGTACCAATGAACAGGTGTATAGGAACAGGAAAAACAGCCACTCCATCAATGTTCAGGTGTTGTGTTTGGCAGACCAGTACATCTCCCAAGTGACAGTCAAGTTTCCAGGATCTGTGCATGACTCCTACATTCTGAGAAACGGCAATGTCCCCCACATGATGGCAAGTCTACAGAGAGTGAGGGCTTGGCTCATTGATGTGTATGCGTTTGGCTTTGTATTTCTAAAATGGCACCTATCATCACATTATTCCCTGTGTCTGTACCTATATTTTAACAGGTCCCACCTCTATTCCACACAGGTGACTCTGGCTAGCCTAACCTTCCCTGGCTGTTGACACCTTTGAGATACCCTGCTACAGAAGGGGAACTCCGTTTCAATGAGGCCCACAGCAGGACGAGGCAGGTAATTGAAAGGACATTTGGCCTACTGAAGGCCAGACTCCGGTGCCTGGACGTCTCTGGAAGTGCCCTCTGCTACTTTCCCCAAAAGGCATGCCAGATCATAGTTGCCTGTTGGATGGTCCTCAATCTAGCCCTGAGACGTAACATACATTACTAGCCGATGATGAGGAGGCAGCTGGACCAGTGGCTGGTGATGCAGACATGGAAAGTGATGAGGGGCAGATGAGGAAGGTGCAGCTGACTCTAGAACAGAGCTCATCAATCAGTACTTCCAGTAACAGACAGGTATGCACAGAGTCGCTCAAATGGGCTTTGAGGACAAATGCTTTAAATGGCTGACATGTTTCCTCTCGCATAGGACATTTCAAGATGTGAATCAGTCACCTTACTCAGATACTTTCTCCTTAACATGCGGTGTTGCACAGGGCTCCTCTTTGAGTCCTACATTATTTAATATCTATATGGCCTCTTTGGCAGAGACTGTTGAACCATATGGACTATCTCTTATCTCCTATACAGACGATACTCAGTTGGTCTTTTCTTTCTGCACTAAGAGCAACTCACAATCGTCCTTCCTCTCTTCCTGTATGTTGGACATTGCGGGTTGGATGCTGGACAGCAAATTGAAATTAAATGACAGAAAAACAGAGGTGTGCTAGTGCGACATTCTCTATCCTCCAAGCCCTCCTTACTTGCGTCAGTAGGATTAAATATTCTTCCTCCATCAAAAAATAATATTTAGAGCTTGGGTTTCTGGCTGGACACTCAATTTACAATGGAAAGCCATGCAAAGAAATTAGCCTCGTCTTGTTTCGGTACACTGAGAACCTGTAGGAAATTTTTCCCATTCCTTCCTCTTTTAGCCAAAAGGCTGATTGTTCAGGCCTTAATTCTTTCATGTCTAGATTATGGCAATGTCTTGTTTATGAGCTCTCCTGAATAAGTCCTGAGGAGGCTACAGGTAATACAGAATGCCGCTGCCCATCTTCTGCTGGGAACTCTGAGCTATACTTCGGCAAAACCCACTTTGGCCTCCCTTCATTTGTTACCTGTAGAACAGCATATAAAGTTTAAAGCAGCCTGACTGGTTCATCGAGCCCTCCACAACAGAGGTCCGGCCTTTCTTAAACAGATTATAACTCCCTATACTCCCCAACTTCTGCTCAGATCCTCTTCTGCATCCCTGATTAGTGTACCTCAGTTTAAAAGATCTAGATAAGGAGGTAGATCCTTTTCTCCCGGGGCAGCCCAATTGCGGAATTCTCTCCCGGTCGAAGTCCGATCAGTAGACTCTGAACTTTCCTTTTGGAAATCTCTGAAAACCATTCTTTTTCCTTTATAGAGCCCTTGGTGGTTGTCTTCTGTTTGGTTCTGAAGTAGCGCTGGGAAGCCTTTCGGCAGCCATGCGCTTTATAAAATCCCAAATAGAAAATAGAAATAGTATGTTGTGTGTTTATATGCAAGTATTGTATTTCCACATTGATTGGTGTCAATGGTCCTGTTGAGTTGGATCATGGGTTGTGGTGTAATGTGGTCCTATCCCTATGTTTGTGTTGTGGGAGGTGACTGATTGCATGTAAGGTGCAGAGGTAAAATGTACCATTTCTAACATGTGTATTCTATGTAGCTTGCAGATATCACATCTCCTATGGACAGGCCTGTATTGTGCTATGTGCCCTTCATTCTCCTGTTCTCATGTCATTCCAGCGAGTAACTGTGTACTGTGATTCTTTGCCTCTCCTACCTATTGCTTGAGGTATTCATGTGCATTAACCTTTGGTAACTGTTTACGGAGTAGAGTTTTGCCCATGACTGATGTAGCTACAGTGTTCTGTGATGTATTTCCTGAGACAGGTGATGTAGAGGTGCCATCTGTTGTGCCCTGTCTAGTTGTCAACCTACACTGAGCATGACAACTATGAACTACATATGTGCTTTGTGTGCTACCATGCCTAGTATCTTGATGGAAGTCTCTGTCATGGTCTTTCTGCAGGTTGGATAAGTGGATATACTCTGGTGTGTTACATCTGCCCTGAGACATGTCTGTTGTAATGTGCCTCCTGCAGAGGATGCCTCCTTCTGTTGTCCATTATACTGTCTGTTGGTATAAGGGGTCCATACCCACATAACATTTTGCTGAACAAACACTTGTGCATGTACAAATAAAGATACAGATGCATTTGCTGAGATCCACAGTGTTTATTGTGCATTAAGTTTCCAATAGGTGATGAGTGGGGATCATGGGGGATGAGACAATCAGAGTTGGTGGCACAGCTGTAGGTAGCACAGGTCGAATGTCCAAGGGCCATGGGAAAGTCGAGAAATGTCATTGAACAGTCAACAGGGTGTCTCAGTGGCAAACAAGGGAGAAAAATCAGCAGAGGGTCACTTCCTGGCAGCGGATTTTGTTGTGGCGTCTTTTACAGCCGAGTGTCTGGATGGATGACCACGGTTTCTGGGGGGGGGGGGGAGTCCTTCAGCTACAGAGGGAAGGGTGTCTGAGGGCTATGGTTCCACTGGAAGGGCCTCCATTCCACTAGCTGCAGCAGATGTTGAGGGCTCAGATGTGATGTGGCTAGTGGAAGAGCCTGCTGGTGGGCAGAGGAAGCACGCAGGGAGGTGTTAATATCCCTGAGCACCCCAGCAATGGAGGCTACGGTGGCATTGTGGGCCTGCCACTGCTGTTTGACCTCCTGGTGGTATTCCCTCTGCAGCCTTTAGTTTTCCTCCAACATGTTAATGAACTAGACTATCCTGTCCTGGGATTGTTGATATGTTCCCAGTAGTTGGGAGATGGCTTCCTGGACAGGTGACTGCCTTTGGTGCCCCTTCCTCTGGCCCACAGGGTCCCTCCCAAGCTTCCTGCCCCAGGTGCCTTTGCCAAATCCCAGTGTCAGCAGGACCTTCATTGTCTTAGGTGTGAGGGGTCGACTCAGTAAAGTTTGAACAGTCCTTGGGCCACAGGTTTGGGGCGAAGGGTTGGCTGTGATGTTGGTGCCACGGGGGGGTTTGCTTTGGGCAGGGTGAGGTAGGGTGTGGTAGACTGACCAGGGGTCCCAGATGGGCCAGGTAGGTCGTCACTGTCCAGACATCTGGTGGCGTTGTCCTCACTGGGGCCTTCATCCCGAGGAGGCCTGGCAGTCTCTGGTATCCTCTCCATAGTGGCACTGGCAGGGGTACCTGTGGATGGAGTGAGAGAGGGTTAATTGGTGGTGTGTGAATGGTTGTGTCTTTGTCTGATGCATACAGTGGCTTGGTGTGATTCCCAGCAATGGCAATTACAGGTGCAGCACTGCTAACACAGTTTGTGGACAGTAAATTGTGGCATATGTACCATGCTCCATTGAGGTTGTTGTCAGTCAGGCTTGGTAACTTTAGCTCGGTGGGTAGGTTTTGTTCCTGTGTGATGGTTCACATGACAGGTATGCTCTGTTAGCAGATGGCACTTCAGGCTTGCTAGTTGTGAGTGGGTATGGCTGTACCTTGCAGCATGGTGTCCAAGTGGGAGGAGGGTATATGTGTATGCAAGATTGCATGTTCTGTCTGTGCATGTTGTTCATGGATTATACCTTCTTCCTTTCTTGACCATGATGAGTCAATTTCAGGGTTTTTGATCTTGATAAGTGGCCCTTAGGTTTGGTGACAGTGCTGTGTCTGTGTTTGGCCTTCTCCTCCGTGATGTGAACTCTGGGGGAGGAGGTGGGGGCTCACCACCTGACATTCAGCACAGCAATTTGGTGTCTCAATGTCATGGAACGGACCTTCCCCATAGGTCATTCTACCTCTTCATGATGTCCTCCCTTGTACATGGATGGTTGCCCACTGAGTTGACCCTGTCGACTATTCTCTGCCATAACTCAATTTTCCTGGCAATGGATGTTTGCTGTACCTGTGCTCCATACAGTTGTGGCTCTACCCTGACGATATCATCGACCATGACCCTCAACTCACTGTCTGTGAAATGTGGGTGCTTTTGATGGGACACAGTAGTTGTTTTGTGAGGGTGTTGGGGGTGGGTGTTGTGTGTGTAAGGGTGCAGTGTAGGGTGCTTGGTGGGGTTGGGCTGTTTAGTTGTGTGTGCTGGTTGGTTGTGGTGTTTGTGTGCAGTAGTGATGTGTGTATAGTGTTGTTTGTGCAGTTGTGTGGTGTATGCTGAATGTAAAGTGTATACGTGCCTATGGTGTATAAGTGCTGAGTAATACGTTTGTGGGTACTCACTGTCTCTATATGTTTATTTTGTCACAAAGGATTGTGTGTTGTGGTGAGGAGTGTTATGTAGTGCAGCAAGTAGGTATGTCTAGTGTGTGTATGTGTGTCATGTGTGGGTTATTCGAACTGTCCAATGTGATGTTGTGTTCTGTCTGAGGTGAGTTTTGGACATCTGTGGTGATTTGTGGGTCGTAATCTGGTAGGTGGTAGTTTGTCGGGCTGGCGATGCTGGTGGGGAAACCACCTGTTTCCCACCCTCTAGTGTCCTGGCGGTCTCGGATTAGTGGCTGTTTTTTGGCGGCCTTCAGCGTGTGACTTTTAATCCGGCAGTCGGAATACCGCCAGCATGGCGGTCTTTTGGTGGCCGCCACCATGGCAGTCTTGCGAAAAGACTGCCAAAGTTATAAAGAGGCCCATTGTTTCCCATCTACTTTCTCACTTAGCCTTCCCAAGATCAGTTTTCGGGTGAGGAATCTTGATTCATAATATGTCTTCTTCCTGGTTGAAAGAGCAGAAAAGCAGGAGCAAGAGCCTATTCATACCTATTGTCAGTTCCACTGCCTTGATTAAGTGCTGTGGAGAAGAAAGACTATGGGAGGAGCATCGGACATCAGTATTTATCATAAGTTTCTGTGACAGGACAGTGATCAAAGATTGTGCATAACAGCAAAGTGTGTTTTTTTGTAATGTCTTCCCGAAGACTCTCATTAGCATCAAGGTAGGAAGCCTATGGCTTCCTGTTCCCACCAGGAAGCTACCGAGCTCTCAGTCACACAGGGAACATAGAATCTTCCAGATTAATGTTGGGTTCACAGTTGACTCAACATCCCGCAAGCATCACACTGGTGCAAGTCATAACATGTGTGGTCTGTGCAATATGTCATGTCACCAGGGATGTAATCAGTGATGTCATTGGTGAGATCACGAGCAGTGGAGTGAGTGTAGTTACAGTTGCACAGCTTACTATAACTAACGAATGTGAGTGAATTTTAGCGTTTCGTTCACAACCATAACATCCCTTTAGCTGAAGTAGTTTGAAGACTGATGTTTTTGATTCCATTCATTGAAGTGGGAATATTATTTCTGCTGGTGCTCTGCATCCTACAATCAGACAGAGGGCTTCACTTGGGAATATGTGCCGTATGCTTATGTTTGTCATTCAAAGACCACCCGAAGACATTTTTGATTGGAAAACATTTCAAGCATGCCCCATAGATATACTACTTTGCTTTCTATTGATTGCTTTTTTGTGCTGTTTATGTATCATTTTATGTATTTTTCATAGACAGTTTCTTAGTTCCATGCTCTTCTCCTCTGTGTTTGGAAAGAGAAGAGGCATGCACTGACGCATCACAGCTTCATGCTTAATGATTGTAGAAATGAAAATAAGATGTAAAGGTAATGATTCCATTACTTAGAGCTAATTCTCATCAGGACAGTTAATCTATCCATTGCTTTAGGGAGAACACGGTATCAGATGGTATCAATAATTTGCAATGAGAGAAGTCAACCAATTTCTAAGTTACTGCTAATTTTTTAGGAACACAGGCAGTAGAAAGCAATGGTTTATGGAAATGTTGTGCTTGACAAAGTGTGTTATTACAGGGAATGTAAACCCTAAATTTATATTAGACATGCATACTGCAGCATGATAAAATAAACCCAGTGATCTGACAGTCATCTGCTGAAAAGTGACAAGAAATACTATGAAAAACAAATTATGGAAGTAAGAGGCATTGTGTAGACAGAAACAGAAGATAAAGGACAAAACACAAGGGTAACTTAAATTAAGTGATCATTTCAAGATCGGCTGTACCAAGATATTCTATATGGGAATCCAGAGAGATAGGAAGAAATCCAAAAGAAAACACAACTGACACTCCAAAATGAAGAGAAAGTAGAACAGTAAATAACGTAATTAAACATTTTAAAACCAACTGAAATGTTGAAAAATGTTGATTGTTGGAAGGTATTATGGAAGGGATGATGCAAGAAAAAAATGTTTTCAGTAAAATATGTAGACTTTAAACTAAACTTAAGTGGAAAGAAGCCACTTAAGATTAAAAGAAGTTTGACCGCAGACAGCACAGTAGTGCGGTTTAGAACGATGGAGAACATAGTAGAAGGTAGAAGGGTCAAGTGAAGATTATTTGAGAATAGGAAGAATGGCAGTGTGTTTAACTTTGTCCTCGAGGTAATACAGATGTTTTAGCCTGCATCATGCAAGGTGGCTCTGCCTGCATGGTCCAGGAAAGCTCTTCTGTCAGACTCATCTCGGAGAAAAGGGATTAAGTGCTGTGGAGATCACCAAGGCAACAAGGCCGTACCTGATTAGCTTGGGCAAGGGGCAAATCCAACAAGCTTCAGTAGGATGGCCGCAGTTTTCAGCACTAGCCAAAGCCAATGATTCGGTGTATTCCCTATGTGAGACACCTGGCCAGGAAAGTGGCTCCTCCGCACTACTGAGCTGACATCAGCTGTCTAATAATAAAGAATGACACATTGATGCCATTTTTGTCTCTGGAGTGCAAAGGCCGACGTGCATTAGTATTAACACTGAACCATCTTCAGACCTTGTCACAAGACATGTTACATTACTAAACCATATTTTGCACATATTATAATTATTGTAAGGAAGGGTTCAATGTGTTGTTTGCCCGAGGAAGTTGGCACAGTGCCAAAAGCCATGCGGACAGGGGAAGCTAGGGTAGAACCATGCCCTTTGTCTTGAGCGCATTAGGCACATCCAAAGGCCAGAGCACTGTGACTACAGGAGAAGACTTCAAAGGCAGGGTTCAACGTATATAAGCATATAGCTGAATACATTGACTGAAAAAAACGTTGCTAACTTTGTTAGCCAAATGCTATGTTCCGATGTAAGGCACACAAATTACCCCATGGTAATAAAATATAAACATTACGATTATGGCGTGTCTATTTTCTGTCTACGATTCAAAACTCTGGATAAATCAAATTCAAAAGTAATAGTTGAGCAATCATAACATCACCCAAACATACTGCTTGTTAACACAAACATAACATCACGGTTGACATCACCACTTCACCAGTGTCATCCTGCATGACGACCTAATAGCCACAAGTGGCTGTGCCTTATTGAAAGTATGTACTGACAGGGAAAGTGGACTTTTTTTGTTCAAACTCTCAGCATGGACAGCTAAATGTTCAAAGGAGCATGGCAGCCTTGAAAAACCTGATTGATATTTTTAAAGATGTATATTCGTGTGAGCAGAAGCGCAGAAAAGTTATTATTGACGCCCCTCCATGAAGACGTCAAGTGGCTGACGCTAGTACAGCATTCCTACATCTAAATGTAATGTTTGAAGCTATCTGTTACTTCAAATTATGTGTACAGTGGTTATGGTCTGAGCAGATCATGAAAGGACATTGTTCCCCTGAATAAAGTATTTCATGTAATGGGGCCTACATCATTAGTTCGCCAGTTAATTAGTCTCTTTGTTAGACAATGCATTGAAATATTGAAAACCTCAAAATGGCTCTCCTGCTTTCACCGTTGATTTTTGTGTAATCATGGTTCTATATTTAAAAGTAAAAAACTGGACATTCTCATTACAATCATTACTTTATTGTAAACTGAACATTGCAGAGTGTAAATGCAAAAACCTTCACTTGTGCATGCTTTACAGCTGACAGTTCAGTAAAAGACCAAATTCTGACATACATCAAATAAAATGTTTTTATAGCATTTTTATTATAGCAAATGATTATATCATAATTTTCAAAAAGCATTTGATTGTTTTACATATCAACAAAACTCACTTAAATATATGATGTAAAAATTGATAACAAGCAAACTTATCTTCACAAAAAACAGGTACGATTTCTAAAACAGCCCTCTAATTCATTATACCATTTACAGCACAGAGGACATACAACACAGGGAAGAAAATGCACATATTCCCTGAAAAAAAACAAATCTATGAGGCAAGTTTTGTGTTTACAAACCCAAATGCACACGTTTTTACTCCTTCCTCAACCACTGAAGACAAATCCTAATTAGTCTCTGGTTTTAATTACAGGTCTGTGAACTTGCTATTCTGGATTACAAACCCTATTGTAAAAAAAATGCTTGGTTTTATGAGAGAGAGGTGAGAATACACCCTTCACCTAAGGGGTCTGAAGTATCCTTTATCCATCCATTTTAAGATGTAGTGTTCCCGAAAGAGTTTGTAAACTTTGTCCCAGTTCTTGCATCACTATTAAAATTTGCCAAAAATCCTTGCTGTGTAACAGGTGAATTGGGTGACGGGCGTGGTGAAATGCCACACCCACAACAAAGAACTCACTCGGCATGGACAAATGCAGTGGCATATCAGTACCATGGGCGAGGCCGCTATACCTGCATAATTTGTGAACTAGGAAACTGAATTAAAGCAAAAAGTGTTTGCACATAGAGAGCTCTATTTCTACTATTAGGGATCTCAAAAGTTATTACAAAACATTAAGGTGAAATCATTTTAAATGTGTATTACTAGCATAGAACTTATAAAGCAAAATATTACAGCACACAGCCTCATTAAATAAAATGTGTATTTAATAATTAATTTAAATACATTCATTTAATGTTTAATATTTCCTAAAGAATAACTTTAAAAAATCCAAGCTACAGTAACTTTTTTCATTTTTATTTAATATGTGTTACTTTAAAAACATGGCAAGTATAATTGTATTTTATTTTTAAATTAAGGTTATTTTTACAGTTTCAAAGAAGCCATCTAGAGAGGGGGAATATGACAGCAGGCTGACCCAATGACGGACCACATAAGGGAAGAGACTTAGATTATGGTGGTGTGAGCTTGTAACTCTTAGCCATTGGGCATCTCATGAGAAGAAGAGAAGATTTTTTCACTCCTCTGGGCAGGGACCTGAAGCTAAACAAGCAAGGGTGCGACTCTCCGGACTCCCGCTGGGACTGTGCAGTGGAAGTGCTGAGGCGTAGATGCTTGGCAGTGGCAGAGGTCTGCTTCTGGGAACCACCAGCAGAGTCAATACTATACTAGTGCACTTAGTATCTTGATGGAAGTCTCTGTCATGGTCTTTCTGCAGGTTGGATAAGTGGATATACTCTGGTGTGTTACATCTGCCCTGAGACATGTCTGTTGTAATGTGCCTCCTGCAGAGGATACCTCCTTTTGTTGTCCATTATACTGTCTGTTGGTCTAAGGGGTCCATACCCACATAACATTTTGCTGAACAAACACTTGTGCATGTACAAATAAAGATACAGATGCATTTGCTGAGATCCACAGTGTTTATTGTGCATTAAGTTTCCAGTAGGTGATGAGTGGGGGTCATGGGGGATGAAATAATCAGAGTTGGTGGCACAGCTGTAGATAGCACAGGAGGAGGAACAGGTAGAGATGGCTCCATGGGACTGGAGGGCCATGCAGGCGACTTTTTTGGACTGGATGATGGAGGAGGGGAGGATATCTCTGATCCCGGTACCTATTACCACTCAAGGCCTACTCTCCAGAAATGTTTTTTTTTTCTCTTGAACCTGGGTTAGAGGGCTCAGAACAAGGAGCTACTAGCAATAGAACTGTTCCCCAAGTCCCCTTAAAAAGTAGAAGAAGCTCCAGCACAGGCATGAAGGCCCTTGTTTACAACAAATACTGTCTGCGATCAAAACTTCTAGGCAAGAGCACAGGGGAAGGGACGCAGAGTAGGGTGGAAGCAGAGAGTATTTAATCAAAGAGGGTACAGTCAGTGAGAACAGTCCAGAAAAGTGCCATCACTACAATGAAGGACAGTAAAGAGAAATTGGGGGATATCCCATCAAGCAGGACACTGTCACCTAACTGAGCTCCTTTAAGATTATGGATACAAACAAGGAAGAGTTGCAAAACAAGTAAGGAAGGGCACTCCAAGATGTCTATAAGGGTTGATGGCACTTCCGTACCTACAGTTTTGCCTATTGCACTAGGAAACAAGTTTAAACCCCTCTGAACCCTAAAAGCCCCTGAGGATATGACCTCTCCCCCAGCCGTGCAAATGTCTGGGGGGATTTCTCACAGCAGGGAGCTGAGTCAGATATCAATACCAGGTGACAGCTGTGTCCTGGGTAACCATCAAACCTCTCAAGCTACATATATAGCAGATCTAAGGAGTATTATATTGAAGCTTAATAAGGATATAATGCTGAGACTTGAGACCTCAGAGTTTGAGGATGACAGTACTTATGTCTGTAGGTGACTATACCTATCCTACAACAAGTCGCAGCTGTCATCCCAACAGAACCAGGAAAACATTTGAGTGATGTGCCAGGTATTGGATGCTAAACCTGATGATTTGCCTGAAAGAACCAGGTTATTAGAGGAAAATATGGGAAGGGTGAATTCAGGCCTTTCAGAAAATGTGCTGCAGATTGAGTCCATAAAGATTTCGAACAGTCAGTTAATGGAAGATCTGGAAAGACTGGAAATACACATCAGGAGGAATAATTAAAGAATTTTAGATGTTCCTGAAGAGTATGAGGTCAGCAATTGGAAAGTTAAAGTGCTGAAGAAGGGCCTCCTTGAAGACGTATGATCTCAATCTTTATAGAGATATGCAAAGGGCCCATTTAGGTGCAGTGAATGCTCTAGAAAAAAGAAACGAACATCTTAGTAATTTTTTTAACTTGTTCCACTAATTAATTATTTTGGCTACGGCCTTAAAGGAAGGTCCAGTTTCACCAACCTAATACACTCGGACATTGGGAAAAAACTGCGTCCAAAGACAATGGGAGCTAGGGAGCAGAATTGATGAGGTTTTGAATCTAGGAGAAAAGGCACAGCTTAAGTTCCCTGCCCTGTTAAAGGTAATGTGGAGACATGAAATGTATAATTTGAGAGGTGCCAAAGATACAGATGAACTAGCCAGTAAAATAAAAGAAGCTAGCTTAGTTTAGTTTTGAGCACAGCAGACGTTGCCCATTATTTAAACACCTGTACCAGTTATTGTTTCATTTTTCTAGTTTTTAATCTTTGACTGGACATCCTGGTAAGGCGAAGATGGGTCGTGGAGAGGTAGGGATGATTGCCCAGCAAGGCATGGGTAGGATGGGAGCATATGGAGTAAAAAAGAAATCAGGACACAGGTCAGCACAAAAGACTAATGGGGCAGGAGCAGGAAGACTCTTGTTTTGTATCATTGGCCCTGTGCATATCATTCAGCTGTTATGGCTCTATTTCAGGAAGAGCGGGGGGAGGATTTTTCTGGCTAGAGACACGATGGGTAAGAAATGGGCTGAGATCTAGGAAGAGACAAAGACTAGCAGCCAAGTACCTGCAGGAAGTAAAGGCCCAAATCAACATTTTACCAGAGATACACCTGAGCGTGTCCAATGTAGGGCCTGCTTTAGGAAGTGTGAAGGAGGCAAGGAAGTCATTTGTTCAGACCAGTTAGGTGGCAAAAGAGGATTAGCATTGAATATTAAGGGCAACTCGGGATCAGGTTATTAGATTATAAAACCAATATCTCAGGGAAATATTTGGGGGCCACCTTGGGCCACCTTGGAGTATGCATCTCTAAAGTGAACCTGTGTAGGTTATTATGGTCCAACTGTGATGACCCCGTCATATCTGGCCCCATTAGAGTCATATCCTTTAGATATTGCAGGTCCTATTTGGTGGGGGCGGCTTTAATATCATCAAGGATAAGGAGCTCAATGGAACCTCTAAGTGTAGTTATACATCAACCCCGAAATCAAGGAGGCAGTTGGTAAATATAATGCATAATTTAGGGCTTGTTGACATATATTGAGTAAGGGCAGTAAGGAAGAAAGGCTTTACTTTCGTTAGCAAGAAATATGGGCATCACTCATGTATTGACTATTTTCTGATCAATAAATATACGACCACAATAGTAAAGTATGTCGCCAATATCCTGCCAATATTATCAGACCACTCTGCCATCAGTCTATGTCTGAAGCTACCAATAGCTACAGAGAGAACCAGGTGGACTTTTGTCCAGGAGGAGATGAATGTTACTCGATTTAGCTATAAAAATAATATTTTGAATTGAACATTGGTGCCGCTAATTGTTATATATTATGGGATGCATATAAAGCCTTCATTAGAGGGATTCTCTCAAAGCTCACTTATGATCGGAATATGAAAAGGCTGGCTAAAGCTGTAAAGCTCTTGAGTGATATAGTTGTGAAGGAACAGAAGTTTTAGATAGCTATATCAGAGGCCCATGTGGAAATCCAGTGTTTATGAACTGACTTGGAATTGGTGCAGGGCAGATATGGGCTTGGGCTGGATAAAAGAATTTAGAAAAGGTAAAAGGTTAGTAAGCTACATTATTTTGAATTTGAAGAAAAGAGTGGGTCAATGCTTTCCTGGAAAACAAAACAAGCACTAAGAACTAAATTGACTGGTTAAACCATCCAGGAAGTGGCAAGATGGTTTATGTACTAAAAGAGGAGGTCGTGTTCAGTCATTTAACCACTCTCTATAGTGAGGTTACAGAACTTGATCCACCGAATTTCCGAAGGTGGCTGAGTGATCTAAATCTCCCCAAAATTGGAGCTCAAAGAGTCTCTGATTTGTAGAGGGAAATTACAGAAGGGGAGATAATAGAGCAGTTGGCTCAGCTCAAAAATGGGAAGGCAGCTGGTCCAGATGGGATCCCAGGACAGCTGTATAAAAGATTGAAGTCTGATCTGGTCCCTTTCCGGAAAGTCCTATTTAGCCATATTTATTCAGGAGTTGAGGACTTCCCGCCATTGTGGTAATAGCGACTATTGTAATAAATGTGAAACCCAATAAAGAGCCATCTAATCCAGATTCGTATAGACCCATCTTCCTGCTCAAATGTGACTATAAGATCTTCAGAGGCATCATAGCAAATAGACTAGCTAAGGTCATGAGTTCTGTGCTCCACCTAGATAAAAAAGGCTTTTTTTCTGGGTAGGCAGCTTTATGAGTTGACACACCCACCGATCAGTGCAATTAATCCAGCAGTAGCAACTAGGAATCATTTGACGATAGCCACTCTGGATGCTGCAAAAGCCTTTAATGGAGTGAGCTGGGTGTACCTTTGCGAAGTGTTGGCCTTAGCAGCAGGCTAATTAATGTAATGCAACACTTATATAGTTCCCCTGTAGCCAGTATTTTAATTATTGGGCATTTAATAAGGCCCTTTTCTTTTACAATGGGTAGCAGACAGGGATTCCCTTTATCCCTGCTACTATTCGACCTATTCATTAAACCCTGTGCCCAAAGAATCTGTCAAGACTGCTCCATCTTACCATTTGTTGCACGGGGTTTAGACATGAAGATTTCACTTTACACAGATGACATCATCTTGTATATGGCTAATCCTGAACATTCCATCCCCAAATTAAAAGCCCATGCTGAAATGTTTGTGAAAATCTCAGGCTACCTAAATAAAGATAAATCAGAGATCATGTCGTGGGAAAACATGGAGGGCAGTATAGTGACTCAGAGGGACAAGGACCTAATTAGATACTTGTATTTTGGTAATGCATAGCTTGGACACCCCTCTAAGCTCTAACCTGAACAATGTTTGTGGGGATATTGAGATTCAGCTAAAGAGGTGGGTGACTCCATGAACCAGCTATGGAAGAACACACTTGGTTAAGATGATGATCCTCCCTAAGCTTACCTTTCTTTTTAACATCATTCCCTTGTTGTTTCTGAAAGATCCAATTAGAAAGAATCAAGGGAGACTTAGCGGCTTCCTATAGGCATCGAGGGGCATCAGTCTGTCTTGGAAGAAGCTCAGTAAGAGATCGGATAAGGGGGGGTTTCCCTCTACCATATTTTCAGACGTATTGTCAAGCTTTCAAAATTAAGAACTGCAGGATGCTGGTAGTGAAACCAGATGAGTCATACATTGCCCAAGTGTACTTTTCGATACTGGGACTTTTAGACAAGGAAAAAATCCTACACAATTTGGGACCCCCAAATTCTTCAAACACTTGAGCTTCAAGGTCCAGCTTTCTGCCTTAAATTATGGTGCAACGTGATAAAGCTCCTCAGCATTCCCTACTATGCTCTACCAGCATCAATATGGGACTTTCCAGAAACCCCGGCCTGCCTAGTAGACAAGCTTAGCTATCTGCTTAGGGAAACAGGGTTTGATAGCTGGGGGGTCTTGAGGAAGGGAGACAGGCTGATCAATTGGGACAAAATACTAGAAGCAAAAGCCGTGAGGTTTTCAAGATTTATATATCTCCAGTTGAACTCATGGTGGGTGACTTAGCAAAGGAGTGAGAAGGAGGATGGGATATATGATGACATATTATTGAATAAGTTCATATTATGTAAAGAGGTTGCCTAGTGGTAACAGGAGTTCATAAAGATGGACGAAAAATATCTGGCAGATTCACACCGAGGGCCTCAATTAGTAGGAAATGACACAGTGTGGTGACGCAAGCAATATTTTTGTGCCAAACTGCATCAATTCCAAAATGCAGGGATGCGCAGTATTCACAAGAATATGCCCATCCCTGTGTTTTTCCCTGGACCAGTGCTAAATCACCTACCTAGCACCAATGTAGCCACCTTTGCACCATGGTGCAAGAATGCATGCATTGTGGGGGTTATTGTTTATGTACAGGAAGGGACAAATAAATAATATTAATGTTGATTTGCATCTTCTATGTGTGCTGCACATTGCGGCACACATAGAAAGAGCAAAAATCGAGGAGAAATAAAAATAAATTCTTCTTGCTGCACCAATCTATTGCCACCGCTGGGTTGGTAGTAGTTTTTAACACTGCCTAAGGTTTACGCAACTGGTGTTGTGTGGGTACACCTACAGCAACACCCACTGCACACTCCTTTGCCACAGAAAACTGTATTGGGCGGCCCATATTTACAAGGCCGCCCAAAGCCACATAAAATGGTTTTATGCCACCTTGTAGATATGGAGCAGGGCACAGTGCCACCGGATTATTGCTAAAAGTGGCACTCTGGTGGTGCACGGGTCTTGCCAGAAATGGTAAAAGAAGAAATCTGGCAAGTATCTATAAAGGTACTTTATTCTACAGATTCGACTCTAGGGCCCCATGCTCCGGGACACAGCTGTCTACATTTTTTAAGCATTTTTGGGGTGGGGGCCTACGGCCGAGGTCGGCCCCGGTCTGACTTGGCAAAAGTTATTAAAGCTCCAGCCAAGTCAGAGCAAACAGCTATGTCCATGGTAGTCACCATGGCTCTATGAGGGGCAAAACATTATAATGGACCCTCTTCATTCTTTTATTTTAGCCCCAGGGAGGTGGTGGTCCCCAGGGCTGCGGGGTGGGCAAGGGGGTGCGGCCCACTCTATTTAATTAAGCAGCCCTGCAGAGGTGGTGGTCCCTGGGGGTAGGGGTACACAATGGACCTCCTTCATTCTTTTATTTTAACCCCGGGGAGGTGGTGGTCCCTGGGAACACGGGGGCAAACGCCCGCATGTAATCCAATATTTGCACCAGGGAGGTGACAGTCCCACAGGGCTGCTGAGGGGACTGGGCGCCCCTGCATGTAGTTAAATGTTTACCCTGGGGAGGTGGCGGTCCCTGGGGATGTGGGGGGGTACACATTCACCATATGTAATTCAATATTTGCCATGGGGAGGTGGCGGTCCGTGGGGCACAGGGGGCCGCATGACCCCTTATTATAATGAAACCATTTTGCTCTGCGGAGGTGGTGGTACCCGGGGCGCAGCAAGCTAAAGTCCTGGCGAGGGTGTGGTCCGCAGGGCATAAATAGACCTTGGTGCCTCCTTCTTTATTTTTACATGCCCTGTGACCTGCCCCACCTTGGGGCTTTAGTAAAAAAAGCACTGAGACCACGTTTGTTTGTTTTTTACACCAGAGCTAAGGGGTCAGGGTGTCCGTACCCTGGCCCCTTTTCTTACTTTTCACCTTTGTTTCTGGGACTCGGCTGAAGCCAAGTCCCAAGATGGCTGCCAAAACTTTCCTGGTGAAGTGCTGGCAGCACTCCTTAATTCAACAATACATATATTTACAAGCATCATGATGTTAAAATAAATCAGCATGATTCTGTAAAGCATTATGATGTTCTTATTCAAATTCCCATATAGATGACCAGCCCTCTCCAATTATACTATTCGCAGAATGTTATATACACGTCAAATCACTTACAATCAATCTGATACCCCTTTTGGACAAGTCACAAAACTAAGGGCCTGATTACATCTTTATGTGTTAATCCGTCCCAAATGTGACGGACATATCACCAGCCGTATTACGAGTTCCATAGGATATAATGGACTCGTAATACGGCTGGTGGTGTATCCGTCACATTTGGGACGGATTAACACCCTCCTCCAAAGTTGTAATCAGGCCCTAATTTTGGATAAGTATTATATAAATCACTGGGGTATTACATGAAGGTCCCAAATTAAGAAAGAACATCCACAAGTAGGACGATTTCCTGAATTTCAATGGCTATGTGACCTGAACTGCAAAATGGGGCCTAGATGTTGAGCATATTGTCCCATTAATAATACTGCAAGCATCACTGCACTCCACCCCTCATTCAATATCTTGCATAGATCTCATTCGTATAATAATGATACAACCTAAGTTCATACATCAAAACACTAATTCTTAAGGAGTGAACATGCTGTGGGATGTACAGTCATTATCGGAGACGTATATTACAAAACAAGAATTATGCGAGCAATAGTATCTCATAGTAAGATTATGGAATTGGTACAGAACATTTCCCAAATCTACAGATGAGCATGCAATTCAGCATCAGTATTATGTCCCCACAGTGCCTCTGTCCTTAGCATTATAGTTAATAGGGATTTCTCCTTTCAAGTTCCTTTTTTCTGTTCCCCCCACAAGAAGGTGAGGTTTCACATGTTTCACCCATAGTATTGAGAACTCATTAGGGACTAGGCGTGGCACTGTTCAAAGTGATTAGCCATCGGATAACACTGATTACCATTCTTGAGGGCTTGTATGTGTTGTAAGGTTCTTATTTTCAGTTTTTTTATGGTTCTGTCTATATATAGTTTATTGCACCCACAATGTAATACATAAATCACATGATCTGTGTTGCAGGTTATGGTATCTTGTATCCTTATGCTGTGGCCCTTAAGATTTTTAAGATTTGAACCATATCTACAGGATTTACAGGTATCACACTTGATGAAATGATTATTATTGCTCATCAGTCAATTTTCTCTTCCTCTTTCTTTTCCTGGATCAAAAAAACTGCAAAGTAACATGTCTCCTAATGACCTAGTTCTCTTGGAGGGTATTTGGGGACCAGTGTCCACAATATCGCTCAAGTATTCATCTCTTCTTAAAATATAGCAATTTCTATTCAAGATCTTTTTTATATTGAACTCAGCTGCATTGTATTCCAAGAATAAGTGAGTTGTCATGAGTTATAGCTACTTGAAATAGCTCTAATTAAAACAGGTGACTTTTTATAGTTTTGTACGTTTAAAATGTGAGCCTAACTATAACGTCCCTGTAACCTTTGTTTTTTTCAGTGAATTTGTAAGTTTTTTTTTAATGCTAATTCCTAACTATAAATGTCCCTGTAACCTTTATTTTCTTTCAGTGATTTTTTTTTTTAACGCAGCAGAGAGTTGGCACAGGGTTAATCACCCAGCATGCATCCAACCCGCACTGCACAGGGCCTTTGTCCGTGTGTGGCAGGGGCCAACCCCCTAAAGGCATCCAGCTTCACACCACGGTCTTTAGCTGCCAGTGACACCCTGCAGCCAATCCCCCGCAGGATGTCTGAGTAGGTCTGTGAGTGGGTGGGCGAGTGTCTCAGTGGGTCTGTGAGTCGGTGTGTGAGTCTCTGAATGGGTCTCTCACTGGCTGCATGAGTCTCTGAATGGCATTGTGTGTGGGTTCATGAGTCTTGGGAGGGTCTATCAGTGGGGGGGTGAGTCTCTGAGTTAGTCTGTGAGAGGATGCATGAATATCTGAGTGGATCTGTGAGTGGGTGTGAGAGTCTCTGATTGAGTTTGTGACTGGGTGTGTGAGACTGAGTAGGTTTGTGAGGGGACGAGTGCATCTCTAAAAGAGTGTGTGAGTGTGCACATAAGTCTCTGAGAGGGTCTGTGAGTGGATGCGTGAGGTTCTGACTTGGTGTGTGAGTGGGTGCATGGGTAACACTGTGGGTGTGTGAGTAGGTGCATGAGTCTTGGAGTGCATCTATGAGTGAATGCATTAGTGTCTGATTGAGTCTGTGAATGTATTTAAAAAAAAATGTTTTCCCAATATTTGCAAATTCATCACAATGTTACACGGGGGGCCAGCAGACAGTTGTGACGAATTGCACGCATGGGGGAAGAAATCATGTTTCTACATTTAGAAAACATAACGTGACCTACAAGCACACCTATATCCCTCCCCTGTGGTCAGGGTAGCTCCATCCTGACCTCTTAGACCACTTTTTTGATTATTTTCAGCCCCATGTACTGTGTCCCATTACATTAAATGGCTGCTGCCAAATTGTGAGCCTAACTATAACATCCCTGTAGCCTTAGTTTTTCAGTGGAAATTCAGTAGTTATAGTTAGTGTTATCTCAAGTAACTAAAACTCATTCCCTAAGGTAACTATAACTCACACCTCTACCATGCACAGTTTTCTCATCAATAATTTTACAGCAAATGTTGCACTGATATTATCAATGATTTCCCCATGCATTTCCCCATAGGGGGTTTGAATGAACACAACTACAGCCCACCCCGCCCCTAAAACCTAAAACCACCCCAAACCCCCACCTCTGCCTCTAAATTACCGTGACTCCCCACCCCGCCCCTAAACCCACCCCAACCCCCACCCCCAAAATTACTGCGACCCCCACCCCTAAAACCTAAAACAACCCCAACCCCCCTCCTCGCCCCTAAAATTACTGTGACCCCCACCCCGTCCCTGAAACCTATGACCGGCCCAACCCCCACCCCGCCCCTAAGACACAAACTACCCCAACTCCTCATGCCTCCCCTAAAACTACTGCAACCCCCACCCCGCCCCTAAAACCTAAACTACCCCACCTCCACTCTCACCTCTAAAACCACCCCAACCCCCACCCCTAAAACCTAAAACCACCCCAACCCCCCACCCCAGCCCCTAAAATTACTAGGACACCCCACTCCTCCCTAAAACCTTAAACCACCCTAACCCCCCACCCCGCCCCTAAATTGACTGTGACACCCCCACCCCTGCCCCTAAAACCACCCAGCCCCCCCACCCCACCCCTAAAACCTAAACTACCCCAACCCCCTAAAACTAAAAATACCCCGACCCCCACCTCACCCCTAAAACTAAAAAATCCCGACCCCCCGTCCCCGCCCCTAAACCTAAACCAATCCCCACCCCAAAGACTAAAAATACCCCGACACCCCACCCCCAAAAACTAAAAATACCCCAACCCACATCCGTCCCTAAAATTAAAAATACCCCGCCCGCCCCAAAAACAGCCCCAGTCCCAGCGCCACTTACCTGATCACATTGTCCTCCGAATCCAACTCCCTTCTTCTGTGCCTTAACCACGTGTAACAGGGTTACGAAGCGGGCCAATATTGCCGTACCCCGGGCACTGTAAAAAAAAAAAGAGGGCCGGGCTCTGCTGGTGAACCCGGATATCCGGGAAGCAAGCGTGATGGAAGGTGGTCAAGAGAGAAAAGACGTGGAGGAGGAGGAGGATGACCGGAGGACGATAACGCCAAGGAGATCATCCAGCATAGGAGGAGACGAGTTTGCCAGTGAAGGGCCGACCAAGATTAACAACGAGACGAGCAAGAGAAGGGAAGGAACAGCAGATGCGGGAGAAGGCGAAAGAACCAGCAACGTCCCTGGAGGGACATGGCTCATGCAGGTACGTGCCTGCATACAAAATCCTAAAGGATATTGGTGGAGGTAGTGAGGGGAGAGGAGGGAGTGAGTGAAGGGAACGAACAGAAATGAATTAAAGAAAAAAGTTACCTGTATTCCTGGACTCCACCTTGTCACTAATTTTAAACAGAAAGAACTCCTCACTAAAACAATATTATTTGGACATAAATACTATACTCACAGGCATAAGAAGGTGATCGCAATTTTTTTTTTCCTTCCACACAGGGTTTCTCCTTTTTCCTTTAGTACTTTCTCTTTAATCCTTCTTCCCCACCCCTTAAATAAATAAAGAGTAAAGAAGAGAAAATAGAGTCCACTTACCTTTTCTTTTTCGGTTCTAATTTTGTTCCTGTGGCCCTGACGGCGATGGAGGAAATCCACGAAAATCAATACCTAGAGAAAATTATACACGGAGGATATCAAGGACAAAATATAGAGAGACGAGCAGAAAAAAAGATAAGAAAGAAGGACTGTAATAAAAAAGCGAAACAGACTAAAACCACTTACATTTGCATACCCGACTTTCATAAATGAAGAGCTCCACTTGTAAAGTTTTAAATTGAGTGTCATAGTAAGTAGTACTATGTGTGGCAGTAATATATGTACCACAAAATGCTGTTGGTGAAGCAAGTCCTATAGCTTGTTACTCAGTGTAGAATGCTGCAATTAAATTAACAGTGTAAGGGCATTTCAACTCAGTATGCCGAAGGGATACCTAAGGGTCTATCCTGCTATATAAAATATGAAAGGAATGCAATGGTAGTACCAGTATTTTGATGCTAGATTGTGATATGTTCTTCTGTAGCATTCTGTATAATCTAATTGGCAGATAATTTCAGTATTGTATGCCCTGTGCCCTTGAATTAGCACAGCTTCCTCTTTATAGGGTGGTTCGATCAAATTACAGTCATCTTGTTTCAAGTGTTTAAGAGCCTGGAATAGTGATTTGTTAATGTTTGGCAAGTATCAATTTCTTTCAAAATAGATTTCTTGGATGTGGTAACCTCTGCAAAGAAACATCGTATAGGTGGTGCAAATGTGTATTTGCTCAATAGCTCCGTAGCCTCCATCTTGATTTTTTATTTCTGATTTTGAGCATACACTTTTCACTAAATTTTGTATTAATAACTGTTGTGCAGATATCTCTGTCTTCAGGTTAGACAAGTTGGCAGGCGAGGTCAGCATTAATGACAGCTCTTTAAACAATGCTTCTTTCTGGTGCTGGGTTAGTTTTTTTAATTGCTGAACTGTGCACTTGGTTCTTTCCAGCTGCCAGTGTCACATCTGTCTCTAATTTGTCATCTCTCCTGACCTGTATGCTCACCAGGATCTTCTTTTCTTCTCCTGCATCTTGGTTCTGAAAAAGTAGATGTTTATTGGATGCCCTGGTACTATCTTAAGTCACATGTAATTTCATGTTTTTCATTGTATTTTTTTATTGAGATAAGGGCATTATTATCTGCTAAAAGGTTATAAATATCTTTCTTCAATTATTTAACATTTAGGAGGTGTGTAAGAATTTTAAATCCTTTGATCTAGTTTTTGCTTTACTGAAGAAGATATTTAATTTCAGGTACGGTGCTACTATTTGGCTATGCAATGCATCCATAACCCGGTGTTTTAGGCTTGTGGGTATTATAATGCCTAACATTTGTGGTCCGTGTGTACAGTGGGAATCACCGTGGCCAAAAGCCATGCCATTTTCCATGAGTCTGCACGTCATGTCTGAATGCTAATCGATGAATGTCTTTGTGTGCAGAAGTACTGGGTTATGGCCATGTTTACTGCTTCCCAACTTAGGATTCCCTATTGATAAACCACTTTTAAAAATTAAAAAAAACCTTCTACCCAATAGTGACTCTCAGGCAAGTGTCGACCCACTTGCCAAGGCTAAGTAGTGAGCTATGCAGGCTTTAAGGTCAGGGCAATGTGCACACAGTCTGTGCATGCAGAACACCAATGTAAAAACGCATGGCCAAAGGCCAATCTTTAACTTAGAGCATGGGTACTCACAAACATTATTCCAGGGGCCAAAAGGTATTGTCTGTGATGTGACCGAGGGCCGCATGGATGCCAGCAGGGTGGCTGTACATAGGATGCACTGATATAATATAATAATAATGTGATGTACTAAGGTGACACAGTTCTACACGTTAATGAAATACTCTCTGGAATTTTACTTACCTTATTACATTTTTGCTGCAGGATGCCTTTAGAAAAACATTTATTTTTAAAGTTAGCTGGTTCATTAGTTGCTTCCTTTTTTAACTTCAATTAACCTTTAAATAAAGGCTGGTCTTTTTAGTTAACTTCCTTCTCAGTGTAAGTGCTGAGATAAGAAAGCAGCAGCCCAGTGCTCCTGACCAGGGGGCCGCATGTAAAGGTCACGAGGGCCGCATGCGGCCCCCGGGCCGTACTTTGAGTATCACTGACCTAGAGCATGCTGGGACCTGTCAAAGATTATGCCCAGTGTGCTCTATAAGTGGGGCCAAACACTACTCCATGTGCTCAAAGACAAATCGTAATGGCTAAAAGCTACAGCCTGCATCCACCAGCCACAGGAGGACATGATTTAAGAGCATGGACAAAGGCCATACTCTAGACCCAGGACATGCCCAGAGGTATGATATACTGCTCATGACCATAAACATTAATAATGATACACTGAGAATAAAGGATGCAGCAGTGACAGTCATGCCCATTATAAACCCTTATTGACAGTTGTTACAGTTGGATGTTGCAGCATAATTTTCAATTTTCAGATGTCCTTGCAGTTAATAGTTATTGAAACAAGCAGCTATGGAAAGAGAAATTGTTCATGGTTTCAGTAGTCATCAATGATGAGAATGGTGCGTCAATAGACATTAATTGCTTTTGAGATCTACATTACCACTTTCGGTATACTCATCTTTTTTATGATAGAGACCTATGGTGATATATGGGCAAACTAACGTTTGCTTGATTGTCATGGTTTCTGAGTCTCATGTAAATAAGCTGACAAAAGCAAACTTTCCACTTTTTGATCCTCTTTAAATAAACACCCAAGCTGATATGTGGCTACAAAGAGAGATATCCTTGCAAGTTCCGTCCTGAAAGAAGGAGAGGCGATTTAATAGAATGATTTTTTGGTGTCCTTCCCAAGGGTTGTACAGCACAAAAATGACCACTAATATGTTACATAATAAAGATATCATTTTCATAGAATTGACTACATAAATATTGAGTTGTTAAGCATCCTATGCAATTCTATTGACCACATCAAACAAAATATTTTTCACAAAATCGGAAATAACTTACTATCAACTGCAAACATATAGAAAGAAAAATGTTGACTTTTATGCAGATTAATAAAAAAATACTGACAACCAAAGTTCTGCGAACAAAAATATCACACAATCATATTAATATGTAACTAAAAATCTGAATTAATAATTCTAGATTTTATGTGAAAATAACAACAGTAAAAATAAACCTTCATGATGTATTGCTATCATAAACTGTGTTTACCAAATAAGAAATATCCACCCAAAAAGTCACAAATAAAACTTAAAACAAGGCAAATTCAAAATGCAACAGTTAACGCATAGAAAAGCGGTTCAAATTACAGAGTTCATAAATGAAATTGACACCAAACAAGCAATGCTTTTGTGAACCTACAAGCTGAGAGAGAAGACTGTCATTGTGCCTCACAGAACAAACAACCACCACTGTAAAAAGCAATACTGCTACATTTCATTATTTAGCAATAAATGAAATATAAGGTATGCTATTTATGCAAGACCTTAATGAGGTCCTAATAAGCTCATCAGCGCCAAGTAAAAACAGTGCTAAAGAATGAGCCCCCATAGTACGTCCTCAAATGATAAGTAAACCACAAGCAAACAAGCAATAGCAAAACAAAGAAGAGTAGAGCGGCAGACAACAACTGCAGCAAAAGCACATGCAGTCATTAAAACCCCACAATCGCACCCACACTAAAAAAGAGTTCCTATAATAAGATAATCTAAGTAAGGAAATATAGAAATATAGATGAGTAACAGTGAATTACAGGACTTTTTTTTCACCAATGGGGTCTGGATGACATCAAATAGACAACAAAAGCAAAATTCCAGTTGACTATGATGTCACTCAGACCCCATGGTGAATGTTATCCCTGTAATTCATTGTTTACCCATTTATGATTTTATGCTATACATGGCCCCAAGATCAGCTTCCCCTGCTACACATCAACAGAAGAGTAATGGAGAAGCCATATAATGGGTCTCGCCTTATGTCTTCGGGCTTGTGCTGTCGAGTCTCGTGCTTGTTGTCGTACCAGCAGGCATCAGACTCAACAGATTATGCAATGAGAATGTGGAGAGTACGACAAGACAGTTGGCGGGAGCCCGGCGAGTAAGACCTGTTATCTGTATCGTCCTCACTTTTCAATAAACGTACTTGGAAGAACGAAGACTTTGTACCATACATGATATGGATTCTCCCCGATCCAAAATGTAAAACAAAGATGGCCCCCTGCTACTCACCCCACCACTCTCTCTGCCTTCCCTTCCCTCACCTCCAGAAGCTGTGCTCTATGCTTTCCATCACTGCACTGACAGGCTCTGAGAGGCCTGTGAGAGCAGCCTGGAAATCCTTTATGACATAGCAACAGTGGGTAACAGGTTTTGTTATGTCAGGTTGCCATAATCATCTGCTCCTGCTTTCAACTGCTACGCAGTGGCAGAGGAGTAATAGGGGAGCCATACATAACATGGCCTCTATGATGTATCCCCGTCCCAAAGATTAAAAAAATATACCTGCCATCCTTGACCAACCAACACCACCTTACATGCCTTTCTACCCCCTCCTTAAGCTGTGCTTTCTGCTTTTAGTGAAAAGAGAACAGCGGAGCTGTGCTGACATGCTCTCAGGGCGGCCTGTCAGCCTGGCCTAGAAGGTTCTTTAATAAATCAGAACAGTGGGTAACTAGTTTTGTTATCAGCTGTTGCTATGCCATAGTAGTGGGTTATGAGATTCAGAAACTGAAATAAACAATAGAGGATCTCATGTTATCCGTACATACAAGATAATCATTATTATTGCCACAGAAAATAATCTCCTCACCCAGGTACAATCAAACATTTGGTTATACATAGCACATTTAAGATATACCTTCTATTTTAAAAAGATATACAGAGTACATGGTCATTACCCAAATAGCAAAATTTGATTAAATATCGGATTATTCCCCAACAGGCAAAGAACTAGATATTAATTTTTATCCATAAATTACGAAACCATACAATCAGAAACAATATTTCAAAACATCCAAATTCAAGGATATTTTTTTCATTTTAACAAGGCAATCTGGCACCTTGCCCAAAAATCTACCCTTAGAATAAAATATGCAACAATCAATTGACATTTTAAATGATAAAACAGTGGTTGCTTCTGTCCATCTCCCAGAGGTGACTAAACATTGTGGGAGCTATTTACAAATATACATTTATAAATGAGAAAATCTCCAAGAGTAACTTTAATCTTACACTTTTAATTCACTTTACTATTTGTGGTAATTCAACATTTACAAATATAAAGTTACTCAAAAGTGTACACTTACATGTCCCCAGCCCCTGAATCAGGGGGTGGAGTCAGTAAACGTCATAAATGACCAAAAGGTTACTATTAGTAATGATTTCATGGCCATTTGTAAATGTTCCACATGCTTGAAGTAGACCTTTACACTCACAACAAATATCTACCAATGTAAAGTATAGGGAAATTTATCATTAGTATATCTATTATTTTCCATGTGAGAGTGCTGCAGTACCAGTGGTTGACCATGTGGGGTTCTGGACATACTTCAGCTGCAGTACATTTACTACTGTTGTATTTTTAAAACCATAGGGCCCGATTCACAAAGGTCAAGTTGGACCAAAAGTCTGAGTTTAGATCTGAATTCCAACTTTACCCCTGATGTCTAAGTTTAGACCTGAGTTTAAGTTTAGACCAAAAGTCTAACTTAGACCAAAGGTCCAACTTTGATATTCTCAAAGGTACGTTACTACTAATACATTTACTAGTAGTAAAGTTGCTAGAAGTAACTTACCTTTGTGAATACCAAAAAGTAGTAAAGTCATACTTTTAGTCTAAGGTAGGCTTTTGGTCTAAACTTAGACTTCAGGTGTAAAGTTAGCTTTTAGATGTAAAGTTATACTTTATGAGTAAACCTAGACTTCTAGTCTAAACTTAGACTTTTGGTCGAACATTACCTTTTTGAAACAGGCCCTTATATTTTGAGTTTCCACATATAGATAGGCATTGTTACAGAGTGATGAATGTTATGTGGCACACAGTACAGTATGCAGTAATTGATATTGGTGCAGCTTTCAGAGTTACATACATCATCAGAAAGGTCTAGAATCAATATTTCTTGCATAACACAATCAATCATGGGTCACAAGCATGTCCAATTAAGGTATCAGATGCTTAAGCCAAGAGGGTGTGCAGCTTTTGCTATGCAGATGCGTTTGCAGTGGTTCCAATGTATTTCTGTGACAAGATGTGGGTGGCAATTAGGTGCTATTTAACTCAGCATTTTTGCTGAAACCTGCAAGGTCTCTCAACTACTTTGTATTTGTCAGGCCTCAAGCATCTCTCCAATGCCTCGCTTATCTGAGCTTTCCCAGCATTACGACCAGACTGACAAACTTACGAAGGGGTTTGGAAATTTCCTTGGTATACCCCATTATAACCATGAGTAGGGCTTGGGGTTGATTTTGTTTTTAGCTCATCCAGCAGTTCCTGTCAGTAACACTACATCAGAGGCATGTCTGTGCCATGTGAAGAAAGTCAGCATTCATCATCTTACAGCTCCAAAATCGTGAATCTGTGCCATTATATGAAACATCAGCTGCTTGCCAACAGTAGCACAACCATTCCATGTGTGCAATGTCAAACAGGTTCTGCTCCCACTTATTTTTCGAAGTGACACCTGCCAAGTATCTACAAAGCAGTTGTAAATTTGTGTAATTAGTTTGCAGGGGCTAGAGCTTGCTACAATCATTGTCAACAGCTGCCACTTGGGTGGTTCATCCAGGAAGGACGGATATTCCCCTGTCGATGAGGACTGGAGGCATTGATAGGTTAATATATTAAAGGAGTTTGGAGAGGCACTGTTAAGGT
Organism: Pleurodeles waltl; assembly: GCF_031143425.1. Lineage (NCBI taxonomy): Eukaryota > Metazoa > Chordata > Amphibia > Caudata > Salamandridae > Pleurodeles > Pleurodeles waltl. The sequence continues at coordinate 829,940,615 of NC_090438.1, forward strand.
ATTCAGTAATTGTTAAAAATGCTTTTTTTTTTTTAAATTGTCCTATCGAAAATTGGTCTTGGGCTCAAAGTTGTATGAGGAGGCCCATCTCACTGGTGTATATATACTACTATTTTGGGCTGCAGCTTACGGCCGTGCAGAAGACTGCCAACACACCGCCGCCGCCGCGGAATTCCACCACAGCTATTATGACCCACTGCACAGAATCCACCAAAATTCAGACACCCACACAAGTCTGCCACACCAAAGATCAGTGATAAACTGGTGAAAACAAAACCTCCACCATCATGCCAACAGAAATACGCCCACACTATCACGACACACGAATCCCGCGCTCAAAATACACTCACATTTACAGAACACAACCACATTGGACAATTCAAAATACACACACCTGATACACATACACACACCACTCCCACACACCCATTACAATATATAATACACACCCACATCACCCACAAACCCCTACGACCACAATTACCGAGAGATGGCCAGAGAGAGACACCACAAACAACTACCAAGCATCCACAGGCACACAATACCATCACCCACAGAACTTCCACGCACCTTACACAACACACCACTAAATATCACCCCACTTATCACTATACACACCACCCCAACACATGACCCACACTACCCCATGGCACGGCAAAGACACCCCAGGTTCTCGGAGGAGGAGCTCAGGGTCATGCTGGAGGAAATCATCCGGGTAGAGCCACAGCTCTTCGGATCACAGGTGCAGCACACCTCCATAGCTAGGAAGATGGAGCTATGGCGAAGAATAGTAGACAGGGTTAACGCAGTGGGACAGCACCCAAGAAATAGGGATGACATCAGGAAGAGGTGGAATGACCTACGGGGGAAGATGCGTTCCGTGGTCTCAAGACACCACCTTGCGGTTCAGCGGACTGGCAGCGGACCCCCACCTCCTCCCCCACAACTAACAACATGGGAGGAGCAGGTATTGGCGAATCTGCATCCTGAGGGCCTCGCAGGAGTAGATGGAGGAATGGACTCTGGTAAGTCAAAGCTTTACTATTACATCCCCCACCCTACCTGCATGCCATCACATACCCCCACCCTCACCCCCATCACTCCTACTCCTCACAAATGTCCCACTATCACAACCCACCCATCCCAACATCAAGCCCTGCATGCAACAACAAAGCATGGACACCCATCACCAAAGCATGGCCACTGCACATACCCATACACCCCCCTAAACCACCATCACACAAGGTCCCTCACAGGAATGCAAGCACTGGGGTACACGGACACCCACCTATTGCACACCATGGCACACACAGATGTAATAAACATCCTTTTATACCCCTACAGGACCCCTACCCAACGTCACCGGACAGGAGGGTCCACACATATCCACACCACCAAGAGAAGAGGCCCACAGTGATGACAGCAGCTCTGTCCAACTGGATCTAGATGACCAGTCCGGCCCATCGGGGACCTCGGGACAGTCGGTTCCCCTCACACAGTCACAGGCCACTACAGACCTTCCCCCCTCTGGAAACACCAGCACAGCACCCACCCAGCGGGCCCATACCTCTGTTCCCAGGACACGTCAATCAGCAGTGTGTCCACCACTACAGGGAACCCAGGATAACCCACCACCCCAACAACAGCAGGGACCTGGGGGCAGTGGTAGTGGGCACACGGTCCAGGGGACGGAGGCCCAGGAACACAGGGGAACTGGGAGGGCTGCTGTGCGACAGGGGGCGGACAGGACAAGGGAACCCACTCTCCACTAGGCCCACTCCTCCATCATGGGAGCCTACCACCACTCCCAGGAGACGATGGCAACGGTACTGGCCAAGTTTCAGGAGACCCAGCGCCTGCAGGAGGAACAGTATTTGGGCTTCAGGGAGGAACTCAGAGCCATCAAGTCCACCCTGGGCACCATTGTAGGGGTGCTGAAGGAAGTACTCAACACCAGGAGGGACACTGTGGCACAACAAGGGGCCCCTGACACTAGCATGGATGATGAACTGCCCACCACCTCCGCCGGCACTAGTGGACAGGAGGCACCGCCACAGGACCACCACACCAGCACCCCACCCCCTGCAGAGGGAGAACCACCTCACAAACGGTCCCTGAGATCCAGGACAAAGACAGAGAATGATGCCAAGACCCCCGCCAAGAAATGAGACCACCCTGAATGTCAGCTTACTCTCCCAATTTGTCACCCTGTCCATCCTCAAACTGCCCCGGCTATTCTTCCCATGCCCATTTGGGCAATGCACTTGTGAGACTAATAGACTGGACTTTGCCATGGACATTCCTCCACCATCACCCCTCACCATTTTACAACCCCCTCCAATATTGAGCACTTAAATAGAAACCCTTGAAGCACAAAACAATCTGGAGTCAGTCTGTGATTTCGAAATAGTGTATTAGCAATTACAGTGGCAAAATGCTCTTTCAATTGTAATGTCAACATACCTATGTCACACAGCTCTAGTCCATGAGGAAACAAAGCAGATGTCACACTGTGGGACACACATCTGTGAAATCGTAAGGGAAAGTGACAACTCAGTGACCATACACTGGGTGAAAACGACAGACAGTAGAGAGGTAGTAGTGTTAAAGTACATGTAGTAGGCAGGTTTGCATTCTTACCTGTGTCTCACTGGAAATATTGCAGGATCACCGAGTTCCTGTTGTCCATGTCCTCTTCTTCTGCTTCCTCGTCTTCACTGTCCACAGGCTCCACAGCTGCAACAACACCGCCATCTGGACCATCCTCCTGCAGAAAAGGCATCTGTCATTGCAAAGCTAAGTTGTGAAGCATACAGCAGGCCACGATGATCTGGCCCACCTTCTTTGGTGAGTAGAATAGGGATCCACCTGTCATATGGAGGCACCTGAACCTGGCCTTCAGGAGGCCGAAGGTCCGCTCTTTTATCCGTCGAGTTCATTGTAGTGTTCCTCTGCCCTTGTCCTGGGATTCCTCACTGGGGTCAGTAGCCATGACAGGTTGGGGTAACCAGTGTCACCTGCAAATGGCGAGGGACAACTGTTAGACACACAATAACCTGTAGGGATATCCCCAGACCCAGACAACCATTCCCACTGACTTGCTTCCAGGTGCTAACCTATTAGCCACACACGGTACCTCTGGAGTTGACCCATCACATAAGGGATGCTGCTATTCCGCAGGATGTAGGCGTCATGCACTGAGCCAGGGAACTTGGCATTAACATGGGATATGTACTGGTCTGCCAAAAACACCATCTGCACATTCATGGAATGATAACTCTTCCGGTTTCTGTACACCTGTTCACTCCTGCGGGGGGTACCAAAGCCACATGGGTCCCATCAATGGCACCTATGATGTTGGGGATATCTCCAGGGCATAGAAGTCTCCTTTCACTGTAGGCAAATCCTCCACCTGAGGGAAAACGATGTAGCTCCGCATGTGTTTCAGCAGGGCAGCCAACACTCTGGACAACACGTTGAAAAACATATGCTGGGACATCCCTGATGCTATGGCCACTGTGACCCACTTGCAAGGAAATGGAGTACTGACAGCACGGCACTTGAGGGGGGATTCCTGTGGGATGGCGGATAGCTGACATCAGGTCTGACTCCAGCTGGGCACACAGTTCCTGGATTGTGGCCCGGTCAAGCCTGTCGGTGATGATCACATGTCTTTCCTCCATTGTCGACAGGTCCACCATTAGTCTGTACACCGGAGGATGCTGCCATCTCCTCACATGTCGAAGCGGACAGTGCCTATGAAGGACAACAGCGAGTACAGAGTCAAACAACTCAGAGGTATGTACCCACAGCTTACCCAGAACACGAATCATAATCTGAAAATTGGCCTCTATGTGTGTTGAGGCTAGGCCTAGGTATGTGTAATGCAGTTAAAAATTAAGCCACGTGGGCCCCTGAAATGGCGGCTGCCTGACCTGTAAAGTGGGACAATGGGATGTGAGGTAACTGCGCTGGCGTTGTACACCGTCGTGGTAGGGGTCGAAGACCGCAGCGCAATGCTGCATTGGTTAACATTGGACCCTATGGGGTCCCAGGAGCCAATGACGATGTACGCCGGCGATGACGGTACGCACCGCCGCGGACGTGAACGCCATTTTCTATCTGTTCAATCACTCAATACCTGTTCTTCGACAGGAGAGGATCTACACTGCAAGTGCTGCTGTGACCTCGGTCTGGAAGAGACAATGGCTTATGAATCTGGGGAAAGGGCCCCTGTCTTCACATCGGAGGAGTTGGAGAAACTCGTGGATGGGGTCCTCCCCCAGTACACGCTACTCTAGGGTCCTCCAGACAAACAGGTAAATACACTGGGAGCATGCTCTATGGGCTATGTCTGTGTGGAGTGGGGTGGATGAAAGATTGGGGGGGGGGAGATTTAGGCTTGCATGAAACGACAGTGAGTGCATGTGCATCATGGCAAGGATAAGGATGGGGGCCAATGACTGAGACGGTGCATTTGGTAATAACTTTTCTTTTCCCCCTGTACAATTCATGTAGGTTAGCGCCCACCAGAAAAAAATATGTTTGGCGTGCCATCGCCAAGGACGTCCGGACCCTGGGGGTCTACCACAGATGGAGCACCCACTGCCGTAAGAGATGGGAGGACATTCGCCGCTGGAGCAAGATGACGGCGGAGGCCCAGCTGGGGATGGCCTCCCAATGTGGGAGGGGTGGCCGTTGCACCATGACCCCCCTGATGTTCAGGATCCTGGCGGTGGCGTACCTGGAGTTGGATGGGCGCTTGGGGGCATCACAGCAGCCACAAGGGGGTGAGTATACTCTCATTCTGCTGATTTTGCGCGCAGTGGAGGTGTCTGGGTGGGGGAGGTGGGCTGTGGGTTTCCCTAGGCCAGGGCGAGTTTAGTAGGCAAGGTCCCCTTGTTCTGGCAGACCCTGTGGCACCCCACCCCACCTGTGTACAGTGCCAAGTACACCTAGTCAGGCTCCTGTGTCATCCATGTGTTGCAGATGTCGTCCATAGCCTTGTAGGCCATGTCCCAGGGATTGAACATTGGAACCCAAGTGCACGGCGTAGTGCAGGGGGCTTCTCTGTCTGTTGTGTCCGCCAACGGTAGCAGTAATGCATGCACTCAACATGTCTTTCTTCTGTCGTCCCCCCCCTTTTTGTGGTCTCCCTGTTCTTGTGTGCATTAGCATCATCAGGCTGAGGAGCAGTGGCACCGGAGCAGCAGGGAGCTGCATCCCACATGGCCGTGGAGGGCGAGAAAATGGACTCGGAGTTCACCAGTGGGACGGAGGGCGAGGGGAGCTCCACGGCGGGGACAGGAGCTGAGACCAGTGACACGGACTCGTCCTCTGATGGGAGCTCCCTTGTGGTGGTGGCAACATCTGTGCCCCGCATCTACAGGTACAGCCGCCACCCCCCCTACCAGCACTGCCCTCCCAGCAGCCCCTCAGCCTTTGCCCCGTGCCTGCTCACCCAGGAGGGTGGGCATCACCTTTGCCCCAGGCACCTCAGCCCCTGCCCCAGTCACCCCTGCTGCCCTCAGTGAGGAGGCCATTGACCTCCTCAGGTCCCTCACTGTTGGGCAGTCTACCATTTTGAATGCCATCCAGGGTGTAGAAAGGCAGTTGCAACAAACAGATGCATTCCTGGAGGGCATTCATTCTAGTCAGGCGGCTCTTCAGCGAGCTTTTCAGACTCTGGCCTCAGCACTGATGGCAGCCATTGTCCCTGTGTCTAGCCTCCCCCTCCAACTTCCTCCACCCAGACCCAATCTCATACCAAGCACACCTTCAGACCAGCATGCACACATGTCAACACACAAGGGAAGCTCAGGCAAACATAAGCACCACACATCCCACAGGCACTCACGCAAGCATCACACACATGCTGACACACCAACATCCACTGCCTCCACTGTGTCCCCCTCCTCCTCGTCTCCCTCCTCCCTCCCAGTCTCGTCTACACTCACACATACATGCACTACATCTACAGCCAGTACTGCCATCACCAGCACACACACCACCACACCCCGCTCACGTGCAGTCACCAACCCCACTGCCATTCACACGTCCCCTGTGTCCTCTCCCAGTGTGTCTGTGATGCCACCTCCCAAGATATACAAACGCAGGCACATACCCACCCAACAGCCATCCACCTCACGACAGCCTCCAGCGCATGCACCTTCACCCAAAGTCACCAAACGAACACCTCCTTCAGCCACAACCTCTTCCTCCACTCCCAAACCCCCTCCAGCTACCCGTCCCAGTGTTTCCCAAAAACTTTTCCTGTCCAACCTTGACCTCTTTCCCACACCTCCCCCACCCCGTCCGTCTCCTAGGGCCCGACTCTTTAGGTCCCAACCTAGCACCTCAGCCACAACATCTCTGGGACCAGTGGTGCCTGTAGTCACCGGAATCTGGAATGCACCGGCCACCAGGGCAGCCAGTGTGGCACGGAGTCACTGCAGGGACAGTCCCCCACCTGTGAAGCATCAAAAGTTGGCCAGTGCCCAGCGGGAGAGGGGGAAGACTCCAGCCACCAAAGCCGCTCCCAGGGGTACAGGTGGGAGTGTGGAGTCAGCTGCGACACCTTCGAAGGTGGGGAAGGGCCACAAGAAAGTCAGCAGGTCCGGGAAGAGCAGCACAGCGGAGAAGACTGTCATCATCCCCGCTGCCCAGGAGGCCACCGCCATCATCCCCGCTGCCCAGCAGGCCACTGCAAGCACCTGCCCTGCTGCCCAAGAGGCCACCGCCACCAGCCCCGCTGCCCAGGAGGCCACCACCATCATCCCGCTGCCCAGGAGGCCACCGCCAGGACCTGCCCTGCTGCCCAAGAGGCCATCGCCACCAGCCCCGCTGGGCCAGACAGGACCGCCAGCACCAGCCCCGCTGGGCCAGACAGGACCACCAGCACCAGCCCCACTGGTCCAGACAGCACCGCCAGCACCAGCCCCGCTGGGCCAGAGAGGACCGCCAGCACCAGCCCCGCTGGGCCAGAGAGGAACGCCAGCACCAGCCCCGCTGGGCCAGACAGGACCGCCAGCACCAGCCCCGCTGGGCCAGACAGGACCGCCAGCACCAGCCCCGCTGGGCCAGACACGACCGCCAGCACCAGCCCCGCTGGGCCAGACAGGAACGCCAGCACCAGCCCCACTGGGCCAGAGAGGACCGCCAGCACCAGCCCCGCTGGGCCAGAGAGGACCGCCAGCACCAGCCCCGCTGGGCCATGAAGGACCGCCAGCACCAGCCCCGCTGGGCTATGAAGGACCGCCAGCAGCTGAGTCACTGCAAAGGACCCCGCCGCAACAAGCACCGCTGAACAGGTCACTGCTGCAACAAGCACCGCTGAACAAGTCACCGCCGCCACAAGCACTGCTGAACAGGTCACTGCCGCCACAAGCACCGCTGAACAGGGCACCGCCGCCACAAGCACCGTAGAACAGGGCACCGCCGCCACATGCACCGCTGGCCCATGAGCGCCAAGGGCACTGACGCTACGGAGTCCGTCACGAGCAGGATGAAGCACTCTGGGCACCAAGCCCCCTCCAGAACCAGTGGAGAGATACATCCACTACCTCAGTCCTTGGCAGGATGAAGCACTCTGGGCACCAAGCCCCCTCCGAAACCAGTGGAGACTGTCATCCACTTGAAAGACTGTGGCTTTGCACTCCCCAGGATTGAACCGTGGGCAACCCACCCACTGTAGAGACTTGAGTGACTGTGGCTTTGCACTCCCCAGGATAAAGCAGTGGGCAAACCACCCACTGTAGAGACTTGAGAGACTGTGGCTTTGAACTACCAGGGATTGAACAGTGGGCAAACCACCCACTGTAGAGACTTGAGAGACTGGCTTTGCACTCCCCAGGATTGAACAATGGGCAACCCACCCACTGTAGAGACTTGAGAGACTGTGGCTTTGCACTCCCCAGGATACAGCAGTGGGCAAACCACCCACTGTAGAGACTTGAGAGACTGTGGCTTTGCACTCCCCAGGACTGAACAGTGGGCAAACCACCCACTGTAGAGACTTGAGAGACTGTGGCTTTGCACTCCCCAGGATTGAACAGTGGGCAACCCACCCACTGTAGAGACTTGAGAGACTGTGACTTTGCACTTCCCAGGATAAAGCAGTGGGCAAACCACCCACTGTAGAGACTTGAGAGACTATGGCTTTGCACTCCCCAGGATTGAACAGTGGGCATGTGGCCCCCTCGTGGATTTGGCGTTGTGCACTCAACCGGCTGAGGTTCCCCCCCTTTCCCTCCCCCTGAGGTGCCTGTTTTATTGCTATCTGATGCCCCTGCAGTGTTCTCTCCTTCTTGGTCGATGATCTTGTGTGGGCCTCGCCCATACCATGTGGGCCCAGTGTTCCACGGACTTCAATGGAGCACTACCTGGACTACTATTCTTGGTGTATATTTTGTTTATAGTGTATATATGTATATTTTTGCGTACTGCATTTTAATATATTACAATGGTTACACTGATTTTCTTTGGTCTTTGCATTCTTCCGGGGGGCTGTAACTATAATGTATCATGATGTATTAGTGTGTGTGTTGTCGTGGGTGGGGATGGGGGTGTTGCATGTGTGTGTCCCTGTTTTTTCCCTCCCCTCTCCCCTGTGTCGTAGGTGCAGTACTCACCGTGGTCTTCGCCGCCGGCGTTCGTGCTCCTGGTAGAGGAGCAAGAAGATAAGGGCTGGCAGGATCTGCAGCTCTGGTTCCATGGCATCCTGGTTCCTCATAAGGTGTGTAGAGGTGAGCGTTTTCCCTTCGAAGTCCTGTTTCCGCCGTGTTTTTGTCCGTGGTGAATCCGCCCTGGGAAATGTGGCGGATTGGTAGGTTGTGATACTGTGGGCGGTACTTTGTCCTCCGCCTGTCTGTTGGCGGTGACCGCCAAGCTGTTTGTTTGTACCGCCGTGGTGGTCGGAGTGTTAAAGTGGCTGTCATTGTTAGCGGTTTCCGCCACGGTCATAATTCCAATTTTTTTACTGCCGGCCTTACTGCCGCTTTAACACCGTCCGCCAGGGTTGTAATGACCCCCTTACTCTTTTGTGGGAAGGTGCATTTCCCCAATAAACCTCTCCCTGACCCCTTTTGACCTCTCCTTAGTCCACCTTACACTGCTCCCATTTAATTACAAATATTCTCCACAGCCACTCTCAACTGTTCCATCCACAACTACCACAAAAACATATACGTAGGACTGCAGAGATCACCAAAATAGTGGTGGAGAGCTCTGCACATAAAACTCCACATTTAAACCTCTGCATATAGGTTAGTGAATAGCATTTTGCAGTATGCTAGTGGTAATTTTTTGAGTACTAAGAAAAATGCAGTTTGTTCATAGGCCCCTATGATTTGGTTATAGATTTTCTCTACTTTAAAAAACATTGAAATGTTTGCTTAGTTCTAATCCATAAATTCAGGAGTCAAGATATCATCCTATACTTTCTGACCAATTATTAAATACTTTATAGATACTTCATTTCGATAGATTCATGTGAATCTGATATAAAATAAAAATAATTTATGTAAAACTAAATAAAATACACTTACACAAACATTTAAGGGATGTAATTGTAAATAAATCATGTCAATTAACATTTACACTCAAATCATGTGAACACTGAGGAAAGGGCAGATGCTTGAGTAATCAGATTTACTATTCTAACTGAACCCCCCTTTAACATTAACTTCTTCATCTCCTAATATTCAGCCTTCCCCTTCTCAGTCGCAGGCAGGTCTTGGAGCGATTTTGCCCACTATTTCATCTTGCTCACTTCACTCCTTTGCCCCAGTTGACCTTTCTGGATTTGTTTTCGCACTTAAGTCTATCAAATTAAGCTTTCCTATGGACCCGCTCTCTTCTGCCTACTTCAGTAAACTGTGCCTCCAATGTTTTAAAATTGTAATCAATCTTTTAAATTCCTCATTATTCTATAAGGAATTGTTGCCACTATCTGGAAACATGTAATGATAGTTCCTCTCTTGAAGAAACCCAACCTGGATTCTCTTAACTGGGCGACCTATCATCCATTTCGCTTCTTCCTTTATTTTCCAAACTTTTAGAAAAGCATGTAAATCAACAATTGTCTGCTTTTGCAGAAGCCAACAGTCTTTGCCACCCCTCTCAATTGGGGTTCAGAACTGGTCATAGCACTGAATCTACCCTGCTTGGTGTTACTGAACATCCTAGGCTCCAACTCTACAGTGGTGGCATGGAGTCTCTGACTTTATTACACCTTAGTGCAGCATTCAGTATGGTCTCACATAAACTACTTCTTCAGAGACTAGAGGACATGAGCACCCATGATTTAGCCTTGGCTTGGTTAAGTTAATTTCTACAAGATCCTTCCTTTAAGATTTTCACAAAAATGTCTACTTCTAATTCCTTCTATCTGTCATCTGGGGTTTCAGAGGGACCGGAGTTGAGGTGACTCTGTTCAACCTTATGTGTGTCCCCGGCTGATGAAGTGGAAAGTTGTTGTCCCACACATTGTATTCTAATGTGGATGATACTCAGATTATTGTCTCTCTGTTCCCCACGGAGAACAGTAACTCTGATGCCTTCAATGCTTGTCTCACGGAGGTGAGATTTGGATGAACAGTAACTCTCTTAAACGTAATTGAAAAAAATCTGAAATTCTGCTGGTGGGGAATGAACCTCCACTCTGGGGTCCCCAGTATTGGCCGTATATTCTGGGAGCTGCTCCCTCTCTTGTCCCGGTGGATAAACATCTAAGTTTTTGGTTAGATGAGAAACTTCTGATAAATCATCAAATCACCAAGGTAAGTGGTGGAAAAAATACTCTATAACAGTAATTAATGCGTTAGTCTTCTCAGATTGGACTGTGGGAATGTTCTGTACTTAGGCTCCTCTAAAGCTTCTCTTACACACTTTTAGATAGTTCTGAACACAGCAGCCTGACTACTATTCCACGTTCCTAAACATTCTCCCATCTCAAATCTTCTGCATGACCTCAATTGGCTTCATGTTGAGAAGAGAGTTCAATTTAAAGACCTGTGCTTTATGCACAAGGCTAAGTCAAATTAGGGCCCACTCTATATCAGATCCTTGGTGTCTTCTCACTGCCCCAGAAGACCCCTTCGCTCCAGTCATTAGAACTTTTTTAGCGCTTCCAGATTCAGGAGGGTCAAACTAAAAGGACAGTCTTTCTTCTACCTGGGTACTAAATTATGGAATTCTTTACCTGACTGGCTGAGAGTGTGCAAAACGTTCTGGGGCTTTTGCGAACTTTTAAAAATCTGACTCTTTTAACTCTGTACACAACAAAAATAATGGGGATGAGGAGGATTAAAGGTCCAGTGTATACCCTCCAATACATGTGACTTATAAAGTGATACACTGTTCCTAAGAGATCAGGGTGAACTAAGGAAAGTACTCTAGGATCCTAATTAATAGGAGCAAGAGTCCTCACACACCCAAATGGGTGTCATGCTTCATCATCGGACAAGCTCCTCGTCAGACCGGCGCTGCAATGTCTGACGGGCACCACCCATAGGGGGGGCTCTTTGCCGGAGATCTTTTTCGATGATGCCTCACTGTCCCGCAAATGAGTAGGGAGGAAGAAGAGGGGAGAGTTAAAAAAAAGATGGAAAAATAGAAATAAAATTGGCTCAGGACCCTTGATAAATGCTGATTTTATTCTAATTGTGTAGGGTAAAGGCCAAGGTTAAAATAACAGAGAAAGTGAGATAGAGGTAATGCTCAACCACTTTCAAACTACGTGTCTAATGGTAGGGTCAGGACACTGTGAGACCCTACCTCAAAATGGGGTCGACATGTTTCGCGTCCCGTGGTCCAGGATGGATCCAGTGACGCTTCTTCAGGACCTAGTGTAAAAGAACTTCTCCAATTTTAAAGCTAAATTTAGCTGTTATATAGTGTTGCTAATAGTCAAAAAAAGTAATCGTCAGTCACTTACACAAGTCTATTGTGACCAAGTGTATAGTTCCTAATCGTCACCCTGAAAAAATATCAAATATCAAACATAAGTTATATCCCAAGAAATTTTCTCGAGGCAAACGAAGCAGAATGAACAACAAACTGTGTGGCACACGGTGGTAGTGTATGTGATCGCACAGCCATGCTTAAGTATACAAAAATTATGCTTACCCTCCCAGATTGAGTAGGGGCTTCATGGGATCACGCGAGCCATAAGCCAGATCAGCACAACATACTCTTTGTCATGTCAGAAATAGAAAATGAGGGAACAGTTATAAACATTGTAAGGTATGTCATGCCCTTCACCCAATGGAGAAAAGAAAAAACGAAAAAACACGAAGAAAACAATAGATATTTATGAGTATCACAAGTCAAATCAGAAGAGAGTTCCCTCTGTAGAAAGACATCTTATTCATTTGGTGGTAATGAAAGGGACACTTATTAATGGTGGTTATACTTCAAGTGCATGGGTTTTCAGTGAAGTTGAAACAGTTGCTAAATGTCCATAAGTGGTGTTCCTACCTAATCGTGGAACAGACAAATAGTAGATCCACTGTACAGTTAGACTGGTAGTCGTGCATGCCTATTTGCTGCCGGTTCGTTGAAAAACATAAGAAACGGAAGCCTGACAAAAAAAAAAAAAAAACTTTTTCTCATCAATCCGGGCAAAGGGAGCCAACTGCAGCACACATGCCAGAATAACATTCAAACAGCGCGTAAAAGCGCACTTACTTGTTTTGGATCTGGTGGAGGGCGGCTCAACCTACCCCACGGACGCGCTCCCGGATATTAGCTGGATATTAGCTGGAAGCGCGAGCTCAGGGTTTAAGAATACGTCGTCCTGCGCGCGCGATCGGAGATCGCTGTCTGCGTTGCTAAGGGACGCAGGTGTGTCCCGGAAGCGACGTACAAAAAAATAGCCGACGGACTCAGGGTAGTACCTTTGCTCCCAGTTTAGCGTGTCTCTACATGTATGATTTTGAGAAACAATTCATACTGCCTGAGTCGAACCCTTTTTTTGACAATATTAAATTATGGCGTTGTTACATTGACGACATCCTGGTCATCTGGCAGGGCCCTACCGAGGAGGTAACAGCCTTTACAACTTGGGTCAATAATTTGAACCCCTTTCTACATTTCACATCATCAGTTTCAACAACCACGATCCCGTTTTTAGATCTGATCTTTTGTACTAATTAGTCTATTTTTTGACATTTAGTTATCACTAACCAGTATAAGAAACACTAGTCGACAACTGGTGATAGACTATGAATTGAGAACATATCCCTTCTCCCGATGTCTAATGTATATGTATCAAATGAGGTACATTGTAACCGTTTCTAAAAGTTTTTTCAAATAACAATGTCTCTACTGCATTATGTAATCACCAATCATCACGAGAAATTGACCTCAAACGATGAAATAGGTCTTTACCCCTTCCGTTGGTTTTTATATAAAGGAACCAATTAGGCGCATTGAAGTCATCCTGGTTATATGTTGAAACCGTTCTTCGACCGTCTGTTGTGACAAATAGATAATTTCTATTCTGTCCCCTTTAAGATGGCCGCCATATCAGAGCCGGACTCTCTATGAGTCCGTCGGCTATTTTTTTGTACGTCGCTTCCGGGACACACCCGCGTCCCTTAGCAACGCAGACAGCGTTCTCCGATCGCGCGCACAGGACGACGTATTCTTAAACCCTGGGCTCGCGCTTCCAGCTAATATCCGGGAGCGTGTCCGTGGGGTAGGTTGAGCCACCCTCCACCAGATCCAAAACAAGTAAGTGCGCTTTTACGCGCTGTTTGAATGTTATTCTGGCATGTGTGCGGCAGTTGGCTCCCTTTGCCCGGATTGATGAGAAAAAGTTTTTTTTTTTTTTTGTCAGGCTTCCGTTTCTTATGTTTTTCAACGAACCGGCAGCAAATAGGCATGCACGACTACCAGTCTAACTGTACAGTGGATCTACTATTTGTCTGTTCCACGATTAGGTAGGAACACCACTTATGGACATTTAGCAACTGTTTCAACTTCACTGAAAACCCATGCACTTGAAGTATAACCACCATTAATAAGTGTTCCTTTCATTACCACCAAATGAATAAGATGTCTTTCTACAGAGGGAACTCTCTTCTGATTTGACTTGTGATACTCATAAATATCTATTGTTTTCTTCGTGTTTTTTTGTTTTTTCTTTTCTCCATTGGGTGAAGGGCATGACATACCTTACAATGTTTATAACTGTTCCCTCAATTTCTATTTCTGACATGACAAAGAGTATGTTGTGCTGATCTGGCTTATGGCCCGCGTGATCCCATGAAGCCCCTACTCAATCTGGGAGGGTAAGCATAATTTTTGTATACTTAAGCATGGCTGTGCGATCACATACACTACCACCATGTGCCACACAGTTTGTTGTTCATTCTGCTTCGTTTGCCTCGAGAACATTTCTTGGGATATAACTTATGTTTGATATTTGATATTTTTTCAGGGTGACGATTAGGAACTATACACTTGGTCACAATAGACTTGTGTAAGTGACTGACGATTACTTTTTTTGACTATTAGCAACACTATATAACAGCTAAATTTAGCTTTAAAATTGGAGAAGTTCTTTTACACTAGGTCCTGAAGAAGCGTCACTGGATCCATCCTGGACCACCGGGACGCGAAACATGTCGACCCCATTTTGAGGTAGGGTCTCACAGTGTCCTGACCCTACCATTAGACACGTAGTTTGAAAGTGGTTGAGCATTACCTCTATCTCACTTTCTCTGTTATTTTAACCTTGGCCTTTACCCTACACAATTAGAATAAAATCAGCATTTATCAAGGGTCCTGAGCCAATTTTATTTCTATTTTTCCATCTTTTTTTTAACTCTCCCCTCTTCTTCCTCCCTACTCATTTGCGGGACAGTGAGGCATCATCGAAAAAGATCTCCGGCAAAGAGCCCCCCCTATGGGTGGTGCCCGTCAGACATTGCAGCGCCGGTCTGACGAGGAGCTTGTCTGATGATGAAGCATGACACCCATTTGGGTGTGTGAGGACTCTTGCTCCTATTAATCAGGATCCTAGAGTACTTTCCTTAGTTCACCCTGATCTCTTTTAACTCTGTATCTGACCCAGCTGTCTGCCTTGTGCCGGGAAACCCCGTTTGCGTAGCTCTGCACGCTACAAATCATTAAGAATAAGAATAATTTGGGAAAGTATATATATTAGGGAGGTCTGTTTACTATTCCAACATACATTTAGGAAAGTGAATATATTAGGAATGAGGATCCCATTTACTATACTAACTCTAGTCTAAATGAGGCTATCTCTGTACTGTGCATTCTGTTAATGAATAAACAGATCCATTGCAACATTTATAGTCTAGTATGACGTTATGAACCTGAATGTCTGAAGATAGTCCAAATAACTTATCCAAGGCCATGTCGTAAGGAGTCCAATTACATTTTCCATTGGTGTGGGGTACTCAGCATCTCATGTCCAATTTGAAGCATAACTTTGCATGATTGTAAAAATCAATTCAAATAAAGAAAATACAAAACATCACCAAGGTTGGCAGTTCCTATGTCGAACTACTGACCATATTATTCATAGGGAAAAATATAACAATTCAGTGCATATATGCCCATGTGGGCACAGTGCATAATGCATCCCGCCAAAATATAAATCTGGATTGGTCCTGTTCATGTGGGCTTACTACATCTGATGCTCCAAATATATTTGTCTTTCATCCTGCATGACCTAAAGGTTTAGCCTATGTGGGTTATAATTTTGCAAATACTACCCCTGTTCTTTGGGTACCTAAAGAACCACGTGAACGTAAAAAGTATCCCAAAATCCCATATATCGATATCATAAACCACAAGCAAAGAAGCTCTTTCAACTTATCTCCATTTGTCCAAAGCGTTTTTAGGCTTCTTTAGTTCTGCCAGTCCTCCCCTCCCAAGGCAGTGTCCAAGAAGCCTGGCTAAAAAGACAAAGGCCCTATTACAACCCTGGCAGTCGGTGTTAAAGCGGCGGTAATACCGCAAACATGCCGGCGGAAAAAAAATGGGATTACGACCGTGGTGGAAACCGGCAACATAGACAGCCACTTCAACACTCCGACCGCCACGGCGGTAGAAACAAACAGCTCGGCAGACACCGCCAACAGACAGGCGGAAGACAAAGTACCGCCCACTGTATTACAAGAGGCCTATCCGCCACCTTTTCCAGGGCGGAACCAACGCTATCAAAGCACGGCGGAAACAGTACATAGAAGGGAAACCACTCACCTCTTGACACCCAACGAGGAACCAGGACGCCATGGAGCCCGAACTCCAGGTGTTAACCATGTTGGTTTACCTCCTCTTCTACCAGGAGTACGAACGGCGGCGGCGGTGGCGACCACGGTGAGTACTGCACCTACAACACAGGGGGGGGGAGGAAAGAGAGTGACACACACACGCAACACCCCCGCCCTCACCCTCACCCACAACATACACACAAATACATGCAACAACATTTTATATACACTCCCACTCCCGCTGGCAGAATGCAAGGACAAAAGGAAATGATTGTAACAATTGTAATCATGAAAAATCAGATAGTCAAAACTCCAAATTCAGTATACACAAATATGTACACCAACTACACAAGTCCTGATACTGTACTAATCATTGTCCGTGGACCACTGGGCCCAAAATGCATGGGCAAAGCCCACACATGATACCTGACTCGAAACAGAGAGAACACGGCTGGGGCATCAGATCGAGGGGGCTCCATACCCATTGCTGTATCCTGGGGAGTGCAAAGCCACAGTCTCTCAAATCTCTCCAGTGGGTGGTTTGCCCACTGCTGTATCCTGGGGAGTGCAAAGCCACAGTCTCTCAAGTCTCTCCAGTGGGTGGTTTGCCCACTGCTTTTTCTTGGGGAGTGCAAAGCCACAGTCTCTCAAGTCTCTCCAGTGGGTGGTTTGCCCACTGCTTTATCCTGAAGAGTGCAAAGCCACAGTCTCTCAAGTCTCTCCAGTGGGTGGTTTGCCCAATGCTTTATCCTGGGGAGTGCAAAGCCACAGTCTCTCAAGTGAATAACATTCTCCACTGGTTCTGGAGGGGGCCTGGTGCCCAGAGTGCTTCATCCTGCCAAGGACTCAGGTAGTGGATGTCATTCTCCACTGGTTCCGGAGTGGGCATGGTACCCAGAGTGCTTCATCCTGCCAAGGACTGAGGTAGTGGATGTCATTCTCCACTGGTTCTGGAGGGGGCCTGGTGCCCAGAGAGCTTCATCCTGCCAAGGACTGAGGTAGTGGATGTCATTCTCCACTGGTTCCGGAGGGGGCCTGGTGCCCAGAGTGCTCCACGTGCAGTGTGGCCGGTACAATTCCCTCACCTGGGTGTGCGTGCCACGAGATTGGCGAGGTTCAGGTAGCATGATACGCCATGAAGGCGACATACCCCACACTGCTGTGGCTGCGCCTTCCACCTGCAGGTGCAAACAGCGATGGATGTCATGCCTCATGGAAGCTGCCCATGGTACAGGCACTCTCCTCCAGCCTCAGACGACTGACCACTGGGGATGGTAGACAAGTCAGCGGTGGTGCCTGTGTCCGAGGACGCCGCGGGCCAGTGGCGGTGCTTGCGATGGTGTCTGTGGCAGCAGTGCTGGTGACGGTCCTGGCAGTGGTGCATGGGTCAGCACCTGCTGAGGGACACAGCAGGACGTCTCCTGCAGCCTCGGGCAGCTGCCCACTGGGAAAGAGGCTGGGGACTGTCGCTGAGACTGTGGACGTGCCGGGGGTGGTGCAGGTGGTGGTGCAGGTGGCGGTGCAGGTGGAAGTGCAGGTGGCGGTTGTGGTAGCAGGGCAGCTAGCGGTGTTTGCCGCCATACAGGTTCGCATGCCCGTGGACAGAAAGTGTGACACTGGTGCCTCAGTCGATGCCACCGTGCCCTCTCCTGACCTGCTCTTCTGCTTTTGGGCCTTCCCCAGCTTTGATGGTGCTGCAGTTGTCTTGCCACTATCCCCTTTGTTTTTTGTGGAGCCCTTGGTGGCTGGAAGTTTTGGCTTCTCCCTCCGGAATGTGGGCACCTTTTTCACCTTGGCAGGTGGCGGAATGTCCTTGCCCTCGCTACGTGGCACACTGACAGCCCTGATGAGTGGCGCACTCGATGACCCCGCAGTTGCTGGCACCACTGTGCGTGGGGATGTGGTGGCTGAGGTGCTGGGCTGGGACCTGGAAAGCTTGGCCCTAAAGAAGGATGGGGGGAGGTGTAGGGAAGAGGTCAATGTTAGCCAGGAAGAGTTTATTTAGACACACTGGGATGGGAAGATGGAGGGGGTTTGGGAGTGGAGGTAGATGTAGTGGTTGTAGGAGGTGTACATCTGCTGAATTTGGGTGAAGGTGCATGGGCCGGAGGCTGTTGTGAGGTGGATGGCTGTTGGGTGGGTGTGTACCTGCGTTTGTGTACTTTGGGAGGAGGGCTCACTGACACACTGGGAGAGGACACAGAGGATGTGTGAATGGTAGTGGGGGTGGTGAGTGCAAGTGAGCAGTGTGTGGTGATGGGCGTGCTTTTGATGGAGGTAGTGGCTGAGGATGTAGTGCATGCAGGTGTGAGCGGAGACGAGACAGGGAGGGAGGAGGAGGACGTGGAGGAGGGGGACACAGTGGAGGCAGTGGATGTTACTGTGTCTGCATGGGGATGGTGCTTGTGTGAGTGCCTGTGGGATGTGTGGTGCTTATGTTTGCCATGTCCACTCTTGTGTGTTGATGAGTGCGCATGCTGGTCTGATGGTGTGCTTGGGATAGGCTGAGGTAGAGGGTATTGGGTCTGGGTGGAGGAAGTAGAAGGGGGGAGGCTAGACACAGGGACAATGGCTGCCATCAGTGCTGAGGCTAGAGCCTGAAATGCTTTCTGTTGGGCTGCCTGCCCAGAATGAATGCCCACCAGGTATGCATTTGTTTGTTGCAAATGCCTCTCAACACCCTGGATGGCATTCACAATGGTAGATTGCCCAACAGTGAGGGATCTCAGGAGGTCAATAACCTCCTCACTGAGGGCAGCAGGGCTGACTGGGGCAGGGCCTGAGGTGCCTGGGGCGAAGGAGATGCCCACCCTCCTGGGTGAGCGAGCACGGGACACACGCTGAGGGGCTGCTGGGAGGGCAGTGTTGGTAAGGGGGTGGTGGCTGTACCTGTTGATGCGATGGGCACAGAGGTGCCCACCACCGCAAGGGAGCTCCCATCAGAGGAGGAGTCGCTGTCACTGCTGTCTGCTCCTGTCCCCACCATGGAGCTCCCCTCGCCCTCCGTCCCACTGGTGGCTTCAGACTCCGTTGCTTCGCCCTCCTGGGCCAAGTGGGATGCAGCTCCCTCCTGCTCCGGTGCCAATGCTCCTCCACCTGATGATGCTATTGCACACAAGAACAGGGAGACCACAAAAAGGGGGGATACAGAAGAAAGACATGTTCAGTGCATGCAACACCACTACTGTTGGCAAACACAACACACAGGGAGCAGCCCTCTGCACTACGCCATGCACTGACAGTTCCTAGAAATTTCAGCTGACCATGGGGTACGAGGCCTAAGACCAATTGCTGCACACCTGCAAGTCACAGGAGCCTGACTAGGTGTAGATGGCTCTTACCACTGGTGGGTTTGGGGTGCCACATGGCCTGCCTCACAAGGGACCTTGCCTATCAAGTTCGCCCTGGCCTAGGGGAACCCACTGCCCACCTCCCCCACCCAGACACCTTGTGATGCACGCTGAGTCTGCTGAATGAGAGTGTACTCACCCCCTTGTGGCTGCTGTGATGCCCTCAAGCGCCAATCCAACTCCGGATAGGCCACCACCAGGATCCGGAACATCAGGGGGGTCATGGTGCGACGGGCACCCCTCCCACATTGGGAGGCCATCCCCAGCTGGGCCTCCGCCGTCTTCTTGCTCCAGCGGCGCAGGTCCTCCCATCTTTTACGGCAGTGGGTGCTCTGCCTGTGGTAGACCCCAAGGGTCCGGACGTCCTTGACGATGGCACTCCAAATACCCTTCTTCTGGTGGTCGCTGACCTAGAGGAATGGTACAGGGGGAAAGGAAATTCATTACCCGTCTGGACCGTCATTCTCATTGCCCCCCAGTTCCCACCCATGCCCTGACGCACATACACTCCCCATCCGCACATGCAGGCATCAGCCCCCCCATGTATCTTCCATCCACATCACTCAAAACAGGCATTGCCCATGCAGCATGCTCAAAGGACTGCACAGTTGCGTGTACTGGGGGAGGACTGCATCTACTAGTTTCTCCAACTCCTCCGAAGTGAAGGCAGGGGCCCTTTCCCCAGACACATGAGCCATCGTCGCTTCCAGACACAGGTCACAGTAGCACTTGCAGTGTAGGTCCTCTCCTGTTGAAGGTCAGGTATCAAGTGAGTGAACAGACAGAAAATGGCAGTCACGTCCGCAGCGGTGCATACCGTCACTGCCGGCGTACATCGTCATTGGCTCCTGGGACCCATAGGTCCCAATGTTAACCAATGCAGAATTGGTGAAGGATTTTCCCACAGCGAAAGGCGACTTCTATGCCGTGGGTCATATCCCCAACATCAGTGGTGCCATTGATGGTACACATGTGGCATTTGTACCCCCTCTGCAGTATAGAAACCGGAAGAGCTACCATTCGATGAATGTGCAGATGGTGTGTTTGGCAGGCCAGTACCTCTCCCATGTGAATGCCAAGTATCCTGGCTCTGTGGATGACGCTTACATTTTGAGGAATAGCAGCATCCCTTATGTGATGGGGCAACTCCAGAGGCACCGTGTGTGGCTAATAGGTGAGGCCAAGGTCCAAATACAGTTGACATAGGTGTCTGGGTATGGGTCTGTCCCTAACGGTTAGTATGTCTCTAACAGTTGTCCCTCGACATTTGCAGGTGACTCTGATTACCCCAACCTGTCATGGCTACTGACCCCAGTGAGGAATCCCAGGACAAGGGCAGAGGAACACTACAATGAGGCACATGGGGGAACTAGGAGGGTGATCGAACACACCTTCGGCCTCCTGAAGGCCAGATTCCGGTGCCTCTATTTGACAGGTGGCTCCCTATATTACTCACCGAAGAAGGTGTGCCAGATCATCGTGGCCTGCTGTATGCTGCACAACCTGGCTTTGCGACGCCAGGTGCCTTTTCTGCAGGAGGATGGGCCAGATGGTGGTATTGTGGCAGCTGTGGAGCCTGTGGACAGTGAAGAAGAGTAAGCAGAAGAAGAGGATATCGACAACCGAAACAACATCATCATGCAATACTTCCAGTGAGACACAGGTAAGAAGATGTCACTGCTTCCCACATCTCATACTATTGTTTGAGCTAGCATAAGTCTGTCAGTTTCACTCATTGTATGGAACCTGACTTTTCACATTGACTTTCCATTTCACAGATCTGGGTCCCACTTTGTGCCCTCTGCTATGTTTACTGCTGGCCTACAGCTGTGTTCCATTGGTATGTGAACAAGTACATTGACATTGCTAAATTCCATAGTTATTGCAATTACACATTTGTGAAAGCACAGACTGACTCTAGATTGTTTTGTGATTGAAGTGTGTTTATTCCTGTGCTAATAAGTGGAGGGGGTTGTAAAATGGGCTGGGGTGATGGTGGAGGAATGTCCATGGCAGAGTCCAGTCTATTTGTTTCACAGGTGCATTGTCCAAAGGGGCATAGGAATTGGAGAAATGGCAGTTTAAGGATGGACAGGGTGACATAGTGGGACAGAAGGGTGACATTCAGGGGGGTCTCATTTCTTGGCCTCATTTCCTGGTCTCATTTCTTGGCAATGTTCTCTGTCTTGTTCCTGGATCTCAGGGACCGTTTGCGGGGTGGTTCTCCATCTGCAGGGGGTGGGGTGCTGGTATCCTGTTGTTCCTGGGGTAGTGCCTCCTGTCCACTAGCGCCAGCGGAGGTGGAGGGCTGTTCATCATCCAGGCTAGTGTCAGGGGCCCCTTGTTGTGCCACTGTGTCCCTCCTGGTGTTGAGAAGTTCTGCCAGCACCCCTGCAATGGTGACCAGGGTGGTGTTAATGGACTTCAAGTCCTCCCTGATCCCAAGGTAGTTTTCCTCCTGCAGCCGCTGGGTCTCCTGAAACTTGGCCAGTACTGTTGCCATCGTCTCCTGGGAATGATGGTAAGCTCCCATGATGTTGGAGAGTGCCTCGTGGAGAGTGGGTTCCCTGGGCCTGTCCTCCCCCTGTCGCACATCAGTCCTCCCAGCCTCCCTGTTATCCTGTTATCCTGTGCTTCTGTCCCCTGAACCGTGTGCCCACTGCCACTGCCCCCAGGTCCTTGATCGTCCTGTGTTAATCGGGTTGCCTGGGTTCCCTGTAGTGTTGAACACACTGCTGATTGACGTGTCCTGGGGACAGAGGGATGGGCCCGCTGGGTGGGTGCTGTGGTGGTGTTTCCTGAGTGGGAGGCTTGGTGGTGGCTTGTGCCAGTGGAAGGGGAACCGACTGCCCCGAGGTCCCAGATGGGCCGGGCTGGTCATCTTGATCTAGGCGTGCAGAGCTGCTGTCATCACTGTGGGCCTCTTCTGTGTGGGGACTGGATATCTCTGGCACCTCCTGTCCGGTGACGTTGGGTAGGGGTCTTTTTGGGGTGAAAATGCATAATTATTGTAACTGTGTGTGCCATTGTGTGCAATGGGTGAGTGACCCTCTACTCCAGTGCTTGCATTATTGGCTTGGTCCTTGTGTGATTTTGGGGCATGGGTGAGTCTCTGTACTGGACATGCTTGGGTGATGGGTGTCCATGCATTGGTGTTACATGCAGGGTTTGGTTTTGGGATGTGTGGGTTGTGTTGGTGGGGTATCTAAGGGTTGTTGGGGTGATGGGTGTGAGGGCAAGGGTGGGAGTATGTGATGGCATGCAGGTGGGGTGGGGGGGATAAGGTAGTAAAGATTTGCCTTACCAGAGTCCAGTCCTCCTGCTACACCTGCGAGGCCCTCAGGATGCAGTATTGCCAAGACTTGCTCCTCCCATGTTGTTAGTTGTGGGGAAGGAGGTGGGGGTCCACCGCCAGTCCTCTGTACAGCAATCTGGTGTCTGGAGACCACGGAACGCACCTTCCCCAGTAGGTCGTTCCACCTCTTCCTGATGTCATCCCTAGTTCTTGGGTGCTGTCCCACTGCGTTGACCCTGTTGACAATTCTGCGCCATAGCTCCATCTTCCTTGCAATGGATGTCTGAATGCACCTGTGATCCGAATAGCTGTGGCTCTAACCGGACGATTTCCTCCACCATGACCCTGAGCTCCTCCTCCGAGAACCTGGGGTGTCGTTGAGGTGCCATGATGTGGTGTGGGTGATGTGTGAGGTGGTGTCTGTTGTGATGTGTGAGGGCATGTGTTGGTGTGTGTTGTTTGAGGTGCGTGGATGTTGTGTAAGTGATGGTATTGTGTGTCTGTGGATGCTGGTGTTGTTTTAGGTAGTGCCTCTTTCTGGCCTGCTTTCAAATTTCTGGTAGTAAGGGTTTGTGGGTAAAATAGGTGTGTGTTTTATATTAGAATGGGTGTGTGGGTGTGGTGTGTGCATGTGTATCAGGTGTGTGTATTTCGAATTGTGCAATGTGTTTGTGTTTTGTATATGTGTGTGCATTTTGAGCGCAACAGTGTGTACCGCCAATGGATTACCGCGGTTGAAAGACTGCCGCGTTGATTTGTGGGTCGTGATAGTGTGGGCGTATTCTTGTTGGCGTGACGGTGTCGGTTTTGGTATCGCCAGTTTATCACTGACCTTTGGTGTGGCGGACTTGTGTGGGTGTCTGTATTGTGGCGGATTCCGGGCTTTGGGTCGTAATACCTGTGGCTGAATTCCACAGCCGCAGCAATATGTTGGCAGTCTTCTGCACGGCAGTAAGCAGGATTTACCACCGGGGTTGTAATGAGGGCCAAAATGTGAAGATTAAAACCAAAACAAAGTGTCCACAAAGTTAAAAGCAAAGCTCTTGCTGAGGAGAGGATACAGAAACATCAAACAGATTAACTAATGAAACTTTCAATTTAAATGTACTGCCATTTCTTCATCAGAATTCAAACTCAAAGTGTGTCAAAGTCCAGTATGTATTTGGATTCTAATTTACGCAATGTCTTTTCATGATCTCCACCTCTGGCACTAGATAGAACTGAATCCAGAACCATGAATGGAGTAATTGCTCATTACCATAGTGTACCTTAGCAAAATGCCTCGCCACTGTGTACAGGTGATTATTATGTCTGATCACTCTCTTGTGTCCTGATATCCTTTTCTTAACTTTATGCACAGTGTCTCCAATATAAAATAAGTTACATGGGCAAATTAAACTGTATACACCAAACTATTACATGTAACAAATTTTCAAATTTGAAAATTTCTGGTTGTATTAGGAATGGTTAAGTGGGTCATATCCACACTGCTACTGCACGCCTTGCAATTTCTATAGCAGAAAAAACCCTTCCGTTGTGAGGTGGTCCCTTGCTTACTTATGAAGGGAATAATGCAGAGCTTATCCTTCAAAGACTGACTTTGCCTGAATGCGATCTGTGGATTTAAGCCCACATACCAACTCAATAGCTAATCATTTTCCAAAATGTGCCAGTGTTTTTTAAGTATTTTCTGGATGTTGTGTGCCTGATTTGAGGGTGTTGTGATGACTCGTACTCTATCTGACTCCTCTGTCTCTACTTCCACCTGTGGGTGTAATAGGTTCTCTCTAGATAGCTTATTCAATCTGGCTTTTGCCTGGTTTATGGTTTTGATGGAAAATCTCCTCTCTTTAAGTCTCGCCATCATGATTTTGCTCTTGTGCTCAAAACTCTCCAAGATACTACAATTTTGTTTGCCCCTTAACAATTCCGTAGGGAAGGGTCCGAATTAGGCTTGTAGGATGGGCACTGGTAGCAAATAGAAGACTATTGCCTGCTGTTGATTTCCCATACAATTTACTCTGAAGTTTCCCTGCCACCACTTTCACCTCAACATCAAGGAATTAATTCTTAGACCAACTGGTCTGGCCTGTAAACTCCAAATTTAACTCATTTTTAGGTCAAGCATAGCAGTTGACATCAAGCTTGTTACATGGTTAATTGCACTTTTGCCAATACGTTTGACTGCGACCAAACTTTTTTTTCCTTTTGTGTGTCTCCTTCACGCTCATGGCGTTGCGCTTTGAATTGCCTTGCTTATGCGAAACTGTATTACTTTTCATTTACAATTTATGTGGCAAGAAAAGTTCAGTTAGGAGTTTACAACGCTAATAGCTCTAACTCGAGCAAATGCAAAACCTATTGCATTGCAAATGCTTGTTTTTTAAAGTCTCCACAAAATTCTACGCTGTGTTCACATCCCCTTTCCAAATCACAAAACCATCATCAATAAATCGGACCCACACGACCACATGTTCTTCAAAATCTGGAAGCTTACTGGCAATCTGCTCCTCCCACCAACCAATTAAAAGATTCATAACTATAACTCGCACCCCCGCCATGCACAGTTTTCTCCTCAAAACTTTTACAGAAAATATCACATGGATATTATCATTGATGTTATCAAAGATGTCATGAGTTTTGCAATATATTGGGTAATTAGCAGTGCATGGCAAAAGCTCAAGTTACAATTACCTTCGGGCGTGAGGTATAGTTACTTGAAATAACTCTAACTGCCGAATTCCTATGGTTTTGTACATTTAAAATATGAGCCTAACTATAACGTCTCTGTAAGTGAATTTCTGTTTTTTTCAATTCTATTTCCTAACTATAACATTCCTGCAACCTTTGTTTTTTTTCAGTGAATTTCTATTTTTTTTAGCATAAAGTAATTTTAATTACTATGTGTTAATCCAACCACTGCCGCGCACGAAAATTCTGTAAAACCACCCAACCACGTGCCATGCACAGCTTTCAGCCATGCGCAGTGGGGTTGGCCGCAGCCTGGCCTGTGCCAGGCCCTGCTGCCAGCCCCTATAACCACCCAACCACCTGCCATGCAGGGTTGGCTGCAGGGTCTGGTCTGTAGCTAGGCCCTGCAGCCAACCCCCGATAACAACAAAACTACATGTTTGGCATAGACTTTGGCCGTGCGTGGTGGGGGTTGCCTCTCAGCAGCAGTTGAAGAGAAAGAACCCACTTGTTACAGTCACTACTTGAGATATTGCGCTCACAAAAAGTAAGGATGCAAAAACCTACATGAAAGTTTATAGATAATGTTTTAGGGTGAAAAAAGCAAAGAAAAAACTCCTGCTTTGCCTTTACCATGCAGACAAAATTAGGATGATTAATACTTTACAGAACTGGACGTTAAACTTGGGCACCTGCTTTCTTTATATCTCTAAGTGCTTCCTGTTAAGGTTTAATTCCTGTGACATGACCATCATACCAGAATCAATCCTGCCATGTCTTTTTATCTAATAAGAGACACCATTTTGTGCGAATTTCTACCCAACTGGAATACTTTGTACTGGTGCTACCTCTTTCGTAAATGTATAGTGCATCTTCTTCCTATAGTGCAGCTGCCTAAAGGATGAAGACAAAAGGTCTTCAGTGACCTTGTGTGTCTTTAACTTTGCCAATGTGATTATTCCTCAAACATCTTCATCAGGTACCTTTATAAGTTGGCGACATAGGTACCGAGGAGGGAGCCTGAAGACCCCCGCGGTCCAAGCCGGCTCCCGTTCTCCTGCATGAGCTCGCATTGCTCTGGTAAGCAGAGAGCTGCTTTAAACAGCAGCTCCCTTCTTACGGGAGCAATGTTCTCAACTCTTTCCTTGCATGCATGTTTGCATGCAGGGTAAGAGATGAAAACTCTGCTGTAAGCAGAGTTATGTTTGCTTTTGCTTGGCAGGAGCTGTCAACTCTGGCCCAGCAAAAGCAAACAGCAAACTTCCAGAGGGTGGGTACCTGAGGATATAGGAGGAACTGATCCTGGGGGGTGACGGTCCCCAGGGCCATGCATGTCTTCAGGAGGGGGCTGTGCAGCCACCCTCAATCTTTTAAATTTTACCCCAGGGAAGTGGTGCACCCTGGGACTGGGGGGGTCTACGAAGAATCCCCTTCTTATATCTATTTGTAGGCCCAGGGAGGTGGCAGTCCCTGGTGCTAAGGAGGGGCCATCGGAACCCCACTATTATTTAGTTTTACATGTTGCCCTGGAGAGCTGGCTGTCACTTGTTGGGGGTCCACAGAACCCTCTCTTTTATTATAAAATTATTTTGCTCCGTGGAGGAGTTGGTCACCGGGGTGCAGAGGGGTGCACAGCCCCCGGCATACTATTAACTTTAAGCCCCGGGAGGTGGTGGTCCCCAGGACATGGGGGCTGTGTGGTCCCAGCATTATTTTAGCACATAGCTGAGGGGAGGTGGTGATCCCTGGGGCTTCTATAAGCCTTCCTTTGCCTGTAATGCCCCCAGGACCTGGCCCACCTGAGGGCACATCCAAAAGAAAGCACAGGACACAGCACTTGCTTTTTTAAAATAAATCCTGACGAAATTCGCAAATAGTCACAATTTTTGCCGTGATTTGTTTAAAAAAATGCCTTTTAGGCCTGGGGTCCCTGGGGGAAGCCTGGACCAAGGCTAGGGAGATAGGGTAACAGTACCCTTCCCTCCTTTTCTTTTTTTTCTCTTTTTTTTTTAGCATTGACTAAAGCCTGCTCTCAAAATGGCTGCCAGCACTTACTGGTTGAAATGTTGGCAATCGATCAGTTCTCTGCATGAGATCGGCACTATTCGCCAATTAGTTGTGAAGCTTGATATACAAATTTGGATTTCCTTTAATTTCTCCTAAACCACTGAACAGATTTTCACCACATAACCCCTGGACCTCTTTTGTCATCGACTAAAGCCTCTGAGTCACAGGTGCTATAGTCGACACAGCCTCCAAGAGGTAAGTTGCACTGATTTCGAGGTGAAACTTAACTGGGATGAAAAACAGACAAATCTAGGCAGTGAATGGTGCCTCCTAGTGGCCAATGCTGGAAGAAGAGGTTAACAAATCTAAAGGACACTTCTCCCAGTCAGAAAAGCACGAAGCAGATCACATTTCTCTCAACAATGGTTGCAGGCTCTTGTTATATACTGATAAGGTATTCATGGCTTTATAGCTCCAGATTGTCTGGTGGGAGTTTGTGGTGAGCTGAAGAGATTTTTCAGTGATATATTAGCCCAGAGCCAAATGTAGCCAGTGACATTGCATTGTAAATCACATTGGTCTAGAGGTTCATTCCTGTCAGGTTTTGTGGTGCTTGAATTTTGCACTTATAGTTATCACAGAACAGGAATCATGCATATGTATTATGTAGTACAAGGGCATTCTATTCTTAAAAGTACGTCTGTGGATTGATGTCAAGCTTGTAGTTTCAATGTGGACTCTCTCACTAATCCCTGCCTTTTCCAAATCTCTCTGACGATAGTGACAACTAACACACCTGCAGAAAGAAACAGGGGCAGCTCTTTCACAATGGCGAAGGAGCGTAGTCCCACTGGCTCCGAGACAGCAGCTGAAAAATAAAACAACATTTTGTTTTATTTTTCTGCTGCTGGCTCAGCTGAACCAGTGTGTGAAGGGAGGGGTGGGACTGGGCCATGGGACGGGTTAGGGTGGATGAGGAGTGGAGTGAGTGCACTAAGTGTGCAGGTCAGTTTGGCCAGACCTCTTAGGCCGGCCAAACTGACGTGCACATAGGTTTCTCCAACCCAGCTGTGTTGCACAGCCGGGTTCGAGAAACTGCACAGACTCTCATGCACTGTATGAACAGCAGACCAAGCCACTCAGACCAATCCTGGCGCTAATCTCATGCTGGGTATAGCATGAGAGCAGCGGCAGGGCTTCTGGGGAGCCTTTGCTGGTGTCCCAGGGACTGATGGAAAACCATCAGAAGAGGAGCGCAAGGCAGTTGGAAGTGTCGGGACAGGTATGTTTTTTTATTATTATTATTAATTTTTTAGTTGTTATTTATTGTCCCCTCAACCACCCGCCCCGTCCCTTGAGATTTGCGGCGGGAGCCACTGGAAAGAAAGGTGAGGGAAATGGGGAAAGGTAGACGAGATATCAGAGTTCTTGTTGCTGCAGAATGTGATGGTATAACCCAGACTTTATGGGTGTGATCTTCTATAGGGTATGCTGGTATCTGTCCTCTTGGGATGATGCAGAATATGTGTTTTGGATGGAAATAGTAGCCACGCATTAGTGTCAAGGTACGTAGGGACATGAAATTGTAATAAACATGAGGGTATGACGCTTACCCTGCTTTGCAACGGATGTTAATGTGATGAGACAAGGTGTTGACCAGGATACCAGCACTGATCCCCATGACGCCACGTATCACGTTTCAACGCAATCATCAAACAACAGGGCAGACCAAAACAAGGGACTAACAGGAGGTACTAGGCATTTCACAAAGGCAAGGAGGAATGAAAATGAAACTGAAATGGGAGAACAAAACAAACTAAAGGATGCTCAGTAGAGTGTGCAGACAAGTTGAAAGTGGAAGCCAATGCAACCACAAGATGATGTTCTCTAATGGTGTTAAATACACTGTGCTGCTATTGCCTTGGAAGCAACACTCACCCTAAGAAGTCCTAGCCTGCAGTGGTTAGTGGTGTTGCTATTCTAATTCGCCATCATCCTGACTTCCACGGTGGGACAACTAACAACCTGGAAAATAATTCTTTGAAGGGGCTTTGCCATCATGTTTATTCTTGCTTATGAGTGTTGGTGATAAAATCCTGATACTTGCTCTATGGTCAAGGATTGGCCAGTGATTGCCAATATTTCTCATGCTCCTTCCACATTTGGCTGGGCTCTGGACAGCAGCTGGCCCTCAATTAAGTGGAGGATTATTGCCACCCCGCCGCACGTGCAGTAAAGATGAAAAGTAAAATGGTAAAATTAATGTATTACAATTTTATTTTTCACTGCTCCCACCCCAAGCCATGTTTGAGGGTGGGGCCACTGCTGCTGACTGGCCACAGGGAAGGGATGCTCACTCCACTTTAGAGTGCATATGTCACTTTAGCCAGCTATCTCGTGGTGACTAGCCTGAAAAGAGCACATTAAACCTATAAACCCAGCTGTCTTAGACAGCTGGGTGTAGAGCCTGCATAGGCCCTCATGTGCCTAAGGGAGTGTCGAGCAACCCTGCTTCAGCCAATTCTCGTGCTTCTCTCATGCTGCCTAAACAGCAGCATCTGGATTAGTAGAGTAGAGTTGGCTGAGGCTCTTGGAGCCTGTGCTAAAGACATAGACTGTCGACAAGAGGTGCACCAAGACAGAAGGTAAGTAAAATCTTTTACTTTTTATTTCAAGTGAACTTAACGCACTGACATGCACTGTGAGAACATCACAGTGCATTCAGCCTCAACTCCGGATCTCTCAGTCATGGCTCATTATAAACATGGCTTACAATGGATCACAATTGAGAGCTTTCATGTTGAGCCTAAGGGCACTGCTGGATTTTATAAGTGCCTGTCAATGGCTCAAATATTCACCCCACCAGTTTTAATGGTTAGAAGCCATCACTGGATCTGGGTCTGGGCAGGCAAGCTTTGGGTTTCATTAATCCTTTTCTCAGAAGCTCTTCTTTCTCACTGTTCTCCTGGCTGCCACAGCTGCAAAAACCGCAAGCATTTTAGGACTTAGGCGGTCATTCTGACCGCGGCGGGCGGCGATAGCCGCCCGCATGGCGGTCACCGCTATTTGGCCGCTCCGCGGTCAAAAGACCGCGGAGGCCTTTCTGGCTTTCCCGCTGGGCCGGCGGGCGACCGCCATAAGAGCGCCCGCTGGCCCAGCGGGAAAGGCCCTGCAACAATGAAGCCGGCTCCGAATGGAGCCGGCGGAGTTGCAGGGGTGCGACGGGTGCAGTTGCACCCGTCGCGATTTTCACTGTCTGCAATGCAGACAGTGAAAATCTTTATGGGGCCCTGTTAGGGGGCCCCTGCACTGCCCATGCCCAGAGGCCCCCAGAGGCCCCACGACACCCGTTCCTGCCATCCTGTTCCTGGCGGTAAAAACCGCCAGAAACAGGATGGCGGGAAGGGGGTCGGAATCTCCATGGCGGCGCTGCAAGCAGCGCCGCCATGGAGATTCATCCCAGCCAGGGGTATTCCGGCGGGAAACCGCCGGATCCCCTTTTCTGACCGCGGCTTTACCGCCGCGGTCAGAATGGGCATTGAAGCACCGCCAGCCTGTTGGCGGTGCTTCCGTGTCCGTCCACCCTGGCGGTCCATGACCGCCAGGGTTGGAATGACCGCTTTAGTGTTCCCTCATAAGGCAAGAAAGGAAACAACAAGGAGACAAAATGCCTTTTTGACCCCAAAGTACTATATGGATAAATCTGTCCTTCATGGTATTTTGTGATGGGTAACCCTGTACATTATTCATGCCAACATAGTATTATTTGTCATATGTCCCAAAAAAGGCCTATACCGCATTTTTTTACAGGTGACCCATAGTCAGGAATATTTCGTTTTGAATTGTCAAGGGCACGTATAACCATTGCTTCTGTTTTCAAAGATGGCTCTTTTCACCTGGTTGTCCACCTCCCCAGATATAGTAAAGAAAACATAATCTGAATGTCAGAGCAGTAGGCGGTAACTAAAGCTGGCCATGACACCAGTTGCCTGACCGGGATGTGTTGGAACAATGGTCCTACCATCTAGGCTAATTATCAGTTCTGTGATCCTCCTTTCTGGTAGAAATTCCAAATGAAAATAAATTATTATTAAGAGTACACTAGTCAACTCTGCCTTGACCCGGAGAATATTAAGGCTCATATTTTAGTAAAAGTCGCACATCAGCGATGATGCGCCACTTTTCTTGTGCCGCCCTACCGGCACCTAACAACACCATAGTTGTGCCATATTTATAATAGTGTTCACCATGGCGGCCGTTAGCACAATAGCATCAAAATGTTTGACGCTATTGTGTGGCTTTGCTACACTAGCGACAAACATTTTGACCCTAGTGCAGCAAAGTGCAAGGAGACCTATAGGTTACTATGAGAGCGTCATTTTAACGACTGCTTTGAGTAGGAGTTAAAAATGGCACCAAAAGTGCAGAGTGAAATCTTTTAAATCTCACTGCAAAATTTTTGTGGGCCTCTTAGTCCTGGAACGCCCCCCTTGCATACATTTTGCCTGGCACAGGCATAATGTGCAGCAAGGGGTTACTAAGTGGCGCAAAATATGGTGCTGCAGAAAACCCACTTTAGGACCGCCTTAGCGTAAAACAAAATGATGCTATGGCAGTGATTAGGTGGCGCTAGGGAGTCTTAAATATGTCCCTAAATGCCTTAGTTCACTAACTGCATTAAAGTTCCATTTGTACTCTCTGATATAAATATTTTTTAGGGACAAGATTTTAATGAACCAATTTCATATTTATGAGTTTCTGATAAATATACACATACCTATCAATCTCGTGTATGTATGTATAAAAGGGAAAGCCTGAAATGTATTTGTATTCCAGTTCACAAATAGTCAGACAAAGTGGCCTCTGGGTATTCTGTTTTGGAAAGACCCAGTCCAGAGGCAGCCAGAGATTACTGAGCACCAACTATACCTGAGGAGTCATTTACCACTGGTGTCCCGCGGCCACAATACCACTGAGCCCAAGCTTAATATTCAAATACTCAGTTTTAGCAGTCAACCTTTACGAAGCAGCAGGGCAGAGAAGTCCCAGCCTTACTCAAGGGGGTAATATAGTTTTAGACACTTAAAATAAATTAGGACGCTTAAATACCACTTAATAACTGATTGTTTAGTTAGTACTTTAACACACATGAGAGGAACATTCTGCAAATACAATAACAATTGGCAAAGACAATAGTCTCTAGCTCCTTATTGCCAAACATTCAACCCCAAACATTATTCTGGTGCTCACTTGCTAAGCACTATAAAATGTAATGTGGCACTCTATGGCTAATGTTAACTAATGGAAGGTGTTCATGACGCCAGAGTTTTTGACTGCGGAACACTAGAGTCTGCATTCATTGTGAAAGGATCAGGGAAACAATTGCACAAAAAACTCACACTTGTAAAGTTTAACTCAAAGGTATATCTCCACTTTGTTACATTTAACAGAGTACATATATTCCACTCTGTTTGCACAGCAGTAACTTTGGCTTCAAGTACTTGTTCTGGTATGTTAGTGGGTTATAATGTATTTGTCATACTACATCTGGACTCAAAGAATTGCCCACGGACCATTACTCAAGCAATAAAGTGTGCATTTAAGACTCCCAAACAAAATAGTTCTTTTAGGGTGGAGGGACAGTGTCCAATGTTGGAGGCCATTGTATGGACATAGTCAACTGAATTCCAACTGCCCACAGGCCAATTCACTGGGGTAACAGTAGAGGTGTCCACATTTGCATACAACCTTTTGTGAAGTTCCAGGAAGATTTTGTGAAAATATGCTTTCAAAATGAAATGGGTCTTGCTGGTATCGTGATTGACTGTTTTTTCACTTAAGTGCACATTTCACTTAAAAATGTCTCACAGGGTACTGGATTGAGCAAAATTTAGTCTTGGAGTTTCAAAACTTTTGTACAATTGCATAATGTGAAATTTCAACAAACTGGGTAATGGGGAATGTGGGTATTTCACACATTTTGCCAGTGTAAAGTTTTGCTCAGGCCTAGGTAATGAAAAAAACAAGTTGCCATACGATGGGTTAAGGGGCTTTATCTAGATTGTCATGGCTTGCCCGTCAAGAAATTCAAATGCCGTGGGTGCCCAGACATCCTGGGGTGCTGACTACAGCCACTGATATATCAAGCAAAACCTAGCTATGATGTACCTTCTGGGTTTGGGTTTAGGGTACAAATGCTTGTAACACTGGACCACATGGACTAGAATGATGCTGTCAATGATTCCGGACCCGGAGTGGCTTCTTTCAGCTACCTCTTTGAATCTCCAGTCTAAGGGGTGAAGTTAAAGTAAACTTTAAGACTTCTGGAGACAACTGTAAGGTAAACACAATCAAATCAAATCAGGGTTTGTAAAGCGCAACTACTCACCAATAAGGGTCTCAAAGCGCTAGGGGGGTTTGACCTCTGAACTCCAGTTGAAGAGCCAGGTTTTAAGGTCCTTCCTTAATTGAGTCAGTGATGGGGACTGCCTGAAGTGCAGGGGCAGGGTGTTCCAGCTCTTTGCCACGACGTAGGTGAAGGATCTTCCACCAGCCGAGGCCTTCCGTATATGGGGTATGGTGGCAAGTGCTTGTTGAGTGGAGAGGTCTGGTCGGGGAGTAGAAGGTGATACAGTGGTTGAAGTAGGTGGGTCCTAGGTCATAAAGGGCCTTGTAGGCGTGGACGAGCAGCTTGAAGTTAATTCTTTTCTCAATAGGAAACCATTGGAGGTCTCTTAGATAGAAAGCCTGTGGAGGTCTTAAGATCCTCAACATTCCTGCAACACATATGTGGCCAAAGGGGCAAAGGAGGCTCACCCACAACAGTATCAAAAGGTAATGCTCTTTCCTGGGCCATGAGGTGATGCTGCAGATTGTGGTGGTGGAGTTCGAGTACCCGATTAGGACGCATGTTATATCTTGGAGGTGGGGGAGGGGGTCTTCCGACTTCTCCCACAGGTCCTGTTCGTCAGCTGAACTTTGAACCTCAACGGCAGGCAAGCAATTGTCCTGAAACCTGGCCTACTGAGGAGAGTCTCTTTCTCAACAGGCAAACACTGAAGGGTGCAACAAAATGTCTCTTCCTTTCGCCACAGAAGTACCATTTACATGTAAAGACACACAAGCATTTATGTTTTATGTTCTACGGCTTAAAATTGTATTTATTTTGAGCCTTCAAACAGGGTCGTAGGCATAGCTAACAACTGATCCCATAGCTTAAGGGTGATTTTCAACCAATATTGTATTTTAGCTAGCACCTCTAATCATGCTCAAACTTCTAGGCCCATAATTGTAACAGGAAGAATAAAACTACTGGTGCCGGACATGCTTAGTGCAAGTGGAGAAAACAGGACTGCCTGAATGATTTGCTGTTAACATGGACCATTTGGTAGATATGTTTTTGAATTCATAGGTATTCACAGGATTTAACCCAACTAAACGAACATTTAAGAAAAAAATAATTAACAGGAAATGCATGTTGATTTTACAAGTCACATAGGGGCATATTTACAAATCCCCTAGCCCCCCCTTACACCACATTATGGTCATTTTTTTTAATGCTAATGTGGCCACAGAGGCCAAAATCTTTGTGCCATGTTTACAAAGTAATACAATAAAGTAACCCTTTGTGCTAAATTATGTCTGCGCCAGACATAATGTATGCAAAGGGGGCGTTCCCCCATTAGGAGGGGCAAATAAATTATGCAAGGAAATCTAACAGATTTCCTTGCGTCATTTTTTATGGCACTTTTAATGCCTGCTCAGGGCAGGCGTTAAAAGGGGGCTTCCATTATTTATAATGGCCCCCATGTACTCTGCAGGAGTAGCGGCAATATTTTGTCACTACTCCTGCAGAGTACATCAATAGCGTCAATAAAAATGACTGTATTGCCCCTTCCCTGCTCCATGGTGCACCATATCTCAGATACAGAGCACACATGGTAGCGGTAGGGGGGTGGTAAGGGGCGCAAGGAAAATGGCACCGCACTATGTGCAGCGCCTCTTTCCTTAAATATGCCCCTTAGATTTTACACTGCTTACTGATTTCAAATGCATAGCAATCAATAGTGCGTTAGGTGTAGTGGCACAGGTGGACAGGGATATAAGCAGTCCACTGTTTTCTGCCACCAAACCAAGTGATGCGGGCCCTTGTCATCTGCTTGCATTAGGGCCATGATACCCTTGCTACACCACTGGCTGATTTTAAGACCTGTGGCTGCCCGTACCAGAGAGCAAAAAAAATGCATTTTCGAATGAGGTGTTAAAGCCTGAAACTACCATGAGATCGAAGGATTTAGAGCCATTCAAGCTTTACCGAGAGAAAAGAGCAATACGTATGGATGACTGTTTGCTGTGTGTCCATTTCACCTAAGGCTCTGCTCATTAAACAGAAGGGGAAAAGGCCAGAATAGCGACACTGAGCTGGTTATTAGGAGCCCGAGAGCGTTTACAGGGACTTGTCAGGCTGCTTTCAGCCTGAACGGCTCACTAATGTGTAAGCTAAGCGGACTCTAGTTTCCAAGCGAAATGCGCTCTGTGGAGTAGACGGGAGAAGCTCCAGCGGTCGTTAAGCAAGTCGCTCACTAGGCCTGGTGATGAAACTTGGAAGGCCGCGCGCCCGCCTGACATTACTGAGCGCAGCTGGCTCCCTAGCAGAAGGCCAGGCATGAATTTTTCATCGACGTCACACTCCATGTACTCAGTAAACAGCCGAAAAGGGATCCTAATTCCTATCCAGGGTCTCAGAGGTCTTTACTTTCACAACAATCTTTCAAGAGCTCACGGCCCATTTCAGAGATAATGGTGGGTGTGAGAGAGACTGAAAGTGGGGACGTCAGATCTCAGGGCTCCTAATGGCTGCAAAGCCCATCTGCTGCATTAGTTCACGTTTTTGACTCTTCATTTTGCTTGCATTACACGCTCTTAAGGGATGGTTCCTAGAAGCGCAATGATTCCCCTAATGGTCATCACAATTCCTTGCCAATCTGCAAAGGTGCAAGAAAGAAATCTTAATATGTATGAGGAATATCCTCTGGAATTAATTTTGAACAAGTGGACAAATATTATTTTTTGGCTTTTGATTGGTCTTAAACTATATACCCATATATAAAGAACATTTAAGATGTGTTTCCTAAACAAGTGTGCAGATATACTACTTTTTGGGAATTCATAAACTCAAAAAGGAATCAGTAAGCAAAGCTGCCTCTGCACACAGGGGAAATAGATTATCCTGCGCGAATGCACATTTTTTTATTTTTTATCTCTGCACAGAAAGTATTTTTCACTGTGAGGAAAACCCTTCACCTACACCCTAATGCATCCATTCTCCTTCCTACCATAGAAGCGGTCATGCCAGTCTGTGTGGAGGAAATCTCTGACCATGTACAGGGTAGGAAGAGGTGAGGATCGAAAGATATTCCCAACTTTCCAAGGCAAGCCACATTAAAACGCCCACTTCCCACCACTTAAGTGGTATTTATGGCTGAGATCTTAACACTCCCTTTGTGAATTCCTGGAAGTTGTAAAAAAAAAGGCACATTTGGTTGTAAACTAAACTTTCTGTCCAAATTTTCATTTTTAATAGGGCTGTTTCTAATTCCTTGAAATAAATAAAGGTGATGAGACCTTATGGGCTACATAAGATTCTGGGCTTTAATAACGTAAAAACTGGATGTGCGAGTACGTGGATGGTCAAAAACATCAAACCCTCTAAGTATCACGGTTTACGGTCAGCTGCATAACTCCCCACAATGCACTGTCATATCTTCACACATAATGCCACAAATTACATCTATCAGTGACCACACTAATAACATCACATATGACATCCCAAGTTACATCATTGATACCAATGATAAGCTAAATTATCCCGGGGCAAGACATCCAGCTAAGCACTGTGCAGATTACTGAAAAGGGAATGTCATGGATCATCAGTGATACGATGGCATATGACATCACCATTGCCTGACACACTGCTGATGGCATTACATATGACAGCACCATTCTAAACATTAAAGACAATAATGTGTGCAGTTTGCGAAGAAAAGAGGCTATGGCATTACCGTGCTCAAGGTACATCCAGAGCTTGAACAGAGCCAAAGGTCATTCATTTTCCACATGGCCATGCCGTATGCATAGTTTACAAATGCCATGGTTCAATTATGTAACTGTTATGTGCATTTTATGTGTCTGATTCTGTGTACTGTAAGTGGCACACACTGGGTTTTGCTGTATCGAGGTCAGTGCCATAGTGTGCGGACAGAATACAAAAGTCTGAGTTTCAGACTTTTGCACTGTCTTCAGTTTGCACAAGGCATGCCCAGTCATAATGCTCCACATATTCCTCTGTCAAAAGCCACGCATGTCATTTTTCATGTCTTCAGTGATTTGAATAGATATGTCATACATATTGTAATTTGAAGTGCATTACAGTTTGAGATGCCATCAGTTATGTCCTGTATGAGGTCTTATGTCCTTCACAGGAAAATAATTACGGTTCACTAGCAAATTTTAAGGTTTGGTGTTTCGGATTGCACCAGTAATATCCCTCAAAAAGAAGCCTTTCAGAGTTTTTTTGAGTATTTGACCATATTAGAGAACCACAATATCCGTCAACAAGGCCAGTGAATTTTATGGAATTGTGGATTGTACATTTTGGTCAGACACAGTGTATGGTTATATCCCATAAGTGGTGTGGTCAAGACGTCTGCGTTAGACATTTCCTGTGTATGGGATGTGCACCTGTTTATGGTAGTCGGAGCGCAGAGCCATGACGTGCTTGTACAGATCAAAATATTTATTATATGCTGTCTGTGATGTAACCTCTGGTACAATTTATGATGCCACATGTTTTTGAAGATATGATCAGTCCACTTGAGAAATTCAGTTACATAGCTAAATAAAGCTGGGGAGACCATTTCACTCCAGGTCATTACAGAACCTGTCTCCATCCCTGAACATTTCACCTCTGAATCACTGGTTTCAAGTGTGCTGGTCCAATTCATTCAAGGAAAGGAACAAAAGACTACAACATCCAGAATAGATTAAGCTATCACACAAACGTCTAGGACTGGAAATATTGACCATAATGTCTACTGGGATGTGGTCACCCTAATGGCATGCATCTGTGTTTGTACATGCATGTGTGCAAATCTATTTGTGTCTATTTACATGTGTCTGCTAGTGTGTCCCTCCAAACAAACAGTATCAATACCTGGAGGTTAGGCTGGTGTTAAGGACTAGAAAAATAATATTCTGCCCCTTTCATAAGGAGTTCAGCTCTGGCACAATTGTATCTGTTCATGGAATAATAGTGGTAATGGCTTAGCAATGGTCATCTTTGATATATTTTGTGCAGTCTTAGTCTAGTTGTGGCATACTGCAGACATCATTGTCATATTAACATCATGACTGGCCAAATTTGAGCTATGCCTGACACAGTTGCAGCCACCACTTGAATGATAATGGCCATGGCTGATATATTACGGTAATCTTGGCCATCAAGTTGTCCAGCCTTGACACAGTGGTGGCCATGGTATAATGGTGAGCATTATTGACATACTACAGGCATTCATGGTGTCACAGTGAGAATCCATGGCCTATAGCTGCAGTGCCTGGGCATTTGTAACAGAATGTGTCCATGTGAGGCATTTGTGCATTTGAGTACTTGATGAAAGTGACAAGCTGACATTTGGGGATTATGTAATTTCTAAAAATGATATTTCAAAAGAAAATGTTATATTTCCAAAATACTTGAAAACTGTTGGTCACCTGAAATGCTTGGATGCTCACTACTGATAATCTTGCTTAGGGGGGTCATTAGTATAAATGTAACAGTTTTGGCCACTATTATACAGTGATAAAGTTTGCTCTTAGCTCAGGGGAATTTCCTTGAGATGAAGTATTTTTCACTATAAACTGTTGCAGACCTCTGCCCTAAGCACAGCTAGCCTATTTGTGGATTTTTGATGCTTTTGATCATAAACTCAAAATCTTTTTAATTGAAGCTCTTTCAAGGATTTTTTTGCTTGATGGAGATTAGCATGTCTGCATAGTAAAAACATATTACTGGCCCTCATTATGACCCTGGCAGTGAGTGATAAAGTGGCGGTAATATCACCAACAGACTGGCAGTAAGCTCTGCCAAATTATGACCACGGCGGTGATATTTCCATAGACAGCCAATGTACCACACCATCCGCTAGTGCGGAAAAAACACTCACCCCGGTGATAGCCGCCAACAGCCAGGCGGAAGGCAAAATACCACCGACCATATTATGACACAGCAAACCTCCACCTTTTCCGGGGCAACAAAAGCCTGGCGGAAACAGAGCTCAGAAGTGAAGGGACTCACCACTGGAGACACAGGGAAGAACTATGTCACCATGGATCCGAACTGCAAGTCTTCCCCGTGATCTTCTACGTAATGATCCACCTGGAATACCAACACCGAATATGACGACGATGGTGAGGACAGCCACCTAGCACACAAGGGGGGGGTGGGAGTAAAACGAGAGTGACACACACGTGCACAACACACACCCGACATACACACACTATACACACAACCAGCTGTTCACGTAAACCAATGTCACACAACACATGGCATAATAAAACACAGACCAGATTGCTGAAGTACTAACAATATAGTAGCATAGAAAACCTACCACACAAACCAAATATATTTACAGATGTACATAAAGGGCCAATGCCCAGTCCAAAGTCATAAGGGCACACAAGGCCACAGGGCAAAGTACAAGGCCCAACCTGTATCCTGACACATCAGTAGAGAACACTGCAGGGGCATCATTTTGCAAGTGGGGAGGGACCTCAGGGGGATGGGGGCACCTCAGTCAAAAAAGGGAACTTCACCACTGGTTCTGGAGAGAGCTCCATGCCCATTGGTCTGTCCTGAGGAGTGTAAGGCCACAGTCTCTGAAGTGGGTGACTTGCCCACTGGTTCTGGAGGGGGCAACATGCCAATTGCTTTGTCCTGGGGAGTGCAAGGCCACAGTCTCTCAGGTGGGTGACTTCCCCACTGGTTCTGGAGGGGGCAACATGCCCATTGCTCTGTGCTGGGGAGTGCAAGGCCACAGTCTCTGGAGTGAGTGACTTCCCCACTGGTTCTGGAGGGGGCAACTCGCACAGCAGCCCCTGGAATGTGGCCTACATGGTGTCCTCTGGTGGTGACGGCTGCACTGTGGTGGTGGAAGAGGAGCCTCCTGGGCAGCCTCAGCACTGTCTGATGGCTGCACTGTGGTGTTGGATGGAGGAGCCTCCTGGGCAGCCTCTGCACTGTCTGATGGCTGTACTGGGGTGGTGGATGAAGGAGCCTCCTGGGCAGCCTCTGCACTTTCTGATGGCTGCATTTCTTCAGCTGGCAGTGGGGGCCCATGACAGTTGGTGGTGGTGGAGGTGTCAGTTTGACAGCCTCCGCTGGCGTAGAGTACTTTGTCTCCTCCAGTAGATGGGGTGTGGATTCCTGGCACGGGTGGATGGGCTCTTTCCCTCTCTGCCTGGTGGTGCAGGCTCCTTCCCCTTCTTTACAGGTGGTGCAGGCCCCTTCCCCTTCTTTCTAGGTGGTGCAGGCTCCTTCCCCTTCTTTAGAGGTGGTGCAGGCTCCTTCCCCTTCTTTACAGGTGGTGCAGGCCCCTTACCCTTTTTCCCGGGTGGTGCTGGCTCCTTCCCCTTCTTCGATGGAAGTGTGGTATCCTTACCACCACAAGTAGGTGGTGCTACCACTGTCCCCCTGGACTGCTTGGCTGATGTGCTTGGCTGTGTCCTTGGAACCCTGCCCACATGGGCAGGAAAGGGGGGAGGGGTAGGCAAGAGGTCAAATTGGGAATGCAAAAGCTTTTTAGGGACGGTGGGGTGGGAGGAGGTAGAAGTAATGGGAGTGGAGGATAAGGGAGTGGTTGTTAGAGGTGTATGTCTGCTAGACTTGGGTGCAGGTGCATGGGCAATATGCTGATGTGAGATGGATGGCTGTTGGGTGTGTGAATGCTTGCATTTGTGTCCTTTAGGAGGGGGGACAGACAGGGTGGGAGAAGGCACAGGGCTATTGTGGAGGTGTCTGCCAGTGAGGTGTGTGTTCTGCTTGGTGTGGTGATGCTGGTAGTGGATGTTGATGTAGTGCATCCAGGTGTGAGTGTGGACGTGACTGGCAGGGAGGTGGTGGAGGGGGAAGAGGAGGGGGAGGCCGTAGAGGCAGTGGATGTTGTCGTGTGAGTGCTTGTGGGATAAAGTGTGGTGCATGTGTTTGCCTGTGCCTCTCTTGGGTGTTGTCTTGTGTGCATGCTAGTCTGTATGTGTGCCTGGGATGGGGTTGAGGAGAATGGTACTGGGAAGTGGTAGTTGGAGGCGGGACGGTAG
This sequence comes from Pleurodeles waltl, assembly GCF_031143425.1. Taxonomy (NCBI): domain Eukaryota; kingdom Metazoa; phylum Chordata; class Amphibia; order Caudata; family Salamandridae; genus Pleurodeles; species Pleurodeles waltl. Next base: position 829,982,575 of record NC_090438.1, read on the forward strand.
GAACAGGGACAATGGCTGTCATTAGGGAGGAGGCCAGAGCCTCAATCGATCTATGTTGGGTCCGCCAATCCACCATGAATGCCCTCCAGGAATGCTTTGCATTGCTGCATCTGGGATGCCAGCCCCTGTATGGCATTCACAATGGTTGACTGTCCTACAGAGATGGATCTCAGGAGGTCAATAGCCTCTTCAATCAGGGCAGCAGGGCTCACTGGGGCAGGGCCTGAGGTACCTGGGGCGAAGGACATGCCTACCCTCCTGGCTGAGCGGGCACGGGCAACTTGCTGAGGGACTACTGGAATGGCAGTGCTGGTACAGGGGTGGCGGCTGTACCTGCAGCTGGGGTGGTTACAGAGGTGTCCGCCACCACCAGGGAGCTCCCATCGGGGGAGGTATCAGAATCTGTGTTGTCTCCTCCAGTCTCCGCCATGTTGCTCCCCTTGCCCTCCGTCCCACTGGTTCCCTCGGCATGGGTGGACTCTGCCTCCAGGGTCCTGTGACATGCAGCTCCCTCTGTTGTCGGTGCCCCTGCTCCTCCGCCAGATGATGCTAATGCACACAAGGACAGGAAGACAAAACAAGAAAGGGGTGGAGACAAAGGATACACTTGATCAATGACCGCACCAACACCACCATTGCACTTCACTGTCACACAGAGGGGACAGGCCTAAGCACTATGCATTGCACTACCAGGGATATGGCTAGTCACTAAAGCAAGATGAGGACCACACACCACCAACTGCAGCACACGTGGGACCCAGGATGCCCTGCCTGAAATGGCCTACTGACAAGCTAGGTTACCTGTATTTGCCATGCAACCATTACCCTAGAGATGACCCATGCTGCAATGTCTGGCCAGGCCTTAGGGGCACCCACTAACACACATCCACCACTCGGATACCACCCCACCAGCCAAAATATGTAATGAAACCCACTATACTCACCCCCTCAAGCACCCATCTAGCTCAGGGTAGGCCACCATCAGTACGTGGGCAATCAGGATGGTGAGGGTCCGACGGGCACCCCTTCCTTGTTGGGAGGCCATCCCCAGCTGGGCCTCCGCGGTCTTTCGTTCCCAGCGTCTCAGGTCCTCCCACCGTTCCTGACAGCGGGTGCTCCGCCTGCCATAGAACCCCAGGGTCCGCACGTCCTTGGCGATGGCACGCCATAATCCCTTCTTTTGATGGGCGCTGACCTGCAGCATACAGGAGAACTCCATTAAACAAACAGTCCAGCCTGTCACACACATGGCCCACCATACCCGATTCCATCGCCATTGGCACACACATAGGCCATCTCACAACATTTACACTGCCAACAGACAATCCCCCCACCCTCCACCCACCCTTACACAATGCCTTCACACACATCTCCATGCATCCATGCCACATGCATTGTGCCCAAAGTGTACTCTCCCATCCACCAGTCACTCCAACTCCTCCGAAGTGAAGGCTGGGACCCTTTCCCCGGTCACACGGGCCATGGTAGGTTCCAGACACAGGTCACAGCAGCACACGCAGAGTAGGTCTTCTCCTGTTCATGGTCAAGAAACAAGTGAGGATTGAGTTAGAAAATAGAGGTCACGTCCAAGGCGGAGTACACCATCTCACTGGCGTACATCCCCATTGGCCACTGTACTCCATAGAGCCCAATATAATCCAATGAGGAATTGCATGGCGGTGCAAGACCGCCTACTGCCACGACGCCCCAACGTCGGTGGAACTACCTCACTTCTACATGTCCCTCCATACAGGAAAAGCGGTTGCCATTTCAGAAGGGTGGGAAACAGGCCTACCAACAGTTACTGCGTCACAGGTTAAATAGGCACCAACTTCAACATTTACACTATCCCAATACATAAGTGCACCATGTGGACTGATGTGGTTTAGTTGTTCAAATTGTGACAGCCTACTCACTCTTGTGTCCCTTGGATACCTACCGCTGTGGATGAAAGGAGGAGGAGACATACCCTGTGTACAGACCCCTGGTGGACTTACCTACACTGGAGGGCAGACACATAATCCTCACCTATAGACTGGACAGGGCCACAATCACAGAGCTGTGTGCCCAGTTGGAGCCTGACCTGATATCTGCTATCCGTCATCCGACTGGGATCCCCCCCTATCAGTGCTCCATTTCCTGGCGACAGGTTCTTTCCAAGTGACAGTGGGTTTGGCAGCAGGAATATCACAGCCAATGTTCTCAATCGTGCTGGTAAAAGTGTTCTCTGCCCTGGTAAAAAAACACGTGCAGCTTTTCCCCAGGTGGAAGATTTGGCCACTGTGAAGGCCGGATCCTATGCAATGGGACATATCCCAATATTATTGGGGCAATTGACAGGACACATATTGCGTTAGTTCCCCCCGCCAGAATGAACAGGTGTACAGGAATCTTAAGAGTTTCCTTTTCATGAATGTGCAGATGGTGTGCAGGCGGACCAGTACATCTCCCACCTCAATGCTAAGTATCCTGGGTCGGTACATGATGCCTTTGTCAGAGGAATAGCAGCATCCCAAATGTGATGGCCCAACTACAGAGGCACAGGGTGTGGCTAATAGGTGAGCCTTGATCCCCACCCAGTGTATGTTAGTGTATGCCTCTGGTATTAACCTCATAGGATTGTGTGCGGCTAAATGTTGTCCCTCACTTCCTGCAGGTGACTCTGGCTACCCAAACCTATTGTGGCTGCTGACCCCTATGAGGAATGCCAGGACAAGGGCTGAAGAACGTTATAATGAGGCATATGGGTAAACCAGATGGATCATCGAAAGAACCTTCGGCCTCCTGAAGGCCAAGTTCAGGTGCCTCTATCTGACAGGTGAACCCATGTGCTACTCACCCGAGACGGTCTGCCAGATAGTTGTGGCATGCTGCATGTTGCACAACCTGCCCCTCAGACGCCATGTACCTTTTCTGCAGGAGGAGGAGACTGGAGTTGCCCCTGTGGCTGCAGTAGACCCTGATGACAGTGAGGATGAAGAGGCTGAAGATGAGGATGAGAATAACAGAACCACAGTTATCTGTTAGTACTTCCAATGACATACAGGTGAGTCAGTGCAACTTCACATTTCAATGACTCTTGGTGTATTCTGTGTGGCTGTGGCATGATGGCATTACCCACTTTTTACCTCTATTTACTGTCACCTATGGATTATAATTTTACAGATGTTGTTGCAATGACAACTGTGTACTGATGTGCTGACTACAGCCAGCTGCAGGTCAATATTTCTATGCTCTCACACTATTCAGTTCATTTGCAACAGATGTAACAGTTTCCATTATTACACTGTTTCAACACATGACACACAAGTATTTGAGTTGTGTTCAAGGGTATTTATTGTAGTGCTAAGAAGTTGAGGGGAAAATTCAATGGAATGGGGTGATGGAGGAAAATCCAGGGTATTGTTCTAGTCTGTTTGTAGCACAGGTGCAGTGTCCAAATGGCCATAGGAAGCGGGAGCAAAGGAGGTTCAAGGTGGACAAGGTGACAGGGTTGAACACAAGGGGGACAATCAGGAATGTCTCATTTCCTGGCGGTGGTCTTGGCAGTTGTCTCTGGCTTCTGTTTGGGCCACAAGGAATGTTTGCAGGGTGGTTCACTTTCTGCAGGGGGAGGGATGCCGGTGGCCTCTGGGTCCTATGGTGTGGCCTCCTGGCCACTAGCGGCAGTGGAAGTGGAGGGCTGTTCAGTTCACTGGCTAGTGGTAGGGGCCCGCTGATGTGCTGTTGCCTCCCTCATTATGTTGGCAATGTCTGCCAGCACCTCTGCTATGGAGATCAGGGTGGTGTTGATGGCTGCAAGTCCCCCCTGATCCCATGATACTGTCCCTCCTGCAGCCACCTGTTCTCCTGCATGTTGTCAAGGATCTGGCCCATCGTATCCTGGGAATGTTGGTAGGCTCACAGGGTCTCGGAGAGTGCTTCCTGGAGAGTTGGTTCCCTGGTCCTGTCCTCCTCCTGGCGCACAGTAGTCCTCCCAGTGTCCCTGTTGGCCTGTGCCCCTGCCCCCTGAACGGTGTGCCCACTGCCACTGACCCCAGGTCCCTGATTGTCTTGGGGGTGAGGTGTCGCCTGGGGTCCCTTTCTAGGTGAGCACACTGCTGATTGACATGTCCTGGGACAGTGGTGTGGGTACGCCGGGTGGGTGCTGTGGTGTTGGATCCTGATGGGGGAGGCTCTGTGGTGGACTGTGATTGTGCTTGTGTGACCGGCTGTCCAGTTGTCTCTGATGGGCCAGGTTAGTCCACCAGACCCTAAAGTCCAGAGTTACTGTCATCACTGGGGCATCTTCTGTTGGGGGACTGGATAGTCATGACATCTCCTCTCCACTTACATTGGCTGGGGTACCTGTGGGGATGTAAATGATGTATTATGCTTCATGTGTATGACATATTATACATCCCTGGCTCCCCCTCTATCGTTGCTGTTGCCCTGCCACCTTTTGCTCATGTATGGTGATATATTGTCGGAATGTTCGTTTCCCTGTGCTGTGAATGCTTTAGCGATGGGTGTCCATGCAGAGCTGGGAGGGCTGTCCATGCATTGGTATAGCATGCAGGGCTTGGCATTGGGGTTAGTCATATGTGTAGGTGCAGTGTGTGGGATGGAGTGAAGTGATGGGAGTGAGGGTGAGGGCGTGTGATAGCATGCAAGTATGGAGGTGATAAGTGGTAAAGGTTGACTTACCAGTGTCCAGTCCTCCAGCTACTCCAGTGAGTCCCTCAGGATGCAGTAATGCCAGTACTTGCACCTCCCAAGCTGTGAGATGTAGGGGTCCACCGCCAGTCCCCTGTATGGTGAGCTGGTGCCTTGCTGCTGTGGAACGTACCTTTCCCCTGTAGGTCATTCCACCTCTCCCTGATGTCATCCCTTGTTCTTGGGTGCTGTCCCACAGCATTCATCCTGTCCACGATTCTCTACCATAGCTCCATCTTCCTGGCAATGGATTTCTGCTGTACCTGTGCTCCAAACAGCTGTGGCTCTACCCTGACAATTTCCTCCATCATGACCTTTAACTCCTCCTCCGTAAAATGGGGGTGCCTTTGTGGTGCCATGGGTCTTGTGTCGTGTGTGTTGGTGAGAGTGTGTTGAGTAATGTGGTGGGGTGTGAGATGTGGAGTGCATGAGTGTTTTATGGGTGTGAACGGTGTGTGTGTCTAGTTGTCTCTGTGCTGTTCGTGTCAATCTCCTGGCAGTAATTGTTGTTGGTAAAGGGCTGTGGGTAATGTGGGTGTGTGTTCTATAGTGCTGTGGGTGTGGCTGTCAGGTGTGTGTTTTTGGTATTGGCCAATGTAGTGTTGTTTTGTATGTGGGTGTCCATTCTGGGCGCAGCGGTGTGTAACTCCACTGGTTTTGCGCCATTGAATGTCCGCCGTGGTGATTCGTGGGTCAGAATGTGATGGGCATTGTTTTGTTGGCATAACATTATGAGTGTTGGGTCTGCCACTTTATCACTGACCTTTGGTCTGGGAGATTTGTGTATGTGGCTGTATTCTGTCGGATTGGTGTGTGTGTGTCATAATATGGAGAACGGCTATCCGCCACCGCAATGCTATGTTGGCAGCCATCAGCGTGGCAGTAAGCAGGATTTACCACCAATGTCATAATGAGGGCCATTGTCTCTTAAAAGAGTTTTATAGTGGTTTCATGGATTTTGTAGTGACTTTGAGATCACACCCTTCCGTGTGATTTAGATAGGACATGACCCATGGCTGTGCCTTTTTCATAGAGCATGCCTTGTTCATAGAACAATTGTCAACTCTTCAAATTGAGGATGAAGGCATTTTGATTATTTTTATGAAAGTCCGCTTTCATTAGTTCACAGGTGCTATGGGGCCAGCAGTCCTCTGTCTGCTATTTATTTAGACAGCATAGAGTCTATTGCCATACCATGTCTGTACTGGAACTACAGCCATTCTGTGTGATACACATTTACATTCTTTTCAAGAGCTACAACCCAGGGCTGAACTGGCCTATAGGGCAATCAGGAAGTGCAAGAAAGGCTGGTTTGGCGGATCAATGTGTGGGCTGTGGTTAGGCTGTTTGCGGGTCTGTTTTACGGTATGGTTGATTGAATTTTACTATTGATTTGGTATTACCACACACATTGCCTGTGGCAAGCATACATGCTTTCAGTCTCCCATACCCTGAAAAACTCAGGTTCAAAACTGCCCTGATTTGGAAATGTGGGGCAGCTTTTCAACTATCTAATTCACAAATGGAGGGGCACGTTTATTTTGGTGGCCATGCCTGTTTTCTGACCCAGTTTGACTGTGGAATGGGCTGCATCCATACCAAGTGTCTGTTGGTTCCATAGCCTATGCACAGTACATATATGGTAGGACTTCCATACCCACCATTGACCTATTTTCCTCAAACATTCTTCATTGTACACTAATATTTTGGATAGATTGTCAAAAATTGTAACCAAAGTTATTGCCCTTCCAAGAAGTATATCTATCTTTTTCAACATTCAATGGGGCAAAATTACAAGAAACTGGTGCATTCGTCCCAATGTGTTTATTTTCTTGCATCCCCATTTGCCCCCTAATGGCACCATGGTCACGCCGTGTTTACAATATGGTGCACCATGGCAGTCGTTATCACAATAGTGTCTAAATTATTGGCGCTATTGGGGCGCTTTGTTGCACTAGCTCCAAAAATGTTGGCGCTAGTGCAACAAAGCACATGGAGGCCCAAAGGCCAATACAGGCCTTGTAAATTTCACTGCTCCATTTTTTCATGCCTCCCTGTGGGGGGAACACCACCCTTACATACATTATGCTTAGCACAGGTGCGATGTGGTGAAAGGAGTTGCAAAGTGGTGCAACGCAGGGGAATGGCCTATTTAACACCGCCTTAGCGTAAAAAGAAGATGCTAAGGAAGTGCTAAGAGGGGCTCCTATGTGTTTCAGGAGAGGGTGGTGGTAATTTGCATAATTCCACACACTTTGACCAGCAACTCAGCACCAGTTAAATCTGCAAATAGAAATATGCTTTTTCCACCAAACATCAACATTGCCTTCATATTTGTGCCATGGTGTGGCACAGCCTGGTGTCAGAACATGGCATGCTTGCACCTATCACATATTGACCTGCAGTTTCACGTCACAGGTTTAGTTTGGGATTTGCAAAGCTGAAGCATATTTATGATGCCAGATAACATATTCATTTGTTTCTTATAAATGTACAGATTTCACAAAAACTGCAGAATCTATATACACAACTTACAAAAAGACACTTCTTTAGGCTAAGATGTCTGTTATCTTGTTTTTTGTACTATTCATGTATGCTTTTACAAATCCCTCTAGAACTTTGAATAGCACAAAAGCATTTGGGTCTATTCTTTTAACTTGCCCACTTTCCTCATGTCTAACTTGCCAAATTCAACATGATCAATGTTAAGTAGACACATATTGTCTCTCAAATTATTTTTGTGGATTGGTCAAGCAGGCTAATGTTATAGGTATTCTGCCATAAAATAAATGTATTAGTATTGACCTGCATTTATATCACTTTCAGAAGGTAAGTAGATAAGGAATTAACAATAATAAATCTGTACTTCCAGGTACATACTTACCTTCATCATATCAATATGTTTTCTGGATTTTCTGGAACACTACCGGGTGATAGGTTTTCTAGGCCTCCTGACACTAAGGATTTTTTTAACCCAAAACAAAAAGCTAGTAGAACTGCAACTGTCCCTCAACCCACTGAGATCTACTTGAGTGAAATGCTTTCTAGGTAATGATCAATCCCGTGAGATATCACAGGGGTAATTACTGGAACCAAAGCTCCCTTTCATTATGGATAAACACACTTAAATACTAAAAAACTAGGGCTATACTTTGAAGATTTATAATTTTAAAATCGAAATCCCATCTTAGTGCATACAATATGAATAATAACTATTATAAAAAAAATATACAAAATAGTGGCAGCTATGTTTACAAAAAGACTGAATATCAATAATATTTTTATATATTGGTGATATCAGAAAGCTTTCTCTATACTCATATTTACAACTCCACTCCCATCTCTTTGGCAAACTGAACTAATCTTGGCACCAAGAAAAGGAGCCTAATACGAGTTCACACCTATATACCCCTTCTAAGCAGCAGGACAAATGTTCAGTAAAATAGCATCATCTGCTCTTCTTGTCTGTATTTACAAGCAGGCCAATAAGCCCACTGAGCGAAGGCTAAGTGTTCCCTCTTGTTAGCCTTCAACAAGAGAAAATTATAGAGTTCTGTATGGCCTAAGTCTTGAGTCTCTGGCAATAGGTTCCTCCCTATCTAATGACCCTTTGGTGTTAGTTTATATAATATATCTAACTACTGTAGAACATTTCAGAGTAAACAATGATCAGAAAAGGCCTTGGCACCCTTTCACCCACTAACCTTCTTTGAAAGAGAAGTGAGATTATCAGTTTCTACAAAACTGTTAATTACTTAAAAGCTTTCACTGGAACAAAATAACAATCATATATTCAAGTAGACTTGATTGGCATGTTGCAATACACGATCTCATGAATACTTGTGCATTTTACATTTTAAAATTATATCTAAATAACCAACATGTAAAATGGAAAGAAGGTGATATCTAAAAGGGAAAATATATATGATAGTTGCAACAATAAGTTGGTAGTTGGTATTGTGGAGTAAATGTATGTGCTGGTCGACATTATTGACATTGATACCGTGACATACAACCAACATACACTGTAAGCCACTGAAAATATAACTCTTTTATTGACCAAATGGAATCATGGTGAAACTGAATACTCACTAATTCACCTCAAAGTAGAAGTAGAATGGCTGCATTCAAGCTAGTGTTAGTTTAATTGCACACATCATACAGATGATACCTGTACCAGCTGACATTTGTGACCAGCTTTGTGTGATGAATGCTATTAGCAGTTGTAAACTCCCAACCGGACTTTTCTTGCCTCATTAAATAGAAAAAAAGAGTGTGATCACGCTGCTACAGATCACTCGTAGTGAAACCTATCGGCAAAAGTGCAATTATCTACGTAACCGGCAAAACTGCAATTAACTATGTAACAGGGTCGATGTCATGCAAAGCGCTCGACTTCTGCCAAGCGAGATCACGCTGCTAAAAAAGAAGTCCACAAACCAGGTGGAAAACCGCGAGCCTCGTATGTTTTCAGTACTTGGTCGCTGCGCTCAAGGACGACTAACCACCGGAAAAGGCATGACATGTGCATGCCTTCCTCTAATGAAAGCAAACAGATTTTAAAAGGCAAGGCCATGAACCAATGAAAGACACTGACGTGACAGTGATGGGGCTTTGAGCCCTTTTCTAACTACTACAGTGTCTCACAAGCGATACGCATGCGCAAGCTCATGCTAGCGCAGGCTCAGCCCTAAAGAAGCAAATTAAGCATTTTTTAAATTAGTGCAGTCTCATCAACAGTACAAATTCCATATCACTGTAACACTGGAACAAAGCTGCACCTGGCTGAAGAGCCCCAATCGGGTGAAACAGATCTTGGACTCTTTGTGTTGAGTTCAGGGAGGACCTGGGTCCTTATTACGGCTTCGGTGGTCTTTTTGTAGGACCGCCAAAGCCGCTGCAGTCAACAGACCCACAGTGCTGGCGGCCTGCTGACTGTCATATTAGGAGTCATTGGAAGACTTCCGCCCGTTAATGGGTTGAAGTCTGACTCCGAAGACGCGGACGCATTGCCAGAACTGCCACAGCAGCAAGACTCCGTATGCCGTATTACGGGCTGTAACACGGCTTGGCAAAGTCTTGTTAGTGTGGTGGTGCTGGTGGTGTAAAACTACCATGACCCATCCTCTCCTGGATGACCAGCTCACTGGAACAGGTAAGGTGACCGTCCGAAAGGGGAGGAGTGTTGGGTGCATGTGCGTGGTGTGTGCTTGTATGTGTGCAAATGTGGGTGCATGTGTTCAAGTCTGCGTGTGAGTGGGGGTGCATGTGTGTAAGTGTGCGTATGCAGAGGGGGGAGTGTGTGAATGTATGCGTGTGTGGAGGGGTTGGGTGTGAATGACTGTGGATGGGGAGGTGGGGGTGTTTGTAGGTGCAAGTGTACATGTGTTTGTGTGAGTGAATGGGGAGAGCAAGTGAGTGTATGAATGTGGCACAGGGAAGGGGAGAGGGAGGTGTGAATGTCTGCAGAGGAGGGGTGCCTATGTGTGAGTGGAAGAGTTTGTATGTCAGTATGAGCACAGGTGTGGGTGTTTGGATGAATGTGTACGGTTGGGGGGTGTTTGTAAGTGTGTGGAGGGGTGGGTGGTGTTTGTAGGCTGAGGCCTGTCACTGGGCTGGAGGTGCTCAACGCCGGCCACGTCGGTGCGACTGCACCGGCGGGCCAGGCAGCATTGTGGAGGTTTGGCTTCTGCCAAACCCCACAACTTGTAAAGTGGAGGTCTTTACCGCTGACTCCGTTGTGGTAAGACCACCACAGCGAGGCTGGTAGTCTAATGGCCGCCAACCTCGTAGTGAGGGCTCTGGTCTAGTAATATAGGCTGCACTGTTCCTGTTGGAGCAGGGGCAAAAGCGATTTTCTTATGGCTTCTTTTGTCCACTACCCTTCATTTGCTGTCTCTTCAACTTACTATAGCACATTCTTTTTCATTCCTGATGTCTCCCTTCATCAATTATTTTCTGTATTGCTCTTCTTTTTTCTTTCACCTTTTTCTACCTTTCTCTCTTGTGCTCTGGGCTGATGATGAAAACTAAATTTTGGTCTTCAAAATGATTGCTAGTCCCTGTCACCTACACCAGCACAAATTCAGCACCCATTGTACTCCACCAGGGGTTCTGTGTATGAATTGAAGATCTGTTTGGTAGCTATTTTAGGATGATGCTCTAAAGACAAGCAGGATCAAGTCAGCAGTGGGCTCTGTGAACCAGATCTAAACCTTTAACTTCTCCATTACTTTTTTCTTTCAGTCGATGTAGCTTGTACAGGCCCGCTTGCTTGTGATGTAAGTGTTGTTCCTCCTCCCAGTGAGGAAAGATGGCATACTTTAAACATTCTGCAGGTTTTGAATCTGTTTTGAGATGGAAGAAGGCAGTGGCAGCTGGTAACTTTTCAAAATGCTGGTGAGTAAAATTTGGCCCACAATCATCTGAGGTCAGCCTTATCCACAACATCTTGAAGGTAAGCACTATTGCACCTATTGTCCAACCACCTAACATTGCAGAGGTAACATGGGGTACAGATGAGAGGAACCAGGAGCTGCACCTGAGAGCAGTGTACAGAAGAACATTTTGAATAACAGTAAAGACAAATTACAATTTCTTCCTTATGGTGAGGAATTTAAAGATCTGAGTGCTTGAAACTATTATTAGGCAAGAGATCAAGCAAGCCATGCATCACATCATTAAAAAACTAGTATATTTTAATTTACAATAAAAATTCATACTGAAGTTCTTACTGCGTAATGCTTCCTTTCCTACTGCATGCAACTGAAATGTTGAGCCCAATGTTTACCATGTAGTACCCCGGCTCCCCAGGGAACTGGCATTGTGTGATGTGCCTTACATATATTTATCTGACATTTTTAGGTACCGAATAGTATTTTTAACCTGCTTCTGGGTACTGTGTGTTACTTTATTTATTGTTTTTATTGGTCAATACCCTCCGGTCCTCTACAGCTCCCCTGGCTGTACGGAGAGGCTGCCAGCTTTCACACCCACTTCCTGGTGTGCTCACCACCATTTTGGAACTCAGCGAGCCAGTTGTTTGCCAGCAATCTCTTTTGACTCCTTTACAAGGAGAATGCCAGCGCAGATTTGCAGCTGACCCTGGCTCCCCAGCACCTGCATTGTGTAACAAGCCATACTTATGTTCAATCTGACATTTCTAAATACCAAAGAGAATTTCTAACCTGCTTCTGAGTACTGTGTCGGGTGGGCGGACAGCGTGTTTTTTTTTATTTTTATTAGTGGACACCCTCCAGTCCACCGCAGCTCCATTAGCTTTTTGTGCAGAGAGGGTGCTGGCTTTCACACCCACTTCCTGGTGTGCCCACCCCCATTTTGGAACTCAGCGGGCTAGTTGTTGGCCAGAAATCTCTTTTGACACCCTTATAAGGAGTATGGTAGTGCTGGCATGCAGAGGACCCTGACTCCCTGGCACCTGCATTGTATAATGAGCTTTATTTATGTTTAATCTGACATCTGTAAACATCGAAACTTGCTTCTGGGGACTGTGATAGGTGGGCGGGGCCTTTGGTTTTATTGGTCGATACCCTTCGGTGTGCTGCAGCTCCACTGTCTGTCTGTGTGGAGAGCGTGCCGGTTTTCACCACCACGTCATGGTGTGCCAACTGCCATTTTAGAGCTTGGTGGGCTAGTTGTTGGCCAGGAATCGCTTCTGACTACTTTATAAGTAGTACGCCAGTGTGGACTCGCAGCTGAGCCTGGCTCCCTGATAGCCGCATTGTATAATGAGCCACACCTATGTTTATTCTGACATTTCTAGATACCAAAGAGAATTTTTAATCTGCTTCTGTGTACTTTGTTGGGTGGGAAGACAGGGCCTTTTTTTCGTTTTTGTTAGTGGACAACCTCCGATCTGCCGCAGCTCCAATGGCTTTTTGTGCAGAGAGGGTGCTGGCTTTCTCACTCAATTCCTGGTGTGCCCATCTCCATTTTGGTACTCGGCGGACTAGTTGTTGGCCGGAGATCTCTTTTGACTCCTTTATAAGGAGTGTGCCAGCGCAGATGTGCAGAGCACCCTGGCTCCCTGGCACCTCCATTGCATAATAAGTTTACTTATGTTTAATGTGACATTTTTAAATATTGAAATCTCTTTTGACTACTTTATAAGGCATATGCTACTGTGGACGTGCAGCAGACCCTGGCGCCCTGATAACCACATTGTGTAATGAGCCTTACTTATGTGTAATCTGACATTTTTAGATACCAAATAGTATTTTTAACCTGTTTCTGGGGACTGTGTGTTACGTTATTTATAGTTTTTATTGGTCAACACCCTCCGGTCCACTGCTGCTCCACTGGCTGTTTGTGCTGAGAGGTTGCCAACTTTTCCACCCACTTCCTGGTGTACTCACCGCCAGTTTGGAACTCAGCAGGCTAGATGTTGGCCGGAAATCTCTTTTGACTCCTTTATGAGGAGTATGCCAGTGCTCCCTGGACCCCACATTGTGTAATGAGCCTTACTTATGTTTAATTCGACATTTCTCGATACTGAATAGAATTTTAACCTGCTTCTGAGTACTGTGCTGGGCTGGGTGGATAGGGCCTTCGTTTTTTGTTTTTATTGATGAACACCTTCGGTCCGCCGCAGCTCCACTGGCTTTTTGTGTGGACAGGGTGCTGGCTTTCACACCCACCCTCTGGTGTGCCCACCACCATTTTGGAACTCAGTGGAATAGTTGTTGGCCAGAAATCTCTTTAGATTCCTTTCTAAGGAGTATGCCAGTGCAGTCGAGCAGTGGCCCCAGCTTCCCAGAACCTGCATTGTGTAATGAGCCTTACTTATATTTAATTTGACATTTCTTGATACAGAATAGTATTTTTAGCCAGCTTCTGGGACCGTGTTGGGCAGGGCCTTCATTTTTAGTTTATATTGGGCAACACCTTCTAGTCCCTCGCAGCTCCACAGGCTGTCTGCATGGAGAGGGTGCCGGCTTTCACACCCACTTCCTGTTGTGCCCACACCATTTTGGAAATTGGCAGGCTAGTTGTTAGCCAGAAATCTCTTTTGACTCCTTTATAAGGAGTGTCCCAGTGTGGACATGCCACAGACGTGCACAGCAGGTGCGCCACTAGCGCACCAAGGCATGCCAAATGCAAGCCTGTCTGCCCCCGTCCGCAATTGGACAGCACCAGGGTCCAAGGATGCTGCAAGTTTTAGACTAATGAAGGGCTTGGGCAGTTGTCTGTCTTGTAAACAGCTTTTAGATATTCAGTATCTCAATCCCAAGGCGTCCTGTCCTTAATCCTTGATGTCTTAAATGCATCTGTTAAACACTGCCCGAGTTGTGACTTCCATTTTACGACCAATTTGAAAACCGCAACACCCTATACTGCACCCAATGTAAGACATTCCCAGTCAAACATTTCCAGACCACATCTCCACACTTTGGAAAGCTCCAATGCGCCTTGCTGAGCACACACTCCTTAATTAATCATAAGATTGAAATCCATGAGTTGATTCTAACAGAAGCCCTTGACTGCTCTTTTATCATAGAGACCTGGGCCAGAGAAGACTCGGACCCTGACCTTGTGAATGCCATTCCTTTCGGCTACTCTATCTCTAGGTAAGACCTTCAGGGCTGGGAAGGAGGTGTACATGATATCATTGCAAGTAATGAGCTTTGCTGCACGCAGGATGCTATATACCTTAATATCAAAGATGGGGCAAAGGCTGCCTTTATTAGACTAAGGCTCTCAACTAAAGACACCTTCTCAGGGATCCTAGTTTCCAGACTGCCAGGGACAAGGACTAATTTATCGAATCTGGGGGCAGACAATTGAACCTTACTTAAATTGCAAACATATGTCAATACTAGGCAATTTCAATTTTAATTTTGACAAACTGTCTTGTAGGGATACTGCTTCACCACTTGAAATGATGGCACATTTAGAGCTTTCCCAGACGTTTAGGATGCCTACTTATTGTTATGTATAATACTAAAAGTATAACAGCAGCACAAACATTGGTATGAGAGATGAATCCCGTACTCTACAGACTGGGACACTCTGCTGTGTTCCCCCAGCTCCTGTTGGAGCGTAAAATTTTTGTCATGTTTTAATGACACAAGCGTCAGCATTAGGTAGCATTTATAGTCACGTTTAAAAGCCTAACATAAAGAAAAACCTGCATTGAAACGTATTTTAAAAGTGCTCATGTTTTATTTTGTGACTGATATTGTGCCTACCAGAATTGACAATGTGCTAACAAGATTCAAGCTGATGTTAAAGTATATTTTCTTATTATTAGAGCAAATGCTAGTAGTGAAACAAATTTGATTTATAACGTTAATTAGTGTAAAGTCAGGTGCGCAGAAAAATAAATGCACTTCTTTGTCATAATTTATGTGACCCCTTAACAAAGTTTGCAACTATTATTGAAATGTTTTACATATTTTGATTATATATTATTCATGCTGAATCCATAAGGTTGCATATTATATGCATTTTATTAATAATGATATTAATGCATTATATTTCTTGTGTTAGCATAACTAGTCATGAAGACTTTGTATTTGGAGTCATGTAAAAGCAATCAATCGTTCATCTTCCTCTAATAATAATTTTTCCATTAGGTTGTTTCTCATGAATAGCTAAGGGTCCCATTATTTAATGTAAACGACTTGTTTTCCACTGACCTTACTTCTTGAAGATCAAGAACTATAAATTGGAAGCTAATGCAGTGGCTACTGTTCATTGGAACTTTCTCATGTGAATTGTGGAAATCGCCTTACACCATGAGAAGAATTCAACTTGTTACACATGATGCACCAAATTGTATTTATCTATTGGATTCACACAGGAACAGGAGATGAGACTGAACCAAATGTGTGAACTTTCTGTCATGTTGCAAACTCAATTTGTGCTAAATTTCTACTTGGACATTGCCCCTTTTGCGTGATGTAGATTCACTGAACTGACCAATCAAGCTGTCTTGAGGATTTCTTAATAGGGATGGACTTCCTAAGTTTCAGTCAGTCCCTTTTAGAATCTTGTTCTGTTACTTGCTCCTTGCATGTTTCCTGTTTTTCCTGTGCAGCTCATATTCTTCACTTCCCTTGATGGTGCTTCTAAAAAAAATTGCTGATGAAACTGAATTGAATGCTGACCACAGGAGAGGTATATTCTATTCTAAATAATATTTTCTCCTCACCTGTATTTTTTTAGTAGACGTTAGCATGCTGCCACCTGTCAATTTTATTTTTCTTGTTAGCCTAATTTAACCTGAGATAAATGATCTTCCAAATTATTTTTGTCTTTATTTTTTACTTTTGCCTGCATGTGTTAGTCGGTTCCCACACATGCTTGTCCTAATTAGGTTAGTGTCAGGAAAACTATTGCCAGCGTTGTTAAGTTATTCCCTCCGCAAAAACGATTCCCCTTTTCCTTGTACCCACATTGCTGCAGCGGCGTCCTCACTCCTGCTGGCTCTTGCAGAGGCTGTTCTTAGAACTATCTTCTTCAAGTTTAACTGCCACTCAAGATGGTGGCCGCAAATCCTTGTCTGGTCAGCGCTCTAGTGTTTCTACCTTAGTCTCAAGCTGAAGCTTCCCTCCAGCTGTTTCTCTCTGGGAGCCCTGCACTTCAACTGTCATCGTGAGGAGAATGATCAGTGTTCCTGAGGTGCTTAATTTCATAGAGAATTCTTCGAGTTTTGAGTAATTAATTCTTTTTCTTGTTAGGGTGTGCACACCAGCTACTTTTTCCCTTTTGAAGAATCTGATTTTTTTCCTTCTTCCAACAACTGGCTATTGGCTTTCTGAGGAGAATGTTTTTTGGCTTAACAGAACTTCAAGCAACTGGAGTAAGGAATCCTTTTGTATGATTTCCAGACTTGCCAATATACATATATGTACATATATATTCAAGAACTCTTTGCTTTTCAGACTTGTCAGTCTTAGAGGCAAACCTCAGTGCTCAGACTAATTCCTAGAGACTGTGATTGAGAAAACTGAACCTTGAGAAGGAGTTTTCGTTTCCTGTAAAAGACATTAATAGTTTATATATTTGTGAACTTTTGAACTGCTCTCCAGTGAACCTTGGAAACCTCTGACTACTAGAGAAAAGAAAAAATTATGTTAACATTGTTCTCTTAGAGAGAGACTAGTCTCTCAAAAGATCCAGGTTAGGAGAACAATAGAATTATGTGAATGTAAATAGCTGAACACTTGAATGCACAGTAGGAATGTACTTATCTATGCTCTTATCACCCGACTGCACTTCCTTCAATTAAACAAATCCCGATAAGAAGAAAGGTGCAGGTCTTCAGAGACACACACTGAAGATCCTATCTTCAAGTTGGAAACACAGGCTGAAACTGAATCTGGAGGCGGTCTCTCTTTTTTCTATTACCATTCCTCTTTCCCCCTAGTGGATGCAAGGTTTAGATAATCAGTTAAAGTCTGAGCATGCATCTGTTGGGTGGAGTTGGGTAAAAGGCTACTGCTCCTGTGGAAGTTTGATTTAATGGATAATCTTCTGACACTTAGCAGTAGGGAAAACGTATGTCCAAATCCTGAATGCTAATTCTCTGTCATTTGAATTGACTAATGTTTTTGCAGTCTGATTTAAAGACTGTTTCTTTTTCTCAAATTGTGTCTTCATTAATATGCATTATTCTTTTGGAATGCTTAATGGTGTTGATGTTGAGTAGATTAAACTTGTTTCATGGATTTGATCAACCTATGGTGTTTATTTACCTTTACAATGTGGTTTTGCACACAGTTTATGGGACTTTGGCTTTGTGGTTATAAAATAAAGCTGTGAAACGTTTCATTGATTGGAGTTTTCTCTTCTGTGACCACATGGGCCATGATGCTTAAATTTGTTGTTGGGTTTTGAAAGGTTGTGTACGGTTACCATATTCTTCATGGAGTCAAAATATCTCATCAATCTCGAATCCTGTGAAGGAGGAGAAAAACGTATTTGCGCTCCTTAATGCAGAACAGGTTAGAGGTAGGGGTGGGCGATGAGCTCCGCTCCACTGGCGGAGTGAACAGAGTTTTTTGCAGTCCTCCGGAGCACGTAGTTTGGCATAAAACTTTGCTAACCCCGGGAGCAGAGCAGATCTCACCGGTGGACACTGGCCTGGACCCAGCAGCATTCAGAAGAATTTGGCCCTCATCGCGGTGTCTCTTCTATGTGCCCCCGGGGCACTGGGCCACAACATTATTTACAAATGAGGGGGGTTGCTTGGTAAAAAGTAAACTTACAGTCAAGAATCTGTCTCCTCAGACTCCCTGAACTTTCTCAGAGAGTTTGGGGAGACAGGTTCCTTTCCATGGAGCGAAGACTGTATCTTTAGTTTTTTTCCAGCCCACACAGACCCTCCTCGCCACATATGCAATAATTTCCTTGCAGTTGTCATTTGCATATGTGATGGGGCAGGGGTCTGTGCGTACCTGAAAAAAGGAAACTGTGCAGTCAGAGCTCCATGGAAAAGAACCTGTCTTGGTCGGAGTCCCAGAGAATGGCTGAGGAGTCCGATGGAGGGCAGCAGGGACCGCCGTGCTGGCCCGGACAAGAGAAGACCAGGTAAGGAATGCATAAGCTGCTGAGTGTTAGTCCCCGCCAGACAGATGTGTGTGGCCTCAGAGAGTGCCTCGCCCATTGGGAAGCAGGGCTAGGAACTTTCTGAATATGGCAGTCTGCTGGCACTGACCTGGTTTGCTGCTTGCTGGTGGTGCTTGGCCCTAAAGAAAGGGTGGTTTGACGCTGTGTGCAAGTCCAAAATGCACGTGCAAGGCTGGTGCATGATTGGGGGTATGCTTTGCCCTCCATACCAAGTTTGTGAATGAGGGCACCAGTTGGTGATGGGAAGTGGTGCGGCTGTTCTCGGAAGAGCACAGAAGAGTTGGGCACCCGACCCTGCTTAGAGCTTCTGAGATCGGGCGCATTGTACTGGCCATAGGCAGGCAGCACTGCGCAGCACACAGAACTCTGCAGAATTCCACTGAGTTTTTTCCAGCTCCACAGAGTACAACTCCATAAGGGTGCATGTCAGGATGGCAACAAGCAAGAGATATGTCCAACCTGCTATGCGCACATGACTTCAAATCATGTCACCAGCCAGTCAGTATGCATCCCTACTGCCTGCCTATGAGGATTACCCCCTTCCCACCTCAGGACACCCAACCGACTGCACAACAATCAGGGGAAAGCTTTTATATAAAACCAACTAATGATTGTAAATGTGGCAGCTTGTGGTAGCTCGTCCATTGAAGTATTAGGGCATAGCCCCCCTGTTTTGAGCCACTAGAAGCAAGTACACTGAGTTTAAGTGACGATTCTCAAATTGTGAGACACATAAGATGAAGAAAATGAACTGATGGGCCATATCACATATGATAGATGATTTTTTAACTGGATACCCAAGTCTAAATTAGCGTTTGAAAGATAACGTCTCATCCAACTTACTTTGATCTCTGGGTTTGGTTAAAAGTTTGAATGGATTCACTGTTAAAGAAGGTTCATGAGATGGGGACCTTGCTACCATCAACTCTTTTACTTCGAACGAAGGCAACCAGTTTGAAGTGAAATTATCTACAATTTCTCTTCTTTGAGCTGACTTTGAAATCCAGAGTCAATCAGTCAAAAGCAGTCAATCTGTTCATCAGCTCATACACTGACTAGTGTCTATAAGTGCAGGCAAGAGTGGGTACAAGGGGACTGACGAAGGCAGGTGCAACTTGCCGAACTATCCTTTCTGTGAAGCCATGCAGGTGTACTAGTGTCAATCTTTGCAGCCGGCTCACAGCTATGGAAAATGTCACGGTAAGTAGGTCAAATTAATTGTTACACCCTAAAGCTCGTTTACAGCATTAGTCAGAGCTGTCAAATCAACCCTTGCAATGTAGCAGAAATCCACTTCTCTCTGCAAGGCCCCGGCTGTGAGCGCTGAAATTAACATTAATAATTATTACATTTATTCCTGTATTTGCTTTAACGTATAAAATGTATTAATGAGAAAAATAACGTGTGACTCATATTGTGCCTACTTGATTGTCCACCATCGTATATGGAGTTATTCACTAATAATGGTTGATATATGTTTAAAAAAATGCATTACACTGTCATACTTGCAGCTAAATATTATAAACTTTACTTGTGCTGACTAAAAGGCCTCAGGTTTAACAGGGCCACAACTAAAACTGAATGTCTGACAAACACTGAAAGTTGCAACGTTAGTAGAACGAGCTCATGTCCGCTGCATAACAAATCCTTTGTTTAAGTCTCAAACTTGTTCAGAACTTGTATTAACGAAATGTATTTCTTTCGAGGAAATGGTGTGTAACACAAAAATGTTTCTACATCACTAACTGTTGATTCGAAGCGTATTGGAAATGAGATGAACAATAGACTCACTGATAATGGAGAGAAGGTTTCCTCAAGTTGATTTTTATTGTATTGACTGGATGAGCGCAAATGGAGAAGAACCAATTATTAACGTGCAGATTTCTGTCTAGCATATTTTTCTGATATGTACTACAATTGTAATTGGACAATCTTCATCACAAGATGCCACTGTATCTTAGAGTTCTCAGACACTTTCTTTTGCCGATTTACAGGTCACATTGACACTTGCCAGCCTGTCTACTGACATTCTGGTACTTTTATTATTTTTGAGTTATTTCTCATGCTCCATGCAATGATGCTGGTGTTTACTTTAGAGCTTAATGCTTAAAACTTATAGCGCTTTTCCTGATTTGCCTTAGACATTAACTTGATGGTTCAAAGATCTGAGTGCTCCAATTCTGAACTATGACCCTCTCTTTCCTTCTGCTGTCTTGATGCTGATTTCCCCCTGATGAAGACAACACCACTTGCTGATCCTTAAGGACAGGTATAAATTGCAATGTTTATTGTTGATGTTTCTTTGTTTTCTAGATATCAACTGTTGCTTTTGATAAAGCCATAGTTAGATGTTTTCTAAATTTCGGTTACTAAACCTTTTTACATGAAGTCCAATATGCTAATTCTAATCTGGAGTTAGTGAGGTGTTTTCTTTATTCCTAGGTCTTTAGATAACAAATGACAACATTCAATTGCTGATCAAATGTATGTTATTACTTCCGCTCAACTACTATTACTATTGATTTGTACTGCCGCTATTAAAGACATAGGCCCTCATTCCGACTTTGACCGGCGGCGGTCGCCGCCGGCCTGTCGGGGGCCGCCAGAATACCGCTGCGCGGTCAAAAGACCGCCGCGGTAATTCTGACTTTCCCGCTGGGCTGGCGGGCGGCCGCCTTCAGGCCGCCCGCCAGCCCAGCGGGAAAGATGCTTCCACGATGAAGCCGGCTCGGAATCGAGCCGGCAGAGTGGAAGCTGTGCGACGGGTGCAGTGGCACCCGTCGCGTATTTCACTGTCTGCCAAGCAGACAGTGAAATACTTGTAGGGGCCCTCTTACGGGGGCCCCTGCAATGCCCATGCCAGTGGCATGGGCACTGCAGGGGCCCCCAGGGGCCCCGCGACCCCCCCTACCGCCATCCGGTTCCCAGCGGTCGGACCACTGGGATCTGGATGGCGGTAGGGGGGGTCGGAATCCCCTCGGCGGCGCAGCAAGCTGCGCCGCCTTGGAGGATTCAATGGGGCGGCGGTACACTGGCGGGAGACCGCCAGTGTTGCCGGTCCGACCGCGGCTTTACCGCCGCGGTCGGAATCCCCATTGGAGCACCGCCGGCCTGTCGGCGGTGCTCCCGCGGTCCTCCGCCCTGGCGGTCTTTGACCGCCAGGGTCAGAATGACCGCCATAGTTATTGTAGCTCTGATAAAACTAAGATTCTGTGGGCATTTTGGACAGATTGTTCCTATATTTGTATCATAGGGTTTTGAGACTAATTTACGTGATCTTAGCATTGTTAATTTAGGGAAATAAACATTTTAACTGATACTAAAAGGTGTGGTTATTTGTGGCAAATGGGTCATGGTGCATACAATTATTGACTCTAATGAATTGAATTGTTTACTTATGGTGGTATTTATATGATATTTATGATATGATCATCTTAAACAAGTCAAATGGTTCATCGACCTAGGAACCCATCTGCTTATTAGTTACTGTCACTAAACAGATAAGCCTGGACCCCCTCACAAGTTTTGGTAGCAGAGTTTGATGGGTATGTCTCTTTAAGAGTATATCCTACGTGGTTTGATTTTTGATTAAGATTTGTTTGGGGGGATTAAATGATGCAAAATATGGAGAAGATGTGCCCTTAAACACCCAAAGTGACTTTCGTCGGTCCTTGGAGTTTGCCTATGTTTGTTTAAAGATGTTCTCAGCATTCTATTAACAGGATGAATGGAATAGATTATGCACTTGCACAGCTTTACCAAAATTGCAGGTGAATTGAGTTGTTTGTGAGGATTTAGGGAGTTTGCATACTCCAAATGATGTTGTAGGAGGAGTGTCTGTACTCTGAAGTGTGAGAGTAGGGAAGTCAGCGAACTTCACATGTGTGTGGTGCTTTGTGCTCAAAAAGTGTCCACATGGTTGTTGGTATAAAGGCCCTGTGAGGTTATTCATGAAAAATGGATCATTGTGCATACAATTATTGACTTTAATGAATTTGAATTGATGATATGATCATCCTAAACGAGTCAAAAGGTTCATCTACCTAGGAACGCATCTGCTTATTAGTTACTATCACAAAACAGATAAGCCTGAACACGCTCAGAGAGTCAGAAATTTCTTCTATGCAGTGCCAAGAGCCCAAAATAGAGTAAAATGCAGGTAATGGGATAGGAGTCTGTGCAGCAAGCTCACATTTGAAAAGAAAATGCTACAGGTAATTGTTTAAGATATACAAGGACTTCCAATGCTCTGGTCTGTCTCTTGGCCTCACAGGTTCTCTGGAGAGTGTGGATGGAGACCTCTGGGCTCCACTGAGCAGATATGACAGAGTGTACAGTTGTTTACCTCAGGGCTGTCCCTTGAGTTATACTGTTCTTTTGCCACAGATCACACCAATGGCTGTGAAGGGTCACCGTGCTCCTGTCTTGAAGCATGTGAGATGCCCTTCTGTGCCCTACCCCCACATTGTATGCTCTATGATAGAAGCTATTTCAGGGGTTTTCGTTTATTTAAGTGCTTGAGTCTTTGTTTAGTTGCTGTCTCTTGTGTGGATTTCTGCTGTGCCACAGTCTGGTAATGTTAATAGGGTGTATGTTTCTAGCTGCAATGTTTTTTTGTATAATGCCACCAATTGTCCATGTACGTGATCGATGTGAGATTCAGTCTCTGCCTTGTATGACGTTACCTTACAGATGGCGGTGCACGTGAACAGGAAAAGTGGAGGGGCTTATATGAGTAATTTGGCTTTGAGCACGTTCGAAAAGTCTAGAGGCATAGTTTTTAATGTGTAAATAAAAAGCGGTGCCTTCGTGTTCTTCCCTGAAATAGGCACCTACTCTGGATCTTTATTTCTGTTTAGTGTACTCTGCATATGGGCTTTTACATTCTGGTATCAAGTGACTAGGAGGCACATGGCACCCATTTCATATATGCTAAGCTAGGACTTAAAGCAGATCAGCCTGGCCTAGTTAACATTGAATGAAGCCAGGGTTTACTTCTGCTGGCTCCGTTGTACACAGGCTATGGTTTGGGTAGAGTTGAGTTAAGGGTGCTGCAGTTAGATTTTTTCTACTCTAAAACCGCAGCTCATAGCTAACAGGAATAGAGAAATGGCATATTTGGGGCTTAGAGCAGTTGATAGAGTGATCCGCAAATCTTTAATCTTTTGTTTGCTGCTCTCAAACCTTAATGTGCTGAGAATATAATCTCCAGACATGCACATAGATAAATCGGAACCTATTAAAAGATCAGATCCTGTCCTGAAAAGAAAGGTAGGACTCAAAGAGCCATATCAGCCTGTGAAAACCTATCATTTGTGACACTTTCAGGTAGCCTTGGCATTTAACCACCTGCATTTTCCAGTCTGGGACTTGTAGCTTTAATGTTACATGATTTGTTTTGCTGAATAGGCTTGTCGCTTTGCTCATGGAGACAAGCTGGACTCCTGGCGCTAGCTCGTCTTCTCCTGTAAAGTCTTTCACTTACCTCTCTCTAGAGAGTGAATCAAATGCAAGTCATAAGTGACAAAGACCTGCAGCAGGATGGAATTTCAAGTAAATTTGTTAATTTGCTATATCGTACAACGAAAGGAGCAATTAACTAGGTGTGGTAGACCCAGGGTAAGGGGCAATAACTGGGTAATTTAGGAATTTGCATAAGAACATCAAGCATAGGTAGGTGGCACACAGGTAATGCAACCTCCGCTTGGTAGGGTTTAATGATGGAGTATCAGAATGCATGAAAGAATGATGCTAACCTTGGCTCTCAGGTATTTCACCAACCTTGCAAAGCCCTGGCGCTGACTGAAAAGGCCATTCTCACATTTATGGATCACTGTTACATATGTGTAGTTGGACTGTGGCTGTGTGAGGCTAACTGGTCAAAGACACAGAAGTAGTCATGGTACCACTATGGGTGTCATTACGAACCCCGGCGGTTCAGACCGCCATGCCGACGGCAGGTGCAAAGACCGACACTGGCACGGCAGTCTGAACCGCCATATAATGGATACAGTGAGGCAGCCTGACGGTGGAGGGAATAATTTTCCGACAGGGCAGCGCTTCAAGCAGCGCTGCCCCTCTGATAATGATCCCTTTTTCCACCAGGCCTACCCTGGCGGCTTCCCCTGCCAGAGAAAGGCTGATGGAAGGGGTGCACCAGGGCCCCGGTGCAGTGCCCCATTGCGCAGGTCACTGCCCGATTTATGGGCAGTGATCTGCGCGACGGGTGCTGCTGCACCTGCCACACATCAACATTGGAGGTGGCTCCATTTGGAGCCGCTGTCAATATTATTGCCCTTTTCCCGCTGGGTCGGTGGGGAAAACATTATACGGCCGGCAATGGGTAGTCGCGCTGGCGGTCTTCTATTGACGGCCAGCGCGGATCTCTAGGGCCTATGTTTGTCTCTCAGTGGCTATTGCAGCACTCAATAAGATACATCATGAGTTTTTTCACTGCTACTCCTTACTTCACCATCCACTCTCCTTCCAGGTTGCTTCACAGGAGATGTGTGGCATCCATGTAAAATAATGGGCTCTCAGACACAAACTCTAAAGCAGTGTCTATGTTTTGCTGTCATTTCTCGCGAGTTGTGGCCTTGCACATGTGCAGATTTGAGCACAATTGTCATATAGGGGCAGCGAAGTGTGATAAAAATTGTTTTTTCAAACACTGTGTAATACACATCACAGCATATGATGTATGAAGTCAGTTTCGTTGGGTGAATATACAAACAGGTAGATCAGTTTAGGCATGCATGATATGCCCACGTCATGGGCAGAGAGATGTGAGATGTACGTACATAAATACGTATGCAGAACTCAGCTGCATTATTGTCAAGGGTTCCCCAAAACAGTTTGTCGCTATACCTCTGCCATTTCATTCTCAACACCTTAGGAAAAATAAATGACTGAATAAACATTTGCACTTCAGTGGTCATTATGATACATTTAGATTTTCTTTTCGGCTATTTTATGAGGATTGTTAAATTACTTCACGTGTCCAAAGTTGTCATCAACTTATTATGATACCAGTCTCAAATGTTTAACACTTACAAATGAAACCCAGAAACACATCTCATAAGAACAGTACCTGCACCTACTCTACTCTCTACTAAGTCTGCTATCTACTGATAAAGTGCTAAACCCAGATACACATGTCTAGAGATAACAGCACTACCTGCGCCAACTTTGGTGAAAAACAACAGCAACTTTGAAGTAAGCGTATTGCATTTATCAGGATGTAATGGGGTGAACTGTTGGGGATGAGAGCCAGTGTGCTCCTCCCCCCTTGTACTTTCAACTGAATGAGGCTGTCACTTGCAAGTCAGTAGTTTGAATCCCAGCAAGGCTGACTTTGCAGTTCATCCTTCCAAAGTCGGTAAACTGAGTAAGATTAAATTGGGCAATAGTAGTTACGATTTACAGTCCTTTCAAGTAATATAAATGGGGTAAGAAGAATTGTACAAGTTATTATTGCAATGGTTAGAAATTTATGGCACATAGGTGCTTTTTCTGCCCTTAGTTTGCATATTTATGATCCCCTCTGTGCCTCTGATCCTCGCTATACTCCACCAGCAATACAACAATCTCCAAGTGTGAACTGTGTGCATGATATGGTAGTTGCAAAACATTTATTGAATGTTATATTTGTGGCAACAATCTGTTCTTCTTACATTTCTTGTATAAGGGGAAACGCTCCATTTGGTACTATGTGTATTTTTCAGATTTAGGGCTTGATCTAGATCTCAGCAGATGAGTTAGTCCGTCATAGGATATAATGGAATTTATATTTCGGCAGTCCGGAAATCCGTCACCAATGTGATGGAGTAACTTGTTCTCTGTGACCTAAATCAGGCCCTTGTTCTTTGCAAACCTTTGATCGTCATATGTGCTATATATTGCACTGTACTGTAGGTGCATTCATATAGCGCTTCATACCCCTGATTCAACGCTGCTGCTGCTCAAGAGTATTTGTAGACAGGCTTCTAGGTGCGAGTACTATAAATGGAAGAGTGTCTGTCATGTGACCTTCATGGGTAGTGTTTTGATGTCTTCTCTGAGAACCACAACAAGGTGTTTTGATCTGCACTTAGGGCAGAGACTGCTCAAATCATGTTGTGGAAAGTATGTGTCTGCAAATAAGAAAAGCGAGGGACAAGACTTGTGTAATAATTAATGACGTACTCTGGCATCAGACAAGTTTGAGAATGTTTATTCGCCATCACCATGCCAGTTAGGCCTAAGAGCACTTTGAGAAGTGAAGTGACAGTTGTAGTCAACATTTAACAACTGGGACCTCTGGAATGGTAGATGTTCTGAGCGAACAGAAGTGGGAACAGGGAATGGGAAGATCCCAAATGGGAAGGGAACATGCGGAATAGCACACCTCTGTCTCACTGTCTTGTAAACATGTAACGTAAAACCTTTATGGCTGATTCGTGTACACCAGTTCTCAATATTTTAGAAGAAAGCTTTGGATAGTGAACTTTCCATAACTGCTATGTACATTGATTACAATGACTGTAATTATTGAGTCGTTGGGATTTTTTGTTTGGTTACTAGGTGGGTGTGGTTCAAGTATATTTATGCCAGATTTTTAAGTACAGAGTAACGTGCCCTAGTGTAAACCATTTTTTTGTTCATAGAGATTTGTTGATGTTCACATATTATACAGATTATAACACAGTAACCAATTAAGAGTGCAAAAGGGTAGGTAATCCACTTGTTAAACAAGAGAACTCTTGAACTTCTGTGAAGTGATGCAAGTGTGCTACCCTTGTTTCTCACTCATATCATTCATCTATATACTTATGGTCACACTGTCAGGATCATAGGCTAGATTATATATTTTCTACTGATGCTGTCAATGCCCAAGGCTATTTTCCTTGTTCATGGTTCATCTTTCATGCTAAGGGACAGATTCCATATGTTTTAATGTACTGTAGAAATTCCTGATGAGTAAAAAAGCCAAATGGAATGCAGGAGTACATGACTGTTATCCCGTCTGCCATATTACGATCCCATAATATCTAATGGAGATCATAATATGGCCAACAGGGTATCACGTTTGTAACCCTTCCACCAAGATCTAAATCAAGCCATAGGTCTCTTCCCTTTTGGGCTGAGAACCAGGCTGAGCAAAACCTCTCTTCCACCCTTGAGGTCAATTCTTTCCATTGTTCCTTTGGATTTCAGGGAGGATATTTGTCTGTTCATCATAAGGTAAGTTTATCAAAGGGGGCCTAATCCCAGGGGGCAATCCAAACTAGGAGAGGCAGGAGTACCACCCACCCTAGAATGTCTCTTCCACATTACTCACATTCATATTAGCATTATTCTGGTGTAAATTTAGGCTACATGCATCATTTAACTGATAGCCATGTGATACCAAATTACAATAGGAAACTAGAAGTGGTAGGCTCAGGAATAGATTTTTAAGAAATATGACCAGATGCAATAGTGAATGTGTAGAATGGTGACAACTTCACTCCAGTCCTACAAATCATTGTGTCAATGTAAATAGTTATGAGGAGGGAAAACAAGACTACAGCATCCATAATGCATTAGTTTATCCCATGAAAGTCCAGACCTGGAAACAGCATCCATATTGACCTTGAGGGTGGTGGTTATTCTACCCACTGTGTCAGCAGAAATTAGTTCTGCCATCTCCCAGCTGGGAGATTCCACTGACAGACAACACCTCTCCACTCTCCTATGCACAGTTTGTGACCTGGTAGTAGGTGTATCAACCACTTGGTGGAAGACAGGTCTTGTTCCACAATTGGGGCCAGGGAGTCTATCTGCGGGGTCTCTAGGAGAAGAAGATCTAAAGTTGAACAGTACAATAGTTCTCTCGCAACAAACCATGGCTCTACATTTGAAAGTAAAATTCTGGAAATACAAACTCTGTTTTTACTTTTTACACTGCATTTAGCGCATTTAGCTCTCTTTGAGTGTCCTTTTGCTGACTTTTTTCTTTGTATTACTATATCATGACCATTGTTTGCAGGAAGAGTGTTTTAAGGAGCAATCCCATGCCATCTTCAATGGGCTTTAGGAATATCTCCTTGAAAAAGCCATTTGATTTTTTAGAACTTTTGTTCATTTTTGTGCTTTTAACTTGTCAAAACATGTTTCCTGCTAATATTCCCTTACTCTTGTTAGTTTGACAAAAAATGTTTAAATATAAGTGGTAAACCCCGAAGGTTGAATATTATCTTTACATAACTGTTCCTG
Source organism: Pleurodeles waltl (assembly GCF_031143425.1). Classification (NCBI taxonomy): domain Eukaryota; kingdom Metazoa; phylum Chordata; class Amphibia; order Caudata; family Salamandridae; genus Pleurodeles; species Pleurodeles waltl. Next base: position 830,011,099 of record NC_090438.1, read on the forward strand.
CCGCTGGCAATGAGGGGACTACAAGGGCCAGAAAATGACGGGGTGCTTCAAGCATCTAGACAAGTATGAGGATTCCCCGCCTAAACACGCTCGAATTAGGGCAACAATATGTTTTTGAGAAAATGTACAACATCAAAAGCTACAAAATCCATTATTTTCTTCTAAACTACCCCCTTAGATATCTATTGTGTTTTTAAGACTTTTTGAGTACAGAATTTATACATCACGTGTTTTCGTTGTAGTAGTTACGTTTTGCTTAATAAAAAAGACGCGAGATAAAAAAATAAAAAAATAAAGAAGGGTAAAATGTGGACTTTCCACGGGATGCAATTCAAGCATCTGTTGGTAATCTTACATATGTTTAATTGAAGCCACCTTAAGGCCCCAGCCTGCTAAATAATAACCCGGTGCACAGAGGGCTTCCGCTCGGTCAAAGGCCCAGTTTACAAAAACACAGTCTACTTTTAGCTCTGGCTTCAGATGGCCTCTTTATGAGGCTGAGAGCGCTTCCTGTCTGCTCGGTGACAGGAAGTGTAACCCAAGCAGAGCAGTTGAGTGACACTTCTCATGCGTGGTCTTCCACTCTGGTTACTTGTGCACGTTAGTACGGAAACTTCCTTGTGTTGTTTGTGTACAGACTGCTTTGCTTCTCTGCAGCTTGTGAGCCGAAAAGAGCAGCCCAAGTTAAAGATAGATATCTGCACTGGGGTAACTGCCATGATCACCGCTGTCAACACTTCCTCGCTAAAGTGAAGAGGTCTGACGGTTTTTGAGATAGTCAACTCTTGAGTAACGTTGTGATTGGTATACTTAATTTGAGCTCGGGAGATTGCAACAGCACACAGTGGGGTAATTCATGAAGGCATTTTGGGGTACATAAAGCACTACTCCTGTGGTACCCGTTTACGTACTCTTGCATGCTACACCGCTGAATTTGAGCTAATGGTAGCCAGTGGGGCAACCCAGGACTTTTTTTCTTTACAGACTGTGATCCAGAGCAAGAAATAGACGAAACTCAAAAGGGGGAAAGAAGGAGGAAGAGAAAGCATAAAAACGGACAAAAAAAGGAAGGATTTAGAAACGTGCAAGAGAGAGGTAAAGAGGCGGGGGGGTGTACTAAAGAAGCACGATTAAACAGGCACGTAGTAGAGTAAGACTACACAGTCTTGGTATTTGGCACCCCAAACTTTAATACCAGGGGTTTATGAACAAAAGGTTGGGACCAGGGATTTATCTGCTTACAAATTAAGCACTTAGTGACCCAAAAACGGGACTGCAATTGAAATATTCGAATACAGATTTTGCAAATTGAAAATACTGTGCCCTCTGTGCAATATTTCTAACCAGGTGTTAGACGTTTCAGGCCAATTCACATAGGCATGTAAGAGTACATGAACGAACACTTGTGTAATATATTTCCTGTATTCATAATTGTGTTTGTGAATCACCCCCGACAAAACATAATATTTTGCTCTTCCAGACAAATGTATTCTCTTTTTTTTTTTTTGTTAAATCTTTTTATTGATTTTATCCATTTAACATAGCTCCAGATTATACTGTACAGACTTGTTTGGCATTGATACTTGTCAGACATAGGTAGCAATCTTACAAGTCGCACAATCAAATTCCATGAGGGGGAAACAGTAAAATGCGTTCAGTGCAATAAAGTTTTAGTAGCTAGGTCAATATACATAGCTTTTTTAAGGTGGCAAAAGAACAAAGAATGTACTGGAGAACATCATTGTTGGAGCGTAGCTCTTATAATCAGAATTAACATAAAATGTTTGTGAGTTAATGCTTATTAATGCTGCATAGAAAAATATTGCTGTATTTTACTAAACGTGTGTTTGAAATGTGCCCACGGGGAGTGCCCGCCAATATATATGGTGACTAATAAAATTGACTAATAATGAATTATTGAGGTGCTAATGTATGATTTTGTATTGAGTATTAAGAATTATATGTTACGGTTTTGCTAATTAATCACTAGGCCGTAGTTAGCATGAGTCGGGGCCTAGCTGCCCGGATGCATATTAAATGTGCTTTTCTAACGTGCAGTGTGCTGACTTGCTGAAGGACATGTAATCGTATTTTTCCAGAAGCTAGAAGATGAGTGTAACTGTAGTAGATCCGTTCTCTTGAAACTCAACTTGCGCAAGGAAACATTCTTGCTGAATGCAACAGTGTAAACTTGCAAAAGGTACAAGTTCGCCTAAACCGGTATAGACAATGGAACTACTGACTGGGGATGTGAGAGGACCACGAGAATATGAAATCATACCGGACATTCTACCCGTTGGAGACGTCAATCACAGGAGCCAATAAACTACGTGAGAACTGTTATGAGGTGACAATTTTGATGGGACGATCAGTAAACTATTGGACGGAGATAGTGGTGCGCCAAACCTGCCCAATTGGAAGTTAGGGGACTGTACAACAGAAAAGAGATAAAATCCTTTGACACAAGGAGCCACGAGAATGCCATTGTGAGCCATTTTTGCTATTACCCAGCCACTTTGGCACTCTGCCTAAAGACTTTGCTGTTGACTCTTCAACCCATCCTCACCTTTACCTTGCCCGTTCTATACTTCTCCTCCTTATGAGGGAAGTGTCCCTACCTACCCGTCTTGCTGAACTTTGCTGTGTTTCCTGGCTGATGGCAAATCAACTGATGTCCTGAGGACGAAGACTGACTCTGTATGCTGACCCATTACGGAGGGTAACTATATGATGATGAAATTGTAATTGTCTGTTTGCCTTTCCTTTCTAGGTACCAACTGCTTCTTTTGACAGAGACCATAGATAGATGTTTTCTTAATTCGTCTTGCCAAAATTGTTTTGCATGAAGCCCAACATGCCAATGCTAATTCGCGGTTAGTTAAGGAATTCACTAGACCGACGAGATTAGACAAAGAACTGAATCAATGTTTTGTTGAATAATGCGCTAATGATACTCTGCTAAGATTAATCCATGCTGATATCGTGCTATGTTCTAATGTTTATTATTCTTGCTTTGATGAAATCTTATTCGAGTTGCCATATTATAACAGTGTTGATGTGTTTTATGGTTTTGAGACTAATAAACTTGCTAGTAGATTGTAACTAATAGGGAATAAAAATCAAATCCTTACAAATTCGGTGTAGTTATTCATGACTGAAAGGTCATGGTGTGTCCTGATTCTCATTAATGCCATTGAATTGATTTGTTATGGTGAATATTGATGACGTTATTGACTTATTGACTGATATGTTGATCAGTTATCTCGTCTTAAGGTGTCTTCAATCAGGGTCAAAAATTCATCGGCCTAAAACGAGTCCCAGAGTGAATAAATTATCTAGTAAGGGGCACGTTAGCATCATTATGCAAGAGGTGGCTACGTGAGTGCTGTGAACCACTTCCAGCGAATCTAGGGTCAGCTCAGCTCTGGAATAAATGAGGTCCTTCTTGCAGGAAGTTGTTAATGCATTTGCAGGAGCAACGGTGGTGAGAAAAAAATTACATAATACAAGAGGAACTGGTAACAAAACTTAGAGCCCGTTCACAACCCCTCCACCCCCGGAATCCAGGGGACCCACAGCATGGCAACATCTCTGTAATGTCACTCGTATTTGCAGCAATACAAAAACATTAGATTAAAAATAATCAAGCGTAAGCAGTAGGTGCCCCGGAGAGAAGGCATACAAATAAGTGGCCAGGTGGTAGACACTGCGTATAATTTAACTAAGCAGACACTGGCTCGGTGTCGGGTGGCATTGCATCATCAGCAATTACGTCTTGTCCCTCCCCTTGCAACTGAGTCAACATCTCATCCCAGCTAGTGGAGAGGGGATATTCACGCCCAGATAAATTTATTCTCATAGTATACAACGTGATATACACCCAACATTAGACTATCAGTGAGGGGGTGTGATTGTATGTTTCTACTATTATTGACCTGTTCCCTGAATCGATTATTTATTGAAGAATGTGGTTGTAAAGGGTGCACACTTGTCAGTATCTACCTGAGTACTAGGTCAAAACAGTGATTGGTTGGGGTGACTTTCTTAACTCGAGAAATAACTTCTTTTTGATTAATGATTAATGGGAGAACACAAAAATGGAGTAGCTTCCCGGGGTGAGAAAGATGTATCTGGTGATTTTTTGCATAGGTTGCAGTTAGCCAATCATCGGAATGTTTTTTGCCTCCAAATAAGGCAGTATTATCAAACGTTTGAAGAGGAACGATTTGCTGTCTTTTTCAGACAGGGAGTATTCGAGGAGGCCACATTGAAATAGTTATGGCGATCCTGGATCAAAGTTAATTTTATTGTCCTAGAAAGCTACTTTGCTATTATTAGTAGTGCAATGGTGCTGTTTAAATACATCCCAAAAGCTTTCTTTGCTCTGTCATCGCATTTTGCACCACAGTTTGAGCATGTCTACTAGTGTGTTGAATAATTACTCCCACTACACAAACTTCTGTTTCGGACAATGCTAGAATACCAAATTGTGCAGAGTGTATTGTACCTGGGATTAACCATGTGCAATAAAACCTGCATTGCCCTGTAGTTTTCAGCAGATCAAACAAGATATTTACAGGGCACAAGGAATTTTTTGCAGTAAACAATACATCCACAAGGTATTCTTCATGAATTTGAAATATGTGGAATTCGACTCACCTGATAAATTTGAATTCAAGGGTATCAGATTTTATCAGGTGTGATAAATTGGGACTACCCATCTGTGCATTTATAATTAGGCCCTACCCCTCCAGATGCATAGACGTTTGATTTATCAAATTTATCTCCTCTAGGTATGAGTACTCAGTGGTTCTGAGCTGCACTTTCCTTGAGGGAACAAATTCTTCAGGTATGAGTGACAAAAATATGTGAAATCTCGTGTAGCTCTTCCACCTCTCGACTCACTCAAATTTATATTTATTGATTTATTATCAGGTCTAATTTGCCTAAGTAGAATGTTTCTCATTACATTAATTCATATAAATGCTGGCATGAGTATCTGAGATTGAGGACCTTTAAAGTAATTTTCAATTTTAAGAGATCCATGGGCTGAGCTGGGCTGCATTTACGCCTAGATCTGTAGGAAATTAGGTTGTCTTTATCCTCTGTTTCATACCGACTACTACATTCTGGGTCTGTAGAGGCCAATAGAAATCCAGAGGAAAACCGAAGTACGAAGAGAAATTGTTCAATAGAAGTCTTGTTTACAATGATGCAAGCATAAATTTATATAGTTGGTTGTTACCTCATTCCATGCTTCTGAAACCATTCAGAATTTTGATTGGTGTTTTTTCTGCCCATCTAGTACTTGCGACTAAGTGGTTGTCAGGAGGCATATTCTTTTTGAATAGTACTCAGACCGCATGCTTGGCTGACAAAATGAGTTCCGCTGATGAAGACTTGGACTTTTTGGTTCTGGCAGAAGCAGCTAATCTGGACTGTAGATTCTGTAGAGCTCCTGGTTGACATGAATGGGGCAAAATCCACCAGGCCCTAAGAAGCAGCCCACCTAAACGTAACTTTTTTTGATACTGTCTCGGGAAGGTTACACAAGAAATTAAGTTAGTTGTCAAAAGACTGGTGTGGCAGATGGAAACTGCTCTACTGTCCATTCTTCCACTGCTGTGACACACTGTCGTCACCCACTCCCTGGAGCACAATCAGTTGCCATGCCTAAGATGAGTAACAAAGACTAGGAACTGAAAACTCAAACATCACACAGATGAAATAGAGAAACAAAAGGAGATCATTGGATCAAGACGGACAGAGTAAATATGCCCCATGCCTCCACCAGACAGTTGGCAATTGGGCTAGCAAAAGCACCACTGACGTGCTTTGCTGGGCATTCCCCTGGATATGATGTTTGAAATGACATCAAGGAAGAAGTAACAGGCAAGGGAGCCGGGAAATTAAGTTTTACTGTCCATGTCATCTACCACCAGAACACTGGTATCTCACCCATAATAGTGCAATGCATATATAACAAACACTAAGCACTGAAAATGTAAATAGCATACAGTTGACAGACTTACAATACAAAAAGAATAGAATCAGAAGTCAAGAGGGGCAGAGCGAATGAGTTCTGTGTATTCACCAGGCAACAGTGAGTCAAGAGAATCCTCATCTGTGATCCACAAGCATTAGATGTGTGGAACCACAAATGTTTCATGTTGCAAAGAGAAAGCAATAAACAGTGAATGACTAGCAGAAATTGAAAGGTCCAAAAGTAGTTCGTCCATCATCTTCATTTGAGGCTAGAAGCAAGACGGTAGCTCCATCTTTTATCTAAATTATAGGTGTTGCACATTGACAGCAAGTCATAGAGCCAATGAAGTACAGGGAGAAAAGCAAACATTTACAGAGACGTTGGCCATCTTTCTTTGAATTATTTATAAAAATTGGAACAAATGGTGCATTGAAAAGAACACCTTCAAAATACATTAGCTACAACACCATCTGTGTTAAGGTGAGGCTGTTACTATAATTGAATTCTTAGGAATCTGTCATAGTCAGTGGTTGAAGTGCATTAAATAAAAGTATGGGAACTTCGATGCTGCATGCAATTGGGTGGGACCAATGAACATGGGGCGGGGTCAGAGATGTGATTAGAAAAAAACAAATATTCTGTATGTTTTTTTGGGGCATTCACCTTCACGCAGCTACATATAAAATAACTCACAGCTTGAATGAGAAATAAATGTAAAAAAGTTAATCAGTGGCTTGGTTGGTGCAGTGGATACTAGTGGCTTGTGTATTGTTAGTGCTACAAGGGCTTGTGTATTATTAGTGGCTTGTGTATTGTTAGTGCTACAAGTGGCCTGTGACAGAAAGCACTGAGAACATATAACTCATTATGTTAAACTTGCATTACACATAGTATAAAAGATTCTGCTACCAAATGTGCAAAACATTTTTAGGTAAAATTGTGCTTCCAAATATAGATTTTAGTAATACCTAGACTGTTCATAATGATTTATTTTTATATAACTGCCCTGAAAAGCACACACTTCACAGCTCAGCTGGTAACTTCCTTGTACTACCACTGGAAAAGAATACATCTTTATCATCACAAAGGTTCATGTGATGAGATCAATTAAACCTGCTCCCAAGTCCCCTTTACATTAGCAGATTACCAGTTGTGCGTAATCGCATTTCTTACAGGCAAGCAGACTCCCTGGCAAGAAGGCCTGTTTGTTGTTAAGCTGCCTGCCATTCCTTTGGTTTCACAGCACAGGAGACTCGCTGACTAAAACTTTAGCTGAAACATTTGCCCTATTGAAATTGACTGTCTTTTCATAAATAGTAGGGGAACCATGTTCCATAAATTAAAAAAGTATGGTCACATTGTGCCCCTCCCATCCGGCACAAATCAACCACTGGTCATAGTACATACATATTTTCCTTTGCAAAAGGGCAAGCCCTGATGTATCAGTCAGAAGGTGTGCATTCTTTGCACAGTAACAGACCCAAATCTAAAAGTTGTTTTATGACAGAGGAAAAATGTTGTACGTAAAATAAGTATGCCACATCACTTCAATTGCCATCCAGCATCCACGCAACTGATACTCATGATTTATTCTGTGCCATGACCATCATTTTTATTGTGGAAGAAATGGTGTGTAGCAGAATTACTTTTGCATTTTATTGTGCAGGAGCATTTGTTTGGCATTTCTTACCTCTTGCCTGACCCTGATGCTTTTCTTTGGATACTTGGCTTGTTGGGACATTTTAAAGAGTGACTGGTGTGAGAAGCACTCAGAGTTGTATGTGTGGGTCAGATGGATACTATGTGCTTGTAGTTGAAGTGGAGTACAAAGAAGTCAGGTGAATAGAGCTGTGCTTTACATTACATGTCATCTTCACTTTGTCTGAAAGATAGGTTTAGCCTGTTTTGGGATGATTTTGAGTGGCAGACATGGCAAACCTTTTTCAAAGCAGGCAGGTATTTTCAGTGCTTCAAATCTCCAGGTGGTTGTGAAGGTTCCCTATTCTCTCCGGGGGTGAGTTGGAGATCCTGGAGATCTCTATCAGAAAGGATGTGCTAACAATTATGGCATTTCTGGTCATGGCCGGAAGTAGGGGCAGTCATAAGCTGAGGGTCCTTCTTGGATGATAGGTGTGGATTTTGCACTGTGAGAAGATCATCTTAGTGATTTAGAAGGGCTACTGGTGAAGCAGACAGGCTTAAAGGAAATGCATTTTGCCACAAGCTGCCTTTAAAAAGTTGAAGAGTCAGGTGAAGTGCTCCTAGATGCTAATGTTTCCAACCAGTCTGGCAGCTACTATGTGGAGGCGCTCAGAAGTACAGATAACAATATCAGAAGCCACAAGTATTTCCCATTGAGAACTGAGGGGCATATTTAAGAGCCCCTAGGGCCACCTCAGTGCTGCCATAGCATACTTTTTTTACTCTAAGGCGGCACTAAAGTGGCTTTTCTGCCACTCCATATCTACAAAGTAGAGCAATGCATGTATTGCGCCACTTTGTAACCCCTTGCGCCACATTATGCCTGCCAAAGGCATAATGTATGCAAGGGGGGAATTCCTGAACTAGGAGGCCCTCAAAACTGGCACAATGAAATTTAAAAGATTTCACTGTGCCATTTTTGGTGTCATTTTTAATGCCTGCTCAGAGCAGGTATTAATTTGGCACTCCCATATTAACCTATGGGTTTCCTTGCACTTTGCTGCACTAGTGTCAACATTTTTGATGCTAGTGTAGCAAAGCACCACAATAGCATAACAAAAATGTTGATGCTGTTGTGCTAATGACCGCCACGGTGTGCCGTATTAAAAACACGGTGTACTCCTGGTGCTCGCACTTGGCATAAAAAGTCTCCCAAGATTCTGGCAGGAGACTATTTCCAGCAGCAGCTGCCTCCCTATGAGACATTTTCTATGTCAACCAGTCTTCAGCTGGTGTTTCAGAAGATATTTTTAATCTAAACTTTCCTCTCATTTAAACAAGAATTGGTGAAGCACAAAGGTCTGGCTTTAATGTACCAACAGAGGTAAAAACAGGCCTTCACAGATACTGTCTTCATGCATTGAATGCACAAATGTTCTTTATCACTTTAAAGTAGCACATTTGCCAGCACCTGAGAAAAGTAGTAATATATTTACTTTCTGTGTAGATTGCATATAGGGAAATAATGAACTGAATGTGACAAACAGCAGAGTTGAATTTATTTTTTGAATTAGAATGGTCCCTTGTGCATTGTGATGGAAGCACTTCCTGGAGGGTGGAATGCTACATTATCAGCTGATAGCATGAGGTGAAAGAAAAATACTTCTCAAGGTGGAGACAAGCCAACCCCCCATACATATTTTAAAGTATTGCTAACAAATATGTTGTCCAGGCAGCTATGCTACTAAGCCAGACCTATAAAGGAAAGTTAATCTTATACTGATATGCTATTATAATGAAAAAAATTGAATAGTAATGGATTCATATTTAGTAACTTTCTAGAGTATGTAAGAAACCATCAAAATATGGTGGTTTTCAGTGCATTTAATGTTGTTTTGCTAAAGCACAAGGAAAAGGTTTGTGCTACAAAAATTGTGAAAAAATAGTGATACAATGCTTGCACATTTAGTTCTAACTTTGTGGTAATGTCATGATTACAGGTTGCGGTAACGCTATTATTAAATCATTGTATAACAGCAATGGATTTGACAGTGTGTACATTACTCCGTTAGTGGGGCTGTACTGATTTCTCCAAAGTGGCAATGCAGCAGATCTCCACTGTACATAAACTGCAGACGGTAGTCCTGAAAGGGCTTCTACTGATGGACCTAAAACATTCTTCTAACTCTTTAATGAGGTAAGCTTTCTTGAGTTGCTTGACACCATTACGGGCCTTATAGTGGCATCCCTGATATTACCCAGTAACTCCTCTACAGAGTTATCAATACTTGGGGCATTGTTAACTGTGGGGAGGGAGGTGGGGATAGAAATAGTAGGGATCACAAGTGGGATAAGTGGGACCTGAGAAATGCCACAGAAATGAGGAATTGCCTGAGCATCAGTTATTAGATTCCCAATTTTTCACCAAGTATTAAACTCTTGGACTCTGCCTGGTTTCCGCAGGCATAGTCTCTAAGTGAGGTTGTTCAGGGATGTGTAGCATTAAGAATAGTAAAGTATTTGTAGGGTTCAGGCAAGGGTAGCGTTAAGAGGTAGTAAAGATGTGTTTTAGGGATCAGGGAAATTTAACCTTAATTTGAACATCTTTCTCAGAGAACATTGTAGGATGGCACTGCCTGGTAATATCATTATAGTAGGAAAAATGGCTGCTTATCTGCTTATATTCTTGTTATCTTTCGTACTCAAAGCAACCAATTTAATTGAAAATTAATGCTCAATCAGAAATGTATTGTGCGCCAGGAGTTTGAGTCTACCATTCCACATGATATGGCAAATGCTGCTGCCCCAGGTGGTTAGAGAATTTGCACCAAAGCCCCTTCATGATGATCGTGGGTGCCTAAGATGTGATAAGACATTCAAACCACTGCAAAAGAGCTTCTACTGGCACAACATAGCAACATATATAGAGTGGTAACTCAACAGTTATGCCCGCTGAAACACTACAGAGATCTCAGCAAGAGAGCAGCAGGAAAAGTGAAAAGAAAATCTTATTGATGACATGCTTCTCCACAAATCATTTACAAACATTTTCTTAAAAAGACCATAAAACATCCATTGTGGCCAGGGTACTGTGGAAGAAATTATGTGTACAGTGTAGTTGGCACTCAAGGCAACACCATGACCAGATTTCAGATTTCAAAGCAAGTTGTTAATGCTGATGATGGATATACCAGGGGTAAGCATCAGGATCAACCTCGTCCATACCCAGGAAGACACTCAGTGGGAACTTTTCAACAGGACACTGCTGAACATGCAGGGCACCTTGCAACTACGCCACAAGTGATATCAGCATGCTGCTAGTCTTGTGCATGCCTACAGTTGCATAACAAACAAATTCCTATTGCATGTCCTCACTGTAAATACATGATATCCTTGCAGGCATTGCGGGATCCACATTGGCGTGGTTTCCATCTTTTCTTAATAATTACACACATCAAATAAATTTGGGTCCTGTACTCTCCAAAATCAACTCTCTAAGTTGTTGAGATCTCCAAATATCAGCCTTCTCCCCTATTCTATTTGGCTTCTACCTAACCTCTTTGATCATTATTGTAGCAAACAAGTTCCACCCATTTAGAGCATCAGGATTTTTCACTTTTGAATAACTTTTTTTTCCAGTTTTACTGTGAGGGAGTCTCGCTACTTGAGGTTCACTCACTGAAAAATTCATGTAATTGGACGAAGCATATTTTCAGCTAGTGGCAGCCGTTTAAGATAAGGCTGCAGTGGCACAGCTAAGGTAAAGGGGCACCGGGCATGTTACACATGAACATGTGTGCACACAGGTACGTACACGTACGTACACCTGTCATGAGCCACCCAGTATTTGAGCACAAGAATCCTGTTGCAGAAGGGACTTCTCAAGGATTGGTACTGGCCTAGGGAAGGCCTCATATATTAGTGGACATTCACAGTGTTGATCTGTAGGGCTTAATGGAAAATCTGCAATGCTTTCATTATGTTATAAATATAGGTGAAATCTGCTCTAACGTACAGTTTTGTTCCACTTAGGCCTACAGGGTCGAGCAAGTTATCAAACTGTGGTAAAACTCTCACAGCAAGTCTGAATGTGCGGGCCCAACACAGCGCATCAACATCCTATGAGGCTTCAGCATTTATCATAACAGGCCTTTGTCACCAGAGTTGTTCCTAGTTAATTACTTTGCTCCCCAGCAGAGGGAATAAAGGCATCCCCACACATAAGGAGCAATTATCAGGGAATGATCCAGTTTCTGGCGAGGAAAGAGGTGTGGGTGAAATCTACATCTGATCATTAGCTTTTGACATTGCACTGGAGTTGGGAGAACTCACCCTCACTAGAACAAATGAAGAGGGCCAGACCTCTGGAGCCAACACAGTCGGGCCTGCTTTTGCAGTTTTAGTGGGAAGGCATGATGCAATGATGTATGTCAGCTGCGGGTGGAGCTGAGGCCTTCAAAGAAGCTTCTTCCAGAGAAATTGTGAAGCTACCATGATTCATTGCCCAATGATGCTGTGCAGGAGGGATGAGACAGGAGTGGAGGGCTGATGTGGCATCCTAGGATTGGCAAGAGATGCCTGGTATCTAGAACTGTCCACTCCTAATTAAAAACCCCTGCCCAAGGTAGAGACATTTGGGATGACCCTGGACCAGGGAGGCGACAACAGCAGAAAGGATGCCCAACTGGAGAGAGAACCCACCTGATGCCTTGCAAGAAAGGACTAAGGACTTTGATTCCAGCTGACCCACAAGACTAAGATAGGTAACTCCATGGCCAGAGGCTCTGGCTGCCCCATTCCCACTGAGGACCAGTTGGGAGAAAAACCTGGAGTGCACAGCCCCCTGACAAGTCCTCTGTAAGCCAGCAAGGAGGCTCTGGGGCCTGAGAAGTGCAGCTGGAGTGCGTTCTGCTGGCTGGTTGTTGAAGGACTTCACAAGGTGCCCCTACCAGCAGGAAAGGAGCACCAGGAGCCAGGCAGAGGAGAAAGCTGACACAGGGAGACAGTAAAACCCTTTAAAGTACAGGACACCTAATGAAAGGACACTTGGTAGCTAGGACAGACCACCAGGAGCAAAGCAAGCCAGAGAAAGGAAATCAGTCCCACAGGGCCAGCGTTCTGCAGTTTTAGAATTTGACTTTTGAAATAAACAAAAACAGGTGCATAGTACACCACTGTACATTTTATTTATCCACCTTGGGTGGGCCAGGTGGTACCACATCTTTATTTATGTCTCTCCTGGGGAGGGGTGCATGCTTCAGACCCCTCTCCCTGACCAACCTCTGGCCCAAAAAAACACATGTTCCGGGCCCTGTTATAAGGAAGTACTGTCCCAATGATTCCATTCCCAGGGACAGACTAGAACCAGCTTGGGGGGTCCCCTTGTAGCCACACTCCTGCTATGTTGTCTCCTGCCCCTGTGCTTGGAAATGGTAGGGAGGCTCAACACACCTTGCTCAACCACAGCTTGACTGCCATAACTAGTAGTTAATCTTTCTGGCCAAGAGGGGAATTAGACAAGGCAGCACAGGTGTAGGCTCCCTGGGATGCCCCTAGCCTTTAAACACCTACGTGCGCAGTGGGCAAGTGCACCCATAAATAGAAAAAGAGAAAGAAAAAAGAAAGCTAAGAAAAATAAAATGGTACAGCTGCTCATTTAATATTAAAGAATTCTGGCAAGGCATGCCCCATATTGCCTCTTGGGAGGACTTATTTGCATACTTTTCTTCCTTCCGGTTACCCCAGACTGGGCATGTGCACCGTCAACATAGTTAAAAAGAGCTATGGGTGTTATGTTATGTTATGCTTACTTGTAAGGTGCACTATCACCTGGGAGAGTACCCTGGGGCTGAGCAGGTATGAGTGTTGGCCCACATTGGGCCTTGTGGGACTACTTGAAAAGCCAGATCATGGGGGAAGCAGTTGGTCATTCTATGCTTTAAAAGTGATGTAGGATATGGCTTGACCACTAGATCTGGTTTTTGAAATGTGTGGGATTAATGCAAGGAGGAGTCTGGATGAGCAGAGGTGTCTGGAAGGTTTGTGAAAGCAGATACGATTGTTGAGGTATGCTAAGTTGCAGTGCCTTGAAAATGTGATTGAGGAGATTGAATCATGCTAGTTTATGAATGAGGAGCCGGTGGAGCTCCTTCAAGTGTGGTATGATGTGAGTGTGGCGTGGAAGGTTCAGAGTGATTCTGGCCTGCATGGTCTGCAGTCTTCTGGTGAGTTTTTTTTTGATCCTGGTATAGAGGGTGTTTGTATAGTCCAGCTTACTTGTGACTGAGGCGTGTGTGATGTTTTCTGGGTGATGATAGGGAGCCATTTGAATATCTTCCCCAGCATTTTCAGGGTATAGAAGTATCATGGGTGATGGCACTGACTTGGGGGGTCATGTTGAGTTTGCTGTTGATGCTGATCCCAAGGTTCTTGGCGTGTGTGATGGGGGAGGGTGTCGGTCCTAGCTCTGTTGGCCATCGGGTAAAGTCCCATGATGATGTGCTCTTCCCAATGATCACAATTTCAGTGCTGTTAGGTTTCTGCTTTAGACAGTCGGTTTTCATCCAGTGGATGATTTCAGCCATAGAGGCATTGAACTTGATCCGGGCACTGGGTGTCTTGTCAGTGAGGGAGAGAAATCGCCCTCAAATAGACCCAAAAATCTGCCCTAGGTGTCAATGGGTATTGAAAGTTTGAGGCCTGGGATTAGTTTACCACTTATTAAAGCACTATTAGAGCTGGATCATTTTCTCTTGGCTCTGCAGTGTAGGGACTTGGAGTGATTGGTTCTATGACTGCTTTGGGTAATCTGTAGCATGTTGAAAAATACTCAGACTTTGACATTCTTTTGGTTTCATAAGCTTCATTAACATCATTTATTACTTATTACTCACTCAAAATTTACCTCCTTCACAACTGATAACCCATTTCTTACAATTACGGTCAATGTCAGCCAGCTACTATCTTTTTATAGACTAAACCCAGATCAATCTCAGGTTGCAAGAGGGATCTGGGAATCTACAGGGGAAACTATCTGAGTAGTATTGCATGTGGCTTAATGGGCTATTCCTGTGAGGACAGAAGACCGAGACCCTCGCCTTGGGCCCTATTGACTTCTCCCTTTTCCTTTCAACAGGTTTTGCTCCCCAGAGAATCTACAGGACCAGTACATGAAGTGTGCATCTTTGTGGTAATTGTTGACCTCAATAACATGTTTGCTCTTTCAGGCAGTCATCACCAGAGCCACATAACCACACACTTCTGCTCTGGGAACCCAGCTACCTCTTCTAACACTAATTGGCTAGGTTTGCGCCATACAAATACCACATACTTACATAAATACATACATCTATGTTGCAGACGTGGAGTACTACTCGTGCAGCATTTTCGTCATAAAATCACCATGATTCTCGCTGTTGTGATTTCAAAGCTTGGTTTCCGCAATGTTATCTACTCTGTCCTCAAATCAAAAGAGGTACCAAGGTTCAAAAGGTACAGAAGAATGCACCAAGGCTCTCTAGGTTCTTTGCCTTACCTGCAAGTCATTCCTTGGCTACATCCAATCATATATTTTTTAACATTTTCAGCACCATATTAACCATGGCAACTCCTCAGATAAACTGCACAAATAAACGTGATAGCCATCCATTAACACTGTAAAGATTTAAGGACAGATCCACCATGCACAGGACTTCTTACTCTACAATGCCCGGCTGCACATCTAAGACTTGATGAAGACCATTCACAACATCCCATTCCTGGTGTACAGACAGGGCAGCTTCTCTCATCTTCCTGCATTGCTACCTGATCAGATAATCAGTCACGACTCCACTGCTAGGGTGGAGGAACATCACCCCCACCAGCAGCAGCAGCTGCAAAACGTTTGCTATAAAACAATAATAAATCATATTTATTATTGTTTTATAGTAAAAGAGGAAGGGCCATGGGGCTATGACGAGCACAAAGGGGGAGTACACAGCACTCCCGCTCAGTGCGCATGAATGTTTGGCCAGCAGTCTCGGGCCGGCCAAACACATATGCGCACTAGGCTCTCTCTAACCTGGCACTGTGTTGCTGGGTTGGAGACAGCAGGCAGAGACTCCCACTCTACCGTTGAGCACCCTGGCTGGGTGCTCTGACCAATACGAACGCTGCTGTCATGCTGCCTGCAGCATGAGAGCAGTGTTCAGATTGGTGTTAGGGCAGGATGGTAGCCTGTGCCTGCAGCTGCAGTGAAGGCAAGAGGAGCGGTGCAGTGATGGTGGTGGCGGCTGCTATTCAGGTAAGTGTTTGTTATTTTTTTAAATTAATTTTTCTCCCCAGACATGTGCCGCCCCTCCCCTTAAACGCGCCACAAGCCGCTCCTGCAGATACTTATGAATGATCAGTATCACCTTTCAACTTCAGGGCCTGTGTTGACCCATGGATGTCCACCAAGGCTTTACAACATTGATCTGCATCTGTGGAGGTTTTGTAAATGATTCGATCTGGATACTCTTCATCTTTTCATAGCCATGCCTGTTCACCTGGTCTGCTTCCGTCTTGTGTAGTTTCCGGTCAGTCCACAGGCTTACCACTCACTTTTTTGGCAGTCTCAAATACACGTCAACATGAGACATCATTGCTTCCCCTGCTGTATTTCCATTTAACCGACAATACAACTCAAGTGTCTCAATTGTCCTCAGTACAATTGTCAATTGTCCTCAGTACAAAAAAAATGAAATGAAAAATAAAGATACAATATTTTTGGGTTTGAGGTGGTGGATGAATTACATGAATGGTTTAACGATACTGTAATTCTGTGATGTATTTTTAAATGAAGAGGAGATGCAGCTTAGTCCCTAAATTCGCAAAAAGCTGTTTTTTTAAATCAATTTCAATGCAGCTCAGATTGTAAATGTGTGTAAAGTATTTGTGTAATGTACCTATTTAACCACTTGGGTGCCGAGGACGTAACGGTTACGTCCTCGTTTGCACCGCTCGGATGCCGAGGACGTAACCGTGACTTCCTGCTATAGGCCCATAGGCAGAGATGGAAGGGAAATCACTTCCCCTTCTGCCCCGACCTCCCCAGTGACGTCTGATGACTTCAGTGCGCAGTCGCACGCTGACCTCATCAGAGGCCGCCCCCACCACGCTGGAAGCTCAGCTTCCAGCGCGGATCGAAGTTAAATGCAAAAGCATTTCCCTTCCGATCACATGGTGGGCCGGGAGAGGCATCAAAGGAAAGGAAAGGCCTTTCCTTTACTTTGATGTCTCTCTGAGCATTTCTGCTGTCGGACCGTGAAGCGATCGGGCAGCAGAAATGCCCACTAGACACCAGGGATGTATTTTGTTATTGTCATGAGGGGAACGACCCCTTGGGCAAGGGTCGCTCCCCAGGTGGCAAATTCTTTTGAGCCCATTTTTGCCCCACGGGCTAGGCAGAAACCTCTAGACACCAGGGATCATTTTTTTTTTTTTTTTTTTAACTTTTTTACACATGGACCCCTTAGGCCCTGGTGGGAAATTTATCTTTAGGCCATTTCTGCCATTTTCTAGGGATTTTTATTTTTTTGCGCCAATTTCACGCAAGGGGAGCGACCCTTTCGGCAAGGGTCAATCCCATGGGTGGCAAATTTATTTTAGGCCATTTCTGCCCCAGCTGGGGGCAGGTCGGCCTATTTCTATTTCTATTAGGCCGATCTGCCCCCAGGGGGGCAGAAACCACTTAGGCACCAGGGATTGGTGTGTGTATGTGCATGTTTTGTTTGGGGGGGGCAGCACCTTGGGCAAGGGCCGCTCCCCATGGGGGCACATTACTGTTGGCAATATCTGCTCCTTTGGGGGCGGATCAGCCTATTTTTGTAAGGCCCATCTGCCCCCAGGGAAGATTTTTTTCAAAAAAAGAGGGTGGCAATATGGACATACCCTCACCCCAACTAAATGGGGACAAAGATGTTCTGCTCACCGGTGGGCAGATGGGGCAATTACCTCCAATCCACTCCCAGGGGGGACAGAAAGCCTACTAGATGCCAGGGAATTGAAGAAAAAAAAAAGTGGGGTGGTGGCTACCAACCAGAAAGAGCATGGTTATGCCCCCACCCCAACTGAAGGGGATAACAGTCTTTCACCTCTCCCACCCGCACACTAAAATATCTTATCCCATGGCAAGCAAGAGGACATTTGATTATTTTGGGTTTCGGTTTTACATTTGGGCCATGAGAGCTTGCTTGTCTAACCCTCAAAATCGTCCCACTTGGAATGGTGAGGGAGGCACTTTTTGGACTTTAGGATGCTGCCATGTAGAAAAATCTACAAGACCTGGACACATCTTAAAACTAAAGATCTGGGTGAGTCCAGCGTGGTGTGCTTCACATGCACCCTCACCATTTTCTTTCCCACGATGCCCTGCAATCCTCCAACTTTGCTGGAAATCACACATTCTTCCCACATTTCTGAGATAGAACTTTCCGGACTCTGCACCAATCCCAAAAATTCCTACCACCCAGCATTGCCATATCTATACCGATAACAATTCTGCCCCAGTTGTCAGCCTAAAAACGTTTTTTTTTCAAACTGCCCTTTTGGACCCGCTTTTGGTTCCCCCTCAATTTCGATATGTTTTTGGCTCTTCCTTGTCACAGGCACTTGGCCCACCTACACAAGTGAGGTATCATTTTTACCAGGAGACTGAGGGGAACATTGGGTGGGAGAAAATTTGTCCTGGTTTGGCAATCCCACACAGAAATGTGGGAAAATTTTGATTTTTTTAGCTAAATTTGAGGTTTGCTGAGGATTCTGTGTAGGTAAACACTGGGGGATCCATGCAAGTCACACCTCCCTAGACTCCTTCGGGTGTCTAGTTTTCAGAAATGTTTGGGTTTAGTATGTTTTCCTTTATAGCTGCTGAGCCCAGGACCACAAACGCAGGTTCCCCCCCTCCACAAAACAGATCGTTTTGTATTTGATAATTTTAATGTGTCCACAAAGTGTTTTGGGGCATTTCCTTTCACGGGCACTAGGCCTACTCACACAAGTGAGGTACCATTTTTATCGGGAGACTTGGGGGAATGCTTGGTGGAAGGGAGTGTGTGGCTTCTCTTACATTCCAGAACTTTCTAGCACTGAAACGTAAGGAAAAAGTGTTTTTTTTTGCCAAATGTTGAGGTTTGCAAAGGATTCTGGGTAACAGAACCTGGTGCGAGCCCCACAAGTCACCCAATCTTAGATTCCCCTAGGTGTCTAGTTTGCAAAAATGCACAGATTTGTAAGGTTTCCATAGGTGCCGGCTGAGCTAGAGGCCAAAATCCACAGCTAGGAACTTTGCAAAAAACAGGTCTGTTTTCTTTGGGAAAATGTGATGTGTCCATGTTGTGTTTTGGGGCATTTCCTGTTGCGGGCACTGGCCTATCCACACAAGTGAGGTGCAATTTTTATCGGGAGACTTGGGGGAACACTGGGTGGAAGGAAATTTGTGGCTCCTCTCAGATTCCAGAACTTTCTGTCACCGAAATTTGAGGAAAAAGTGTTTTTTTGCCAAATTTTGAGGTTTGCAAAGGATTCTGGGTAACAGAACCTGGTGAGACCCACACAAGTCACCCCATCTTGGATTTCCCTAGGTGTTTAGTTTTCAAAATTCACAGGTTTGGAAAGTTTCCTTAGGTACCGGCTGTGCTAGAGACCAAAATTGCACAGCTAGACACTTTCCAAAAAACACATCAGTTGTCAATTTACAAATGTGATGTGTTCATGTTGCGTTTTGGGGCATTTCCTGACGCGGGCACTAGGCCTACCCCCAAAAGTGAGATACCATTTTTATCCGGAGACTTTGGGGAATCCTGGGTGGAAGGAAATTTATGGCGCCTCTGAGATTCCAGAACTTTCTGTCACCGAAATGTGAGGAAAAACTGTTTTTTTTTGGCCTAATTTTGAGGTTTGCAAAGGATTCTGGGTAACAGAACCGGGTGAGAGCCCCATATGTCATCCCATCCTGGATTCCCCTACGCGTCTAGTTTTCAAAAGTACACAGGTTTTCTAGGTTTCTATAGGTGCCGGCTGAGCTAGAGGCCAAAATCCACATCTAGGCACTTTGCAAAAAACACTTCAGATTTCAATGTAAAAATGTGATGTGGCCATGTTGCATTTCCTGTTGTGGGCACTGGCCTACCCACACAAGTGAGGTACCATTTTTATCGGGAGACTTGGGGGAATACCGAATAGAAGAACAAGTGTTATTGCCCCTTGTCTTTCTCTACATTTTTGCTCTTCCAAATGTAAGACAGTATGTAAAAAAGATGCTTATTTGAGAAATGCCCTGTAATTGACATGCTAATATGGGAAGCCCGGAATTCAGAGATGTGAAAATAACCACTGCTTCTCACACCTTAACTTGTGCACATTTTGGAAATACAAATGTTTCTTTGATACCTATTTTTCACTGTTTATATTTCACCAAATGAATTGCTGTATACCCGGTATACAAAGAAAACCCATTGTAAGGTGCAGCTCATTTATTGGCTCTGGGTACCTAGGGTTCTTGATGAACCTACAAGCCCTATATATCCCCCGAACCAGAAGAGTCCAGCAGACATAAACCAGTATTGCTTTAAGGAAAAAGTAAAGTCAGTAAAACGGAGAGAAAAATTGCTGTTTTTTTCACCTCAATTTCTATATATTTTTTTATTTCAGCTGTTATTTTCTGTAGGAAAACCTTGCAGGATCTACACAAATGACCCCTTGCTGAATTCCGAATTTTGTATAATTTTTAGAAATTTTTAGCTTTCTGGGATCCAGCACTGGTTTCACACCCATTTCTGTCACGAACTGGAAGGAGGCTAAAAGCATAAAAATAGTGAAAATGGGGTATGCCCCAATAAAATGCCAAAATTGTGTTGAAAATGTTTTTCTGATTCTAGTCTGCCTGTTCCTGAAAGCTGGGAAGATGATGATTTTGGCACTGTAAACTCTTTGTTGATGCCATTTTCATGGGAAAAAACACAAGCCTTCTTCTGCAGCCCTTTTTCCCATTTTTCTTTTAAAAATCGAAATTTGTGCTGTATTTTGGCTAATTTCTTGGTCTCCTCCAGGTGAACCCACAAAGTCTGGGTACCTCTAGAAACCCTAGGATGTTGGGAAAAAAGGACGCAGATTTGGCGTAGGTAGCTTATGTGGACCAAACGTTATGAGGGTCAGAGCGTGAACTGCCCCAAATAGCCAAAAGAAAGGCCTGTCACCTGAGGGGAAAAGGTCTGGCAGCGAAGATTCCCACCTTATTTACATTATCTCAGACTGTCTCCAGATTGACTTTTTATGTGCAACTCTCTTATGCTTTCCAGGCAGGTTTGTGCGATAAAAACACCAATGCATACGTACAAATGGTTGTGCGTGAATATAATCACGTGAACGCAAAACATGTGCGTTTACAAAACGCACCAGAGACGATTCTAGTGTTCGGTGCCTTTATGACCCATGTAACTTCAAACATTTTCGCAGAACTGACAATTAGAGCCATAAAAAAGCAACTCCTAGACTGCACCCAAGTAATGTGTCTCTATTTGAAGCGCGTGCTCTACTTTTCCATACAACAGGATGGCACAGCGGCAGGAAGGTCTGCTGTTTGTCGAGTAATGAATAGTGACTTATGTTAATGTGACATTTATCAGAATGGTGTGTTTCTACGCTTCGGGCGCGGTGGCTAGGGCTTGTCAGAGGCTTGCTATTCTGGGAAGGCTCTGGAGAGAGAAACCTGATCACCAGCGAAGATTTCAAGTAGTCAAAGAGCACTGGTCCAGTGCACACTTCAGACTGATAACTGGACTCTTTGTTGAAGGAAAGAATGCAGCAGCGTTAGAAGCCGCCAGGAATGGCATCTGCCGGTGGGGGTTGTCGGTGTGGCTGCATTTATCACGGCTAGAAAGGGATATTTCCTGACTGGGCTATTGAAACAGAGAACCTAGTTTATTTAAATTGCTGTCGAGCCGGGGATGGAATGGAGTCGGTATTATCCATGTTGTCCCGTGGTGAAAATAAAACACTGTCTTACTGGTGCATCAAGCATCACAGAAAGGCGTCCAAGTTCTGGAATGAGTCAAATAAGGCCCTCAACGGCTTGACTTCATGTATAAAACTATACTAATTTGCCAGAAAACTATTACATATCACTCATGATTCAAAAAAGCCACTACCATGTAATCTACAGTCGCGGCCGGCGACTGGGCAAAGTGGTGGGGTGAATAAAACTAAAATAAAAAAACAAAATGTATCTGAACCTCGCCGCCGCACCGCCACTCTCCACTGCACTCCAGGCACCCACCCAGCCCTGCATCCAATCATTACGCTGCTCAAAGCAGCGTTATGAATGGCTGGAGCACATGGCTGGGCATTCCAATGCAGACTGGGAACCTGGGCTTGCTCTCTCCAACCCGGCAACAAAGTGCCAGGTTGGAGAGAGTCCTGTGCGCATGGACTTTTTGGCCGGCCAGAGACGGTCGGGCAAACATTCATGCACACTGAGGGGAGTGCTCTGTGCACTCTCCTCAGTGCTGGTCACCCTCATGGCCCGCCCCTTTAAAAATAAAATAATAAACATAGTTTATAAGCAATCAAAACAATGGACGTTTTATTTTTAAATGGACGTAAATGTTTGCAGCTCCTGCTGCTGGAGGGTGGACGACACTCCTTCACCATAGCGGAGGAACCGCCCCTTGTAATCTACCCATGTATTCGTGACATATGTGTATTTTCTGCATCAACCACAGATGTTCCACGCACAGTTGGGAAATCTGAGTAGGGAAATGTAAGCTAATGGGTTAATTGGAAAGCCTTGAGAAGTGGCTAAGGATTTGCAGTGCACATTTATGACTGTACTACTGAATATCAACAGCAACAATATTGTGGAACAATAATATTGAGGACAGACTATCGGGGGACAAATAAGTTGGCTAATATAGGGAAATATATATTTACTATTCCCAAAGTAATATCTACGTTTTTAATGATATGGATACCAAGTAGGCACAAACATGTGGAATTAGGTATAGAAAATCTAGGCTTACTCATCTGTTATTTTATTTTTGATATTCTGTCCTCAATATTGTGCCCCAAAGTTATTGTAGTTTCGATTTCCAGAGGGCACACACATTTATTAGTACTAAGGTCCAGATTTATCAAAGGGTTTTATTCGTTCTGTGTCTAAGTGAACATCCCTTAGTACATTGAGCCTCCATTCTTGGACCTTCAGATACAATTTAAAGATTTCCTTGTTACACTTCTCTGATCACTTAAGTTATGTTTAAATGTTGGTGTTCAGAAATTGTATGAAATGCACCAATCAGTTCAGCTTTTATGGTTTGACGTTGTGGCACAAGAGCGCCTCTAAGGATGCAGCAGTTTTTAAGGAAGAAGGTCCTGCGCAATAAATCGAAAGCCTTATAACATATCCTTCCTCACTACTTCCTGCATTATGCAACAGAGTGCTGCCATTTCCTTTTAGTGGATATCTATATGGTGCCTATATTGCCAAGCGTACAGCACTGATTCTGCAAAACAGCATGCATTGGCACCATTACTTAGTGATGTTATTTATTTTCACACTGCTTTTGAAAAGTAAGAAATTAGGCCAGAACTACTAAGAAATCATGCTACTTAGCTCAGAGAGAGAGGAAGAGCAGAACAGTGCCATATCTACCAAGATGTGGTGCTGTTCTGCTTTGTCCCTGCACTGATGCATTTCATACTGCCTTGTGCCAATGCAGACCCCCTTGCGCCATAGTAAAACCATGTCGGCATTGCGATAAGAATAGTTTTTCTACAGGTAGGTGCTTCTACCTGTGCAAAAACTATTCTTTAATGTATTTCCTTCTTTGCATGTGTGCTGTAGAATGCAGCAGATAGGAAAAGAGGAAAAAACAAGGAGAAATAAAAAAAATTCTTCTTGTTATGTCTGCCACAAGGAGATGATGGATTTTGGCCTAAATCCCTGTCTATAATTATTTGTAGATAGGGATTTGCGAAAAACCCCATGGCTGATTGCATGGGAACTCCCATGCACCACACATGGAATGCCCCCTTGACGCAAAGTAATGCAGCGCATTACACAACTTGCATTACTATTGATTACAATCTGGATTGTAAATACCAACACAAAACGTAATGCAAACCTGATGCAAAGTCTTTGTTAATATGAAGCCAAGTTTCTTGTATTAGCATGCATTCTTGTATCAGCAAGTACTGTACTCTTTAAAATGAACCAGAGCGGTGTGAAAATATGGTAGGCTTTGCATTTGTTCTACTGCCAGACAGCTACATTTCTGGAAACATTAATTATCAAGAAAATAGTACACAATATTCTTTGTGGTAAATTCAAGCTGGTACGTCAAATAAGGTAGAGTACTTCCCAACTTTGTTTTAACTTTTAAATATTTTATCAAGCCTACCCTGTAAGCTTTGTCATTACAAAGAATTGCTGACATTGTTTTATGAAGTAAGCTAATGAATGTGTCTCGTAAAGTGAAAGAACTCCTATTTGATATCTAGAATGCAAGGAAGAAATTATCATTTTTAAAGCTTTTCCTCTAATCCACCTTGTAATGTTTTAGGGGCCCATTATTTCACTTATTGATTTGACCTTCATTAATGTACTATTCATGTTTAGTTCCCTGATGGTGTCCAGGAAGGTTTGAAACAGGATTGATCTCAATTAGGTTACTGAATTAGCTGGTATTGTCATTAGCTAAGTGTCCCTTGAGAAATTGGACCTGTGTCAGGTCTGTTAAGGTTTGGTTAACTTAGTTTGCTGAGATTTTTGCATACATTTTACAATAGTGATTAGGCAGGGAAATTAGTCTATAGCTTGAGGCCAATCACGGTCCCTTGTCTGGGCTGAGAAAGGCAATAATGGTGGCGTCTGTCGTAGTCCCTTCAGTGGATTCTTTATTTGCCAAACGATACAGAGCTATAATATTTTCGAGCCTAGGGTTTTTAGCAAAAGAAGCCTTTTGTTTTGCTGTCTTGAAACCATTTCTTGCTTCCTTGTCATCTTGTATTTTTAGAAGTGTTTTGAGGGACATTTTTACCTCTTTTTCGATTCGAGGACTGTTCATCTTCGCAAAGAATACACTTTGGCCCATATTTATACTTCTTCATGCAAAACTGCGTTAGCGCAGTTTTGCGTGAAAAAGTATAGTGCTGGCTAGTGCCATTCCAAGATTCCGGCCGGGTGCCATATTTATGGAATGACGCTAGCCAGCGCTAATGCCCTGTTAGCATCCTTGTAAAGGATGCTAACAGGGTGGGGGAGGCGTAGAGGCGTAGGGGAAACCAGAGCTTGTGCACCGAATTATGGAACCACACTGTTTTGAGGCAAAAAATATGCCTCTAAGCAGTGTAGCGCCATTTCTTGGCGCACAACCCCCATGGACATGGTTCCTGTCTTAGTAAAGACAGGATCCATGACAACAACCCCAATGGCCATGCCCAGGGGACAAATGTCCCCTGGGCATGGCCACTGGGGCCAACGCCATGCAGGGGGCCCCAAGTCAGGGCTCCGGAGCGTGAAAAAAAGAAATACTGACTGGGACTTACCTGTGATGGGTCCCCCATCCTGTGGTGTCCCTCTGGTGTGGGTGGGGGTGTCCCTGGGGCCAGGGAAGGGCACCTGTGGGCTCTTTCCATGGTCTCTGACCATGGAAATATGCCTACAGGTCCCCTAACAGCTGCCCATACCTTGGTGTTAAATAATGGTGCTATGCAAGCTTAGCACCATTATTTAAGGCCCACATCCCCCCTGTGCTGGATTTTAGCACAGGGGGATAAATATGGTGCTAAGGCCATATGGTCCTTTTCTGGACGGGAATGCCTTCCTTGCATCTCATTGACGCAAAGTAGATTTTCATGTCCAGAAAAGGACGCTAACTCCAAAGTATAAATATGGTGTTAGGTTTGTGCTGAATTAGCGTAAAAAAAATGACGCTAATTCAACGCAAACTGATTATAAATATGGGCCTTTGTTTTTATTAATTGGGTGCTAGAAGTGCAGCATAGATGTTTTGAATGAATACCTATTAATTGTGCATAGTTACATTGTTCTCCACCCAGAGTTCACAGGGACATGGACAACTTTGTGGAATATTTTTTCTTACCTTTTAAAAAGTTTGTCAACATACATCCAGTCTTGTTGTCTTCATGGAAAATCTTTACTTTTCCACGGTGGTCCCTTAGCTCACACTACCTGGCAGTATTTTATAACATTTAAACTGTATCTAGTCCTTGTGAGTTTCATTGACTGAATTGATACACAGTTGTTCTTCATGTGCACGTTTTTTTCTCGAGGTAAACTAACTAGCTGTCAATAGTTTTATTTTTGTGAGTCGCAATTCTTATTGAGGACTTTCCTCTTCAAACATTAAATGAGTCCCATTGCATGTGAGGAATCGCTGCTACGTCATTCAGTTATAGTAAGTTAAATTTTTTTCTTTTCACAATGCGATCTGTCATCGTCATCAGTTAGCATGCTTTTGTTTATTTATATTTCTTTATTAGTTTATAACACAGAGTAAACACTGCAGGAATATCCACACACATAAACAACACTTTTGTGGTTTTATAACAACAGTATTTTTCATTTCTGTCATTGATGATCCTTCATCACGTAAACAAGCATACATCACGGATATCACACCAATGCTAATGCCATCTGCATTCTCGGAGTCTTCAGAGAGACGGAATGCCCATTATTAACCAACATTATCACCGTACCAGGCGTGGCCCGTCCTTTAGGGTAAAGGGGCCATGCCCCCCCACCTTTTGCCCCTCATGAAGAGTGTCTGTCAGGCTGAACAAAGGTCAGCCTGACAGACACTCTTCATTTTCAGTTCAGACAGCCAGGAGTGAGACATGCGCGATTTGCGCAGACTCCTTGCTGCTTGAGCTGAACTTTGCTGGGCTGAGGAGGTCACAGCTCCTATGGGCGTGACCTCCTTGGCTCAGCAAAGGTGCCTCGAGGCCCTCCCCTGGGTGATGAGGAAAGCGTCACCCATTGACACTCGCCCTGGTTGCTCCAGGTTTAAGCCCTGAAGCGCCCAGGGCGAGTGTCAATCAGTGACACTTCGTCACAGAGTGGGGTGGGGTCAGCAGTCTCACTAACCCCATCCCACTCTGTGACGAGGCTGGGACTGCTGCCTTCCCTCATTGGCTGACCTAAAGTCAGCCAATGAGGGAAGGCAGCAGTCCTAACCCTCCTGGGTTCTCGAGGCTGAAGGTAAGTGTGTGTGTGATGTTTTAAAATAAATGTTTTGTGCGTGCGTGCATGTTTGAACATTATGAGTGTTTATGGATGTGCATTCGTGCATGTGTGAAAGAATGAGTGTGTGATGTTTTAAAATTAATGTTTGCTGCGTGCGTGCATGTTTGAATGGTATGAGTGTTGTTAATGGATGTGCGTGCGTGCGCGTGTGTGTGAAAGAATGAGTGTGTGTGAGCTTTTAAAATGAATGTTTGGTGCGTGCGTGCATGTTTGAATGTTATGAATGTTGTTAATGGATGTGCGTGCATGCGTGCGTGTCTGTATGATGAAGAATGAGTGTGTGTGTGTGTGCTTCTCCCCCGCCCCCTCCCTCCTAAAGCTGCTGGCCACCATTGCAATGTAAACAGGTGGGTAACTGGGTAACAAACATACTGATGGCATATGCATTCAAATCTTCCTGAAAGATTATGGATCTGATTTAGATCCTGATGGAGGGGTTACTCTGTCACAAATGTGACGGATATCCTGTCTGACGTATTACGATCTCATAGGTTATAATAGGATCATAATATGGCAGGTGGGATATCCGTCACGTTTGTGACAGAGTAATTCCCTTTGTCAGGATCTAAACCGGGCCCTATGTCTCCTATAGGTTTAATCACCTTGGTGTACTTCATCTGGAGTGGAATATCACATTTACAGCAGCCCGTCTATTCTGTTTACAAATATTCATATCTGATATGACGCAGGGTTAAGTTAGTGTTGGTCCAATCTATCACCACCCAGGTTCCAGGCACAGGCCTCTGGCCTTAGTGTGAGCTGAATCACTTCTGTACTTGATCAAGGTGGCCTATCATCAATTTTCGCCTCCAGTTTTGCAACTTATACATCCCAGATTAATCCAACTGGACACTTTCCACTCCTTTTTCAGGTCAACGTAATAATATCTGTTTCTGCTCTAGCCCATTTGTGCAAGTCACAAAACCAGCCTCTCACATCTGGGGCTGTACAGTCTTACCACACCATAGCACTGCACTGTATAACAAGTATGAGAGGCAGGTTTATGAATCTACACATTAATTTATTGCTTTTTAGGCACAATAGGCACACCTCTGGTGTAAGTGGTAAAGTCTGATCCACCAGCTCTGTCGCCATTTCCATCACTGTCTCCTATGAAGAGAATAACACTGGCATTCCCACACCATATGGTAGAAGCCTGTCAGTGTCTGGGGCACGCTGAGGATATGTCCTCAAACATGCATTGTAGCTGTTGTGGGGTAAGGTAGGTATTTTGTGAGTAGTTTAATTGTGTGTATTGAACCTTTTCAACCTGTTTCATGACTTTTTCCCATTTTTCATCAGAGATTTCTGTTCCTAGATCGGATCCCATTTATCTCTGATTCCTGAGTTAGCACTCTATTGTTGTGTGCTAGGTAAATTGTAAGGTATAGTGACAGCTTCCTTCTGGTGCCAAGATACAGTAGTCCCTGCATTGGTATCAAAATAGCCGTCTCCATTCGACAATGCTCCTACCTCAAGCATGCATTATAATGTAATGCACTATGTTATGAAAAGCCCAACTTCTATTCCACATGTAGCCCTCATATCCTGAAATGTGTGCAGGCCTTTGTTTGTGTTGAGGTCACCCACAAGTGACATTACGGCGCCTCATCAGGTTTGCACGTCATGCCTCAAGTATGGTACCTTGCATCTCAATCACTGGCTATAGCGGACTGTGAAGCAAATGTAGGGAGCCGATTGTGTGTGTGTAAATATTTGCACCAGCATTTTCTCACCACCATCATCAGGTCGGTTGTGTTGGACAGCGTTCTGGGGGTGCTCATGATCCAGGAGAATGTAGGTTTGCCACTGAGAACCCACACCACCTCTGATCTCGTCACACAGGGACCATCCCCCAGCCAGTGGATCGGCAAATACAGTTATGGTGCAGTGTGGTATATTTCATAGTTGGTGGCACCTATGCCCCCTTTCAGCAAAGGACTCTGCAGCTTTCGTAATGCAACTATTTTCTTGCCATTACCCCATATTAAATCTGATAGAAGATTGTGAAGATCCTTAAAAATGAAACAGGGAAAGAGTATCAGCAGGGCTGCAAAGAGATATATTAGTCATGGTTGTATTTGCATTTTAGCTACCACTACTCGACCCATAGGAGAGAGTGGGAGGGTCATCCATAAAAAAGAGATCTTCAGATTGACGTAAGAGCTCTGCCCAGATTGCCCTCAATGAGGTCATTATCTACATGGAATATACACACTTCCAAGTATTTAATAATGTCAAGTCGCCATTTCAGCCTGGTCCGTAGCGCAGTTCTTCTGCGAGTGTCAAGTAAAAAACCTAAAAGGAACAAACAGGATTTAGTCATGTTAATTTTGAGACCCAATTGTTCCTTGAACTTATCCAGTGCTCCATTAGAATCAGGAAAGATTCATATTCATTCCAAAGATAAACCAATGCATCGACAGCATACAAGGATTATTACATGCCACCTGTCAAATGCTTTTATCCCCCAATTTAAGGCCGTCATATGCAGCATGCATGCCAGTGGCTCCATGGCTAATGCATATATTAGTGGAGAAAGAGGCCACATCTCCCTCAAAAGATCTGATTATCCCTATGG
Organism: Pleurodeles waltl; assembly: GCF_031143425.1. Classification (NCBI taxonomy): domain Eukaryota; kingdom Metazoa; phylum Chordata; class Amphibia; order Caudata; family Salamandridae; genus Pleurodeles; species Pleurodeles waltl. Next base: position 830,040,589 of record NC_090438.1, read on the forward strand.
GGACTCCTGCTGTGTCTCCTTTCAGAAGCCATGCCAACATCCTGCCAGCTCTCTCTCCATCCCCAGATGTTAAGCTATGTAGTCCCTATAGTTAAGTTTTCCCAGTTTATCAGTTAATTCTATATGTTTCTGGCAGTGTGCACAGAGCTGTACAACTCTCTCAGTCTGTGTGGGTGATACAATTTCAGTTTGACCTGGGGGCCTGATCCTGCATGCTCTGGTTGTGGGTGCTTGTGTATGGGAGCACCACCCACCTCCGCTGGTTAAAGGCTGTAGATCCTCGGTCAGGGACTGGATCAGGTCTGGCAATTGTATCCCCACCCCCAATAGGCCCGCTCACTGGTTCTATACAGCCTGATCATTTTAGTTTATGTCTGGCCCTGGGTCACCTCCTGCTTCGAAGCACCACCACCTCCTCACCTTCCAGCACTAAAGGCCCTGCTCCTTCAGTTGTCCACAGATCACGGGCACGCCCAGACTATGTTCGTCGTAGAGCCCAGTGCCCAGCCGCAAGTTAGCAGTGCCACTTCCTTCAGGGGCACTACAATGAATGTTGCACAAGAACATTGTCTGCATCACTGCAAGTGGAGCACCCCATAGATGTCACACCAGGAGTATTAGCTGTGGGCAACTGGGTGAAACTGAACAAGATGCTGTAAGATTTTTCCAGAGCCTTGCCAGAGCTCATGCAGTACATCCATTCCAGCCTCCATCTTGGCCACAGACCCCAGTTAGCATGCTTTTCACACGGTTTTAGTTAGAGGCTACCAGAAAGCACATGCTGTCTAATGGCAAAATAACTATTTGCAGTTTACGAAGAATTTACAGTGAGCTTTAAGCCTGCCTATCATTGGTTGGCTTCATTACAACTCTTATTTGCTTGCTTCCAATACGATGGCCTGCTTTGTTCATCTTGTGTTTGTCCATCCTGGGAGCATACCCTCTTTACTTGTGTCCTTCCACTGCTCACTACTGGAGAATTATAGTTTTCTTTTTGTTAAAGCACTCCATGAGAATGCATGTGTGTTCCAGCAGTCTCCTTCTTGTGCTTCTCTCCCCCATCCCATGTTGCTCTCTCTCATCAGTGTGCTTTTCTACCCCACATTCATTGTTGCTATGCTTCGCCTGAGTGCTTCTATCCCTCACGCTCCATGTAGCCGTCAACCTATGTGTCTTACAACCCTCCTTATTGCACACTCCCTTTTGTGCTTTTTCCCCCCACTTCCTACCCAGTACCGTGACCCCATTTTCGGATGAGCTCTCTAACGTGACAGTAAGATATTGCTACACATTGAAAACATCACTGCCTGTGAGCAGTTTCGGACTGGCCTGTGGGACAATTGGGCAGTGCCAGAAGGGCTGGTTTGACAGGTCAGCATGTGGGCAGGTTTTTTGGATGGGACATCGTTTTGGATTACTCAACTGAGCCTGTACATTTCATACAAGACATGTCATGGGGCAGACTCTTTTAGATGTAAGTCTGTAATTTCTTAAAAATGACTTTGTCTAGCTGTAAAGTGTTACGGTTAGTATCAGGTTTGAGGAGTTCCTATCCCAGAGGCACTAGTGCATAAAGCATGGTGGCCCGAATGGCAGCAACAATTGAGTTTTGCACTCAAAGGTTGCTTTGTGCCAGGAGTTGGAGTGGAAGTAGTGTCAAAATGCATTGTTTTAGTCAAGACCAACCCACCTCCTATATAAGCAAAGGAAATTAAAGGGAAAAGACTACTGCAAATGGCCCTAGGATTTCACAAAAAAACAATCAACTAATATAGTGTAATCTGGCTTTGAGCAAAACCCTAGGGCCAAATTTACAAGGCCCTAGCGCCTCATTGTGCCACATTAGCATCATTTTTTTTATGCTAATGTGGCTTAATGAGGCAAAAATTGATGTGCCATATTAACAAAGTGGCGTAATGCATGCATTGCGCCACTGTGCGACCCCTTGCGCTACACTATGCCTGCACCAGGTATAATGTATGAAAGGGGCATTCCAGCATTAAGATGACACAAAAATGGCACAATGAAATCTACAAGATTTCATTGCACCATTTTTGGCATCATTTTTAATGCCTACTCAAAGCAGGCATTAAAAGGATGGACCCATTGAAATCCATGGGCCTCCTTGCACTTTGCTCCACTAGCGTCAAAGTTTTGATGCTTGTGGTGCAAAGTGCGACAATAGCGTAAAAAATGTTGACGTTATTGGCCCTAACGTGTGCCATGTGCACCGTATTGTAATACTGCGTTCCTATGGTGTTGTTAGATGGTGGTGGGGGTGGAAGAAATCGGGTGTATCAGTACTGATGCACCAGATTCTTGTAAATCTGGGCCCTACTACTAAATTGGACCAGTCACAATCAAATGGGCAATAGGAGGTTGTATGCTATTCCCAAGTGTAACATGTAATTTAAGTAAAATTTTACATTTCACACTACTTACCCTTTTTTTGGTTCTCATCATGTAGAAATGTGAACTTGATGCTTTGTCCGGAGCACAGTGTTAAGGTTAAGCACAATTGCTCCACCATTGCAACATAGAGCAAACAGCATCATGCTTAGCCTCTTTTTATTTTAGATTTCGGCAGACGGATACACCGTCACAACGGTGATGGATATCCCATCCGCCGAAATATAAATCCCATTATTTCCTGTGGGATTTATATTTTGGCGGACAGGATATCTGTCACCGTTGTGGCGAAGAAACCAATCTGCCGAAATCTACATCAGGCCCTAAGATAATTGGGGCCAGATTTACGAGAGGTGGTGCTGCACCCAGTGCAGCGCCACTTTTCTTGCGCCCATTAGCGCCCCCGTAATGCCACCATGTGTGTGCTGTATGTAAGATACAGCGCACCATGGTGGTAGTTAGGGAACTGGCATCATAATTTTTTACGCATGTTCAGAGCTTTGCAGTATTAGCGTCAAAAATGTTGACGCCAATCCTGCAAAGCCCTTTGAGGCCCATTATAAACAATGGTGTGTCTCCTTTTAATGCCTGCTCTGAGCAGGAGTTAAAAGTGCTAAAAAAAAGACACAAGAAAACTCTTAGATTTTTTTGTGTCATTTTTTCAGTCCCCCTAATGGGGAAACGCCCCCTTTGCATAATTGTGCCTGGCACAGGCATAATGTAGCGCAAAGGGTTACAAAGAAGAACAATGCATGCATTGTGCCATTTTGTAAATTCTGCGCAGTGATTTTGGCCTTGTTAGGCCACATTAGTGTAAAAAACAAAAAGGAAGCTAATTTGGCACAAGGAGGCGCTTAAATCTGCCCCTCCTTTGCTATTCACGTTCCGACTTGTGAAAAAAACAAATCAAATCAGTATATTTCGAATGCAAATACACCTGTTTGGATATTAAATGTTTGAAGATGGGAGTTTTCAGAATGAGGGGACTGGGGGATGAGGGAAATGGCATTCTTAATCGCAGACATTAAATTAGGTAAATTTGTGAGCTGGAGATCCTCACTGCCACCTTTTATCCCACGTGGCTGAGAGGTAGGTTCAGGTCAGAAAAGGAAACTGCGTTTTTGTGTTTTCTTAACCTGAAACAGACATTTGGCTCGGTAGACAGAACAATTTTCTGGAAAAGACTTACGCTTGCTGGTATATATATCATAGTGTAATGAAATACATCATTGCGAAAATGTGTATTTGTTTAGCGGTTATCATTGAAATGACTACAACATATGAAACAAAATGATTTCTAATTTAATGCAGACTTCTGGGATTTTATTTGCAATAGTATCGTTCAATGTTGTTCCATAACTAAGCACAAAATTATATAGAGATTGTCTTTTAGTATTACTATGGCAAGTTCATTTTCCCCATTACATAGTGTGGGTTTTTGAAAGGTTGATGAGTAGACACAATACGTTTACAAGCCCCTTGTGCCTCTTTGTGCCACAGTAGCGTCATTTTTTTAATGCTAATGTGGCGTGAAAGATGCAACTTCCCCCCTGCCATATTTACAAACTGGTGCAATGCATGCATTGAGCAACTGTGTAACCCCTTATGCCACGTTATGCCTGCGCTAGGCATAATGTATGGAAAGGGGGTGTTCTACCGCAGGGATGCCCAAAAAAACAGTGCAGTGCAATTTACTAAATTTCACTGCTCCATTGTTGGCATCATTTTTAGCACCTCCTCCAGGCAGGCTTTACATTTTTGCATCCATAATCTCGTATGGGCCTCCCTGTCCTTCACTGGACTAGCGTAAAAAATGTTGGCGCTAGTGCAGCAAAGCAGCACAATAGCGCCAAAAACTTTTGACGCTTGTGTGATATTGTGCAACATGGTGCACTGTATTGTAAATACAGCCCGCCCATTGTGCAGTTGGGGGGGGCATAAGAAAAGTGACACATCAATGCTGATGTGCCACTTTCTTGTTAATATGTACCTTCTTATTTATGGGTGTGTAAAATTATTCTGTTGTCTAACATATAATTGCAGAATTCTCAGTTTTGTCGAAGATCTTATTACTCAGATGCTGAGGGACCGACCTCCACCATATGTGGTGCACAAGGGGGGGGTCCAAGTACTAGCACAGCTCCAACTGCCCCAGCACAGGCAATGGGGACAGTGAGTGCAGTAAAAGTTGATAATGGACAGGTACAAGGTGTGCTGCAGAGTACTCCTAATGTATTGACTGCGTCGGTAGTCCAGGCACAGATGCACCCGCCACTGATACAGAGAATTTATCCTGAAGTACCAATTCTTGAGACAACTTCAAACTTAGTGGTGCCTACAGAACAAGTGGTTCCAAGACCATTGTTGGTCCAGACTGAGCCGACTCCGATATTGATGCCCCAGGCACAGCCACAGGATATGCCGAGGTTTACACCATGAACAGGGACACAGTCAGATTTGACCCCGGTAATGAATCAGAGTATGGGAGTAACCCTTCCACAGAATGCGGGAGCTAGAGCATCCCCAGATACAATATCGTTGTCGGTTACTGTTGGTCCAGCAGTACCATTGTTTGTGCAGAAGAAGTCACAGAGCCTCGTGAGGAGGGGGCTGAGAGAACATGTGCTTCCATGGGTCAGACTTTTGATGGATCCAGGCCACTGATGGCTCTTACTCCACTAGTCGCACTTCCCGATGCTGTAAATGGTCCGAGTGTCAGTCAGAGCTTGAAGCTCTTGACACCGCAACCTCCAGGTGCAGCAGGTGCCATCAACAAATGCGAGTAACATTACGTTAGAGGGATTGACAGCACAGCAGCTGAATGAGTGGTTAGACAGTCTGAAAACCCCACAGGATATGTCTAAAAGTGAGGAGCCGATTGCTCGTGTTAGGTTGAGTACGGAAATAACTGAACTAGTCGAAGGGACAATGGGGGTGAATAGGTTGGAATCCTATACAAAAGAAGAGCTGAGATACCTATGTCCGAGAATCACATGAGAGGTGGGTAAGATACATCAGAGACTGGCAGACCTAGCAGAAAAACATGATATTGAAATCTGGAAAACAAAACATTTGAAAAGGAGTTACAGGTTAGATTTTGAGGCAAAGGATTTGGAACATATGAGGTCAGCCGGAATGAAAACGCAGCTTAGGGAATTAATGCAAAGTGCTCAGATATGGGGAGCATTAGAAAAGTGAGACGGCAGATGGGAGAAGAAGGATAAACGTAAACGAGATTCACAAGAAGGGTCCGAAAGTGTACAGAAAGATAAGGATCTAGTGAAAATTTTACCAATGAGGGAGATTCGAGGAGGGCAGTTTGTTCATGTTCCTTGGCACAGCAGTGATATTCTGTCATTCACAAAATGATTATCCAAAATTGAGGGAGAAACTGGTCGAATGGTACCAGAAAACAGATAGATTTGTGAATCTTTTGAAATGCTTGTGGGAAGACCTGAATACTTTACTAGAAATAGTAGTTCCAGCTGATTTGTGGGTTGAATGCAAACGAGCTGTAGATTGGTCGACGAGTAAACCAGAAAGGGATAGGACTACAGGTGCATCATCTCCTGAAGTAATGAAGCATTATTATAAGGTGATTGAATTCCTGAAGACGAGAATTTTGCCTAAAAATATTGATTGGCATAGAATTGACAGGACAGTGCAAGAGGTAAAGGAGTCGATACATGCATACTATGAGAGATTTTTAAAGGCATTCAAGGAGTACAGTGGCAAGGAAGCGATCGAGCCAAAAGACATGTTGCATTTTGTGTTCAGGTTTGTGGAAGGAGTGAGACCTGAAATAGGTCAGATGATTAAGAGTAATTTGATTTGTTGGAAAGTGAAGCCAATTGATGAGGTGTCACAGTATGCAAAATATTGTAGTGATGAGATTGAGTTGAAGCAGAAAAAGCTGAAGGAGAAAGCTATGGTGATGCAGATTAAGGCAGCTCAAACAGGAGCGCAAGGGACTTTCGTTCAGCAGAGACAACAGCAGCAGGGAACTGTCATGTTCCAGCCTCAGATGAGAGGTAGGGGTCGTGGAGTCAATATAAATAGTGGTCCGCATCTGAGTACTGTTGTGGTTCAAAATGATGTGCAAGGGATGAAAAAGATGTTACCGTGTCACAGTTGCGGAGCCGTGGGACATTGGAAACGGGAGTGTCCGATGACGGTGCAGGAAGGTGTTGTTCAGCAAAGTGGTGACATCAATACATTTCAAAATGTACGAATACCAAAAATGAGGGGTCCTAATCCAAATTTTCAGAATAATGTGAATCAGATGCAGAATTTCAACCCATGCAGCAGGTGCAATTGCCTCGTGCACAAATGACACAGTGCAACCAGTACAGCAGCAGATTCCTATGGTACCTAGACAGCAAATGTAAATACCTCAAGCCCTGATGGAGCAGCAACAGATGATGCTTACTCAACAGGTCACAGGTCAGAGACAAGATAGAAGTAATAACACCATGCACCAATTCCCATTACACAGTGAGAGTGAAATAAACAGTGATTGGATGAGTGATAGTTTGGATGAAGAGCCATGCATGCTTGCAGCCTCCTTAGAGGTAGATCAGAGGGGACCCTTTGTGAAAGGAAGAGTAATGGGTCACAAGGTATCATTTTTGGTGGACACGGGGGCTACATGCTCCACAGTGAGGAGTGTAGAAGTCCTGAACTTACCTCTTTCAGGAAGAACAGTTCAGGTTGTGGGGGTAGCGAATAAGCATTTGACAAATCTGATCACAGATCCAGTGCAAGTCGAGAGTGGCAATTTTCAAAGACTGCGTAGGTTTTAGATTGTGATTTCAGTCCAGTATCCTTACTGGGAAGGGACTTATTGTGCAAGACCAAATGTTCGATCTCTTGCTCAACTGCTGGGACAGAGATTCAGACAAATAGTGATGATGAAGAAGAATTAACTCCAGAAACTGAAAGTGACACTACCAATGAAGAGTGCCCATTGATTGAGCTTTTCCCAATGTTTACAGTAAAAGAGCTTCATTCAGATTTGCAGGGAACAGTACAAGAAAACATGTGGGATCTAACAGGAAAAGAAGTAGGTTTGCTCAAGGGAGTGGAGCTGATTAAGGTTACTTTTAAGCCAAATGTAGTGTTTCCACAGCTTCCACGGTACAATATGCCACAAGATGTCCTAATGAAAGTAGCGCAGATAATTGGAGATTTTGTGAAGCAGGGAGTCCTAAAAGAAGTGCTTATCAGCCCATGTAATTCACCTATAATGGGTTTGAAAAAGCCTTGTGGAAAGGTGTGAATTTTGCAGGATTTGAGAAAGGTAAATGACATGGTGGTCAAATGTTGTCCAGTGGTGTCAAATCCAGCAGTAATAATGTTCCAGATTCCATGAGATGCAGAATGGATCACAGTGGTTGACTTGTCACAAGCCTTCTTTTCTATGCCTCTTCATGAGAATAGTCAGTTTCTCTTTAGTTTCAAATTCTTAGCCAGAGTCTATAGTTGGTGCAGACTTCCTCAAGGGTACACAAAGTCACCTTCCTTGTTTAGCCAGATCCTGAAAAAGAACCTGGAGTCATTGGAATTGCCGTTTCAATCGACTGTGGTATTATACATTGCCGACTTGCTCACTGCCTCCAGCACAAGGAACGAGTGTAAGTACGACTCGATTGCCCTATTGAATCATTTGGGAATATTTGGTGATAAAGTGTCACCATTGAAATTACGGTACTGTCAGAAGATGGTGAAATATCTGGGTCACCAAATTGAGAAAGGGTTGAGGAGAAGTTCCAGAGAAAGAATCACAGTGATATTGCAGAGAAGTCCTCCAACTTCACAGAGAGATGTCTGGATGTTTCTGGGAATGGTGGGTTATTGTCGTCAATGGATTCAAAATTTTGCTGAGATTTTAGAGCCACTACAGAAGTTGACACATAAGGATGTCACTGATTCCATAACGTTAGATCAGGAACAGATGAAAGCGTTCAATGAGTTGAGAGAGAGTTTGTGCAGAGCTCCGGCGTTGGGTATGCCTGATTACACAAAACCATTCACATTGTTTTGTCATGAATGTGATGCTTGTTCTTTGTCTGTATTGACACAGGTCCCTGGAGGTGCGTATCACCCAGTAGCCTATTTTTCAGCTACCTTGGACCCAGTCGCAGCAGCCTTACCGGGTTGTTTGCGTACAGTTGCCGCAGTTGGTCAAAGTCTTTCACAATGTGAGGGAGTAGTGATGGGATATCCCCTGACGGTAATGGTCCCTCACTCGGTTGAGATTTTACTGACAAGGACGAAAAGACATTATTTGACTGGTGCCAGACTGACAAGGTATGAGACGAGCATTTTAGGTGCTCCAAATGTAACATTGAAAAGATGTACAGTGCTGAATCCGGCAACTTTACTTCCAAGTGATATTGTTGAAATTGAAAAAGCAGAAGACATTGAGCATGATTGTCTTGAGGTAACTGAGTTGTGCACAAAACCAAGACCTGAAAGCAGAGATACTCGATTGGAAGAAAATTATCAAACTGTCTTTGTTGATGGTTCATGTCTCAGAGATGGTACAGAAACGTTGAGAGCAAGATATGCCATGTGCACAATTACAGGTACTTTAGAAGCTTCTTGGCTTTGAGGAGTATATTCTGCACAAGTAGCAGAATTGGTTGCTCTTACTAGAGCGTGCCATGTGTCTGCTAGACTGAGAGTCACAATCTATACAGATAGACAATACGGATTTGTTGATGATTTTGGTCAATAGTGGTCACAAAGACGTTTCCTGTTCTATACTGGTTCACCAGTGAGAAATGGCGAAAGAATAAAAGAATTGTTGAATGCAATAGAATTGCCCAAATAAATTGCCATGGTAAAATGCAGTGCACATCTGAAATCACAGTACTACGTGTCACTGGAAAATGGGGAAATGGATATGCGGATCAAGTCGCAAGGTTTTGCACATTGAACTGTATATCGTTCAAAGGCAAGTGGGAATAGATGTCTGAAGAAGACACCACATGTACAAGTTATGCATTAAAGGTGATTGACACAATGGAAGAGTTGAAAACTTTGCAAAGTAATGTAGAAAAGGAGGAGAAAAGGCTGTGGCTTAAATTGAAATGCATGCAGAGACAGGACGAGCAATGGGTATCAGAAGAGGGCCAAATGGCTCTGCCAAATAGTTTGTTATAACAAATGACAAGATACTATCTAAGTCAGGCACACATTGGGAGGGATGCCATAGTTAGTTTGTTTAAAATCGATTGGTTTACCGCGTAGTTTAGACAAGCCGCAGATTAAATGCAGGGAAAGGGACCGTGGTAAACTTGAGCCACATTGGACGAGCAGGAGGTCCATTCAGCAGAATGCAATTGGATTTCATTGAGATGCCTGCATGTGGAGTTTTGAAATACGTGTTTGTGATTGTTTGCATTTTTACTCACTGGATTGAAGCGTACCCTACAAGACGGAATGATAGTCTCACAGTAGCAAAGCTATTGCTTAGAGAGTTGATAGCACGTTTCAGATTTTTGATCTCTTTAGAATCACATAGGAGAACACACTTTAATAACGAGGTGATTAAACATTTGTGTGCAGCACTAAACATTGAGCAGAAATTACATTGTAGCTATCGCCTTGAAGCATCAGGACTAGTGGAGCAGATGAATGGTACTTTGAAATCAAGAATTGCCAAGATGTGTGCAGCTACGAATTTGAAATGGCCAGATGCATTGCCCTTGGTGTTGATGTCAATGAGAAACACACCCGACCGGAAAACAGGACTGTCACCCCACATGATTCTTATGGGCAGAGCAGTGAGGCTGCCAGCAGTTCCAGCCAATGCACTTGTCAATAATACAGATGATTTGGTGTTGGAGTACTGCAAGGGTCTGGATGATGTGGTTCGCTCTTTCACTCAGCAGGTGGAGGCCGCCACACTGCCACCAATTCACGATCCTGGGCACAACCTGAGAGCTGGCGATTGGGTTGTTGTCCGCAAGCACGTGCGCAAGACGTGTTTGGAGCCTCGTTGGCAGGGACCTTACCAGGTGATCTTCACGACTACGACAGTTGTGAAGTGTGCAGGAATTCCGAACTGGATTCACGTGAGTCACACGAAGAAAGTGGCATGTCCACTGGATCATGAAGAAGCATTGTTGAGACCACCAACAATCATGAAACAAGTTGCAGCACCTGAACCAGAAAAGGAGCCTTCAATCGAACGAGAACTTGTGGAAGATGGTTCTATCACCCCTGTAAGAGACGAAGGTGAAGAATTACAGTAGGGTGCTGGAGAATCAATCTCAACGGATACAACAGGGGAGCCTAGCACAGTGGGGGTTCTCTCAGAAGTAGACGGTTCTGAGAAACAAACAGAGCAAGTGCCAGACCAAGGAGGGGAGGGAGTAGAGTTGGATCAAAGCCAATGTGATCTGACTCCTCCTGAGCCGGTTGCAGGTCCATCAAGAGAAAACACCATAAAAAAGAGAAGGAGAAGAATCCAATCCTGAGACAAATATTAACAGAAGGTACAAGGAAGGGAGACAATTGGCCTGAGTCACAAGTAGAGAAAAGAAAGGAAGTGGTCATTGATCAAACAATAGAGGAAGAAGTAGATACTACGAGAAAGGAAGAATTAAGTGAAGGAGAGTTGAGTGGTGATCGAAAGTTAAAAAGAGAGAGAATAGCAAGTTGAAGATACTCAGGTCCTGAATAGGCATTCGCAGCTACAAACGAATGGCAGCACAAGTTTATGTCTTTTTGTTTTGATAGGGAAGTTCCGAGTCAATATTTTGATGTAACCTCAGAAGGAACAAGGAATTGAACTGTTGTAAATTATCTAAGAATTATTTTGAGAAAAAGAGACTGTTGAAAGTCAACTGGAAAAGACATTGATAACCTGATTTGACATTTGAAAACCAGTTGTGACAAGTTGCTAATCGATATTGACAAGGATAAGGGTTCCTGGATGTGAAACTGAGCTGCTGAAAGAAGAATTGTTTACTTTTTATTTTTTCTGCACTTCTGCTTTCTGATTCTTTACAGATCATGGCTGAGTTCGAAAATCAGGTTAGGGATGCTAATCGCTGTAAATATATGAGCATTTGATTGGCAATTATGTGGGATTTTGTTTATAGTAGTGATTGTGGGTATGTCTGTTCTTGATGCGAAAGGAGCCATCCATATCACTGCTTCTGAGACTACTACAGTAACGGCTTTGGAGAAGTTTAAGTCAGATGAGAAATATTTGCATCGCTATACTAATGCTCAAGGAGAACTTTCTTCTAACATCTTCTATTGTTTGTTGAGTGAGTATGTTGAGACGATGGATGCAAGGGATTGTCTTGTGAGTACGCAAATTCCTTTGTCAGTTGAGGAAGGAGTTACGTACCATAGTCTTCCATTAACCTACGGGATAAGATGTAGTCTGCTATTAACAAGGTTGGTTCTGTTGGAGTATATTCAGTATTTTTATTCCAATAATGATGTAGTGTTCTCGTTTGTCCCCATCATTAGGTATCTGAGTACAGTAGCTAAGAACCATGATATAGTATTGTTTAGAGGATTCTTTGAACCTACACTAATGTTTGGAACGGCTTATGCGCACAAAAATAACCAAACATGCTTGCTTACACCTTTAGAGAAGAGCTTCTTAGGACATACTGATGATAGGAGTGAAGCATTAAAAGAGAAATTAGAAAAAGGCTTAGAGAAAAGGACTTACAAGAATTATTATACTTATACTGCAATTAAGACGCAAGGGGAAACCAGCTTTAGATGCATTACATGTAGGGAAGCTTTGTATATATGGGCCAAAATTGTGCACTGACACTTTATTTGTGGGTACGAGCAAATGTAGGCATGTATTTTTGTCCAGAGTAAGTAGGCTTTTATGCTGAATAGTCAGGACCCTGCAATTCCAGGTATCTATTATATTTGTAGACTTAATGCTTATTACCGTCTTCCAAGAGGATAGTATGGGACATGTTATTTGGGAATAGTGTTCCCAAAGATTTACCAGATAGACGACATGAAAAAGTTTCTGAAATTGACTGAATTACATCATAAGAGACAGAGGAGGGAATCCTCTTCTGCAATAGCGAGAGATACATTTGGTGCGGTGATTCCTTCATTAGGAGTCATCCTGAATTCGATCAAGATTTGAAAGTTGTCTACAATTGTGGATAACATGCTGACAAATTTTACAGGGGCAAGTCTCCTGATAGATACTGAATTGGCTGCGGATAGAGCTATGACACTTCAAAATCGTCTTGCTTTAGACATCCTTCTAGCGAAGGACGTCGGAGTCTGTAAAATGATTAACTCTAGGCATTGCTGTTCATACATTTCTAACAATAGTAAGGAGATAAGAGACTTACTAACTAAACTGACTAACTCAAGTAGTGACTTGAAGAAATTGAAAGAACCAGGGGGCAAATTTATACTCCGTTTGCGCCGGAATTGTGTCGTTTTTTTTGACGCAATTCCGACGCAAAACTAACTCCATATTTATACTTTGGCGTTAGACGCGTCTAGCGCCAAAGTCCATGGAGTTTGCGTCATTTTTTAGCGTGGACACCTACTTTGCGTTAATGATATGCAAGGTAGGCGTTCACGTCTAAAAAATTGACTCCGAGGCATGTGCGCCGTATTTACACTCCCGGGCAAAATTCACGCCCAGGAGTGGGCGGGTCAAAAAAAATGACGTACGCCCGCTTTTGCGCTGTTTTTTAGCGCCTGCAAAAGGCAGGCGTTAAGGGACCTGTGGGATCTGAAGGAGCCCAGAGGTGCCCTCCCATGCCCCCAGGGACACCCCCTGTCACCCTTGCCCACCCCAGGAGGACACCCAAGGCTGGAGGGACAAATCCCAGGGACATTAAGGTAAGTTCAGGTAAGTGTTTTTTTTTTTTTTTGTGGCATAGGGGGGCCTGATTTGTGCCCCCCTACATGCCACTATGCCCAATGACCATGCCCAGGGGACAGAAGTCCCCTGGGCATGGTCATTGGGCAAGGGGGCATGACTCCTGTCTTTGCTAAGACAGGAGTCATTTCTATGGGGGTTGGGAGTCGAAAAAAATGGCGCAAATCGGGTTGAGGCAAAAAATTTGTCTCAACCTGACTTGCCCCATATCCCCCTACGCCGGCGCTGCCTGGTGTACGTCGGTTTTTTCCACGCACACAAGGCAGCGCCGGCGGCTAACGCCGGCTAACGTCATTGATTAAATACGGCTCCCGCATGGTGCTTCAGAATGGCGTTAGCCGGCGCAAATTTTTTTGACGCAAAACTGCGTTAGTGCAGTTTTGCGTCAAAAAGTAGAAATATGGCCCCAGGTGTGTGGGAAAAGGTAGGAAAAGTATTTGCTTCAGTGGGAAATTGGCTTAGTAACATTTGGAAAGGGGTACTACTAAAAATCATACAGGGAATATTGATTGTAATTGCTTGCATATTAGGAATATGGGGATCATGTACATTGTGTCAAAGGATTAAATTGAAAAGGTCTAAAAATAATCAGAGGAAAGAATTTATAGGGAAGATCTTAGGAGAAGATAAAATGCTGAAGAGATCGAATTTGAATGGTAAAGGAAAAAGTAGTGTGATGACATATTTAGTTAACACAAAATGACAAAAATGATTAATGAGTGTTAATGTGTTACAATAATGAATTTGTTAGAAAATGGTTAACATAGGAAAAAATTAATGTGCACGTTTGAAATTGTGACCTCGGAGAATTGCCACCAGCATTCACGAAATGTACTAATAAGTGACTAGCATACATGAAATATAGAGAACATATTAAAATTATGTAGTAATATGTCATATTGAGAGTTATAACCTATGTCTTACAATAATTGTAGATAGGTTAATGGTCAATGCAAGGGGGAAGTAACCTAGACTTCCACGGTAATCAAATGGCTAAAGTAATTCTATGCGTACAACCAATGTAACGTCAATAGACACTTATTGCATTATATATTTCTTTGCACATGTTATTCCAGACATTAAACGTATATTTCGTTGAACATGTTATTCTGAACGTAAAGTTCGCATTCGCCTGAATAGGTGCTCCTAGTACAAACAGTGAAGGTGATGCAAAAGTGCAGGTAAGTGAAGGTGATATATACAGTATGTACAAAGGTGGCTTTAAGAAAATTATGAACTTCTAGTGGCTCCTTCAGTCCAGGAAGCCCTAAAGTCTCATAAGGCTTCTTTATGTTTATATATTCCACTCTCATAGGTATGTCGACATTTCGACCCCGTTGTAAAGAAGAATCAAATGGGGGTCATCATCAGGACAGTAAAATTCAGCTGGTAGCACCTATGGGTAGTATAAATATCTAAATTACTAAAGGTCCGGTGATTCAGAGTATGACTTAAATAAGTGCGGGGAGTCAACACTCACCTAAACTCCAGTGCAGCAAGGCAATCTGGTGGTCAGGGACATCTTCCTGGTAGGAAAATGGCATCAGTGTGGTGATCTGTTTATGTGCTAGTTGTATAGATTGTAATCACAGAGTGATCCGTAAACACTTACAGGTAATGGGAAGTGCCCAACGTCTGGGGTCAACAATTATCCAGTGGATGGTGTGTGGTCTAGGTACCACAAAGCGCTGATCACATATGTTATCCAGGGCTCAGGTTATCTAAAAAACACAACATTGGTGTATACTAATCATTGTATAATTTGTGTGAATCAAAGGGGAAACACTAAAAACAATAATAGGTGTGTGAGCACTTACTGATCAGAAAATTCTGATGGTATCATATTCATCAAGCCAGGGCAATCATCAGCAAGCTCATGGAGACATGTCACGATGTATCGTGTCTTATTTGCATGTAGCGAGATGAAGCCGCAGGTAATGGATGCGTACTGGCTTAAGAATGCTGCGCTTCCATTTTGGAGCGAGCATTCAATTCAGTGATTGGTCCATGGGACTGCCAATCACAGTGTACAGTCTTCCATTGTCGAATGGCAATGGGATTATGCCGCTGAAAGCCGACGGACCATGGAGGGAAGGTTCCCCATCTGGTCCGCTCCGCTCGTGTGCGTCACACGCTTGCAGCGGGATCCTGGCAGGTCCCATATAGCCGATGTTTGTAGAAATGACACACAGTGCGCGGGACACTTTATCGTGTCTATTATGGTATTAACATGAGAATACAATCAGAATTGAATAATGTCAGTGTGAGTAGCTTATGGTAATAAAAACATATATGATGAAAATCATGATGTGTGCCCTATGTTATCAAGAGGACCATAATAGGTCATCTATCCAATGCATACTCACATGAATAATCCGGTGGTACAGTTTGAATTGTACAGTGAGGAAAAACACATCAAAACATAAATAGTCATGCGTCTGGTGTTTCATAATAGCAGTTACTGGAGTAGGTAATCTATAAATAACTAACGCCCAAGAATAATCAAGCGGTACAGATGAGTTGTACAATTATAAAGAAACATATCAAACCGTGCAGTCACATAGTTTATAAAATACAACGACAAAACATAGATTAATCATGCATGTGGTGTTTCATACTAACAGTTGCCGTAGTAGGTAATCAATAAATGGTAACGCACATATAGTCAGGCGGTACAATATGAATTGTACACTGCGGAGAAACACATCATCGTGTAAGGGCATAAATTGTTCCTGAAAGACCAAAGTATCAGGGGTCCGGGATGTCGGACTGTGTGGAAAAAGGGGGGCCCTGATGGTCCTGGAGCACAAGGAAATGTGACTCTATGTAAATCATGTATGTGTGTGTACCTATTGCTATTGTCTCTCAAAGGGAAGAGTGGCGCCAATCCTCAATTGTGTTCAGTCCCTCTCTGATGGTGCCACATTTCTCTATCCAGAATAGCTCTTGTTTTGATAAGATGTACTCTTTATCTCCGCCCCTTGGTCCCAAGGAGATTTGTTCTATTATTTGCCATTTAATGTCTTCACACTTATGTTGTAGTGTTTCATAGTGCTCCACGAGCGGAGCGCCTGACTTTTTGCACTTGATCCTACTCTTATGTTGTAAGATTCTACACTTAACTTTTTGTGTAGTCTGTCCTATATATAGCAGTCCGCAGGGGCACCAGATGGCATAGATAACGTCATGTGTGTTGAAGTTGGTAAATTTAGGCAGAGTGAGAGTATAGTTTTTATGAAAAAATTCTGTGGTGTTGAAAGTCATTCAGCATGCCACACAGTTACTGCATTTATGGTGATCGACTACGGCTGGCAAATCCCATAGTGTGTTGCCGTTTCTTTTGGGTGCCTGTGGGAGAAGGGCGCAAGTAAGGGTATCTTTAAGGTTTTTTCCTTTCTTGAAGGAAAATAACAGAGCTCCCTGCATGTGCAGGTGCTCCTTGATCAGTGGCCAATGATGTAAATTTATTTTCTGGATATCATTGCTGGCTGGGTTATATGTAGTGACACACGCCAGCCTATTGTTTTCTGGTTTTGGTTGTTTTGGTTCCAGAAGGGTTTCTCTGTTGTTATACCATGCACGTTTCCTTGCTCTTTTCACTAATCTTTTAGGGTAACCTCTTTCAATCAGTATATTAATCAGGATATCAGATTCTTTGAAGTAATACAATCTCTTTGTACAGTTTCTCCGGAACCGGAGGAACTGTCCAAAAGGGAAGTTATCTCTTAGACCTTTCGGGTGGTGGCTGGAGTAATGTAGTAATGTATATCTGTCGGTGGGTTTACGATATAGTTTAACATATAGTTTAGCATTCTCTACACCTATTTGGAGGTCTAGAAAGGAGATCTTATCTTTACTGGACTTAATGGTGAACTGGATGTCGTTGGATTTTCCATTCAACCATGTGTGAAATTCTTGTAGTTGGGTGGCAGAGCCGCGCTAGATGAGTAAAACGTCATCGATGTCTCTTGAACATTTTCTTATGTGGCATTGGGAAGGGTTTGACTGATTAAAGATGTGTTCGGTTTCATATTCTGCCATAGAAAGGTTTGCTAAATTTGGTGCAAAGGCAGCTCCCATGGCCACTCCTTTGGTCTGGTAGTAGAATTTGTTGTCAAACACAAAGAAGTTCTTACCCATTTGCTATTTCCATCATGGAAATGAGGAACCATGTAGGTACTTGTACCGGTTGTATCCGGGAGTCAGGTATTTTGGTTACTATTGTGAGGGCTTGGCCTTGAGGAATATTAGTATACAAAGATTGTATATCCATAGTGACTGGGATCTCATTCTCGGGAGAGAAATCTAACCCTTCGTATAGCATGATGACATGCATGCTATCCCTAGTGTATGCTTCTGTGAGGGACACAAAAGGTTTGATAAAGTAATCCAGGTATTGGCATAGTGGTTCCACTATAGACCTAGATACTATCGGTCTGCCCGGTGGATTTATCAGACTCTTATGTATTTTGGGTAAGTTATATATTACAGGGATGCGTGGGTCTTTTTTGTTGAGGAATTGATGTTCTTTTTTAGTGACAAACCCTAAATCTAGTCCTCTGGTAGTTAGTTCCAATATTTCAGCTCTCAGTTGTTTAGTGGGATCAGCATTGATCTCTTTGTAACAGTTTTTGTCACTTAGTTGTCTAAGTATTTCGTGCTGATAATCTTTAATATCTTGTGATACTATACCACCTCCCTTAACGGCTGCCTTAATCACTATGTCATGTTTTTCTCTTAGATCTTTTAAGCCTATATTTTCATCGTAAGTGAGATTAAACTTCACATAGCTACGTTTGGTACTTAAGGATTCTATATCTTTTAGTACCATTTTTTCAAATGTAAGTATTTCGACCGGCATGGAGGTCGAGGATGGAATGAATGTTGAAGGAGTCCTAAGGCCTGTAATGCTTTGAGGACCCTATGTGGGGTTGTCCTTAAAGAAATTACTTAGACAAAGACGTCTGAAGAATCTCTGTAGTTAAATCTTTGTTTCAAAAAAGTTGGGCTGAGTCTTAGGTACGAACGATAGGCCCTTACTTAAGACTGTGAGCTCATGAGGTGTCAAATGATGGTGTGACAAATTGAAAATGGGAGCCATGATAGTGGATGTATTGGCACCCACTGTATTATTTCTTTCTATCCTGTCAGTATGTTTGGCAAGAGGAAGAGACAGGTTAGTGGGGTATTACTAGGTGGAATCAGTTACCACGAGTATTGTTGGCGTCTGGTCTGGCATTCCCCATGTGGTTCTTGGAAGTGTACACGTCCTCTGTTCCTCCCTCTGCTTCTCCCTCTTCTCCCTCTCTCTCCGTTCTGTTCTCCGTGGCCCCTCCCTAAAAAAGGCTCAGTGTTTAGTGGGTAGGAAGTGGTGCTCCTGCCTTGCTGTTCGCTATCAGAACTATCTGATGCTGACGTATCGGAGAAGGTGTAATATCTCCTGTGACCACCTCTTCCGCTGTTCACAAATTTGCCCGACTGATCCTGTTTGTAATAGTCCTCATCTAAGTGCGGGTAGGTGTAGGCTTTATCATATTTAGCTATACCCTTAGCAAATTTATCTAGTTTTTTCTTTTGTGTGATGTATGTAAATTCTTTGGCTGTTTTTTGTAAGTCCTCTAGGGCTTGGCGTGCATTTGTTTGTGCGGTGTCGTCTAATATTTCTTTAACTAAATCAGCGATTTCCTTTTCTAGTTTATTTATGTGCTCCAAAGCAGTATCGATACCTAGAACCATCCAGTGTCTGGAACACTGGTTGGCTACAAAGCCAAAGTTGGTCCTATATTTAGGATCTTCAATGAATATAGCAGGTTTGTTCCTTACTTGTAAACCCACTGGTATCACGTTGGAGCATAAATACTCTTTCATCAGATGCCCGTGTAATTGTGTACGTGTCAGTTTCTTTTTTATTATTTCTAGTTTTGTTATTTTCTCTTGCAGGGCATCAACTACAATGGTGGGTGCGGCATCTATGATAGAGGACCAACTGACTATTCTGTTTATGTAGTCCTCGGTATATGAAAGGGTGTCCCTTTCTGTCATTATAATGTGAAATAAAGGTATATGATTAGAACCCGAGGGTTTCGATAGTGATCTACTTACATACAAACGGGCCTTCACAGTCAGTTAACTGCACATTAACATTTAAAGGACGATGAGGCAAATACCCTCTAACCCTTATGACCAGGGTAGTAAATGTGGATAGGTTATATAAGGAGCCACTAGAAGTTCATAATTTTCTTAAAGCCACCTTTGTACATACTGTATATATCACCTTCACTTACCTGCACTTTTGCATCACCTTCACTGTTTTCACTAGGAGCACCTATTCAGACGAATGCAAACTTTACGTTCAGAATAACATGTTCAACGAAATATACGTTTAATGTCTGGAATGACATGTGGCAAGAAATATATAATGCAATAAATGTCTATTGACGTTACATTGGTTGTACGCATAGAATTACTTTAGCCATTTGATTACCGTGGAAGTCTAGGTTACTTCCCCTTTGCATTGACCATTAACCTATCCACATTTACTACCCTGGTCATAAGGGTTATAGGGTATTTGCCTCATCGTCCTTTACATTGCAATAATTGTAGGCCTTAACTTAGTGAGAGTCTTGGCCTAGTCTTGCCAGGCCTCATGCAGAAATCTGAATTTCTTAGCATCTAATAAAAATGTGCTTACAATTGAACTGACCGTGAATTGCTCATTGTTTTAATAAAATGCTTAACCAGACTTTTTTGTGGGAGCCAACGGACAGGATATGATGTTCTAGTAATTGTAACAAAAAATGTGTAACGTGCATGAGATGTGCTTTCCCAGGACTCGAACAATGAAAGCACTGACTGGAGAAGAAGATGCAACATTTTCGATACCTGATGAGCTGGATGATGAGGACATCGTAAAGCAGACCAATCAATGACATGAGAACTGTGAAATATTAGAATACATAGATTTGGAATAATAGAACTATTGGGTAGAGTCATAACTTGTGATTTAATTGACCAGTTGGAAGTTGGGGGATAGTATGGACAACTTCGATATAACAACGTGACAGAGAGACGAGAGTTCAGATGTTAGATGCAGATGCTAGGTGTTGGGGGAGCGAGACTGCGAGATCCCAGAGGTGTTTCGAGATTCTGTCATTGGGCTCATATACTTGAGAGCCTGATGTGATGCTGATCGACTGATGACCTGAGGACGAAGACTGACTCTGTTGCTGATCCATACCAAGGATAGATAGATATGACAATTTGACTGAACCATAACTTTGTGCCTTTCCTTTCTAGGCACCAACTGCGCTGTCTAAATAGCCTTCTTAGCTAGATGTTTTCTAAATTCCTGTTCTAAATTTGTTTTTGCATGAAGTCCCACATGCTGATGTGAATCTGGGTTAGATGAGGTTTTCTTATATGACGACTGACAGATTCAGAGACAAATGGTCGATGTACTGTTTTGCTGAACTCTATGAGTAGAAAAGATTTATTGCCTTTGGTTCTTCAGATGACTTTTGCTAATACATTAGACTATGTTTTGATGCAAGTTTTGATTAGATTATGTTTTTGGCGCCTTATAATAAACTAATACGGAAATTTTGATTGCATTGAATTGGGCTGAATTAATCTCATGACTTAGTATGGTAACTAATAGGGAAATAAAATTACTAAAACATAAAATGAGTTGTGGTTATTCATGACTGAAAGGTCATGGTGTGATGTTTCATTGATTCATTATTAATGACAACTAATGTTTACTACGTTTTTGTGTATTGATTATTTGGAACACCAAGCATACCCTACCTAGGATACTCCATGCGAATCAAAAGGTTCATCGATGTATGCGTGTCCCTTTGTAAGTTTACTTATTAAGGACCAGGCGCGCTAACCTAAGTAGTACCTTTTTTAAGCTTTTTTGCATGCTTGGGCTTCCACAGTCGACCTTGAGTTGTTTTGTGATATGGATTGTACAGTAGTAAAGGATCCAACTAGTATGGAATCCAAGATGGAAGGGAAGCAATGTTATCCATTGGCACTGCAAGAGTGCCAAGGCCTCTGATACAAGAATCCCAATGGGTGCTGCTCCAGATTTAGGCACGAAAGCGCATAAAGGACAAGAATACAATAGGAGTTGCTCTGGGTCATAAAAGGAGGAAAGATCCAGAATAATGTGTCCGGAACCACACCTGCATTGTTCACGCAAGTGGAACAACGCTTGCTGAACAATGCAGGCCTTTTTCTCTGACTTAACCACGCATGTGCTGAACAACGCACCTGCGTGGTTAAGGCAGACAAAAAGGAATATCCATCGGGAGAGGACGTGGTCAGGTAAGTGGGGCTGGGGGGAGTTTTTAGGGGTGGGGGTACGGGGTGAAGGGGTTGGGGTGGTTAGATTTTTTTTTTAAGGAGCGGAGGTGGAGTGTCGGTACTATGGTTTTAAGGGCAGAGGTGGAGGGTCGGGGTTATTTTGCTTTTAGTGGCAGGGGTGGGGGGTCGGGGTAATTTTGTATTTAGTGGGTGTGGGTTTTTAGGGGCAGAGGGTTGGGCTAATTTTGTATTTAGGGCAGGTGGGGGATCAGGTTTTTAGGGGCGGGGTGGGGGGTCAGGGTAATTTTGTATTTGGGGTTGGGGTTTTTAGGGTGGGTGAGGGGGTGGGATTTTAGGGGTTGGGTTGGGGTAATTTTGTATTTAGGGTGGGTGGAGGGGTCGGGTTTTTAGAGGCGGGGTGGGGATTGGGGTAATTTTGTATTTAGGGCAGGTGGGGTGGGTTATTAGGGGTGGGGGGTCAGGTTAATTTTGTATTTAGGGTGAGGACGGGTTTTGAGGGGTAGTGGTCGGGGTAATTTTGTATTTAGGGTGGGTGGGGGTTTGGGTTTTTAGGGGTGGGGGTTGGAAGGTGGGGTCATTTTGTATTTAGGGCAGGCGGGGGCTCAGGTTTTTAGAGTTGGGGGAGGGAGGGTTTGGGGTAATTTTGCTGGCAGGGGTTGGGTTGTTTTATTTTTGGGGGGAGGGTCGGTTATAGGGCTCAGGGTGGGTGGAGGTATCGGTAGTTTTTGAAGATGGGGGGGTCGGGATACTTCTGTTTTCAGGGTAGGGAGTGGCATGCGACAACCACGGATGCCGTTTCCACACATGCCTTTACTAGGCATGCCTTTATAATGAAAAATCATTGTAAAGTCATGCGTGGTAAAGGCCTTCGTGGAACAACGCGGTCGTTGTTCCAACCAAGTTGTTCAGCCATGCGTGGTTGCCGCATGCGTGGTTCCATCATACAACCCATAAAAGGTAGTCCAGGTTTGATTAAAAAGCTTAGCTCCTTGCTCCATAGTCCTAGCTCTTAGACCGCAGCACTTTTTTTTTTAAACAGATTTTATTGGTTTCTCATTATAATCAAACAGGTACATTGAATGTAGAGATGTCCATATTCTATACAGTACACGTTGAAATGAAAATTGTACACTAGGCAATTCTCGTACAACATGATTGTCGCAATCTTAATATATTAACAAGAAGCGGCCCAGCGTTGTCAAATACTGTGTCCCTATTCTCTACTCCGATTGTCTAGTTCTGGTGCCTAAGGAAACTAAGGCCCTCATTACAACTCTGGCGGTTGGTGTTAAAGCGGCTGTAATACCGCCAACAGGCCGGTGGTAAACAAAATGTGATCACGTCCACAGCGGAAACCGCCAACACAAGCAGCCACTTTAGCACTCCGACCGGCACGGCGGTAGCAAGAAACACCACGGCGGTCACCGCCAACAGATAGGCGAAAGACAATGTACCGCCCACCCTATCACAACCCACCAATCCACCAGCTTTTCTGGGGTGGTACCAATGCCATCAAAAGCACGGCGGAAACAGTACCCAGAATGGGAACCACTCACCTTTCGACACTCAACGAAGAACCAGGACGCCATGGAGCCAGAACTACAGGTGTTACCAATGTTGGTGTGTCTGCTAATACACCAGGAACACCAAAGACAGTGGCAGCGACGACCACGGTGAGTACTGCACCTAGCACACAGGGGAGGGGGAGGAAAAAGAGAGTGACACACACAGGCATCACGCAACACCCCCACGCCCACCCTCACCCACAACACCATACACACAAACACATGCAGCAACAGGACATTTACACCCTGTAACCTCCTGGAAGAACGCAAGGACAAAAGGAATTGAGTGCAAATAGTGATATTTTGAAATATGCAGATAAAGGTAACGATTGTAAACAACAGTATATACAAATATATACAATATGTACAGAAGGCCGTACACTGTCCTTTGAAAATGTTTATGGCCCAGTGGGCAAAAAAAACATGGGCGAAGGCCACACTTGCCTCATGTCTCAAAACGGAGAGAACACTGCAGGGGCATCAGGTCGAAAACACACAGGCACCTCAGGGGGAAGGGGAGGGGGGGCACCTGAGCCGGAAGATGGTACTACGCCACTGCTCCTGGAAGGGGCAACATGCCCACAGCGATCTCCTGGGGAGTGCAAAGCCACAGTCTCTCAAGTGGGTGAATTTCTCAGTGCTTGGTCCTGGGGAGTGCAAAGCCACAGTCTCTCAAGTCTCTCAAGTGGGTGGTTTGCCCACTGCTTGGTCTTGGGGAGTGCAGGGTCACAGTCTCTCAAGTGGGTGATTTGCCCATTGCTTGGTCCTGGGGAGTGCAAAGCCACAGTCTCTCAAGTGGGTGGGTTGCCCACTGCTTGGTCCTGGGGATTGCAAAGCCACAGTCTCTCAAGTCTCTCAAGGGTGTGGTTTGCCCACTGCTTGCTCCTGGGGAGTGCAAGGCCACAGTCTCTCAAGTGGGAGGTTTTCCCACTGCTTGGTCCTGGGGAGTGCAAAGCCACAGTCTCTCAAGTGGGTGGGTTGCCCACTGCTTGGTCCTGGGGAGTGCAAAGCCACAGTCTCTCAAGTGGGTGGTTTGCCCACTGCTTGGTCCTGGGAAGTGCAACACCACAGTATCTCAAGTCTCTAAAGTGGGTGGTTTGCCCACTGCTTGCTCCTGGGGAGTGCAATGCCACAGTCTCTCAAATGGTTGCCTTCTTCCACTGGTTCTGGAGGGGGCCTTGTGCCCAGTCTGCTTCACCCTGCCAAGGAAAGTGATAGTGGATGCATATCTCCACTGGTTCTGGAGGGGGCCTTGTGCCCAGTCTGCTTCATCCTGCCAAGGAAAGTGATAGTGGATGCATATCTCCACTGGTTCTGGAGAGGGCCTTGTGCCCAGTGATGCTGCACCTGGGGTTCCCATTTCCTCAACTGGGTGTCTGAGGCACAAGATGTGCAGGGAACAGGTAGCATGATACTCCATGGGGGCAGAGATAGACTCCATCCTGCGGTCACTTAGGCTGCAAAAAGCTGGTAGTGCCGGTGCTGGTGGTGGTGCTTCAAGTGGTGGGTAGAGGGTCCAGGCCACCTCCTGCATCCCCAGACGTCTGCCCACTGGTGATGCTGCTGATGACAGATGTATTGGCACCGGCTGGGAATGTGGTGGTGCAGATGGCGGTGCAGGTGGTGGTGCTTGCGGCGGAGATGCTGCCTGTGCTGGCCGTGGTGCAGGTGCTGATAGTAGTGGAGGGAGACACCAGGCCATTTCCTGCAGACTCGGATGGCCTAAGGGCACCCACAGCCCACACTGGGGATGATGCTGCTGACTGTGCAGGGGGCAGTGCAGGGGGCGGTGCAGGTGGCGGTGCCTGCAGCGGTGTTTCCCGCCGTACAGATTGCTGGGCTGGCAGTACTGATGGTGGGCACCAGTCCCTCACCTGGAGGCTCCGAGGCCTGAAGTGCCTTGCCTTGGGTTTCCTTCCCCTTCCCCATGTTGGCAGATGCTGCTGGGACCTTGGCACTGGCAGATGGAGTATTGCAGGAGGCCTTGCTGGGTGGGTCGTGCTTCTTGGCTATGCTGCATGCTGGCACCTTCTTCACCTTGGCAGGTGGCGGAATGTGTTGGTCCTTTGCAGGGGTCGGTGGCACACTGGCAGCCCTGACGGGTGCCCCCTTTGATCCCCTGGGACTTGCAGGTACCACAGCGGACACCAACTTGGTGGCTGAGGTGTTGGCCTGGGATATGGACACCCTGGCCAGAGGAGAAGGACGGGGGGGAGGCGTAGGGAAGAGGTCAATCTTTGCAAAGAAAAGTTTTTTAGACACACTGAGACAGGAAGATGGAGAGGGTTTGGGAGTGGAGGAAGTGGGTAGTTGTACTTGGTGTACGTCTGCTGAGTTTGGGTGAAGGTGCATAGGATGGATGCTGTTGTGAGGTGGATGGCTGTTGGGTGGGTGGGTGCTTGCATTTGTGTACTTTGGGAGGAGGGGTGACAGACACACTGGGAGAGGACACAAGGGACATGTGCATGGTTGTGGGGGTGGTGCCTGCTCGTGAGGGGTGTGTTGTGATGGGCGTGCTGGTGATGGACGTAGTGGATGTGGATGTAGTGCATGCAGGTGTGAGTGGAGACGCTACTTGGAGGGGGTGGACGAGGAGGAGGGGGACACAGTAGAGGCAGTGGATGTTGGTGTGTCTGCATGGGGATGGTGCTTGTGTGAGTGCCTGTGTGATGAAGTGTGGTGCTTGTGTTTGCTGGAGCCACTTCTGTGTGTTGATTTGGGTGAATGCTAGACTGAAGGTGTACTTGGGATAGGCTGGGATTGAGGGGATTGGGACTGGGTAGAGGAAGTTGGAGGGGGGAAGCTAGATACAGGGACAATGGCTGCCATCAGTGTGGAGGCCAGAGCCTGAAATGCTCTCTGTTGGGCCGCCATGCCAGAATGAATGCCCTCCAGGTATGCATTTGTTTGTTGCAAATGCCTCTCAACACCCTGGATGGCATTCAGAATGGTTGATTGCCCAACAGTGAGGGATCTCAGGAGGTCAATAGAATCCTCACTGAGGGCAGCAGGGCTGACTGGGGCAGGGCCTGAGGTGCCTGGGGTGAAGGAGATGCCCACCCGCTGAGGGGCTGCTGAGAGGGCGGTGCTGGTAGGGGGGGTAGCAGCTGTACCTGTTGTTGGGGTGGGCCCAGAAGTGTCTTCCACTGCCAGGGAGTTTCCATCTGAGGAGGAGTCGCTGTCACTGGTCTTCCCTCCTGTCCCCGTCATGGTGCCCCCCTCGCCCTCCATCCCACTGGTGCCTTCACCCTCGGTGGATTCGGCCTCATGTGCCATGTGGGATGCAGCTCCCTCCATCGCCTGTGCCTAAGTTCCTCCGCCAGATGATGCTAATGCACACAAGGACAGGGTGACAAAACAAAAAGGGGGGGAGAGACAGAGGATAAACTTGGTCAATGCCAGCAACAACACTACCGTTGACGTACACAACACATAGGGAGCTTCCCTGTGCACTAAGCCATGTCCAACCAGTCACTAAGGTAGTCACAAGCCCATGGGTTACACTGCCTAAGGCAAGCATCCGCACACCTGACACCCACAGGACCCTGTCCAGTAGTATATGGCCACTAAGATCATTGGGTTTGGAGTGCTTCAGAGCCTGCACACAAGGGACCTACCCTGCCATGATCACCCTGGCCTGGGGCACCCACAGCCCACATCCCCCACCCATCTAGCTCCTAAAGCGTGCAAAATCAGGATTCAGAATCTGTACTCACCCCCTTGTGGCTTCTGTGATGCCCTCAAGCGCCCATCCAACTCCGGATAGGCCACCACCAGGATGCAGAACATCAGGGGAGTCATGGTGCGACGGGCACCCCTTCCACGTTGGGAGGCCAGCCCCAGCTGGGCCTCCACCGTTTTCTTGGTCCAGCGGCGCAGGTCCTCCCATCTCTTGTGGCAGTGGGTGCTCTGCCTGTGATAGACCCCCAGGGTCCGCACCTCCTTGGTGATGGCACGCCAAATACCCTTTTTCTGGTGGGTGCTGACCTAGAGGGAAAATACAGCAGAAAAGGAAATTACTCACCCGTTCGGACTGGCATACTCATTGCCCCCAGTTCTCACTCATGCCCTGACGCACATGCACTGACCACCTTTCATGCAGCACTCAGGGCAGAATGCATCTGCTCTCCCCAACATGTGGCTTACATCCACACCACTCCAAACATGCATTGCCCACACATCATGATAACAGTATTCTGACCTGTTTGTCTGGAGGACCGTAGAGTAATGTGTACTGGGGTAGGACCCCATCCACCAGTTTTTCCAACTCCTCTGCAGTTGAGGCAGGGGTCTTTTCCCCAGACACTTTGGCCATTGTCGCTTCCAGACTCAGGTCACAGCAGCACTTGCAGTGTAGGTCCACCCCTGTTAACGGTCAGGTGGCAAGTGAGTGAATAGTTAGAAAATGGCGGTGACGTCCGCAGCAGTGCGTACCGTCACCGCCGGCGTACATCGCCATTGGCTCCTGGAACCCATAGGGCCCAATGATAACCAATGCGAAGTCACGCAGCTGTCATCCACCGCCTACCGCAACGGCGCGAGCACATTTACCTCATTTCCACTTGTCCCTCCTCACAGGTCAGGCAGCCGCCATTCCAGGAGGGCACATGGCATGGCACCTAACTTCGTCACAGCAGACATTGGCCCATCAACTGACTCTCGACTTCACATACTGCTTGTGTGACATAAATTCAGCAACAGTTGTGCATTCTATGTGGAAATATGACCTTCTGCTCATCGTTCTGCATAGGCTACAACCGCTGAGGCAGATGATGAGATGGCGGCATCCACCTTGCCCATGTCAGCCAGCACCCCTGCAATGGTGACCAGGATGGTGTATATTTTTGTTAGGTCCTCCCTGATACCCAGGTACTTCCCACCTGCAGCAGCTGGGTTTCCTGTAACTTGGCCAGTACCTGGCCCATCGTCTCCTGGGAATGGTGGTATGCTCCCATGATGATTGACAGTGCCTCGTGGAGGGTCGGTTCCCTGGGCCTGTCCTCCCCCTGTCGCACAGCAGTCCTCCCAGCTTCCCTGTTGTCCTGTGCCTCTGTCCCCTGAACCGTGTGCCCACTGCCACTGACCCCAGGTCCCTGATCGTCCTGTGTTTGTGGGGTTGCCTGCGGTCCCTGTAGTGGTGGACACACTGCTGATTGACGTGTCCTGGGGACAGTGGCATGGGACCGCTGGGTGTTGTGCTGTGCTGATGTTTCCTGAGGGGGGAGGCTCTGTGGTGGTTTGGGACTGTGGCAGGGTAACCGACTGTCCAGAGGTCCCTGATGGGCCAGGTTGGTCATCGTGATCCAGGCGTGCAGAGCTGCTGTCATCACTGTGGGCCTCTTCTGGGGGGGCTGGATGTGGCTGGCACCTCCTCTCCGGGGACGTTGGGTAGGGGTCCTGTTGGGATGCAAAAACATTGTCAATGTATCTGCGTGTGCCATCTTGTGCATGGCTGCGTTTCCCTCTATGAATCTGATTTCCCTGTCGGCTTGGCCTTGTGCGAGTGGTGATTTTGTGGGCTGGGTGAGTCTCTCTATTGGGAATGCTGGGGGGTCAATGTGTGCCCATGCAGGTCTGTGATGGGTGTTCATGCATTGGGGGTGCATGTAGGGTTGGTATTGGGATGGGTGGGTTGTGTTAGTGGGGTATATGTGAGTTGGTGGAGTGATCGGGTGGGGGTACTAGTTTGCGATGGCATGCAGGTAGGGGGGATAATGTAGTAAAGCTTTGAATTACCAGAGTCCAGTTCTCCTGCTACTCCTGCGAGGCCCTCAGGATGCATGATCGCCAAGACTTGCTCCTCCCATGTTGTTAGTTGTGGGGGAGGAGGTGGGGGTCCACCGCAAGTCCTCTGTACAGCAATCTGGTGTTTTGCAACCACAGAGCGCACCTTCCCCGTAGGTCGTGGGCGTATTCCTGTTGGCGTAAAGGTGTGGGTTTTGCTATTGCCAGTTTATCACTGACCTTTGTCTGGCAGACTTTGTGGGTGTCTGTATTGTGGCGGTATTCTATGTGTGGATCCTGATACCCATGGTGGATTACCGCCGTGGTCACAGTATGTTGGCGGCCGTCAGCACGTCAGTAAGTGGCGTTTACCACCAGGGTTGTAATGAGGGCTTAAGTTTATTAATGTGGTATCTCTATCAGGTATGCTACTATAAGATAACGCATAAACTTCTTAACTTTTAACTCCCCCCTGTGTCCCTGCCATCTACCTTCTTGTCACCCAGTGTTTAAGTTCCTCGTTGTCCATCCCCCCGTGCTGCCCCTGGCTACCTTGCTGAGCACTCAAATTAATGAGTTCAGGCATCTATTCTATTCCCAACATTAGTTGTCTGGTGAACGATTGAGGGAAGTATCTTGTCGCTCGGTGGATGCAGAAGCTGGCTCTACTCCTTCTGTGCAAGGGTGCAATGTCCCAGCTTGTAACCTGATAATAAGCTGATCCCAGGCCTCCTTTAACTCAGGAGAACCTCTTCCCTTCCTGAGAACTGTGTGTAGAACTAGTCTTTCACTCTCTGACCATTTCCTTAGTTCTCTTCTCAAGCTGGGAAGACAAGGGCCAGTTATGCTTTTCCAGTTCTTTGTCAACTCTCTTTTAGTTAGTATGAATGCAAGATCCTGAAACCTACTAGTTGCTCGATTCTTGGGGGTGTGAGGAAACCAGTGTAGTTAACAATGGGCAGATGTACATGCAACATCGCGCTCTATGATTTCCGCCACTTCCCTCGCCACTGTGTTCCAATATTCCCTTCACGGAGGACAAGACCACATCATATGCATGAAATCTGCTGCTTGTGTCCCGCATTGGGGGCATTTCGCATCTAGTATCCGGAGATGGTCCTGCAGTCTCTGCGGAGTAAGATAAGCTCTGTGTAAGATATAAAAAAGTATGAGCTGAAACCTAGCGTTTCTGGAAATCTTTGGCACCCTTTCTAATATTTGGCCCCAGTCTCCTTCCGATATCTGGGTCTCCAAATCTACCTCCCATTTATGTTGCAGCTCTTCGAGGGGCCCTTGTGTTCCTACATTGATTGCTCTGTATAAACTTGTGATGGCCTTCTGTATCCCGTCCGACATTAATAAATAGGTACTTGGGCGATGAGGAACAGGTTCTCCATTTCCCGTCCTCCAATGCACTCGGACGGCATGTGTGCATTGCAACAGAAAATGGCCTTGCGGAAGATCATGTGCTTGCCGAAAGTCCTCGAATGGCAGGATGCTACCCTCGCGGTACAGGTCTCCCATCTGTAGGGCACCAGCCTCCTCCCAGGCTCCCTCTAGTCCCCTGCACGGGGCAACCATTGAAGCCAGGCCATTGGAATCTCCAGTGCATACGGCATAAGTAAGCCAGTGCGTCGGAGGCACCCTCCCCCTCATACACTGGCTGAGGACCCCAATCTCAGGTGCAAGCTCGGGGCCCAGAATGGGGCGGCCAAAGAACACTCTCGCCAGCAACGATGCCGGGGAAGCCATAGTGTCATCGCTTTCCTCGCCGGTCCCCCGTTCCGCCACCCAGCGAGTCAGCCATTGCAGCTGAGCAGCCAAATAATAGGCCTCAAAATCAGGAACCACCAGCCCTCCCTCAGCACGGGGTCACTTCAACTTAGTGAGTGCCACTCTACGTCTTCCTCTTCCCCAGATAAATGTCGTAAGCATAGAATCTAGTTCCCTGTACAACGCCGCAGGAATCCAGACTGGCAGGGCCGCAAAGTAATACAGTAGGCGCAGGAGTGCCACCATCTTAATGACCGCTATCCGCCCAGCTACTGAGAGCGGGAGCGAGCTCCAAAAAGCTATACTGGTTCTCAGGGCCCTAATGGCGCTCCCTATTTTACCCTCTAATATGTCCGATCTAGAATTATATATTTTAACTCCCAGATATAGCATGCACCGGGGCTCGCATGTTACATTCCCCAGTTCTTCTGGTGGATCGCTGTGTGCAGACATGGGGAACAAGAATGACTTCTGCCAATTGACTTTCAATCCTGTCAGTCGCCCAAATAATGCCAGCAGAGCCTGAGCTCCCACCAACTCCCGATCAGTGTTCTGTAAGTATAGTAGCAGGTCGTCTGCATATAATGCTATTGTATGACATTTGGTGCCCTGCAACAACCCCTGATATCAGGCCGCAGTTCGAGCCTGGGCAGCTAAGGACTCCATTGCTAGTGCAAATAATAACGGCTATAGGTGGAAGCCCTGCCTAGTGCCCCTCTTCACTGAGTACAGCTCTGATGTGATGGTACCAGTTCTAACTCTTGCCTTAGGGTTCGCATATAAGAGCTTCGTCCAGCTGCTGAAGCCCTCGCCCAATCCCATACGGGCTAGCACTGCATATAAATAATCCTATTCTAGACTGTCGAATGCCTTTTCAATATCTACTGCCAATACTGCTGCCGCTGCTATCAGTGGGGCAAGAGTATCCTTAATATGCATAACTCTCTGTATATTCTGAGCGGTATTCCTGGAGGTAATAAAGCCTGCCTGGTCAGGGTGTACCAATTGGGTTATGTGCGGGAGTAATCTAGTCGCAAATATTTTGCTTCAGACCTTGTAGTCTGAGTTTAACATGGAGAGGAGTCTATAAGCCCTACTATTGTCTGGCGGCTTACCCGGTTTGAGCAGAGGGATTATCAGGGCCTCTCCTGTGGAATGTGGGAGGTGTTTCATCATGCATGCAGCGTTGTACAATTGTGCCACTTTAGGGGCCAGCTCCTGCGCATAAGTGACATAAAACTCAATCGGTAGGCCATCAGTCCCTGGTGTTTTCCCTCGAGCCAATCCTCTGATGACGTCTCTGATTTCTGACATCGTTATGTCGCTTCCCATGCCATCCCTCTCTGATTCACTAAGGTATTGGTGTGGGAGTGCATCCAAGAATACCCGTAGATCCTCTCCCTCCCCCTGTGATGTGCTGGTATAAAGGGTGGTGTAGTATTCGAAGAAGTGATGGTTAATGTCGATCTGCTGGTAAAGCCTGATTCCTGACTGGGTGTTAATCTCTGTAATGGGGGAACCTCGCTGAACAGGATTGGCCAACCATGCCAATAACACTCACGCCTTATCTCTTTCCGCATGCGCCCTTGCCATGTAGTGTTTGTAATAAAAGCAGCGAAGCTTATCTGTATGCTCAGCTACCTTCTCCCTAACCATCCGAAGCTCTCCCTGCATGTCAGAGCGTTCCGGCACCTGTCTCTCTAGTGAACGGAGTTCTGTCTTGGCCATCCCAACTTCTCGTAGTAAAGTTTTCCTAACCCCCATGGACATAGCTATGCAGCGCCCGCGTATCACAACCTTGAACGCTTCCCATAGTATTTGAGGGGAGGGGGCCGTTGTCTCATTGTCCTCAAAGTACTGTGTAATATGCCCCCTTATTTGGTTGCGATATGGAGGATCTTCGAGGGAGTCAGGTTTAAGGCGCCGGGTGGGTATGCAGGAGTTAGCCTGTATCCATGGTAAGTGCATTAGTATGGGATTGTGATCGGAGAGGGTTCTCCCCAAGTATTCTATTTCCCGTATCTGAGTGTGTATTTCTGGTGCATAGGAAGGTGTCAAGTTGCACATGCAAATTGTGCACTGCAGAGTAGTAAGAGTAATCCCTGGCTTGTGGATTGAGGGCCCTCCAGTAGTCTAACAGCTGCCACCCTGATTGCCACTCTAGGAATTGTATTACTAAGGTGTTCACTGATGAGTCCTTCAGTGGAGGATGGGACCTGTCGAGACCCAGGACGGCCACACAACTGAAATCCCACCCAATCAGTACTGCATGGAGCAAGTGAGGAGCTAGAGTGTTTGATAACTGATCCAGAAATGTGCCCTGATCTATGGTAGGTGCGTATATATTTATCAGTGTGATATCCTGTCCCCCCAGTCTGCCAGTGACCACCACATCTCGCCCGTCAGAATCTATTAGTGTATTGGTCATTTGAAACAGTTTTCCCGCCCTTATCCAAATGAGGGTGCCCCTTGCGTATGCTGAGTAGGTTGTATAAAATACTTGGCCCCTCCATCTCCTCTGCAATGCCGTGCCCTCCGCCGCTGTCAGGTGAGTCTCCTGTAGCATTGCTACATGAGCACCCCTTCTACATAGATATGAATATACTTTGTAATGTTTAGCCATAGTGTGCATGCCCCTTATGTTCCAAGAGATCACTTTATATTCTTGGAGATCGCCCATGTGAAAATTACAATATTGTTCTGACTCTGTTCACCATCCCTGCATGTGGTATCTTCAGGGCAGCGACGTCCAGGACCATTACTCCTCCTCTGGTGTGGCATGTGGCGGGTTTCCCAAACTCTAAATAAGAACTTCTCCAACTCCCCTTCCCCAGGACAGGTGTCGAAACAGTCCCCCATCCAAACTGTTCAAAAACAAAAGTCAATGCTTATGGGGTAGATGAAAAGAGAGCTCCAGCCAGGTGGAGCTGCCGGCTCCAGGGTGGCCCCCGTCAATATCCTGCTAACCGTACTACACAGTATTCTACCAGATCAAGAGGGCGTCGCCCCCCAGGGCCTCAATGTTATTCTCGGTACGTGGGTGTTATTTCATATTATATTCTCAGAAGTTCCTGGCGTCACAACCGGCAACTCTATGCTCAGAGCCTCCGAGCTCTCTGATTTGGCAACAGAGTCCAATCCTCGAACTCCTTTCCGTGTCTCCATGGATCGTGGGCTAGTTTCCCCTCCGCTCAGATTCGCAACCGCCACTGTGGCCAGCTGTCGTTCCGCCCTGATCTATTCCGAAGTGGGCACTGCTCCCCCCGTTTGGGTCCTCCAGTTCGGGGTCATCTGCTTCTGGATCTTGGTCCTCGGAGAGTTCCAGCTCTTGTAGGGCCCTGTCGCTCATCCACCCAGGCCCTGGCCTCTTGGGGTGACCGACAAAATCTGGCTCCTCTGCCGTCCGCCACTCTAAGCGTAGAGGGGAAGAGCATCGGGTACTGAATGTTTAATATTCGCAGTTGTCTCTTGATCTCCAGATAGGTTGCTCTTTGCTTCTGTACCTCACGGGAGACGTCAGGGAAGATGTGGACTAGGTTGTTCTCCACTCTAAGTTCCCCGGCCTTCCTAGCTTGTGCTAGTATATGATCGCGGGCTTTTTAATGCAATAACCTAGCCACCACTGGTCTCGTTGGTGCCCCCGGGAGAGGAGCCCGCCCCGGCACCCTATGCGCCCTCTCAAAGGAAAAGGAAAAATGAGAGGCCTTCTGGTGCCACCTCATCTACGATCCATCGTTCCAGGTACTCAGTTAAGTCTTGTCACTCAACTTTTTTGGGTAGGCTAATTACCCAAATGTTGTTCCTCCTAGTAGATCTATTTTCAGGCGTCTTCAGCATGGACTAGGAGTGTACCCACTTTTTTTCAAGAGCAGTTACCCGATCTCCGGTCGTCACCAACTTAGGTTTGAGTTCCTCAACAGTTTTTTCAGTTGTCACCACTCTTTCTGCAAAGGCGTCGTTGGACCTCCCTCTCAGCAGGCCGAAATCCAATGCTAGCGTATCTATTTTGAGTACTAAGCTTTCCCTGGAGGACGTAATAGCCAGCATGATGTCCCCTAGGGATGGGCCCTCAGTAGCCGTGGACCGCGCCGATCCAGCAGGAGGGGGGACAGGGCCGTCTTGATGCTCGCCGGAGTCGTTAGCCATGTCTTTTTTCTTGTTTATCTTGCCCATCATATCGGGCCTCAATGGAGTTCCTCCCACAATTTGTGCACAAATGATTCTTGCTCAGGGGTGCCTGGCGCAGACCAGGCCTAGTCAAGGCCCAGGCCCCTCAACCCCGCAGTCCGGGGCGCCCCCTGCCTCAGCGCCGTATTCTATCCCTCCCTTCTACAAATCGAGAGGGGAAACAGTCGCCCGTAGCTCTGTCAGTCCAGGCGCGCTCTCAATCACGCTTCATAGAAGGTGTTTGGGCAAGGAGATGGGGGATCCTCCTCCCTCGCCACAGCCCTCGCTGTATTACTCACCGCTTTCAAAGGAAAACAGCTTCGTCAAAGTGCAGGGCGAAATCCGACCCCAGAGTTATCCCCCCGGCAGCAGGGGCCAGACGATGCATGCAAAGCCTGTCGCGTCAAGCAGATTTGTCAGGCCGCACTCATCCCATGCTCTGTCAGCCCAAGAGTGCCCACCATTTTGAAGTCAGGGAGCCCGGCGGGTTTTCTTTTCGTTTCTCGGTTTCGAGGCTCCAATGCGACCTGTTCAGCCTCGTTCTTAGCACCCCCCTCCTCCTGACCCTTAGGGACAGGGGGGTGAGCAATGTGTTGGTCTATTGTTTCAGGATCCATGTGAAGCGGGGGGTCCCGGACCGGAGCTCTTCCTCGAGGCTGCTCACGCCATGATCTCGAAGCCACGCCCCCTCTTAGACCACAGCACTTGCTTGTGATTTAGAACAGTGCTATGCCCAGTGTAAAGACTCAATTTCAAAGAAGCTATTAAAAAACCTTCATGTGTAATTTTTGTGAATAATTTGTTTCCTAATCATGCCATGAATTCCAAATATATGTTTGTCAGTTACTGTAAGATTTGTAGCCTTTTTCTATCAAATAAATGTCTGTGGTATATTTTTTAATGGCATTTAGTATTGATTTTCAAGGGCATATAAACCTTAGGCTACCCCCAGTGCTACGTCCATGGAGAAACTCATGTGTAGAGATGACTCCATTTTTAAAGCTCCTTCCTCGTTCCCTCTTATTTCTTTCCTCATTCTCTCTCTCTTCAGGGCCCTCTTATCCTGCACTCCCAAAGTATTTGTAGGCAATCTTTGGGTGGCAAAGTGGTATGCAATGCCCCAGTACAACATAACATAGCAGGTAAAAACTTGCTACTTGAAGTTAATCTTATGACTTTACCCTCCTTTAACGTAATGTATGTTGTCCAGATGTCGGTTTCATGAGAAGGTATTTAAATACAAAATGACGCCTACAATAACAACTGAAAATTAACCCTTATCCTCCTCCTTCTCCTGTATTTTTCAACAAATATTATTCCCCTCTTTCTCTCATTTAACCTCCACTCTTACACTCTTGCTGTCTCTTTCTTCTCTTTTTTATGCATCCCTTCACCTCCTAGTTTCTCTTTTCTCACTATTGTGTTCCCACCTACCCCTTAGATATCCGCAGACCTCTTCTCAACTCCTCTTTTTTTCATCAAACTTCCTTCTCTCTTCTATATCCTACTTATCCTAACCTCCATTACTTTCTCCAGCACGCTCTCCTCTCTTTCACACTCCTCTCTCACACATCAAACTCTCTCTCCCTCTTTTCTCCTCTTATCTTCAATTCCACCTTTAATCTTTCCCCCTTCTCTCCCACACCCTCTTATAGCTCTCATGCTCTTTTCAAACACACCATCCTCACTCTTTCACCTTACTTCCTTCTTCTACCTCATACACTCTAGACTCCCACTCTCCCTCCTTTGCAAGTCAATAGTGCTTCAAGGACCTGAGGAGATGTTGAACTGCTTGAAGTGGACAGTTATCACACTCATAGACTTGTTTCACCATTTGCTGTCACTCATTTTCATCTGACACCTCTTCCGTACTCACACCCTACTCTCTCAGTGTCCTCTGTCACAGCCCCTCATTACCCTTAACATATGTACACCCTCCATAAATTCTCCCTAACCTTTACCTCTTACCCTCCTCACTCATTTACATAGTTTTTGATCATTGCCTTTATCACCACCATTGTTCACACAGACCACTTTAACATTCTCCTCTTTCAAACCTCTTTCTATAACCTTTTCTCACATACATATTTTAGTGTCATCAGCCTCTCTCACATCTTATTCTTTCTCATTAACACCTTCCTAACACTCAACCCCCTCTGTGGCACACACAGTCAAACCTTACATTTTAATTCTCTTCCCTTATGTTCTTTCTGTTTCTAAAACTCTCCTCTCTTCCATTCAGCATAGTCGAACACACTCCTCATACCCTCATTTCTCTATCACATCATTCTTACGCCCATCTGTCACAGCTTCACTCTAAGGTTCTACATGTGTGCCACATCTCCTCTCTCCTAGCAATTCTCCCATCTTACAGCCTTCCCTAGTTATCATCCTCAACTCTCTCAGACTCTATTTTTTACGTCTCCCTATCGTGCCCAATCTTAATTCCTTCTTATTCATTTTATGTTTGTTCACCTATCTCTCTCACATGCATATTCCCCTATGTCCGACCATCAAATTCTCTACCTTTCTCACCTCCCTCAAAACTCCACACTTTAGTTCATCCTCCTCGCACACCCATGCACTCATCGCAGATCCTAACTCCTCTTCTGTCCCACACATAGTACTTTTCTCACCCCACACACATAAACATATACAAACACAGTTCTATCATTCATTACTCCTCAGCTACAATTGTTTTTCTCCAGCTGCCTGCCTCACTCTGGGCCAGATCTTCAAGGCCCTAGCACGTCCTTGTGCCACACGAGCATAATTTGTTCTACCCTAATGTGGCTCAAGGAGGCAATTTTCACCACGCTTTATTTACAAAGTGGCGCAATGCATGCATTGCACCACATTGCGACCCTTTGCATGTCTGCATCAGGCATAATGTATGAAAGGGGGGGGGCGTTTCAGCATTAAGAGGCCTGCAAAAATGGCGTAGTGAAATGTGCAAGATTTCAGTGTGCCATTTTTGACATTATTTTTAACAGCTGCTCAAGGTCACAGGCACAAATATGGTGACAACTACATAGATAAGCTGCTCAAAGCAGGCGTTAAAGTGCTCACCCATTTTAATCAATGGCCCTCCTTACACTTTGCTCCACTAGCATCAAAATATTTGATGCTAGTGTAGCAAAGCGCAATAATAGCATCAAAACTTTTGACGCTATTGGCCTAACTTGTGCCATGGTACTCCATATTGTAAATACTGCGCACCCATGGTGTCGTCAGACGGGGCAGGTGCGCAGCAAGAAAACGGACGCATCAGCAGTGATGTGCCAGTTGCTTGTAAATATGCCATTCTGTTTCCACATTTCACCTGGTGTCAAAACTGATATAAGGGAACTTCCCTGAAGGGGTTGGTGTGGCTGCCTACCCAACCCTGAAGATAATCTTCAAGACGCAGGTGCTCCCTTAGTCTAGGCACATGCAACCCACATTTTAAATGTTTGCAAGTTGTTATCATATCACTTCCCCATTGCCAGTGCCTAATCTGAGCTCGTGGTGCAGGTGAGGCCCACCAGCACTCATTTTTGGGGACTGAAACGTATGTGCCCTTATCAGAGTTTGACCCAATGCAGCTGAAAGAAAAACACAAAAAAGGGAAAGAAGAATGAAAATAAAGACTGAAAACAGTGTCCCGGCAGTTGTAATCCCCCAGGGCAGCGCTGCTGCACAGGGGATTTCGAGTCCCCCTCCCGCCAGCCTTTTCATGGCGGTATGAACCGCCATGAAAAGGCTGGCGGAAAGGGGAGTCGCGGGTCCCGTGGGGTCCCCTGCACTGCCCATGCCACTGGCATGGGCAGTGCAGGGGCCCCCTTCCACGGCCCCATGGAGCTTTTCACTGTCTGCATGGCAGACAGTGAAAAGCGCGACGGGTGCAACTGCACCCATCGCACCGCCGCAACACCACTGGCTCCATTTGGAGCCGGCTCCCGTGTTGCGGCTGACATCCCCGCTGGGCTGGCGGGCGGAGACCAGGTTTCCGCCCGCCGGCCCAGCGGGGATCTCCAAATGGCCTCCGTGGGAGTACGGCTGCATTGGCGGCCGCCCGGCGGATACACCGCCGCCCGGCAATGTTGTAACGAGGGCCATAATACTGAAAAACATAGGAATGAAGAGTTTAGGAACTCAGGAGTCCCAGGTCAGAGAGAGAGACTACTGAGCTTTGATTGTAATAATAAAAACATTTTACCACCTTTTACCATTGGTGTCCTGTTGATTTATCATAATATGAAACCCAAAACTGTGCACCAGATACACCATAAGCACTCCAGAGTCAGAGTAGCAGTAGGGAGGTAGTGTAGGGTACAAACTCAAAACTCCATGAAACACATAATAACAGTCAATAAATCCATGTACAATTAGTGTTTTTATAGCGTGAAAGTGCTTTACTA
The DNA here is from genome assembly GCF_031143425.1 of Pleurodeles waltl. NCBI lineage: Eukaryota > Metazoa > Chordata > Amphibia > Caudata > Salamandridae > Pleurodeles > Pleurodeles waltl. Next base: position 830,079,855 of record NC_090438.1, read on the forward strand.
CACCCATTCAATGCAATACTGTACATATAACGTTCAGACAGTATGCGTGATAAGTATGTGTCAAGGTAACAATCTCTGTGTGAAGGAGTAAAGGTGATATTAGTTTGGGCTGTTACCCAATGATTGGACCTTATAATGAAATATACTTAATGCAAGATAGGACAAAGTGCTGCCCTGGAGAATAAGGGAGTGTGGTACCCTCAACACCATTCAGGTTTCCTGCATATACACCCTTCAAAGGTACTTTTGGATTGATTTTAAGCAGCGCATAACTTTGGTCACAAAAGTTCTCAGACATTTCTTCAATGTTGCACACTTGCTCTGTCTTTCCTGTGATGCTGCAAGCATGCACTCTGCCTTGCCCTGCATCTTATTTATCATTTAACAAACGTTTGTGGGATAAATGATCATTCTTCTTTTGCAACTCACTCCTCTTCCTCTTACGATTTCTCTTGTCATCAGTATTTGTCTGCTCTACAGCCCATTCTTGGGTTGCAATGCAGGTTGAGCTAGGGTTCGCCTGGCAGTGGGTGGGGAGAAGCCACCAGTCCTCTCCCTTGTTGTTCACACTGACTTGCCTTTGATCTTCATCGGTGTCCTTGCTGTCGTTGTTGCGGTCTTTGAGGGAATCCTTGCTTATGTTTCCTTCAGCCCTAGAGTTCTCCTCTTCTTTGGCTAGGGATTCTATTAATTCAATCTAATTATGTACCTGAAAAAAGGCAGGATCCTTTCCGTGGCTGATGGTTCTGAGAACATAATGTGGACGTTGTTCTTTTTAACCACAATTGAGATACGATTTCAAAAGGGAGATTCATATCAAACCTTACTCCCATGAACATTTTTCTAAGTGTCAGGCAGGGGTAGGTACCTCCTGAATTGACCAGGTTTTCTGTGAACGAACGTGTGTTTTCGACAAGGACTCTTTTTGTGAGGAGTGTGATTTTAGAATTGTTCTGACAACGCTTGTTCTTCTTATTCCAGGGATGTATATGTTTCAGGAAGGCTGTGAGCATATTGCTATGGTCCTCGGAGTTGTCCAACAGCATGCGTGGTTGGATGTTGTCTGTATAGAAATGAATGTGAAGCTAGTGGTGTGATAACACCTGGTACAAAAGGCTCATGGAGATGTTGAAAAGTAGAGGTGACATAAAAGATCCCTGACATGAGATCTGTTTTGTTAAAGAAGAGGAAGATAAAGAATTTTGAATGACCAAGGAATATGACAAAGGGCCTGATTCAGATGTAGGCAGTAACGATCCGGCCATCGATTTTGCAACTGAAAACCCATCCACCCTCATGATGGTCTGCCTGCCATATTTAGATGTTGGTGGTCCAATAAGGAGATGTTGGCGGGAACCCAGACACCCTTACCACCGTGCAGATTTGGGTGTAAGCTATTTCATGAGCTTGTTGTAGAGCTCTGTGTACATCTGAAAGTCACTGATTTGTACAAAGGATGAGTTTACTCATCTTTAAGTCTGCTGGAAAATATAAATCCTGCAATCTAAACATGAAGAAGCACTGATACTTCCAACACAAAACTGAATTTCAATAATACACTGTAGATTACTCAGGGTGACCAATGGATATTCCAATACGCTGTATTGTAGTAGCATGGAGAGGAAGACCAAAGTAAACCTAGGTATGCTTAGTAAGTCCACGGATAAACCAAGAAGCAGCAGTGTATTCCTTCTAGTCTTATTTTAATTTTTCATGAAACACATGCACGCCTTCAAAGCCCTGTGTTAAGTCTACCTCAGTTGTTGTATGCTATGAACTATTACAAACAAGTCTTGCTGCTTCATAAATGCCAGCACTTTAAAAGTGGAAAGTGGGATTTAAAAAATAAATAAAGAGAATGTATTTTCCTCATTGACATATAATAGAGCAGAGCAATTTTAGACAAGAGGCAGCTAAAATAAAGCCATTATTGGCTTACAAAATTTGGTGTCTCCCACCAAAATCTGGTCTGTTGGCATGTGTGATTCTTGACCACTCATACCTTTATTGGTGTCCTGGAAGTCAGCTACTTAACTTGATTATGCATCAGGGGTGGACTTGAGTTCCTTAGCATTGTGATATGCACTACAAATGCACATGCACATTTTTCTAAAATGTCTGGACATGAAAATCGTTAGTGGAGGACTGCAATTGTAGAACAGTACCTTGGCACCCATAACAATTAGCAGACAAGCTGTGCCCAGTTCACAGAAGAGATCCATGGGCCACGTATTGGGCCTTGAATTTAACTTTCTGGCAGAAGGAAAGCTGGTGAAGTTTAGCCAGGATCTGGAAATGTAGTCTTATTGGCTTCATTGTCTACTCCATCTGCCATGCTATGTTGGCACTGCAATTGAGTATGCCTCTATTCTAAGAGGGCCTGGTATATGTTTTAACAGTAGTCAAGGTCAAGCCTTAACACCATTCTTTCTGCCAGGCTTCATTCATTCAATAATGGTGAAAGGATAAAATGCAGTGAAGTACTCTTATCCGATGATGGCAGGCTTTAGCTAGTGCCTGGATCCTGGCATAGTAAAAATTATCCCTATCAATTTAGTCTCCGAGTCTCATAACTCAATAATCAGGTTTAAGTAAAGTGCCCAGAACTTCTGATCAAAAGTTAACAGTCCAAAGATGTGTGTCTCCGCAGAGGAGGTCCTCACTTTACTGCCATTTACCTCAAGAAAGTTGTCTTGCATCTACTCATGGCTGTGTGCAAGAAGATGTAGCTATTCTTAGGTGATGCTAAGTGTAAAAGAAATGCTGAGAAACGCTGGCGATCAACTATGCAGATGGGCTCACATAGATGTTGGACAGGACTCAATATGGAGTCCTGTGGTGTGCTGTGTGGGAGAAGCCTGAGACTACCTTTCGGTCCTTATTAAACCCACCTGATGGGTCTGTGGAGTAAGGGCATCAGAGGCAGACCTGTAATTCCGCCCACATAATTTAGGTGGGCAAAATTAGAGGTCAGTTTTCACTGCTGGTCACCTCCATGAAAACCCTGGCAGTAAGGGCTAGTGAAAACTGCTAAATGCTCCCCTTATCATGAGAGATGACTTCCATGGCAAGGGGGGGCATTTTATATTTTATTTTCAAAACGAACATCTCACTTCAGGATTTTATTTTTTTGAAAATAAAAAGAATACAGTTTGGTGCAGTATTAAGTCATGTCTTATTTTCAAAAAGAACATCTTACTTCAGGATTTCCTTTAAAAGAAAAAATACAGTTTTGTGCTGTATTAAGTCATGTTGACAGAGCCATGCACCAAATTGTAACAAGCATTGGCATGAATTACCGTTACTGCTTGGCGGTCATTTCTAAATATGGCAGGTAGAGTAATCTTGACCTGACGGATGTTGAGTCTATGAAAATTGAAATACAGCCAAAGTTTACATGCCTACAGTAGTGATGGCCACCAAATGTGAACAAGCCAGAAGGTAGATGTTTTCACAATTCCATTTTTCAAAACTAATGCTGAGCCTCGCAATTGTTAACACAGATCCTTCCTATGAATCATTCTGACAAAATACCAGACTCAGAAAGTGAAATCATAAGTGTTATGGAACAGAGTAGGGTACAGGGAGGAATCTGACAATCAAATGTCTGCTTCTGACTGTCCATCCAAAATCCAACCTGGCGCCTCTGATTTCCAGATGGAGTTTGATAAAGTCAAAGACTATAACTTGCCCAAGCTTGTGTTTTGGAAGGGATCTTAGGTGGGGGGGAGTATAGCAAGAGTAACAGCCAAAGTAATGCTAGATTAAGGAATGAGTAAGAAATTGATGCAAGGTTGTATTTTTAGAAGCATAGCAAAAATTATGCAAAGAGGAATAAAGTATTTAGGCTCATATTTATACTTTTTTTGCGTCGCATTTGCGTCACTTTTTGACGCAAAAATGGCGCAAACGTACAACATACAATTATATTTTGCAAGTTTGAGCCGCTTTTGCATCAAAAAGTGACGCAAATGCAGTGCAAAAATAGTATGAATATGGGCCTTAGTTTTGTGGTTCACAGGCATCAAGTAGTACCTGGTGAGATGACTCATTCAGGTAATCACTCAACGCTGGCATTGTGTATGACTTGCAAATTCTAATAGGACTCAGCCTTTCATCCTTCCAAGGGCTACAGCACTGAAGCCCATATTTACACGGTTTTAGCACCGCATTTCAGTCATTTTTTGACGGAAAATCAGCGCAAACTTACAAAATACAATTATAATATCAAAATCTAAATATGACGCAAATGCAGCGTTAACAAAGTATAAATAGGGGCCTGAGGCCCTCATTACAACCCTGGTGTTAAAGTCCGCTGACCGGCATGCTGACGGTCGCCAACATACCGTGTCCGTGGCAGAAATCCGCTACGGGTATTATGACCCACACTTAGAAATCCTCCACAAGACAGACACCCACACAAGTCTGCCACACCAAAGGTCAGTGATAAATTGGCGATAGCAAAACCCACACCGTCACGCCAACAGGAATACGCCCACAGTATCACGACCCACGACTCAACGAGGCGGTCATTCAACCGCGGTAATCCTTTGGCGGTATACACCGCTGCGCTCAAAATACACACACACTTACAAAACTACACCACATTGGACAATTCAAACCACACACACCTGTCACACATACACACACCACACCCACATACCCACACTACTATAAAACACACACCCACATTACCCACAACCCCTTACGACATTTTTGGAAGAAGCAGAGAGAGAGAATAGCAAAGACAACACCAGCATCCAGAGGCACACAACACCATAACTCATACAACATCCACGCACAAAAAACCACACACCCCAACACATCACCCCACACATCACCTCAACCATCACCTCACACATCACTCACACCACATCATGGCACCTCAAAGACACCCCAGGTTTTCTGAGGAGGAGCTCAGGGTCATGGTGGAGGAAATCATCCAGGAAAAGCCACAGCTATTCGTATCACAGGTGCAGCAGACATCCATAGCAAGGAAGATGGAGCTATGGCAGAGAATTGCCGACAGGGTCAATGCAGTGGGACAGCATCCAAGAACACAGGATGACATCAGGAAGAGGTGGAACGACCTACGGGGGAAGGTGCGTTACGTGGTTTCAAGACATTGCACATACCCCATTGCACATACCCCTCTACTTATTAGCACTGAAATAAACACCCTTGAATCACAAAACAATCTGGAGTCAGTCTGTACTTTCACAAATGTATTATTACAACTTCTTCAACAAATATCAATGTTAATGTTCTTTTGGACATACCAATGTATGACAGTTGTTGGGCAGCAGTAAACATAGCAGAAGGCAGAATGAGGTACCCAGATCTGTGAAAAGGAAAGCCAAAGTGAACTGTCAGGGTCCATACACAGAGGTTAAAAGGCTGACTTATACAATGTCCTACAGTAGTCAGATCTGAGATGAGCAGTGCCAGTCTCTTACCAGTGTCTCACTGAAAGTACTGCATGATGATGTTGTTTCAGTTGTCAATATCTTCTTCCTCTGCCTCCTCTTCCTCACTATCCACAGGCTCCACAGCTGCCAGAAGACCATCATCAGGCCCATCCTCCTGCAGAAAAGGCACCTGGCCTCGCAAATCCAGGTTATGCAACATACAGCATGCCACGATGATCTGGCACACCTTCTTCGGTGAGTAGTATAGGGAGCCACCTGTTAGATGGAGACACCGGAATCTGGCCTTCAGGAGGCCGAAAGTCCTCTCAATAATACACCTAGTTCACCCATGTGCCTCATTGTAGTGTTCCTCTGCCCTTGTCCTGGCATTCCTCACTGGGGTCAGTAGCCATGAGAGGCTGGGGTAACCAGAGTCACCTGCGAATGTCGAGGGATATCTGTTAGACACACACCAACCCTTAGGGACTACCCCATACCCAGGCACCTATTCATAGTATGTGTGAACCTTGGGCTCACCTATTAGCCACACCCAGTGCCTCTGGAGTTGGCCCATCACATAAGGAATGCTGCTATTCCTCAAAATGTAAGCGTCATACACTGAGCCAGGATACTTAGCATTCACATGAGAGATGTAGTGGCCTGCCAAAAACACCATCTGCACATTCATGGAATGGTAGCTTTTTTGATTTCTGTACACCTGTTCATTCCTGCGGGGGGTACAAACGCCACATGTGTATCATCAATGGCACCAATGATGTTGGGGATATGTCCCAGGGCATAGAAGCCTGCTTTCACTGTGGCCAAATCCTCCACTTGGGGGAAAACTATGTAGCTGCACATGTGTTTCAGCAGGGCAGATAACACTCTGGTCAACACGTTAGAGAACATTGGATGAGACATCCCTGATGCCATGGCCACTGTTGTTTGAAAGGAACCACTGGCCAGGAAATGGAGCACTGACAGGACCTGCACTAGAGGGGGGATACCTGGGGGATGGTGTATAGCTGACATCAGGTCTGGCTCCAATTGGGCACACAGTTCTTGGATTGTGGCACAATCAAGTCTGTAGGTGATAATGATGTGTCTGTCTTCCATTGTCAACAGGTCCACCAGGGGTCTGTACACAATCTGGATGACGCCCTCTCATCATCTGCCCCAGCGGATGTGCCCTGTGAAGGAGAATAGTGAGCAGAGGGTCATGTACCACATTGGTTGCAAGAAGACGGCGGAGGCCCAGCTGGGGGTGGCCTCCCAACGTGGAAGGGGTGCCCATCCCACCATGACCCCCCTGAGGTTCTGGATCCTGTCGGTGGCATATCCGGAGTTGGATGTACGCTTGAGGGCATCACAGCAGCCACAAGGGGGTGAGTACAGTTTCATTCAGCTGACTCTGCACACTTTATGAGGTTTCTGGGTGGGGGATGTGGGCTGTGGGTTCCCCTAGGCCAGGACAAACCTGGTAGGGTAGGTCCCTTGTTAGGCAGACTCTGTGTCACTCTAACCCCAATAGTGTTAGTGGCTGTCTACAACTAGTCATCCTCCTGTGGGTTCCAGGTGTGCAGCAAATGGGATTAGGCATAGTCCCCCATGGGCTGGTGTTTTTCCTAAAAACTGCTAGTGCATGGCCTAGTGCATAGGGCTGCTCCCTGTGTGTTGTGTCCACCAACGGTAGTGGTGTTGCTGACATTGACCATGTGTCTCCTCTGTCTTTCCCCCATCTTGTTTTGTCACCCTGTCCTTGTGTGCATAAGCGTCATCTGGCTGAGGAGCTGAGGCACCGGAGACGGAGGGAGCTGCATCCCACATGTCCCAGGAGGGTGAATGTATGGAGTCTGCAGGCACCAGATTGATGGAGGGCGAGGGGAGCTACACAACGGGGACAGGATGGGACACCAGCGACAGCAGCTCCTCCTCTGATGAGAGCTCCCTTGCGGTGGCGGAACCTCTGTGCCCACTGCAAAAACAGGTACAGCCGCCACCTCCCCCTACCAGCACCACCCTCCCAGCAGCCCCTCAGCGTGTTTCCCGTGCCCGCTCACCCAGGAGGGTGGGCATCTCCTTCGCCCCAGGCACCTCAGGCCCTGCCCCAGTCAGCCCTGCTGCCCTCAGTAAGAAGGCTATTGACCTCCTGAGAGCCCTCACTGTTGGGCAGTCAACCATTTTGAATGCCATCCAGGGTGTAGAGAGACATTTGCAACAAACAAATATACCTGGAGGGCATTCATTCTGGCGTGCTGCCCAACAGAGAGCATTTCAGGCTCTGACCTCAGCACTGATGGCAGCCATTGTCCCTGTGTCCAGCCTCCCCCCTCCAACCTCCACTGCCCAGACCCAATCCCCTCTGCATCAGCCTATCCCAAGCACACCATAAGACCAGCATGCACAGACATCAAAACACAAAAGTGGCTCAGGAAAACATAAGCACCACACATCCCACAGGCACTAACACAAGCACCATACCCATGCAGAAACACCAACATCCACTGCCTCCACTGTGTCCCCCTCCTCTACGTCCTCCACCTCCCTCCCAGTCTCGTCTCCACTCACACCTGCATGCACTACATCCTCAGCCACTACCTCCATCACCAGCACGCCCATCACAACACACAGCTCTCGTGCAATCCCCACCCCCACAACCATGCACACGTCCCCTGTGTCCTTTCCCAGTGTGTTGGTTAGCCCTCCTCCCAAAGTACGCAAACACCGGCACACACCCACTCAACAGCCATCCACCTCACAACAGCCTCCAGCCCATGCACCTTCACCCAAACTCAGCAGACGTACACCTCCTACAACCACTACCTCTTCCTCCACTCCCAAACCCCCTCCATCTTCCCGTCCCAGTATATCTAAAAAACTTTTCCTGGCTAACATTGACCTCTTCCCTACACCTCCGCCTCTCCGTCCTTTCCCTAGGTCCAGGATGTCTAGAGCCCAGACCAGCACCTCAGGCTCCAAAGCTTCATCCACTGTGGTCCCTGCAAATCCGGGAGGATCAAGGGGGCACCCATCAGGGCTGCCAGTGTGCCACCTACTGAAGCAAAGGACCCCCCGATTCCATCACCTGCCAAGGTAAGGAAGGGGCCAACATGCAGAAGGGAAAAGCTGCACCACCCACCCAGCAAGGCCTCATCCAGAACCAAAGAGGACAGTGCCAAGGCTCCAGCAGCGACTATCAAGGTGGGGGAAGGGACACAAAATCAAAGGAAAGTCACCTCAGGGCACGGAGCCTCCTGGTGAGGGACTGGTGACCCCATTTCTCATGACAGGCCATGGTGAGCACCACGGGCATCGCCTGCATCTCTGCCGCAGACACTGCCACCTGCCCCGCGACGTGCCCAGCCAGTGCCACTACAGCGGACATCAGCAGCATCCCCAGAGGGCAGCCATCAGAGGCTGCAGGAGACATCCTGTACCCTGCACACACTACAGGAGGCACCACCACCAGCACTGGCATTACAAGCAGTTTGCAGCCTAAGTTGCCGCAGGATGGAGTGTGGCACTGCCTCCATGGAGTATCATGCTACCTGTTCCCTGAAAATCTTGTGGCTCAGACACCCTGGTGAGGGAATGGGAACTGCCCCACCCCAGGTAAAGCACTCTGGGCACCATGCCCCCTCCAGAACCAGTGGAGAAAAGCATGCACTAACCCAGTCCTTGGCAGGATGAAGCACTCTGGGCACCAAGCCCCCTCCAGAACCAGTGGAGAAAAGCATCCACTAACCCAGTCCTTGGCAGGATAAAGCACTCTGGGCACCATGCTCCCTCCAGAACCAGTGGAGAAAAGCATCCACTAACCCAGTCCTTGGCAGGATGAAGCACTCTGGGCACCAAGCCCCCTCCAGAACCAGTGGAGAAAAGCATCCACTAACCCAGTCCTTGGCAGGATAAAGCACTCTGGGCACCATGCCCCCTCCAGAACCTTTGGAGAAAAGCATCCACTAACCCAGTCCTTGGCAGGATGAAGCACTCTGGGCACCAAGCCCCCTCCAGAACCAGTGGAACATGTCACCGACTTGAGAGACTGTGGCTTTGCACTCCCCAGGAGCAGGCAGTGGACAAACCACCCATTTGAGAGACTGTGGCTTTGCACTACCCAGGAGCAGGCAGTGGGCAAACCACCCAGTTGAGAGACTGTGGCTTTGCACTCCCCAGGACCAGACAGTGGGCATGGAGCCCCCTCGAAGAGCAGTGGCATTGTCCCATCATCCGGCTGAGGTGCCACCCCATTACCCCTGAGGTGCATGTTTTTTTTTCGACCTGATGCCCCTGCAGTGTTCTCTCCGTTTTGAGGCTGGTGTCATGTGTGGGCTTCGCCCATGCTTTTTGGGACCACAAGTCCACAGACATTTAATGGGACAGTGTACGGACTTGTGTACTTGCTGTAAATATTTGTACATACTGATTAATTACTTTTCTCTTGGGCTATCTGTTTGTTCGAATATTACACTTGTTAAACTCATTTCGTTTGGTCCTTGCGTTCTTCCAGAGGGTGACAGGGTGTATCTGTGATGTGATTGGATATGTGTGTCTGTTGTTGTGAGTGGGGGTGTTGTATTTTGCGTGTGTGTGTGTCACTCTCTTTTCCCTCCTCCCCTCCCCTGTGTGCTAAGTGCAGTACTCACTGTGGTCATCGCCGTCGTCCTTCGTACTCCTGGTAGATGAGAAAATACACCAACATTGGTAACACCTGTAGTTCGGGCTCCATGGCGTCCTGGTTCTTTGTTGGGTGTCAAGAGGTGAGTGGTTTCCCTTCTAAAAACTGTTTCTGCTGTGCTTTTGATGGCGTTGGTACCGCCCCAGAAAAGCTGGCGGGTTGGTGCCTTGTAATAGTGTGGGCAGTACATTGAGTGCCGCCTGTCTGTTGGCGGTTACCGCCACGGTGTTTGTTTTTACCGCCGTGGCGGTCGGTGTGTTAAAGTGGCTGTCTGTGTTGGCGGTTTCCGCCATGGTCGTAATTCCAATTATTTGACCGCCGGCCTGTTAGCAGTATTACCGCCGCTTTATCACCGACCGCCAGGGCTGTAATGAGGGCCTGAATGCTATGAATTTAGGTAAGATCCGCAAGAATTATTATCACCCCCATGAAAGCCAAAATATAGACATGTTAAGGCATTGGCAAAGTCGACAATTATCTAGGGCCACCACTTTCCGAGGCACACCAAGCCACCACCTTCCGAGGTACCTGTGGTATACTTCTGTGTATTTTCTTATCTTAAACTTTAATAATATATAATTTATTATTGTTTACCAAGATAGGGATTGAGTTAGGAAAAACATGGTTAATCAAATCTAAAGTTGCTGCAAACTGGGCCCCCCAGAATACTTCTTGCCCAGGGCCCCGAAAAACATCAAGATGACGCTGCTGCAGAAGTAACGCTTAACAAGGAGTTAGATGTGGTAATCCTCGAAAATGGCAGCCTGCCCTCTAATTCCCACTTTTACTGTGAGCCAAATATTACAGTATCACGAGATCTACATGCATCAATAGATGTGTCAAACTGAAAATATGTGTAATGTACTTTCACTGTCCTATCCTAAATCCAATCTCCTCCTGCACTGGTTTGTTCGTTGATTCTGCTGCCTGTTGTGGAATGTAGCACCTTTGAGGTCTCTGACGCAAATGTATAATTCACAAAAAAATGCTTAAGAAAATATAACAACAAGAGGAGCATCTAAGGAATCCCTTTTCAAAATGTCTGCGTCGGAGGAAGTGAGAAGCGCATTTTCCTTGCTACTCAGACGTAAAGTCGGCTCTGTAAAATATGAATTGCCAGACATTCCCCCTGGTGGAAAAACATAAATAAAACGCGCATCAAAAACTGCAGGCCGTTGCTACTTGTAAATTCAAGGCTGCAGCTCCACAGTGTACAAGGCATCATGTGCGGATAAGGGGTAAACGTGGCAGAAGTTGCACGCCTGCACAGTCATCTGTAACCATCTCCTGTGACCTTCCCAGAGGGCACTTTTCAAGTAGAGTTGTACGGTGTCGGCGTATAGAGGAATTTCTTCTAAGACAAAAGCCCCATGCTCCAGTCCATTTTGTGGCGCTCTGCTCTCTCTTCTCGAGCCACAGTGGATTTCTATATCTGGGTAGAAAAACAGAAAATCAAGCCCCGCATTTGAAATGTTTGAAATAATTCAATTTTCCCCTGGTCCATACATCAGCGACACATAAGACACCCGTGAGTGGGTTGAAAAGATAATACATTCATTCATCAATCTAATCTTAGCTTTGCGCTTGTTCAACTAAGTGGCGCCGCCAAAAGCCAATGAAACACACACCCCAAGCAAAATTCATCTCCTGAAGAACAGTATTGTCCGCTACTAACACAAAAACTAAGAAAATCTCTAACCTCTTAAAAGAGAGCAGTATCAATCCTTACTGGGTGTGCATGTGTGTGGCTTAGCTATGAGTCGAGAACCTTCATAAGCTACAGAAGCCAAATATGCCGTTTAAGACTATTATTTTTTTTCAAATGTAAATATATATTTGTGAGAGGGAATGGATGCTGTACCTGTATCCATTTTTCGTACCACCACATGTCTGCTCATATTCCACTCTAATTTATTCGAGGGACTGACTATTCCAAGTGAAAACATGAGAGGGAAAACATATTTTGCAAAAGCATAGACTTCAAAATATAAAGGTGTATATTTACTAACATTTTGCACCGGGTTTACATCACAAAAGTGATGCAAATCGATGCAAAACATTTTTTTGAAATGTACTCACTGCTGTTTTGTACTATAATGTCATCTGAAAATAATGCAAAGCAGCGCCTAGAGCTGCTTTGTATTACTTAGCATCAAAGGGACATTCCAAGCCTGGTACATGGGCGTTCCCGTGCAACCACCCATGGGTTTGTATGCAAGAACCTACCTAATAAAAAAAAAAAGTAGAAAGGGTTTTGCATGAAAAAATTATGTTGTTTTGACCATGGTGCTATCGTAGATAAATGCTTTTATTTCTTCAATATTTTCTAACTTCACATGTGTGCTGCACTTTACAGCATACATCCAAAGTGGGAAAAAATCAAGCATTAGGCCAAGCACAGTATTTTGTACTGGAGAGGTACAGGGACGGCTCCTTCGCAATGGCGAAGGAGCATCGCCTTACTGGCTGAGCCACCAGCTGAAAAATAAAATTATATTTTACTATTTTTTTATTTTTCAGCTGTTGGTTCTGCCAGTATGTGCAGGGAGGGGTGAGGCCGTGCCCTGAGAGGAGGGAGGAGGAGGAGTGCAGTGAGTGCACTAACTGCACATGTCAGTTTGGCTGGCCAAAGTGACATGCGCATTTAGGTTTCTGCAACCCGGCTGTGCTGCGCAGCTAGTTTGGAGAAACTGCACAGACTCCAGTGCACCGTCTGAGGGGCAGACCAAGCCACTCGGACCAATCCTGATACTGCTCTCATGCTAAGCATAGCATGAGAGCAGCACCAGAATTTGATTGGGAGCCTGTGCTGGTATCCTAGGCACTGCTGGGACACCAACACCATCAGAAGAGGAGCGAGGCTTCCGGTTGTGGCAGCAGGAACAGGCAGGTTTTTTTTCAAAATTATTATTTTATTTCCCCCGTCTCCCCCCTCACTTTCCTTCAGATTTGCAGCAGCCGCTGCTGGAGGGGTATCGTTCAAGTACAAAAACTATTTTAGGCACGACGCAGACACCTTTGCACTATGGTGCAATGGTGTGTATGGCAATGTAACATGACTGTGCACCAGCACTGTGGTGACAGCAACACTGGAGATATGGCGCTTTCCTGTTCTCTCCCTCTCAAGCAACACATTGGTTGTGGTGCTGAGTTGTGAGACATTTTAGTAAAAATTCCTCAAACTGTCAAAATCTCAATGTTAGATAAATATCTCCATACCAATATTTTGAACTTTATGTAATTACTAAAACAAGAGAAACATTTTTCACATGTTTTAGCTGTTGAATGTCAGACTATCAAGCATAAAAATTGTGAAACAAAAGTATTGTAACAGGAATATCGACTTCATGAAGATAAGTATATATGTATAATCCGCATCTAAGCACCGTGAAGAGAAAAATATTATCAAGTTAATGCAGTTGCATAACAAAGCTTAAGGGGGCCCCCTGCAAGGTACCTGTAGGGGGACCCCTCCCCGCCTGACCCAGTCAGGGGTCTGCTCCGCCTGCACTGTGTACTGTGCTGAGGGGCATTCTGAGGCTTGGGCCCCCGTACTACAGGGGCTGCGGGGGACTTATTTATACGTATTTATACTTTTTGACGCAAATCAGCGCTAGCATAGATTTGCGTCAAAAAGTTTACCGACGGCTAACGGCATTCCAACTCACCAGCCGGGCACCTTATTTATGGAATGACATTAGCCGGCGCAGCGGGCTGGTTAGCGTCAAAATAAGTGACGGGAACCGGGCAGCGGAGGCGAAAGGGAGACTGGGAGTTGTGCTCCAAAGAATGGTGCAAGTCAGATTAGAGTAAAAAATATTGGCTATAACCTGACTAGCGCCATTTTTTGATGCACAACCCCCATGGAAATGACTCCTGTCTTAGCCTAGACAGGAGTCATGCCCCCCTGCCCAATGGCCATGCCCAGGGGATTTCTGTCCCCTGGGCATGGCCATTGGCACAGTGGCATGTAGGGGGGCCCAAGTTAGGCCCCATGACACTTAATAATAAAAAATATATATTTACCTGCACTTACCTGCACTCACCATGGATGGGTCCCCCCATCCATGGGTCTCCTCGAGGGGTGGGCAGGGGAGGCAGGGGGTGTAGCTGGGTGCAGGGAAGGGCACCTGTGGACTGCTTCCATGGTCTCCCACCATGGAAATGACCCCACAGGTCCCTTAATGCCTGCCCTGACCCATGCGTTAAAAAACGGCGCAAATCCTGCTGCGCGCCTTGTTTTAAGGCCCACCTCCTCCTGTGCGTCATTTTGACACCGGAGGATAAATAAGGCGCACATGCCTTAGAGTCATTTTTTGCACAGGAACTCCTACCTTGCATGTCATTAGCACAAGGTAGGTTTTCACATACAAAAAATGACTCAAACCCCATAAGTTTGGCGCTAGACGGGTCTAGCGCCAAGTATGAATATGGAGTTAAGTTTGTGCTGAATTTGCGCCAAAATAAATTATGCAAATCTGGCGTAAACAGAGTATAAAAATGGGCCTACACGTCTCACCATAATACTTACCAATACCAGGTGGTATTATCATGCTTTTTCTGCGACATTACAAGTTGTGACATCTGGAATGAGGAATAATATGTTGAATTGGGTGTCACTGCACTGATTTACATACATATTACCACATATATTTTCTTTAAAAAAAATAAAAAACTAGTTGCTTACAATACTGCTTTGGTTGAAAACAGGATTGTTCTGCTGAAAGCCAAATTACCGGTCTGCTTGTAACGGGGCTGTGAGAAAGTAGCCTCTTTCTAGCCTTGTTACCCCCACTTTGGGCCTGTTTGTGAGTGTATGTCAGGGTGTTTTCACTGTCTCACTGGTATCCTGCTTGCCAGGGCCCAGTGCTCATAGTGAAAACCCTATGTTTTCAGTATGTTTGTTATGTGTCACTGGGACCCTGCTAGTCAGGACCCCAGTGCTCATAAGTTTGTGACCTATAGGTATGTGTTCCCTGTGTTATGCCTAACTGTCTCACTGAGGCTCTGCTAACCAGAACCTCAGTGGTTATGCTCTCTCTTTACAAATTGTCACTAACAGGCTAGTGACCAATTTTACCAATTTACATTGGCTTACTGGAACACCCTTATAATTCCCTAGTATATGGTACTGAGGTACCCAGGGTATTGGGGTTCCAGGAGATCCCTATGGGCTGCAGCATTTCTTTTGCCACCCATAGGGAGCTCTGACAATTCTTACACAGGCCTGCCACTGCAGCCTGAGTGAAATAACGTCCACGTTACTTCACAGCCATTTTACACTGCACTTAAGTAACTTATAAGTCACCTATATGTCTAACCTTTACCTGGTAAAGGTTAGGTGCAAAGTTACTTAGTGTGAGGGCACCCTGGCACTAGCCAAGGTGCCCCCACATTGTTCAGAGCCAATTCCCTGAACTTTGTGAGTGCGGGGACACCATTACACGTGTCCACTTCATATAGGTCACTACCTATATGTAGCTTCACAATGGTAACTCCGAATATGGCCATGTAACATGTCTATGATCATGGAATTACCCCCTCTATGCCATCCTGGCATAGTTGGCACAATCCCATGATCCCAGTGGTCTGTAGCACAGACCCTGGTACTGCCAAACTGCCCTTCCTGGGGTTTCACTGCAGCTGCTGCTGCTGCCAACCCCTCAGACAGGCATCTGCCCTCCCGGGGTCCAGCCAGGCCTGGCCCAGGATGGCAGAACAAAGAACTTCCTCTGAGAGAGGGTGTGACACCCTCTCCCTTTGGAAAATGGTGTGAAGGCAGGGGAGGAGTAGCCTCCCCCAGCCTCTGGAAATGCTTTGTTGGGCACAGATGCGCCCAATTCTGCATAAGCCAGTCTACACCGGTTCAGGGGACCCCTTAGCCCTGCTCTGGCGCGAAACTGGACAAAGGAAAGGGGAGTGACCACTCCCCTGACCTGCACCTCCCCTGGGAGGTGTCCAGAGCTCCTCCAGTGTGCTCCAGACCTCTGCCATCTTGGAAACAGAGGTGCTGCTGGCACACTGGACTGCTCTGAGTGGCCAGTGCCACCAGGTGACGTCAGAGACTCCTTCTGATAGGCTCCTTCAGGTGTTAGTAGCCTATCCTCTCTCCTAGGTAGCCAAACCCTCTTTTCTGGCTATTTAGGGTCTCTGTCTCTGGGGAAACTTTAGATAACGAATGCAAGAGCTCATCCGAGTTCCTCTGCATCTCTCTCTTCACCTTCTGCCAAGGAATCGACTGCTGAACGCGCTGGAAGCCTGCAAACCTGCAACATAGTAGCAAAGACGACTACTGCAACTCTGTAACGCTGATCCTGCCGCCTTCTCGACTGTTTTCCTGCTTGTGCATGCTGTGGGGGTAGTCTGCCTCCTCTCTGCACCAGAAGCTCCGAAGAAATCTCCCGTGGGTCGACGGAATCTTCCCCCTGCAACCGCAGGCACCAAAAAGCTGCATTACCGGTCCCTTGGGTCTCCTCTCAGCATGACGAGCGAGGTCCCTCGAATCCAGCGACTCTGTCCAAGTGACCCCCACAGTCCAGTGACTCTTCAGTCCAAGTTTGGTGGAGGTAAGTCCTTGCCTCACCTCACTGGGCTGCATTGCTGGGAACCGCGACTTTTGCAGCTACTCCGGCCCCTGTGCACTTCCGGCGGAAATCCTTTGTGCACAGCCAAGCCTGGGTCCACAGCACTCTAACCTGCATTGCACGACTTTCTAAGTTGGTCTCCGGCGACGTGGGACTCCTTTGTGCAACTTCGGGTGAGCATCGTTTCACGCATCCTCATAGTGCCTGTTTCTGGCACTTTTCCGGGTGCTACCTGCTGCTGAGAGGGCTCCTGGTCTTGCTCGACATCCCCTCTTTCTTCTGGTCCAAATTGCGACCTCCTGGTCCCTCCAGGGCCACAGCAGCGTCCAAAAACGTTAACCGCACGATTTGCAGCTAGCAAGGCTTGTTGGCGTTCTTTTGGCGGGAAAACACTTCTGCACGACTCTCCACGGCGAGAGAGATCCATTCACCAAAGGGGAAGTCTCTAGCCCTTTTTGTTCCTGCAGAAACCTCAGCTTCTTCTGTCCAGTAGAAGCTTCTTTGCACCGGCAGCTGGCATTTCCTGGGCATTTGCCCATCTCCGACTTGCTTGTGACTTTTGGACTTGGTCCCCTTGTTCCACAGGTACCCTAGATTGGAAATCCACAGTTGTTGCATTGTTGGTTTGTGTCTTTCCTGCATTATTCCTCTAACACAACTTCATTGTCCTTAGGGGAACTTTAGTGCACTTTGCACTCACTTTTCAGGGTCTTTGGGAGGGTTATTTTTCTAACTCTCACTATTTTCTAATAGTCCCAGCGACCCTCTACAAGGTCACATAGGTTTGGGGTCCATTCGTGGTTCGCATTCCACTTTTGGAGTATATGGTTTGTGTTGCCCCTATCCCTATGTTTCCCTATTGCATCCTATTGTAACTATACATTGTTTGCACTGTTTTCTAAGACTATACTGCATATTTTTGCTATTGTGTATATATATCTTGTGTATATTTCCTATCCTCTCACTGAGGGTACACTCTAAGATACTTTGGCATATTGTCATAAAAATAAAGTACCTTTATTTTTAGTATAACTGTGTATTGTGTTTTCTTATGATATTGTGCATATGACACTAAGTGGTACTGTAGTAGCTTCACACGTCTCCTAGTTCAGCCTAAGCTGCTCTGCTAAGCTACCATTATCTATCAGCCTAAGCTGCTAGACACCCTATACACTAATAAGGGATAACTGGGCCTGGTGCAAGGTGCAAGTACCCCTTGGTACTCACTACAAGCCAGTCCAGCCTCCTACATTGGTTGTGCAGTGGTGGGATAAGTGCTTTGAGACTACTTACCACTCTTGTCATTGTACTTTTCATAAGAGAAAAATATACAAAACAAGGTCAGTGTATATACACATAGCCAAAAAGTTTTGCATTTCCTCTTTTCACTCTTTTCTAAGTGCTGAAAAGTACTTCTAACTTTCTAAAAAGTTCTAAAAAGTTTTAAAAGTTTTTTTTCTCTGTCTTTCTAAAAGCTCTGACAAACTTTTTATATTTTTCTATCACTTTAACTCTCTCTAAAAATGTCTGGCACAGGCCAAAATGTTGATCTGTCCAAACCTGCATATGACCACCTTAGCTGGAAAGGAGCAAGGAGTCTCTGTGTAGAGACTTTCTAAGTTGGTCTCCGGCGACGTGGGACTCCTTTGTGCAACTTCGGGTGAGCACCGTTTCACGCATCCTCATAGTGCCTGTTTCTGGCACTTCTCCGGGTGCTACCTGCTGCTGAGAGGGCTCCTGGTCTTGCTCGACATCCCCTCTTTCTTCTGGTCCAAATTGCGACCTCCTGTTCCCTCCAGGGCCACAGCAGCGTCCAAAAACGTTAACCGCACGATTTGCAGCTAGCAAGGCTTGTTGGCGTTCTTTTGGCGGGAAAACACTTCTGCACGACTCTCCACGGCGAGAGGGATCCATCCACCAAAGGGGAAGTCTCTAGCCCTTTTTGTTCCTGCAGAAACCTCAGCTTCTTCTGTCCAGTAGAAGCTTCTTTGCACCGGCAGCTGGCATTTCCTGGGCATTTGCCCATCTCCGACTTGCTTGTGACTTTTGGACTTGGTCCCCTTGTTCCACAGGTACCCTAGATTGGAAATCCACAGTTGTTGCATTGTTGGTTTGTGTCTTTCCTGCATTATTCCTCTAACACGACTTCTTTGTCCTTAGGGGAACTTTAGTGCACTTTGCACTCACTTTTCAGGGTCTTGGGGAGGGTTATTTTTCTAACTCTCACTATTTTCTAATAGTCCCAGCGACCCTCTACAAGGTCACATAGGTTTGGGGTCCATTCGTGGTTCGCATTCCACTTTTGGAGTATATGGTTTGTGTTGCCCCTATCCCTATGTTTCCCTATTGCATCCTATTGTAACTATACATTGTTTGCACTGTTTTCTAAGACTATACTGCATATTTTTGCTATTGTGTATATATATCTTGTGTATATTTCCTATCCTCTCACTGAGGGTACACTCTAAGATACTTTGGCATATTGTCATAAAAATAAAGTACCTTTATTTTTAGTATAACTGTGTATTGTGTTTTCTTATGATATTGTGCATATGACACTAAGTGGTACTGTAGTAGCTTCACACGTCTCCTAGTTCAGCCTAAGCTGCTCTGCTAAGCTACCATTATCTATCAGCCTAAGCTGCTAGACACCCTATACACTAATAAGGGATAACTGGGCCTGGTGCAAGGTGCAAGTACCCCTTGGTACTCACTACAAGCCAGTCCAGCCTCCTACATTGGTTGTGCAGTGGTGGGATAAGTGCTTTGAGACTACTTACCACTCTTGTCATTGTACTTTTCATAAGAGAAAAATATACAAAACAAGGTCAGTGTATATACACATAGCCAAAAAGTTTTGCATTTCCTCTTTTCACTCTTTTCTAAGTGCTGAAAAGTACTTCTAACTTTCTAAAAAGTTCTAAAAAGTTTTAAAAGTTTTTTTTCTCTGTCTTTCTAAAAGCTCTGACAAACTTTTTATCTTTTTCTATCACTTTAACTCTCTCTAAAAATGTCTGGCACAGGCCAAAATGTTGATCTGTCCAAACCTGCATATGACCACCTTAGCTGGAAAGGAGCAAGGAGTCTCTGTGTAGAGAGAGGTTTGAGTGTAGGGAAGAATCCTTCCTTGGAACTGTTACTTAACATGCTTAGAGAACAGGATAAGGCTAGAAGTGCCCCATCTGTTGAAAAAGTAGCTAATGGTTCTCAATCTGATCCAGGGACTCCCCCAGGAAAAGATTCTGGAAAGAAACTTCCTAGCCTGCCCATTACTAGACAGTCTAGCATAGTTGGTAATGATGATGAGCCACACCATATAAATAGTGTTGTCTCACATCATAGCAAAAGCATTTATTCTCACCATACTGGTAGTGATGTTTCTGTTAGCCAAGCTGTTAGGGTGGCTTCTGTAAGGGACAGGTCTCCTTCTGTCCATTCTCACCATACTTCTGTTTCATGGAATGTCCCTCCCACCCACCCTGATGACAGATTGTTAGAAAGGGAGCTCAATAGATTGAGAGTGGAACAAACCAGACTGAAGCTCAAGAAGCAACAGCTGGATTTGGATAGACAGACTTTAGAAGTAGAGAAGGAGAGACAGAAACTGGGTTTAGAAACCCATTGTGGCAGCAGCAGTATTCCCCATAGTCATCCTGCAAAAGAGCATGATTCCAGGAATCTGCACAAGATAGTTCCCCCTTATAAGGAGGGGGATGACATTAACAAGTGGTTTGCTGCACTTGAGAGGGCCTGTGTTGTACAGGATGTCCCTCAAAGGCAGTGGGCTGCTATCCTATGGCTATCATTTAGTGGAAAAGGTAGGGATAGGCTCCTTAATGTGAAAGAAAATTATGCTAATAATTTCCAAGTTCTTAAGAATGCACTCCTGGATGGTTATGGCTTAACCACTGAACAATACAGGATAAAGTTCAGAGAGACCAAAAAGGAGTCTTCACAAGACTGGGTTGATTTCATTGACCATTCAGTGAAGGCCTTGGAGGGGTGGTTACATGGCAGTAAAGTTACTGATTATGACAGCCTGTATAACTTGATCCTGAGAGAGCATATTCTTAATAATTGTGTGTCTGATTTGTTGCACCAGTACTTGGTGGACTCTGATCTGACCTCTCCCCAAGAATTGGGAAAGAAGGCAGACAAATGGGTCAGAACAAGGGTGAACAGAAAAGTTCATACAGGGGGTGACAAAGAGAACACTAAGAAGAAAGATGGTGAAAAATCTCAAGATAAGCATGGGGATAAGGGTAAAACCAAAGATCCCACTTCAAATTTTAAACACTCTTCAGAGGGTGGGGATAAAACAAATTCTTCCTCTTCTTCTCAACCCACACACATTAAAAAGCCTTGGTGCTTTGTGTGTAAAAACAGAGGCCATAGGCCTGGGGATAAGTCCTGTCCAGGTAAACCCCCTGAGCCTACCACCACTAATACATCAAGCTCTAGTGCCCCTAGCAGTAGTGGTACTAGTGGTGGGACTGCTGGCAACAGTCAAGCAAAGGGTGTAGTTGGGTTCACTTATGGGTCCATCATAGAAACTGGGGTAGTCAGTCCCAAGACAGTTTCTGTCACACCTAGTGGCATTGGCCTTGCACACTGGCTGCTTGTCCCCTTACAATGGATAAGTACAGGCAGACAGTTTCAATAAATGGTGTTGAGGCCTTGGCCTACAGGGACACCGGTGCCAGTATCACTTTGGTGACTGAAAACCTAGTGCACCCTGATCAAAACATCATTGGACAACAGTATAAGATTATTGATGTCCATAACTCCACTAAGTTTCTTCCCTTAGCTATAATTCAGTTTAGTTGGGGTGGAGTTACTGGCCCTAAGCAGGTGGTGGTATCACCTAGCTTACCTGTAGACTGTCTCTAAGGTAATGGCCTAGAGGCCTCAGGTTGGGCTGATGTAGAGTTTTATGCCCATGCAGCCATGCTGGGCATCCCTGAGGAATTGTTCCCTCTCATTTCTACTGAAATGAAAAAGCAAAGGAGAGAAGGCCTGAAAACTCAGGATCCCTCTCCATCAACAGGTAAAAAGGGTATCACAGTATCCCCTAACCACCCTACCATTCAGGATACCATTCCTGTGGTGGGAGAAACCTCTCCTGGGGTGGCACCTGTTCCAAGGGAATCATCAGCTGGCAAAGCTGGACTCCCTGAGGTAGAAGTACCTCTCTGTGGGATAACTAACATTGGTGAGAAAAAGAGCACCATTTTAGTTAACATGGAGCATCCCTCCAACCCTCCCAGAGAAACTTTAGTGCAGAAACCCTGCACTGCCTCACAACACTTAGGACAGCATCCCTGCCCTAGTGTGGAGCTCATAGGACAGCATCCCTGCCCTGCTCCAACTCAAGAGAAACAGCATCCCTGTTCTCTCTTCCAGCCATATGGACAAAGTTTTTGCCCAGCTATGGCTTTTCTGAGACAGCATCCCTGTCTGGCATTTCCATCACTACAAATAGGTTCAGTGGACAATTCCCACTGCTCTAAACTAAAACTTACTGATAGAAACTCTGAAAATACATCTTCACATTGTTGCTTAGCTAAAAAACTTCAAACAGGGTGGTTTACATCCCCACAGGGAAGTAACCATATAGTGGATGATAAAGGGAGTAACCAGTCTATTGCAGAGCTACTCTCTACTTATCACCACTTAGACAATAAAGTCTCAACTGGCCAAGGTTAGCCTTATTGTCCTTCGTTTGGGGGGGGGTTGTGTGAGAAAGTAGCCTCTTTCTAGCCTTGTTACCCCCACTTTGGGCCTGTTTGTGAGTGTATGTCAGGGTGTTTTCACTGTCTCACTGGTATCCTGCTTGCCAGGGCCCAGTGCTCATAGTGAAAACCCTATGTTTTCAGTATGTTTGTTATGTGTCACTGGGACCCTGCTAGTCAGGACCCCAGTGCTCATAAGTTTGTGACCTATAGGTATGTGTTCCCTGTGTTATGCCTAACTGTCTCACTGAGGCTCTGCTAACCAGAACCTCAGTGGTTATGCTCTCTCTTTACAAATTGTCACTAACAGGCTAGTGACCAATTTTACCAATTTACATTGGCTTACTGGAACACCCTTATAATTCCCTAGTATATGGTACTGAGGTACCCAGGGTATTGGGGTTCCAGGAGATCCCTATGGGCTGCAGCATTTCTTTTGCCACCCATAGGGAGCTCTGACAATTCTTACACAGGCCTGCCACTGCAGCCTGAGTGAAATAACGTCCACGTTACTTTACAGCCATTTTACACTGCACTTAAGTAACTTATAAGTCACCTATATGTCTAACCTTTACCTGGTAAAGGTTAGGGGCAAAGTTACTTAGTGTGAGGGCACCCTGGCACTAGCCAAGGTGCCCCCACATTGTTCAGAGCCAATTCCCTGAACTTTGTGAGTGCGGGGACACCATTACACGCGTGCACTACATATAGGTCACTACCTATATGTAGCTTCACAATGGTAACTCCGAATATGGCCATGTAACATGTCTATGATCATGGAATTGCCCCCTCTATGCCATCCTGGCATAGTTGGCACAATCCCATGATCCCAGTGGTCTGTAGCACAGACCCTGGTACTGCCAAACTGCCCTTCCTGGGGTTTCACTGCAGCTGCTGCTGCTGCCAACCCCTCAGACAGGCATCTGCCCTCCTGGGGTCCAGCCAGGCCTGGCCCAGGATGGCAGAACAAAGAACTTCCTCTGAGAGAGGGTGTGACACC
This sequence comes from Pleurodeles waltl, assembly GCF_031143425.1. NCBI lineage: Eukaryota > Metazoa > Chordata > Amphibia > Caudata > Salamandridae > Pleurodeles > Pleurodeles waltl. Next base: position 830,103,257 of record NC_090438.1, read on the forward strand.
CTCTCCCTTTGGAAAATGGTGTGAAGGCAGGGGAGGAGTAGCCTCCCCCAGCCTCTGGAAATGCTTTGTTGGGCACAGATGTGCCCAATTCTGCATAAGCCAGTCTACACCGGTTCAGGGGACCCCTTAGCCCTGCTCTGGCGCGAAACTGGACAAAGGAAAGGGGAGTGACCACTCCCCTGACCTGCACCTCCCCTGGGAGGTGTCCAGAGCTCCTCCAGTGTGCTCCAGACCTCTGCCATCTTGGAAACAGAGGTGCTGCTGGCACACTGGACTGCTCTGAGTGGCCAGTGCCACCAGGTGACGTCAGAGACTCCTTCTGATCGGCTCCTTCAGGTGTTAGTAGCCTATCCTCTCTCCTAGGTAGCCAAACCCTCTTTTCTGGCTATTTAGGGTCTCTGTCTCTGGGGAAACTTTAGATAACGAATGCAAGAGCTCATCCGAGTTCCTCTGCATCTCTCTCTTCACCTTCTGCCAAGGAATCGACTGCTGAACGCGCTGGAAGCCTGCAAACCTGCAACATAGTAGCAAAGACGACTACTGCAACTCTGTAACGCTGATCCTGCCGCCTTCTCGACTGTTTTCCTGCTTGTGCATGCTGTGGGGGTAGTCTGCCTCCTCTCTGCACCAGAAGCTCCGAAGAAATCTCCCGTGGGTCGACGGAATCTTCCCCCTGCAACCGCAGGCACCAAAAAGCTGCATTACCGGTCCCTTGGGTCTCCTCTCAGCACGACGAGCGAGGTCCCTCGAATCCAGCGACTCTGTCCAAGTGACCCCCACAGTCCAGTGACTCTTCAGTCCAAGTTTGGTGGAGGTAAGTCCTTGCCTCACCTCGCTGGGCTGCATTGCTGGGAACCGCGACTTTTGCAGCTACTCCGGCCCCTGTGCACTTCCGGTGGAAATCCTTTGTGCACAGCCAAGCCTGGGTCCACGGCACTCTAACCTGCATTGCACGACTTTCTAAGTTGGTCTCCGGCGACGTGGGACTCCTTTGTGCAACTTCGGGTGAGCACCGTTTCACGCATCCTCGTAGTGCCTGTTTCTGGCACTTCTCCGGGTTCTACCTGCTGCTGAGAGGGCTCCTGGTCTTGCTCGACGTCCCCTCTCTCTCTTGGTCCAAATTGTGACCTCCTGGTCCCTCCAGGGCCACAGCAGCATCCAAAAACGCTAACCACACGATTTGCAGCTAGCAAGGCTTGTTGGCATTCTTTTGGCGGGAAAGCACTTCTGCACGACTCTCCACGGCGAGAGGGATCTGTCCACCAAAGAGGAAGTCTCTAGCCCTTTTCGTTCCTGCAGAAACCTCAGCTTCTTCTGTTCAGTAGAAGCTTCTTTGCACCCACAGCTGGCATTTCCTGGGCATTTGCCCATCTCCGACTTGCTTGTGACTTTTGGACTTGGTCCCCTTGTTCCACAGGTACCCTAGATTGGAAATCCACAGTTGTTGCATTGTTGGTTTGTGTCTTTCCTGCATTATTCCTCTAACACGACTTTTTTGTCCTTAGGGGAACTTTAGTGCACTTTGCACTCACTTTTCAGGGTCTTGGGGAGGGTTATTTTTCTAACTCTCACTATTTTCTAATAGTCCCAGCGACCCTCTACAAGGTCACATAGGTTTGGGGTCCATTCGTGGTTCGCATTCCACTTTTGGAGTATATGGTTTGTGTTGCCCCTATCCCTATGTTTCCCTATTGCATCCTATTGTAACTATACATTGTTTGCACTGTTTTCTAAGACTATACTGCATATTTTTGCTATTGTGTATATATATCTTGTGTATATTTCCTATCCTCTCACTGAGGGTACACTCTAAGATACTTTGGCATATTGTCATAAAAATAAAGTACCTTTATTTTTAGTATAACTGTGTATTGTGTTTTCTTATGATATTGTGCATATGACACTAAGTGGTACTGTAGTAGCTTCACACGTCTCCTAGTTCAGCCTAAGCTGCTCTGCTAAGCTACCATTATCTATCAGCCTAAGCTGCTAGACACCCTATACACTAATAAGGGATAACTGGGCCTGGTGCAAGGTGCAAGTACCCCTTGGTACTCACTACAAGCCAGTCCAGCCTCCTACAGGGGCACAAAGCTGTTTGAAGCAGGTTCTCTTACTACCATGGCCAGCCTCGGATTGGCAAGTCGGGCCATCAGGCATCGTTTGATGGGCCTGTGCCTGAGGCCAGTTAAGGGGCTGGTTTTTCAGTCTATTAGTGAAACCTGTTTTGCCGTCTCTGATGCCACCAAGTGCACAATGTGAAAGGCTGTTAGAACACCTTAGTCGTACATATAGTGAGCCTGTCCCCATGCAAATGAAGTCAGGGCAGCTGGCTAATTGTCAGAGGCAGAATGACAATGGTCTGTCTGGCTGTCACAGCATGACCCTTGACTCCCTCCAGATGTGACAGAGCTGCTGATGGGAAACAGTTACCCATTGCTTTCCGGAGGACTAGGACAGGGGAGAGGACCTGAGAGTTGGGTGGTGGGGGGGTTGGTGAGAGGCAGAGAGGGAACTCTGCAGTTTTTGTCCCTCTCCCCTCCATTGAACAGGGTGGGATAAATTAGTCTCTGCTGTTCTTCTTTGCCTACCCCATATCAGTTCCTGCAGTCAACAGGAAGAGGTTGTGGCCTTAGCGGACTTTTCAAACTGTGAAACCGGGTTTGAGTCTCAGCGTCAAATTACTGTGATCCTGGGCAAATCACACAATTCACCTGAGCCTAAAAGGAAATTAATTTGACCTTCTTGTTATCTGGTGCTCTTGTAAAGCACTCCAACACCACGGTGTCAAGTTTGTGCTTTATAGAACTGCATGTATGTGAGGAAAGTGACACTAGGCATATTTATTTTTGCCTCTACACATTAGCATCATTCTATTTGTTGGAACTTACGCATGATGCTATCAGCAAGTTCAACAAAAATATTAATGCGCCTTTCACCAGTCATTGAACACTGGAAAGTATTGTGCATAGCTAAAAAGCCCTGGGTGAGTGTAAAATGCCTACGGATGAAGAGGGCTCTCAGGGGACCTTAGGGTGAGAAATATTCCAAGAGCATTCGAGAGAATAATGTGGAATAATTTAGTTTCCAGTCTTGACAAACGTTACTGTCCCTATAAGTTTTGAAATACTGTTCGTACCGCAAATGTTTACCAACATTAGCTTCATGCTCCTAACTAAACTGTGTTTTGCAATAGGGTGAGATCTGCAAATGTGGGCCTCTTTTTTTTTTGACTGCCCGGACCTAATTGTTGCCCCAATCCAACCTTGACCATGGCTGAGTCAAATCTCTGCATTAGTTCTAAGGCATTGTAAACACTGCATCAGAAGAACAATGACTGTTTAAGGATATTCACTGCCTTGGTAGTAAAGCAAAGTAACACCTACATTTGCAGCCGGATTTCTTTGGGCTGTTAAAATCATTGCGTCAGGGGCTTCAGAACAAGGAACTAATGACGTGTTACTTAAAAGACAAAAGGGTGCTTTTAGTGAGGTTTTAGAGGGCTTTTCAAGCTGAGGAATAACATGAATAGTGGTTTCAGATGCCTGCAGCTGTCCTCCAGTGTAACAAGCAAGCTCCAAACTATTTCAGGCGATCCAGCAGCAGTGGCATAATGAAATTTGAGCCCCCCCTGCACAGTACCCAGAGAGGTCCACCTCCCCCCCAGTGGTGGCTTGTGGGAGGGAAAAGGGGCAGGGTGGCCTAGCGCATGGCAGGTGGTGAAATAAAATAATATATATTTTTTTAAACGTACCTTAATGCCGCGCTGCTCTGCTCCTCCGTCCTCAAGTGCAGACACAGGCTCCCAGCCTGCTCTGCAGCCAATCCTAATGCTGCTCAGAGCAGCATCAGGATTGGCTGGGAGCCCCCAGCCAGGGAACTCCCAGGCAGACAGGGAGCATGTGCTGGCTCTCTCCAGCCCTGCAACACAGTGCCAGGCTAGAGAGACCCTACTGCGCATGTGTGTTTCGCCGGCCCCAGAGGGCCGGCCAAACACACATACCCTGTGAGGGGAGTGCACAGTGCACTCCCCTCATCCTCGTCACAGTCTGTGGCATCGCCCCTTTTAATATAAAATGATAATAAACATATTTAATTATAGTTTTGTTTTAAAGGGTTTGCAACTGCTGGTGCTGCTGCTGCTGGCGGGGGGGTGACGCTCCTCCGCCCTAGCGGAGGAGCCACCTCTGTTCCCCCTGTTCCCCCTGGGCCCAGTCAGAGCCCTGCTGCCCATGCACAGCGTACTGTACGTTGGGGGCCCACTAGAGCTCGGGGCTGCGGGGCCTTTGTTACGCCACTAAGGTACAGTTATGTATTTAGGCACTACTCCCTTCCTGGAAAATAAAGAGATGCAAGCTTGGCCTATGCAGTGACAGTAATGGAAGCACTCCTTTGGACACAAGGTAGAGGAGTGCAGTGAGTTCTTGTACCCAGAAAACATGCTCAAACATGGGCAGCCCCCCTCAACAGGAGGCAAATTTTCAAACCTCTTGTGCCACCGGTGCATTACTTTTTATGATGCTCCAGCAGCACAGGGTGCAGACCCATTTCTACAAGGTCACGCAAAGCAACTTTGCATGACTTTTCATGGCCTCGTAAATATGGTGTAAGGCAACACAGAGTAAGTCACAGTTTTGCCTTACACTCCTCCAAGGAGGCATTCGATGGGCTTTGCGGTGGATGTTCCCATGCAACACCTATGGGTTTTGACGCATTTCCTGATTTACAAGAACCATTAAACCTGGGAATGGGTCAAAACTGTACGCTTCCCCAGGACAGGTGCAACAAGGAGAAATATCTTTATTTCTCCCAGTTGTTTCCTCTTGCTATGTGTGCATCACACATATAAAGAAGAAAAAGCCTCTCTGGATTTTTTTTGGTGCAGGAAGGGTCCATTTCCTGCACAAAATGAATCCTGCCAACAACCTAAAACCCATGCACCCTTGCACCATGGCATGCTATGCAGCAAAAAGTGCACCAGCACATGGGGAAATGCGCATTATCTTGTAGATGCGGTGCACTGCTGCCCTTTTGAATTGCTGTAGGGCAGTACAGGAGAAAGACTTGCAGCACTTCCCTAGGTCAATTCCTTGAAAATATGAGCCCAGCTTTCAAAGAAACAATCCCAACTGTAGTGTTTGAACGTCTTGATTATGCTTCCTGCTCTCCTAGCTTGGACACTTTAAGAGAATGTCCCTTCACCTTGTTACAGAGTTGTTTCAATGGCCCCTGGGAAGCATGTGGCTCCTGTTGTATATATGTGCTGTGTTGGTCAGAGATGTTTTGCAGTGGACCATGGCACACACACTTTCTCAGATAGGGAACAGTTGTCTCGCAGTTCAGGGTTGGTTTTCATGGGAAGAAATGTAGGATCAGTGGGTCGGTTTGCCCTCAGCCCAGGCTTATGTCTCTGCAGTCCTCATCAGTGCCTTTTAATGTTATTTATTTATTTTTGATTTTTTGATATAGTGCTGCTAGACCCCAAAAAGTAACAGAATATTTTGCATTTAAGGATAATAAGTGAGGAACTTGTAAAACAAAAACAAGAGGAACAGAAATTATATAATAAATATGTTAGTCGGTCAAGTGAGAGCTGTGTACATTTGCGGCTGGCATTTCTATTTTTAGAGCCCTTGAAAGATATATAGATTTGTAGTTGGCAGTGATTGAACATATTTAGAGCACAACAGTAGAGTTGTAAGGTACATAAGATCATCTATCTATCTATCTATCTATCTATCTATCTATCTATCTATCTATCTATCTATCTATCTATCTATCTATCTATCTATCTATCTATCTGTCTGTCTGTCTGTCTGTCTGTCTGTCTGTCTGCCTTTCTATCTATATTGCACAGTGGAGGTCAAACCTGTGCAGTTATATATAAGTCAAAGATTCCATAGGAAGAGTGTTTCATTTTTTGCTTATAACTTTGGCATTATTTGACAAATCCTCTCAGAAATTTACAGAAACAAAGATCATACTCTTAAGCTCCTCCCTGGAAGGGTTGTGGGTGATATGTCAAGTGGGGGTTGTGAATAAGTGGGGTGGACACTTTTTTCCCCTACGCAATTTCCATAGGAAACAATTGACAACAATACAGCAAAAAATTGCTGTACAGAATTACTCCAAATTTTGCAGAAAGCTAGATCTTTACTCTGAAAGATACTTTTTGTAATGTGGTGTAAATCTATACAGCTATTTTTGAGAAATTAAGGTTGAAAAAATAGCACCACCTAGTGCTGCGGGACTTCAGCTGGAGTCTTGTGGGGAAAATAAAACTTTCTGATTGGCTGGCTCCCCAAGAAGTGTTGCAGGCTCCATTACATACTTTGGTACCCGAGTCCTGAAAGACATATTTAAAAAACATAAAAGGGTGCATTGGTTATTCACTGAAAAAAACAAAGGTTACATGGACATTATATTTAGGAAACAGAATAAAAAAAAACATAGAAATTAATTTAAACAAAAAACAAAGGTTACAGGGACATTATAGTTAGGCTCACATTTGAAATGTACAAAACCATAGAAATTCAGCATTTATAGTAAGAGTTATTTCAAGTAACTATAACTCGTGCCCTAAGGTAACTATAACTTCCAACCCTGCCATCCACAGTTTTATCATCAATAATTCCACTGCAAGTGTTACAATGATATTATAAATGATGTTATAGAAGATGTCATGAGTGATGTAATATCTGGGGTAATTAGCAGTGCTTTGCGAGGGCGCAAGTTTATAGTTACATATTTTTGTATATGCATGCCCCCGGGACCTGGTCCAGCCGAGGGATAAATTAAGAACAAGCGCGGGAGACCGTGCTTGTTTTGTTTTATTTTTTTCGGCGGGTTCACAAATCCTCTGCGAATCTTGCTAAAAATTAAAAAACAAAATACCTTTTTGCCCAGGTGGAGTCCCAGGGGGACCCCAGCACCAAGGCTGTCAATATTATATCATTTTCTAAGCAGTCAAGAACCCCATGACGAGGCTTTGGGGACCACAGGTTGGGAGCCACTGCCCTATGGGAATTAACATGGGAAATGCACTTTTTATGACACCCCTTTTTCTTCTCAGCTCCTGCTTGACGAATCACCCCAAAACTTACAAACTTACCATGCACAATAAGACACAGTAGAAAGCTTTTTAGGTAAAATGTTGTGATGATTCGTCAAACGGCAACAAAGTAATAGGCAAGTCAAGTAGATTTTTTTTAAATATATATATATATATATATAATTTTTGGGGGTCTTTTAAGTCCCACAGACCTCTTATGGTAGCCAACATATATTCCTGTGCTCCTACAGGAGTCCAGCAGAACCAGAAAAAAGGAAGAATGCAGGTTGGGTGGCCATGGGCAGTTGGCTACCCATGAGGGTGCTCTTGGGGATGTGACTGCTTGTGAGGGTTGACCCACTGACAATTTGCACTGATGCATTGGTTATAACCTCACTTAATGCATCAATGATGACATATGAACTACATGGATGTGCATGTTATACTTAGGTCAGTTATGCAGAACTGGTAAATTTCAGTGGCTTCTTTTTGATTTTAAAACATTAGCTTTTTTGTTATTAGAAGACCTATGTAGAAATCCATTTTATTCATTATTTTTCAGTTAATGTCTTAGGTTTTTCTAACATAAATTGAAATGTTTCTACCTTATTTACGTATAACTCCACTTTAACCTTTGTTTGTTCATACATAAGGGGGTTAGGACTGGTACTCCAAACGGAATGATTGTGATGGTGGATAATCACTTGTATCAATGAATTGTGTTCTGTTAAACAAGTATGCTTTAAACAAGTTCACTATTGTGGCTCCTTTGCCCAGCCTATTGCTTGTAGTGTGTAGGACAATGTGGTGGTAGATGGTATGGATGTCAGGGGATAGGTAGAATGACAACTTGCAGGCAGTGTTTGCTTTCATGAAGATCTGTAAGGAATCATCGATCATCATTAGCATGTAGGCTGCTGTGTTGTGACCAGATCCAAAACCAGACTGGTGCAGTTCAAGTAATTGCTCTTCTGAGGTATATTTCTTCAAATGAGTAGCTACAGATTTCTCTATGACTTTAGCCAGGAAGTGTATATTTGTAATGAGTTTTTGGTTTTCCAGGTTGTCACAGTCAGCATTAGACTTTAGATTTTCATAATTTCTTGCCGCCTGTTGTTAGCATTTTTAAATATGAGGCTGTAGATTGGAGCTTTGATGGGAAAAAGTGGTTTGAATGTTTTTCTTTTTTTACAGTAGGGATGTGAGTTTTGAGTGGATGCTGACGTCTCGATCTCTTCTCATGGGCACGTAGTATCTTTCTCTGACTGTTAACATCATTGTTGAACCAGTGAGTAGAACTTCCACATAATTATACTGACTTTTGCATACAGCTAGATTATTAAATATAATGAACATTTCATTATTTAATTGCTTGATAAGTTCAGTGTGGTGAATGGAGGGGTCTGTATCCAGTGTTAAAGCATGGATCATAAACTCTAATTTGTTATGAGTAATGCCATTTACATCTCTGACTTTTGTTAGCTCCTTCTCATTCTCATCTTGACAGAGAACTGATAAACAGAGAATGTCAAATAGGATGACGGAGTTGTCTGACAATTCAACATGTATGCATTTGAGCTCGCTGATGCAGACAGATTTAAAAATCACTAAGATAAGGGTAACACTTTGTTCGTGGGTATGAAAGTTGCAGTGTTGTGGTAGGTCATTCTCTTATAGGAAATAACTAAGCTGTCTAGTGTGAGTGTCAGTTTATCCCAAAGGATGTTAAAGTATTCTAGAAATGTGCTGACATATTGATAAAAGCTATTGTAAAGCCTATAAATTATTTTGCAAATGGGATATTCATGCCAGCGGGTGACAAATTATATGTATTCCAGTTTTAGAGGGTGTGGTGATAGCCATGCAAACAGTAATAAATGGTAAGGTCTTAAGTGAAGAGGTATCTATCAGTGTGCAAGATAATGATTCTTTACAAACAACAACTACATCAACACCAGTTTTTTTCAGTTCTACATAGGTGAGTTATCATATAGATGGGTAGCAGAAGTTGTTCAAGGAGCGACCTAAATGAGTGCTTGAACAGGTTTGCTGTGAATGATGGCAAGTCAAGGTTAGTTGTTCAAAGTCACAGAGGAGACAGCTGCTGGGTTGGATAAGGCAGACCTACAGCTTATCACAGCACTTCCGATAAGTAGGGATTCTTGAGTAGTGTAAGATATCATGGAGTTGATACTAATCTAGTAGTTTGTGCATATTGATCAGTTTTGCAGTCTCAAAGGAGTAGTTCAGTGATATTTCCATATTTTATTAAATGAGGATTTAACATAGGGATTCCCATTGGTTATATTATTTTAAAGGGCATTTATATGGCATAGCATTTACCAATTTATTGGCCTCTTGATATGATCTGTATTTATCATTCATCCAGTGGATGTTTCCTACTAGGAAGAGATTAGTCTCCTTTGATGCATGACAACGTTTGAAGGGTGAGGACTACACTTATTAAAGGGTCCATAATTAAGGGTAGGCATTGTGACCTTCTGATCTAACCCCTAAGAATCTGTAGTGGGTTATCTCTGCATGGTGGTTTGCAATGGGTTTCGGGTCTTTTGGTCTTCTCCGAACCCAGGTCAGCTGATGGTCATCTGTCACAAGTTTGCATTTTGCGTCAGATGGACCTTTGGTATGTACTTCTAGAGGTCGATATAATCTGGGAAGAAAATATCCTGGTCAACATTTTGTATCTCTCTAACTCATATGTGCCCATTACACTAGTTCTGCTTTACCTCCTAATGTCCTGGTTGAAAAGTTTTATTTGTGTGTGAATGAGTCTTATTCCTTACCCCGACTCTCTGAGTTTCCATGTTTATCATTTAGCAGAGTGACACATTCCCCAGACAAAGCTCCTTTAATTCTGAATGTATGTGCTCAGTATTTGGAAGCAATTTATGTTCTGCAGTGGAAGTTCTAAAAATCTCAGGAGTATTTCATAAGATGGTTGAACAGTCTGATCTAAAGTTAGCCAGTTTTCCAGGAGTGAAGCCATAATCTATGCAGAGAGTAGAAAGGAGCTAAAGGTTCCCAGTACCGTTCCAAATTCCACTTTTCCCAACCTCCATGATGTACTCTCAACTTGGAAAGGAACGTGTGAGAGTTCCATTGATTGGTTTGTGGTGAGAGGAAGGTACAGTGTGTATTTAGTCAGTGTTTCAATATCTTTATTGAGGCAGGAAATTGGGATAAGGGGAAGATGTGTGTGTGTGTGTGTTTGTGTGTCATTTTTGTTGTAGTGGTAGGAAAGGTATCAAGGTGAAGCTCAACATAGAGTGAGAGAGTCACAGTTGAGAGTCGAGGGTGAGCAATATTAGAGGATGAGATTGAGACATTGAGAGGCGTGTCCTTCAAACTAGGGACTGTGTTCTGCAAGGTGGGTGTACCATTGTAGACTGCTCTTAGCTTTTGATGCACTACTGCCAACTCATATTTACAGGTATTCGTGGGTGGTAATAAACAGGGAAGGCCTCCATTGTGCTAGTGTAGCGAAAGGATGAGATCAAAGAGAGACACTGACAATTGGTATAGAAAGGGTGTGACTAGGTCGACAAGGACATTGAAATGTGCTGGTTCATGGCCAGTAGCAAAGAAACTAGTGGAGATGATGGCTTTCGTTTGTGTTAGAAGTCTAAAGAAGCCTTCTTCTTCTGTCCCCTCTCTGGTTTTCCTATTCTTTTCTACTCATGCCCCCGTATTCCTCTGCAAATGCTTCTTTTTGCCTCTCTATTAGTGCTCACATGTGCCTCTGTGTTCAACATTCACATGACTCAATGCACTTGTGCATCCCAGACTGTTCTCCGTGTACTTAAGTGCTAGCTCTCCCCAGTGTCTTTTGCTGATGTGCACATGAACCCCTCTGACTCCCTGATCATATGTTGCTGTGCATCCTCATCAGTTCAGTGCCCCTGTGTCAGTGCACCCCACTCACCGTTTACCTCTCTGCCACCGTTACACTCTAACCCATCCCTCCTCCTTGGTGCCCACATCTTCCTACCATCTTGTACCCCTGTGTTTCTATGTCTCTCTCCCCTCATCCCTGTGTCCCATTTCTCCCTAATTCCCCAGCGCTGATTCTCCAGGGCCATGTTCCATAAATATGTAACCTGAACCTCGGTACCACTTGCACCAGCTTGTGTCCTTGAATCCTCTCCCCTTGTACCTCGTTGATCATACCGCCACCTCTGTTTGTTGCATCTCTGTGCAAATGTGACATTCTTTTTATCTGCTCCTTCTTTTCCATCCACTTCGCGTTTTTGCCCATTTTGCCTGAGTCTCCTTTCAGCCCCTATGCCCGTGCCCAAAGGCCCCTGAGTCTCTTTGCCCATGATTCAGGGGTCTCTTCAACTGTGCTCACAGCACTTACTTGCCTGTGTGCCTCCATGCTTCCTTTCCTTTTTGCCCATGCCCCTGTCAAGGTGACCTCAGACACATACATTGTGCATGATGTCTGTTTTGTGGGCCTGGTGCTGTTGACGTGGACGCAGGGCACAACACCTTCCGCATTATGTTGTGAGTGGATCACATAAACATGCACTGAATTTATTAATAAATGGTTGCTACTAAGAAGCTGACCTAAGAACCCCTAGCGCCTCTTTGTGCCACATTAGTGTTCTTTTTTTAAGCTAATGTGTCCCAATGAGGCCAAAATCGCAGCGCCACATTTAAAAAAGTGGTGCAATGCATGCATTGTACCACTTTGTAACCCTTTGCGCTACTTTATGCCTGCATTGGGGATCATGTATGCAAAGGGGCATTCCCCCGTTAGGGGGTCCGAAAAATGGCACAAATAAATCTAAAAGATTCCTTTGCCTCATTTATTTCAGCACCTTTAATGCCTGCTGAGAGCAGGCGTTAAAAGGAGGCATATCATTGTTTTCAATGAGCCTAAATGGGCTTTGCAGGATTAGCATAACAATTTTTTACGCTAACCCTGCAAAGCTCCGAACTAGCGTCAAACATTTTGACGCTAGTTCCCTAACTACCACCATGGTGCACCGTATCTCAGATATGGTGCACACAAGGTGGTGTTAGGGAGGCCCTAAGGAATGCAAGAAAAGTGGTGCTGCACTGGGTGCAGCGCCAATTTTCTTAAATCAGGGCCTAAGTGTTGATCAATTGCTTTGTTAAATTTTAAGGCCCATATTTATACTTTTTTAGCGCCACATTTGCGTCTTTTTTTGACGCAAAATCGGTGCAAACTTACAAAATACAATTCGCATAATACAAAATGCACAATTCGCATGACACCATGCATAACTACAAATATAAAATACACTTGTTATATAAACTTAGGCCCATATTTATACTTTTTTAGCGCCGCATTTGCGTCTTTTTTTGACGCAAAATCGATGCAAACGTTTTGTAAGTTTGCACCGATTTTGCGTCAAAAAAAGACGCAAATGCGGCGCTAAAAAAGTATAAATATGGGCCTAAGTTTATATAACAAGTGTATATTATATTTGTAGTTATGCATGGTGTAAAATGATTTACTGAAACTATAACGATAATATATTTTATTGAATATACTGCTTTTGTAGGTACACGTAGGGTTATTTCTGGGTTTGCAAGTATTTCTTGCATTGTTTCCAATGTGACCGCAGTGGTGGTGCTGTTATGGATACTGGCATAGGCTTAAATGTTCCACTGCTTGAAGGTCACCATAAAGGGGCCTCAAAAGCAGTGGGCTTGCTTTTTTTGCTGTGAGATCAGAATCTACCAGTTCTTTAAGAGTGAAGTGTCTTTAGAAAGACTCTAAAAGCCACATTCCTTTTTAGATCAGATATAAACCTATTTCTTTCTACAGGTTTACAGTCACAGATTGCGTGCTATCCCCCCAAAATCGCCACCTGCTATATTTATTAAAATCCTGCATAAGGAATTGACTTAAATTAATCTTTTACTTTTTCCGCTCCATTATTTATTACAATGCAACCCCTTCTCCCCCACCGTATGAATGCCTCTTCTGTATACAGACTACTTTGAATATCATGCGTGCCTTTCTTAATCTCTTTTTCAAACCATATCCCTGCAGCCTGACACTATCCATTCATTCCAGCAAGCATTTGCTTCTCGCAGAGCCCCTGCAAGGGTAATTAATACCTGTCATTGATGTACCACAAAAGAAAGTGGGGCAAATGCACGGAATGTGTTCCAGCATGCAAGACTAACCCCGATAACCAATGGACAGGCCACTAGCTCTGGGGTCCCAAGTACTCACCCCAAGATGCTTCAGTGCCTCATCTGAGATAGTAAGTGCTGTATAAATGTAATTTCAGTTGTGTGAGGGTATGTGTGTGTGTGAACTGTATACAACTACAATCTATGCTGCACCTGTTCTGCGTGTGTTGGAATTTTGCATTGTTGCAGTCCACGTGGTACCTGCTTCCAGGGTCTTATTCCATGTCATGCAACAAACTCAGGTGCAAATAATGCCCCGTGAAATATTATTTGCTCCTTGTAGCTGTCAGTTTTGCACATGATTCTTTGCAGTCGGTATTTTTGCACGGTATCCACCTTGCTGCAGTCAGCCCAAAGAATTGGGGCGCGGAATCCCAGGACTGAGCACAATTCGCATGACAACCGTCATTTTCCATAGGTATAAAACTGGACGGAAATAGTTGCGTCCAATTTTAACTTGTGCCGCACTGACTCTCGACAAAACCCATACACTACAGGAACGCCAAAACACTGGCATTGATCGTGCTCGGTATTATTGTATTTAAGGCGGGGAAAAAGGGAGGGGATGGAGCCAAAGTAGGACACACTCATTTTTTGCAGCAAAGACCTTTTATAATTTGTTCCGGCTGCATAGAGATAGATTTTAGTGACACGGCTCTCACGCGCTGAGGGCTCAACACAGCAGGGGGTGCACGCATGTTATCCTCAGGATTAACGCGTATTGACATCTCTCCGGCAGATGGGTGGTCGGGCCTCTGCCTAGGAAAAAATGCCCTAAACCATCATGCCAGGGTCCCTTATGGGCTGCCATATATTTTGTTGGATGCTAACGAGGAGGGAACTCTTAGCGAGAGCAAGCATGCGGCAGCGAAACATATCACGTCTCGGACCACAGTGCAGGGTAAAGCGATTATTGTCAAAACAGCATCGCCCCAGAAACCCGAAATGCATCGGCCCTGCGTTGTTGTTGCATTTGTCTTTACTATGAAGTGAACGGTCATTGAGGACATAGGAAATTACATTTCTCATTTAGAACGAATTCCGGGGGATACCTTAGAAGGTACTTAAGTTCATTTATTTGTTTTACATTTTTATGCAGCGCGGCTTATTAAATTCAACGAGGTGCCCAGATAGCCTACAAGTGAAAAAGGCATATATTAGATATAATCACTTAAAACTGATTCAAAACCATGTCTCGGAAGGGTTAAGGATGCCTGGCTACACTAAAGGAACACAACAAGGCAGAATGCAGAAAGAGCACATGGTCTCAAATGAAGTGAAATGTGCAGGTAAGTAGTGAAAAAAGCAGAGGGAGGGAGCCACAGGGTAAGAGACAGTATAAACATTTAAGGAACGTTGGAAGAAAAAAACAGAAGGCACAAGTGGAAGAGGGAGGAGGGAAGAAACAAATAATAAGCATCAGCAAAGCCAACAGTTTTAGCCTATGAGACATATTGGATGTACCAATGACTTTTAGCCATAATGTATAGCACCACGGCTGTTGTGCGGCATGGCTACACAAAAAAAAAAAACAGAAAAAGCTCTTAAACACGGCTGCTGCGTCATTTTATTGACTTGCGCCACAACACGTGTGCCTACAAAATGAGAAGAGCACTATTTTTCTTTTTGTTTACTAACTTGAGATGGATTGGGAAATACATTTAGCACAACATTTTATTTCAATTCTGTGCAAAAACACTTTTTAAAAGATAAAACAAACCGGGCGGGTTAAAGTGGGGACAAAGCAACATGGAGAAAGGTAAGGCTCGTGGAGAAGGACACAGGGAATAGAGAACATTGGGCGTGGCTGAGGTGAGAGAAGGAAGAAGGACACGTTCGAGAACCTATGCACAGGGAGTGAGCCGGAGGGGGCCAAATCAGAACTGGCACGATACAAGGGGAGGGGAATTGGGGGCAAATGGCAAAGAAGGGCGGGATGAGGGGGCATAGAAAAAGACAATGGATGACCGGTAGGGCAAGGAGAGCATAATGTGTGAGAGAAAACAATATGGAGCCCTAGCAGTGGGAAAGCACACCAGGAATACAGCTAGTAAAAACATGCACAATTAAAAACAAGCATTTGCAATGCAATGGGTCTCTCATTTGCTCCTATTTAAAGCTATTGGTGTTGTAAATTCCTAACTGGACTTTTCATGCCACATAAATTGACAATGAAAATTAAAACAGTTGACATAAGCAAGCCGATTCAAAGTGCCATGGCCACCATGAGCATGAGTGCAAAAGAGAGACACAAGGAGAGACACAAAAGGAAAAAGAAGTTCACTCGCGATCAAACGCATCAACATTCATGCAATTATCTATGTAACAGGGGCAGTCTACAAGGCGGTAACAAAACCGGTTCAAGGAGGGACAAACGTAAAGCATTTACCAATGATAACAAAGGATTTTAGAAAGGCAAGCCCAAGAATGAGTGAAAGTGATGGTCGTGAGGTGGGCGTGGTTAAAAACCCACAATACTTACAACAGGTCAAAACACTTGCGCTCAAACAAAAAAAGTTCCCAATAAGCAACCACTCGTGGAAAAATAGAAGGAGCCAATCAGAGAGCAATGATAAAGACAAGATGGACAGACTAAAACAAATTGAATAGAAAGCAAGCACATGTGAGTGACAAAACACAAAGTCAATGGCAAGCAATGAGCAAAATGCATTCCTAGGTAAGATTTCGGCATGTCTCCAACATGCAAAGGGATAAAGCAGCAATGAAAAGGATGGACAGAAGTGACTTTAGAGGGCAACAAGAGTCTGGTGTTGGATTAAAATGCATGAAGGGGAGTCAAAACTATGCAACCTTGCTATTTGGAACCATGACCTTGTGCAGCTCTGGTTGCAGCTTCTTAAGAAACGTTTGGGCGCTGGAACTTATTATTTTACAAATTAAGTACTACCCTCTGGAAGAGTAAAACTTTGCCTACACACATGACATTACGCAGAGAGCCTGCAAGCCTTTAAAGCTGAATGCATGAATGATTGGCTTACAGTGATGTGTGCAAGTTATTGCCAAAACTGTGTCATGTTTCCATGATAGGAGACTCATAGGTTTGTCAGATTCCTTGAAGGAGATTCGGAGCTCTGATGTGCATCACTACTTTCGTCAGTCTAGAGGGACTTGGTTTAAACTAGCCAACATAACTTGCACATCTAATTTGGAAAATTGTGTTTTTTTTATTTAGCTTTCTCAGTTAAGTGGTTTATACATGATAATTGGTGGAAGACCAATTTATGAGCCTTCCTGTTTCTTTATGTCAGCTTCATCACTGTCAGTTGTTTTGCTGAAGTAACGTACATGAGGAATCAGTGACAAGGAAAGAGGGACAAAATATTGCAGAGTCATACTCCGCAGAGATGATCCCTTGTCCAGTAAATTATTCTATCATGCCGTCATCCTAAATCTGGTTAATTCTCCATCTTGTTTGTTTCTAGGTGCCAGTGCCTACTGTGTGCTGATGGTTGCAGGTGGTGAGCACCTGAACTCATTTTTGAAGGCCAGGACTTGCTTTTCACCATCAGAATTTGATTTAGAGTGTGAGAGAGAAAGGTAAAAAGAAAAAAGAAGAAAAAGACAGAAAACAATGTCAACAGGAGAAAGCAGGGATGACAAGGAACCCACAAGAGTGAAATAAAGAGGCAGGAAGTGAAAGGTATGGAGAAAACTGGCATGATGTGGAATCTAGACTAGGACATCTTGGTGTTCAGTAGGTATATTGTATTTACCTCTAAGTATTTACACCTGATGTGGCAGAATTTTTAGTGCTGTCCCTCATGTCACAGAAATCATTCATATATGAGAGTTTATGCATTATGTTGATCAAAATGCTACTGATTGTAGAGTGATGCACTGAGAAGTAATTTTAATAATGCATTTGTTTAGACTTGTGTTAGAAACCTTAGTGGTATAGGATTTAATTGATATTATGTTATAATTTGGGGTCTAAACTAATAGTGTGTATTGAGACGATATTGAATTCTAATGACTAATGTTTTAAATATGCATGCAAAAATAGAGAAATGCAGTTCTACATTATACTGACTGAAATGCATTAACAGAGCCATTTTGTTTAAAGTTATTATAGCATGAATGCTAACGGAGAATTATTAATGCTGAATTCATAGTTTGTATATTAAAAATGTGTTTATTAGAACGTTTTAAGTTAGTATGCTTTTTTAACTCACTTTCATTAGCCTAACTGAGGCATGCCAGCCCCTGTATTTTGTGACTGTGCAGAAAAAGTTGTCATTCTGTTAAAGGTAACCTTTTTCAGACTTCGTTCCCATGAGAAGACTAGTTTGGTAATAGGAATCTATTGTTTTATACATAGAGATTTGTAGGTATTCGACCTTGGATCTGTAATATCCTAGACTGTGGATTAGCAATTTAAACATTGTTTTAATCACGTGTGAAGCTACATGGATGGATGCCATTCTCATGACATACCTGGGAAAAAATGAGGTTGATACAACTTGAAATTGTGTGATTGATTGCTATTGGATGAATCTCCTTTAAATTCAAATGAACTGTTGTCCTGAATGAATCAGATTTTTGTTTGAACTTTGCTATATCAATGACCAGTTGGACTTTGGACAGATTTCCTTTGGTCAGATCCCAGTCAGAATTCCAGGTTCCTGAAGATGAGAAGCTAAGCCCTTTTCCTGTATCCTGAATGCTAAGCCCCTCGTATGAACTTTGATATATTGATGACCAGTTGGACTCAAAAACAGATATCCTTTGATCAGATACCCATCAGAATTCAAGGTTCCTGAAGAGGAGAATCTAAGCCCTTTTTCCTGTTTCTCAATGCTGAGCCCCTTGGACAGGTATCTTCCTCTCTGCCTTGCCTTGTTGAAATGTCTTGCTGAGACTTAAAGATTTTCTCCCTAACCCTTACAGAAGACTCTTGACCGAGCTTCTGACTGCTGATGCTTTCCCTTTTTACCTATCTTTTGTCCATCTTAGTTAGTAACCTGTTGCCCAAAGTTACCTTTTTCCCAACATTTTTTACCTTTTTTGTCTTTTTGTCTTTTGCCTGCATGTGTTCTGCCCGCACATGTTTTCCCTTGATTGGGCTAATAGTTGTGTTTCCTGTCCCCAGCTAAATTAAGCTTAGTTTCTGTAGCTCAGATTAAGTTGTTGATGTTTTGCATTGTCCTTGTCGAATGCTTACTTTTAATAATGCTAGTTTGTTTGAACTTATTTTGTCACCTTGGGCAACCCTTGGTGATTCTGTATCTTTAGAACTTTGTTGTGCGAATTGTTTATATGCTTAAGTTACTAATAAATCCCTTAACTTTATTCCTGACTGGAGTTTTCCTTGTACGTCTAAATTGGTCATACTGTGTAACTGAATTGATTGGTATTGAAATGGTGTTGTATGGTTCTTCCACATCCTATGCAGTGTTCAAAGATCCATTGACCTTGTTGAGCATTGATTCCTGCAAAGGATGAAAGTGCTCAAGCACACCTCTGGATGTTACCGCACATTCCTTCACCATGCAGATAACAACCATGCAGGCCATTTTTGGTATTTTACCAAACTATCCATTACCATGGAAGTAAGTATTTCTTTAAATAACATAATCCACTGTTATATGTTTTCCTCTAACCCCATACTCTCCTGTTATATCCGTCCATTTTAACTTTGTTAAACATTTTCAGGCAGAGCATGAACCTGTCATCGAATGATAGGAAAGGAAGACAATGGCACTAGAGAGAGGAGACAAGAAAACAGTAGAAACAGGGCATCTACACAGAAATGGGACAAGGAGATAGGGGTACTGTGAAGGGAGAATATAGTAGATACTGGGATAGTAAGAAATTGAGATAAACAGTGTGACACAGAGGCAAAGGGAGATTGTCATACTGAAAGGGAGACTTGGGCAGGGGCAGTGAGACATGAACACAAGGATAAGACAGACCCTGTAGAGAATGTTTTGTATTTCGATATCATCTATATATATATAGTTCAGCTAGCTGTAGGCTACTCCAGAACTCATGACTAGTAGATAAGTGATTATTGTGATTATTGGTTGGATATTGGATATTGGTTTGTTTTGGTTATTAATGGTTGTTGGGTTAGTTCAGTCTTGTGCTATCAAGAAAACATTTCCATATATTTTACTCCAGTTTCTTTGTGGTAGATTAAGTTAATCGAAGTTAGGTGTGATCATTAGCGGAAGGTGAGTTCATGTGAGTTTGTGCAATAGTTGGTGGAATGAACGGATCGGCAGGAGGAAATTAGATGTAGTTAGGTTGAATGGATATGGTTTCAAAGAAGAAGGTTGTGATCTGTGAAGTGAGGCTTGGGTAGGTTGCAGACACAAATACTGTCATAAATAGTAGGTTGGGAAAATACAAAGAGTGTATTTGGGATATAGAAGCTAGGACACTGAAATAGTGGCCCTGGAGATTTGGACAAAGAAACATAGACAGTGAACATGAGGCCATAGGCACTGTTTTAGGTAGACACAGAGGGCCATATTTATACTTTTTGACACAAAACTGCGCTAACGCAGTT
The DNA here is from genome assembly GCF_031143425.1 of Pleurodeles waltl. Lineage (NCBI taxonomy): Eukaryota > Metazoa > Chordata > Amphibia > Caudata > Salamandridae > Pleurodeles > Pleurodeles waltl. Next base: position 830,123,032 of record NC_090438.1, read on the forward strand.
TTGCGTCAAAAAAATTAGCGCCGGCTAACGCCATTCTGAAGCGCCATGCGGGCGCCGTATTTATTCAATGACGTTAGTCGGCGTTAGCCGCCGGCGCTGCCTGGTGTGCGTGAAAAAAAATGACGTACACCAGGCAGCGCCGGCGTAGGGGAATATGGAACTTGGCCGCCAAAAAATGGGGCAAGTCAGGCTGAGGCAAATTTTTCGCCTCAACCCGATTTGCGCCATTTTTTTCGACTCCCAACCCCCATTGAAATGACTCCTGTCTTAGCAAAGACAGGAGTCATGCCCCCTTGCCCAATGGCCATGCCCAGGGGACTTATGTCCCCTGGGCATGGTCATTGGGCATAGTGGCATGTAGGGGGGCACAAATCAGGCCCCCCTATGCCACAAAAAAATAAAAAAAAATACTTACCTGAACTTACCTTAATGTCCCTGGGATGGGTCCCTCCATCCTTGGGTGTCCTCCTGGGGTGGGCAAGGGTGGCAGGGGGTGTCCCTGGGGGCATGGGAGGGCACCTCTGGGCTCCTTCCGAGCCCACAGGTCCCTTAACGCCTGCCCTGACCAGGCGCTAAAAAACGGCGCAAAAGCGGCTGGACGTCATTTTTTTTTACCCGCCCACTCCCGGGCGTGAATTTTGCCCGGGAGTGTAAATACAGCGCACATGCCTCGGAGTCAATTTTTTAGACGGGAACGCCTACCTTGCATATCATTAACGCAAAGTAGGTGTCCACGCTAAAAAGTGACGCAAACTCCATGGACTTTGGCGCTAGACGCGTCTAACGCCAGAGTATAAATATGGGGTTAGTTTTGCGTCGAATTTGCGTAAAAAAAACAACGCAAATCCGGCGCAAACGGAGTATAAATATGCCCCAGACTCTTTAACTGGAAGACATGGACAGAGGTATGAAAGTTTTTGTGCAATTATAAAATTGTGCAATATTAACAGAGTGCAGAATATGGGATTACTTGAGTTTAGATGTATGCACTTATCTGATGGTGTTGGTTTTTAAATGATTCTGCCCTTTCACCCTCCAGGCGCACTGTTTATTTCTGCTGCCCACAGTCAAGTAAAGTCATGTTTGTTTATTTCTATAACTGTTGTTCTCACTGTTCTCAAGTACTTTTTTTTACACATGGGCTCAGTAATGTTGCAACCGTTCAAGGTTTCATCCATCTGCTCACTATACGGCATTTATTCACAATAGTTTTTTTTTTGTTACTAGTTTTCCATCTATGGATGACATTAGCATAGAGTGGGTTAAATACATATTCATAAAGTGGGATAGTGTTTAATTGGTAAGGCAATATAAAGTATAATAATTATGTGCTCTGATTTGCAAAGACTGTATTCTTTTGCTCACACCATGATGTTTTTGCAGAAATTAATACTTTCCTATGCAAGAAAAGGTTATATGATCCAGTGAATTTGGGGTAAGACAAAATCTCTTACTGTGCTGCCCTTCCCCACAGAGAAAAGGGCAGGAAAGCACGGTATTTGCTAAATACTTTGCATTTCTGTTCTCTCCCCCTGCACTGGCGCCTTTTGGCTGCCTAGCGCTAACACAGGCACGCTTGCGCCATGGTGACACCTTCCTGCCCAAAAACAATCAATGTAGGCATTTCCCTCTTTCTATGTGTGCTTCAAAATGCAGCACACATAGAAAGAGGTCAAAATTAGGAGATATAAACATATTTCTCCTTGTTACGCCTCCCCTGGGCAGGTGCACGGTTTTGGCACATTCCCAGGTTTACATAGTCCTGTAAATTTGGAATGTGTCAAATCTTATGGGTGATGCGAGGGAAAATCCATCACAACACCCATGAAACACCCCCGATGCAGAGTAATGCAATGCATCAATTTGAGCTGCCTTACCTTACTCCATATCTACGAGGCCATGAAAAAGCCACGCAAAGTGACTTTGCATAGCGTCGTAGATGATGCACTGGCGGCGCAAGGGACTTGCTACAAAGCAAGTGGATATTTTCTTCTAGATAGCACACTAGATAACCTTTTTTTATATCTTTTCTAAAATCAAACACTCTACAAAATATTTGTATGTTCTAATATCTCTGATCATTTTTTGTGTACCAAAGTTTTTTGGTGTCTAATTCTTTAAGAGTTTACCCTGTAAACAATGTGTTAACAATCAATATACATCATAAAGAAACCTTAAGATATGGGTGAGATCATGCTCACAAAAAACAATCTATATCTTGATTCTTTCATAAAGAACAAACCTCGTTGCCACAGAATATACTGAAGAAAACAGATTTTTATTTGAGTTTATCTAGCCACTTATGTCATTTTGTACTGTTGCCATTTTGAAAATGAAGCTGGAACTTGACATCACGTTAGCTCCATAGGAACTTCAAGCTACCTCTGGGTAAGAAGGAAAGGGAAAGAAATATTAGACAACACAGAACTATTAAAATAATATTGCAATTCAGAATGCCACGAAGAGGGATGGGACATGGAAGGGATGTTCATAAACCGATGGATGGGTGATGGACAGATGTTGTTCCAGTCACAAAAGATTGAAGCTCATATTTCTCAAGGTTTTGTGTCACCCATGCACCATGAAAGGGGGCCCAACAACAATGCAAATTCTAGTTGAGATTTTTATGCCACACACACAAGGCCACCTTTGTGGCCCGGCATGGCTTGATAATCTAGAGTAACGCAAGGCAGTGCAAATCACTGCCTTATGTTACTCTGCGTCAGGGAGGCGTTACATGGGTGGAGCATGAGTGCACCCACCCCTGGATTTTGGCACATTCCCAGATTTACCATTAGTGGTAGACCTGGGAAGGCAACAAAATACTACGCCTCCCAGGTGGGCCTGATGAAGAAAAATATCTTTATTTCTCCTAATTATTTCCTCTCTCTGTGAGTTCTGTATTGCGCAGCTCTCATAGAAATAGAAAGAGAAAAATGCCTCTCAGGATTGTTTTTGTGCAGGGAGGTATCGCTTCCGGCACAAAAGCAATCCTGCCTACAACACAGGCAACCTTGCAACATGAAATAAGTGTGCCTGAATAGGCGCGAGGGAGCTAACAGTGCAGAAGCACTAGGAAAGGAAAGCTCCTTCTAATGTTCAATACAGCACATTCCTGCCCTTTCCATTTCATGCAGCGCAATGCAGCAAAGTGTCTTGCTGCATTGCGCTCTGTGAAACATTGATAAATTTGCTCTTGATTAAGGGTGAAGCTTGCATAGGGGGGCATCAGAGGCTAATGCAAAGACACCAGATGGTATATGTCCTGCGATTGTTATATTTGTTTAGAAAGAAGGACTTCAATTAAGCCTGAATCAGTCATTCTCTAGTGACAGGAAACATTCCAGAGGCCTGAGGAGAGAGGCAAATATCTCGAGAGCAAAGTTGGAGAATGATGCTACCGCGACCTCCCTGCTGACATTGTTGATGGAAACGGTAATGGAATAACTTATAAAGGGAAGAATAGTTGTATAGTTGAATAGTTGTATTTCCTGAAGTGTTGACTCACAGCAGTATGCACTTACACAGCCAAAGTCATGCCTGGCAAATCTAAATGAGTTTCGTGCCCTGGAGAACTAGCACATCTCTCAGCGCAAAGGCAGAGCTGCCCTCTATGTACACTTGAGTGCAGCCATTACACCATATTTAAAGACACTCAACAGTTTTGGAATAGGGCCACGTTGGTAAATTTGATTGGCTACAGTGCAATTAGACAGCTCGAGTGAACGAGGCCACTCTACGAGAAGAATGTGACTCCAATGGATGTCACAGAGATAGTTTCTTTCAGATTTCAGTGTCTTTTAATTGTTTCTTAAATCAGGTCGCAAACGAAATTATAGGTGAATCACGACCGTGCTAGACATGTAGTACCATCACCTTGAATTGGCATGACATTACAGAAAAAATGCAAATCACGAAGTGGCAATTTTGTTTCAGTGCTGACACGCTGAGGCATGAATCTAAAAAATCAGGAAGTTCAATTTAAGAGCGACATCGGTAAAATAGAAGTACTCAGGATCTAGCTGGACTGACCTACGATATAACATGCTTTCCTCAGTGGAAGAACAAGTCTAGAGATTCTAATGTACGCAGCTGTTTGGAAAGGCTAGAGAGTATAATTTGAAAGTCATATTTTTCCATAATGGACTGTGAATACACAACAACTCCCCTTCAGAAGTTGTAAGAGTAGAGACTGTGCAAACAAGCATTGGCAATGCCAACAGTTCTGGGATTGGCAAAGCTTTAGTGTGGCCCACAGAATAGAAACCGCATTAGAAGAAGCAGTGTACAATTCACTGACACACAGACAGAAGCATAGGAGACACTAAGGCCCAGAATTATGTTAAAGTGGTGCAACACGGTGCTGTGCCAAAAAAAGCAGCGCCGCGATGCACCACTTTAGAAACACAGAGGTGCGCCGTATTTAGAGGAATATGGCGCATCCCTGCATTTCCCCCTGTGCCAGCGCTGAATTAGGCCGCTGAGCGCCAACGCACGCATCCTTGCGCCATAGTGAAAGGGTGTCTGCGTTTAGGGGATAGTTTGTTTATATCCAGGAGGGTGTTCCTTCCTGCACATAAATGATCTATAATGGCGATTTGGCACTTCTATGTGTGCTGCAAAATGTCGCACACATAGAAGTACCAAAGTGGCATTTTGAATGATTGTTTATGTGCAGGAAGGTGTCTCTTCCCTTCGTAAACAATCTTTCATTGCATTTTGCTTCTTCTATGTGTGCTGCATTCTGCAGCACTCATAGAAAAAAAGCAAAAAAAGAGGAGGAATAAATGCATTCCTCCTCGTTTTGCCATGCTAACACCACCACTGGGGTGGGATTAGTTTTTGGGGCTGCCTCAGGTTTACGACAACTCATAAATCTGAGGCAGCATCAAAAGCAATGGGTGCTGCAGTGAAACACCCACCACAACACCCATTGCATGCCTCTCTGACCCAGAAAACTATGTCGAGGGGCCCATATTTACAGGGACGCGTAACACCACAAAAAAGTGCCATTACACCTCCTTGTAACCATGAAGCAGTGCTTAGCACCACCGGAGTGTCAAGAAAAGTTACACTACAGTGGCACTTGGGGCTCTTAAATATTCCCCTAAATTTCTGGGGGGCAGGGGCAGTCTTCGATTGACCCTTTAAAATTTCTCATAGTCTGAGTTGCAGATTCTGATAAACATATACAATCACATTCTTTTGAAGTGAAATAGAAAGGCAGGCATATATAATCACATTGTGCAAGTATGTTTTTCGATTTACAAGTTATCTACATTCTGCGAAGAAATCAGATTAAACGTTAAAAAAACATTTTGATGTGTAAGGGTTCTGGGTGTTAAATGTTTTAAAGAGGCCTTAGGGTTCAGTTCTGGGTTAACAGGATACTAAGACCAGTAAAGGGGTTTTTAGCATTCAGATGTGGGTAAGGATACTGGATAGTAAGGGTCTTAAAGAGGTCTTGAGGGTTCAGTGGTGGGTAGTGATACATGGTGGTAAGGGTATTTTAGGCTTCAATGGGCAGGAAGAGGTAAAGGGAGGTAGGGGGTGGTGGAAATTTGCCCATTCTGCAGAAGCACCCCAATTTTCTTTTTGGCCTTTTTGCTGACCTCTGTTTTTACTGGCTATAGAACTGTATGCACTTTCGCCCTGATAACCGGTGGTGAAATGCTTTTGTTCATTCTTTCAACATGGTAAAATTGATATACTCCTGATTGGCGTATTTATCTTACTTATAAGACTCTAGTACATGAAAGCTATTTTCACTGTAGCAAGGCTAGTTGCTTCCATAGGGAAATACAGGATTACATTCTAACACCTTATAACAGTGGTTCCCAACCTGTGTTTCGGGGACCCCTGGGGGTCCGCAAAGCCTCCTCAGGGGGTCCGAGACAACTCAGAAAATTAAATAATATTAACAGATTAGATCCCCAGCTCCCAGTAATGACTCAGTGGGGGGTCCGCCCGGGTCCCAATAATGATTCAGTGGGGGTCCCTGGGTTCCAGTAATGAGAAAGTGGGGGGCCACAGAAGTCAAAAGGTTGGGAACCACTGCCTTATAATGCTAATTTCAGATTGGTAATAGCCACAGAAATATTTCAAGAACTCTTTTCAATAATTAAACAAATTGCAATTTCATGGTAAAGTCACATTTTGTCTAACTAGGATGAAAAAGTAATTTTTGAAAAATTACATTGTGCCTGCCTAAATCCTCTGGAGGCATTTCTGTAAGTATTCAGCAGTCATCTGGCAGCCTGGTGGCTTCCCTGTGGAAAAGTGTGAACTGCTCACAGGACAGAAATGATGAGTCTTTGGTGTAAGGAGATGTTGTTCTCCCCTTGACAGAATTCCTCGGGGCCTGTGTCTAGTCCCTGGGTTCACCTCAACAAGTCTTCCACCGTCAAAGGCAGATGTATCTCACAACCGGGTCCTCCTCCCTTTTTGCCATTCTAGTCAGCCAGGCACCAACTTCAGTAGGAGATAGAGCTGCCCCAGAACTAGTTTAGGCAGACCACTCGGGTGGAGTTGTGAGCATCTTCTTAAACATTAGAGTGTCAAATCTTGCTTGAATGTCACATCTTGCTTGACTGGTCTGCTGGAATTTGACATATAACATTTGGAGTGCACTTCAAAGAAGGGACCAGTATGCCAAAACATGTTGTGTGAATCCACTATCTGGTTGCTGAAAGATCTGCTTTAATTTTATCAGACTTCTGTCTCTGTGTTTGATGGGGGGTACAGGAACTGCCTAAAACCAGATTTTGGTGTTAGATGTGGGGTCACACCAGGATTACCATAGTACACTCACTACACACACACTCAGACCTCAGAGCCCAAATTTAGTGAGGCCGAAGACTTCGGCCATCTTGAAAATGCCCAAAATGGGGAGGATTAACCCTGGGAACCTTCCCACATTGGTTAGGGCATCCACAGGGATCATTCTCACCCACAAGCGTGAAGCTGGCATGCATGTGAATTCTCCAGCAACCCACTCCAGAACTCTCCATGATCTAAGGAAGATCAGTAGAGGGCTGAACCTGTTGTCTGAGACCATAGAAGAACCATAAAGAACTGGACCTGCTCCTGCTTGTACCAAGACAAAGAAGTGGATTCCAAGGGTCATAAGGGTGACCTCCTGTTCAAGCTACAGGGATACAATAAGCTCCAAGAGGCCTCTCCTGCAACTGCCCAGCTGATTAATGGCACTTCGACCTCGACTGATCTCTGTCTGCCATCTTGTGAGTCTTTAATTGCCTCCCCTGGTGTCCTGGGGGGATTTAGAAGTGTACCCTTGCTGTGGTTTGGGACTTGAAAGACTAAAGTCAGAAGATAAAATCTTTAACAGGACAAACCTGGTTAGTGCATCTGACCTGTGCTCCATCGCGGTCAGTGTCAAATCGTGCCTAGATCGCGGGCTTCCACGACCATTGACTACCATTGACACTTTGTGCTTACTGGCACTATTTATACTTAAAGTTTAAGTCATTTCTCCCGTTCCCCTTACTGGATTTTTCTCATATTGGTGTAATTTTGTTTAATACATTTTACTCTGTTTTTCTAATTTATTTTGGCATTTTTACTGTTTTGCATTTCAACTTTATTACTGTTTTAATACAGTATAAATACTTTACACATTGCCTCTAAGTTAAGCCCATCTGCTCTGTGCAATAGCTAGGGGGTGCCCTTAGGTTTAATTAGTGACTTTAGTTGTTTACCCTGGCAAGAACTGTGATTATTACTTGAAGTGGATACTTACTCCCTCAGATAATAGCCCAGTTGTGTTACAGGGATTAGAGGCAGGTAGTGTTAAGGGGAGGTAGGGTTTTTTTCAGGATTCAGAGGCAGGAAGAGGAAGAGAGATGTAAGGGGTTTATGGTTCAGGCCTTGAAGAGGTAGAGGTAAAGGGATGTAAGAAGGTTTTAGGATTCATGGATGGGTAGAGATAAAGTGCAGTAAAGTGGTGTTAGGCTTTAATGGTGGGTATAGGTTGAGGTGAAGGAAGATAAGGAGTTTTTAGGGTTCTGGGTGGGTAGAGGTCAAAGGGGTAAGAGGATTTTAGGGTGCAGAGGTGCGTACTGGCAAAAGGAGATAAGAAGTTTTTATGGTTCAGGTGTGGAAAGTGAAAAAGGGTACCAAGGGGATTCAGTGGTAGACCAAAGGGAGTTCAAAGATGTTTAGGGTTCTGGAGTGGGTCGAGTGAAAGGGAGGTAAGGAGTTTCTAGGGTTCAGGGGTGGGTAAAGATAAAGCGTGTAAGGGTTTTTATAGTTCCGGGGTTGGTAGAGGTAAATGGAGATGAGTGTTTTAGGGTTCAGAGGTGGGTAGAGGTAAAGGGTTTTTAAGGTTCAGTGACGGGTAGAGGTAAAGAGCGGTAAGGAGATTTTCAGGTTCAATGAAGAAAAGTGGTAAAGGTTGCCAAGGGGGTTCTAGGATTGAGGAGTGGGTAGAGGTAAAGGGTTGTAAGTGTTTATTTGTTTAATGGCAGGTAGGAGTAAAGGGAGTTATGAGGATGGTAGGCTTTAGTGGGAGGTAGCAGTAAAGGGAGGTAAGGACTTTTTAAAGTTAAGGGTCATATAGAGGTAAAGGGAGGTGAGGCATTTTTAAAGCTCGTGGGGAGAAGTAAGGGGTGCCAAGGCTGTTTTAGGTTTCAGTAGTGGGTAGGGGCTTAAGAGGTAAGGGTTTGTTTGAATTCAGGGGCAGGTAGAGATAAAGAAAGATTAGGATTTGTTAGGGTTCAGGCTGGTAAAGGTAAAGGAAGGTAAGGGGGATTTAGGCTTCAGTGATTAGTAGAGGTAAAGGTAGGTAAGGAACATTTGGGACTCAGGTGTAGGTAGAAGTAAAGGGCATAAGGGGTTTTGGGTTCAAGGGTGGGTAGAGGTAAAAGGATCTAAGGAGGATTTAGTGTTCAGAGGAGAAAGGGGTAAAGGAAGTAAGGCATTTAAATACAAAAAGTGGGATTTGGGGGTGTTAAACCCATAAAAACAAAGAAAGAAAAAGCATTAAAACAGTGGGGTTGGCCATGCTGACATGGTAACTGGTAATATCCTTCAGGTCCACAATAGTTGCTACCAGTGAGCACTTATGTTACTGGCCCATCTTGTCAAAGATGGGTGGTTTGGTTGTTGCACAGTGGAAGATTGATGCCAGATTCCCTAAAACAATCACCTTGACGTCCTTTGTCCTCTTTTGCAGGACTCCTTCTTAATAAAGTGATGCTTGAGTTGTTCATAAAGCTCTCTCTATCACCTCATCTGTTCTGGCTCATGCCTTCTCCTGGGGACAAGCATCGCCAGGTCTGGAGATTGTTTGCTGTCCTACAGACTCAAATTCAAGACGTAGGAAAGGAAGTGTTGACAAGGGCTGAGTGCTAGACGATCCTCAGCTGGCTAGCCATAGGGTGGTGCATGAATATCCTTGTTCTCCTCAATAGCCTAGGCAGGAGGCAGGTTTTTACACCTTTCACTTTGTTTTCATAGGTTTGGACTGCAAGCATCTTTAACAGGGTGCTTTGAAGGTTCTGTGTGGGTGGCGACAGGTCAGCAGGTCAGGAGCACTTGCTTTTTAGGTAGAGTTTTCACTTTCTAAAGAATGTTTGAATGGTGGAGCTGAGCGGGGAAATTCTTCTGTTCCCTCGTCCCCCAATCCTGTCCCCCGTGTGCCCTCATTCCAAAATCTGGGGGGGGGTGTAAATCCCTATGGGTTCCCCACACTTCCTACGTCTATGAGCACAGAAAAGGTACTATCATTTGAAGCAGCACCTAAAGCTTTCCAGGCACAGACAAAATATGCAAGATGACCAGTGGCAGCACAAGTTTCCTTCTCAACACAATGGCAGTTCCCATTAGCTCAATATTGTCATTTCTACATAAATACTTTATTTCCACATATCACTTAGATCATCATTGCCAGTACATAGTTAGCTCATAGCTTGTTTCTGTCTATAACATTATTGTCATTCCTAAAGACTTTATCACTGCCAGTTATTAGTTACATCATCTTTATCAGTTTGCACTTAGTTCACAATTGCTATTTGCCTATTAGCTCATTACCACAGCTTTCCTCTTAGAAAGGTCAATTCTTAGTTAGCTCATCATCACCATTTCTTCAGTATGCTTGTCATTGACATGTTTCTGTAAGTAGATTAATGAGCACTAGGCATTTGCAAAGTTTTAACTTGGCTCTTGAAGTCAGGAAAATTGACACTTTGTTAATGTAGGTAAAGTTTCGCAATTTTAGTTCCTTGCATCTGGATGCTATGCCATAGAAATGTGGAGAGCTAAACCACATTCCCTCCCAGCTACCCATAGCCCCGAATTGCTGCCAGGCAACACTGGAGTGACTGCACACTTTCCACTCCAACGGACACCACTTTTGTTCCTTCCTAAGACACATTCTAAGACCCAAACTCACCTCTAGGATTGATGCTCACATTGCAGGTAGAATTTATAAGACATTGTAATCTGCACTGGACTGTATCATAACTTGATCTTTTTATATTTTCTATCAACTTTGAAGAATGCTGCTATTGCATTGGAAAGTGCAACTGCTTTGTCTGACAAGGTGCTTAGACAAAACAAGGGAGAAAAAATATAGGGCTTGATTTATACTTTTTTTAGCGCCGCATTTGCATAATTGTTTGACGCAAAAGCGGCTCAAACTTATAATATATAATTGGATTTTGTAAGTTTTTGCCGCTTTTGTGTAAAATAAAATTTACACAAATGCAGCACCAAAAAACTAAAAATCAGGCCCATATTGTGGACAAAATATCATGTCAAGAATATTGAGTGCAAATATATAGTGAAGGTAAGTTTCTACAGATAAGCAAAGATTTATTATACATGTACCTTGATGATATATATATATATATTCAAGGTATGTAGATGTAGAGTTAAGAAGGATAAATCTATACTTACCTATTTTCATTTACCTTCTCAATATTTTGGTCCTCGATATTTCTGGCATGACATTCAATCCACATGATATTTTTGATTTTGATATGCTGTCAGTGAACTGTCTGACAAGAAATAAATCATTGCCTTTTTGGATTGTCTATGCCAGGTCTTCTTGGACCATGATAACCTGGGCATAAAATAAATAGTTGCCTTAAATCTTCTTTCGTATCATTGCGCACATGGCACATGGATACCTGTTGTACCTCTTCCCTCCTGGAACCAACCTACTGGCTTGTACCTGACCAGCTCTTCAAACTATCTGCTTGTTGCCTATTGGCAGTAAATGATTAACCCTTTCTCTGCCAAGCCTTTTCACCCAAGGTGCTAAGACTTTTTTTTGCTATTTGGGGTTGTTTGTGCTTAGTCCCTCATATCTTTTTGTCCACATAAGCTACCAACACCAAATGTGTTTCCTTTTTTTCCAACATCCTAGGGACTCTAGAGGTACCCAGAGTTTGTGGGTTCCCCTGGAGGAGACCAAGAAATTAGCCAAAATACAGCTAAAGTTTCATTTTTAAAAGGGCTGCAGAAGAAAGCACATGTTTTTTTTTCCCTAAACATGGCACCAACAAAAGGTTTACAGTGGTAAAATCACCATATTCCCAGCTTTCAGGAACAGGCAGACCTGAATCGGAAAACCAAATTTTTCAACACAATTTTGGCATTTTACTGGGACATACCCCATTTTTACTATGTTTTGTGCTTTCAGCCTCCTTCCAGTTAGTGACAGAAATGGGTGTGAAGCCAATGCTGGATCTGGACAGCAAAAGATTTCCGAAAAGTATACAAAATTATGAATTCAGCAAGGGGTCATTTGTGTAGATTCTTCAAGGTTTTACTACAGAAAGTAACAGCTAAAATAAAAAAATATTGAAATCAAGGTAAAAAAAGAGCCATTTCTGTCCACAGTTTCTTCTATAACTTTTTCCATCTATGGCAGATTTTTGAAAGCAATATTTCATTATGTCTGCTGGACTCTTCTGTGTGTGGGGATATATAGGGCTTGTAGGTTCATCAAGAACCCGAGGTACCCAGAGCCAAAATTTGAGCTGCACCTTTCAATGGGTTTTCATTGTGTACCGGGTATACAGCAATTCATTTGGTGAAATATAAAGAGTGCAAAAATAGGTATCAAGGAAACCTTTGTATTTCCAAAATGGGCACAAGATAAGGTGTTGAGAAGCAGTGGTTATTTGCGCATCTCTGAATTCCGGGGTCCCCATACTAGCATGTGAATTACAGGGCATATAAAATGAACTTCTTTTTTCCACACTGTCTTACATTTGGAAGGAAAAAATGTAGAGAAAGACAAGGGGTAATAACACTTGTTCTTATATTCTGTATCCCCTCAAATCTCCTGATAAAAATGGTACCTCACTTGTGTGGGTAGGCCTAGTGTCCGCGTCAGGAAACGCAACATGAACACATCACATTTTTACATTGAAATCTGATGCGTTTTTTGGAAAGCGCCTAGCTGTGGATTTTGGCCTCTACCTAAGCCACCACCTAGGGAAACCTACCAAACCTGTGCATTTCTGAAAACTAGACACCTAGGAAAATCCAGGATGGGGTGACTTGTGGCGCTCTCACCAGGTTCTGTTACCCAGAATCCTTTGCAAACATCAAACTTCGGCTCAAAAAATACTTTTTCCTCACATTTCAGTGCTGCAAAGTTTGTGGAATCTGATAGGAGCCACAAGACACTCAAAAAACACCTTGTCACATACCATTCGTCACAGTCTTTAGCACCTCCTGCGCCCAATCAAACAATCATTATTGGTGCTCCCACTCCCTCCTCCTCGGATTCCCTCATTACCACCCAGCAAAAGTGCCCTTCATCTCTCCATAGCCGCCCTCCACCCCGCACATACATTTCATTTGTATTATAGCGCAGGTAATGGCTGACTTTACTAATGTACTCAACTATTTACATAAAATACAGATTTGCTCTTTGCAGTAGGCATATAAACCTTCTGTGCTTCTTTATGGCACTAAAACTGCCACTAGACAAGTCTGACCCTTTTTGTAGGAGAAACATAATCACAATACATACTTGACTTTTTTATTGCTGCCTAAAAGCTACAGTTGAAAAGCGTCAGTTGAAGTATGCAAGACAACTGGTGGCAAATCTATATATATATATATATATATATATATATATATATATATATATATATATATCACTTTTATATGTGGGTTTGGTTTTCCTGGGGGCCGATCGCAGCCCCCAGGGAAACCACACACGTATTGACAAAAGTGATATATATATAATATATATCTATATATATATATATATATATATATAGATCTATCTCTATATATATATATATTTATACATATATCTATATATATCTATAGATCTATCTATAGATATATCCATGTAGATAGATATATCTACATAGATATATCTATATATATAGATCTATATTTTTTTTAGTTGTTGTATGGGCCCCAGGGAAACCCTACAACAACTAAAAAAAATATTGCCCCCACAGGGGGTCGCCCTGCCCACGGGCGACCCCCTGTCCATTTCCTTTTCTTTTTTTTTTTTAAATAAAATTTAGCCCCTAGAGGCACCTACCTTTTTTTAAAAAAAAATATGCCCCCGGGGGGGGATCCGGCCCGTTTTCCGAGGGGGGCGACCCCCCCAAGTGAAATCCCTGGTGTCTAGTGGTGTTTCCTGGCCGCCGAACCGGGTCAGGAAACACTTTCAGGAAGGCCTCGTAAGAAAGGGGAGAGTCTCCCCTTTCTTACGAGGCCTTCCCGAACGTGGGGAAGGGTGCTCCGATGGGGAAATCCACAAAGTGACGTCCATCACAAAGGGGCGGGTGGGGGCCGGGGGGAGACACGGAAGAGCTTCTGTGTCTCCCGGGGAACAAAAAAAACAAAAAAAAACGCACCCTAGGATTTATTAACCCCCTCCCTAGTGTCGGCCACTGGTCGTGACCCGCACCAGGGAGGTAGTGCGGGCGTCAGCCAGTGGCCGACGCCCGCATCCAAGGGGTTAATGCTATTTCAGGCCTATCTATCTATTACTAAGCCATTTTCAACTGTACCACCCTGAACAATGTATACCAATGACTTGCCTTACTAGAAATAATTTTGACCATGTATCTTCAAAGCACACAGTTATCTTCCTCACTAGACGGGCCATCACCAGCCAACTCAAATGGAGATAAAGTGCCTAAAGAAACAATAACATTCAGGTCTCTCCTAGCTGATCTTTCAATGTTATGGCTTTGCAGTTCAGAGCCCACTACCTTCCACTTCAGGGTTTTCCTGGTACCTACCTTCCCATTGCCTGAAGAGGCCAAGAGCTCAACTCCAGAGAACTATCACTACCATTGGTTGGATGCCCCAGTTCTCCTCCAAACCGTCCCTTCCATTCCTGCCAAATTTCCACCACCATCGTGACATTCAAATCCACCCCTCAAAATAACCAGGTGAGAGCTTTGCCTACTGAAGCCTGTTCTATCCTTCTTAGCTATCCTTCTAAGCAACCCACTAATTTTTTCAATACCCAGGATGACTGGACCTTTCTTGTACATAAATTCTATGTAAAAACTCTGATTCCTCTTGGATGCATCCCAAGACATTACATGTCATATCACACTTATAAGACATTCATAATATGTCTATTTAGGCCCTGTGTTAAGCAGCTCTATTGCCCCTTTATCATCACTGCATGATAAAACATGTATTCCTCCTCTGCAAACTCATCCTGAGTGCACCTTTCCTGGAGCAGATACCCTCAATGTCATCCACAATGTTCTGTCAGATCGAGTCCTGCACCTTCTATACAAGTCCTGCCACATTTTTGACAAACACTATGGCCCTCGTTATGAACTTGGCGGTAATCACCACCAACCTCCGTGCTGATGGTAAACAATAGACCGCCAGTGGTAGTGAACTGCACACCGCTGAATAATGAAGCCAAAAAGATAAACCTCCAAAAATCCTGCAACCTCCACCCACCGCCAGGGCTAACGATGGTGGAAAGGCAGTACACCCCACCCCGCCACCTCCATGCAGACAAATCCTCCACCCAACAAATAATGATGCACAAATCCGCTTGGAGGACAGTGATTGCCTAACGACCATTGGCGGTATGGACCGCCACGGCCAGCAATGGGACCCACTAACAACAAATCCACACATTGGCAAGATTAAAACCCTTGACCTGACACTCATCCACAACACTAAAAACACACACACAACAGATATTGACAACACAACACGCATACGCTGAACTCAACATCACAAGTCACACACACAAATACACCACCGAAACCCATAATACCCCAAACACCATCACAAGCCACACACTCAACCACACAACAGCACCCTCACCAATACACCTACAACGCATCACCCACAACACACCATGGAACCCCCTATGCACTCCTGCTTCACAGACACGGAGCTAAGGACCATGGTGGACAAAATACTCAGGGTCGAGCCACAACTATTGTGGTTCTAAAAATTCTGGACCCATGTAATCTGCTTTGCCACAGCAGTACGATTTTAGTATCAAAAGACCGATAATGACTAGTACACTAAGCATGAGCATTTTCGCTCAATTCCAGCAGCGTTTTCACCTTGAAATCGCCATTTTCGTCCTGCACTCGTGGCTCCCATTTTATACATGACAGCCATTTTAAAAGTTGCCCTCACATAGGCTTATAATACAGTCAGATTTGATTCCAAGGACACGTACACCTTGATTGACTTTTCTCTGACCTGGGCAAGCTGGAACCATTGCCTCAGGCCAAACCTGTTTGGTCAGTCCCTCTCCCAGTGGCCGAATCAGATAGCATCAAGGCACACCAGGCCATAAAACCCTTATTATCGCTCACACACCCTGCCTAACTTGCTCACACCTGCACCTGCTCTTTTCTTCTTCTTACTTTACGAGGAGGAGGTGCCCGTTTTTATTGGGGGTCCACACTTATCTGATGTGAAATTCTAGGCCTTGCCGGGTAATTTATTATGGGTTGGATGACATGAAATATGAGGTTTCATCATGACACTGTTTTTTCCTTTGTAGTGAAAACATGTGAATGACCAACCAAAATGTCAAGAATGTTTGCCTGAAGCTTAAAAAATTGTATATAAGGAAACCTGATTTTGCATTGACACACAGTCTCCTGAGAACATACAAGTCGTGCTGTTGTACTTCTAGGACGCCTGTCAATTGGTTGCAGCCAATAAATTCGATCTTTGACTTCACCTAGAAGACTCTGAGTTTCTGTAGTCTGAATCAGGAAAGTACCCGAGGTCTTTGGGTGTACCCTGGCACCGCTGGGTTACCGGATCAGTACCGGTTCTGAAAAACCCAGTACCTCAGTTGGCGCCCAACGTGGGGTGATACCAGCGGTACCGGTCCAAGCCTGAGGTTCGTGAGGAGCTTCGTGTGAAAATTCTGGAGGAAGGCCGCCACTTCATCGACCCCTGCATGTCGACGTGGTCCGAAAGTCTTTGCTGCGAGGTTCCCCGCTTCCAGACGGCTACGAAGGACTGCTGCCCTGGCTATCGCCCTGATTTGGACCCTTGATTTTTGGTAGAGCGAAACGATAAGACGAGTCTTCTGGTGACGTCATTGATATTTTCAGTTAAGTATAAGTGGAGCGTCTCCCAGTCCTTAGTTGGACACTTGGTTTGGTCCTTAGTTGGACACTTGGTTTGGTCCTTAGTTGGACACTTGGTTTGGTCCTTAAGTTGGACATTTGGTTTGGTATCCCTTCGGGATCACTTTGATTTGGAACTTGCAAGTACCAAAGCCGAAGGACTCGTGTATTCACAAGACTATCGTAAACAATAATCCTTTGAAGTTTGAAGCTAGACTAGTGAGCGAAGATGCCTGGTCTTAGCAGACTTGGAAATTTGTTTTGTCTTGGTTGTAAAAGGGACTCCCGGTTGGAGGACTCATGTCCGGTTCCTCCGATTGGAACTCCAACTTATGAACTATATGTGAAGCACGGAGTAGGCCCCATCACATATAATGAAGTATGGATCAGTTACACCAGAAAAGATGGTGTTTTAAAATGGCCCCAAAATGGTAGCTTTGACACAGAAATCTTAGATAACCTCGAAGTTAGACTTTTTAAGAAGAAAGCCCGGCCGGCAATGTTTGATTCTTTCCGCTTATGGCGTAAAGAAGCCAAGCAAAAGGAAATTAAATTAGCTAAGAAAAATAAGAGAGAAAAAGGTATTTCGATTATGCAAGCTGCTATACAGTTTAAAGATAACGAAGCAGAACAGTTGAATGAGCAGTTGCATAGGCGACATAAAATGACAGTAGATAAATGCTATCCAGTTTTGTCACCTCTTCAGCAAGATGCAGCAAAAGACTCTGAAAAAGATCCCCTAATGTCGCATTTGCTAAGTTCGCCACCACCCTATGCGCAGAATGCAACGGCACCTCCGCAACCTCTAGTTGCACAACCAGTGGTTGCATTGCCTCCTGCTCCTCCCCAGCACCCACCAGCTATTCTTCAGTTGGTTCCTATTCCTCCGGTACAGCCTTCTCAAGGGCCACCGGCTTTGACATCTGCTCTGCCTTTACTTCCTACAACTTTGACTACTATAGCGACTACCACTCCTGGTATTGTTTCTGATACTGCTTCTGTCTCTGCCTTGTCTCATTCTGTTTTTCCTCCTGTTCATTTGTCAACCTCTCCCTCTATCCGTCAGAGAATGACAAACACTGTGACTAGTCTTTTATCCCCTCTCTTTGGGTCATTAGCTACGACCCCAGTTACAGAGCGTAAGCAATTGCGTAGCCAATTGCCTGATGGTATGGAGAAAGAGACACTGAATTATTTGGCGCATAAATGGGTTACTGAACCAGCGAGATATGAACTAGAATCTGTTATGGATGTCTTCCATCAGTGGGAAGAACCGAAACAGAGATACGTTTTTGAGAAAATGTGTACTTTTCTTTCTGAGGATTTAGAGGAAAATGGTTTGGAGCCCAATCCGCCTAAGTTGTGTCGTGTACGGTTTGATTTTTCGACAGGTTTGATTGTGGGTTCAGATGTCGAGAAAGCAGTTGCGACGTTATTGTCGTTTAGGACTGAAGGTGTTTCCAGGTTATTGTTTAAATATGATTCTTCTGCTAAAAAGAAAGGGAAACAGTACCCCATGAGAGAAGTTCCCCCACAGTGGAGGGAAGGGGACCCAAATGCTAATCCACCTGTCCTGCCTCACTTCCAGCGTGTATGGGTACACGTTCCATGGAAGCGAGCTGAAGTTTTAGCCCTTAAGCAGACATTGCCTGATCCCCGTAAGAACCCTACAGGGTATTACAAGGAATTGTCACAGACTGCGGGGTCTTGCATTATGAATTTAGCGGACATAGACATGTTGTTTGGGAATGTTGTTCCACAGCCTTTATGGGGAAAGATTCGCCATGCAGACCATGCTCAAGAATTAGGTGACACATGGGCTAATATTGCTGCTGCAGATGCCCGACAAATTGGTGGTGCTAAACCTGAGCCTTTAGTGACAGAACTTCCTGGTAGAATTATTGATTACATGAAAACTATAATGCCTGCGATGCGTGTAAACTGGGATAAATTGTCTGCATGTAAGCAAAAGAAAGAAGAAACGGTATCAGATTTCTTCACCAGGTTTGAAGAAACGTTTGTGGACCACAGTGGTCAAGATATGAGCACGGAAGGTGGTCAACGTTTGTTCGTCGATAAATTTGTGCATAATCTGCTTCCTGAGTTGTGTAAAAAGTTAAAAGATTCAGAAAGTTCTTGGGCAGTTTCCTCTTCAGCGCAGATATTGGCTACTGCACAGTACTACGAAAATAGAGATAAAGATGAGAGAGATAGAATAGAGAAGAAAACAAAAGATTTGAAAACAAAGGTTCTGTTACAACAAGCGTACCCGCCACATGGTGGTCAGAATAGTGGTGTACAGAACAACTATCAGAATAACTATCAGCCCCAACCGTTTCAGAGAAACTCGCAAAGAGCCGAGTATGCTCAACCACGTATCCCAGTAGGTCCCAATCAGTGTTCATATTGCAAGGAAGAGGGTCATTTCAAGTATAGTTGCCCTGCTTTGCTGCAGCGCGCAAATGGTACTTCCGGTTTAAGAGGTCGAGGTGTTCCACAAGCATCTAGAGGAAGAGGACGTGGATACGTTCCCCAGAACGCGCGCCCATTCCTCCCTCAAAACTCAATGAACAGATTTGATCAACAGGTTAATGCATCCGGTAGGACGGCTCAGTACTATACTGATGATTACTATACAGAGGGTGAGCATTTGGACAGTAATGATTGCTAGGACAGCCATAGACAAACAGAGGGAGTTGTTTCAGTTCCAGTAGATCAGAGTGGGCCTTATGTTGAGGTGATTGCATCAGGTGTGTCAGAACCTTTTCTGTTGGATACTGGTGCTACCAAGAGTTCTATTATGCACTCAAAACTCCCTGGCGCACCTTTGTCTGGCGAAACAAATGTATCAGTAGGTTTTTCCGGCGCCCCAGTTAGAAATCCGATTTCTAACCCTATATCTCTTTCTGTTGGACCTTGTAAATTTGAAACACCCCTTATTTTGACGACAGGTTGTGGCGAGAACTTGTTAGGATTAGATTTGTTAAAAAGATTGTATGCAACATTGTATTGCTCTCCTTCTGGAGTGCAACTCACATTGGGTAAGAAAGTGGTTTCACCAATGTATTTGTCAAAGGACAGATTTCCACCAGAATTTTCGTCTCTTCCTAATACTCTTTGGGCTACTGGACCTAATGATGTAGGTCTTTTGGAAATTCAGCCATATGTGATAACATTAAAAGCCAATGTTAAAATGCCACGTATTCCCCAATACAAGATCTCTAGTGAAGGGGAAAAAGCGTTGATGGCAATTATTCGTGATCTGATTGAGAAGGATGTAATTGAAGAGACAAGAGGCAACGTTTGCAATAGTCCTGTTTTGCCTGTCTTGAAGCACACTGACCCTACTCAGCCACCTGTTTATAGGTTTGTAATTGATCTTAGAGAGGTGAACAAAATAGTTGTGCCACAGTTTCCAGTCGTCCCCGATATCAATGCATTGTTGACAATGATTCCGGCTTCAGCCACTTGGTTCTCAGTAATAGACCTGAAGAATGCTTTCTTCAGCATCCCTATTGCAGAAGAGAGCAGGGACATTTTTGGCTTCAATTTGGGAGGACGAAGCTTCAGATTTAAGAGAGCTCCTCAAGGCTATTGTGAAAGTCCATCCATCTATAGTCAGGCTTTGAAAGCACAACTTGACACTCTTATGTTACCTGATGGCGCCACTCTCATTCAATATGTCGATGATTTGCTAGTTGCCGCAGATACTAAGGAGATTTGCAAAGAAGCAACATTGTCATTATTGCGTCATTTGTCTGATTTACACCACAAAGTGGCCCTTTCAAAGTTACAGTATTGTCAAAAAGAAGTGACCTATTTAGGTCATCTCTTTTCGAAGGAGTGAAGGCAACTGACCCCAGAGAGAATCAGAGCTGTTGCAGCAATGAGTGTGCCAAGAACACAAAGAGAAGTGCGTGCTTTCTTGGGTATTACATCATATTGCAGACAATGGATACCTAATTTTTCGTTAATAGCCAAACCCTTGGTGGCATTAACTTGTAAAGATATACCGAATCCCGTCCCATGGTCTGAAGATTGTCAGAAAAGTTTTGTCGAATTACGTGATGCATTATGTTCAGCTCCTGTGTTGGGTACCCCCAACTACAGCAAGCCTTTTACATTGTATGTCCATGAGAAAGAAGGTTGTGCGTTAGCAGTTTTGACACAACAGTTTGGAGACAGGGAGCGTCCATGCGCCCATTTCTCTTCAACCTTAGACCCAGTAGCGAAGGCACTACCGAGCTGCTTAAGAGCGGCAGCGGCAGCTGCTGTTTCTATCCGACAGTCTGCTGGTTTAGTGATGAATAACACATTAGTCGTAATGGTTCCACATGCAGTGGACACGTTGTTAAACAGAACCAAGACACAGCATTTAACTAGTGCTCGATTGTCAGGTTACGAGTTGACATTGTTAGCAAGCCATGTACATATAAAAAGATGCACTACACTTAACCCAGCTACGTTATTGCCAATTGTGATGGAGTTAGATACTTCTGAACAACATGATTGTCTCCGTAGAACAGAAGAGGAAACGAAAGGGAGAATAGACCTTCTGGACACTCCCATTGCAAAGAGTGATGGTACTTTGTGGGTGGATGGTTCATGCTTTAAGCTCCCGAATGGTGACACGACTGCGGCGTATGCTGTGACAACTTTGTGTACGATTGTTGAAGCTGCACGTATCCCACATAATTCAGCCCAAGCAGCTGAGTTAATAGCCCTAACAAGAGCATGTACAGTATCAAAAGGAATGAAAGTGACTATCTATACCGATAGCCAATATGCGTTTGGTGTGGCCCATAGTTTTGGGCGTTTGTGGAAGGAACGTGGGTTCATGACCTCGCATGGAACTAAAATACAGCATGGTCAGTTGGTAAATGAGCTCCTTGATTCACTTACTTTACCGTTGCAAGTTGCGATTGTGAAGTGTAGCGCACATAAAAAGGTGACTGATGATGTTGGTCGTGGGAATGCATTTGCTGACGAGGTCGCAAAAGAAACGGCAAGGAATGTGATGAGCCGAATGTATGTCACGAGCCCTGCAAGATGGATTGGTGATGTTGGAATGTGTGAAGACACGATAGAAAGCGTGAAATCGATTCAAGCTGAAGCCACAGAGAGAGAATTGAGTGTGTGGAGAGAAAGTACGGGTAAATTGGATGCGAATGGTTGTTGGGTCGAGTTGTCAGAACATCAGAGATGGTTGCTACCCGATTCGTATGTGCTTGCGGTAGTTACAATGGCTCATGGAATGGCTCACATCAGTGTGAAAGGAATTTGTAAGTTGTTGGCCCCAGTATGGCAAAATGCAGGAATTCCCAAGTGCGCAGAAAATGTAGTTAAAAATTGCATGGTATGCCTGAAACACAACCCTGGTAGAGGAACCCCAACTCCAGCTGGTCATTTTGCACCTCCTACGTATCCGTTTGAGGTTTTGCAGCTAGATTTCATCCACATGGAGAGGTGCAACAACTTAAAATATGTACTCGTTGTTGTTTGCGCCTTTTCAAGATGGGTGGAAGCCTATCCCCTAAAAGACAATACTGCGCTATCCACAGCCAAAGCCCTTGTGAAAGAGTTCTTCCCTAGGTTCGGAATGCCGAGAATGATCTGGAGTGACAATGGAAGTGAATTTGTGGGTCAAGTGATGAAGAAAGTATGCGAAGGGCTAGGCATCAACCAAAAGTTTCACGCTGCAAATCACCCCCAATCAGCTGGATTAGTGGAGTGCTATAACGGCACTCTAAAGCTAAAATTGGCCAAGATACAAGCGAGCTCTGGTCTCAAATGGCCTGACGCTCTACCCTTAGCACTCCTATCAACCAGAATGACTGTGCATTCACAAGTGAAACTTAGTCCTTACGAAATAGTCTTTGGCCGCCCGGCCAATATATGGGGAGTGCCTAGGCCCAAGAAATTCAGCGAGATAGAGCATCCTGTCTTGCTTGACTATCTGTATGAATTGACGGCTAAATTGCGTGTCTTACATCAACAGGTCCACGACACCTTGCCTCCGGTCTCTGAATCTCCAGGTCATCCCATTGAGCCTGGATCCTGGGTTTTAATAAAGAACTTTCAGCGAACCAAAAACGAGCAGCCCAGGTGGACCGGACCGCACCTCGTTCTTCTCTCCACAAGATCAGCTGTTCGAGTAGAAGGGAAGAAACACTGGATCCATGGGACCCATTACAAAAGGGTACCCCTACCTCTGACATGTGACCGGTGGGTCCAGGAAGGTATCGCCGACTCAGAGACTGAAACCGTGCCACGTTTTTTGCCTTTCAGCGATGCACGAATAAAAGGAACACTCACTGAGAAAGAAAGTGATGACATTTTACAATCAGCAGTATCACCGTCAGTCCGATTGGACACTACAGAACCTGAACTCCTTTTTCAGGACCACACAATACCTGGGACTAACCGTTATAATCTACGACCAAGAATAAAGGACAAATAAAACAGTTTACTTTTCTTCTCTTTAACAAAGTTCTCCAATATGGAAAATAATTTTTGAATGACTTTTTGCTTTTTGTATTTTTTGAACCTCCATCCGGGTTCAGCTGTAGGATCGTGGCTGAAAAGACTTAGGGGGGTAGCCTGTGGACACAAGGTCTACAGGTCTGGTTTGTTCTACGGCGGCCTGGAACATTCAGAACACTCCTAAGTGAAGTAAACCAACCGCCACGAGCGGCAACGGTTAGAGGATGGAATCTTTCCAAAATGGAGAACATGTTGAAAGACTGAGTTTCAAGAAGAGAATATGTGAAACGATAACCAGGAAACGGTTTATGCTGCTGTGCATTTTTATGTTATTTAGTATACTTATGTTTTTTATAGGATATATTTTATTCTGTTTTAATGTGATATTGGCACCCACTACCTCGTCTGCACCTCCTCCTTCCACTGTTTCCCCACATTCTTTTCAACTCCTCCCTAAACATGAATCTGCTAGGAGACTAGAGTTCATTAATAACTCCTTCATCCAGCTTTTGCACCAACACCAACTAGTGATAAATACAACTAACTGTTGGGTGTGTGGCCTTATGCCTCACACAGCAGATAAAGGTATCCCTTATCTGATCCTGCCTTTTAGCCACAATGGTTCCGTGTGGGCATTCAGAACGATATTCATCTATGCACACTACCCCCTACGTTTTGCGGAAGACAACCCTAAGAAAAATGCTTTGGTTAAAGGAATCATAGACATGATGAAGGACAATATCTCCTACGAGACTATCCCCAGAGATGAGACAATGGCATATATAGGATGGAACATGACCGGATATGAAGCCACAATGAATGAGAAACAGCAAGCTAAGATATCTTCCCTGATTTGGGTTGTACCCCATCAGGGTCACCTGTGTCTGCAAGGTACTGGCAAGAATCCCAGAGCTCAGCTAGGGGAAAGCGTCTGCACTGAGACATATGTCTTCGCATCTCAGACCTCCCCTCCGCTTTTGGCAGCTAAGGGTACCTATTTCATCTGCCATAATAGAGCCTTTACATGGTTGCCCCCTGACTTTTCGGGCACATGCTTCGTTTCGTTCCTGTTGCCCCCTACCTACACAGCAGCGGCAGATTACCACAAGACAAGGATAGTTAGAGGCGTCTTCAGTGAAGAAGACACTGCAGGACAAGAATTTGGGGACTTCGTAAAGGGTTTTCTGCCGTTCTGGGGACAAATAAGTAACAGCAGGAGTATAAGGCAATTGATAAGAGTGGTTGAATCCACTGTGGCTGAAACCGCTGGTGCCCTTGGTAACTTGACTGCTGAGCTCCAGTCGGATCGTCTTATGACCCTTCAGAACAGGGTCGCATTAGATGTCATACTTGCAGACCGGGGTGGAGTATGTACATTGATCCAGTCGAGTTGCTGTGTTTTTGTCCCAGATAACGCTCCAACAGTATACCAGGCCATCTCCAAACTGCATAGAATTTCCGAATCTATTCATTTAGATAAAGGAGATTGGTCATTAATGGGATGGCTCTGGGAACTGATATCAGCATGGGGATGGAAGATTCTTATGGTCATTGGGATGATCTTGGCCATTCTTTTCCTGTTCTGTCTATGCGTGCAGTGTGCTCCTGCGATATGTGGCCTCTGTGTTACATCATGCATAAGGAAACCTGCACCAAGAGACGAGCTAAATACTAGGATGATGTTACAGCAACATCTCAACGACTTTAGAAACATAGACCTGGACTCAGATTAGCATGAGAATAGGTTTATTGCCTATGTAAGGGCAAAAGGAGGGTTTGTGGTTCTAAAAATTCTGGACCCATGTAATCTGCTTTGCCACAGCAGTACGATTTTAGTATCAAAAGACCGATAATGACTAGTACACTAAGCATGAGCATTTTCGCTCAATTCCAGCAGCGTTTTCACCTCGAAATCGCCATTTTCGTCCTGCACTCGTGGCTCCCATTTTATACACGACAGCCATTTTAAAAGTTGCCCTCACATAGGCTTATAATACAGTCAGATTTGATTCCAAGGACACGTACACCTTGATTGACTTTTCTCTGACCTGGGCAAGCTGGAAGCATTGCCTCAGGCCAAACCTGTTTGGTCAGTCCCTCTCCCAGTGGCCGAATCAGATAGCATCAAGGCACACCAGGCCATAAAACCCTTATTATCGCTCACACACCCTGCCTAACTTGCTCACACCTGCACCTGCTCTTTTCTTCTTCTTACTTTACGAGGGGGAGGTGCCCGTTTTTATTGGGGGTCCACACTTATCTGATGTGAAATTCTAGGCCTTGCCGGGTAATTTATTATGGGTTGGATGACATGAAATATGAGGTTTCATCATGACACTGTTTTTTCCTTTGTAGTGAAAACATGTGAATGACCAACCAAAATGTCAAGAATGTTTGCCTGAAGCTTAAAAAACTGTATATAAGGAAACCTGATTTTGCATTGACACACAGTCTCCTGAGAACATACAAGTCGTGCTGTTGTACTTCTAGGATGCCTGTCAATTGGTTGCAGCCAATAAATTCGATCTTTGACTTCACCTAGAAGACTCTGAGTTTCTGTAGTCTGAATCAGGAAAGTACCCGAGGTCTTTGGGTGTACCCTGGCACCGCTGGGTTACCGGATCAGTACCGGTTCTGAAAAACCCAGTACCTCACTATTCGGGGCACAGGTGCAGCAGACACCCGTGGCTAGGAAGATGGAGCTATGCCAGAGGATAGTCAACAAGGTCATCACAGTGGGAAACCATCCACGCACAAGGGACGACATACGGAAGAGATAGAACAACCTGCGCGGGAAGGTTCGGTCTATGGCATCCAGGCACAACATCGCCATACAGAAGACTGGTGGTGGTCCCCCACCTCCTTCCCCCGAATACACCAAGTGGGAGGAGAAGGTCCTCGCTATCCTGCACTCAGAGGGCCTCACCGGTCTCACTGGAGGACTGGACTCGGGTAAGTCAACTACAATATCATAATAGTCACCACACCTGTAATGCATGTATCACCCCATCCCCTCACGACCACCAGGACCCCATCCACTACCCCGTCCACAACACCCACATCCAAGTCTCCTGCATGCCCAGAATCCCACAAACAAATCTCCATCCAGCCTCCTGTGCACAGTCACCTACCCCTTCATGGTATCCCAGTGGCACTTCAGCACCCACAATGCACCTCCAACCCCCACAGAAAATGCACCAAAATGTACAGGAAAGGGCCTTGCATGCCACTATAGGGGAATATAAGCATAAAATAGTGCAGACCATTGCCTAAAAAGTACAGGACACCCACATGTCTATACTCCCACACACAGGCACCACCAACCATGCCACGTGGACAGAGACGGCAAGGAGTGCCAGTCCTCCATCCGAAGAGTGCAGAGGGATGTCTGGACACAGAGGAAATCCCTGGCCCATCCCACAGTCCTGGACTGTCACCCTCCAGAAGCTCCACCCAGGACATCACTGACACCCCTACCACACAGCCACCATCATCAGCTCTGGCCAAACGATCCAGCACCAGTGTCTCCCGGCCACAGACTGGCTGCCCACATGTACAGAGGCCAGAGTCTCCACCCACCAACAGGCAGGATGATGAAGGGCCCAGTGCAAGTGGGACTGCCAGACCTGTGCAGGGGACACAGGCACCGGGGGCCAGCGCCAGTGGGAGGGCATCAGTGGCCCAGGGGGTGGCCAAAGGATGCATGCTGCAGCACAGGAGGTGCTCTCTGAGGTCCTGGGAGCATACCACCATACCCAGGACAGGATGGGCCAGATCCTTGCCACCATGGAGCAGAATCAGAGGCTGCAGTCAGCACACCACCAGGAGGGCATGGAACAATGGAAACATGCCACCTTGGCCTCCATTGCAGGGGTGCTGAAGCACCAGTACCACAGCCAGCCTGAGTCCTCCACCCACCTGCAAGCTCCTACCACCAGTCAGGACACTGCCCTGCCATCTAAATCTGCAGAATCCACTAGACTTGTGGCACTGCCAGAGGACTCACAGGAAACAAGCACCCCTACCCCTACAGCCCAGCTGCACCTTCACAAACGTGCCCTCAGATCCAGATATCCCACTGAAAAACCAGCCGAGACCAAGCCCAGAGCCAGGAAGTGACTCTGCCCTGAACTTTCTCCCTTGTGTGCCATTGCGCTACCTTGTTGTCATGCCACTGCCATTACACCATCTTCCAATGGCCACATGGACTATACCCCAGTACAACCAACAGCTGAGGATATGTTGCTCAGTATGTTTTTCACCATGTGCCCACTCCCTTTCACTGTCCCAACACTTATGTATATATTGCCATTGAATAAATGCACCTATGCGCTCAAATGATATGTGCTTCATCAATATGAGAGATCCATTGTGAATGTGAATGCATGAGCCAGTTACTATCATAATCACACTTTTATTGCAGGAGGGGATCCAACACACTGTAGTGTCTGACGTATGTCACACTGTACCTAAAATTGCATTCCCTGGCACATGCCACTTCAGTCATTAGTTAGCATTTGTCACTGACAAAAGACACCACAGTACTTATTACATGAGTCAGACTGTAACTATGCAGTGAAGACATCAATCAATCATGAATTTGTAAAGCACACGACTCACCCGTGAGGGTCTCAAGGCGCTGAGGAGGGGGGAGTAGAGAGGTGAAGGTGCTCCTACTGCTCGAACAGCCAGGTCTTGAGAAGTTTCCTGAAGGTAAGGAGGTCTTGGGTCTGGCGCAGGTGGGTGAGAAGAGTGTTTCATGCTTTGGCGGCAAGGTGCAAGAATGATCTACCACCAGTTGTAGTTCTGCGGACGTGTGGGACGGTTGCGAGGGTGAGGTTGGCGGAGTGGAGACGCCAGGTCGGGTGTGGAAGGAGAGCAGTCTGTTGAGGTATTCTAGTCCGGTGTTGTGCAGTGCTTTGTGAGCATGGGTGAGGAGTTTGAAGGTGATTCTCTTGTTGACTGGGAGCCAGTGCAGGTTTCTCAGGTGGTCTGTGATGTGGCAGTTGCAGGGGATGTCCAGGTTGAGGCATACGGAGGTGTTCTGGATGTGTTGCAGCCTCTTCTGGAGTTTGGCCGTGGTCCTGCTTAGAGGGCATTGCCATAGTCTAGTTTGCTGCTTACGGGGGCTTGGGTGACTGTTCTTCTGGTTTTGGTGGGTATACATTGGAAGATCTTCCTAAGCATGCTGACGGTGTTGAAGCAGGAGGAGGAGATGGCATTGACTTTCTGGGTCATGGATAATAAGGAGTCCAAGATGAATCCTAGGTTGCGTGCGTGGTCGGTGGGAGTCGGAGCGGCTCCGAGAGTGGCAGGCCACCAGAAGTCATCCCATGCGAAGGGGGTGGAGCCGAAGAAGAGGACTTCCATCTTGTCGGAATTGAGCTTCATCTATTCGCAGATGGCCTTCATTCCCTTGTGGAGGTTGGTCTTGGCGGAGTCCTTGGTGAGGTAAAGATCAGCTGGGTTTCGTTTGCGTGTGAGATGATGTTGAGTTTGTGGGATCGGGCGATGTTAGCGAGCGGGCCATGTAGACGTTGAAGAGGGTCGGGCTGAGGGACGAACCCTGGGGTATGCCGCAGATGATTTTGGTGGCCCCCGAGCAGAATGGGGGGAGGCGGACTCTCTGGGTTATGCAGGTGAGAAAGCAGATGACCCAGTCCAGGGCTCTGTTGCTGATTCCTGCATTGCTAAGGCGTGGACATAGAGTGTGGTGGCAGACAGTGTTGAATGTGGCTGAGAGATCCAGGAGGATGAGGGCCGAGGTTTCGCCACTTTCCAGTATGGTTTTGATGTCGTCGGTGGTGGCGATGAGGGCGGTTTCGGTATTGTGGTTGCTGCGGAATCTGGATTGGGAAGGGTCCAGGGTGCAGTTCTCCTCGAGGAAGCGGGTTAGTTGTCTGTTGACAGCCTTCTCTATGACTTTTGCCGGGAAGGGGAGCAGGGAGATAGGCCGGAAGTTCTTGAGGTCCTTTGGGTCCGTCTTGGGTTTTTTGAGGAGGGCGTTGATCTCGGCATGTTTCCTGGAAGACATCAGCATCATTGAACAGTACCTTAGAAGTATAGCTGGATTAGCTGGGTCCTGGAGCTGTGATTTTCCCCCACTTCTTCCTCACCTTCACTCTCATCCCCTCTCTGAGGTTGCAAGGCTGGTTGGACAACACCCTACTCTTCCAGAAGGGGGATAGCTTTCCTCACAGCCAGGTTGTGCAGCATTCAGCAGGCCACCACTATCTTACACACCTTGTCAGGGACATAGCACAGGGATCCCCCAGAGAAATGGAGGCAACAAAATCTAGCCTTTAGGAGTCCTATAGTGCACTCTTTCACCCTCCTAGTATGACTATGGGCCTCATTATAATTCCTCTCTGCATCTGTCCTGAGATACCTCACAGGCGTCAGGAGCCATTGCAAGTTGGAGTAGCCAGAATCAGCTGCAAAAGTGGGTGAAGTAGGCCTTGAACAAACTGCCTTTACTTGCATACAGCCTGGCTGTCAGCTATGTCACTGATCCAGTGTCATACACACTCACCTGTGATCCAAGCTCTGTCCTCCTGTAGCTGTCCCATCATGTGTGGCACACTGAAGTTTCTCAGGACAAATGAATCATGGATTGATCCTGGGAACCTGGCGTTGACGTGATATGTACTGATCAGCAGCACACACCAATTGCACATTCATGGAGTGATAGTTCTTTTAATTCCTATACACCTGTTCATTTACTCTTGGGGGTATGAGGGTTATGTGGGTTCCATCAATGGCACCTATCACATGGGGGATATTAGCGAAGGTATAGAATCCAGATTTGATGGCGGTGAGTTCAGCCCTTTGGGAAAACTGGACATAAGTTTTCAAATGATGTAGCTGAACATTGGCTGTGAGACCCCTGTATCGATGCCCACTGTCACCTGAAATTAGCCTGTGGGCAGAAAATGGAGCAAAGATAGCACTTGCACAGTTGTAGGGTTGGCATGCTGATTTCAATTGGCCGGCTTCAGAACAGGATCCATTAATGCACAGAGGTCATGGATTGTAGCTCTATTGAGTTGGTAGGTGATAATGATGTGATGTTCCTCCATAGTGGCCAGACCTACCAGGGGTCTGTAAACAGATGGCGCCATCCCTCGCTGTATGGGTTTGCACCTATGGGGGAGGAAAGAACACATTTTGAGTGTCAACATACACTTGTATCACAAGATGTCACCGTACTTTTCAAAATGCATCACATAGGTAACGCACAAAAACAGAAAGAATGAGGTACACTGTCAGGCTAATGTGTGCTGAGGTTTCTCTGTCATAATGGCATCACATTGTATACATACTTCCAACTGTGACATGTGTGGATCAAGGAATCATGTCAGTAATCGGCGAATGAGAGAGAGAGAATAGGGCCATGGATGATAACCCCGGCAACGCTATTGAGACGTGGTGAGAGCAAAATCGCAGCCTCCTGCCATCCAGGTATGGTAGTGTGGAAGTGAGTTTATTCCGCTGGCGTTAGTCGTCTTTGCAGAAGGCGGTGTTCACTGCTGACCACCTGATCATTAGATTACATTGTTGTCAATGGGGTACCTGGGCCAATCATGATCGCCGCCGGCGGTGACGGTGCACACTGCCACAGTATCTACCACCATTTTATCAGACCGTTTACACTTGACTCCTGCATCATGTGAAGGGTAGTACTGCACCGCGTGTGCTGCTGTGTCGTGACACCGATCCCTGAGAGGGCACCTGTCACAGGGGAACAGGCCCCGGCCTTCAATGCGGAAAAGCTGTAAGAGCTGGTGGACAGGGTCCTATCCCTGTATGTGAAGTTGTATGGGCTACCAGAGGAGCAGGTGAGTTGCCATCTGTCATCCTTAGATGTGTGTGATTGTGGAGGATGCCTGTATGCATGTGTGTTCGATGTGTGAATGCCCAGCCGTAAGTTGTCTGGCACTTTCTGCCTGTAATTTGTTCATATGTATGTCAACATGTCAGTATGAAAGGGCATGGCATTTGTGTACGGGGCACCCACAATGACATCTGTTTCTTTGCTCTGTGTGTCCCATGCAGGTCAACGCCCATCAAAAGAAAGGCCTGTGGCAAGCCTTCGCCAGGGAAGTACGGACCCTTGGGGTCTACTACCGGTTGAGCACCCACTGCAGAAAGCGGTGGGAGGACCTGAGGCCCTGGGCCAGGAAGACCGGAGAGACCCAGCTGGGGAAGGCCTCCCAACGAGGAAGGGGTGCACGTCAGACCCTGTCCCCCCAGTGGCCCGCATTCTAGCGGTGGCCTATCCGGATTTGGATGGGCGCTTGAAGGCAGCACAGCAGCCACAAGGGGGTGAGCACCAACACTGTTGTGATACCACTTTGATGGGTGAATTTGGGTGCTGTAGGATGCATGCATTGTAGTGCCAGGCACTTAGACAGATGTGTCCCTGCAGTCCTGACCCCCTCAACGTCCTTGGGATAGTGTCATAGCTAGTCTTGGCAGGGTCAGTAGGCCTATGAGGAATCCCCTTTTTGTCATCTGGTATTAATTGTGGCCTTATGGACTTGGAAGTGCATTGGCTTGGCATGGTCTCTCATGGGTGTACTTCACATAGTGTATCAAAGTTGTGTTTCATGAGGGTTATGTGGTGTATTCTGTGGTCATGCCTACTAGTCAGGGGCACATTTATAACATATGTTGTGTCTGCTGAGGGTTCGTGCCTGACATAGGTGTCTGTGACCCAACATGTATATATTTTCAGGATTTTACACACTTCTTTCTTGTTTTGTTTTCCCACCCCTATGCTCTTGTGTCCCTGTGTACATTAGCATCATCTGGTAAGGGAGCTGAGGCACCGGTGAGTGGGGATGCCACAGCCCACGGTTCCAAGGAGGCAGAGTCAACCGACGCCAAGCCGACCAGTGGGTTGAAGGGCGAGGGGAGTACCACTGGGGAGGCAACTACCACTGGAAGTAGTGACTCTGATACCACCTCCGATGGCAGCTGCCTGGGGGTGGTGGACCCTACTGGGCCCACCCATTCTTTGTCATCTCCCGCCACACCCCATACCATCACCGCCCCCTCGCAGTTGTTCCCCACCAAGTTGCCCGTGCCCGCTCACCCAGGAGGATGGGCGTCTCCCTCGCCCCAGGCACCTCATCTCCTGCCCCAGTCAGCCTTGCTGCCCTCGCAGAGGAGGATATTGACCTCCTGAGAACCATCTCTGCAGGGCAGACAACCATCGTGAATGCCATCAAGGGACTAGCATCCCAGATGCACAGATCTTTTCAGGTTCTGGCCTCCTCTTTGAAAGCAGCCAGTGTACCTGGTTTTCCGTCACCCCTCCCACCACCTCTACCCCTTCCAGCACCCCACTCCCTTCACCCATCCCAAGCACACATACAGACAGACATGCACACAGATCAACACACAAGAAGCACACAGAGAAACACAAGCACCACACTTCCCACCACAAGCAGACACACACACAACATACCAAAGCACACACAACAACATCCACTTCCCCCAGTGTGTCAACCTCCCCCACCACCCTGTCTGTCAACTCACCATGCACACCCACATGAACTGCACCCTCAGTCACTACTGCTGCCCCCATTCATGCCGTCACCACAACATCTGACATCCAGACATGCACCCCAGACACCACATCTGCACTCACCATGACTACATTTACAGACACTTGCAGCACACTCACCAGACCTGCAGACACCCAGACAACATCCACTGTGCCCACCCCCTCTCCTCCCAGAACACTCAAATGTTCACACACATCCACACCACACACATCCACCATACATAAGCTTACTGTACAGGCACCTGCATCCATGTCTGGCACACCTACACCTGGTACGAGCACTCCCTCAACTTCTACTCCCAGACCTGCCTCGAAATCCCCTCCAACTGCACCTAAGAAGCTTTTCCTATCCTGTGTTGACCTGTTTGTACCCACTGGCCCACCCCGTCTTGTCACTAAACGTTCCAATGTCCTTGCCCAGGTCACTCCTTCTCGTCTAAGTCCGCCCCAGTCCGCCCTTCCCATTCCAGTGCCTCTTCCCCAGGGAGGAAGAAGCCCCATGTTGCCCCAGGTCCCTCTGCCACCCCCGGTCAAGGCCCACCACCCTCCTTCCAAGGGCAATCCCAAACCCCCTTCACCTCCAAAACCTAAGCCCAAGACCCCCCCTTCCAGAACTAGTTCCCCCCCACCCCCTGCCCCTGTTCCCTGAGGTGCCTGGCTGCCCCATTGATGCCCCTTTTCAGTGGAGTTCCCTCTGCACACGTGGGAGTCAGGTTTGGGCTATATTTGCCCTTCAGGCACCTTACTGTGGCCTGGCCAATGACCTTATTTGGACATTACTTTTGATAATTCAAATAAATTATAAGTGCCCAGCAGTTCTGTTGGCACAATATAGTGATGTTCAGTATTTCACTGTGGGGGTG
The DNA here is from genome assembly GCF_031143425.1 of Pleurodeles waltl. Taxonomy (NCBI): domain Eukaryota; kingdom Metazoa; phylum Chordata; class Amphibia; order Caudata; family Salamandridae; genus Pleurodeles; species Pleurodeles waltl. The sequence continues at coordinate 830,156,532 of NC_090438.1, forward strand.
TGGTGTGCACAGGTATGTGCATTGGTGAAGGTAGTTGTTGGCTTGTGTCTGGTAAGTACATTTTGTTATGGTATGTATGGCTTAGGATGGTAGGAGGGTTTGGGAGTGCATTGCGGGGTGGGTGGGTGTGTAACTGTGCCCTTTCTTCCCATGTGTACTAGGCTGAGGTACTTACCGTTGTCGTCTTCTGCAATGTTCACGGTCCTGGAGGAATTATTTCCAACTCCCGCTCCATGTCAGCATCGCCGTGTTCTGTGTACCTCCGGTGAGTGTTTACTTTTATAATGTACGTTTCTGCCACGCTTTGCCTGGGCGGTGGTTCCCACAACGAAACTGATGGCGTTGAGCTGTTTCATAATTTGGTGGGCCGGTAGGGCCTTTCCGCCGGCCAGAGGGCGGCCTCCTCCATCGTCATCGGGACTACAACAATGGCGGTGTGTGGATGGACTGCAACTTGTTTCTCACGGGCTTCATTATTTGGCGGTAGTTACCTCCACCACTGGTGGTGTGGTGTTTACCGCCATGTTTATAATGACCACCTATATTTGGCCAGAACCACTTTGCACTGCGGTCACTCCACATGCCTCATGGGAGACTGTAATCTTTGGTATGCTCCACTTAAATGGGTTAGACACTCATGCAGGCTATCTCAATGGCACCAATCCTAGTGAGGAATTATTTCCCACAAAAAATACTGTTATCTGGACTACATAAATGGGGGACAATACAATTGCTAGACAGGACAATCCTCTATTACAAACAGCGGGTCTCCTGGATTAAAGCTGTACTCACCTCTACACTTAGGTCCTCTTGAACAATCCAAGTTATGTAAGCTATGTGGCTATGCATTCACAGTGATCACATTCTTAACACTTCTCAGGTAGCCCATCATTGCCAAACTAGATAACTGATCATTATTAAGTCACACTAAGATCACCATTTCCATCTCCCATTTACCGTAACATTGCAGTTGTCATTTAACTTATTGTTGTCAGTTTCCAATTAAATAATCAGGCCATCACTACTATTTCCTAGTTGACATAACTGGAGCCTATCTAGGTCATCATTTTCATTTCGATGTATGCAGGCCATTGCCAGTTTTCAGTCAACATACCTGTTAGACCTATCAGCCCTTGGTGTGGTTTCCCCTGTCTTTTTGGTTCTGACCTCCTATTTTTGATCCTGTGCTGAATTTAGCTTTTGCTGGCTTTAGGGCACTGGGCACTTCACCACTGCTGATCAGTGCTAAAGTGCAAGTGCTTCCTGTGTAAATTGTAATGGTGACTGGTTTCTCCATGATTGGTATATTTGATTTACTAGTAAGACTGTAGTACGGTGCACCAGGTGTTCCCAGGGCCGGTAAATCAAATGTTACTAGTGGGCCTGCAGCACTGATTGTGCCACCCACATGAGTAGCCCTGCAAACATGTGTCAGGCCTGCCATTGCAATGTCTGTGTGTAAAGATTTAAACTGCCATTTTGACCTTGCCAGTGCACCCACTTGCCAGGCCTAAACCTTCCCAATTACTACATGCAAGTCACCCCTAAAATATGCCTAAGGCAGCCCCATAGGCAGGGTGCAGTGAATTTATAAGGCAGGACATATACTGGTGTGGTTTACATGTCCTGATAGTGAAAGACTGAAATGTGTTTTTCACAATCGAAAGGACTATCTCTCCTACAGGGTAACATAGTGATTACCTTGAAATATCTTTTAAGTGTAGTTTCCCATTGGGAGCAGATAAAGATGTGGAGTTTGGGGTCTCAATATAAAAATACATCCTTTGGTGAAGTTGATCTTTGAATTGTAGGTTTGAAAATGGCACTTTTAGAAAGTAGGCATTTTCTTGCTGAACCATTCTGTGTTCAGCCTGGCTGTGGAATACACGTCTGTGTCAGGATGACAGTTGGGCTATTTGTAAATTTACTCTAGACAGTCACACAAAGGGAGCAGAGGTGCCCCCTGCATATCCTGATGGGTCTTTTTGAGCTAGAGTGGTAGGAGGAGCTGACACTTGCACCTGAATAGGGCTGTGCCTGTCCTTACAAAGAGCAGTCTCCAACTCCCTCAAGTTTGTCTGGGGCCAGGGCAGGAAAGGCAGGGTGTTGTGCACTATATAGACTTTAATTTGGAGTTTGCCTACTTCAAGGGCAGAAATGGGCAGAAGTACTGGACCGCTGACCCACAAAATTAGAACACTTCTGGACTGAGGACATTCTGCCAGCAAGAAGAGCTAGATGCTCTAGGAGGGACTGCCACTCTCCCTGTTGCTTTGTTGTGCTGGCCTGCTGCTTGCTGTTTCTGTCCTGGGAGTGAAAGGACTGGACTTTGCTTTCTACATCCTTCTTTCTAAAGTTCTCCAAGGGCTTGAACTGAGCTTGCCTCCTGTTAAGAAGTCTCACAGACATCAAAGACTTCATCTGCCTGGGCTCTTCTGCTGAGAGTCCTGACTAGCAAAGTGGTGTCAACTCCAGTCCTTGGGCCCTTGGAAGTGTAAGCTGGTGACTTGAAGAAGAAAATTCATGCACCAACCGCGCCGTGGCACAAAAATTGATGCAGCACCTGTACCACTGCTAGAGGATCGACTCAGCCCCTGTCTCGCATTGCAGAATCAACACGCACCTGTTTCCCCGCAGCTCCATCAACACAGCATGTCTGGATTTTCCACGCATCGTCCCCAGGTTGTCAATTTCTCAACAGCCACACATCACAATAAGGAACCAAGTCTGCGTGTCCAGAAATAACGCATCGCCTTTCCGGCAAGGAAAGAATCACCTCCTCTGCCAGTAAGGAACCAAAGCATCTCCTCTTCGGCGAGGAAAGAATCAACACATCTTCTCCCCTTGGTGCCTCACCTCTCCTGCGGCCCGCATCGTCATTGTTTTTTGACGCATCCCAGGTACTTTGTGCTAAAACGTTACAACAAACCTTGGTAGTAGGTATTCATAAAATGGCAATTCCTGCTGATCCGTTGTGTGTAGGTATTCAGTGTCCCGAAGACAACCCTTGAATCCGGTGGGTTTGAAACGCGTCGACAATACAGGGCAGCGGTGAGCGACATTGAAGATTAAGGGGCATATTCATAGTGCCCTAGCACCACATTAACGTCATTGTTTTCTACGTTAATGTGGTCCAACAAAGCTGTAATCCCCAAGCCTCATGCATTGCGCTACCCTGTAACCCTTTGCGCTACATTATGCCAGCGCCAGGCATAATGTATGCAAAGGTGGGCGTGCCCCCGTTAGGGGACCCGGAAAAATGGCATAAGGAAATCTATGAGATTTCCTTATGCCATTTTTTACAGCACTTTTCACGCCTGCTCAAGGGCAGGCATTAAAAGGGGCCTTTCGTTCTTTAGAATGGGGCCCTATGTACGCTGAAGGAGTAGCACCAATTTTTTGGCACCACTCCTGGAGAGTACATCAATAGCATCATGAATAACAACGCTATTACCCCCTACCCTGTGCCATGGTGCACCGTATTTTAAATACATCATATACATAGTGGCGGTAGGGGGGTGCTAAGGGGCTCAGGGAAAGTGGGGCTGCACTCAGTGCAGCTCCACTTTCTAAAAATCTGCCGCTAAGTATTTAGGGAGAATCTAAAGTATTGTCTTGTATTGTACATCATTCCTGATGGAGCTATCACAAAGACTTATAATTAGCACCTTCGCGCTATTTTGCTCTTTAAGGAGGAGCCAAAAAATGCTTTCGAATGAGCCAGGCTCCTAGTTTTCTCTTTTTCAAACTGGTGCAGAACCTGAATTGTATTTTTCAATGGGATGTGTTATTGTTTGTTTTTGAATTTGTATGATTGTCAAATGCTTTTGATGTAAGTAATGTTTGCGTAGTGCCAATTTTTTATGTGAAGTAATTGTTCATTTCTGTATTTGTTTTTCTTTGTGCGATAAATGTTTTTCAATTAACATTGTCTTTTTTATAAATGCTATGAATTGATGCCAGTGAGAGGTAATTGGCTTTGCCTTTTCAATGTGAATATTAATTCTTTCCAAGTAAATTGCAGTGCTGGCTCTTGTTTATTTTGTGTACTTTTAGAAAGTGGACATGTTTTTTGCTTAACAATTCTCTGCCTCTGCCTGAATGAATACATGTCTGAATCAGGATGACAGTTGGGATGTTTGTGCTTTCACTCTAGACAGTCACACAAAGGGAGTTAAGGTGTGCCCTGCATATCCTGATGGCCCATCACCAGGCTGATATGTCTTCCTGAGCTAGAGTGGTGGGAGGAGCTCACACTTGCACCTGAAAAGGGTTGTGGCTGTCCTCACACAATGCAATCTCCAACCCCCCTAGAGTGTCTGGGGCCAGGGCAGGGAGAGACAGAAATGGGTATACGTACTGGACCTCTGACACCACATGTTTAGAGTTTTTCTGGACTGAGGAAATTCTGAGAGGAAGAAGAGCTGAATGCTGTAGGAGGGACTGCCACTATGCCTGTTGCTTTGTTGTGCTAGCCTGCTGCTTGCTGCTTCTGGGCTGAACTTGGCTTTCTACATCCTGCTTCCAAAGGCTTGGACTGAGCTTGCCTCCTGCTAAGAAGTCTCAGGGACATCAAAAACGTCATCTGCCAAGGCCTGGGCTCTTCTGCTGAGAGTCCTTACTTGGCAAGTGATGCCAACTCCAGTCCCTGGGTCCTTGGAAGTGCAATTTAGTGAGCTGAAGGAGAAAATCCATGCATCAATGCACAGCACCTGAAGAATCAATGTAGAGCCTGTCCCACAGCTGCAGAATCAATGCAGTGCCTGTTTCACCTCAGTCCCATCCACACAGCGGGTCTGGATTTTCCATGCATAGTCCCTGGTTGCCAATTTTTCATCGACCCCACACTGCAATAAGGAACCAAGGCCATGTGTCTGAAAATTGGTACACCGTCTTTCCTTTGAGGAAGGAATTGACGCATCACCTCCCCTTCCATTAAGGAATCAATGCATCATCTCACCTGCGAGGAAAGAATCGATGCATCACCTCCCCTGCACAGTGACCAATGCATCGCTTTGCTTTTCCAACGCCTCACCTCCATTGTGGCCTGCATCGTCTTTGTTTTTGACTCATCCCAGGCAGTTTGCGCTAAAGAGATGCATCCATTGATTCCTATGGATTAAAGCTTGTTGTGACTTGCCTATGTTGGATTTTTGTTGTTTTGGTCATGTTTTTATATGATAAATATTGGCTATGTTTCTAAACTGGTGTGGAGTCCTTTTGTAGTGTTTTCACTGTTAGTGTGTGTGTGTGTGTACAAATACTTTACACATTGCCCCTGAGATAAACCTAACCGCTTGAGCCAAGCTACCAAGGGAGTGACAGGGGTTATCTTAGCTGTGTGATTCTCTTACTCTGACTAGAGTGAGGGTCCTTACTTGGATGGGGTGCAAACCACCACCAACTCGAGACCTAATTTCTAGCAATATCATTGCCAGTTCCCAATTAGCTCTTCGTTTTCCTTTTCCTTATAATAATGTTATTAAAAGTTTCTTGTTAGCTTTTCATTCACTGCTCTGGAAACACAGGGGTCTATATGTATTACGGTTTTTCATCTTCCTTGCGCCATGCAAGAGGGTGCAAGGTTAATACAAATCATTATGAGATTTATCAAGCCACGCAAGGCCACTGTGTGAATTTTGATAAATCTAGAGTAAAGCAAAGCAGCACATATCACATTCTTGGGTTACTCCATGGCAGGGAGGCGTGCCATAGGTGGACCGTGTGGGTTTTCATGCATCCACCCATGCATTTGTGACATTCCCAAATTTGAAACACACAAAAGGTGATGGGAGGAATACTTGCAATTTGTCTCACCACTGGCAATCATTTGAGGGAGCATCCCTACCCATTGTTCTTTTACCTACCATGCCACCTCAGTTTGGACCCAGACATGTGCAAGTCAGTCTTAACCCTGCCCCTCATGGAAACAGTCCAGCCCAAACTGCCAGCAAAAGCACGATGGGTTAGAGTGCTACCCCGAGCAATTGCCTTTGGTTAGACTTATTGTAAGCAGCCTCCCATCACCTTTTGTGTGCTTCATATACCCCACTAAGTGGGATGGGTATTCCCATATGTGAGTATCATGCTCACTGTCGCTGGATCAAAGCTGTACCTAGCTGATGAGTCCATAACTAGGGCAAAACGGGTCCTGGGGTGGTTGTGTTCCAGTTCAGGGAGGAACCGGCTTAGCAGTTCGGGCTGGACTGTTCCCATTGGAGCAGGCTCCAAACCGAGGTGGCATGGTGAACAAAAGAACAGTAGGTTGGAGTGCTACACTGAGCGATTGCTAGTGGTTAGACCATTTGTGTGTTTCATTTACATTCCCAGATTTACCAACACTGGTAGACCTGGGAATGCATCAGAATTGTAGTCCTCCCCAACAGTGGTGCAACAAGGAGAAATATCTTTATTTCTTCTTGTTTTTTCCTCTTTCTAAAAGGAAAAATGCCTCTGAGGATTGTTTTTGTGCAGGAAGGTGCCCCTTTCTGCACATAAACAATCCTGCCTAAAGCGCAGGCACCCTTGCACAATGGTGTAAGGGTGCCTTGGTGGCACTAGGCAGCAGTTTGTGCACCAGCGCAGGCAGAGAGAAGGAATGCACCTTATAACATTAAATAGGGCACATTCTTGCCATCCCCGTTTCACACGCCACAGCAAGGTGGCTTACTTTGTTGCATCACGTGAAATACTGATAAACGTGGACTACAGTCCCTATTTCTTGTTATATTATTGCTGCACATCCACAGTTAACATACAGTTGCCAGTTAGCTCAATATTACTAATTTCATGTATAAATATCAGCAACAGTTCTCAGGCAACTCATCACTAATACTTTCCAATGAGTTCAACACTGTCATTCCACTGTAAGCACATTATTATCTCAGTAAACATATTTGCATTAGTTCTCAGTTGGTACTTCATTCTTATTTCCTTTTTAACACATTGCAGCCAGGTTCCGATTTCACTCCCCTTTGCAAGCAGGAAATTAGTTTATCTCTGCAGTAGGGCTGGTGCTTCAGCAATGCAATAACAGGAGTATTGAAAAAATATTCTTATGAGATGGAGGATAGCACAATATGACATCCGGAAGTGCTGCTTTAAAGCTTTCATTCATCCTGACTTGAAGCTTCAAGTTAAGTCATCAATGCAGAGTCTCAGTTTGTCCAACATTAATTTCCATAATTTCGTTCAACATTGCCAGTTTCCTGTAAGCCTAATATTAATTTATGCGGCTCACCTCTCTAGTAACTCAAATCCTTCAGCTAAAGAAGAGACGTCCAGCTCTTAGCAGGGAGAGAAGGGAGTCAATTTTTGTCCAACTTGTGGGACTGAATGCTCTTATGCCAGTATTGGACCTCCATTGGGGTCTAGAGTTTGGCGTTACCTTCCATGTATTTAAGACCCGGAAGTAAAAGCCTTCCCAATATCCTAGTTGATTCTAATTGGGTGTGCCAACATGTTGACACTTTCTACTGAAATGTGCCCCAATGAATGTTGTTTATAATTATATGATTTTTGCTGGCAATAATTTGATTGTAATGTTAGTGTTGGTTACATATGTTTACCTGTTATATATATGTAGGTGCACTGTTCCAAAAGACAAAAGATGAAAAAACCTAATAGTTATATTGGAGAGCAAGGGCGAGTCTGTGATGAATGTTAGGAGAGCCCTCAAGCACTCAATAGGGTGAGAGGTTTCATCATTGGGCTTACTCCTCATCAGTCCGGTGCTGCAATGTCTGGCGGGCCACCCAAAAATCAGGGTGGCACTCAACCGTTGGTAAATTGCCAAAAGGAGGTCTGGAATGAAAACTGACTGAGAAGAAAAGTAGAGGAGGGGAGGAGAGTAGGAGAGATACAAAACTCTAAAATTCGCTCTAAACCTAAACCATCATTTTAATGAGTCAGAGACAAGGTGCAGGCTAAGATTAAAAAATATAAATGTGGGGAGTGATGATGGGAATAATGTACCACTACACTCTATATCGAGGGAAAGGTAGTATACCTAATCCTGTCTAATGGTCAACATGTTTTGCGTCTTATATTGGTCACAAAGTGATCCCATGACGCTTCTTCAGGACCCAGAAAAAATAAACTACTTCTCCTATGTAACAAGAATTGTCAAGTGCTGGAAAGTCACTTACAAATGGAAGACAAAGTATGTCAGAGTCAGTTGGTCAAAACGGTCGCCCATCCCATGAGCTCATTTAACAATATGTTTGCAGTAGATTGTTGTTCGGCAAAATGTTGATAAAATATTTTAAAGGAAGACTGCTGATGTTGGAGACTATGGCCCTCATTACGACCCTGGCGGTATAGAACCGCCAGGGCCGCGGCACGCGGGAGCACCGCCGACAGGCTGGCGGTGCCCCGCAGGGCATTCTGACCGCGGCGGTAACGCTGCGGTCAGAACAGGAAAACTGGCGGTCTCCCGCCAGTTTCCCGTGGCCCGTTTGAATCCTCCAAGGCGGCGCAGCTTGCTGCGCCGCCGAGGGGATTCTGACAAGCCATACCGCCATCCTGTTCCTGGCGGTTCGGCCGCCAGGAACAGGATGGCGGTATGGCTTGTCGTGGGGCCCCTGGGGGCCCCTGCAGTGCCCATGCCTATGGCATGGGCACTGCAGGGGCCCCCGTAAGAGGGCCCCACTTTGTATTTCACTGTCTGCATTGCAGACAGTGAAATACGCGACAGGTGCCACTGCACCCGTCGCACCTTCCCGCTCCGCTGGCTCGATTCCGAGCCGGCGTCCTCGTCGGAAGGTTGTTTCCCGCTGGGCTGGCGGGCGGCCTTAAGGCGGCCGCCCGCCCGCCCAGCGGGAAACTCAGAATGCCGGCCGCGGTCTTCAGACCGCGGTGCGGTATTCCTGCGGCGCAACTTTGGCGGGTGGCCTCCGCCGCCCGTCAAAGTTGTAATGAGGGCCTATATGTCAGGTCCAATTTCCACTTATGGTTTTCTCAGTAATGCCTGGCTTGATTTTCATTATCGAGAATTACTGCCTTTAACTTGAGATCTACCAGAAATATTTGACTTTGCAATTTTCTGTGTCAGTCCTCGCTTCAGTCTCTTCTTAACATCCTCGTAGAGAGAGGGATATCTAGAAGGATGCAGTGAAAGCTTTGACCCCTTGGCTTGTTGGTCAAATTGTTTTGGAGATATCAACAATGACATCCTGCAGACAGCACCTTCCCACAAATCCTTCTCTCTGTCCGCTTGGAATGTGAAATTCCTCTCAGTTTAGTCTACATTGGTAAGACAAAATGTCATACTTGCCAAAAATTTCTTGAAATCCATTTACATTTACCCTTTCATAACAACAGATGGATGAAACTGCTTCTTCCTCTTTTTGTGTTTCTTAGACCTTAATACTGTGCACTTGAAATAGGAGAACTATGTGATGTTCCACTGACTTTATGAAGTGTGCTCACTTTCACGACCTTGTAAGACATGCTGTCACAGAAAACTCTTGACGTTTGTGTGGTACATATTAATTATCAGAGCAAGGTTCTGCTCTTTGGTCACAACTTGAGTTCTAATTGGCTTAAAAATGTGTAGTAGTAGGAGCTGCTCAATTCAGAGGACTTGATTTTAGGATGTCCCCTACCTTTATGGCTTTTTCATAATTGCTTCTGTATCAATTTACTCCTCAAGGACCTACTTTCAAAACTCTTATTAGCATTGTACCTATATCACCAGCAAAGATAGTGTTCACCAAGGATCACCCACTAATCCAACCTCCTCTAATTCGTTCAGGAAAATGTTTGCGCAAAAGATGAATAACTGTGCATTATGTAGGGTTTTGCCATATTTCCAATTAAACAAATCAGTGGCTGATCTAGTGCTGCTACATAGGCTTAATACTTTCACTACAGAGAAAAGCTTGAATAAAGTTATGTTAGTTATGTTTCTTACTTGTAGTAATGTGTAGAGGTAATCCTGTGATAAGGTTTCAGCTGTTGCCCTGTTTTACTTATGGGTCTTATTGTTGCAGAAAGCCACCTTTAAGTCTCAAAATCGCTACGTTTCCATTGGTAGCATGAGGTTTATCATAAATATTCTCTTTGAAATAACATGTTGATATAGAATGTAACGCAACTAAAATTCAATTAATATAATTTGTAATGTATTATGTCCAAGACGTGCTTGTACAGGGAGGAAAAAGACTGAGGACCAGCTTTAAAAGAAACTGGTGCAGTGCAGTGCTGCGCCAAAATTAGCAGCGCTGCATCAGTTTTGAAACACAGGGATGTGCCATATTTACAAGAATACGGCACATCCCTATGTTTCCCCCTGCACTGGTGCTAAATTAAGCAGCCTGTGCCAACGCATAGTGCAAGGGTATCTGGGTTAAGGGGTGTGATTGTGTGCAGAAAGGTGTCCTTTTCTACACATCAACAATCATCCATGGCATTTTGTTTCTTCAATGTGTGCTGCAGGATGCAGCACACATAGAAAAGGCAAAAAACGAGGAGTAATAAAAGTATTCCTCCTCGTTGCGCCATGCTAATGGCGCCCCTGGGTGGCATTAGATTTTGGTGCTGGCTCAGCTTTACATTTTCTTGTAAATCTGTGGCACCGTCAAGAGCAATGGAGGTGCTTCTCTGATACAGAAAACTGTGTCGGAGGGACCCATATTTACGAGGAGGCATAAAGCCACAAAAAGTGGCATTACACCTAATTGTAAATATGGAGAAGTGGTTAGCACCACTGGAGCTCTGCAAAAACAGATGCTCCGGTGGCGCACAAGGCCTTGTAAGTCTGGCCCTAAGTGTGCAAATGGGAAACAAAGAGGTAAAGAAAATATACAAAACATAAAGGTACTTAAAGTTCTAGATTGTCAGTAGGAATGGTCTTGAGGTTCATATTTAAGTGGTTCCGTGACCAAACTGGAAGTCAGAGTTAGATCTTGTCAAGTTCATAAAGTAGAACTTCCATACAATCGAACATTTACATTTACAACCACCATGTAATCTGCTATGTTGAAAAAACGTTTTCTTCAAGCACCCAAACACTTGTATCCTCGCTCCCAGTGACCCAAAAGTTACTCATGTCTATCCCCCATGAGGAGCAGTGAGGGGATATTGCTTCCAATGGCACTGGTCACTGTCAGGTCAGGAAGAGAAGCAACGTTAACAGTCGGTTAATCTTTGGCTGTAGCCTAAAAGATACTTCCTTATTAGCCCTCTGTGCCCAATGATGGGAACAGATGTACCCTGAATATTTTCTCACACCAAGAAACAAATTCTACTTAGTTGGCTATGTTGCTGAAAGGGAATTTCTCTTGCACTGGAAGAAGATAATGGGAGCACTACATCTACAATATCAGTCTTCACAGGGTGGTGTTATGGTTCTGAGACACAAACAAGCAGGGCAGCGTGTGGGAAGCAACTCATCTTTCGTGGAAGTCCAAAATTCCATACTGGCCGCTAGACATCATCATCATTTCAATATGTAAATGAAATCGGGAATTAGGGTAAGGGTCTTTAAAGTTTTGTAGGTGTTACATCTCCATTCACTTATTAAAGAACAATCTTTGTTCTGAAACCTTAGTGCTCAGCTAAAGCCCTAATTTAGATGCACCATACAATGCTAAAGGAGAAATGAATGTATCAAGAAAAATATACTTAAGATAACAGACTAATATTTACATTAAAAAACAAGATGGGCACACAAGTTTTTAACAGCCCTTTCCTGTCACATGGTTCCTGTTCAGAGACTAGCCCCTTCCTGTCATGGAGTTAAGTTTCAGAGATAAAAGGATTCTTGCAAAATAGTAGCTGTTCTATCAGTATACAAAGAGTGTCTGATCAATATACTAATGCATCACAACTCCTGTGTTTGACTCCTGTTGAATTGACTGCTTGAGCTCTGCTCCTCTTCTGGTCGTGCTCAAATCCCAAAACTCAACTGTGCAAACGTTGTCCTCCATATTGGACTTGGTGCCATGGAGATGTATTCTTCCTTTGGTCTTTTCCTCCTGGTGCTATCAGGGACTAATTTCTAAAGGGCATCCTCTCTGTACCAGGGCAGACCGAGTGACGGACAGTTTTTCCTAGAAAGAGGTGTAGCACCAATCTCCATGTCCAGTTGTTAACACGTGCGGTGCAGGTACCTGTCTATCGAAGTCACAAAAATTCTAGACGCCAACTGGTTAGTACCACAGATACTGTCCCCCTTCTAGTGCACTATGTGAACATGAAAAAGGGATGCAGGAACTCTCCATTTACAGCAAAACACAGGGAGTCTGAGACTTCAGAATTATTAAGTTACATACTGTTCTGTCACCTGACGCATGAATGTCAGTACCTTGCTGCACCATCGTCTCCAACCCAAAAATCTATACCCAACAGCTAATGGAGTACAGCAATTTAATGGTTAAAGCCGTTGAGAAATCACATACTTTTAAATTCACCTACATTGACTCTTTCATGCAAGAACGTGCAGGCTTTACCTAAGAAACACTACAAGCATAGTCTGTACGCGTTCTCGAACGTATACCCGGAACCCTTAGGCCTTTACTATGAGTTGGCTGATAGATTCAGATATATGCAATAACACCTGTCACCTATCTAAATCATGAGTTTTGTCTTAAATATCAGCAGGTCAAAACTGCTATTTATTAGAGGAAGTATGTCCGGGAAATACCGGAACTTGTGGATTTTAGTGCAGTACTCACAAAATCTGCGTGTTATTCCAAAAAAGAGCTCGCGACTGGCATAAATAGCTCACGCATGCTCTCCAGAGCACTTAAATGTCAGCTGCAAGTGGTCAACTCGCAACTGTTATCGTCTAGCGCGCTCAAGACTGACAGTGTGTAACTTAACCTAATGCCAGACATCTTTCCTACGAGGACTTTATACCATGACTTTTAAAAGAAGAATATTGTACAATTTTTAGAGGCACAAATCTCTCTGGTTGATTGACTTCCCCGTCGAGGAACTGTCCTGCAGAGAACCACGATGACGACTTCCTAAAAGGGAGCATTATAAATTTCTGTGTCCCACCTATCCCCGGGGCTCAAGCGTTTATGCCTCCCTGGTGAACATTACCTTGTATAAACATACCCACACACTCCATGTACATAAATAAAGAGATCTTTTTACTGCCTACTTAGTCTTTGTAAAGATAGATTGCTTATACATAAACATATGTACAAGACTAATAAAACATTTCACATGAGCAGTCCAAGCTGTAATGGATTGCCAGGAGGTTAGATTGCCTCTACGGTGGGCCTGCTTCCCGGCAGCCTGAAACAGAAAAAGAAAGAATGTTATCAATATACTACAGTAAAAAAGCGTTCCTAGTTCGCTATTGTTTAAACCAAGGCGAATATTTTTTTATTAAGTACCATGTCATATGCATTCTTTTTACAATTATTTTTGTCTTCTGACACAATGGTGGTTGTTTTTCTCCAAGAAACTTGTCTTCCTGCTTAATGGATCTTTTCTTCTCTGCGTTGCATATACAATCCGCAATATGTTAATTATAAGTGTACATCACCCTATTTTAGTAAACAGCTGCTACCTGGAAATTCAGATTAGAAGTGACAAACAATCATTTGCAATGCAGTGGGTTTCGCGTTTGCTGGAGTTAGAACTATTTGCGTTGTAAACTACTAACCGGACTTTCTTGCCACATAAACCTAAAATGAAAAGTAAAACAGTTTCACATAAGTGAGCCATTTCGCAGCAGTGAAACTTATCGACAAAAGTGCAATTATCCATGTAACTGGCAAAAGTACAATTATCCATGTAACAGGGTCGATGTCATGCAAAGTGCTCGACTACTGCCCAGTGAGATCGCGCTGCCTACGAAATAAAGAGAAAAAGTAGTCCAGAAGCCAAACGGAAAACAAGGAGCCTCGCATGTTTTCTGTAGTTTACCAGTGCGCTCGAGGGCTAAACACTGGTAAAGGCATGACATATGCCTGCCTTTCACTAACAACATTAAGCAAATTGTAAAAGGCAAGCCCATGAATCAACCAAACTCATGGGCGTGGTTACAAGCCCATAGAAAGATTACAACAGGGACAGAGTGCTTTGCTTGCTCGACCCTAAAAAGGAAAATTCTGTCCTGCTGCCAATTGTGTGGAAAAACTACCGCAGAACGATTCAGAACAGGTAAAATAAGCGAGAGCCTTTTCTGCAGTTGCCAAGTTGAGTGGTGTCTGGGAAGGATTTTACCGACAACCCGGGTTGTTTCAATGAATGCAGCAAGACTCATTCTGTGTATAAGTGTTGCTGTATGAAATGATAAGGGACCATAACATAAAGGTTCCTAGTCTGAATTGTGCTTTCCTTTTTGCCAGGTCTGCCTAGAAATGGAAGATTAGGCCAGAGTGAACTCATAGGAGGACAAATATCTTTGCAAATTAGTGCTGCCCTCCCATATGTGATAGGCACACCCCTTAATAGACCGTGCTATGCACGCCTGAGCTTGCTTTTCTTAAAAGCACCTATGTGTGCACAGTATAGATTGTAATCAGAAAGGTGCCCAGGCAGTTTTTTCCAACATACATCCAACATACATCCACAAGAAGTACGTTCAAGCTGAAACATTTGTGAGGGCTCCTTTCCCCTGCCATCGGGTGTTAGGAACCCTAAGGGCCACGGACTTTGTTCTTCCTTGATTTGTCTATGGGCCCGTGGGTTTCCTGCGTAGATTATCATTTACATGTGCTTGGTGTTGCTTTCAGGCCATCAAGTAGAGATTGGTGATTGGATGGATTGACGAGCCAGGTCTCACCAACACAGAGGCTTTTTAGTAGCACCAACTTACTACTGAACTCAAGGAGCTCTGTTGGGGGCAGCGTCGTGTCGGTGAGAGTTGGGCCAAGAGGAGGACACCATGCACGTGCTCTGGGATGCCTCCTGAGATGTGAGTTTGGACACAACTTGGACTTGTGGTTCTTCAATATATCACCATAGGTAATGTGGCTGTTAGTTGTTCCGGGATGTGTTCATTTTTGTGTCTCTTTTTTAATATATAAAGGTCTGCTTTGGGGCTTTTGCAGATCGATCGATCTATCTATCTATCTATCTATCTATCTATCTATCTATCTATCTATCTATCTATCTATCTATCTTATCCCTGTTAAATTCCTGAAAAACACGCCTTCTGCAACAATGTGTATCGACATTCTGAGATCTAAAGCTGTGATGGGGTAGTGTGAGATGGAAGTGATCTTTGGCAAATATTTGATTACCACCAACATTTTGCTGATGTGTTGTTTGCGCCATCTTGTCAAGAAGAACCGAAGAAAGAACACGTGCTCTGTTTGGCCATTCAACAAACACAGCACAATCACTCTGCAGAGACTTTGTCGTATCACAAATCGTTTCACAGCCTTCAGTGTCTTTTACAAGCAGAAAGTTTAAGGAATGGACTTCTTTCAACAGGTGCTCGGTTTACAGAAGCACCCAATTGTAAATAAACGCGCTTTACTTCTACAGACTTCACCTGCAAAAAAGAGAAGCGAGATTCCTTAACTGCATGCGGCAAAAAGACTACTATTTATTTTACGAGGCGCAGCTGAGCACTCAAACGGAGCTTGTTGTTTCTCTCCCAACACATAGGGCCTTCAAAACTATTAACAAGCAGGAATCAATAAAACTCGCCTAGGAATGCTCCCCGCTGCTCCGGCTGCTGCAGGAAGGTAAGGCGGGCGCAGCAGGCCTCGTGCTGCCTTCCAGGCTGCAAGGCAGCGCTCTCTCTGAGGAGACTGATTTGTGCTTCTGAATGTACTGGATGCCAGGCAGAGGCGAAATATAAAGCAGAGAAGCATGCTCAGACTTAAAAACACATAACTCTCGCTTGAACAGGTCACTCCGAGGCCTGTATTTCTTCATGCTAGTCAAGGTTCTCGCCAACGATTTTGTGCCATTGTGTCAGACATTCAGGTAATTGATTTTAATGACACTGGTAGCTGAGTAAATATGAGTTGTTGAAAATTAAAGGGCAGAAATCTCACCCAGACTGGTTGCGAGCTCAGAACATTAAGGCACTGGTCTTTATTTTAGATCGACCACTTATTCTTTTTCATGCCGCTGGTAACTGGCTCTATGCCTCCTAAAAGAAAGCAAGGAGGGCGCTATGCAGATGGTTTTACATTTAAAATTTACCACCTTATTAGGTTCATATACAGGTTACTTGCATCCAAAAACCATAAAGGTCATTTTAAGTCTGGCAAACAGCAGCCTGTCAGTAGAGTTGGGGGCCTGGCTCACCTTGGCCCGGCAGAGGACTACTCACCATATCAAGGGAGCTTTGACAGTGTAGCGCGGATTGTTTGGACAGAATTGCACTTTTTGACGTGAGCAAATATTAAAAGCTACAATGCAGGCTTGCAGCTAAGGCATGTGTCATCAGTTTTCAAACAGGATCCAAAAATTAGGAGTTAATTCAGAAAAACAAAAAATCAATAGCCCTATTATGCATGAATTTGTGTCCCTGTGTGTGGCCTAGATTGCTTTATTTTCCTGCTCATGACCACTATGGCTTTTTCAATGGTCGCTGACAAGAACAAGCATTGGCAATGCCAATAGGTCTAGCGTTTATGGAATATTGTATGGTAAAGTAAAGCATTACAAGTACTTTGCATGGGAATGGATATGTGTTTTAGGTGGAAGCAAAGAACTGTAGAATAATATTGGTGTAAGTCAAAAGGTGAGGTGACAGTTGCACTGTCAAGCCAGACTTAAAAATCGATATAGGTGAAATACTGCCATCATCCCACTTGTGCTGCTGCTGGAGAAAAACAACAAATTTAATCTAGTTATCTAAGATGCTTTAATACCATTGCAATGTCATGCGTGTGCCCCTAAAAGTACAAGCTCAGGTAGCTGGATAAATAAACAAAATGATCACAGCTGTGTGGAGGGCAAACACTTTTTAGGTTTTGCCTGAGAAAGCGTTCACACACTGTTGGTAAAATCTTTTGTTAAGAAAAAAAGTTTAAAACCAGCTTAGAGCCTATCAATTACTTACCATTCGTTGTCTCCCGTGTCACTTTTGTTTTCTTGCTTCTGATTAATCAACGCTTCCTGATTCCTCCAGACCCATGCTGCTGTGCAACATGTCTAAAAGAATATTGACAATGCCAATAAATCATGAATAAGCGAAACCTATTGGATTTGCCAATTCTTGTTTGTGGGAGCACACAACCTCTGCTCAATCACAACATACTCTGAGGTCTAAACATGTGAACAGAATCAAAGCCCCTCTCCTGGTGATTCTCACATAATTGTCTGGCAACAGCTGTGCTGCCAAGTCTGACCATAAAAAGGAATTCCAGAGCCACTGTTCCAAACCTCACAAAGGCCTGTTATGGTAATTCAAAGACAACAAACTCCACGTGCCTATGTAGGTTCACAATGCAAGAAAATCAAGGATCCAATAAAATGATCCAGAGATGATATGCAGCTTTTGAATCACTGCATCCCAGGCAATAGTGTCATGCAGAGCATTACAACATATAAACATAACACCTCCCTCTTCCTGGCCCTATCTCACTTTCTTCCCTTATGGAATGAAGGACACACCCAATTAAAGTGTATGCAAGAAGTGCCAGATCTTTTTAGTGTCTAGGTAACTCTGAAGCGCACTGCAACTCATCATAAATAGTAAAAGTTGCATGGATAATAGTTTGGATACTGCAATGAACTCAGCCAGCTGACGTATTACTACTATAGACTGCTTTGTATGTGGTTGTGTTGTACAAGGCTTTGCTGCTTCCAACAATATAATACATAGGGGTGTAAGCTATTCACAACTATACAAATAACAATGTTTTGAAAGAAGTAATTAATAGGCACAACTTCACTTAACAAGAAAGGTGAATGCACCCATCGGCCCTCAGCATGCTAAATGCAGGTGCTTTTCTGGAAATTCTGAGTGAAGGGGTATTGATGCCAACGAGTTGAGAACCCATTTAAGTCATTTTAAGAGTTGTAATGGAATTTCAGATTGCATGCAGACAATGATACATCAGATTCACGTATTCAGTTCAAGTGCATTTATTAATTCCAAACACGGAGTTTATTCTGAAGAATACAAGGAGAGACAGCCGACACGTGTTTCGCCCCTTGTGGTGTGTTCACCTGGGGCTTTTTCAAGGCATTATGTTGTTCATCAGAAAAAGTTCATTTTTAATTGCAGATGGTCCGATTAATGGTATGGAAGTCCTAGGTAAAATCCTAAAATCAAAGTTGCGGCGTTCCAAACGGGCGCCATGTTGGATATGGAAAAGGTATTGATACCCGTCTGACCTGTGAAGCACAAGTTTACACAGAAGGCCTGGACTAAACATTCAGCTCTGGGCAATGGTGCATTCTGCTGTTGTGGTAGTCTCAAGGCAGTCCTGTATCCTGTTGTTGTGCTATTTTATGGGTGTTACTGCATTTAGCTATTGTGCTAATTTCTGGGCAGTAATGCAGTCGGCTGCTGTGCTCTATTCTGTGGTGTGCATGTCTCTGGGCAGACTGCAATGCATGTCTCTCAGTAGTTTTGCACTGTGAGTCTCTACAAAGTTCTACATTCTGCAGTAGAGTTAGTCTGTGGGGAGAGTTGCATTTGACTGCAGTATTAGTCTCTGGGTACTGCTGCACTGGCTGCTTTGGATGTCTGGATAGTGATGCTCTCTGCTGCAGTGTTAGTTTCAGGGTCATGCTGCACTTGACTGCAGTGTTAAACTCTGGCTGGTGCGGCACTCGGCTACAGAGTTAGATCCTGGACAGTGCTGTACTCGTCTGCAGTGCCAGTATCATGGCAGTGCTGCACTCTGCTGCAGTGTCATTCTTAAAGTAGTGCTGCACTCAGCTGAAGTGACAGTCTCTGGGTAGTGCTGCCCTTGACTGCAGTGTTAGTCTCTGGGTAGTGCTGCACTCTGCTGCAGTGTATCTCTCAGGGTAGTGTGGCACTCTACTGCAGTGGGAGTCTCAGGATAGTGTTCCACTTTGCTGCAATGTCGGTCTCAGGATACTGCTGCACTCAGATGCAGCCTTCGTCTCAGGATGGTGCTGCACTCTGCTGCAGTGTCAGTCTTAGGATGCACTCTGCTGCAGTGTCAGTCTTAGGATGCACTCTGCTGCAGTGTCAGTCTCAGGGTAGTGTGGCACTCTGCTGCAGTGTTAGTCTCAGGGCAGTGCTGCACTCTGCTGCAGTTTCAGTCTCAGAATAGTGCTGCACTCCGCTGCACTGTCAGTCTCAGGACAGTGCTGCACTCTGCTGTATTGTAAGTCTTAGGGCAGTGCTGCAGTTTGTTGCAGTGTCAGTCTCAGGGCAGTGCTGTGCTAAGTGCGTCGGGTATGCCCAGATGTGGTTCCCGGGCTCACTGTGCCACTGGAGTCAAGCTAGCCTGCCTGATGAAGGGTAATACCCTGAAACCGGTCCGAGGATGCTTATTTCCAGTCCAGGGAGGACCTGGCCTGGCAGTTCGGGCTCGACTGTTCCCATGGGGAACAGGGTCAAGACTGATTTGCATATGGCTGTGTCCAAACTGGGGTGGCATGGTGAGCAAAAGAATTAATGGATTAAACCCAGATCTGTGACTGGGGTGAATGTTTGATTGGTTCCGCATTCCGTCCATCAATTGTTTTTGTTCACTCAGCTGCAGCGCCGGTCTCAGGATAGTGCTGCACTCCACTGAAGTGTCAGTCTCAGGATGGTGCTGTACTCTGCTGCAGCCTCAGTCTAAGGGCAGTACTGAACACTGCTGCAGTGCCAGTTTCAGGGCAGTGTTGCACTCTGCAGTGTAATTCTTAAAGTAGTGCTGCTCTCGGCTACCGTGTCAGTCTCTGGGTAGTGCTGCACTTGACTGCAGTGTTAGTCTCTGGGTAGTGCTGCACTCTGCCGGAGTGTCAGTCTCAGGATAGTGCTGCACTCTGCTACACTGTCAGTCTCAAGATAATGCCGCACTCTGCTGCAGTGTCAGTCTCAGGGCTGTGCTGCGCTCAGCTGCATTGTCAGTCTTAGGATAGTGCTGCACTTCACTACAGCGTCAGTCTCAGGATAGTGCTGTACTCTGCTGCAGTGTCAGTCTCAGGGAAGTGCTGCACTCAGCTGCATTGTCAGTCTTGAGATAATGCTGCACTTCACTGCAGCGTCAGTCTCAGGATAGTGCTGCACTCTGCTGCAGTGTCAGTCTCAGGATAGTGCTGTACTCTGCTGTGATGGCAGGCTCGGGGTGGTGCTGCACTCTGCTGCTCTGTCAGACTCAGGTTAGTGCTGCACTCTGCTGCAGTGTCAGTCTCAGGATAGTGCTGCACTCTGCTGCAGTGTCAGTCTCAGGATAGTGCTGCACTCTGCTGCAGTGTCAGTCTCAGGATAGTGCTGCACTCTGCTGTGGTGTCAGCCTCAGGGCAGTGCAGCACTCTGTTGTAGAGTCAGTCTCAGACTAGTGCTGCACTCTGCTACAGTATCAGTCTCATGGCAGTGCAGCACTCTGCTGCAGTGTCTGTCACAGGCTGGTTAGTGCTGCACCCTGCTGCAATGTTATAGTCTTTCAGCAGTGGCAGTACTCGGCTGCCGTGCTGCTCTCCGAAGCCAGGCAGTAGTTTGTCATCTGTACTGACTGCCACATACTGTCTCATTTTAAAGCAATCTGCCTCACCCATAATGCTTCATCAACCTAAAACTTCGGGCTTGGCACAAAACTCGGGATGTTTGGTAGTGAAAGGAATGTAAAAATTAATTTTGGTTACAAACTCTAAAACTGTTGTGTGCCGTTTATGGCGAGCAGTCTGAAATGATGGCAAAAGTCTTACCTTTAGGGAACTGCTGAAGCTCGATTCATTCAGAAAAGTATTTCTCGTGTACAGCACGTGTAATACAGTTGCTGATTATGTAATATTTGTGAAAACATATGCTGTTATGGAGAAGATGTACCTTTTCTGTAAAACCGTCTATATTTTTCAAATGTGTGCAATTCTCCAAGACATTCGAAGCTCCTTATAAACCACAAATAGAAAAATCCATTATACCTCCTCATGATGGAGACCTCTCTACATTAGAGCACTAGACCTTTTTTGTGTTTCTGCATATTTGTTTGCAGATTTAAACTAGTCTTTCAAAATTGAACCAAAACTTGCCTGGATATCTTAAAATTTGTTTTGCATTCCATCTGTCCCATGATCTAACACATAGTACTTGCAACCCTACTACACTGAAGTGCATTATGTATGTAGTTTAGATGAGAACAGAGTTAAAGGCCCATGCACTGACTCACAGGGCACCAATACTTCCGACATTGTTGAAAAGACTGAGCATTAAAGAAAGCGCTTGGCAATACATATGGGTTGGTAGCGAGAACAGAGCCATATACTTGCCAAGCCTCCTTGGGTATGCTCAATCAAAAGGAAGCTGCTCTTATGACTTGCTTTAGGTGAGTAAACAATGGCCAAAAATAGGGCAGGAGGGAGGTATCAGCAGTAAATTAAGCATCCAGCATTTACTGTTAAGGATTCTTGGCCGTAGTAAAGTGTCCTTACAGCAAAACCCTGCAGCCTTATTCACAGAACCACGCAACTTACACACGCTCGAGAACAAGGCATTCGTGTAAATTTTGACTTGTAATTCCTAGCACTCATATGAAAAAATCCCCAGGACGGAAGAACATTGTGTGTGAATAAATCACAATCAAGGGGGTGAGGCTGAGAGTTTGATGGTATTCTCAAACGTTTCTCCCAACCTTTCTACCTCGGGAAGGGTTTGGAGGCTTACTTTTGCAATGGCAAGACGGTCAAAACAGGAAAAAACACACTTAAAATTGACAGAGGATTAGAAGGGGGTTTACCGCGGGGAAAATCATCCCTGAAGATAGAAAAAGAACAAGTCACTTAATTCTCTGTGCCTAAAAAAAAAAAAAAACGGTCATCATCATGTTACATGTCTCGTAAATGGAGCATAGGAGGGGTACCAGTGGGTCCTGCATTCCTTTCCTATAAATGCTCTCACTTTGAAGTCACCTAGCCCTGGAAGATACAGTTTGACATTTGACCTCTGTCTTTGAATGCACAGCAAAGGTGAGAAGAAAGGAACAAGATTTACAGGTCTGTTCACAGAAAGGGTTCTCTCTAGGGGATACTCTAAATAAGGTTTTGGCATGGGAGGGAGGAAGTGAACCTGGAGACCATGTGCCACAAATGAAAAGCAAGAAAACTTGATAAGGCCCAGGGTGGCACTTCATCTGAAAAGTTAGTAGATAGCTCACACTCTGACTCAGGGGAGCCCCTTGAGGAAGGTGTACAGGGTTCTCTTCCAAATCTGCCCCTTAGCAGACCACATAGCAATGCTGGTAGTAATAGAAGCTCCCATCATAGTAGGGATGTTTTTGTTCCTGAAGGCCAGGTTGTTAGAGCGCAAGCTGTTAGGGACAGGTCTCCCTCTGTTAATTCCAATATATCTTCTGTGTCCAAGCATTCCCAACCCACCCACCCTGAAGACAACATGCTAGAAAGGGAACTCAAAAAGTTGAGAGTGGAAGAGACCAGGCTGAAGCTTAAACAGCAACAGCTGGCTCTAGACAGGGAATCCCTAGACCTGGAGAAGGAGAGACAGAGGTTGGGGTTTGGACCCCATGGTGGCAGCAGCAGTATTCCTGATAGTAATCATGTGAGAGAGCATGATTCCAGGAATCTGCATAAGATAGTTCCCCCTTACAAGGAGGGGGATGACATTAACAAGTGGTTTGCTGCACTTGAGAGGGCCTGTATGGTACAGGGGGTCCCTCAAAGGCAGTGGGCTGCTATTCTATGGCTATCTTTCAATGGAAAGGGTAGGGATAGGCTCCTTACTGTTAGAGAAAGTGATGCAATAATTTTGCAGTTTTGAAGGATGCACTCTTGGATGGATTTGGCTTAACCACTGAACAATACAGGATTAAGTTCAGAGACACCAGAAAAGAGTCCTCACAAGACTGGATAGACTTTGTTGACTGTTCAGTGAAGGCCTTGGATGGGTGGTTACATGGCAGTAAAGTTTCTGACTATGAAAGCCTGTACAATCTAATTCTGAGAGAGCATATTCTGAATAACTGTGTGTCTGACTTGTTATACCAATATCTAGTGGACTCAGATCTGACCTCTCCCCAAGAATTGGGAAAGAAGGCAGACAAATGGGTCAGAAAAAGAGTGAACAGAAAAGTTCATACAGGGGGTGACAAGGATGGCAAGAAGAAGGATGGTACGTCTTCTGACAAGGGTTGGGACAAATCTAAAAATGAGTCTTCATCAGGCCCACAAAAACACTCTGGTGGGGGTGGTGGGTCCAAATCCTCTTCTAATCAAGTAAAAAAGCCTTGGTGTTATTTATGTAAGGTAAAAGGCCATTGGACAACTGATGCCAGTTGTCCAAAGAAAAAAACCAAACCTCCCACTACCACAACCCCTACTGCAACCTCTAGTGCCCCTAGTAATAGCAGTGGTGGTGGGAGCAAACCTACTAATAGCCAATCCAAGGGAGTAGCTGGGCTCACTTTTGGTAATTTAGTTGGGGTTGCTCTAGTTATTTAGACCACAGAGGCTGTGCTAGTCTCTGAAGGTGCCATTGATTTGGCCACCTTGGTTGCTTGTCCCCTTAATATGGATAAGTACAAGCAACTTCCCCTAATAAATGGTGTTGAGGTTCAGGCCTACAGGGACAGAGGTGCCAGTGTTACCATGGTAATAGAGAAGCTGGTGCACCCTGAACAACACCTACTTGGTCACCAGTACCAAGTGACAGACGCTCATAACAACACTCTTAGCCACCCCATGGCTGTTGTGAATCTCAACTGGGGGGGTGGGGTTACTGGTCCAAAGAAAGTTGTGATTGCTTCAGATTTACCTGTAGACTGTCTACTAGGAAATGATTTAGAGACATCAGCTTGGGCAGAAGTGGAGTTGGAGGCTCATGCAGCAATGCGGGGCATTCCTGGGCATATTTTTGCTTTGACAAGGGCTCAGGCCAAAAAGCAAAAAGGACAGGGTGACTCGGATCCTGGAACAATGGACCAAGTGCTCCCTAAAGCTAGGAGTAGCAAGGGTAAATCCCTACCAACTATCCCTCCCTCTACAGATGATTCTCCTTCTGAGGAAGAAGAATTTCCTCCCTGTGCAGAACCTTCACCAGATGAGCTGTCAGCAGACACTGCTGAGCTTTTGGGTGGAGGGGGGCCTGCCAGGGAAGAGATGAGTGTGGCACAGCAACACTGTCCTACATTAGAGGGTCTCAGACAGCAAGCTGTCAAACAGCAAAATGGGGATGTCAGTGACTCACATAGAGTTAACTGGGAGGACAACCTCTTGTACACAGAGGCAAGGGATCTAAAACCTGGAGCAGCCAGGAGATTGGTCATTCCCCTGCAATACAGAGAGTTCCTCCTAACTCTGGTACATGACATTCCTTTGGCTGGACATTCGTGTCAGATTAAAACATGGGAAAGGCTTGTCCCCCTGTTTCACTGGCCTAGGATGTCAGAGGATACAAAATATTTTTTAAGTCTTGTGTGACCTGCCAAGCCAGTGGCAAGACTGGTGGCACTCCAAAGGCTCCCCTTATTCCACTGCCTGTGGTTGGGGTTCCCTTTGAAAGGGTAGGGGTTGACATAGTTGGCCCCCTTGACCCTCCTACTGCTTCAGGCAATAGGTTTATCTTGGTGGAAGTGGACCATGCCACAAGATATCCTGAAGCAAATCCCCCTATCACGACTTCTGTGCTCTCTGGGGGTTGTAGGTGCACTTTACACCTACCTTTCAGGGTGTTGGGGTGGGCTATTTTTCTAACCCTCACTGTTTTCTTACAGTTCCAGAAACCCTCTACAAGCTCACATAGGTTTGGGGTCCATTTGTGGTTCGCATTCCACATTTGGAGTATATGGTTTGTGTTGCCCCTTGACCTATGTGCTCCTATTGCAATCTATTGTAACTTTACACTGCTTGCATTACTTCCTTTTGCTATTACTGCATAATTTTGGCATTGTGTACATATATCTTGTGTATATTTCTCATCCTCATACTGAGGGTACTCACTGAGATACTTTTGGCATATTGTCATAAAAATAAAGTACCTTTATTTTTAGTATATCTGTGTATTGTGTTTTCTTATGATATTGTGCATATGACACCAGTGGTATAGTAGGAGCTTTGCATGTCTCCTAGTTCAGCCTAAGCTGCTCTGCTATAGCTACCTTCTATCAGCCTAAGCTGCTAGAAACACCTCTTCTACACTAATAAGGGATAACTGGACCTGGCACAAGGTGTAAGTACCTCTGGTACCCACTACAAGCCAGGCCAGCCTCCTACATGATGGCCATGTAAACTCTGATTCACAAGTTTGCATTCAAAATGGGTTACTCAACGGGGTGCTAGTTGCATATTCTCTGGGAGTTTACCTAGGTAAATTCTCCTACAAATCTTTTCAGCAGACTGCACATAATCTGAGTTTGCAAATCTTTTACAGTGCCAATCATGTGCAGCTAAAACATTTTCCCCGATTCTAAGGTCAAAAACTCATAACGATGTGCAGGCTGTATTGGTATTTAGCAAATGTGCAAGTTTCACCCAGAATTGTGCAGTCTTCAGAATGTAAGCATTTATTTAGGTTTCTTTCACACCTGGTAGCTTGGTTTACTTTAGAAAACCTTATATAATGTTTGTCAAGCTAGGCATGTCATAGACAACAAAGGACAGTAAAAACTTTACATACTGCAATTATTATTCTACCTTGACACAAGTAGAACTATGACAAATAAATGCACCCCAGCTTGAGCATTGGGTTTGAAGATGCTGGACAGATAACGTGCTAGGTAGAATAGTCTTTAATATGAATCTGTATATCCTTGGGATAAATCTGTGTGTACAGAAGCAAGAAAACCTTTACCACTAACCCTTTAACAAGAAACCATTGCCACCAATGTTTGTGCTTCAAAAATACCTTTTTCCTAGTCACTACTTTACTTTGCAGGTAACACATCATGCTTTGCTTACCATAAACATTTGTAAGTTGAGCTTTCTTGGTAATGGGTTTGTGGTAATGGTTGTCTTAGTTAAACATTTGTGCTATTCAAAACTTGCCCTTGGGAAATGCCACTGCTCCCCTGGCAATGACAACAGGTTTGCTCAAATTTTTTCTATGCAGTGACGTAATGAAACTTAACGGGGCCACCCTGCAAAGTACATGGAGGGGCCCTCCATCCAGACTCACTCAGAAGCTCTCAAGCCGGGATACTGTGCTGAAGGGCCTCCTGGAGCTCAGTGGCCTACCTCACCACAGGGGCTATGGGGGCCTTTGTTATGCCACTGTTTTTGTGGATTCAATGAGAATTCTGAGTCTTAAGATGGCTCTTGGTTGAATTGCAATGATTTCCAAATGTAATGTTGTTTGAGCTTGAGGCACATCCTTGTCCTCATTGTCGACTATCTGAGTACACCAAAAGCTTGACAAACAAGCCTTGATTCATCTCTTGCTGGACCAAAGGTGATCAGAAATGGGACAAAGCATCACTGCTACAGACATCTCTGATCTGCTAGTAGTTGCTACCCGTGACTGAGAAGGATTCTGCTAAAGATAACCTTGATCACAGGTCCCAAAACTGGTATGCAACATGGAAGATGATGAAAGAGTTAGGTGATCAGAATCTGTATATGATGAAACTGAGAGTTTGTCCAATGTACAATGTGAGCATGATGCCATGACCAAGGACCACTGTAACAGCATGTGCTAAGGGTGCTGAGAAGGCACATGTAGAGTAGTGTCCACATTGTTGTCACAGAGAGATAGGTTTGCACTGTACTTAAGGGCAGCAGCTCAGTTTCAACAGAAGAAAGATCAACATTTCAAGAAACGAACACTGACTGCCAGCTGCTAGAGAGACACACTTCTATTTTACAAATACCACTTTAACACTTACAAATGAAGTTTCCTTCTAATTAAAGAAGTGATGTATGATACTTTCAACGAGTTAGCGTGAAAGTCAGTAACATTAATCCTCTAGAATGTTCTTTTTAGGCTTATTAAAAATAAATCATTATTTTTAGAAATCTGGTGAGAGTGAACCTCTGGCGTGAGAACAGAGTAAATGGTGTAGAGTGGGGCAGTCAATCAATGATTTAGAAGTGAGTTCGCTTCATATACAGCAGTGCTCTCAGGTAAATGGGTCAAAACCCTTCAGGTCGAGCCTTAATAAATCACAATCATAGACTGTCAACATTTTATTCTGTAAAAAATTGTACTATTAATTTGGGTGGGTGACTATCTGCGTCAAGAAATAATCATAACCCTTGTAAGGGTGAACCACTAAAATCACTTAATAAACCAGATCCTAACCCCATTGTAGCTATGGCACAGAGCAGACAGGCTTAACTTAGAGGCAATTCGTAAAGTATTTTATGCACTAACAAAACGTTAATGAAGTCAAAAACACAACCTAAGAAAAATCCCCCCCCCCCAAAAAAAAAAAATAGAGTACATTTTAATTTAAAAAAAACAATTGAAACGATAAAAGGCCATCAAGGGGATTTACAGATGTGAATTTTTTTAAGTTTTAAGTACAAATAGAGCCAAGAAGCACAAAGTGCCCACAATAGTCAATGGTCTCGGTGGACCAGGACCTAGGCACAATTTGAGGCTGACTGAGATGAAGTACAGATCGAATACACTAACCAGGTTCGTTCTGGTCCAAGATTTTACCTTCTAACTTTAGTCCCAATACACCACAGGAGTAAATTTCCTAAAGCCCCCTAGGACCTCAGGAGGTGGCATTTACAGACTCACAGAGTGGCTGGGAGTAGGGTCCAGTCCAGGTTCAGGTACTACTGGTCAGCTAGGCAGTTGCAGGACATGTCTCTTGTAGTCTATTGTATCTCTGTAGCTTGAACAGGAGGTCAACCTTATGACCATTGGAGTCTACTTCTTTGTCCTGGGTACAAAAGGGAGACAATCCAGTCCTTCATGGCTCGTCTCAGGTCACTGCCAGCAGGTCTACTTCTCTTCTGTTCTTTCTCAGGTCCAGAAGTGTTCTGAAGTGAGTGTCTGAAGATGCCACATTTATGCTTGGCTTGATCTACTGGATGGGAATTACTCCTGACTATGCCCTAACCAATGGGGTAGAAGATCCTAGGACCAATTCTGTAGCTGAGTATGTATGTGGGGAGTGCACTACAGTAATCCAAAATGTCCTCCACCATCTAACACTAAAATCCAGTTTAGCAGCCACCATACCCACAATAATCCCAGAGACAGATGCCTGGTGGAACAAAGGTAGGCATTTGAAGCAACTAAACAGAGGATCAATAAGAATTGTTCTGGCATCCTATTTCCCTTCCTTGCAAGTGTACCCCTCTGTTATATATAAAACACAGAGACAGAAGTTAGGAAGAACAAAGCAGGCTTCATCAGCAACCAGACAGTGGGTATGCAAGAATTATTTTAAACTCCTCTTCTCTCCCTTTCAAATGTGCCCTAAAGTGTAATATGTCAACCCAACAGAGCTGTCAAGCAGGTTTTGACATTCGGGCCCTCATTATGAGTGTGGCGCTCTGAAGACCGGCACACTCGCAGTGGCGGTTTTACCGCCGCCGGGCTGGTGGTGAAGACCGCTTTATAATGACTCTGGCAGTGTGGCTGAAGACAAATGGCCACAACACCGCCGATACTGCCAGGGTGGCCGGACTGCTGGCCCAGAGGTGAGCACTTACGGCCTGGTGGAAGCCATAAGACCACCAGCAGCTGTAAGACTGCCAGCAGTATTACGAGTAGGCACACCGCCAGGCTTTTTGTGGCATTTGCACCACCACGAATACCCTGGCGGTAACGCACACGCACCCCCACTCATCAACACACCTTCATACACGTACCCCCACTCATCCGCACATCTTCACACACACCCCCCCACTCATCAACAAACCTTCATTCATGCACCCCCATTCATCAACACACTCCCTGACATACACCCCAACTCGCTTTCACCCATCCATACAAACACCCCTACTTGTATGCATCCCAGCACACACACCTACTCACTTGCATCCCTACACACATCCCTCCCCTCAGCATCCATTCAGACACAAACACCCTTCATGCACATATACATACATACACGCCCTCACTCACACCCATATTGCTACACATACACGCACACACCACACTCATGCACACACCACCCCACCCCCAACACCCCCTTTCGGACAGTCCCCCTACCTGTCTGGGCGAGGCGGTGATCTGGGAGTGTATGGGTATCGGTATGTCCACGGTCAGCGCCTCACAGCAATCCAGCAACCGCCGTGCCGTATTACATCTCATAATACGCTGGACGGATTCCTTTTGGTGTGGCGGTGCTGCCTGTGGAATCGCTCTAATTAGTTCTACATAGAGCAGATGGACACTATTCCTACCAAACGAATTAAAAGTTTCAATAGCCTAAATCTCTATACATATTAAAAGTTACACCTAACTTCAATTAATACTATTTCTCTATCCATTATTACATTGCACAATCACTCAAGTTGTTTATTCACTACTGCCCGCTATAATTCCTATTGTACAATTAATTAATTTGCGGGTGCATGATGATGACAACCTAGGTTCAATACAGTTCATCAATTTCCCATATACTATCACTACAAATATAGTCTGTATAAAAACAGAAAATTGTGAGTGCATGTACATTAGAAATCAAACCCTATTAATAGTAAATTCAAAATTCTGACAACCATACTATTACTGATGACAATATCCATCCGATCTATTTTAAAACGTTAAAGTGCAGATGTGTATACAGTACATATCACAACCTATCTATCTAGGTACTGGTAACCTCGTATCAATGTGCAGTCTCACAACTCCAGAGATTGCCTTGAGACTGAATAAAAAATCTCTCTTAATCGTGGCAGGACTGCCCAGAGATATGAAGCTAAAGACGTAAAAAATATTTCATCGTCTTTCCTCGGACAAAAAGACAGGACAGTGCTGCTGGTGTCAACATAATAATGCCTAAATAAAGGCAGCAATTATTTTATGCAGGCAGTGATACGTTTTGTGCAAGAGAGCAAAAAAGTGCAAAGTATTGTTTTTCCAATCATGCAATCACAGTATTCACTTCCCCTTTAGAATAATGCACACCTCACAATAGATTTCATAGGGGGAAAATTCCTGAATCTAAACTTGATAAATAGTGTGCGTTTCAGTTCTGGATGGTGCTCTAGCAGGTAGGTGTTCTAGCCAAGTCCTGCTATCCTAACATGGTAGTCACTCATTATGCTGGCTGGTCTTATCACAATAAACTTTGGCCCAGGTTTACAAGAATATGGCACACCAGATTTCTTGCACCCCCCCACTGCCAGATAACGACACCATGGTAGCGCCATATTTAGAATACAGCGCACCATGGAGCATGTTAGGCCAATAGCATCAAACTTTTTGACGCTATAATGGTGCTTTGCTGCACTGGTGTCAACATTTTTGACGCTAATGAAGCAAAGTGCAAGAAGGCCCATTAACTTCAATGGGCGCGTCCTTTTAATGCCTGCTTTGAGCAGGCATTGAAAATGACACCAGAAATGGAGCAATTAAATCTTGTAGATTTCATTGCGCCATTTTTGCAGTCCTCCCAATGCCAGAATGCTGCCCTTGTATACATTATGCCTGACGCTGGCATAATGTGGCGCAAGGGGTCACAAAGTATGGTGTAGCAATTTTTGCCTCGTTGAGTCACATTAGCGTAAAAAAATTGACGTTAATGTGTCACAAGGTGACGCTAGGGCCTTGTAAATCTGGCCCTTTGTTTCCCATCCAAACTTGTAGTAGCATTCTTTTACAAGTTCTTCAGTGCCGCAACCTAAGTTGTATGGGTCTATCCATAAGTTCCCTAGTTGCAGTTTAGTTAGCAACTTCCTTATGTGTACCAGCCTGCTACCTCGAACTGGACTACCACATCTATAATCATCCTCCAGCAAATGCAAATACTTTGGCCTTCTGATTCCTTACTAGCCTGATCCAATACAGCACTGGTTTTATTGCTGCCAGATCAGAGATAGGTGTTAAGCCAAGTTACATATAAAGTGCTAACAAGGGAATAGCAGGTCCCAACCTTAACAATGCCCTAAAAAAAACAAATTCTGCCACTTGAAGTGGGTCTAGGTTAATGTACCCCCAGAGCTCAGTCCCATAAATCTCAGCTGTCACCGCTTTGTGGATAGATATCTGAATATAGTGCTAATACTTTAGGCACATGCCTTTCTGCCTGAATTTTAGTACCACCATAATACTGGATTAATGCAGTTCTGGCCTTCGATATCTAGGCCTTCCAATTAGGTTTCTTTGTAAATTGCATCCCCAGGTAATCATAGACCCTTACACACTCAGTGTGATTGTCTATTATCAAAAGCTTCCTCTATAACCCCAGAGATAATCCTACTGCCATAACCTTGGTCTTTCAACAGTTAATGGTGAGGGCCTCCTTATTACAGTAATGATCGAAACTACCCATAAATCAGTGCACTGCATTCGGGCCAGTAAAACTGCATCATTTTAGAAAAACTATTGTGGGCACATCAACAGGATTCTCCAATAGGTGGTCAACCACATTGTTTAACAAAAGACTAAAAAGTAGAGGTGCTACCATACATCCCTGTTATACACCTTTTTTATACAGGGAATGTTTCGCTAGATTCACCCAGTCTTGGCCAAGTTGCTGCTGTATAGGTTAATTGCTGCTCTTAAAATAGAGCCCTCCATCCCCTGCATAGTCAGTGATTTCCATAACCTTGTTTGCTTAACAATGTCAAATGTTTTCTTCAGTTTAAGGAATGTTAGATACAATGATGATTTATTTATAACAGAATATTTATAGCTTATCATGTACAACCGAATAGATTGATCTTTTATTCATGCTCTTAAGCTGAAGCTAGCCTACATCACTGTTAGAATTTCTCCTTATCCACCAAGGCTTGGAGTCACTTTAGTACAACTTTGCCGAGAATTTTGCCTGCTCCTTCTAAAAGGCAGAGACATAGGCCAGTAGTTTGAAGGACAACTATGGTCCCCTTTCTTGTCAATGTGTACAAGGACCGCTGAGTGCCAGTAATGGGAGATATTACTGCCAGCTATGGATGCATTAAATACCTTTGCATGTACTCTGGTCTACTGGTGCAACTTTTGCTGGAAGAGGTCAGTTGGCACCAAATCCGGGCCTGGTGCTTTACGTTTTTTCATATTGACTAAATGCCCTTTCTACTTCTGGTAGTGAAATGCCCATCAAGGGATAGATATTACACTGGTTCTCGTTCATTGAGGATAAGTTACGTGTGTTAGGGCTATTGCACCTATACAAGTAATTAAAAAGTTTAACTCACTCTCCTTCATTTGCCGCTCCCCTTTCTACATCGGTAACAACCACCCAGAAGCTCCTAACCTTCTTTTTTATACATTGATTCTTTCAGATCTACCCATAGAGCATTCTGTGCTGCTTGCTTCTTTGTTCCTATAGGCTTAGAAGAGTCAATCACTGGCCATATCATATCTAATGTTTGTAGAGTTTGAGTTGGGTTTCTATAAAAAGAATAATTAAAGTTTTTCTTACTATAACTTCTCCTCAACCTTTTTTTCATTCAAGATATATGTGTGTGTCTGTATGTATATATATCTATATCTATATCCATGTATATATATATATATATATATATATATATATATATATATATATATACACACATATATATATACATCTGTGAGCAAGACCGTTTGTTCGGCCGAAATGCGTCATGAAGGGTGATTAAATCCTGGTAAAACTGCTACCTGAGTGAATGCTGTCATTAACTCTATGGGGAATGTTGATATATATATAAATATATATATATATCAAAAACGAAGTTGTCCTCATGTGCTTTGCTTTTTCTTCCCGTTTATATTAACCTGTTGGGAGTGCGCTTTCACATGAGGACAACTTCGTTTTTGACATATATATATATATTCGTCCAAAAAACACCAGAGTTCCAGGACTGCTAATGCAGCATCCCAAAATATACACAACCAATTTTCCTCACCTAAAAGGAAGACATGGACACTCCACAGTTAGAATCTGCCAATGTGCTTTCCCTCCAACATAGGTCTTCTCGTCCAACGCATTTCAGCTGTACCTTTGATCATGGTAGGGGTCAGACACTAACAAAGGCGCTATAAACAATTTCACAGTGCAAAGATGAATGTAGGACAAACGGAGAACACCCATCGTTTTAGTGGCCTATCTAAGCTGCTATGTTTGAAAGACATAGAAAATAAGTGAAAGTCAATCACAAACAATTCAAAAGGCATGGCAATTACATTGACACCAATACTATCCATCATGCATGCTTGAAAATAATATAGTTTCCACAGATCTAAAATGTCCCTTTTAACATAACTGGCTGAGCAATGCAATAGATGATATTAATGTGTGTTAATAAATTGGGTACCCCCGAACGATCCACAGTCCTGGTTATTGTTTCACAATACAACTAAACAAAGCATGAATGCATATAAAGTAGCCCATGATGTGAAAATAGACCACAGTATTGCATTAAATGTTAATGGCTTTTAGAGTGCCACCATATACACGGCACTCCAAAAGGGACAATATAACTGAACTTTCACCTGTCAGAAAAGGTGCAGATATGATAGTTACTGAACCCATCAACAATACAAAAATGTCAGCTAAAGATAGTATCTACTGATCAGCACATGTCCGCGAGATGACACCGCAACTACGATAGTTTGTGCAATACAGTGATAATAGTATAGTGGATCCAACGATACATGGTGGAACAAGGTTGCAATGCACATGCCAAATGTCAAAATGCACAAATAGTATAGTGATGACACCCAAATCGTCATGAGGGATCCCACAATATGTTGTGGAGCAAGGCTGTCGGGCACATACCTAATGTCAGAGTGCACAATAGTGTCATTAGTAATGACGCCCAAGTCAGCTTGTGTGCCCTGTTACTGCCATCACCAGTGTCCCTCGCACACGACATAGGTGCACAAAAAAGCTTAGATACAGAATGGGTGTATCATGCATTGTTTCTCAGACGGCTTTCAAACTAACTAAACACACCACCTATAAAAATAAAAGTAAAACATGATATAAAATCAGTTCCAACAAACAGACATAATAACATTTCACAAAAAAAGGAAGGAAATACAATACTGAATGCTTGCCCCAAATGCACTGACAGTTCTTCACATGAATTTAAACCCATTGGATTCAAAATGTCAAAGTCAACTATATATCAAGATTCCAGGGCTCGCAACCTCTGTTCTGTATTGCCCCCGATGTCTAGTGAAACAGCATCTATAACCACAAATTTCAACAGCCTCTCATTTTGAAAATGGACTTCAGAGAAGTGTCTGGCCACTGGATACTGTGGGTCATTGCGCTTGATCGCTCTCATGTGTTCTAAGATACCTTTTTTGGCTTTATGTATGATACCGCCAATGTAGAGCTTGTAACATGGACAAATGAGGCAGTAAACACAGAACTCAGTATAGCAGTTATAATTCCTTTGCCTGCTAAGGGGCTGAGTAACCATGCTGTGGCTCAAATAGTCCATGAGTGATCTGCTGTTATGAAAAGTAATCTGACTAGAATCATGTAAATACTTGCTAAGGACACTGTCGGTTTTGAGTGTGTGGCAATTGTGATTGAAGATTTAGCATTGTTGGAGAAGGTGGTGATAAATCTCACTTTTTCAGAGCCATTTGCACAATGTCTCTGTTCTTGGTGAAGCAGTCTAGAATGAGAGACCTTGTCAACCTTGTTGCATGCCTGATATATTGCCTTTTTGCTGTACCCTCTCTATCAGTCATCCTCTTCTGTTCAAAGCAAATAGATTCCTGAGTACTACCATTGTGTTTAGCATGGAAAAGCTCACCATATGGAATACTATATAGTAAACTAGAAGGATGTGCACTTGTAGCATACAGAAGACTGTTACCAGCAGTGGGCTTCCGGTGTAGTCTGGTATTGAGGTGACTTTCACTGCCTACTACTTCTAAATCCAAAAACGCAATAGACCTTAGTTAGGACCTAGTTTCTATAGAAAAAGCTGTTTTTTGCTT
Source organism: Pleurodeles waltl (assembly GCF_031143425.1). Taxonomy (NCBI): domain Eukaryota; kingdom Metazoa; phylum Chordata; class Amphibia; order Caudata; family Salamandridae; genus Pleurodeles; species Pleurodeles waltl. The sequence continues at coordinate 830,191,600 of NC_090438.1, forward strand.
GCCTATATCTTTGGTACCGTAAGCAGGGGCTGAGATAAAGTGGAGGATGTGAAATTTAGAGCGTTTCCAATGTTAATTCCCATAGGAAAAATTGAACAGCGATATTTCAAAAACCGGTGGACAGAATTACACCAAACTTGGCAGAAAGGTTGCTCTTGGTCCAGATTCTATTTTCTAACTGTAACGTCCCTGTAGCCTTTGTTTCTGGGTAGGATTTTTTGGTAGCACAGTATATTTTTTATTCTTGAATTTCTTTTTTCTTTTTATTTTTTTATTGTTTTATTGAAGATGCACAGTGTACAAACACCAAAACAAAAAGAAGGCTGAATAAATACAATAAATACATAGTATAAATACACATCATTACATAAATTCATTTCATAGATCTACAGCAGACAACAAGACCGCTGAAAGGGGACACGTGAATAACCTATTCAAGACCTTAAACTACAATAAAGTGCAAAGATTGAGCATGATTAATTAAATACATCCCCTACAAACATGATTCAATTATTACCTAGCCACTGTGCAAACAGGGCCCAGATAGCATCACCCATCCGCCTACGCGCGCGGCCCTTGCACGCATAAGAACCCATCTCTAGATAAAACATTGAGCACATCCGAGCCAGCCAATGGTTAAAAGTTGGTGGAGTCGACTCCAGCCAGTCAGACGCAATACAGCAGCGGGCCACAGACATGGCTAAAAACAAGAACCTCTGTGAGTATTCTAGGTGCACCACTCCATCAATTCCCAATAATACTAGTTGCGGCGTAATTTCCACCTCCTGATGAATTAGCCTAGTTAAAAAGTTAGCCATATCAGTAAAAAAATTCATGTAGCCTGCTGCAATTAAAGAATATATGTACCAGGTCGGCCGATACACTCTTACATCTGGGACACACCACCCCCTTAAACTACCCCAATTAGATAGCTTAGCGGGGGTATAGTATAGATGAAAAATAGTCTTATAATGTTGGGTTTGTGGCCCAGCGGATAATATAAAATGCTGTGCCATATCTAAAGAGGTACGTACTGACACTTCAGAAGCTCCAATATTCCGAGCCCACCTCTCCGCCTGTTTGCTCAAGTCATCTAGCATTAAGTTCAAGAAGAGCGGATAAAGCGAGCAGACCCGCCATCTAGTGGAGTTATGAAGAACCTCCATAACTGGGATTCTATCCCCCACTTGCCCAGCTGCTGATCTAAAATTTACCCCCAAAAAATGTCTGATTTGCAAATATTTAAAAAAATCCTTAGTGTCCAATGCAAATTCCCTTGTCAATTCTTCAAAAGATTTAAGGTGGGTATTCCCATAAAAATCACCAATACACCGAACACCAAGCTGAGCCCACCTGGCACAGTATTCATCCTTAAAAATGTCAGGAAGTACCGAAGAATTCAAAATTGGGGTGTAAAAATTAATCTGGCCAATTCCAATTTTTTTTTTAACATTGGTCCACACTTTAAATGCAGCCCAGACAGACTTGAACTTAACTTTTTTTAAATAACTAGGCTCCACTGTTCTCAAAAAAGCTGCATTGGCATGTCTTCCCCAAATCATATTATATATAGTAGGATAGATTTCGCCAAAATCTCTGTTATCAGCCTGTTGACTAATTAATGGTTGGATATATTGTAGTGCAGATACCCAGTAATAAAAAAGAAAATGAGGGGCCGCCCACCCCCCCTCTCTCTGGGTAGCACTAAGGGGCATATTTATACTCTGTTTGCGCCGGAATTGCGTCTTTTTTTTGATGCAATTCCGACGCAAAACTAACTCCATATTTATACTTTGGCGTTAGACGCGTCTAGCGCCAAAGTCCATGGAGTTTGCGTCATTTTTTAGCGTGGACACCTACTTTGCGTTAATGATATGCAAGGTAGGCGTTCCCGTCAAAAAAATTGACTCCGAGGCATGTGCGCCGTATTTACACTCCCGGGCAAAAATCACGCCCGTGAGTGGGTGGGTCAAAAAAAATGACATCCAGCCGCTTTTGCGTCGTTTTTTAGCGCCTGGTCAGGGCAGGCGTTAAGGGACCTGTGGGCTCGGAAGGAGCCCAGAGGTGCCCTCCCATGCCCCCAGGGACCCCCCCTGCCACCCTTGCCCACCCCAGGAGGACGCCCAAGGATGGAGGGACCCATCCCAGGAAACATAAGGTAAGTTCAGGTAAGTATTTTCTCTTTTTTTTTTGTGGCATAGGTGGGCCTGATTTGTGCCCCCCTACATGCCACTATGCCCAATGACCATGCCCAGGGGACAGAAGTCCCCTGGGCATGGCCATTGGGCAAGGGGGCATGACTCCTGTCTTTGCTAAGACAGGAGTCATTTCAATGGGGGTTGGGAGTCGAAAAAAATGGCGCAAATCGGGTTGAGGCGATAATTTTGCCTCAGCCTGACTTGCCCCATTTTTTGGCGCCCAAGCTCCATATTCCCCTACGCCGGCGCTGCCTGGTGTACGTCATTTTTTTTTACGCACACCAGGCAGCGCTGCCGGCTAACGCCGGCTAACGCCGGCAACGTCATTTAATAAATACGGCACCCGCATGGCGCTTCAGAATGGCATTAGCCGGCGTTAACTTTTTTGACGCACAACTGCGTTGGCGCAGTTGTGCGTCGAAAAGTATAAATATGGCCCTAAATACTTATATGCCCGCCGTACTTTTTTAAAAGACCAAATAAAACTACTCGCTAAACTCTCCATATGTTTAAACCATTCTTTGTTAATTTCCAGCGGGATAGTATGGAAAAAATATAAGACCCTAGGTAAAAAAATAATTTTAATAAGATTGCATCTACCAATAATCGTTAAATGTAAATTGTTCATATGATGCAACTCTTTCCTGGTTTTAGCTAAGACAGGGGCAAGATTACCCTCCACTATCTGGTCCAAATTGGCCGACAATCTGACACCTAGATAAGTCACTTGATTGGCCCTCCTGTTGTCTTCAATAATGGCCCACTCATTGCCCAATATTTGGCATTTGCTCCTATTTAATGCATAGCCTGAGATTTCGCCGAACTCTGCGGCTAGTTTCTCTATTTGTTCCATCGCCCTCCCTGGTTCAGGAGTAGTGATGGCTATGTCATCAGCATATGCCAAAATTTAAAACCTGCCCTCCGCCATTACCATAGGCGAGATCAAAGTAATTTGCAATAACTTCCTAATCAAAGGGTCTATATAGAGTGCAAACAATAAAGGGGAGCAGGGACAGCCCTGTCTAGTTCCTCTTGTAATATAGAAGGGTTCTGAGGTTGCCCCGGCTAGTTGAATTCGAGCAAGGGGCTTCTGATATAAACCTTGTATAGCCTTGATAAAACCATCCCCTATATTAACTCTACTGAGCACTGTCCATAAATATTTCCAGCTCACCCGATCGAAAGCCTTTTCAGCATCTAATAATATTAATGCCATCGGGGCCGCCATAACCTGAGATGCATCTAACATGGTGATAACACGCCTGACATGATCGGCGGTCCCCCGCCCAGGAATAAACCCATGTTGCCAAGGGGACACAAGCCCACCAATAACACGACTAAGCCTAACTGCAAGGATTTTGGCATACCATTTAGCATCCGCGTTTATCAATGAGATAGGTCGGTAGGAGCCTGGTAAAAGTGGGTTCTTCTCTTGTTTTAAAAATATGACAATATTAGCCTCCAGCCATGAGCCCGGCACCCGCTCTCCAGCCTGTACTGACATAAAGAGTGCCAGAATATCATCCTTCAATTCCTCAAAAAAAGTTTTAAAGAATTCTATTGGGATCATATCAGGGCCAGTAGCTTTCCCATTAGATAGAGCAGTTAAAGCCGAGATAATCTCATCCAACTCAATGGGGGCAATCAACTGACAGCCCTCATCTTGCGATAACTTTGGACACAACATATCACTCAAATACTGAGCAATCCTTTCGTCTCTATCATCCGAGGAGAGATTTTCCTGCTGGTACAATACAGAATAATATTCTTTAAACACCTGTAGTACTGACGTATCTCCATACACAATCTGCCCCAGCCTATCTTTAATTGCCAAAATGGCACTCCGAGCCGCCTTTTGTCTAGTCTTATATGCAAGCACCTTACCCACCCTCTCACTAAACTCATAACATTCCTGCGTGCGAATCTGAGCTTTAATAATGTCTTGATCTAGATACAACTGAATGATCTTGGCCTTCATGACCGCAATCTTATCCAAAGTGTCTTGTATTGGAGCATTAATCCTTGCGAGCCCCACTATCTGACTCTCCAGAGAAGCCAGTTCAATCTGGGCCGCAGATATAACTAGGTGCCGTTGTTTCTCCCGCCTAAGGGCGTAGCTCAGAGTTTCCCCGCGAATAGCAGCCTTTAAAGCATCCCATAACATCCCCGGTGGAACCGTACCCCTGTTAAAACCCAGAAACTCAGTTAACCATACTTTCATCCGTGACACATAAGCTGAGTCAAGCAGCAAGCCCCGGTCAAAAGACCAGGGTTTTAAATGTCGCTCCTTATGCAGGTCCGGAAATTGTACCACCAAAGGATTATGGTCAGATATGACCCTAGGAAATTTTTCCACCAAAAGTCCTTCGCATAACGATGAAGACAAAAAAAAAATAGTCGAACCGGACCGACTTTCGGTGGGGATATGAAAAGAAAGTGTACCCAGGATCCATAGGCATACAATGCTGCCATGCATCCACAAGACCATGAGTATGCACCAACATTTGTAAGGCGCGAAACACCTTCGGTTTTCGTCCCAAATATGAACCCTGATTCTGTAAAGGGATATTAGTCTCAGTATGTATATTAAAGTCCCCACATATAATAAGCGGTAAGGCCCAGAGCACAAGTTCAGTATTTAACATCTTAATACCAGCCGGATCATCAAAATTAGAACCATAAATAGAACACACAGTAAAATTCGATTGTCCCATAACACACTCTATTATAACCCATCGGCCCATGTTATCAACCTTTTTCTTGACCACCTTAAGAAGATCTCGCCGTGTAAGTACTGCAACCCCTCTAGTGTTAGTTTCTTGGGTGGTGTACGTGACTAATTGGAAACCAGGAAAATCCAGCAAATGCTTTTTAGCCGGAGTAACATGCGTCTCTTGCAAATAAATTATATCCGCCCTTAATGTTTTGAGCTCATGAATGCAAGACGTCTTTTCTTGGAATCGTTTAGCCCACATATATTTAAGGTGGCCAGCCACAAAACATTACGGTCCCCCATTAAAAATCTAACAAATACACCTAAACTTACATCTTGTTTCATCATACACCTAATAATCTCCTGTGCCTTCAAATACATATTTCTGTGCATCTCCCATGCAAAACCTACCCAACCCAAAACCACCCCACCAATCCCCACCCCACCCACAAAAGGAGACCCTACCTCCCACCCACCCCCCACCCTACCAAATGAGGCTTCCAGACTGTAGTCTGTAAGATGGACAACAGCCCCCCCCCTTGAAGGGCTCCTGCGGCGATTCCTAAATTAAACAAGTTTACTAACAAGAAAGCTGTTTCCCATAAAGACTAAACCCCCTTAAACCAAACATTTCAATAAGAGTATCCCTCCTCCTTTTCTTCTCTTCCCAGGCTACCCGCCTCCATCACCCGCCCCTTTTACATTTTTTTTTTTTTTTTAAAGCATTTATCAACAGTTAAGTCAAAGACCGCAGGTACTCCTTGGCTTTGATCTCGGATGAGAACACTCGTATCGTCCCTTTATATATAGTCTTAAGTCGAGCCGAGGACAGTAGATAGGCTTCTGCTCCCTTCTCCTGGAAGGGGCTAATCAGTTGTCTCAGGCGCCATCGTCTCTCTAACGTGGCATGACAAAAGTCGGGGCGGGAGAAGAATGTACAGCCCTCACAGCTAATCCTTGCATCAGGGCGGGCTTTCTCAAAAACTATTTGGCGCAACAAATAGTTGCCAAAATAGACTATAAAGGCCCTAGGCTGTTGCTGGGCTGTTCCACTTGCTCCTGCTAATTGTTGATTCCTCAGATGTAATGGAAACCGATGGGCTCTCTGTATTTCTTTCTCCCACTCCCATCCAGTCTGCTCCGGGAATGCTGCTTTAAACAATCTAATTATAAAGGCTCTTGAATCCTGCCCTTCTACACCTTCTTGTATCCCAATTAAGCGCAGGTTGTTACGACGTTGCCGGTTTTCAAAGTCCTCTACTTTCCACTGAATATCAGAGAGCTGAGTCTCATGCATAGCAGCTTGCTTTGTCACTGCACCCAGTTCTGACTCCAGCGCGTCCGCCCGGCACTCAATAGCAGCAATCCGCTCCCCGATTTCAGAACATGTCTTCGCAACCTTGCTGACTGCCACTTGTAGCTGCTTCGTGGCCACCCTGGCTTTCTTGCTGTCCCTCTGCGTTTGCTTATGCTGTGACGTGATGGTCTGATAAATAAGATGCAGAGAAGGGGAAGGGGGCGCAGTCTATGCATTCAAAACATTAACCTCTGCCTGAGCTGGAGCCACTGAAAGATCACCCATGCTGTGCAGTAGTTGTGTTTCTGTGTAATCCCAGGACATAGCTCTCGTCCTAGAGGCCTTCTTTTTTTTTTTCCTCTTCTCACTAGACTCACCAGCTTTATCTAGTCTAGATACCTCAGTCTGTTTTGATTGGCATTTAATTGCGGTGCCCCTCAGCACAGAAATAGGGGTTAAAGGGGCTGTAGAGCTATCACATGTCTCTGAGTCTATGGAGGGGCTGGTGCTGGCCTCGTCCGAGTCTTGAGATTGATCCGACAGGGAAAAAAAAATCCCCCCAACTTCACCCTGAACTAATGAGTCCTCTCTACCCTGCCGGAAATCACGGATCACCTCCAGAGTGCAAGCCAGAGTTGGCGGGTCGGTGCTTGGCAATAAGTATGCTGCTGCTGCTACTTGCTCGCTATACCCTGTCACCACTTCTTGCGCCAGCCCTACATTGCCTTGAAACCCAGGGGCATGTAACAGCTGGTCAGTCTCCCCTTCAGATGCTACTGCAAGACCATTACCCCCAACACAAGAAACAGAAGCCTGTGGGGATCCCCCAGCAATACAACTTACAGTTTTGTGTGTATCCAGAGATCGGCTGCCACTAACATCGGTTTTCACCTGAAACAACCCCCCACTATCTGCAGAAGCCAGGCGTCCTGGGCCAGTGCTGTCACCATCCACAATCAGCTCCGCTGCATCTCGTATAAGCCCAATATCGGAGTCCTTTATAATAGTGCTGACCCCAATAGGGGCTGAATTATGAAGAATTTTAAACATCCGGGGTATAGTCACCACTTCCTCCTTTTCTCCAATCTGTTTTGCGCCAGTCTTCGCCCTGTGCGTCTGCCCCAGGACCGCGGAACTCCCTGGAGCTGGTTGTCTGCCCTCAAGCGCATTCTCACCGCTGCCGGCGTTTCCAAAGCCGCTATTCCTGGAAATCCGAGCGGGGGGCTGGGGGTCCAGAGGTCGTCGCTCCTGCGACCCTGGTTTTAGCCGGCTGCCGCGTGCAACTTTCGGGGCCATCCGCCGCTGTTTGCCGCGAGGGGCTAAAAAAATAATAAATGTCCAGACCAGGAAGCCACGGCCGTTACGGCCAGAATTGCTGAGGTCGCCCAGGGAACTACTGTTGAATCTACTGACTCCGCGCTTAATACCGCTCAGAGGGTAATTACCGCGAATACAGGCAGGTGTGCTCCCGTCTGAAGCCGCCCGCATAATCCTCCCCGTGGGGGAAACAGAAACGCCGTACAGGAGCCGGGGGGAAGAGAACTTCCGACCGCTAGAAACTAGCGGCCGCCATCTTGCCTCTCTGCTCGAATTTCTGATGTACAGTTACTTGACTGAGGTCCTGCATCTCAAATTTGGTTGACTACCTCACTTACAAAACTGAAAACCTATCTCTCTAATTATGTCCTAGTGAACTGCCTATAAACCATTCATCACATCTTGAGATGTTGGTTGGATTCCCAAAAAGTCACAAAATATATTTTCGCTTGACCCTTCTTGAGGGTCTGAATTAACCGTTACTGAAGTGAGAGCCCTTACATAGTCTTCAGCCCTCTGTAAGTCTTAAAGGGACTTATTCTGGTGATTCTCTAACCAAGATGCTCCTCACCAAACTATCAGTGATCCTTCTCACCTAGCCTGGGTATTACTGAGAGACTTTCTAGTCTCTACCCAACACAACATCTGGTACTGTGGTACCCTGCCACATAAAAGGGAACCCTCACCCTTCATTCACAGTTTTAGACATCTATCCTATCTGTAGCTGGTCCTCAGCAGCTTATTGAGACACAGGTACCTACTTGGATACTGATAAATTACCCAGAAGCAGGAAACATTTCTAAATTATCAATACAGTATCTGATGGACTGGTTCTAACAGTTTAAAGTATTCTGTCAGTATAGCGTGTACTGTTGCCCAGTCTCACATTCCTTACAAATTTTGTCAACTGACCTGGCTTTCTCCTCATAGAAACCAGTTTAATCAAGCGTCAAAGCCTACTGTGACTTCAAAGGTTCTGGTCTAAGCAGTGGAGCCACAAGTTCAGCATCACTGAACCAATACTTTTCACTAAAGCACAAACATGTATACAATCATATTTCCTCCAATCAAATCAAAGCATACAAGGCACTTATTAACTGTTTTTTGGACACAACAATCCTTAAGAATTCCAATCATAGAGAGAAGTGGACAGTTAATGCACTTCTAATCTGGCCTGCACACACTAATCAGGGATACCATTGACAAGTATCTTACTTAAGAAAATCATCTTCCTCTTTTACATGCTGTACTCATTACACTTCTTTGGAAATATGTGGTCCTTTTCCTAATTCATGTAATCTTCTTTATGCCCCCAACACTTGGCTACATGTTCTAGAAAAATCAAGTCAGTCTAAGTTCATCAGAGGTCCATAAACCCCCCTCAGGGAGAGCAGGAAATGATAATGGGGGCCTTTTGGTCTTGACTTTTATAAAATCCTTATTCTCCTTTCACAAAAGCAGGGGAAATTGGCATTTTTTGACAAGACAAAAGGCTACCAGTATGCATGTTCAAAGACATTCAATGCCACATGCTCCACAATTTTGAAATCAAAGTTTATTATCACCCTAGCATTAGACCAATCTGTTCCTTTCATAATTTCCTCCAATCTCCCTTCTGCAAAAAATACCTTACGAGTTTTTGCACTTCTTAAAAAATGAACTTTGAACCTCCTCATGTTCACACTAGCTTTCAGCATCACCAACTTCAGTAATCTACTGATTTTAGCCAAAGACACTGCTCAAAATGGTGTAACATGGGAGATCAACAATTGATCTACTCTTGCTTTCCATTTGTAAAGTACGGTGATCATGCTCCTTTATACAGCTCACACAACTTTGGAGAGCAATTTTGATTCTGACAAATACACACCATTTGGCATCTTGTTTGAGTGAGTAAGAGTAGATGTAAATGTTCAGTCTGCAACCCTCCGAAATATTTTTGAATATGGGCAATATTCCAGTCAGTTGGGTGGAGTGAGCAGCAGGACTATTGGCTACTGATTTGAGTGGGAGATAAAGTCCTCAACTGATTTTTGTCGGTCTAAGTTTCCTAGTGGTGGTTGTAATTATCATCATCATTGTGGATGAGTGGGGTGGGGTCAGTATTGGTAGGAAATGTCTTGGCGCCAGATATTAGTTATTGTTGTTTGTGGGAGTGGCAAGACTTTAAAGGATTATTGGAGGGTCTTTATATGATCAAGACAGCAATTGCTATCAATGGAGAAGGGAAGAAGCTCGTGTGAATGCAGATCTTATTAGGTCTCCATAAATTGCTACTCCTTCGCAAAATGGCACAATCATGACGAAGCAGGTAGGCTGCATATGCTAAGCTTGAAGTCCGTTGACGAACTACAGGAGCACACAGGCCTTTCTGAGGAATCCTAATACCAAAATCACCATTGTTTTGGCTGCTACTCCGCTGTTCGTGCCAGCACCTGGTAGGGAAGTGGCTTTGAGACCCATTGTTAACAGAAGATGTTAAAAATACCTCCTATGCTTACTTAATTCTCTTAGTAGTGAATTCTATATTCAGTCATGAACTGAATATGTTGCAGATGGATTGAGGCCTACAATCTACACTTCACAGTCAGTGGGAATCACGTTTGATGATACTCAAGGCTTACCTACAGTGAAATGCAGATGCGTTTCCCAAAGCATAATAGTTTGAAGAGTTTTAGTGCTGTTTCTTTGCAGTGTCAGGGCTAACAAACATACTCATCTGTTTGGCATCTTGCACACTACTGCAAACGAAAGGAAAGGGCATATCGAATAACGTGGAAGAAGAAGGCATTTCAGGGTAGATGAAAACAAAATGGCAAAATCCTTAAATGGTCACATGTAAAATCAGTTTCTGATGGTTTATATATTCTAGATGACAAATACATGTGTTAGTGAATGTGTATTATAGGGATGATTGCCATCAGAAGTTATTTTTGTGAACTAAAATGGCTAGAAGCCTCTTGTGGTTTGCAACTTGAGGTCAGTTCACTCTGACCGCATAAGTGATGATGACTTTCCAAAAAGAGAACATTATTGCCTTAAAAAGTAATTCGGTTTCTTGAAAACAGCGAACTGGAATGCAAACTGCAAACAATGGAACAATACCATAGTCATGGAACTTATTTTAGTTACTCACAAACAAGTTTCTTATATAGAATTTCTATTTGATGTGCAAGCGCCCCTCCTTACAGAGTAAATGGCTGACTGCAAGCTGTGACCATCTGAGAGGCATGTGTCCTAATCACCTTGGTAATTTAGCCCTGTGTGTATCCTCTGCTCCTATTGACCCCATCAATCGCTCGTGTCAGGGTCGACCTAGGAGGTGACGGGATGATTGCTAGTTTCTCCCAGCACCAATAGATCAAGACATTGGCATCATGGACTGCCTAGGCATGTCCCGGTTCCTCTTATGCTGCATGGATGTGACTATGTTATCAGTATTCAGGATGTAACTCCGTGATTTGATTGGTGGATGAGGGGCTTCAGTGTTCTTAGAGAGATGACATGCTGATATCTGCATTAGTCTGTGGTGAGCTTGGAGTGGGAGAACCTTTAGTTATGTTGTTGCTGTCACCACCAGCATATATGTATCTATTTAGTACGTGGCAGTTGTGGCTCGCTGTGCGGTGAAGGGGCGGGGAGGCACACAGCAGAGGGGGTGAGTGGGGACAACAAAAGTAATAACTAACATTAAATAAAAAATAATAATAAAAATAAAATCTTACCTGACTCACAGCCATGCCATTTCTCTGTCCTCAGTCACTTCAGGCACAGGCTCTTAGCCTGCCTTGTGGCCAATCTTGAGGATTGGCTGGAGCGCCCTGACTTGTTGACAGAAAATTTGGGAGTCCTGGCCTGCTGTCTCCAACCAGGCAACACAGTGCCGGGTTGAAGGGAGCACAGTGTGCATGTATGTTTGGCCGGCCTGAGACGGATGGCCAAACATATATGCACACTGAGGGGAGTGCACCCTGTCACACCCCATGGCCCTGCCCCTTTAACAATAAAATCATAATAAACATAATTTATTATGGTTTCATTGTTAAAGGGTTGCAGCTCCTGCTGCTGGCATGGGGGGTGATGCTCCTATGCCATATCGGAGGAGCCGCCACTGGTATGTGTCCTTAAATTTTCATTTCCTAGTGGTGTGCACTTTTTTATTCAACAACTATTTGTAATATAGTATATTCATTTTGTACCTTTGCTGTAATCGCAGTGAGTTATTCCATTGTTTGTTGTACTATTTCCAAAGACAGAAACTGGTTTTTCAAAAGGCATAATCTATTGCATGAAATTGTTTATGAGCATGAAAGGACCTATTTTTGTGTGATCACCATCACCCTCAGGTTTTTGGACTGATGTTCTTAGGTTTTGGACTCTGTAGTGCACTAGGCCCTGCTGTCCATTCCCAAGGGCATGTGCTCTGACTCCCAAAGTATCTGTACTCTTGGCTAATACCTGATTGGCTTATTTAACTTAGCTATATGTCCCTAGTATATGGTACCAGAGGTACCCAGGGCTAATAAGTCAGATGTCATTAGTGGACTGCAGCAGTTAATTGTGCCACCACTGCAGTGACAAGGTGAAAATGTGATTCTAGGCCTGCCACAGACACCTTGTGGGACAGCTCTAAAACTGCTAACTCATCATGCTCAAATAGACCCTTTTGCCTGGTCAAATCCTTCCTTTTTATTATAAATAAGCCACACCTAGGGAAGGCCCACCAGGCAGTGTGCTTAATTTTCAAAAGCAGGGTATGCTCTGTTTGTGTTCAATATGCCTGACAGTGAAAATACAAAATTGCCAATTTCACCCTACCAAAGTTGGGGGTCCCATTAGCTAGCATGGAGTTTCACTGGCCACTGTGTTCATTGCAAACTTCCAATTGGAACAACCAAAGATATTTCTCCAAAGTAACAAATTAATCATTACATTAAACCTGACTCATTGCTGAGACTGGATTTCTGTTAACTTTTAATAGAAAGACTTTAGAAAGTCACCATTTTGTTGCCACAGTCTCAGGTAACCTTTCCTATTTATCCGCAGCAGTTGTCACCGAGCAACATGCTGTCATCCTACTAGGAAGTATGAAGTGCTCACAGGAACAGGGAACAAGGAGAATTGCTGGTGGGGAGAGGGGTGACCTCCTCTAGCAGGATGACTACTGGGTGGTGGCCACAGATGGCCCAGCTTCAAAGAAACTAACACCTTAGTGAAGCAAACGGCAATCTTACTGTTGCCTGTCTGCTTCTTTGTGTAGACCGACAGGCTGGCACCTCCTACAGATGGGGAAACCCATTGGAGAACCGGTTTTCCAGGAGAAGTGGCTCAGTTGGCCGGCTACACCCCAAGGGTGTGTTTGGGGCTGCTCACAGGGGGAGAAGGCTTGTGCCATCTTGGATTTGGGTAGAGAAGGGTATCTTGGAATTGTATGGTGGGGAAACCCCCAGGAAGTGATGTTAAACAAGAAGGGTTGCCTTGGGAGCTATTGCTCCATAGGCTAGTGAGTCCCCCCTCCCCCAAACCTGAAGATGCATAAAAGTGGCACCCAGACACAAAGTCCTCAGATCAATACTGGACTTGGGAGAAGACAGAATATTGACTGCCCTGCTGTTCCCTGGAACCAGCAAAGACAGCATGCACCAAAGACTGACTCTAACTGCTGCACTCAAAGGGGCTCACAAAAGTGACTTTGCCTGCCATGACTGCTTGTGGAAACAAGCTCCACTTATTCCAGGTCCACAGAAGTGACTCCAAGGGCTAGTTGGCTAGCTTCCTATTAAGGTTCAGGACCACCAAAATCTAAGAAACACTGCACTCCTTGAGAGCCCCGCTGCCCAGGAACACTTGGCTGTCACTGAACGGCAACGTGTCTGTTGGGCAACTGAATACTGAACTTCCCAAGGTGTCCCGAAGCCTGTGGGAGCGAAGTATGAGGTCAACGTGGACAACAGTCCCCGCAAAGAAAACTGTTTATTTACATGCAAGAAACCACTGACACTGCTGTAATTGGGAGATTAGTTAACCAGTGACAATTGGGCCCTAGCAATACTCAGTACATCTCTTTAGCATTGTCAGCATCCTCAGCATCTTCAGCATCCTCATCATCCTGCATCCTCAGCATTATGACGACCTCTTGGTCTGGACTGCAGGACAGGATAAAAGTTCAGAAAAGACCCTGAGACTGCTGGACCTGTCAAGTAACTATATCCCTGAGTCAAGTAACTATATCCCTGTGAGTGCCCCCCAACCCATTAGGGTCCTTTCAAATAAAGAAAAGTAGCCATATTAGTCAGTTGGCTAAGAGCTTCTGAACCACTTACTGCATTTAGCTCTAAAAACACTGCTCTTTTGTTAGGTGTTCCTTTTTTTCTATGTCTTGCTTCTCAGTTCCTTCATGTGAATATGCCTGTTTTGCTGCACCGGTGATCTATAAATTCCTCAGTCAATTAATCGGTCAAACTGATTTGACGTAAAAGGAACACTTAATCAATACATAACCGACAGATTTAATGGCTGATTATTATATATTCACACATTTCACTGCGGCTACTCAAAACATTCTGCATATCCATATTTAATATGGTCTGCCAAGGGTAGCTCATTTCAATGGATTCCCTTCTATTAATGTAATAACAAACATGTTTCCCCACCATAGATAGTCTGCACTAATATTAGTTATGGGATTTCAGGATTTTTTCCAGGTTTTATTATAGAGGTTCAGTCCTCTTCTGGTCCGAAGTGTACATCTTTCTATTCTTTCAAGTCTGGACATTTCACCATTCAATCATTCTACCTTGGGGGGAAGGGGGCACTTTTTTCCATTATCAAAACCGACCCATTTAGCTGTTGATATACATTTAAATATCCATAATGCCTTGTGATATTTAACGTCTCTATTTTCTTTACACTTTTTTCAAATTAAGTTCTTTGTTACTTATGGTAACCTCCTAGACAGTGATCCATTTAATTACTTCTAACATTTCCATCATGAAATTCCGAAGCATGCAGCACAACAGTGGATGCTTATGTAGCTTTCAGCATCCCTTTACTATTGCCAACAAATATCTGTGTCAAGTAGTTTTAAAGCCTTCATTTTTTGCTGGATTCAAATGTAGTCTCTAACAAATTCTCTGCTAAGAATGACACCCAGGGATAGCAATAGTAATCTTAAGTATTGAGGTAGGGCACTTTTCCCAGGGCACCATCATGAAATCGTTAAAGTTACTGACTAAACATGACATCAGAATTAGCTTAAAAGTAGCTGTATAAGCTCTCCTAATTATTATTACTTCATTATCTTGATCAAGGTCCATTAACTCAGCCCTATAATAAATTCCAAAACTGATATCAGTTTTTTATAGGTCCAGTTCTCTGTCTTTTCCAGAGACGCATGTTTAAGTAGCTCTAAAAAAGACCTCGATGTATGCCTTCATCAACCACTCTAGCTCAACATTTCTACTTAACCAAGTGATACAATTTTTTTGTTCAAAATCCACTTTAATTTCTGGTTTACGCGATATTGGTGATAGGCAACCTTTTTTTATGTTACCCAATTTTCCAGATTAAACATGGACCTAGTTTCCATTTTAGCAGCAGACATGGCAACTCAATAGCCAGCATGGTGGACACTACTTAAAAAAATCAACAGGAGTCTGTTTACCCAAGTGCTTTTTCAGTTTTTATTCATGATGGGATCTGGTCTTCTTCCCTCACAGGCAAATTAATTATTATTTTTCACGCTATGCTCAGGGAGGCATATTTTTAGTGTGAAGCCCTGTCTACACATTTTTTGTACAAAGGGCTTTCCTTCATAAACCATGGCTGGTTCTCTGGGAATGCCTATATACCACTCATGGGACGTCTGCTTGATGCAAAGTGGAACAAAGTAGTGCAAAGCATTACTATATGCAACTTTTTAAGGCAAAATAAGTATTGTGCAGGAAAGTAACTCATCAAAGCAGCACTTTTTGCTGATAGAAGTCATTTTTGGTTACTTGGAATGGGTGTAAATTGTCAATAAATTGAGCTTAGCTCAAATTTAGCTCCTCCCAATTTTCTACCTTCTCTCTTATTTCAGAAAGATCAGGCACAATGTACTTACTACCATTTTGGTTATGCATTTAACACTCTGTGTGCTCAATTGTGTAACTGTTTTCATCTACCTAATTAAATTGACACCTGATCTGATCTAATGTTTGCTTTGTTACAAACACTTACCCCCGTTTACAAAATAGGCCAAGACATAACAAAAGTTCTTAATGGTTTCTTGAAATACCAGAAGTAATTGCTAGATGTTCCAACCCTATTTATATACAGCAAAGTCAATAACAGCAACCCTGTTTGGTGCCTCTCAGAATGGAAAATGTTTCCAAACCTTCCTTTTGAATGTCATTCTAGCCCCTGGAGTGTAAGACTCTATACGTCTACACAATTTGTTCCTCAGAATCTGTTTCATTCAACAGAGTGAAGAAATGCTTTGTCTTACAGTTGTGGAATGCCTTTTGGTGTCTATACAAAGGAGTACTGTATCACTGTTGAGAGAGCGTAGTCTAAATAATACATATATTAGAATGAAATGTACATATCAATGCTTAACGATGTTGCATAGAAAACGACAATAATAGTGGTTTTGCTTAAACACGCATCTGAATTATGACTATAATGTGTGTGGCCACCAATATATACACATGAACTAATAATGATGAATAAAACTGTTTATGTTATGGTTTATATTAACATTTACGATATTGCATTTATTAAAGCCTCATAGGCCTTAAGTTAGCGTGAGCTGTGGGTTTTAGTTTGCCTGGCTCTCATATTAAAAGCATTTTTCTGTTTTTCAGTGTGCTGACTCGCAAAAGGCCATGACCCTGCAAATGTTCCTTTTCTTCATTCTAGTGTATCTGTGTGAATTTTGTTCTCATCCGCATGCTTGCTGCTTTATTATAAGTTTTATGTACAAAATTGAAACAAATGTAGATTAATGTAACGTACAAGGATGTTTAAACCATGGACAAAGGGAACTCATGACCCGAGAAGACGTGGTATGTTCTTATGTTTGTGATTCTTGCGTTAATGAAATCTTATCACAGTTGCCATATCGTGACTATCCTCTTATGCTTCCTGGTATTGAGATTAACTCTTATGCTCGTAGATTGTAATCAATAGGGAATAAAATTCATAAAATTCTATCAAGGGTGTGGTTATTCATGACTGAAAAGTCATGGTTGCGTCAACAATTTGATTAATGTCTTTATCCAAAGTAAAGTGCATTGTGATGGTAAATATTGATGACATTATTGCTATATTGCTTGACATATTGATCAGTTATCTCGTCCTACGGTGTCTCACCACTGGGTCACAAGATTCATTTGCCTAAAACGAGTCCTAATGTGTAATAAATTAACATAGAAGAACGCGTTAAAAGTTCTGGTAGCAGAGCGACGGTTTTTGGTCCTTGGGGGCCGTAGGACGGAGAATCATTGTTTAATTTGTTTTTCTGTGATAATGCAAATTCGAGGTATGATGGGTTTCTAAGTTCACCATGACTTTCCCGGGATCTCGGAGCCTGCCTAAGTGAGTTGGGGAATGTTCTCGGCGCCATAATGTGTGTGGTTCAGGGTCTTTGCGCTTGCTAAGCTTATGCTTCTTGCAGGTGATTGTGAGATTTGTGTGTATTTAGGCCAAATATGTGTAATTTAGTAGGAGTAGGCGTACTCCGCAGTATGAGAGTAGGGAAGTCGGCGTACTTCATATGAGTGTGGCGCTTGGTGCTCAAAAATTATCCACGTGGTTGGTTGTTTATGTACGGACCTGTCGTGGTCTAAGACTCCGGAGTATGTTGACAAGTGTAGAAGACACTTGGATTTGTGTTGTAATCTTTGCGGTTTAATAGGTCATTCGGGCGTGGTTGACAAGTCAAGTTTGAGTTGAAACGTATGTGTGAAACCTTCGATGGAGATTTGGCAAATTCTAAAGTGCACTAGGACGAGCCATTGACAAGTCGAGAGTAGAAATTGCGGGTCGAATTCTACTTGCGTATGCAGGAGCTGATAAGGAGAAAGTAGCGGCCGAGGATTCAAGTGAAATCTCTGTAAAGTTCTGAAGCAAATGTGTTACCCTTCCTGTAGTAAACCGTCAGATTTGTGTTGTCATTTAAGGTGCTCGCAATAATTCGCATTCGTTTGTATGAATTCAGTGAAGAGTGGACGAGCCGCAAGACTTTGTCAGCTGCAGTGTGTGTAAGTGTGACGTCAGTGGTGCCGCGCTGGGATAGGTCAGTTGTCGAGAGGGGTCGCGCACGGATTGGCTGTCGTCCGTGAGAGGCAATAGGTCGAGAAAGGTGGGTGAAGAGTGTCCTGGGAACTAAGTCACTTCTGATTAAAATACAAATAAGAGAAAACCGCAAAATGAATTTTGTCAAGGCATTTAAGAGCGCTCTGAAAGGAGACGCCTATATTGTAGCAACTGATGGGGAACCTACACAACCCGAGGGTACTCCAGCTTACATAGTCATGGAAGAGAAAAGTGTTGCGCCTTGTTTATGGATGAAGCAATGGCGCAAATTAAGAGAGAAAGAGGGATGTTTAGCGTTTCCGGAACATGGGACGTTCAATACAAGGGTGCTAGAGAATTTGAGGTGGATGTTAAGTACACAGAAACCACCTCCGAGGTCAGCTCAGTATGAAGCTATAGCGGTTTGGGATCTAATGGCTCTTAAACAAAGACAAGAAACGTTTCAGAGAAGACTGAGAAGGGCAGAAAAATCTTATGCAGAGGCTAGATGGGATAACGAGAGCAAAATGTGGAGAAGGGGGATTGTTGACGGGATAAAACTGTTCCCAGCGATAACACAGGGAGAAGAGTCACAGGGAAAGAAAGCCTCCTGTAAGACAGACAAAGACTCAAACAAATCCAAAGAGAATAAAAGACCTTGGGAAGAGGAAGATGATTCAGACGATGAGGAATTTATGGACAGATTATTACATGATCGCCCGCCACCTTATGAGGTGAGTGATAGTGCTCCAAGCACTAGCATAGACCCTGGGAACCAGACGCAAGAAAAGGGAGTTGCTGATACGGTACAGACTAGTGATACGGCTTCGATACAGAATGGTGTCAGTGTACCCACTGCACCAGACATACCAATACAGTTGCAACCTCTACCACAGATACAGAAAATCTACCCAGACGTTCCAGTACTTGAGACTACTACAAACCTGATAGTGCCGCCAGATCAGATATACACAAAATCAAAATTGGTACAGATTGAGTCGACTCCAAAATTACTGTCCCAACCGCAACCACAGCTGATACCAGGATACAACCCTGTAGCTGGTCCGCCATTAATACCTGTCCCGGGTACTTTGGAACAGACTTATGGAATTACTGCTCCACGAAGTCTGGGACCGGGTCAGACACCTGCCGCCATATCGTGACCAATTACTGTCGATCCACCAGTGCCATTGTATGCGCAGGGCAAAACTGGCGTATGTGACCGGGGGTAATGACTCAAGATGTGATAAGAGGAGGGTCCATGGGAACTCCCCAGATAATGGCCCCAGGAGAACAAACGGTTGAACAGCCGAGGTCTTTAATGGACCTTAGCCCAGTGGGAGCACCCATAGAAGCAATGCGTCAAGCAGGGCTAGGGGTTTTAACCCCTCAGACAATGAATACAAACACCTCACAGTCGCCGATGATGCATACAGGGAATATTTCACTGCAAGGTTTCACAGTGCAACAGCTAAACGAATGGCTAGAAAGGACGTATACTTCACAAAAGGCCACAGTGACTGCAGTCGAACCAGAAAAAGAAAAGCAAGATGAATACCTAAATTTTGTAAGGTTGGGTACAGAAGCTGCTGAACTGGTGGAAGGTACAATGGGTGTAAATAGATTGGAGTCATACACAGAAGCAGAATTGAGATTCCTATGCCCCAAGATTACCAAAGAAGTAGGTAAGGTGCATCAGAGATTAGCGAACCTGGCAGATAAATACAATATTGATATAGGAAATACTAAACACCTGAAAAGAAGTTACAGATTGGACTTTGACCCTAAAGATTTTGAGCACATGAGGTCTGCAGGAATGAAGGCACATTTGAAAGAATTGTTGCAAAGTGCGCAAATTTGGGGTGCACTGGAAAAATGGGAAGGCAAGTGGGCAAAGAAAAGAGATAAGGAAAAGGGTGACAGTCCAGGGTCTAATCAAGCCAAGGCCTCACCCGATCTGGAATCAGTAAAAATATTACCCATGAGAGAAACAGCTGGTGGTGTCTTAGTTCATGTACCGTGGTCCAGAGGGGACATCTTATCCTTTACCAATGATTATCCCAGACTGAGGGAGAAACTGATCGAGTGGTATCAGCAGACAGACAGGTTTGTGAAACTTGCGAAGTGTCTCTGGGAAGACTTGAATACCTTGTTTGAGATCATTGTTCCACCTGATTTGTGGCTCGAGTGCAAGAGAGGGGTAGATTGGCCGACGAAGGAGCCGGCAAGAGATAAGGTAACCGGAGCACCCTCTGAAGCGGTGATGAAGTATTATCATAAGGTGATTGATTTTTTTAAACAGAAGGTGTCGCCGAAGGTGACAGATTGGCAGAAAATCGACCGGACCTCTCAAGAGGTTAAGGAATCAATACATGCTTATTATGAGAGATTGCTAAAGGCATTCAAACACTACAGTGGTACTGAGACTATTGAACCGAAAGACATGAATCATCTTGTGTTCAGATTTGTCGAAGGGTTGAGACCAGAAGTTAGCCAGATGATTAATAATCATTTGATTTGTTGGCAAGCGAAGCCGATTGATGAAGTGTTGCAGTATGCGAAATTCTGTAGTGATGAGATTAGCTGAAGCAGAAGAAGCTGAAAGAGAAGGTGATGGTGATGCAGATAAGGGCTGCACAGGCAGGAATACAGGGAAATGGAGTTCAACAGATGATACAGCAGCAACCGCAAATGAATGGTGCGTTTCAGACACAGCCGAGAGGTCGAGGGTTTGTGAATCGCGGTCCAGACTTGAATACTGTTGTGGTTCAAAATGACATGCAAGGAGCAAAAAGGATGTCGCCATGTCACGCGTGCGGGGGCGTGGGGCACTGGAAACGGGAGTGCCCGAATATGGTGCAGGATGGTGTTGTTCAGCAAAGTGCTAATGTTGGTACATTGCAAAATGTAAGAGGCCCAAAAATAAGACATCAAAAACAGAATTTTCAGAACAATCTGGTACAAATGCAAGGAGTACAGCCCATGCAGCAAATGCAAATGCCGCGTTTACAGCCAGCGCAAATGCAACCAGTACAACAGCAGATTCCCGTGGTGCCTAGACAGCAAATGCAATTACCAATGGCTCCGATGGGACAGCAACAGGTGATGCTTCCTCAACAGGTCACAGGCCAGGAATGAGTCAAAATAATACAGTACAACAGTTTCCATTGCGAGGTGAAAATGGCATGAATGAAGAGTGGTCAGATGATAGTTCAGACAGCGAAGAATGCAGGCTTGCAGCATCCTTAGAGGGGTCCATATGTGGAAGGCAAGGTGATGGGTTACAAGGTCTCGTTTCTGGTTGACACTGGAGCTACACTTTCTACAGTCTGAAGAGGTTCCGAAATTACCACTTTTGGGGTGTACCATAAGGGTAGTCGGAGTAGCAAACCAATATCTGACAAACCCAATTACTGTCTTGAGGTAACCGAATTATGTACCAAACCACGTCCAGATATTCAAGACACTCAGTTAAAAGAAAATGACTGTATCATGTTTGTCGATGGGTCCTGTTTAAGAGATTCTGTGGGAACACTGAGAGCTGGATATGCCGTATGTACCATAGCTGGTATCATCGAAGCTTCCTGGCTCGAAAAAGTGTTTTCCGCACAAGTGGCAGAATTAATTGCCCTTGCTAAGGCATGCCACGCAGCTGTGAATCTGAGAGTCACTATCTATACTGACAGCAGATATGGATTCGGAATTGTACATGATTTTGGCCAAATTTGCTCACAGAGAGGCTTCATGAACCTCATCTGGTTCTCCTGTGAAAAATGGTGAACAAATAAAGGATTTGTTACATGCAATTCAGTTACCTCTTGAAATTGCCGTGGTGAAATGCAATGCTCATGTTAAGTCGCAAGACTTAGGGGGTCATTCTGACCCTGGCGGTCCAAGACCGCCAGGGCCACGAATGACGGAAGCACCGCCAACAGGCTGGCGGTGCTTCCAAGCCCATTCTGACCGCTGCAGTAAAGCCGCGGTCAGAAAACCTGCGCCGGCGATTTCCCGCCATTTATGCCCCGGCTGGGCATGCCCTGGGGATTCTGACCCCCTTACCGCCAGCCTGTTTCTGCCGGTTTTCACCGCCAGGAAGAGGCTGGCGGTAAGGGGTGTCCTGGGGCCCCTGGGGGCCCTTGCACTGCCCATGCCTAGCAGACAGTGAAAAGCGCGACGGGTGCAACTGCACCCGTCGCACCGCCGAAACACCGCCGGCTCCATTCGGAGCCGGCTCCTGTGTTGCGGCCCCCATTCCCACTGGGCCAGCCGGCGCTAACTTGGCTAGCGCCCGCCGGCCCAGCGGGAATGTCGGAATGCGGGAAGCGGTATTTTGGCCGCATGGCGGCCAAATGCCGGTTCCTGTCTGGAGGGCGGCTCCCGCCGCCCGCCAGAGTCGGAATGATGGCCTTTGTGTCCATGGGAAATGGTTATGCAGATCAAGTCCAAGGTTTTGTGCATTGAACTGTATATCGTTTAAAGAGCAGTGGGAATTGCTACCGCAAACTGAAAGTGACACATGTTTGAACCTTGCATTACGGGTGGTTGACACACTAGATGAGTTAAAAACATTACAAAGTCATGCAAGCAAAGAGGAAAAACGTTCCTGGCAAAGAATGCAATGTGTACAGAGGGCTGATGATTTGTGGGTCTCAGAGGAAGGAAAACTAGTCTTGCCAAACAGTCTTCTGTCTCAATTTGCCAGACTGTATCATGGACAGGCTCACCTTGGGAGGGATGCAATGATCAGGTCATTTAAAATCGACTGGTTCAACCCAAAATTCAGACATGCTGCTGAAGTTATTTGTCACAGGTGAATCATCTGTCAACAGATGAATGCTGGAAAAGGGACAGTGGTAACTTTGAGCCACATTGGGAGAGCTGGCGGTCTATTCAGCAAAATGCAAATGGACTTCATTGAAATGCCTGTTTGTGGAGGATTGAAGTACGTGTTGGTGATTGTGTGTGTTTTCAGTCACTGGATTGAGGCAGACCCCACAAGTAGGAATGACAGTCTTACAGTTGCAAAATTACTACTTACGGAACTGAGACCAAGGGTCGGGTTTCCGGTCTCTATAGAGTCAGATAGGGGCAGACACTTCGACAATGAGGTGATTAAACTTTTGTGTGCTGCACTTGACATCGAACAAAAGCTGCATTGTAGCTACCGCCCTGAAGCATCAGGACTAGTGGAACAAATGAACGGTACTTTGAAATCGAGAATGGCAAAAATGTGCGCAGCTACACATGAAATGGCCAGATGCATTGCCCTTAGTGCTGATGTCAATAAGAAACACCCCAGACAAGAAAACTGGACTATCCCCCCATGAAATCCTCATGGGTAGAGCAATGAGGTTGCCAGCAGTACCTGCAAATGCTCTACTGAATATCACAGATGATATGGTGTTGGACTACTGCAAAGGTTTGGCTGATGTGATTCGCTCTTTCTCTCACCAGGTGGAAGCTAACACGTTGCCACTGATTGGAGAAACAGGCCACACCCTACAAGCCGGTGACTGGGTGGTTGTCAAGAAGCACGTGAGAAAGTCGTGTCTGGAACCACGTTGGAAGGGGCCGTATCAAGTAATCCTGACAACTACTACTGCTGTAAAGTGTGCAGGAGTTCCAAATTGGATACATGCCAGTCACACAAAAAAGGTAACGTGTCCTGTTGAAGAGGAACTTGAAGCTTCCGGCACAACAGCTCCAGGAAGAGAAGTCTCAGGGTTAGAAAACAGTCAAGAAGGAAACTGAGACTGCCGGAGGGGCCACTTAGAACAGCCTCATCCCTCAAACAGTGAACGAGTTCGAGAGAGGTGACAGAGTGCCTATCTCAGTAGAGGCAGCAGGAGACTTAAATCAAGGAGAGGTTCTCCCAGAAGTAGACAGATACAGGTTAGAACTCGAAACCCGGTACAGACCCAGAAGAAGAGGGAGAAGAAGAAGAAGAAGGAGAAATAAGAGAGAGAAATCGGAGGGCGCCAGAGTCTCCCGAGTCAGCTGCAGGTCCATCAAGTGAAAACACCATCTCACAAGAGGAGGGTGCTATCCAACATCCTGAAAAGACACATTGAAAGAAGACGCATAAGGGTGGTAACTGGCCAGAGAAACCACTCTTCAGGATAAGAGACACATCAAGTGAAACAATAACAGAGGAAAACGATACATCCCGAGTGGAAGACCTAAGTGAAGGAGAACAACAAGGTGAACGAAGGCTGAAAAGAAAGAGAGTCGCAAACAGAAGACATACAGGTCCTGAATGGGCTTATGCTACAACATCTGAATGGCAACAAGAATTCCTAGCATTCTGTTTTGATCGAGAAGTACCAGGCCAATACTACGGTACCTGAACTAATTAAAAGAAAAAAAGAAAAAAAACTTGGTTAACATCGAAAATCTGAAAACTGATAAAGAGACTTTATAAATTACCGAATGTGACATTAGAACTGGATTGACTTCGAGAACCCTGATTATGACAAGCTGCTAACCTGATTTGACAAAAAGGGGGTCCTGGAGTGAGTGAAGACGCTGTAAATACACGCAGAGAGCAAGAGAAAATTCTAAATCATTCCTAAGTTGATTGTTATTCTGCTATCTGATTCTATACAGACATGGCTTATAATAGAGGTAGTAATAAGGAAAGTAAAGTGTGTGGTTGGCTAGGTCTTATAATACGTGTTGTGTATGCTATAATAATTGTGGGAGTGATTGTGGGAATGCCATGGATAGAGAAAGAGACTATTAATGCTACTTCGAAGCCTGAAACTACAACATTAACACCGTGGGAAAGAGTTGAGCAGGATGCAAGACACTTGCATGAGGGAACTAATTCTAAAGGGGAACTTTCTACTAATGTCTTCTATCGCTTGCTGAATGAGTATGTGGAGACCATGGATGCGAAAGACTGTTATGTGTGCACTAAGATTCCTTCATCTGTGCAGGAAGGAGTCACTTACCATAGCCTTCCTCTAACATACGGGATTAGTTGTAGTTTGCTACTAACAAGGTTCTAATCAAGAGCATGTGCAATATTTTTACTCAAATCTGGATGTTGTGTTTTCTTTTGTGCCTGTGATTGAATTCTTGAATAAGTTAGCGAAGGAACATGATATAAAAATAGTTAGATGATTCTTTGAGCCGACACTTACATTTGGAACTGCTTATGCACATCGCAATAATTTGACTTGCTTACTATCACCTGTAGAGAAAAGCTTTTTAGATCACACTGATGATAGACGCAAAGCATTAAAAGAAAGACTAGAAAAAGGATTAGAAAAACGCACATATGCAAATGATTATGCTTATACTGCAATCAAGACACAAGGCAAGCTAGCTATAGATGAATTACATGTAGGTAGGCTTTGTACATATAGGCCAAAATCTGAGCAGGACAATTTATTTGTGGGAACGAGTGAATGCAGACATGTGTTTTTGTTTCAGAGTAAATGGACATTTATGTTGAATGGACAGGACCCAGCGATCCCTGGGATCTATTACATCTGTGGGCTAAATGCTTATTACCGTCTCCCTAAGGGATGGTATGGAACATGTTATTTGGGAATAGTTTTCCCAAAGATTTACCAGATTGATGACTTAAAACAAATACCTAAAACGTCTGAATTACAACACACTATACAAAAACGAGAATCAGTGGCTGCTGTCATTGGTGACATATTTGGAGCTATAATCCCTTCAGTAGGGGTTATCTTGAATTCCATGAAGATTCAAAAGTTGTCTACTATTGTGGATAACATGCTGACAAATTTCACAGGGGCTATACTCCTGATGGATACTGAACTTGCTGCAGAAAGAGGTATGACTCTTCAAAATCGGCTTGCTTTAGACATTCTTTTAGCAAAGAGTGGAGGGGTCTGCAAGATGCTCAACGAGCGCCATTGTTGCTCGTTCATTCCGGATAATAGCAAAAAGATTAGAGGTATGCTTACTAACCTAACTAGAGATAGTGTGGATTTGAAGGATTTGAAAGAACTTGGTGTCTGGGAGAAATTTGGAAAGGGAATTGCCAGAGTAGGGAGCTGGTTTACCAATATTTGGAACGGGGTACTTGCAAAAATACTAATGGGTCTATTAATTGTTCTGGCCTGCCTATTAGGATTATGGGGGCATGCAAAATCAATGACAGAATTAAGAAAAATTGGACTAAAAGAACCTGAAGAAACAAAGAAAGTGAGAGAGAGAAAATGCTCAATGAAATTTGGGAAAGTTCACATAAAGGGCAAGATGTTGAAATGCGCATTATGCGCAAGGTGAAAAATTCAAGAAAAGAAAGGTCAAAGGGCAAGGTTTGTGTGATGACGAGCGTCATCAGAGGAGGGACTGAGAGAGCGTAGTCTAAATAATACATATATTAGAATGAAATACTCATATCAATGCTTAACGATGTTGCATAGAAAATGACAATAATAGTGGTTTTGCTTAAACACGCATCTGAATTATGACTATAATGTGTGTGGCCACCAATATATACAAATGAACTAATTATGATGAATAAAACTGTTTATGTTATGGTTTATAATAACATTTACGATACTGCATTTATTAAAACCTCATAGGCCTTAAGTTAGCGTGAGATGTAGGTTTTAGTTTGCCTGGCTCTCACATTAAAAGCATTTTTCTGTTTTTCAGTGTGCTGACTCGCAAAGGACCATGACCCTGCAAATGTTCCTTTTCTTCATTCTAGTGTATCAGTGTGAATTTTGTTCCCATCCGCATGCTTGCTGCTTCAGTATAAGTTTTATGTACAAAATTGAAACAAATGTAGATTAATGTAACGTACAAGGACGTTTAAACCATGGACAAAGGGAACTCATGACCCGAGAAGACGTGCCAACCTGTGAAGTAATGTCCGGATGTGCCACCTCCGAAGACGCCAATTATGAAGACCAATCAAAGTGTTATGAATTATTGTGGGGTGACAATTTGAATTACCTAATGTATAATTTGATAGGCTAAAGATAGTGGGGTATAGCAAATGACCAATAGAATTTAGGGGGAAGGTATTGCGAAAAAGGGATAAAAACCCATGTCACAGAAGGGTCAAGAGAACTAGGTAGGGAATGCTATTGAATTTTATCCAGAAACTCTGTCACTCTGTTTGGTGACTTTGAGACTTATTAAAACCATCTTCACCCATAGACTGCCCTATACACTTCTTCTCCTTATGAGGGAAGTGTCCCCTGTCCTTTAGACAAAGTTAGACTGTTGGCGATTTGACTGATGTTCTGAAGACGAAGACTGATCCTGTGTGCTGACCTAATCCTTGGAGGGTAATTATGACAATGCAAATTGTAATTTGTCTGTTTGCTTTTCCTTTCTAGGTACCAACTGCTCATTTTGATAGAGACCATAGTTAGACGTTTTCTAAATTGGTGTTCTAAATTATTTTTGCATGAAGCCCAACATGCTGATGCTAATTAGTGGTTAGGACAGGAGTCCACCTCAACTGACGCAAATTGACAAATGACTGACGTTGCGCTATGCTGAACTAAGACATATGTGATATTCACTGTATTCTGATCTATGTTCACGACGTGCTACGTTCTTATGGTTGTGATTCTTGTATTAATGAAATCTTATCACAGTTGACATATCATGACTATACTCTTATGCTTCCTGGTATTGAGATTAACTCTTCTGCTCATAGATTGTAATCAATAGGGAATAGAATTCATAAAATTCTATCAAGGGTGTGGTTATTCATGACTGAAAAGTCATGGTTGCGTCGACAATTTGATTAATGTTTTTATCCAAAGTAAAGTGCATTGTGATAGTAAATATTGATGACATTATTGCTATATTGCTTGACATATTGATCAGTTATCTCCTACGGTGTCTCACCACTGGGTCACAAGATTCATTGGCCTAAAACGAGTCCTAATGTGTAATAAATTTACATAGAAGGACGCGTTAACACTGTATTTCATGTATTCCATTATTTCATGTGAAAGTAACTCCGTAATGGCATGTGGATACTTTCCACTGATATTGCACAAAATGCCAGGTGAGTGTAGCACATTTTAAGACAAAATAGCATTTTGCAGGCATTTAACGTAATATGAAATTAAAATCATATAGAACTGAAGTGCTAACAAAGGATACTTTGCAGAACTATATTTCAATTTTCATCATCTACGGAGGGTTTACTTGTTTAGATCGCTCTGAATTCTCCAGCCATAACATCATAAAAATGTCCACCTGTTAAATAAAACTCATTCCTATATTGTCCCAATCCTCTTCTATCCTGCTCCCCATTTACATGCATATCTTCTTTTCATTTAGACAAAATCTATTTCTCTACTTTTTTCTCACTAATAATTTTAGAAAACCCTGTAATTCGATTCAATTGCTTTGAATTAGTGAGGACACCCTTAAATGATTGACAAAATTATACTCTCTTTACTGTTCACCCTTAGGTTTCCCATGTCACGTCCACATCATCTGTACTCTGACAGCCCTACAATTAGTACAGCCAGCAGAGTCAGGGAAAATTCTCAGTTTGAATTATTATTCCCTTGCAGATAGATTACAACTTTCATTTGGTGTAACCTACACCAGTTAATTACGTTATATTGACCTGGACCTTCCACTGAGCTCAGAATGTCCATCCGTGACTGAAAGTCTGTAGTCTATTCAAAGTACCAAATCGGTATGAAATATAGCAATATTTTGAAACTGAAATCTGGTTGCAAAATATTAAAATATTACAGACACCCAAGCTGAGGTGGTAATTCATGCACAAAAGGGAATGTAAAAAATACTTGGGAGTAGGCAGGCTCTTTTGGAAGTAGGCAGACAACTTTTCTATCTAAACTCAATCCGGTTTCTCTTAAGGAAAATGGGCTGCATTAAAAAAAAAAGTAACTTTATTCTCTAGTTAGCCACCAGGTCTGTGATTAATATTCACGAGGTAGGTCTGATTGTGACCCATTTTGAATTGAAATTTAGCAGACCAATCTATGAGTACATAGGTTTTTTTTTTTTTAATTCTTTACTGGTCACAAAATTCTGTTTGTAAATCATGACCAGTATTTTTGTGACCAGTAATTAATACTTCAGGCATGGAGTAGCCAGGAAAATGAAATCCCTCCTGCTTTGAACCTAATGGGACTAAGTAAGTGTGAAGGCTGTGCATTGGTATATTGCTTTTTCTTTTTCATTGCTTTTCTTTTTTCTTTCTTCCCTTTCATAACCATTTCTTCCATCTCTCATTCATGTCTTCGTTCCCTATGTCTTTCATTATTTCATACTATTTTCCTGCTTTCCTTCTTTCTTTACTTTCTTCTACTTTTTCACTTCCTTGTACTTTCCTCATATTTTTGAAGCCCTTCTTTCAATCCTTCCTTCCTTGTTGCTTTCATTCCTTCTCTTCCCCTTTTCTATCTTTCTTTCTTTCCATTCTTCCTCTGTGTCTTCTTTCAACTCTGCTTCATTTCGTTGCTACCCCTCTTCTTTCCTTCCTCTCTGCACCCTCTCAATCCATTTGCCATTTACTTTTTTCCCTTTGCTATTTTAATCATTCAACATTGTCATCCAGTTTTGCTTCTTTGCCCTCCACTCCCCAGCACCAAAAATGCAACATGGTATCTTGATTTCTTGCACATTTTGTAAGCTTTTGCCTTCTTACCTTCCAGTCAAAGAGTAGTTTTGAGAGGCCATAAAAAGCTACAGAAGCACCACCGCTGAAGCTTATATAGTGGGTGTTTCTCTGCACCCTTGACGTCAGGCCTCTGGTTAGAAAATAATGACTTAAATTCTGGAGAGGATTATTCACAACAGAGACATATTCCATTGGGATCAGTCTTCCTCTCTCGCACAACAAAGGCAGCAGGAGAACACTCCAAGCCATCTTAAAATAGAACCTTGCCTCACTAGCTGTGCCTATGGAATTAAGCTATGGTGGTGTGTTTCTCCAATATTAGATTGTCTTTAACTACTCCTAAGGAGACACGTTGACATTATGCTAGGCAGAAAAAAATATCTTTACTTGCAATGTTCCCTCTGCAGTCTTGCTTGTTGCTTCTTCTCTTTAAATCCATCACCAGCTGTTGACACCTGCACTTTTCCATCCCCTGTCTCTTGATCTGGCCGTCCTGGTGTTTGTCCGTAGCCCCTTATCATGGGATAGGTTCGTGTTTGCATTATGTTCCGCTTTGCTCTCCTGCTCACCTATAATATGGCCTTTAGGAAACATGCTCACTCCTTACAAGCTATAGAAGAGTAATACATTCACTAATAACAGTTAGGAAGCAGGATAATTTCCCCCCAAAATGTTCCACTATATGCTGGTGTATGTGAAAATCTGATAAGGAAAAAACTTAATTCATTGCACGGTAAATGTTACTTACAGAAGTGTATTTTTATTTGTGTTTAGAATTAAATTATCATTTTGGATCACTTCTCCTCAACCAAATTGAACAGTAGCTTTGTTTGCAAAACGTGTCTGGTCGAGATTGTGGTACTTTAGTGATGTTTCTGTCAAACTTCGCACACTTGTTGATCATGAGAAGTTTATGGATTTTAGAACAGGTTGTTAAAGTGTGCTGAAGTGGGCAGAAATATTTTGGGAAAATCCTCTTTCAAAACAAGTTGAAAAAAATGTAAGTTATGACTTCCTGGAGTGCAAAAAATGTAAACTTTTGAAATAGTACCCAGAATAATTGCTTAATTACACATACGCTTGCTTTTGCCTTGTGTGAGTATGTGATAAAGTGTTTAGAAACGAGACAGTACAACGTTCAACATGTCTTATAATATACATCTATAGAAATAAAAAAGCTTTCGTAACAAGTAATCAGAGGATAATTACTTTTCCCTCTGCAAACCTGCTAAGTATTACTGGAAGAGAAGTAAACTCTTTGATTGTGCTGTTGAACACGCTCATTAACCCCTTCGCTGCCAGGCCTTTTCCCCCTCCTGTGCAGAGCTTTTTTTTGGCTATTTGGGGCAGTTCGTGCTTAGGCCCTCATAACTTTTTGTTCACATAAGCTACCCACGCTAAATTTGCATCCTTTTTTCCAACATCCTAGGGATTCCAGAGGTACCCAGACTTTGTGGGTTCCCCAGAAGGAGGGCAAGAAATTAGCCAAAATACAGTGAACATTTCGTTTTTTTCAAAAAAATTGGGAAAAGGGGCTGCAGAAGAAGGCCTGTGGTTTTTCCCTGAATATGGCATCAACAAAGGGTTTGCGGTGCTAAAATCACCAGCTTCCCAGCTTTCAGGAACAGGCAGACTTGAATCAGAAAACCCAATTTTTCAACACAATTTTGGCATTTTACTGGGACATACCCCATTTTTATGATTTTTTGTGCTTTCAGCCTCCTTCCAGTCAGTGACAGAAATGGGCATAAAACCAATGCTGGATCCCAGAAACCGCAACATTTCTGAAAAGTAGACACAATTCTGAATTCAGCAAGGGGTAATTTGTGTGGATCCTACAAGGGTTTCCTACAGAAAATAACAACTGAAAAAACAAATATTGAAATTGAGGTGAAAAAATCTGCAATTTTTCTCTACGTTTTACTCTGTAACTTTTTCCTGCAATGTCAGATCTTTTAAAGCAATATACTGTTACATCTGCTGAACTCTTCTGGTTGCGGGGATATATAGGGCTTGTAGGTTCATCAAGAACTCTAGGTACCCAGAGCCAATAAATGACCTGCACCCTGCAGTGGGTTTTCATTCTATACTGGGTATACAGCAATTCATTTGCTGAAATATAAAGAGTAAAAAATAGCTATCAAGAAAACCTTTGTATTTCCAAAATGGGCACAAGATAAGGTGTTGAGGAGCAGTGGTTATTTGCACATCTCTGAATTCCGGGGTGCCCACACTAGCATGTGAATTACAGGGTATTTCTCAAATAGACGTCTTTTTTACACACTCTCTTATATTTGGAAGGAAAAAATGTAGAGAAAGACAAGGGGCAATAACACTTGTTTTGCTATTCTATGTTCCCCCAAGTCTCCCAATAAAAATGATACCTCACTTGTGTGGGTAGGCCTAGCGCCCGCGACAGGAAATGCCCCAAAGCACAACGTGGACACATCCCATTCTTTGACAGAAAACAGAGGTGTTTTTTGCCAAGTGCCTACCTGTAGATTTTGGCCCCTAGCTCAGCCGGCACCTTGGGAAACCTACCAAACCTCTGCATTTTTTAAACTAGAGACCTAGGGGAATCCAAGATGGGGTGACTTGTGGGGCTCTGACCAGGTTCTGTTACCCAGAATCCTTTGCAAACCTCAAAATGTGGCTTAAAAAAACACATTTTCCTCAAATTTTGGTGACAGAAAGTTCTGGAATCTGAGAGGAGCCACAAATTTCCTTCCACCCAGCGTTCCCCCAAGTCTGCCGATAAAAATGGTACCTCACTTGTGTGGGTAGGCAAAGCGCCCGTGACAGGAAATGCCCCAAAATGCAACGTGGACACATCACATTTTTTGAAAGAAAACAGAGGTGTTTTTTTCAAAGTGCCTACCTGTCGATTTTGGCCTCTAGCTCAGCCGGCACCTAGGGAAACCTACCAAACCAGTGCATATTTAAAAACTAGAGACCTAGGGGAATCCAAGATGTGGTGACTTGTGGGGCTCTGACCAGGTTCTGTTACCCAGAATCCTTTGCAAACCTCAAAATTTGGCTAAAAAAACACATTTTCCTCACATTTCGGTGACAGAAAGTTCTGGAATCTGAGAGGAGCCACAAATTTCCTTCCACCCAGCGTTCCCCCAAGTCTGCAGATAAAAATGGTACCTCACTTGTGTGGGTGGGCCTAGCACCCACGAAAGGAAAGGGCCCAAAACACAACGTGGACACATCACATTTTTTCCAGGAAAACAGAGTTGTTTTTTGCAAAGTGCCTACCTGTGGATTTTGGCCTGTACCTCAGCCGGCCCCAGGGGGGGCAGAAATGGCCTAAAATAAATTTCCCCCCCCCCCGGGGAGCGACCCTTGCCTACGGGGTCGTTCCCCTTGCGTGACGGCGCAAAAAAAAAAAAGATCCCCAGTGCCTAGTGGTT
Organism: Pleurodeles waltl; assembly: GCF_031143425.1. NCBI lineage: Eukaryota > Metazoa > Chordata > Amphibia > Caudata > Salamandridae > Pleurodeles > Pleurodeles waltl. The sequence continues at coordinate 830,224,433 of NC_090438.1, forward strand.
TCTGCCCCCCTTGGGGCAGATTCACCTAAAATCGGCCGATTTGCCCCAAAGGGGGGCAGAAATGGTCTAATTACAATTTGCCCCTCCAGGGGAGCGACCCCTGCCTAAGGGGTCACTCCCCATCTCTTAAAAAAATAAAATAAAAAAAATAAAAAAACACAAACAAAAAATTTGCCCTGGCGCCTAGAGGTTTCTGCCCCCCCGGGGGCAGATCGCCTAATAACAATAGGCTGATCTGCCCCCAGGGGGGGTACAAATGGCCTAAAATAAATTTGCCCCGTCACCCCCCCGAGGAGCGACCTTTGCCTACGGGGTCGCTCCCCTTGCGTGACGGCGCAAAAAAAAAAGATCCCTGGTGCCTAGTGGTTTCTGCCCCCCTTGGGGGCAGATTGACCTAAAATCTGCCAATCTGCCCCCAAAGTGGGCAGAAATGGCCTAAATACAATTTGCCCCTCCAGGGGAACAACCCTTGCCTAAGGGGTCGCTCCCCATCTCTAAAAAAACAAACAAACAAAAAAGAAAAACAAAAAAAAAAATTGCCCTGGCGCCTAGAGGTTTCTGCCCCCCCTGGGGCAGAAATGGCCTAAAATAAATTTACCCCCTTAGGGGAGCGACCCTTGCCTACAAGGTCGCTCCCCTCGCGTGACGGTGCAAAAAAAAAGATCCCTGGTGCCTAGTGGTTTCTGCCCCCCTTGGGGGCAGATTGACCTATAATCTGCCAATCTGCCCCCAAAGCGGGCAGAAATGGCCTAAATACAATTTGCCCCTCCAGGGGAGCGATCCTTGCCTAAGGGGACGCTCCCCATCTGTAAAACAACAACAACAAAAATCCCCGGTGCCTAGTGGTTTCTGCCCCCCTTGGGGACAGATCGGCCTAATTAAAATAGGCTGATCTACCCCCATGGGGGGCAGAAATGGCCTCAAATAAATTTGCCCCCCCAGGGGAACGACCCTTGCCTAAGGGGTCACTCCCCTTACGTGAAAAACAAACAAAAAAAAAACTCCTTGGTGTCTAGTGGTTTCTGCCCCCTTTGGGGGCAGATTGGCCTCATAAAAATAGGCCAATCTGCCCCCAAGGGGGGCAGAAATGGCCTAAATATAATTTGCCCCCTATGGGAGCGACCCTTGCCTAAGGGGTCGCTCCCCACACCTAAAACAAAAAACAAAACAAAAACAAAACAAAAAAAACAAAATTATCCCTGGTGCCTAGAGGTTTCTGCCCCCCCTGGGGGCAGGTCGGCCTAATAATAGGCCGATCTGCCCCCATGGGGGGCAGAAAAGGCCTTAAAAAAAAATGCCCCACTCTGGGAGCGACCCTTGCTCAAGGGGTCGCTCCCTCATGTCCATTTCATTTTGTAAAGGACATCCCTAGTGTCTAGTGGGCGTTTTGACAGCCGGATTGCTTTCAATCCGGCTGCAAAAACGCAGAGAGAGACTTCAAAGGGAAAGAAATACATTTCCTTCCCTTTGAAGCCTCTCTCGGCCTCCCCCACGTGATCGGAAGAGAAATGCAAAGCTTCCCCTTCCATCCCTGCCTTTGGGGTGGGTGGGGGGGTGGGAGGGAAGCACACAGAGGGAGCGAGAGCGCTCCCTCTGAGCTGTGTGCCGAGGACGTAATGGTTACGTCCTCGGCACAGCAGCACTGTGCCGCAGGAAGTAACCACCACGTCCTCAGCACAGAACCGGTTAAACAAAGCAGCACCTTTCTAAGTCCTTTCAATGAAACTGACCACGGGCGCGCATAGGTGAATTAGTTTCTCTTACGCACATAAACATTTTTAATTTACTGTGTAAAGTTATAGAAAGATCCACAGCAACTCATTAAACATTACTGTCTCCTATCAATATGAAGTTTCACTGCATAGTTCTGAGTGCCAAACTGTTTAGAATATAAAGGGTACCAGTGAAGTTACCTTGTTTCCGCAAATTAAATCATCAATGTATTTAAACTCGATTTTGAAAAATTACTCTTGTTGCATACGAATAAAACGATTGTTTTATTTCAGCATTCATACCAAGATATTTATTCAATTACAAAATAAATTAATATATTTTATCCTAGCTCCAGTACACTTCTTCAAGAAAAGTAAGCCGGACTACCATGACTTTATTTCCTTGACAGTTCCCTAGCAAATATCAAAACTCTTGTTATTGCCTGGAAAATTAACAGACTCAAGTACTTACTTAAAATATTAATCTCACTGAGTTTGATATACAACAAATATCATGACTTATTGTCCAAAATGTGGTTGTAATGTCAGCCTTGTAAAATTCATTCATGCTGACCAGGTGAATCCAAATAGAAAGCTAGTGATGGATTGACTAGCCCTTGTAAAACAATGGCCTGGTTTAGAGGAAGTTTATGTGATCAGTGCTACTTAACAGTGAAAATGGTGCATCTTTACAACCCATTTGATACATAGGTGGACATACAACAGTGAACAATGAAAATGACACTGCATCCTCATTTATGATCTCTAAAAGCAGCATCAGCAAAAAAAAAAAAATCACATGTTTATTTCAAAATAAGCCTATTGATCTGGGAAAATAATTATCCATCATATTTGATCTGTAAGTCATCAGATAAGGAGATTTACTCCAATTTTCAACCAAATTATAAAGCCTTCTGTCTCTAAGGACACATATAATCACAGAATGCAAGTGTGGAATTTAAAAAGATGTAGAATTACAGCCAACACATGCTTCATGACACAGTCGTTTCTTCAGGGCTTTATAAAAGGCAAGATACTACTCAATATAATCACAATAATAACAACAATAATAATAATAATCATATTAATAATAATTATAATAATAATAATAACATATACATAACAGTACAAAATATTAAAATTTGACAGTACCTGACAGAATCTCAAAAGTGCACCCAAAACCCATTTTTAAATTAGACACTCTAACATGAAATACTAAACATTTATAAAGCATTTACAGAGCTCATCATCAGTGATAATAATTCTTCTTACACACCTATTCTCATTGAATATTGCAAATGAACGCTTTACATTTCTTTCCTCAAACTTAGGGCCTGATTACAAGTTAGGTGGTCTGACAGGTAGACTGCTGCGGTGGCGGGTGCCAAAAGACCACCATGTTAGACCACTGTTTTACGAGTTACACAGCCATGTGTTGTTGTTGCTGTGTGTGTGTGTGTTGTTGCAGGTTAGTGTCTCCCTTCATAGTGCCCATTTCCGTCTGCTGACGCGTAGGGGCTGGTCTACGGTGGGCACTTTGGTGGTGTGCAACCTTGTAATGAGTCCGGTGGAAACATGGCCTCCGCTGGCCTGTTTGTGCCTCCAGGATACTGCGGCGGTATGTGCTGCATGGCGGTGGCAGCAAACCACTGGCGGTCTTCTATTTCATTGCTTGCCAAACTCATAATGTGGGCGGTCCACTCCACTAGACTGTTGGTGTTCGGACCACCACCATGGTGGTCACCGGACTGCCAAATTCATAATCAGCCACTTAATACCTTCAAATGATGTAACATGATCCATTTAAAAAAACTGTGAAAAAACCTATTGGATGTAGATGTATATGTGTGTTTTATGTGTGGGCAGTCCCTGACCAGTGTTGGGTGTGAGATAGTGGAGTGTATTTGTATATGTGTAGTAGTTGTGTTGTGGTTGCTGTGTGTGTGTATATTGTCTGGCCTTCAGTGTCCCTGATCCTGTGTTGTGTAGCCATGCTTATATGTGTGGTATTGCTGTGCAGTGTGTGTGCTGGCTGATGTGTTCATGTTGTGAATGTGTGGGTGTCTGTTTTGCAGTATGTTAGTGTGTGTGTGTCTGGTATGATAGGTGTAGCTGCTGCCCTTTGCGCTACCCACCATAATGTGTTTTGTAGTGGTACGATTTTGTTATCTATGTTAATGATACAGGTAGGTGTCAGTACTTAAGGTTGGTTTTGTCCACGTCGGCATTGGATTTGTTGTTTTTCGGCCAGCAGGAGCAGTTGCATGAAGTTTTGGGATGACTCCATACGGGTATTGCTGTGTTCAGGTTAGTGCCTCCCTTTATAGTGCTCATTTCCGTCTGCTGATGCATGGGGGTTGGACTGCGATGGTCACTTTGGTGGTGTGCAACTTCGTAATGAGTCCAGTGGAACATGGTCTCCGCTGGGCTGTTTATGCCTCCAGGATCCTGCAGCGGTCTGTGCTACCTGGCGGTGGCAGTGGACCACTGGCGGTCTTCTATTTCCTCACCAAACTCATAATGTGGCGGTCCACTCCACCATACTGTTGGAGGTCGGACCACCACCGCCACCATGGCGGTCACGGGACTGCCAAACTCATAATCAGCCCCTTAATCCCTTCAAATTATGTACCATGATCCGTTTAAAAACAATGTGAAAAAAACTGTTGTTTAATGAATGATATAACTTAATTGTTAAAAAACCCATTTGCATTCCAAGTAAGCATGTATTGAGCCTATGCTTTGCTGCAATAACTAGTGCAATTAATAATTTGGAGAGCTTTATAAAACCCAAGAGAAAAAGTGTGCCTTCCTTGTTACTATTTTTCCCTTCTTAATCTCAAGCACATTCTTCCTAAACAAAACAAATTAACATTAATTCCAAAACCCAAAATATCAAATAAATTCCAGGATAATACCCACTTACCTACTGAAATGCAAAAGAAAAATAAAATGACCTCTATTATAAATCTAACCCAGTTAAGAAAGTCATTCTATGTAAAGTAAAACTCACTCAACACATATCTTCCTCTAATCACTGTCACATTAAGAATTGCATATTATATTCACTTACCAAATGATTGCAAACCATGGTACTCTTCAATGGTCAACGAATGTTAACAAGCGAAATAAGCAAATTCAAACAGTAATCCTTTCCAGGGGATGGGATCTCTGCGGTCGAAATTGACCTAGGGAGGTAGGCTGCGTGACCCTTCCCCTGTTAATATAATGGTGGGCCCCAGGAGAGGGGTCTCCAAGGTCAGAAACTCACTGGGACGGGGATCATGTACCCCCTCCCCCAAAAACATGAGCTGGGTCTCGGTCGATTGAATCCCAGGGGCCACAATTGGACCATGGAGAGAGACAAATGCCCCTCTCCCCCACAAAATATGCCAGGAGTGGAGTACCTGGGGCCAAAATCAGCCTGGGAGGGGTACTGCATATCCCCCTCCCCCATAAATGTGATGGTGGGTCCCAGGGAATGGAGTCCTGAGGGCCAAAAGCATCCTGGGGGGTGCCTGTGCTCCTTCCTCCTAAAAAATGCACTGAGCCCCAGGGGGGTGGGAACCCTGAGGCCAAAAGTGCCCAGGAAGGGGCCAACAGGTTGGCTGCCTTTGGGGGGTTGGCCACAAGATATGGCCACAGGCAAGGTCTTCAGGCCAAACCCCCAATGCCCCTGGCTGAAGGCTGTGCCTGGCGTGGGGTTGGTTGTATGCAGAGGGTTGGCCTCAGGGCCTTATTGGACTAACGTTTGGTAACTAAACATTACTTTGCGTTAAAAAATAAACTAGAAATTCACTGAAAAAATAAAGGTTCCAGGGACATTATAGTTAGGAAATAGCATTAAAAACTGTAGAAATTCACAGAAAAAAAACAAAGGTTACAAGGACTTTATAGTTAGGAAACAGAATTTAAAAGCCCTTAGAAATTCACTAAAAACCAAAGGTTACAGGGACGTTATAGTTAAATTCAGATTTTACACGCAAAAAAACATAGAAAATCAGCAAGTTATGCCTTATACGTTAAATATTCACATTGGTGTGTTCTTTGAGAATTTGCTGTAGTACCCATTCTTTTAGACTGAAATGTACGATAACTGTGTTATTGCATAATTCTGCCACATCGTCGGATCGATCACACATTCCAAGAATACAGTGAATGGCTTCCACTGTCAAAAGGCTGGTGTGAACTAAATGACAATAAAAGCAACAACAACAAAAAACGTTTTTTTGCTCTACACCCTGCATTCAGGTACATTTTCGAGTGGCAAAGAATCACTTTTTGGGCTTGTATATCTGGGTTTAATAACCTGTTCTAATGCGCAAAATAGGATGAACACCTGCCGCATAATCAAACAATGCACTGTGAAACTGTAGTCTAGAGTTTAGAGCGATCACTGAGCATCTTGTCTAAGGTGAATCTTGCGAAACCATGCACAGGTAATAGCTGCCGACGATCAATAAGCCGCCATGTTTAAGAGTTGTTGCGCATAGGCAGCTGCGCGTTCACCTGGCGGTTGGTTTCGGCGGCGCTCACCTGATTTCCAAGATTTAGTGCATGCAATGGAGGGAAAAAAATTGCTGTGTAGAAGCTAACCTTCTCTGATTCCTTACAGAAATGTTTGGTGTTTGTTTCTCAGGGGAACACGCTGCCATCTGCTTTACAGTCCCTCATTGGTTAAGAGTTGTTTCCTCAAGCAGATATATGTTCTGTTCTGCGACTTAGGTTTTAGCAGCGAAAAAGGAGAAATTGAACAGTTTTATGATCGCTTTCTCTGCCTCTTTTATGCCTTTCGCCCTCCGGGGACCATATACTAGTAGTTTGTTGGCAATTTCCACTTTATATCAGGTGTTGCATTGATGCAAATGCTGCATATTCTTGCAGGTTTTACTGTTTTGGATGTTTTTATCGCTCGGTACAACACTCCATTCACGTGTGACAGCACCAAAAAAGGTCAGGTCACTCAACCTAGATATTTGATATCAATGCTGAGTGTTTCAGACATGCTTTCTGCTTAGCAGGCATTTCACTTCTTGCCTTTTCTGTTTTCAGACTCTGGATGAGTTGTGGGATAGATTTTTTCTACAGCCTGAAGGCCTCGCGGATAACACATCACCTCAAATCTTACTTATTTTCCCGCCTGTGCGGAATAAAAGCGCCAGCATTTTGCAGCCTTCCCACAGACACCACAATGGTTTCATCTTATTTTTTTCCGATGCTGCCCGCCAGGCCATTTCATGTACAGTAGCAAGTTCGTCTGTCACAGAGCCGGTGCCCTAAAACTGCTGTTTACATCTCAAGGACGCGGCCTTCTGGGCTGCAGTGTTCGCCATAAATACAACCGAGAGACGTGTGCATATTTTGAGATTAAAAGAAATGATTTAGAACTTGTGTAGTTCTACTCGCGTAAATGGTGTTTCATATAAAATGCACATTATTTTTCATTTGACCTTTAACCCTTATGGCATCGCAAGAATCTATAATATGCAGTTTTCGACCCAGCTGGGCATCATATGAAAAGGGCAACAACTCCTACAATACAGTTAAAATTACTTAAACATCTCATGGAACAAATAGATGAGTCTTAATATGGAGCATAATAATGAACACATATGTGACTCCTTCTGACGTAAATATCTTCTATGCTGTCAGCTGCAGTGCTACCAAACGCCTGGCCTTCGTTTCCTTGTCAGTTTCTGTCAGGGGTTAGTGGCCCACAATATTACCTGTATTTCGACTTGACTGATCAGGAGACATTCGCAAGATGGTTCTTCTGAGATCCATTTGATTGTATGTAAAAAAACAATGAGAGTACCAAACAGTGGATTGCAGAAAAGAAGAGGTAAAAATAAACAAAATACTTATTCTATGGTCAATAAAAACTGTTACAAAACAGAAATATATAGAGATTGAAAAAAGTACACGACATGTTAACATTATTGTATACATAGAAAAAGGCATTCGTGGAAAGTCAGTTATGTCGGTGACATGAAAAAGTACCACTTTATGGTAAAATATTATCTTGGCCATATGTAAAACGTGCTTTCCTGCATCCAATTCCCTTAGTATGGGTAAAACGACATTAAAACCTTTATAAAAAACACTTGCCAGTTGCATATGTGTTGGGTTAAACCATTCTTTTAGTGCCAGAAAGCAGAATCTCATGTTCAGGGGTCTAAACGATGGCAATACAAATTTAGATTTAGCATAAAAACTCCTGACAACAGCAGAATACATATACCAATAATTCTTTGAAATACGAATAAAAAAGCCAGTTCATTGATTGGCACGTATATCTCGACTGTTGCCTGATCTCGCCAATGTCGAATAAACCAAATCTTAATCTCGTCAGTTCACATTGTATTCTAATTGGTAAAGCTGCCTCTAGATAGGGTTGCGTTTAATTTGTCCAAAAGGGTCCAGTAAAGGGACTATGTGCGTTCTTGAAGCACGTGAGGATTGGTCCATGGCAAAAAAACAGTGGTACTGATGCTTTCGCACTAATATCTTATAAAGACGTTTTACATATTACACGTTCCCAAATTCCTGACATCTGTAAGAGATCAAGAGATTTACTTACGTATGGATTTTAGATGCCTTTCTCTTATTTCCTTACGTGAATGGACTTCGGCCCATAGAGCAGACCTGAGTGATCCCTGTCATATAGTTTTACTATCATACCAAAAATATTAAATGTCACCCACTTGGTGTACAGTCTGATTCAATAAGTTAAATTCAAGGGAAATTGAGTATGGATTGTAGATGAGGGTAGAATAAAAGGTTGCCTGAGCAGGTTAATATGCACTATTTCTAGCATCCTGATCGATTGTACACAGCTTTATCTTAATGCTGTCATGAATTCGGGTTAAACCATGTCAAATAAGGGCTTCAAGGATGGTCCTGTTAAATTACTGGCTATTTTTAATAGAGCATATGTCAGATTATTTGATTTAATTTTCATCTCTTCTTTTTGATTTGTAAATGATCTGTTATTATTGACCTAGAGGCCCAAATATTTGTCCACCACCTTATTTCTTTCTTTGTTTATGTATCAACCACATCTTTTGCTTTTCCCGCTCTCAAAATGCAGGCCATTTGATTTTTCATAATTTACTGATAGTTATTTTTAAGTGCAGTATGTCCCAAAGAGCTTCAGGGTATCTTGGAGACTGATCCCTTTTGCCCAAAGATCACAGTGTTATCCACATACATTACAAACTGAATTGTATCTCCTCTCGTGCTTAGGGGGAGGTTTTTTTTATTATGCAGATTTCATGCAATATCAGCAACATAAAGATTAAAAAGCTGTGGGGATAAGACCCAACCTTGATTAAGGTCCCTAGGTGTTGGAATCTTTTTAGACACTGACTTACCATCACCCAGGTTCACCCCAACTCCTGTGCCAGTGTACAATGCCTGAATGGCTTTTAATAGCTTGGAGTATAGTCCCCATCCTTTTAACGAATGCCAAAGTAAAATGTGGTCTATTTTGTTGAATGTTGTCCAGAGGTCAATAAAACAAGCATAGAGATCTGCAACATATCTGGGCTATGAGCTTTGTGCTTTGTTCTTTGTAATGATAGAGTTATGATATTATCAAAGTGCCGTAATCGTCCAAGAAGCTTGTTGGGTTCCATGGGATACAGGTAAAAAAATAGACATAAAAAGGTGTTGCCCACAACACATGTCAAAATAAAAGACAGAAATACAAACGTTTAGAAGTCATATTTTTACCACTACATTTATCAATTGTACATAGGCATACATTAACACTTAACCTAACCACTAACAATAACTTTTCTCTTGCTGTCATTTAATGGGAATAGATCCTTCTACTGACTCCAAATCCTCCCTCTCCCACACCTTCTTCATACTCTGTCCTTTACACAACTACCTATACTTTCCATTGCTCTAACCCTAATTCAACTCTTAAACCAAACTTAACCTTTTCCCAATTGCTTTACCCCAATGCTATCCCTTTCCCAATTCCAAACAGTAACTCTAGCTCCAGCCCTTGCCATAACACCCATAACACCCATTTACCATTCTTTATTCTAATCCTAACCCAACCCTTAAACTCATCCTAAACCTAGCACATTTCTGTAGCTTATCCGAAACTCTAACCCCTACAGCTACTATAACCATAACCCATAAACCCTGCCATACATCCTCCCTCACACCAAACCTTACTCTAAACCTAACCCCTACATATAACCTAATCCAAACTGTAAACCTCACTGTACCCCATCCCTTACACAAACCATAACCCTTGCAATTTTTACTCATTTTTACAATACATTTTTGTAGATTGTACTCATTTGGAGTGGAATTGTTTTCTGGTAAATTTGTTTGGCCTCTACGTTTTCTAACTCTACTTTTCAATTCTTGTTAGTTACTGCAAACTAGATACTCACCAGATTTTTTATCTGAAAGATTAGAGCTGGTGTCTCCAACCTTTTCTGTTATAAGAGCTACTTACGTTCAGTGAAAATCATCCTGAGCCACTAATTTTATTAGTGTTGTCATACTGACCACGTCATGCAAAAATACAATAGTGGTCACCCCATGTAAGACTATGGGCAGTGATGACCTCATTGCCTCCGGCAGGACTCTCAGCAGTAATGTAAAATGTATTTCCCAATTTGGAACTCATTTACATAGGTAATACATGACAGCCATAGCTGCAATGCCTCCTGCACCAAGTAATAATACTTTTCAGCAATACTATTTGTAATACTGCATGATTTATCACTCAAATATCAGATGTAGATATATTTTGAAAATCGACTTTCCTACAAATATCTGATTATGAGTTCTGAAATTGTACACATTTTTATCACAAATCCATGCTGCTTATTTTTGGCATACATATATTAATTCAACCAAACAGAAGCTTCTGATTTAGTAGGCTGGGCTGTACACACAAGAACTACTTTTGTATAGCTGGAGATCTACTCATTGGTGAAGCCTGATTAAAGCATTACAAGCACAGCAGTTGACAAGGAAAACACAGTCATATATAGAACTTCAGGGGAACCACTAAATGGTACTCTTACATGTCTGGTAAAGGAACTATGCCTCACAACTCTTCTTTTGTGTCATGCAGGAAGGAGGCAGTAGTATCATAAACCCCCTACTCCAGCAGGTGAGGTGGGGAGATTTCACTGCACCCAGAAAACTACCAAAGTGAATCCTGAAACTGTGTTTTTTCACTTTTGTGCCTCTTCTGGCTCTACCTCCAGGCAAAACTTATAAATAACACTTAGGACTGATTATGAGCCCCCATATTTTAGCTAGACATTGTATTCAGAATTACCAATTCAAGCTGGGGTATTTCTGAATCTAATTTCCCTATTATGAGTTTTGTTCTCGGAATTTGGAATAACCATGCTGTCCAAATCTGCATTGCTATTCTCTGATTCTAGGGACAGTTCAGCTTCCATTTACATATACTTCAAAGCTGGTGGAAATGGGAGTGGGGGACTGCACATGGGTGGTGGACTGTCAGGGCAATGGAGAGGATGCACTGGAAATGATCTCTCCCTCCATTGCTTTGTCCCTTCCCATGTTCATTTTGTGGCATACGCATTAAATCACTCTGCATTGTCAATCAATGGAACTGTACCACACTGAAGTGTGATGTGTGTTCAGGGCACCTGACGTAATATGTGATCAACTGGCATGTCTATAGCACTAGCAGCATCCTCAGGCGCGCTCTTTTGGTGCATGTCTTTTCATTGCCTGTTTTCATATCATCTGCTCAGGCACTGTAAAACTCTTGGTGTTTGCTGCTCTCACAGCACTTACTCAACCACGCTGTGTTGCTTTTATGATGGTCAAGGGAAAGTTTTGAAAGAACTGGAATGAACCATAGGAGTTCAGAAATCATGGCAGGCGAATTGAACGTTCTCTACTATATGAACTGTGCCCATGCCACACATTAATGCTTTGTATTGAGGGTACATTACTGGTATCTGTGCTGTAGGAGACGTATTGAAAATATTCCATAAGAACAAACAATCTCATGTTCAGTAGTTTCTGGTCACATATGCAACTTCTTTCTAGGCTACTAGTACAAGTTACACTATCACATTAGACATTTATCTATGACACATATTCAAGTATTATGGCGTTTTGTGAAGTATGTTGTAAGAAGAATGTACTTGAGTATGAGAAATAGTTAATGCTTTGTGGGTTAAAGGCTTGGACTCCATAGGTAATGTGGTGTACACCATGAAGCATTTAGCATTTTTAGACTTTATGGTTGTGTACATAATAAAGACTCTTGTGAAAGGTCAAACTATAAAGGAGACTTATCTGAGTGTGCATGTTATAGAATAATGTGAATGAACACACTCAGAATGATACTTAACTGTACACGTTATGAATGCATTAGTGAGACAATCCTGAGAGTAAATGTATTCATATTTGAGTGGCAAAATGACAAGGAATATCACTGGCAAAACTTGAGAATCTGCAGGTGTATATAAGGGATTTCAAGACACATAATGTATGATGGATTAGGAGTTGTGGGTTCTGTATTCATAGCTTCTGTTATTGGCTATCTTTGTAGCAAGTTTCAAAAGACAAACAGTGGCAAAATTGTTATGAAATGACTACACATACCTAACCAATAAGGAATATATCAACAGAGTGGCTAAATGACAGCAGAAGAGTGGACAGGAAAACTGAACTGAGTAACAGTTGGTGATCTTGACCTCATGTTCCTTGTAGGTTTTAAAATATTTTTATTCTAATGTATTTTTTCCCAATCACCTTCTCCTGGGGTTATCAGAATTGCCATCATTTTTTTAAACAACAGTGCTTGTTCATTCACCATGGGGATTGTAGAGCCATGTTGCCTACTTTATTCCTCAGAGTGAAGAACCACTCTGGCAGACCTGACAGTAAGATGGATCAGGAGGGTGTCCAGGCTGTGCTTCTGTGGGAAAACTTTTGGGAGCCCCTGGGCAACCCAAGGTTACTGCCCTTAAACTGGGACAATGACAAGCTGTTACTATGGGTGTCCTGGGGATTACCATGCCGTCAACCTCAAAACTGATAAATAATTACACCTCTTTATCACTTGACTCTCAGTGTAGGGAGGCAAAGCAGCCAATGGCTCACTCAGAAAGGTGGTGCGGGGTAGAGACTCCGAACTGAAGTCTTATTTAGGGGATTGGTACAGGGTAGAGACTCAGAACTCAATAAGCAAATAACCGTCAATAAACCATTGTGCAACATTGCTTTGACTTAAAAGAAAAACTATTTTAATCATGACTCAACTAAAGATTATACATAAAATGTAGAGCACAACAATTATGTTACGTTTATACTTGGGAAATTATTACTGCATTGGAAAACCAGCTTGTGTTGACTTATGTTGTTGTCATATTCCCATTGAATTGGTAGGTTGCAATGTCCGGACACTTGGAGTGGTTATCTAAACAGCGTAATAGGCAACGTCTATTGCATTCCCACAATGTGGAGTTGTGCTGGTCCCACTCATGTGCATTAAGTACGTATCACAGAGAGAGGCCATTTAGACTGACCCTGCCCAGCTGACTCCACCAGTGTCTCTAGTTCTCTCTGCTGTACACAGGTACATGCCTCCTTGTTGAAAAAGGTGGGTCTGCTCAGGCACTGAAAGGGTGAGGCGGAGGAAGGCAAATTGCGGCAGTGAACCTGTCAGAAGCAGGGATGTCACCATCAAATTAGATTGTGATCCATCATAGCCCAATTGTTAGAGGTGTGTTGTGTTCTTGAAATTAAATCTGTAGAATATGGTTGGAAGTCTTTTCAGCACCAAGTTGTTCACGGTTCTGTATGGACTGGTCTGTTTTTTGCAGCTAGTGGGGACATCACTGACTATCTTCTGCATTTCTCTGAGACTGCTCAAAGGAAATGTTCAAAGTAGCAACACATATGCACAGATTGTGAGAGCAAGGTATTTCAATATAGTGTACATTGTCTGGAATCATGGGTCACAAGGCCTTATCACATGACAACGTGGTACAGATCCTTCCTTGGGCAATAGCTGACTGACTTCAGCTTTTACTACACAGATCCTTACATCCCTTCTTGGAAGCCCCTGCCTCTTTCACCCCTTCTCAGTATTCAGTGGGCTGTTTCCTGCAAAGTTGCCAAATGCAGTTCTTTGTGGCAGGTTGCCCAAACATTAAAAGCGGAGTTGGCAGTCAGTGACCCAAACTGCGAAGCTCAAGAAGCTTTCTTAGGCTCAACTCATGTGGCCCACCCATGCAGGCAGATGGTAAGGACTGCCCCTATTCTTAAAAGAGGTCCTCCACCTACATTCCTTCACACTTTAGAGATGGCCCATTTCAAAGGACCTCAGAAGTGTGTTTAAGGAACCCTGCAAATCACATTGCTGTTTGTTATACTGTTTTCAACCCCTGTCTGAGGAGCTATTCACACACAGGAGATTGAACATAGGTTACTGGGCTGTAATAACCATACTCTTCCCATGCACTCTGTTCTCATCCAGCTAGCACCCATGTAGTGTAAGTATGCATGTGGCAGCCACGTGCCACAAGGATGGAGTCTTGGAGGTGGTTGTAGTGGACAGGCACACACATTTAAACAGGAGAGGCTAGTATGCAACTATCTGTGTATAAGCAGTAGGCAGAAAAGCCTGCCCTGCATGTATAATCTGTTACCACCACTGTCAGTTCTTCAAAGGCTGGTGATCTGATGGTAGGCCTTCTCGGTAAAGAATGGATACACATAGGGGCATATTTATGAGAGGATTGTGTCACGTTTGCACCAAGCAATGTGGTACATGCACCACTAACCTCTCAGTCAGATTTTTGAAGCCACACAAAGCCATTTTGTGTGGATTTGAGTGGTTTCAAAAATCTGGAGTAACGCAACGCAAATCGCTGCCTTGAGCTACTCTGCCCTGGGAAGGCATTCCATGGGTGTTGCGTGTGTGTGTTCCCATGCAACTCCCAAGGTCTTTGATGCATTCTCAAATTTACAAGACTTTCTAAACATAGGATTGCTCCTAAAAGAAACCGTCCACTAGGAGAGGCGCAACAAGGAGAAATATCTTTATTTCTCCTTGGTACTTCCTGTTTCTATGTGTGCCACCTTCTGCAGCACACATAGATAAAGGAATATGCCTCAAAGGATTGTTACTGTGCAGGAAGGTGTTCCTTCCTGCACAAAAACAATTCTGCATGCAACAAAGTCACTGTTGCACCATGGTGCAAGGGAGCCTTAGTTGGCACTAGGCAGCCCATTGTATGCCAGCGCATGGGAGAAAGTCAGGAATGCACCACATGCCTTAAATATGGCACATTCTTGCCCTTTCCCAGTGACTCAGTGCAGCTCAGCACGGTGACTTGCTGTGCTGCACTGCATCACTTTCTAATAAATATGCTCCATAGTGTGCGCCGGCAGACCAATGAGCCCAGCTCTAGTTTTCAATCTATTTCCACAGAAAACCTTATCATACCTGCATTATTGTTACATGCACGAACTCCAAAAACCACAACAATAACCAAAGATTTACTATAGGGAACTCAGGGAAGGATTGCATCACGAGAGCCATGCAGGGCACATTTTCCGTCCCAGCAGCTTGTGCCTGCAGTCCCTGTCTGCACCTACAGTCGAGTTTTTTGGGTGCATTGTTGGCCCAGTAAAATGCAAAAACAGGGCCAAACATGACTGGGTGGAGCAGAGTCTGACACAGAGATACCACTCCATTGACTTCCGATTAGGTCCTATTAAGAGACACTATCAAACAGCTGGGAGGTGGGGACAAGGACTGCCAAATAAGTCTGGTACAATGAAATAGAACAAGTAAAAATAAAAATGAAAAAGGACCATGACAGAAAGAGGCAAAGTGGGAGTATTTTGATCATCCGGCTGCTGCTTTTGCAAGGGAGTTGCTGGCACCACGAGGGTCACTGAGGGACAGTACGATGAAGACCTGGTCGAGATGTTTTTCCAGAAAAGACTACAGCAATGCAATGGTAATAGCTCTTTCAAGTCATGGTTAAGATACAGGATTGCTGTGCTTAATTCATCTCCCCAACCCTCAATGATCATCATTCGTTTGTGCTGCAAGTCATGTGGCAAATTAACATTGCACTTCAAACCTTTGCAATATTTATTTGGTTCTTCATTTATGCACTTTCAAGCTGCTTTGTATCACCCACAAAGCTATACATGGAACAGGACCGCTTTTTATCAGAAACAAAAAACCCAAATACATCCAACAAAGAAACCTCCGCTCAAGATTGGCACCCCGCCTTAGAACACCACCATACAAGAAAAAGACTATAGGTGGTACATCCTTCTCCTTCCAAGCAGCCAAACTATGGAATTCATTACCCCCCAACTATAAGAGCCACAGATAACTTTCTTGTCTTCAGAAAACTACTCAAGAGTTGGCTCTTTCCTTCATAATCACCATATTCAAACAACTATGAACTGTATATGCCTATGTTGATAAATATTTTTTTCAGATTATGTGTATATTTCTATTTATTTATAGTTTCTTTAGAAAATATGTATCGCTACTGTGTCATAACAATAAAATACACGCACACTCTTTAAACCTGTTTGACTAAGTATATTTTACCCATGGTTCTAATTATGTATTGTATGTGCATATGTGTGTGTATTCATGTGTGTGTGTGTGTGTGTGTATATATATATATATATATATTTATATATATATATATATATATATATGTATGTATGTATGTATGTGCATATGTTGTTTCTGTGCTTGGCATGTTCGTGGATCATTGCATGGCTCCTGGGTGGGTTGTTATACTAGATACCTATGAATTCCTGCTCTCATCTTATCACACTTATCTACTCATCATCATATGTCATGTCTCTATCAAAATATCCTCCATTCTCACTCTGACTCATCCCAAATCCCTTCTACTACTTTCATCTCCTAAATAACTCTGCCTAAGCTCTTCCCTCCGCTTCCACATCTAACTCATAAACCTCACTATACTACTATGACCTCCCACACAACCCTACTAAATTCTCCCACATTTATCTCACCTTGCTACTATGCTCTCCCTAACCCTTCCACATACTCTTCCCTCCTCCACACCCCTTTACTCATCCCAAGCCTTTGGGCTCAGTAAATGAAGGATATACTCCCAATTAACACTTCTGGATTTCTTTCCTCCTCCACCCCTCCATTACTCCAGTCAATCTAACTAACAAACTCTCATATCCGCAGCTCAAATTAACTCATAATAATACTAAAACTGTACTCATTATTTCCCGATATTAATCCATCACTAATTCTTGTTGGGTTCCAGAGTAGCGTGCTACTCATCAAAAAGCGCTTCGACGCCTCGCCAGGGGTAGTAAGCGCTATATAAATACGATTACAATACAATACAATTTATATCTCGATCAAACAGTAAACATGTCAGAAGGAATGTATAGTATGAGAATACTTATATTTTGCATCTTGAAACTTTTAACCATAGCAATATCAACATATTAGCAGCAGGGATTGATAATAAACAAGCTTCTCCCTTTCTTGTGGGCCACATGCACCACCTAAACCATTTTTGTATTAATTTTATTATGGAAAAGTTGTTATATTAGTGCCTTGACCTGATTTGTAGTTATCATTTAGTGGTCAATTTAATTGCTTTATCATCAGTATGTTTTATGTTGCTGAAACACATTTTGGTGTTGAGTGCACTGTAAAAGAACTTGCAAACAAAAAGGCTCCTTAACTACATTTCTCATTAAAATATATGAGATTCGTTTCCCAAATCACCATATTTGTAATGACTGGAATGTTGTATAGGGGTTCTATTGGACGCCTTTAGCAGGAGTATATGGCTTGAATCTGCTTATTCACTTCTGTGACACCACAACAGTGGTTGACCAAAGTTGTAAGCAACAGTTGTGATATAACCCAGGGGAAATGTTCACTTTCTGTTTGTTCTGCAACAGCACCAGGGTTTCCTGAGCGAATAGTGGGTGGTGGTCTTATCCACCTTCTCCCACATTTCCTGGGTCTCCAGAGACCCAAGGGAGATGGAAGAACAGCGTTGTGGCTGTAATAACCAGCTTCTAACCTGTCACCATAGGTCTCTGCAGACCCATGCAGAGAGGGGTAATAAAGCTGAGCATTTTCTTCCACCTCTAGTGCCCTGATTAAGGCAAAATGGAAATCCTATGTGCATGAACGTCAATTCAGCAAAATGCCATGGGTAGCGGAAGTGACATCACACGCTCGTTGACCTTCAATTTCATTCACACACACACATGCTTGGACATACAAGCATTCACACTTACACACATTCTCCCTCACACAAACAGACACTCACCCTCAAGCACACACACAACATGGATTTAATAGCATTTTACTTACCTCAGCTGCCAGGGAGGGACACAGTCCAACTAATTGTATTTTACTTACCTCAGCTGCCAGAGAGGGGCACAGTCCAACTAATTGTATTTTACTACACTAATATAGAATAATTAAATATTATTTACTATTTGTGTAATAACAAAATAAGATAAAACAATGAGAATGGAGCCTCCTCTGACATCCACTAATTTTGCCACCTCTGAAGCCAGGGATTGTTGAAAAGACAGTGTCAGGGATTGCAAGGGGAAGCCAGGGGTCACAGTTGCGACCCCTGGCGACACCCAAATGAAGTCCATCCCTATGTGGCATTCTGCTCCGATTTATCACAATTGACTTAGGGGGTCATTACAACATTGCCGGTAAAAGCCGCTTACCGCCGTGCAGAAGACCGCCAAAACACCGCCGCGGCCGCGGAATTCCGCCACAGCTATTATGACCCACATCCCGAAATCTGACAAAATTCAGACACCCACACAAGTCCGTCACACCAAAGGTCAGTGATAAACTGGCGAAAACAAATCCTCCACCGCCACACCAACAGAAATACGCCCACACTATCACAACACACGAATCCACGCGGCGGTCTTTCAACCACGGTATTCCATTGGCGGTGCACACCGCCACGCTCAAAATACACACACCCTTACAAAACACAGCCACATTGGACAAATCGAAATACACACACCTGGTACACATACACACACCACTCCCACACACCCATTACAATATAAAACACACACCCAGATCACCCACAAACCCCTACGACCACAATTACTGAGAGAAGGCCAGAGAGAGACACTACAAACAACTACAAAGCATCCACAGGCACTCAACACCATCACCCACACAACTTCCACGCACAAAACACCACACACCATGACATATCACCACACTTATCACCACATACACCACCCCACACATCACCTACACCACCCCATGGCACGGCAAAGACACCCCAGGTTCTCGGAGGAGGAGCTCAGGGTCATGGTGGAGGAAATCGTCCGGGTAGAGCCACAGCTATTTGGATCACAGGTGCAGCACACCTCCATAGCTAGGAAGATGCAGCTATGGCGAAGAATAGTCGACAGGGTCAACGCAGTGGGACAGCACCCAAGAAATCGGGACAACATCAGGAAGAGGTGGAACGACCTACGGGGGAAGGTGCATTCCGTGGTCTCCAGGCACAACATCACGGTACAGCGGACTGGCAGCGGACCCCCACCTCCTCCCCCACAACTAACAACATGGGAGGAGCAGGTCTTGACTATTCTGCATCCTGAGGGCCTCGCAGGAGTCGGTGGAGGAATGGACTCTGGTAAGTCAAATCTTAAATATCATATTCCCCACCCTACCTGCATGCTATCACATACCCCCACCCTCACCCCCTCCCCTGTCACTCCAACTCCTCACAAATGTACTAATAACACAAACCACCCATCCCAAGCCCTGCATGACACAACAAAGCATGGACACCCATCACTAAAGCATGCCCACTGCACATACCCATAACACCCCCCTCAACCATCATCACACAAGCCCCCACACAGGAGTGCTAGCACTGGTGAACACGTTCACCCACCCATTGCACACCATGACCCACACAGATGCAATAATCATGCTTTTACACCCCTGCAGGACCACTACCCAACGTCACCAGACAGGAGGGCCCAGACATCTCCACCCCACCCACAGAAGAGGCCCACAGTGATGACAGCAGCTCTGTCCAACTGGATCCAGATGACCAGCCCGGACCATCGTGGGCCTCGGGACAGTCGGTTCCCCACACCCAGTCATAGGCCACCACAGACCTTCCACCCTCTGGTAACACCAGCACAGCACCCACCCAGCGGGCCCATACCTCCGTACCCAGGACACGTCAATCAGCTGTGTGTCCACCACTACAGGAAACCCAGGATAACCCACCACCCCAACAACAACAGGGACCTGGGGGCAGTGGTAGTGGGCACACGGTCCAGCGGACGGAGGCTCAGGAACACAGGGAAACTGGGAGGGCTGCTGCGCGACAGGGGGCGGGCAGGCCCAGGGAACCCACTCTCCACGAGGCCCTCTCCTCCATCATGGGAGCATACCACCACTCCCAGGAGACGATGGCAACGGTCCTGGCCAAGTTTCAGGAGACCCAGCGGCTGCAGGAGGAACAGTATTTGGGGTTCAGGGAGGAACTCAGAACCATCAGCACCGCCCTGGGCACCATCGTAGGGGTGCTGAAGGAGATACTTAACATCAGGAGGGACACTGTGGCACTCCAAGGGGCCCCTGACACTAGCATGGACGATGAACTGCCCACCACCTCCGCCGGCGCTAGTGGACAGAAGGCACCGCCACAGGACCACCACACCAGCACCCCACCCCCTGCAGACGGAGAACCACCCCGCAAACTGTGCCTGAGATCCAGGAACAAGACAGAGCACGATGCCAAGACCCCTGCCAAGAAATGAGACCACCCTGATTGTCATCCTACTGTCCCACTGTGTAACCCTGTCAATATTGGAACTGCCCCAGCTCCACTTCCTATGCCCACATGGGCAATGCACCTGTGAGACTAATAGACTGGACTCTGCCATGGACATTCCTCCACCATCACCCCTCACCATTTTACAACCCCCCCTCCAATGTTGAGCACTGCAATAAACACCCTTGAAGCACAAAACAATCTGGAGTCAGTCTGTGATTTCGAAAATGTGTATTAGCAATGACAGTGAAAAAATGCGTACTCAAATGTAATGTCAACATACCTATGTCACACATCTCAAGTCCATGAGGAATCTAAGCAGATGACACACGTTGGAAACCATACCTGTGAAACCGTAATGGAAATGTACAACTCAGTTACCATATACTGGTTGAAATCGACAGACAGGATAGAGGTAGAAGTGTGAAAGTACTTGTAGTAGGCAGAAATGTGTTCTCACCTGTGTGTCACTGGAAATATTGCTGGATAACTGAGTCTCTGTTGTCAATGTCTTCTTCCTCTGGTTCCTCCTCATCACTGTCCACAGGCTCCACAGCTGCCACAATACAGTCATCTGGACCATCCTCCTGCAGAAAAGGCACCTGTTGTCGCAAAGCCAAGTTGTGAAGCATACAGCAGGCCACAATGATCTGGCACACCTTCCTTGGTGAGTAGAATAGGGATCCACCTGTCATATGGAGGCACCTGTACCTGGCCTTCAGGAGTCCGAAGGTGCGTTCGATCACCCACCTAGTCCGCCCATGGGCCTCATTGTAGCGTTCCTCTGCCCTGGTCTTGGGATTCCTCACTGGGGTCAGTAGCCATGACAGGTTGGGGTAACCAGAGTCACCTAATAGCCACACCCGGTGCCTCTGGAGTTGACCCCTCACATAAGGGATGCTGCTATTCCGCAGGATGTAGGCGTCAGGCACAGAGCCAGGGAACATAGCATTTACCTGGGAGATGTACTGGTCTGCCAAACATACCATCTGTACATTCATCGAATTATAACTCTTCCTGTTCATGTACACCTGTTCACTCCGGTGGGGGGGGCAGAGCTACATGGGTCCCATCAATGGCACCTATGATGCTGGGGATATGTCCAAGGGCATAGAAGTCACCTTTAACTGTAGGCAAATCCTCCACCTGAGGGAAAACGATGTAGCTCCGCATGTGTTTCAGCAGGGCAGACAACACTCTGGACAACACGTTGGAAAACATAGGCTGGGACATCTCTGATGCCATGGCCACTGTTGTTTGAAATGACCCACTTGCAAGGAAATGTAGCACTGATAGCACCTGCACTTGAGGGGGGATTCCTGTGGGATGGCGGATTGCTGACATCAGGTCTGGCTCCAACTGGGCACACAGTTCTTGGATTGTGGCACGGTCAAAGCTGTAGGTGATGATCAAATGTCGCTCCTCCATTGTCGACAGGTCCACCAGCGGTCGCTACACCGGAGGATGCCACCATCTCCTCACATGTCCCAGCAGCGGACGGTGCCTAAGAAGGACAACAGCGAGCACAGAGTCAAACAACTCAGAGGTATGTACCCACAGTCTACACAGAACACCATTCATACACAGAATCTGGCCTGTATTTGTGTTGTGCGACAAGGCCTAGGTCTGTGTGACGCAGTTGTGAATTAGGCCATGTGGGACCCTGAAATGGCAGCTGCCTGACCTCTAAAGTGGGACAATGGGATGTGAGGTAACTGCGCTGGCGTTGTACACCGTCGCGGTAGGCGGTCGAAGACCGTGGCGCAATGCTGCATTGGTTAACATTGGACCCTATGGGTCCCAGGAGCCAATGACGATGTACGCCGGCGGTGATGGTACGCACCGCAGTGGACGTGACCGCAGCGGATGTGACCGCCATTTTCTAGCTGTTCAATCACTCGATACCTGATCTTCGACAGGAGAGGACCTACACTTCAAGTGCTGCTGTGACCTCGGTCTGGAAGAGACAATGGCTCGTGCGTCTGGGGAAAGGGCCCCTGCCTTTACTGCAGAGGAGTTGGAGAAGCTCGTGGACGGGGTCCTCCCCCAGTACACACTACTCTACGGTCCTCCAGACCAACAGGTAAGTACACAGGGAGCACGTTGTATGGGCTATGCCTGTGTGGAGAGGGCTGGTTGTAAGAAGGAAGGGGGCAGAGTTCTACGTGCATGAAGGACTGTGAATGCATGTGCCACATGGCAAGGGTAGGGATGTGGGCCACTCACTTAGACGGTGCAGTTGGTAATGAGTTCTCTTCTTCCCCTGTACATGTCATGTAGGTCAGCGCCCACTAGAAGAAGGATATTTGGCGGGCCATCGCCAAGGACGTCCGGACCCTGGGGGTCTACCACAGACAGAGCACCCACTGCCGGAAAAGATGGGAGGACATTCGCCGCTGGAGCAAGAAGACGGCGGAGGCTCAGCTGGGGATGGCCTCCCAACGTGGGAGGGGTGCCCGTCGCACCATGACCCCCCTGATGTTCCGGATCCTGGCAGTGGCCTACCCTGAGTTGGATGGGCGCTTGAGGGCATCACAGCAGACTCAAGGGGGTGAGTACACTCTCATTCAGGGGACTTTGCGTGCAGTGAAGGTGTCTGGGTGGGGGAGGTGGGCTGTGGGTTTCCCTAGGCCAGGGCGAGTTCCGTAGGCTAGGCCCCTCCGTAATGCAGGCCATGTGGCACCCCACCCTACCTTTGTAGAGTGCCAAGTACAGGTATACATGCCCCTGTGTCATCTATGTGTGCAGATGTCGACCATAGCCATGTAGGCCATATCCCAGGAATTGCATCTGTAGAGCCCAACAGCGCGACGTAGTGCAGGGGGCTGCTGTGTCTGTATTGTCTACCAACGGTAGCAGTAAGCCATGCACTCAAACTGTCATTCTTCTGTCGTCCCCCCCCCCCTTTTTGTGGTCTCCCTGTTCTTGTATGCATCAGCATCATCAGGCGGAGGTAGAGTGGCACCGGAGCACGAGGGAGCTGCATCCCACATGGCCATGGAGGGCCACACCACGGACTCGGAATACACCAGTGGGACGGAGGGCGAGGGGAGCTTCACGGCAGTCACAGGATCTGCAACCAGCGACACGGACTCGTCCTCCGATGGGAGCTCCCTTGTGGTGGTGGCAACATCTGTGCCCCCCACTTCTACAGGTACAGCCGCCACCCCCCCTACCAGCACCCCCCCTCCCAGCAGCCCCTCAGCCTTCGCCCGTGCCCGCTCACCCAGGAGGGTGGGCATCACCTTCGCCCCAGGCACCTCAGCCCCTGCCCCTGTCACCTCTGCTGCCCTCAGTGAGGAGGACATTGACCTCCTCAGGTCACTCATTGTTGGGCAGTCTACCATTTTGAATGCCATCCAGAGTGTAGAAAGGGAATTGCAACACACATATGCATTCCTGGAGGGCATTTATTCTGGTCAGGCTGCCCTTCATTGAACCCTGCAAACTCTGGCCTCAGCACTGATGGCAGCCATTGTCCCTGTGTCTAGCCTCCCCCCTCCAACTTCCTCCACCCAGACCCAATCCCCTGTACCCCAGCCTATCCCAAGCACACCATCAAACCAGCCTGCACACACCTCACCACACAAGGGAATCTCAGGCAAACATAAGCACCACACAAGCATCACACACATACAGACACACCAACATCCACTGCCTCCACTGTGTACCCCTCCTCGTCGTCTCCCTCCTCCCTCCCAGTCTCGTCTACACTCTCACCTGCACGCACTACCACTACAGCCACTACGTCCCGCACCAGCACACCCACCACCACACCCCGCTCACGTGCAGTCACCACCCCCACTCCCATTTACACGTCCCCTGTGTCTTCTCCCACTGTGTCTGTGACGCCCCCTCCGAAGATACACAAACGCAGGCACACACCCACCCAACAGCCATCCACCTCATGACAGCCTCCAGCGCATGCACCTTCACCCAAAGTCACCAAACGTACACCTCCTACAACCACTACCTCTTCCTCCACTCCCAAACCCCCTCCAGCTACCCGTCCCAGTGTTCCTAAGAAACTTTTCCTGGCCAAGCTTGACCTCTTTCCCACCCCCCCGTCCAACTCATAGGTCCCGTACTAGCACCTCAGCCAAAACATCTCCGGGACCAGTGGTGCCTGTAGTCACCGGTATGTGGAGTGCACCGGGCACCAGGCCAGCCAGTGTGGCACGGAGCCACGGCACAGCCAGTCCCCACCTTGTGAAGCGCCAGAAGTTGGACAGTGCCCGGCGAGAGAGGGGGAAGATTCCAGCCAGCAAAGCCGCTCACAAGGGTCCCGGGGGGGGTGTCGACTCATCTGTGACTCCTCCCAAGGTGGGGAAAGGGCAGAAGAAATCTCCAAAGTCTGGGAGGAGCAGCACGGCGGAGTAGAACGCCATCATCCCCGCTGGCCAGGAGGCCACCGCCAGAGTCACTGCCCAGGAGGCCAGCCCAATCGTCACTGCCCAGGAGGGCAGCCCAATCGTCACTGGCCAGAAGGCCACCGCCAGAGTCACTGCC
Organism: Pleurodeles waltl; assembly: GCF_031143425.1. Lineage (NCBI taxonomy): Eukaryota > Metazoa > Chordata > Amphibia > Caudata > Salamandridae > Pleurodeles > Pleurodeles waltl. The sequence goes on from NC_090438.1 coordinate 830,249,514, forward strand.
CAGGAGGCCAGCCCAATCGTCACTGCCCATGAGGGCAGCCCAATCGTCACTGGCCAGGATGCCACCGCCAGAGTCACTGCCCAGGAGGGCAGCCCAATCGTCACAGCCCAATCGTCACTGGCCAGGAGGCCAACGCCAGCCACAGCCCAGCTGGCCCATGAAGGACCGCCAGCCTCAGGCCTGCTGGGCAATGAAGGACCGCCTTGGCAAGCACCGCTGGACAGGCCAGGGACCGCTGAACAGGTCAGAAACTGCCAACTCAAGCACCGCTGAACAGGGCAAAGACCGCCATGGCAAGCACCGCTGAACAGGGCAAGCACCGCTGAACAGGTCAGAAACTGCAAACTCAAGCACCGCTGAACAGGGCAAAGACCGCCATGGCAAGCACCGCTGAACAGGTCAAGCACCGCTGAACAGGTCAGAAACTGCAAACTCAAGCACCGCTGAACAGGGCAAAGACCGCCAAGGTGAGCACCGCTAGCCCATTAGCGGCAGGGGCAGTGACGCAACTGGGACCGTCACAGGGTGAGTGCTGCACTCTGGGCACCAGTCCCCCTCCAGAACCAATGGAGACATGCATCCATTCCGTCTGTCCTGCACAGGATGAAGCACGCTGGGCACCAGTCCCCCTCCAGAACCAGTGGAGGCATACTCTGGGCACCATTCCCCCTCCAGAACCAGTGGAGACATCCACCCACTCCGTCTGTCCTTCACAGGATGAAGCAGTCTGGGCACCAGTCCCCCTCCAGAACCAGTGGAGACATCCATCCACTCCGTCTGTCCTGCACAGGATGAAGCACTCTGGGCACCAGTCCCCCTCCAGAACCAGTGGAGACATGCATCCACTCCGTCTGTCCTAAACAGGATGAAGCACTCTGGGCACCAGTCCCCCTCCAGAACCAGTGGAGACATCCATCCACTCCGTCTGTCCTTCACAGGATGAAGCACTCTGGGCACCAGTCCCCCTCCAGAACCAGTGGAGACATGCATCCACTTTGTCTGTCCTGCACAGGATGAAGCACTCTGGGCACCAGACCCCCTCCAGAACCAGTGGAGACTGTTATCCACTTGAGAGACTGTGGCTTTGCACTCCCCAGGATGCATCAGTGGTCAAACCACCCACTGTAGAGACTTGAGAGACTGTGGCTTTGCACTCCCCAGGATGCAGCAGTGGTCAAACCACCCACTGTAGAGACTTGAGAGACTGTGGCTTTGCACTCCCCAGGATAAAGCAGTGGGCAAACCACCCACTTGTGAGACTTGAGAGACTGTGGCTTTGCACTCCCCAGGATGGTACAGTGGTCAAACCACCCACTGTAGAGACTTGAGAGACTGTGGCTTTGTACTCCCCAGGATAAAGCAGTGGGCAAACCACCCACTGTAGAGACTTGAGAGACTGTGGCTTTGCACTCCCCAGGATGCAACAGTGGGCAAACCACCCACTATAGAGACTTGAGAGACTGTGGCTTTGCACTCCCCAGGATAAAGCAGTGGGCAAACCACCCACTGTAGAGACTTGAGAGACTGTGGCTTTGCACTCCCCAGGATGCAGCAGTGGGCCAACCACCCACTGTAGAGACTTGAGAGACTGTGGCTTTGCACTCCCCAGGATTCAGCAGTGGGCAAACCACCCACTGTAGAGACTTGAGAGACTGTGGCTTTGCACTCCCCATGATGCAGCAGTGGGCAAACCACCCACTGTAGAGACTTGAGAGACTGTGGCTTTGCACTCCCCAGGATACATCAATGGGCATGGAGCCCCCTCGTGGATCTGGCGTGGTGCTCTCATCCGGCTGAGGTGCCCCCCCTTCCCTTCCCCCTGAGGTGCCTGTTGTATTTCTATCTGATGCCCCTGCAGTGTTCTCTCCGTTTTGATCAGGTATCTAGTGTGGGCCTTGCCCATGCATTTTGGGCTCAGTGGTCCACGGACAATGAATGGTGAATTACCTGCACTACTAATCATCGTGTATGTTTTGTTTAATGTGTATATATATATATATATATATATATATATATATATATATATATATATACATATATATATATATATATATATATATATATATATATATATATATATATATGTGTATATATTTGGTTACTGTATTTTGATATATTACAATGGTTCAACTCATTTCCTTTGGTCTTTGCATTCTTCCGGGGGGGTTAGGGGTTGTTACTGTAATGTTTGGATATGCATTGGTGTGTGTGTTGTAGTGGGTGAGGGTCAGGGTGGGGGTTGGGATGTTGGTTGTGTGTGTCCCTGTGTTTTTTCCTCCCGCTCCCCTATGTCGTAGGTGCAGTACTCACCGTTGTCTTCGCCGCCGACGTTGATGCTCCTCGTAGATGAGCAGGAAGACTCTCGCAGGGAGAATATGGAGTTCCGGCTCCATGGTGCCCTCCTTCCTCGTGGAGTGTGTAGAGGTGAGCGTTTTCCCTTTGAAATGGCTGTTTCTGCCGTGTTTTTATCCGCGGTGAATCCGCACCGGAAAAGGTGGCGGATTGGTAGGTTGTGATACTGTGGGCGGTACATTGTCCTCCGTCTGTCTGTTGGCGGTGACCGCCGCGCTATTTGTCTCTACCGCCGTGGCGGTCGGAGTGTTAAAGTGGCTGTCTTTGTTGACGGTTTCCGCCACGGTCATAATTCCAATATTTTTACCGCCGGCCTGTTGGCGGTTTTACCGTCACTTTAACACCGACCGCCAGGGTTGTAATGACCCCCTTAGTATTTTTGCGGCCACTTTTCCAGGCTGCTGACCCAAATCTACTGACAGGAAGCTCTGGTCGGTAAAATCAGTTTAGCCAAGATTCTGTCACCATCCGTGTTCAACCACTTTGTACAGCTGTAGGGGGCATACAATGCTGCAAGGGGACATTTTCCTATCCTGCCAACCCCTCACCCTCCACTTCAATTTCTCAGAACAACCCCTGCTCCTATTTATCACTTGATAAGAACAGGAGTTAAATGAGAGAGTTAAGCCCCTCGGAATAAGGAATGCCTTGCAGAATCCCAGAATTCTGTGCCCATACAATTATTCCTCATTTTGAGTGGTCTAACTCATATTCCAAGGAGAGATACCAGTCGGTAATGCTAATTCCTGCTGCCAGGAATCTCTTCATGGAAATCCGAGCTGCTTGTAATCGGGGCCTAGGTCCACATCCTGCATATCGATGCCCCAGAAAGAAACACCACATTTTTATGTGCCCTTGAAAAGGTTCTGCTTACGCAAGTCATGTATTTTATATTACTCGAAATCCTGTGAACTTCAAAATCACAAAAATTGCTTTGAAAAAGAAAGGGGTACAAAATGTCTTGCAGGAGACATTTTCTCCTTGAAACCGTTTGTCAGTATCTCACACGAATTTTGAATATGATATATACTCTTGAGTTAAATTTTCACAAAGTTGTATTAAATTTTTCCTAATTTCAGTGAAACCTCATGAACAAAATCACAATTATGCACTCAAAACAGATATCACATGCACAGATTATCTCTACTTTCTTATTTTTCTTCTTAACAAGCATATCGGTTTTCTCCTGGTGCAAACACTTTTTCAAATGTGCTTTTGATTTACAGCATCTTAGAGGATTCCATTTTTTAGGGTTAATAGGTTGGATTTAGACATTTTGTGCATCTATGTGAATAAAATTATTGCATGAACTATTCTGATACACTCATTCCCTTCAGAAATATATTGCATTAAATGTTTATTCCTTTCTGCTGCAGTAAGTGGGATTGTTTTAGACTACATTGTGTGGTAAATGTTTGATTAGTGTGAAATTGGCACAGCTGGATCATACTAAATGCTGAACTATAAGTGAAGTAGATCATTTACACCACTTCATTGAAACTCCTAGAAAATTTTAGGTTGAACATTATATCAAAACAAGACTTGTTTTCTCATTACTCATTTAAAAAAGGCAGAAATTTAAAGAATGAGATTCAGCTCTGTGAGAGTGTGAATGTTCTAACATGTTTATTAATGATTTTGGTATACTAAATATACAATAAATTAATGTGTAAAATTGGTGACTTTTGAAAATGGGCGCCACAGTTCATTTTCTGTTTCTAACTGAGCGAAGTTCTAACTAAATGTTGTGGTTATTTTCCATAATTCAATGCTTACATAAAAGTGTATTCAATGCTTTACTAGATGTGTTCACAGCTACCCTTAGTGGGTTGCTGCATTATGTCTTACAAGGCCATGTTTTAACTGAGCATTGCATATGTTGAATGTTCTACTGTTTGAGAATGTTACTAATACATGATTTCTTCCTCGAGGATGGAAGTGAAGTTTGCAACTGTAAAAGTTTCTTCCTGAGAAGAGAAGTTTAGGCGAGATGGAACAATGGAGCTATAGACGAGATGGAAGAGGAAAAGTTACTGTTGAGAAAATGTTTTAGTTAATGTAATATTGTCGTATTTTAGGTTATCAATTACATTTTCTATTGGCTAAAACGTAACCACCCCTTGAACTGACCAATCATAGGTTTTTTAGAGATTAGTATAACAACCTAGGTAGGATATTCTAGAGGCAGATGAGAAGAGGGAGATGAGAAGAGGCAGACGGTAGATTGCTGATCGAAGTCGTTAAAGTTCCTGTTGATGGTTCAAGTCATATTAGCAGTGTGGGTTTAGCTGATGTTAGGCCCGATTCCTCTGAAGATATACCTGATGGTGTCCCCTTGCCGAAGTAGACTGCTTGTTACTATCGTTTGGGGTAATGTGTGATGTTGTAATGTTATAAGTGTCTCTTTTGTTTTTCAGGTACCAGCTGCAACTTATAATTTGATTGCTGCATATTAATAATATTTTGTATTAATAACCCGAGTTAAAGAGTTTTTCTAAATTTGTGTTTCTAAATTCTTTTTACTTGAAGTCCAACATGTTAATGCTAATTTGTGGTTAGTGAGGGAATTACCTTACAATGCTCATGATTTACACTGACATCTTTTGAGTGTTGTACTATTGTATACTTTGCCATTGTTACCAATTCTGGTATTATTAATAAGTGTAATTCTTTTGGAGATTATTTGTTTGGTTGTTTTGATTAAACTTAGATATATAAGACGTTCTAATCAACCACTATTAATTCTAAATGCTTACCCTTTGTGTTTGAGAGTTAGTTTCGTAACCTTAGCGTTGTTAATCTAGGGAAATACATTTTATAATTCTTCTTAATAAACTGGCGTGGTTATTTGTTTGAGGTTTAATATAATCGACTATGCTGATTATTGTTGATGCTTACATTACACATTGATGACATCCCCTCAAATCTATGTCAATTCGATCCATTGACCTCTAGTGCAGAATCCACTATACAGTATAAATAATAGCAAGGATTTTGTGGCGCTGCAGCAGCTCTGAACCTTTCACCCCGGTGAAACCTCAGATTCACCTAAAAGTCCCAGTGTCCTCTATTCTTAAGTTTAGCTTCAATGGTATATAATTGTGGCTAATTAAAACAAATACAGGATTTCAGTCACCCAATTTCGAAGTAATTGCACTATTCGTAGTCAAGACTTGCAACCATTAATACTGCAGACCACAATTCCTCCCTGTGCAGGGTAGTACTGCTGCTTCTACTCGACTGTCTGTTGTGCCTCGAATGAGTTACTGGTAATTAATCAGATGAGGAGTGATGAGGGAGCATGTCTGTGTGTTATTTTTGTCAAGTAATACATCTTAGCTTGTCCTTCTCTCTTTGGCATGCATTCTGTCCACTCCTTCTCTCAACTCTCCATTTTTGGCAGGCATAATCCTTTGCTTCTGTCTTCCCTTGGTAAGTTTGACCTTTATTTTAGACCTTGATGCCTGTTGAGAGTTGCCTAGTGAGCACAGGGCCCAGCTACAAATTTCCATGTAGGAATCATAAGGACAAATCACAGAAGCTTTTGGGTCTCCCCACTGCAGAGTGGCCTATGCCACTTCCCACATTCCCTAAATATGACAGCACATATATGGGCCACAATATAGACTTGCCAAACAGTTTTTTAACTTATTGGTCTTGGATCTGTTATCTGGAAAGGGGAATTATACTTACTCCAAGGGGCATGCTCAAATCCCCCTGCTCTAGATTGTTTGTTGTTTTATTTAGCGGAATCAGAAAGTAGTTTTACAGAGTAGTAAAAAAAGGATTGCAGCTTGTGAATGTCTTATTCAACATTAGAGTATCAGTTTCTACAATGGATAAAATGCACCCAAAGAGAGTCTGCAATATTCCTGCCAGGCATCTCACCTTCATGTAATATCATACACTGCTCAAGTGTGTACTTAAGATCCTGACAGTATAAAGCCTCATCGGAGAATAAAAGTCTCAAAACCACATTATTTTGTTGTGCAAGTGGGTTTCATAGCTTTTTGGGAAGTGGACCACATCTAGTGCATCCCGAGAGGTCCCTTAATGCCATACTCAAAACTCTGTAGATGCTTGGTACAGCAATTTCTGGCCATATGTGAAGTGGAACTCAGCCTGTCTTTGGAAGTGAACCAGAACCTCCCTCCACCCTCTTTAGGCATGGCCTGAAACAGCATCCCTTGTAGGAGGCCACATGTGATCCCAGCGGGCCTACCTCGTTCTTGGTAATTATAAAGGCTCCAAAAAGTAGAAATCTGTTGACACCACAATTCATAGTCCATAAGGTGCCCCCATTTCAGAGATATTGTTTTCCAGTTTCATGCTCTGTCATTTGAGATGTGCTGGTGAAGATACTTTTTCTTGATTTATATGGAGATCACTGTAAGCACCACAGGCTAATAAAAAGCACATCTCTGCACATGAGAGGTTGAAGGAACTCACTCAGGGTCAGATTTAAGAAAAGTGGTGCTGCACCCATTGCAGCGCCACTTTTCCTGCACCCCTTAGCGCCCCCCTAACACCACCATGTGTGCACCATATCTAAGATACGGCACACCATGGCGGTCATTAGGGAACTAGCGTCAAATGTTTTGACGCAGGTACAGAGCCTCACAGGACTAGCGTAAAAAATGTTGACGCTAATCCTGCAAAGTCCTTTGAAGCCCTTTGTAAACAATGGTGTACATGTTTTTAATTCCTGCTCTGAGCAGGTGTTAAAAATGCTGAAATAAATGATGCAAAAAAATCTCTTGGATTAATTTGCACCATTTTTTTAGCCCCCTAATGTGGAATGCTCCCTTTGCATACATTATGCCTGGCTCAAGCATAATGTAGCGCAAAAGTCTACAAAGTGGTGCAGAGCATGCATTGTGCCACTTTGTAAATTTGTCGCAGCTATTTTTGCTTGGTTGGGCCACATTAGAGTAAAAGAAAATTATGCTAATGTGACGCACGAAGGTGCTAGGGGCTCCTAAATCTGCCCCTCAGTTCAGTCAGTATTAGCAAAAGCCTATCGCTGCAACCATTCATGTTTTTGAAATATTCTTTTTAGGTTTTAAACATATCCGTACATAGTATGTAAATATGGTACAATTTCCTAAAAGAGTTATTGCTTATAGTGCAGACTTAATCGAACCAAGCATAATAGATGAATCTTATAAAGATTCATAATGGCAACCCAATCCATATGCAATGCAATATTATCAATAAGTATACTGGCACAGAGTTACAGTAGTGATAAATGGCGCATGGCAATGGTACCATAATTCTGATAAGAACTTAACCCAAATATGGAACCCATATTAGCAAGAAAGGGGACGGGTTAGATCATGTAATATACCCTCGGGTGTAGCCTCTCTTAACTGAGCTTTACTGCAGTGCAGATACCCAAATATGCCTGAATCCTTTTATAATCATTCCTCCAGGTATTGATGTTTTCAACATGACATTGGCCAGTAGGATTCTGGGAGAGGCGTCAATAGCTTGTGATCATGGCCTAAAGAAGGAAGTATTGCACTCATGTGATGGATTTGCATCAAAACCTGTGTACAAATGTGAAATGAAATCAAAACATGAAACTGCTTGCCTGGAGTACACAGCAGTGATCTTACTAGGAAGGTTAAAATGGGTTACAATATACATATTCAAAGAAGATATGTTAGGCTCTGAAGTCGATACAGGTGTTATTTTTAAAAAAAATCGAATTTTTGAGGAAATGTTAAACCAGGAGTCGTATCCACCAGTGGAATTTATTCTACTAATAGGATACTAATGGGGAGGAAAATTCACACATGACCTTCTCCAAGAACCCTTTACCACCTGCATTGTGCAGGTGGCTAAAGGTGCCGGAGGTGAGGGGAGCTGGTGTAATGCAAAGTGGAGGGAGGGGTCAGGGAGGACAGGGGGAAAAAGAGAACATTACACGCCCCGTGCCTTGGCAGAGGCTTGGGCAGGGACCAGGTCTGAGCTGCAATGATTTACTTTCGAAAGACCATTTTACCTGTTGGAATCTCTGGCTGGTAAAAGCTAGTCTGCTGTTCCCGCACCCAGAAAATTCAAGTGTGGGACAATCAGGACCCTTATAATTACACAGAGCAGAATCCACACAGGAAGTCCACTCAGCACAGATCTAATCTAGATTTTAATGCCTCTCAGACTTGCCAGACGATCTGAATACTATCCTAAAATATGTACTTCTCTCTGATATGACAATATATGACAATCGGATATAGGTATTTTCCCTTTGCAATATTTCTCTAATGCATATAGAAAAGCTGTTCAGCTCTACAAACACAAATGGTAACTTGTTCCAGAAATCTACCTTTTGGCACTTTGGGGGTCATTACGACCTCGGCGGTCTTTTTGCAAGACCGCAGAGGGACCGCCGTGCGGAAGACCGCCTGTGCAGGCGGTTTGCCGCTCGGCGTATTATGACTGTTGGCTGCTCTCCGTCGTTATTCCGACGGAGAGCCGCCAACAGCCATACTTGCGGGCGGCGGGGAAGTGGAGGTTGCTCCACCTCCACCGCCACGCCAACAGAACACCGCCCTGCGAATCACATCCTGTGATTCGCCGTGGCGGTGTTCTGTTGGCGTGGAGGTGTCGGCGGAGCTGCCCCCATGGCTCCTGTCCCCTCCCGGAGGATCGACGGAACAGGTAAGTCGATCGTCCGTTAGGGTAGGGGGTGGAGGGTGTTGTGTGTTGTGTGTGTGCATGGGGGTGTGCGTGTGTGTATGCAGAGGGGGTGTGTGAGTGCGTGTATGGCTGTGTGTATGTCTGTATAGATGTGTGCGTGTATGTTTGAATGTGGGTGTACGTGCCTGACTGTGTGTGTGGCTGTGGGCATGTATGTTGGGGTGTGTGCGTGTTGGTGGTGCCTGCATGCGTGTCGGGTGTGTGTGAGTAATGTTATGTTGGGGGTCGGGGTGGGGAGGGGAGCCCTGCCACCTTTGGGGGGTGGCAGGAGTGGTGGGGGGTGTAGGGGAGGGAGTCGGGTGGGGGGTGGGGGAGACCCCTATCAGTGCCAGGGAAGGAATTCCCTGGCACTGATAGTGCTTACCGCCATGGATTTCATGGCGGTTCTGACCGCTGGAAATCCACGGCGGTAAGCTGGGTCCAAATACCGCCGGCGGTATACTGACGGCCGTGGGGCTGGAGACCCAGGTCTCCAGCCTGGCAGTCGTTTCTGCCCTGGCGGGCGGGACGGAGAACCGGCGGATGGCCATGGCGGTAACCGCCATGGTCATAATCCACCAAGGTAAGACCGCCAGCCTGTTGGCGGTCTTACCGCCGGTTCTCCGCCATCCGCCAGGGTTGTAATGACCCCCTTTATCTTTACATCCCACACTGTATGCATCACCTGACTATCACAATAAATCTCAATTACAGTCTGCACAAAGGGCACGATTTAGCATTGGGTGGCCATAAAGCACCTCTGTGTTTTTGGAGGAAGGGCTAGAAATGGAGAAGCAGAATATACTCAGTCACTGCATTTTCGTATTACTGTGTGTGTTTTTCAAGTAATGGATTAAAAAACTGAGCATCTGAAGGATGCCCAAATAATGTTAATTGTTCTGTGATCTCACAATGTGATTTCTACATTCATCGCTAAAGACTTTGATGATAATGTGTTCAAACATATGCAAACATTTTCATACATCTTTCCAGTACTCCTGACAATGTCCTAACAGTGCTTATAATTCTGTATTGATGTAGCAAAAAACATTTTAACTATTGCAAAATCTTTGCATACTCACAAAGATAACAGGAGATAGAATAATGTAAACAGGAAAACAAAAGGCAAAAAAACTGAAATGATACCTGCTGCATTTGATTTATATTTATGCATTTACAGTCAACATTCTGCAGTTCATATTTGAAATCAACCAGGGTTTATCAGCTTTTTGTGGACTGCCCCTAAATTGTGTTGTGGGAAGACTTGAAATAATCAAATAGTGTTGCAGAACCTTTCTGTCTTTGGACTTTAAATCATTAATAACAGGATTCTATAAAGGACCTGATGTGCCCTTGTGTCTTGCTACTGCAGGTAAAGTCCTATCAGTTATAAAGAATGCTTTCAACTAGGGATAAATGTGACCATTGCTGAAGTACAGTCCATATGTGACTGTCATATGTCAATTCATCAGTCATTACCACTTTGATACATCAATATCATATGTGACTCATAGGAGGGGTCATAGGGCCCTACTTCATTGAATAGTTTAATCATCTTCAAGCAATCGGATAATTGTACAAAAGGATTCGTTAAAACCAATATTGTTTCTTTTCAAAGCACATCAGAAGCATCTGGTCCATGTCCCTATTTCAGACATCAAAGACAACTACTTATAAATGTATCTAAAGTGTGGGATGAAGGTTTATTTTTTTATATTTTAAAAAGTGGATAATGAAACTATTCATATCTCCTTCACGTTTTCGTTGTAGTTGCTTTTCAGATGTTTGCCTCCTTCATCATGTTAACATGTTTCAGACTTTACTGAGTCCATAGCTTGCTCAGAAGAAACAAAGACCATTACGCATTTACCATAAAGGCTAACAACTGAATTCAGTCCTTGATTGTCCTTCTATCAAGGAAAGGAGTATTTTACTCCTGTCATTCTTTCTGCCATTGGTGCCTCCAGTATGGAGGCATCCATTTCAACACATGTCCATATGTTTTTTTTCATTATTTGAAAGAACCCAATTATTTGGCAGTGGTGTCAAGCCCTGCACTGTGGTGCATGTGTGAGACAGGCACAGTGTGTAGGTATACTGAGATAAAGTTGAAGCAGACAAGGCCATGTTAATTCCTTTGAAAGTTCAAAAGAAGGAATGTCTTCTTTTTCATACATAAACACTGAAGGTAGGGGGTTGCACACATCACAGATTGGTTTGGAAAAAAAGAAGAAACTTTGCTATCAATGCAAGCCTCCTTTCTTCTTCAAGTGTGTCCTTTTTGTAATGCAACTACACTTGCATAGAAAAGTTAATTGTATTATTGAGACTTTAGAAATATGAAATTGAGGAGACACCAAAACTGGCTTCCTAGAGATTTACTTTGCTTTTTTCTTATACAGAACATATTTGAAAACCCTTTAAATTCAGTTGCTATAGTACAAGTCTTTCTTTTTTTTGTTTAATATGCATGATTGTAAGAAGCATATAAGAAGCATCAGAGCAATTGCATACAATCAGTATCAGCAAAGTAATGGCTCCATAATGCTTTAAACAGGGAAGAAAATATTAAAAATAGAACAGCTATTACTCGGTGTGCCAAGAAGAGAGCATTTTCAACATTTTTAGTTTGTTTAAATCACAGGAAGAGAAAAAAAGAGCAAGAAAAGGAGGAAAACATAAGAGAAGACAAAGAAAGTGCCTTATCGATAAAGAAATAGAAAAAAGAATAGAAACATATTTATATGTGTTGCATCCAAGACTACATTATAGTAGAAAAACAGGAGTGTAGTACTAGTTAGTACAATTTAAATAAAATAAGAGATTACTGAGGAGGTTTCTGCAATGCGGCGGATACAAAATAAAGTTAAAGGTGACCATGACTTGCATTTTTTCAGTCACTTGCATAGTGTTTACATTTGCTGTATCCAGACTTTGATTGTAACATATCATATTCTAACATTTAGTAAAGGCAATTATGCTTTTGTATTTCTAATTTAATGTTGTAACTTTCAAAGTAATGGCTGGAAGGAGGTCTCTAAATTTTCCAACAAGATGATTAGATTCCTAGATACGGAAAAGACTAACAAAAACAATAAGATTACATATACATGACATTCCATGACGCAAAACAAAGACTTGTCATGTTAATATTAACAAAAGTGTGAAGAAGAAACAATGAATCTAACTGGTCAGTAGAAACATAGGCCCGATACACAAAGGGTCTCTGTACTTGTGGCTGAGACCATGCATTCATGGCAGGGGGCCTGCACTTGTGCCAGTGGCCCCATACTCATGATGTGATGTCCACACTGCAGTTACTCACTGCTGAAGTCCTGTTACATGTTTGGGGTGCCTGCCATGAGTGTGGGGCCCCTGCCATAACTCCAGGGCCTCTGCCATGAGTGTGGAGGCCCTCTGTGAATCTGGTCCATAAAGGGGAAAAGAGAATACCAAAGAGTGCAACATAATAAGCATTGAGAAAATTCACAAAACAAACCTAGGAAAGGAGAAACAAAGGAATGAAAGAAGAAAAGAAGGGAGGATTCAAAACCAAATCCAAAAAATGATAATGAAGAAATAGATGGTAAGAAGTCAACTGACTTTAACAATAAGACTATATTTAAGAGTTAAAGAACAATATTATAGGTGGGATGGTGAGACTCTAGAGTGAAGATGGACTCCAACCATAAGTCCCAGCTCCCAGAGCAGATGTAGAATAAAGATACAGGAAAAAGAATGTACAAGACAGCAACATATGAACATAGAAAGAGAATATTGTGGTATGTAAAACAAAGAAAAATATACAGTAGGAACATTCTCTAGTATCATCACAAATCCACTAAAGGATAGACTTACCCCAACAAAGATGAAATGGGAGAGAAATAACAAAGTGGGGAACCTCACAAAAGTACATTAAAGACAACACTTATGGATCTGCAAAGAGGAAAGAAAAGAGTATATACATGAGGTTGTATTTAGAACAAATATAACCAAGAAAACTAACATGCAACAACAGACCAATTAAGACAATCAAAAGACAAAGGAAGGTGTATAAAGGATAATTAATAAAAAGAACTATGGTTTCTGAGTATCCATTGCCTCTCCCCTGTGAAGATGTAAAAATTCTCTCAGTTGGTTTTGGTGGTCCAAAGTAGTAGTCCTGTATTTATAAGTGATATTGAAGAAACATGGATGTATTAAATCATTTCTGGCTTTATGATCTTAAGACTGGGCACATATTCAACAATTCCTTCCATCTGTCTACTTTTAGGCCTGAATACATCCTGGTGAAAAAAAAGATCTTTTGACCTAACCATAACATCTGTTTGCATTGCTTTGCAGTAGAAAGAACTTCCATGAGGTCCATAATCTAGAAGAGAATAACAATGATGCCACAAGACTTGCATTGAGTATGTGAATATGATAATTTAGGTCTAATTTGATGAGCTCATTGAATATGTGAGACAAAGCTTTCTGACAGACTGACAAGTTTTGGAATTGTGGACCTTAAGAATGAGAGCATATTAGAGCCTTCGGCGTCTTCTGCAATACCATAAATCTGAAGATTGTTATGGCGGTTCCTTTTTACCTTCTCCTCAGTTGTTTCTTTACATTTCTGTAGTCATTAAAGTGACTTTAGTAATAACATCCTCTGCATCACTTATACATTGCTGAACAGATGAAGCCCTTGATTCGAGATTCAACCACTTTTCTTCCAGTCTTTGGAGAGTATTATTAGTTTCCATTACAAAAGTTTTATGGTTCATAATCTCATCCATTAAATCTTTCAAGGTGATTAGAGGTGGTAATTTGGTGGGAGGTACTGGGTCTTTCTTTGGTCATTACTTATCCCCACCAGGCAATTCTTTAAGAGGCTTAGGCAATTAGGTAGCAGGCATGAGCCTAGCAGGAATAGATAGTTGACCATCTGATTTATGTAGACTATCATCTACCATTGTACCACTTGTTAATAGCTGAGACTGTCCCAGAATGTATGATGTATAAATAGAATTTAACTTGTGAAGACATTTAAGTTGTTTCCTTTTGCCCGTGAAATAAAGGAAACTCAACAGCAATGGTAAAAGAGAGCACAGCAATGTGTAGTAATGCCTGTAAAACGTGAAGTTTAAATAAAGTCCACAAAACTGTCTCTCTACTGTCTGCCAGCTTACCTCAGCACTTTATTTACTGAATAGTTTGTCATTGAACATTATAAATTAGGTTCCTCATTCATACTGTTCACCAATCTATTCACTCCTATGAAAAAGTGAAGTGTAGCAGGCCACCTCAAGATTTGACAGTAAGACTTGTGACTGCAAATTCAAAATGGCAGCCAGGCCTCGCTTGAACTGAGGAGAAGCATCTTAATGTATATATCTGGTCAAAAAACATATTGAACAAGTTAGGCACTCTGCATGTGCTCTTGAAGCATTCCACTGGGCATACCTTTCTTTTTTAGTGTCATAGACAGAAAAATAACATTTTCCAATCATGATACTTCACATGGGACCCGTGAGTCACAGATTTAAAGCCGCTATCTTCAGTGTGCTCAAGCCATGCCCTCCCAGCCCCAGTAAAAGTCTTTCTAATCATGACATGTAACAAATATGCATTGAGTTGGTCTAAATCCAGTTCTGTGTTGTGACAGGGTATGCTTCTAACGCTTCTTCACTTTTCAGTTTTTGATTTATATATGAATACATGAAGCCATATCTGGCTTCTTGTTCTCTAAGTGTTATCAATAAATACAGACTAGTTGCCTAGTCCTATGGAAAGATTTTTTTTAACATCAGATAATGCTTATCAAATTACTTCCTGTTGTGTGATTAGCTATACTTGAAAAAGGGATAACAAAATCTCCCACCTTTAGCAATTTTATTTTTGATTGATGAAACAAGGCCCATGATACAACTTATTTTTGGAATGGTGTGATGTAATAAATATACTGTGAACCTCACTAGGATACAGAAAGAGCTGTGCCTTTTTTCAGCATCCATTTTTATGTTAGGACAGACATCAGCATTTCAATGCTTTTTAATAAATGACTTTCTTATTTTTTACATTTCAACATATGACTCCAGACTTGCACAAATACAAACTAAAATATTTATATTTAATATTAACATATATTAGAAAAATTGGGACATGTGTTAGCATTTAAATGAGGTAAATTAGGGCCTAAGGGACAGATTTAAGAGCCCCTAGCGCCACCTCACACCACATTAGCTTCATGTTTTGTACACTAATGTGGCCCAACGAGGCCAAAATTGCTACGTCAACTTTACAATGTGGTGCAATGCATGCATTGCCCCACTTTGCAACCCTCTGTGCTACATTATGCCTGTGCCAGGCATAATGTATGCAAAGGGTGAGTTCCCCTGTTAAGGAGGCAAAACAATGGTGCAAAGAAATCTATCAGATTTCTTTGCATAATTGTTTTCAGCACTTTTAATGCCTGCTCAGAGCAGGTGTTAAAAAGAAGCACAAAATTATTTAAAACGGGCCTCAATGGGCTTTGCAGGTGTAGCGTCAACATTTTTTTTTCGCTAATCCTGCAAATCTCCGAACTAGCATCAAAAATTCTGACGCTAATTCCCTAAGTACCGCCATGGTGTGCCATATCTTAGATACAGCGCACACATGGTGGTGTTAGCAGAGCGCTAAGGGGCGTAGGAAAAGTGGCGCTGCACTTGGTGCAGCGCCACTTTTCTTAAATCCAGCCCTAAGTCTTTGCCATAGAGGACTGAGTAGAGTAAGGTTAAGCCTTTGCCACAGTGACATGGATAAAGGAAAGGTTAGTATTTGCCATGGCGGCATGGGTAAATGAAGAGTATATCTGAGCCATGGAGGCATCAATAAAGGAAAGATAGAGGAAACAAGATAAACTGTAAAATGGCCTTTTTTGCTTGGGTATGAATATAGGTGCAGTAAGATCTGAGTTGAATCTATAACAAAATATCAGATTTCTTACACCTTTAAAGACCCATTGTTCAGGTTGAATGGTATTCGGTACCCAGGAATACCAGTGCCAGAATAGCCAGTATTCCTGCAGCTCTACTGTCTAATTCCAAATTGAGATGGCCAGGATGAGTAATAACTTGTTGGGGCCAGAATTTCCGGGATCTTTTCTGTGAGTTCACACCCAGTGATCCCAGAAAGCGGGTGGGCTAGTATGTCCCAAAGTGTGTAATTACTACAAAGTTACTTTTTAAAATGAAATGAAATTCGTCCCAAAGTATAGACAAAATTATTTTTTTAGATCAGGCTCGACAGTTCAGCTGTCTGCATGTCCTGTTGTTACCAATGCTTTTATATATATATAGAGTGGGCTTTTCTCAGAGTATCACTTCCTCATCTCCTATTATTGGTTGTTTGGGCCCGTATTTATACTTTTTTTGCGCCGCATTTGCGTCGTTTTTTGACGCAAAAACGGCGCAAACTTGCAAAATACCATTGTATTTTGTAGGTTTGCGCCGTTTTGCGTCAAAAAGCGGTGCAAATGCGGCGCTAAAAAAAGTATAAATACGGGCGACACTATTCCGCATCCTATTGAGTGCTTGCATTACAACGCATTACGAGATTTTTCACATTTCCAAAATACTCTAATTCATCACACACTTATTTGTTTTCTCGTAGGTGCATTACATACAGAAAGTAATATTTTTTGTTTTGTTTTTTTATGCTTCACTACAGCAGGCTTTTTTAAAATCCTTATTCAAGACTCAATATGCAAGCCAGGCATATTGGTTTTGCTAATGCTTGTTCACTTGTGATAGAGCGTTACGGACCTAATAAATTACCTGTATCTGAACGCTCTTGGGTCGATGAATCTTTTGACCAAGTGGGGCTCTCCTCACTCGAGAGTAATCAATTTAATCAAATCAATAATCAATAACGTACATAAGCAATACCCTGATCAACATAACACTTCACAATTAATCCAGAATACATTTCGACGAAACCATGACCTTTCGGTCATGAATAACCACACCAGTTTATTGCAAAGTTAGTGAATTTATTTCCCTATATTAACAAAGCTAGCACAATATAAACATGTCTCAACACCAAATGATATATGTAAATGAACATTAATAGCTGTCCATAACGACGAAACAGATGCAATCTATGCAGCATTTGAATAATAATGCATTCGATAATAGCAATGCAAACCACTAAAACTATAATCTGTAATGAGCTAATTGCATACATTGGTCAGCATAACAAGGTCTCAAATTGCATCGTGCGACAGATGAATCCTCATCTATCCTCAAATTAGCATCGGCATGTGGGACTTCATGCTAAAACAATTTAGCAACATTAATTTAGAAAACTCCTAACTAGGGCTCTTATCAAAAATCAGCAGTTGGTTACCTAAAAAGAACACAATGCAATTGTACAATTTCCTTTCATATTTACCAAATCCAATCAGCATTCAAGGAAGTCTTCATCTCACAGGTACCGGTTTCGATCAGCATGGGACGGGACAAAGGGGCAGGGTGGACGGGGCAATTGCCTCACATCGGCAAGATAAAAGGACAAACTACTACTTCATGCAAAAGGGGCAAATCAAAGTTAAAGTCTCTAGGGCGAGAATTACTAAAAGTCTCTTTCTCTCGATTAGAGAAAGCATCAAAGTCTCTTTCAAAATGGCGTTGCAGCAAGATGGGCCATAATAGCTGCAATGTCCTGCAAATGGCGGGCAAAGTCCGTAATGGCTGTAATGGCTACTTTCTTCTTGTGCACCTGGTTTAAATAGACAACAGTTCAAGTCCAGTAGGGTCTTCCATTGGAGGGTTCATAGGTTGGCTTCAAATTGTCCAATCAAAAACTACAGTTCACAAGCTTCTACCTAGGCATACATTATCCTTGGAGTCGGGAACGTAAGTTGCAACATATTTTACCAATTAACTCACTTTCAGAGCGTCCATTGTCTGCACCTGCAGCAAAGAAGAAGATGCCAGGCTGGCACGAAACCTTAAAGATAAGCATGTGAACGATCCCACTGGAAAAGTACAGCTTCAAGCAAGAATACACTTTTATTAGCACGTTGGAAAAATACGAGCATCTAAACCGTGAGACAGGCAACTAGGCCAAAGCCTCCACTAAAGTTATGCTAAGCTAAAACATTTCAAACAAGCAAATCATGGCACACGTTTACGATTATGTCAGATTCGTACAATTCTAATACAATACGTTATATAAAGCACGCTTATAAATGTTGGCAAACTACTCTGAGGGCACATTTGTCCCCGTACAATCTTTATTAGTTCGATTAAAGTCACACTCGATTATTGCTGCACTACGTTTAAGCGCTACTAAATGTAAAACCTTCATTTCTGCGTCATCAATCCCTCCTCTGATGACTACTTGTCATCACACAAAACCATTCCCACAAATTTTATTCCATTAAAATTCTGTCAGTTCTCTCTGCCTTTTAGTTCCCCTTGTTCTTGCTTTGTATTCTTCTGCCATTCTTTTCATCATTTTCTCTTCCTTCCTTCTTTTAATTCTTTCCATAATCATTATTATTCCCCTTTTTATTCCCCAAATTCCAAAGATGCAAATCAGTACTCTTAATATTCCCTGTATTATTTTTAATAATATTCCATTCCAAATGCCACCAAGCCAATTTCCCACTGACGCAATTCCCTTTCCAACTTTCTCCCAAACTCCTGGTTCTTTCAATTCCTTCAAGTCTGCACTCTCTTTCGTTAAATTTGCAAGCATTGTTTTAATTTTCACACTGTTGTCTGGAATATACGTACAACAGTGACGCGCACCAAGCATTTTGCAAACGCCGCCATCCTTTGCTAAAAGAATGTCTAGGGCAAGCCTGTTTTGAAGAGTCATAGCTCTTTCCGCTGCAAGTTCAGCATCTATCAGGATTATAGCACCTGAAAACTTTGTCAACATGTTATCCACTATAGTAGACAACTTTCTTATTTTGATGGAATTCAACACAACTCCCAATGAAGGAATCATGGCTCCAAATATATCTCCTACCACAGCAGCTGCGGTCTCTCTTTTCTGGATACGATGAGATCCAGGCGTCTTTGGAATCACCGATAGGTCATCCAGTTGATAAACCTTTGGGAACACTATACCCAAATAACATCTCCCCCACCATCCCTTGGGAAGACGATAATAGGCATTATGCCCACAAATGTAATATACACCCGGTATGACAGGGTCAAGTCCGTTCAGCATGAATGTCCATTTGGCCTTAAAGATAAACGTATGTTTGCATTCACTCGCTCCTACAAAAATGTTGTCATAATAAGATTCACCTCGATATATACAAAATTTCCCTACATGCCAAGCATCTAAAGCTATTCTCCCTTGTGTTTTTATTGCAGCAAAAGCATAATTATCTACTGAAGTCCTCTTATGTAGCTCCTTTTCTAATTTTGCATTAATTTGTGCCCTTCTATCATCTGTGCGATCTAAAAAGCTTATTTCTACTGCTGAGAGGGAGCAGGTAAGGTTCTCCCTATGAGCGTGAGCTGTTTCAAAAGGTTGCATTGGCTCGAAAAATTCCCTCATTATTTTAGCATCCCAATCCTTAGCAATCTGGCTTAGCTGCGTGATTATAGGAACATATGCAAAAGTAAAATCATAATTTGAGTAAAAATACTGTATGTTGGTTTGACCATAAAATCTAGAAGTTACTATACTACATGTAATCCCATATGTAAGAGGCATGTGGTGATAAGTCACCCCTTCCGTTACCGATGTCGGTATCTGTGTACACACATAACAATCTTTCGCATCCATAGTCTCAACATATTCTGTTAGCAAGCGATAGAAAACATTATACGAAAGCTCTTTCTTATCATGCAAGTGTCTCTCATCTAATTCTAGTCTTTTCAGTGCGGTTAGTTCAGTGACAGCAATAGGAGCAAAAGTAGAAGCATCAATTTTCTCATTCTCACCCTTACCACGCATTCCAAGCACTATTGCCATTATTATTAGTACACATGCAGTTATCAAGCCTATACACGCATATTTACAATATTTCATTCTACTGTTTTGTGTCATGATCTGTATAGAATCAGAGAGCTAGAAGCACCTAAAAAAAGAAACGATTTAGCAATTCAGTTACAAAGCTGAACGAGAGCAATGTTCACACAGTTTTCTTCAGGAGCCAAGTCACTTATCGGTTAGCAGCATTTGTCTCAATTCGGCATTCACTCAGTCTCTCCCTTTTTTTTTTTTTTTTTTTTTTTTTTTTTTTCAAAGTTCAATAACTCACTCTCTCTTAGCTAGCAACGTCGTCTCAAATCGGGTTTAAGAGTCAATCAGGTTTTCAAAGTCTTATCAAGTTAGCAAATGTCTCATCCGGTTTAGCAATGTCTCAGCTGGTTGTATCACGTTATATTATAGCAAGCAATGTTATTTACCAGCTTTTCAATCAACAGTGTCCATAAAACTTTTCTTTTCTATTGGTATCTCTTCTTCTTCGTTCTCGAGGCTAAGAGATACAAATTCGTCAGTCCAATCGTCATTGACTACATATGCCCATTCTGGACCGGAATATCTCCTGTTTGGTATCCTTTTCCTTTTCAATTTTGCCTCTCTCTTTGATTCTGCCTCACTGGTACTTTCCTCTTTGGTCAAGTCTTTTTCTTCACTTGATGTCGGTACCACGACAGACACTTCCTTTCTTTTCTCTTTCACTCTTGGCCCTTCACTGTCGTTCAACGTTTCTCTCGTTCTTACTTTTACTGGTGATATACTTGGTCTTTTCTTTGCACTGTGTCCACTTGATGGACCTGCGATCTCCCCTGAAGAAGTTTGAACAGTTTCATTCTGTTTTGCCTTGTCCCCTCCTTCTGGGAAGTCAATCAGGTTTTCCTTTTCTTTTTCTGTACCGTCTGCTTCTGGGAAAGCCCTCCTCTGATCAGGCTCTCCTGCTTCTTCACCTCTTTCGAGCCCTTTGTCACCGTTACTTTCGTCAGGCTCTTTGTCACTTTCAGCTGCTTCAGGCTCTTGGTTACCTTCAGCTGCTTCAGGCTCTTTGTTACCTTCAGCTTCTTCGTCGCTGTCTGAGGTTTCTCCTTGGTCTTCCCCAAGTGAATCGGCTGTTTCGTCCTCAGACAATATTTCTCTCTCCTCTATTTCTGCCTGTTCGCTTCTAGTTCTGTTTTGCTCTGTCTCCGCGCTCGGCACTTTGTTATCAGGAACTGGCAGCTTCAGCGCTTCAACTTCCTCATCTGTGGGACACAACACTTTCTTTGTGTGACTGGCGTGGATCCAGTTGGGAACTCCCGCGCACTTCACAGCGGTAGTTGTCGTCAGGATCACTTGGAAAGGGCCTTTCCAACGGGGTTCCAGACACGACTTCCTCACGTGCTTCTTTACCACGACCCAGTCACCTGCTTTCAGTGTGTGTCCTGGACCTTGGATCGGTGGCAAGGTGGTTGCTTCCACCTGGTGAGAGAAAGAGCGAACCACGTCAGCCAGACCCTTGCAGTAGTCTAACACCATATCATCTGTAATATTCAAAAGCGCGTTTGCGGGAACTGCAGGAAGTCTCATGGCCCTGCCCATGAGAATTTCGTGCGGGGACAATCCAGTCTTTCTGTCAGGGGTGTTTCTCATTGACATTAACACCAAAGGCAGTGCGTCAGGCCATTTCAAATTTGTCGATGCACATATTTTCGCCATTCTTGATTTCAGTGTACCATTCATTTGTTCCACCAGTCCTGAGGCTTCAGGGCGATAGCTACAATGCAGTTTTTGCTCAATGTTCAGCGCTGCGCAAAGTAACTTTATCACCTCGTTATTGAAGTGACTTCCCCTATCTGATTCTAAAGAGATCGGGAATCCGAAACGTGGTATCAACTCCCTCAACAATAGTTTTGCAACTGTAAGGCTGTCATTCCTACGTGTGGGGTATGCTTCAATCCAGTGACTAAAAATGCACACAATCACCAACACATACTTCAGACCTCCATGCACAGGCATCTCAATAAAGTCCATCTGCATTCTGCTGAACGGGCCGCCGGCCCTACAGATGTGGCTCACGTTCACAACCGTTCCCTTTCCTGGGTTCATCTGCTGACAAATGACACATCGATGGCAAACTGCTTCTGCAACTTGACGGAATCTGGGGTTAAACCAATCAGTTTTGAACAATCTTATCATGGCATCTCTCCCTAGGTGAGCTTGCCCATGATAGAACCGCGCTAGCTGCGATAAGAGACAATTTGGTAAGACAAATTTTCCCTCATTTGAAACCCATAACTCATCTGGTCTCTTTGTGCATTGTGCCTTAATCCAGGAAACTCTTTCATCCTCCCTGACGCTATTCTGTAATGCTTTTAGTTCATCCATTGTATCCACGACCTTCAAGGCAAATGCTTCAGCTGGTTCGAGCTCTGGCTCATTTATCGAATTCCATTCATCCCTGAGCAATATACAGTTCAAGGCACAAAATCTTGCGACCTGATCCGCATATGCATTTCCCAAGGAAACATAGTCCTGTCCTTTTGTATGAGCACTACACTTTACCACTGCAATTTCGGCTGGCATTTGAATGGCGTGTAACAATTCCCTTATTCTCTCCCCGTTTTTCACTGGGGACCCTGAAGAAGTCAGGAAACCTCTCTGTGACCATAGTTGCCCAAAGTCATGCACAATTCCAAACCCGTACTGACTATCAGTGTAAATGGTGACCTTCATCAATGCAGACAGTTGACATGCTCTTGTAAGGGCTACAAGCTCTGCTACTTGTGCAGAATAGACTCCTTGAAGCCAGGACGCTTCCAAGACACCTGTTACAGTACATACAGCATATCCTGCTTTCAATATTCCCAATGCATCTCTTAAACATGACCCATCAACAAAAACAATTTGGTCATTTTCATCAAGCTTAGTATCCTTGATGTCAGGTCGGGGTTTTGTGCAAAATTCAGTCACCTGAAGGCAGTCATGCTCGACGTCTTCAGCGTTCTCAATTTCAGCATTCTCACCAGGAAGCAAGGTTGCTGGATTCAACGTAGTGCACCTTTTCAGTTGCACATTCGGTGAGCCCAGAATTATTGTTTCATACCTTGTGAGTCTTGCTCCAGTCATGTGTTGCGTTCGGGAGCGGGTCAAAAGTATCTCAACTGAGTGAGGGACCATGACTGTTAATGGGTGTCCCATCACTATTCCTTCACTCTGAGTGAGGCTGATACCAACTGCTGCTATGGCGCGCAAACACCCTGGAAGTGCTGCTGCGACCGGATCCAAAGTAGCTGAAAAATACGCTACTGGTCTGTTTACGCCACCATGGGCTTGGGTCAAGACAGACAAAGAACATGCATCACGTTCATGACAAAACAATGTGAAAGGCTTTGTGTAATCAGGCATACCTAAAGCTGGAGCCCTGCACATGCATTCTTTCAACTCAATGAAAGCATCCATTTCATCTCCTTTCAGCTCAATTTCATCCAATGCATCCTTCTGGGTCAGTTTCAGTAAAGGCTTTGCTAGAGTTGAGAAGTTGGGAATCCACTGGCGACAGTAGCTCACCATTCCCAAAAACTTCCTCACCTCCCTCCTCGTCTTCGGTGGACTCATTTGAAGTACACTTGTTATTCTTTCCTTCATTATTCTCCGTGACCCTTTCTCTATTTGATGACCCAAGTATTTCACTTTCTTCTGACAGAACTGCAACTTTGAAGGAGACACCTTGTGTCCATTCCTTCCCAAATGGTTCAGTAGAGCAATGGTGTCGGCTGTGCAGCCATTTTCTGTTTTAGAGGCAATCAGTAAGTCATCAATGTACTGTACTAGGATTGACTCGAATGGCAGTTCTAACGCTTCCAAGTCTTTCTTTAGAATCTGATTGAAAATTGACGGTGACTCAGAAAACCCTTGAGGAATTCGACACCAACTGTAAACTCTGTCTAAGAATTTGAAACAAAAGAGAAATTGGCTGTCCTCATGAAGAGGCACCGAAAAGAATGCCTGTGACAAGTCGATGACTGAGAACCACTCAGCATCGCAAGGGACTTGAAACATTATCACAGCTGGATTCGGTACTACAGGGCAGCATTTGACTACGATGTCATTTATTTTCCTCAAGTCCTGCACAATTCGGACCTTTCCACTCGGCTTTATTAGTCCCATGATTGGTGAATTACATGGACTGCTCAACACTTCTTTCAGTACTCCCTGCTTTACAAACTCGTCAATCAGTTGGGCGACTTTCATGAGGGTGTCTTGTGCCATGTGGTATTGTGGGGTTTGGGGGAAAGTTACATTGGGTTTTACTGTCACTTTCACTGGTTCCACTCCTTTCACCAATCCCACCTCTTTTCCTGTCATATCCCACACTTCTTTTCCCACTGTTTCCCGTAATTCAGCTGGAATATCTTCTTCAGTTATCATCGGAAGAAGGTTAATCAGAGGATATTTTTCATTGACAATTTCCATCTCGTCCCCTTCTACACTGTCCTCTTCTTCCCCCTCACTGCTCGTCTGAATTCTAATTCCATCGTACGAACACATAATCGAACATCCCAATTTGCACAATAGGTCTCTCCCTAACAGTGCTATCGGGCTTGAGTCACATACCACACAATTATGTAACCCTTGATAGTTACCAATCCTGACTGGTATTGGATCTGTGATTGGGTTTATCAGGTATCTGTTTGCTACCCCCACCACTTGAACTGTTCTCCCTGAGAGGGGCAAATTTGGTACTTCAATGCTCCTAACAGTCGAACGTGTGGCTCCTGTGTCAACCAAGAATGAAACACGATGACCCATAACTCTTCCCTCCACATACGGGCCCTTTTGATCAACTTCCAAGGATGCTGCAAGCACACAATTTCCCTCCTCATCTGAACTTTCACTCTCCCATACATCGTTTATTCCATTCTCACTGTGTAATGGGAACTGTTGCACTGTGCCATTTGTACTCATCACCTGATTCGAGACCTGTGGAGGAACCATCACTTGCTGCTGACCCATTGGTGCCAAAGGTATTTGCATTTGCTGATTAGGTACCATTGGTAACTGCTGTTGCATTGGCTGCATTTGCGTCATCTGCATACGGGGCATCTGCATCTGCTGCGGCTGCATGGGCTGTAATCCCTGCAGCTGATTTATGGTCTGAAAATTTGGGTTTGGACCTCTCATTTTCGGTCCCCTCATTGTCTGGAATGCATTGACATCATTGTTTTGCTGACCAACACCTGTACCTTCCTGCACCATCATCG
The DNA here is from genome assembly GCF_031143425.1 of Pleurodeles waltl. Lineage (NCBI taxonomy): Eukaryota > Metazoa > Chordata > Amphibia > Caudata > Salamandridae > Pleurodeles > Pleurodeles waltl. The sequence continues at coordinate 830,274,761 of NC_090438.1, forward strand.
GGCACTCGCGTTTCCAATGTCCGACGATCCCGCACACGTGACACGGCATCACCTTTTTCATTGCCTGCACACCATTCGGAATCACAACAGTGTTCAAATCCGGACCATTACTCCCGAAACCTCCTCTGCCTCTGCCTCTCGCCTGTGGCTGAAACACCATATTTCCCTGCGGCTGCGGCTGCAGCTGCGGTACCTGCTGTTGGAACCCTTGCAACCGTTGCAACCCTGTCTGAGCTGCTTTAAGTTGCATCACCATCACTTTCTCTTTCAACCTTTTCTGTTTCACCTCAATTTCGTCGCTACAGTATTTCGCATAATTCAACACCTCATCAATAGGTTTCGACTGCCAACAAATCAAATGCGTCTTTATCATCTGACTTATCTCTGGTCTCAACCCTTCCACAAATCTAAACACAAAATGAAGCATGTCCTTCGCCTCTATTGTTTCCGTGCCACTGTAGTTCTTGAACGCCTTCAACAACCTCTCATAGTAACCATGAATTGACTCTTTAGCCTCTTGGGCAGTCCGATCAATCTTCTGCCAATCCACATTTTTCGCGGCAACCTTCGTCTTCAAATGCTCAATCACCTTATAGTACAAGCTCATCACCATAGGTGATGGTGCACCCGTATCCCTGTCTCTCTCTGGTTCACTTGTCGGCCAACCTACAGCCCTTTTGCATTCTTCCCACAAATCTGCCGGAACCACAATCTCAAAGAGGGTGTTCAGGTCTTCCCAAAGACATTTTGCAAGCTTCACAAACCTATCAGTCTGTTGATACCATTCGATCGGTTTCTCTCTCAGTTTGGGAAAATCATCCGTGAAAGACTGAATGTCGCTTCTGTGCCACGGTACATGTATTAATTTTCCCCCTGCTGTCTCCCTCATTGGTAACATGGCTATTGCATCACTACTCTGCGGTCTTTTCTCGTTGTGCTCTGGGACACTGTCTTTCTTCTTCTCCTTTTTCTTTGCCCACCTGCTCTCCCATTTGTCTAGGCACCTCCACACTTGTGCACTCTGCAGCAATTCTCTAAGGTGCGTTTTCATGCCTGCTGACCTCATGTGTTCAAAGTCTGTGGTCCCGAAATCCAATCTATAGCTCCTGCTCAAGTGTTTTGTCTTGTCTATCTCAACCCCATTTTTGTCAGCTATTTCTTGCAACCTTCTGTGTACCTTGTTCACTTCTCTCGTAATCCTGGGACATAGATACCTCAGCTCTTCTTCCGAGTAGGACTCTAACCTATTCACACCCATAGTCCCTTCTACCAATTCTTCTGCTTCCATGTTCAACCTTACCCTATTCAGGTAGTCTTCTCCCTTCCCACTGGCTGAGCTTTGTGTGGAATTTAGACTGTTGAACCACTGTGTTAGCTGTTGCGCATTCAACCCCATCAGTGTAGCGTTCACATCGACTGCCATTGATGGTTGTGGCAACTTTTCAGTGTTCGATGATAGCGGTATCATCAGTGGGGGACTCGACCTCACCACTGTTGACTGAGCACATATGGGACTAAACTCCATCGAGGACCCAGATCCGGTTGGCTGAGCCACTATCGGAGTTGTCTCTGGAGTGTTTTCTATGCACCTCCTTTCTATCCCACTCTGTACCACTAATCCTTGACCGCTCATACCTGAGTTAGGCTGACTGTACAAAGGTACCGGTGGACCTACAGTAATGGGTAGGGATATCGCATCCGGGTTCTGTCCATTCCCCAGGTTCTGAGGCATGTTCATTCCCACACTATGGGTCATCATTGCCGGCCTGCCCATCTGACTCCCCGTCATCTGAGCATGTGTGATCCCCCCCTGCATCTGCTTTTGAGGCATCAAAAACTGGGTTGATTCAGCTTGTGCCAATGTTGGGCTGTGACCATTCTGTACTCCCATTACGGTTGGATCTAGAATCATTCCCGTACCGTTGTCACTGCTGTAGTACCTTGGGACCTGCGGCTGATAATTTTCTGCAGTTTTCAATATAGGCACATCTGGATATATTCTCCTAACCTGCGGTATCTGCGGGGTGAACAGTAAACTCGGGTCCTTATATCCCGATGGCGTTTCTGAATTCGGAGTTTCATCATTCTGTACCGGTGCCGGAGGGGCAGAACTGGTACTTGGACCTTGTCCACTCTCTGCATAAGGTGGTGGACGGTCATTCAGTAATTGCATGATGAACTCCTCATCCTCTAACTCGTCTTCCTCTCTATCTTTGGAACACCTCCTGTCTGTCTTACAAGTAGCTTTCTTACCTGTCGCCTCTTCTTCCTTTGCAATTGCGGGAAACAATTTTATCCCCTGCAATATATCTGACCTCCACACCTTCTGTGCATTGTCCCACCTAGCGTCCGCTAGTGTCTTTTCTACCTTCCTTATCCTGGTCTCGAACTTCTTCTGCTGTTGCTGTCTGGCCATTAGTTCCCAAATCGCTAGAGCCTCAAACTGTGCTGGCCTCGGAGGTACCTTCATGTCGTACATCGCGAATCTCAAATTCTCTAGGATCCTTATATTGAATGTCCCATGGATCGGGAACGCTACGCTCCCATGTTTCTCTGTCAGCTTGTGCCATTGCTTTAGCCAAAGGCACGGTGCTACCCCCTTTTCCTCCATAACAATGTAAGCTGGTGTACCTTCGGGTGGCGTCTCCTCTCCTACGCTCGCTTTAATGTAAGACTCCCCCTTCATCGCACTCTTTAATGCTTTCAAAAATTTCATTTTCTCGACTTTTATTTCACAAAATTTGTAATCAATAAGTGACTTTAATTCCCGGAATACTCTTCGCTTGCCTTTCCCCTTCCAATCGAGCCCCACGGACTGCGTCCAATCCGTGCGCGACCCTTCTCTGCAACCAACCTATCCCAGCGCGGCTCCTAGTGACGTCACACACACTGCGGCTGACAAAGCCTCGCGGCTTATCCTCCTTCACTCAGCTCCTCTCGTAACAACTTCTAGCATGTATCGCGAGCAACCAAATAATAATAAAACAGATCTGTCGGTTTACTACAGGAAGGGTAACACAATCGCTTCAGGACCTTAGGGATTTTTCACTAGCCTCAGCAGTTATTCCATCTTTCTCGGTCCCCACTTTCGCAAGCAAATCTGACCCGCAGATTCTGCTCTCAACTTGTCAATGATCTATTCTAGTGCACTTAGAATTTGTCAAAGCCCGAAGTCGAAGTTTCTTTCACTCCCTTAACACACGTACCGACTCGTTGACCACGCCCGGTCAACCTATTAAACCGACCAGACCACAACATAAAACAAGTGTCTCATACACTTTTCAACATACTCCGGAGTCTCTTGACCTCGCAGGGCCCGTCTCAACAACAACAACCACGTGGACCTTTTTCTGCACAAAGCGCCACATGCACATGAAGTTCGACGACTTCCCTACTCTCACACTCGGAGTCGCACCTCCGCTATTTTCTATGAAGTTCGACGACTTCTCTACTCCTACACCCGGAGTCGCACCTCCGCTATTCTCTAAAATCCTCGCAACCTTTTCACACAATCTGCGGCAATAAGCTGTGCAAGCGCAAAATCCTAACTTCACTCATACCGTCACTAGTACCACCAACGCCAATTCCACACCACCATTCTCTCCATTCGCAAGCTCCGAGATCCCGGGAAAGTCGCGGGGGACTTAGCCCATCATCATTCTCTCAATCTGTTTTACCCAAGAAAAATCGAATTCAAACTTGTCGAGTGGGGTCCCAAAGGGCGAAACCGTTAATTCAACACCATATACTTTAAGAGTGAGGGGTCCCAAAGGGCGAAACCGTCCTCTGCTACCATCTACTGATAGAGCGTTACGGACCTAATAAATTACCTGTATCTGAACGCTCTTGGGTCGATGAATCTTTTGACCAAGTGGGGCTCTCCTCACTCGAGAGTAATCAATTTAATCAAATCAATAATCAATAACGTACATAAGCAATACCCTGATCAACATAACACTTCACAATTAATCCAGAATACATTTCGACGAAACCATGACCTTTCGGTCATGAATAACCACACCAGTTTATTGCAAAGTTAGTGAATTTATTTCCCTATATTAACAAAGCTAGCACAATATAAACATGTCTCAACACCAAATGATATATGTAAATGAACATTAATAGCTGTCCATAACGACGAAACAGATGCAATCTATGCAGCATTTGAATAATAATGCATTCGATAATAGCAATGCAAACCACTAAAACTATCATCTGTAATGAGCTAATTGCATACATTGGTGAGCATAACAAGGTCTCAAATTGCATCGTGCGACAGATGAATCCTCATCTATCCTCAAATTAGCATCGGCATGTGGGACTTCATGCTAAAACAATTTAGCAACATTAATTTAGAAAACTCCTAACTAGGGCTCTTATCAAAAATCAGCAGTTGGTTACCTAAAAAGAACACAATGCAATTGTACAATTTCCTTTCATATTTACCAAATCCAATCAGCATTCAAGGAAGTCTTCATCTCACAGGTACCGGTTTCGATCAGCATGGGACGGGACAAAGGGGCAGGGTGGACGGGCAATTGCCTCACATCGGCAAGATAAAAGGACAAACTACTACTTCATGCAAAAGGGGCAAATCAAAGTTAAAGTCTCTAGGGCGAGAATTACTTAAAGTCTCTTTCTCTCGATTAGAGAAAGCATCAAAGTCTCTTTCAAAATGGCGTCGCAGCAAGATGGGCCATAATAGCTGCAATGTCCTGCAAATGGCGGCCAAAGTCCGTAATGGCTGTAATGGCTACTTTCTTCTTGTGCACCTGGTTTAAATAGACAACAGTTCAAGTCCAGTAGGGTCTTCCATTGGAGTGTTCATAGGTTGGCTTCAAATTGTCCAATCAAAAACTACAGTTCACAAGCTTCTACCTAGGCATACATTATCCTTGGAGTCGGGAACGTAAGTTGCAACATATTTTACCAATTAACTCACTTTCAGAGCGTCCATTGTCTGCACCTGCAGATTGACCTTGGAGCAAAGAAGAAGATGCCAGGCTGGCACGAAACCTTAAAGATAAGCATGTGAACGATCCCACTGGAAAAGTACAGCTTCAAGCAAGAATACACTTTTATTAGCACGTTGGAAAAATACGAGCATCTAAACCGTGAGACAGGCAACTAGGCCAAAGCCTCCACTAAAGTTATGCTAAGCTAAAACATTTCAAACAAGCAAATCATGGCACAGGTTTACGATTATGTCAGATTCGTACAATTCTAATACAATACGTTATATAAAGCACGCTTATAAATGTTGGCAAACTACTCTGAGGGCACATTTGTCCCCGTACAATCTTTATTAGTTCGATTAAAGTCACACTCGATTATTGCTGCACTACGTTTAAGCGCTAATAAATGTAAAACCTTCATTTCTGCGTCATCACTTGGAAGATATAGCTATTAAGTGGTTTCAGTTTAACCAATAAAACGTTTGAACAAAACCCGTTTACGGTAACTCCTTGTTCTTCATTCAGACTGTTTTCCTCGTTGTTTGCAGGACAAGTATCTGCTTGCTGTCTGAAAATTCAAATCTGAGTTGGACAGCTGAATGTGCACGATTTACCAAAATGAAGGGACACATAATTCCACTCAAATGCTGACTTTCGTTTTTCGATTTAGTTATTGGACATTTCCTCCTTTAATACATAGAAAAACTTGTAAAAAAAAAAGAAAAGAGAAATGTATCAACAGCTTGTGAAAGATGAGCATATTGATTTGTGTATGTTGGTAGTAAATTAAAAACGATCCTAAAACATGAAAAATCATAATTCCTGACTTCTATTTCTTCAGCTGAAGAAAATATATGTAGAAAAAACACAACATCAGTGAAACACAAATTGAAATGCCTAAAACATGAACACCATAAGACCGGGAAATGTAGTTATACCCTAGGAAATTGCACCGGGAAGTAAGGATGATGGTGTAAGCCTTGGGGCATGCCCCACTATGCTTTACCACAAGCAGAACAAATGCTTGACATTTGAAAGCGTTCAGCTTGCTTTGAAAGGCACAATGACCGTAAAGAATGTGAATTGGTTCCTGAAAGGGTCAAATTGTTTGCTCTGAAAACAACTGGCTGACAGCATACTTCCATACCTACTGTACTGTTTTTGATAAGATCAAAAATGCTTTGAACCAGTGTTACACAGCTGGGCCAAAATGGAGTATGTGCTGGTATACGATAAAAGGCAACATTACCATGTTTCTCTAAATTGGCTGTTGATTCCCACATGAGGGAGAGCGTGCTTTTAGTCTGCTAGGAGACGTTAAGGGCCATATTTATACTCCGTTTGCGCCGAAATTGCGTCGTTTTTTTTGACGCAATTTCGACGCAAAACTAACGCCAACTAACGCCATATTTATACTATGGCGTTAGAGGCGAATAGCGCCAAAGTTTCCGGAATGTGCGTCATTTTTTAGCGTGAACCCCTTCCTTGCGTTAATGATATGCAAGGGAGGCGTTCCCGTCTAAAAAATGACTCCCAGGCCTTTACGTGGTATTTATACTCCCGGGCAAAAGAGACGCCCGGGAGTTGGCGTGGCAAAAAACGGCGCATTTGCGCCACTTTTTAACGCCTGCTCAGGGCAGGCGTTAAGGGGCCTGTGGGCTCAAAATGAGCCCACAGGTGCCCTCCCATGCCCCCAGGGACCCCCCCTGCCACCCTTGCCCACCCCAGGAGGACCCCCAAGGATGGAGGGACCCACCCCAGGGACATTCAGGTAAGTTCAGGTAAGTATAATTTTTTATTTTTTATATTTTTTTTTGGTGGCATAGGGGGGCCTTATTTGTGCCCCCCTACATGCCACTATGCCCAATGACCATGCCCAGGGGACAGAAGTCCCCTGGGCATGGCCATTGGGCAAGGGGGCATGACTCCTATCTTTACAATGATAGGAGTCATGTTGATGGGGGATGGGCGTCGTTAAAAAATGGCGCAAGTCGGGTTAAGACGATTTTTTCGACGTAACCTGACTTGCCCCATTTTAAGACGCCCATGCGCCATTTTCCCCCTACGCCGGCGCTGTCTGGTCTACGTGGTTTTTTCCCACGCAAACCAGGCAGCGCCGGTCTGATTGCGCCGTCTAACGCCATTCCATAAATACGGCGCCCGCATGGCGCTTCAGAATGGCGTTAGACGGCGCAAAACTTTTTGACGCTAAACTGCGTTAGCGCAGTTTAGCGTCAAAAAGTATAAATATGGGCCTAAATACTGAGAAACGTCACCTTCCCAGGAAATTGTCTTACCAGAAAGTAAACATCACTGTCCAGAATTGTAGCCTGTTTAATGGTCTTCAATTCAATAAGGGGCCCATTCATAATTGGAGGTAGAGATACCACGCCCGGAGTTACTCATTCTGGTCAGCAACTCCACCCCAGTAATCGGGCATCACGAGTTTCAAGGCCCGAAATGGAGTATAGCATACAGGACCCAGAATTACCATGTCTATTATCTTATAAGATTCCCAATTCCACTGCCTTTTCCTTGCACCTTCAACAACTTATTGCAGCAGGTGGAGATGTGCATGGAAAACTGGTTTTCTCGCACCCGGTAAAACTTGGATTCATGCGGGTGGTATTTCCTGCAGCGCTACGGCTCCTAGACAAATTTGGAATTGGTCCATCTGTCGTTTTTGGTCCTGGTAACAGGCAACAATGTGCCTGTTTTCAAGTACTTCTTCATAACATTATGAGATTAGTTAAATTATTATTATAAATCCAAACCTAAAGAATTTGGAGAAAAATGCAAGACACAGGAGGCCTGATTAGTGTCCCTGGTTGACCACAATAATTATCACACCAAAAACAATCTGACATGGAAGTGTTCGGAATCTGTCTGGCGAGATGATGATAATCTATTTGGATTCTCCAGATTAACATGTAGATTTGGGTGATTATCGCTCTAAAATCTGAATGCCTCGATAAATAATGGATTATTTTTTCCCTGTGAAATTCCAGCAAATTGTACCTCCCAAACTTTAATGGAGACGGTAACCATAGATTAACACCGATGCAAAAGTATAATGGAAAGACTAGAAGAGAGAAGTGTGAAAATAGAGTTCTATTAAAACTGCCTTTTAACAAAAAGATGGACTGTTCCAATTCACTGAAAAGCTATGGCGAAACAAAGCTAGCTGGGCTCAGAGCTGGGTTAGGTGCTTGTTTATTTATATCATTGTGATCCTTTAATAAAACGCTTATGAAGCAAATTTGTGTGGCTGAGGGCATACAAATTATACCATCAGCAGCAGTTATCACTTCAAGTAAAGTAAATACCAGAAACATGCATTTTTTCCTGCAGACTATGTTAAAACAAATGTTGGTAGCAAGAGCTGTGGGTAGCACAATTTTAACTGTGTTGAAAAACGTGTAGCCTGTTTCAAAATGTCATCTGATAAATCTGTCAACAATGATAAAGATCAAATCAGGAATAAACTCAATTGGGAAATTTAGCTTAGTAGGTCAGAAGTGAAAATTCACATCCTGAACATATTGTTCCGAGAGTGACAAAAGCAATGACGCTTCACTCAGCTCGGAGAAAGGAATGAATGTCAGTGAGTAGATGGAGAACTTGATAACTGATTGCGTTAAACTGGTAGGAAAAAAACACAAAACTGCTCACTGAGAAACAGAAATGTTCATACAGGCAATAACCAAGACCTAATTTCCGTTATAAAATAAAACGGAAAGACTATTGCCCACTGGGAGTAGGTTTACAAATTTTAAAGTGAAACCGGACCAATGGGGTTATTTTTGCGTTTGTGGCAATTGGTCTCGTCTGTCACTGGTCACTGTCTCATTCAGGGCGCCAGCCTGCATAGCTATGGTTAACATGCAGTCAATCAGATGTGGTATCCTCCAAGAGTGCAGCCAATGTCTGTGCCATCGCTCCCTAGGAAAGCAGATCAGATGGCACCTTCTCATCCCATCTCGCCTGTCGCATATGTGCCTCCTCAGCTCCCACCCACTCCAGCAAGTCTTTTCCCCAGGCATGAATCATGGGGGGGTCTAGAACTCAACTAACCAATCACAATTCGCCTCTTAGCCACTATAAGCCCCAGCACCATGAACCTCCTGCTTAGCTTCTTCTTGGCATTTTCTGGCAGTAATGTAGGCAGATGTTGTTTGAGTTTACAAGTGACATCCCATCCCATAACTGATTTGTTGTGGCCCAGTACCCCCGCCCAATAGATTGTAATAACCAAACAATGCCACATGATATGAAAACAAAATGAGCTTCTGTATAACCACATCTAGCGCATGTGGGAGTTCTTTCACGGTAAGTAGTCTGCAGTCTCTTCATAGAGGAATAAGTTAGGTGGACATAGTTATATTGTATCAGTTCAGAATGATTTTTTTATGGAAACCCCAAGTACAGCATTGTGAATTTTACTCCATTCCTTACACGTAATGGGCTCTTCGCAAGCCTGTTTCCCTGTCTCTTCCAATTGGAGCCGCTCTAACCGTCAATCTGCTTGCAAAGCCCAATACAGGTGTGTTACCTGTTTACGACACCCAGTTAAGGAAAGCATTGTAGCAATGGTCTGTGTGGGCTCTGGGACCTTTGGGAACCAATAGCCACAACTGCCTGGCAGTTGCACCTATTTTCTCATACTGTAAAAATTGTCCTTGTCCAAGTCCAAACCACTGAAAGGGGTCCTCTATAGTTGTAAAGTGCCCCCCTCTCTCCATCTATCTGTCGACATCGTCTGGGCTATTAGGCAGACTCACTATCCACAGATGTAGGTCCGGGGCACGCAACACCACTGTAGTGTACTCCACACTGGCCTCTCCCAGAGTCAACATAAGAGCCGGATCACATGGGGTAGCGTATCAGGGATACTTCTGCCCCTCATCAGCAGCACACCTAGTTGGTGTCCATCGTGTGTGCCAGCAAAGAGTGGTCTCTCCCAATTATTCTTGCCATCTAACCTGTGGATTGCATGTTGGAGATGGGCTGCCATTCCCTTTTGAGTGTGGCCAATCAAATCCTACAATGTTTCCCTGCCCACAGGAGCTGCACCAGAAGACTATCCAGTTCTCTAAAAAACAGGTGGGGAATCTCATACCTGGCTCCCTGCAGGACATACAAACATCTGGACAGTACAACCATTTTAATAAGGCCTATCTTACCTATAGGGTCAACTTCAGTGAGTTCCAGAACTTTACGACGGGTGGAGATTGTGGATTACGCAGCCCAGATTTAAATCACATCTGTTGGACCCCATGTGTTACATAAATATTAAAATATCTGACATTATCCCTCTTCCACAGAGTACCCATCTCTGGCATTTGGTTCACTGGTAATTTCCCCAGGGTTAATTTGGTATTAATAATTTGAAGCCCTGAGTATTCACCAAATTCTTGAATGAAGTTTAGAAGGATCGGGATGACATGTCAGGTTCATGAAAGTAAATTATTACGTCATCTGCATAAAGCAAGACTGTGTGTTCCATATGGCCCACTCATATGCATCAACCCCATAGTGTTTGCTGGAGATGACACACCAGGGGCTCCATCACAAGGGCGAATATCAGGGGTGACAATGGGCACCCCTGCCGTGTGTCCCATTGTAGGAAAATCTTGGACGGGACATATTGGCCAGTCTGCAATCTTCCGACTGGGCACTCAAACAATAGTTTAACCCACTTTATATAGTTGTGGCCCCTCCCTGCAGTATCTAACACCTGCCAGACATAGTCCCAGCTGACTGAGTCAAATGCTTGCTCTATATCTAGAAAAGCAAGTGCGCAGAGGTAGTCTGCTAGTTCGGGGGCATGGAGGACATGTGTCAGACTTCGAATACTACCCAGGGTGTTCAGACGGAGATAGAACCTGACTGATCCATATGAATCAGGCATGGTAGCTAGGCCAGTAATCGTGCACCAGTGAGTGACTAATGAGTTTCTGGTCTAGGTTTACATAGATAGTGGGCGGTAAGAGCTCACCTCATGGGGTCTTTTCCAGGTTTTGGGATCAGTACAATGAGGGCCTCCATCATTGTGCCCAGCAGCATCCTCTCTCCAGTGTCTCCATGTATACTGGTTGAGGTTTATATATCAGGGTTCCCGAGAAAGTCTTATACAACTCTGCCAGTAGACCATCCCCCAAGATGCAGCTTTCAATGATTCACCTGCTCCCAATAATTCTTGTTGGCCATCGAGGCTCCCAGTGTCTCATGGTCTTCCAATATTAGTCATGTCAGCTATAGTACCTTAAAATAATCAGTAAGTGATTAGTGAGTGCAAGTCTCTACTGTGTGGCTCTGTGTACACACCCCTTAAATGGTCTGCAAGTACTGTACTTATTGCCTACTATGTAGTGACAGTTTGGCCCGTATGATGTTTTAGCACCAGTATAGGCTGGGCCAAGGTCTCCAACCGTACTAGTCAAGTCAGTGCCCTGTCCTAGCCCCTTCTATGTATATTCTCCAGTGACTAGTAAGTCGCACACGCTTGTCCAATTGATTCCACAGTGCACATACCTGCTGTCACTGACCGTCCCATTCAGCCAGTGCCCCCCCAGGTGTCAGACAGTGCCTGCTCTAGAGTTGCCAGCACCGCCTCACTCTGCTTCACTTTCCTCTCCAATGTTTGGTGAATACCGACTGTCATCACAATGCACACACCCCAAAGGACCACCTTCATGGTATCCCACTCTATGGACCTACTGCCCATACTTTCCTAGTTAGTGTCAAAATAGTGGTCTATGGCAGCCATTAATGTATTGAGGAAAACTCGGTCCGTCAGTGTCTCCACCCGGAGTCACCACAGTGGTACCTTAGGCGGTGTCCGGAGAAGTGAGTACATAAGCTGCTTGGCGAGTGTTCAGAGATGTAGTGTCCTAAATAGGTCATATCTATTGCATGCTGTAGTGCTGTGGATTCTATAAAAAAGTAAGCAAGCCTGCTATGTGTGCCCAGCGTGGGGGTATATCATGAATATGTACGTGTGTGCGGGTGCTGCACTCACCCAATGTCAACCATTCCCACACCCACCCGTACCTTGTGCAAGGGCCAACGTCATTCGGTTTAGTGACAGCGTGGGGGGAACTATTTATCGAACTGTCCATCACACAATTGAAGTCTCCTGCCATGATCACTCCTGCCTCATGATGATTTCGCACAATCACCATCATCGATATTTAGTGCATAAACATTTGTTAAGCAAAGTTCATGGCCATCTAGTGCACCTGCTAGAATGACGTATCTCCCATCCGTGTCTACCTGCAAATGAAACTTCAGCAATTGTACCCCCGGGGCAACCCAAGTGAAGGACCCTCTTGCATATCCAGAGTAGGATGTGGCATAAACCTGCCCCTGCAACCTTCTCTTCAAATATTTGATACAATCCCCCAGACATGTGTCTCTTGAAGAAAGGCCACATTCACCCCATATCTCCTGAGGAAAGCATATACCTTATTTCTTTTCTCAGCTTTATTTAGTCCTTTCACGTTCTATGTGAGCAATTTGTATTTGGCCACTTTGTCCATCATAATGGACTTATATACAAAGATCCGTGTCTCCCTAAGTCCGGCAGTAGGCTGCATTTTATCTTGCAGCACCAACAAGCAGTGGAAGCTCCCCAACTAAACAACATAACTGAATGCAACATTCCCCAATCGGTTATCCCCCTTGAGCGTTCCCTAAGCAGAGCGTCCAGAACCCCCTTGACTTAACCCATGGCCATTGGGGACCCAATCCCGCCATAGTCGCCCAACCATCTTATCCCCAACTAAATTGCAAGACCTGGAGAGGTTCTCAGCAATCCAGAGAAGGCAGGGCTCTCGACCTCTACCTTCCATGAAGCCAAAAGAAACGTTTAACAGTATTATCTCACACTGGTCTAGAATTACTAGTAGTAAAAAGAAAGGAGCACTAGCAAGCAAAGGGCAGTGTCTGAACCCCCATGTGTAAAACAAATGAAACAGTTTTTTTTTAACCTGGCGTCCAGTGCAAACCCATTTTTTACAGCCGGTTTCACGTTTTCACCCTACATTAGTGATATCACTCAATGGGTCAGGTACCACGCACAGTTGGGAAAAGAGTTCTGGGTTATCAAGTCAGGCAAATCATTTTACAATGTCCCATATGGGCACACCAGGATGCGTCAACTCCCTTCACCATTAGCAGTATCAGTAAGGTTCTTCAACGTCACTTTGTTTCTGTCGGAGCAGCTCACTCCCACCATTTTGGTTCTCGCCACTCCAGCGTCTGACGTTCTCCACCTAAGCCCAAAGTCGCAAACCAGTCCACCACCACCTGGGGCGATTCATAGAATTGAACCATGCCATCATATTGGATTCTGAGTTTAGCCAGAAACATGACACTGTACTTGATGTTATGCTCGTGTAGCAATTTTCTAATTGGCAATTTGTTTTTCAGAGATCCTAAAAACTTTGTATATAGTCAGGAAAATTAGTATTTGTTCTTGAATCTTGGGGGGCTATGTGTGCATACATGTTGGAAGATCACGTTCCAATCCCAATAATTGACCAAGCTGGCTATTAGTGACGTTTGGGGGGGGGGTAGGTGAACTTGGCTGTGGTGCAGCTGGCAAGCATCGATCATAATTGATAAATCGTGAAAAATTTGAAGAGACACTGTTGTGGAATTGTATTGAAAATCCATTCCTCAAGGAAAAGCTCCACAGAGAGACCTTCTGCCCACTCTAGAAATCCTATGAGGCATATGTTGTTTCATCTAGAACACTCCTCTCTGTATTCTACATGTTCCTCCATCTGTGTTGCACTACACTTGAGTCCAGCCTCAGTGGCCTGAAGTGATTTGATTTACTTTTTAAGGGTCATGATGTTGTCCTCAGTGTTTGTAACTTGTTCTGCCACTTTCCCTAGGTCTAAACGTAGCTGGTTGACATCAATAGCTATTGTATGCACCTTAGACTCCAATGCAGCTTTGGTGCCCTGTATAGCTGCTAGGATTTTGGCTGTAGCCAAAGTATGAGTTCCAGGCACTGGTTCCGGTCATTCCCCCTGCATCGGTCCCTGCAGTCCCTGCCATGGGACAGTATATTGATCAAATTTATTTGACTATGCAGCCTTAGGTCCTTTGTCTTTTCCCATTGCACATGCAGCTCAACAGCAGCAACGTCAAGTAGTGTCCTCATTCTCACCAGGGGAGCAATCGGTCAATGTGAGAGGGGGCTCCAATAACATAGGGCATTCACGTACCACCAAGTAACTCTCGGCAGGGAGTCCAGTGAGATCTGTATTGATTATGACTCACCAACAGGGGAACAGCCCATGCCACTTACTTTCGTTGCCCACTAGGGACATCTGTGGCCCAATTCTTGAGGGTCTAGTTCAGATGGCTAGTGGGGGCCAGGTGGTACACACTATGCCACCTACAGCCATCCAAAGAAGAAGCAGTAGTGTCTTGGCGCTACCCCCATGTGGCTTCTAGTCCAATACAGTCTGGGCATGTAGGAGCAATGGCAAAGTCTTCCATGCAAGTCTCTCACCTCCACGGTCTAACAGTTATTGGCATAGGCAGCTGCTCAGCATAGTGCCTTAGCAGTGGCAGAGGTAATAAAGAAAGAGCAAGTATGCCAGACACTTCCAGTGTGAAGAAATTCAGGGGCCCTTTGCATCATCAATTTGAGCTTGTGAGTCCAGAAACACCATTTCACTTCCCCTGTGGCCACACACCAGAAAATATGCCTAAATGGACTCAGGCTGCCTGCACTCTGAGCTGTGTCTTCCGCTTCTCCTCAGCGCTGCAGCCAGTCATGTCAGGTGCCCAGTGGCCCAAGTGGCACAGGCCAGCGTTCTCTCCCTTGCTGTGTTCACAGGCACTACACTGCTGCCCAGTCATGCAGAGAAGCCCCCTGCGGGGGAGCCCACCCTGCAGCTTCCACACCAGTCTCGGACAGTGGGCCCCACTCACTTTTGTAGCTGTAGGGTGCACCAGCTGCCCCCCTCCAGTGCAGGCTCAGCACTCACCTCACTGTGCCCACTGTGTCTTCTCCTCAAGTTCCAAATACCTTTGGCTGCAGGGCCTCACCAGAACCAGCCCAGGTGGCAGAACTGTCAGTCACTCCACAGGGTTCGTGGAACCACGGTCTGCTCTTCTCTCTTCTGGACAGACTCCCAAATATAGGTGTGGCAGAGGCTCAGGGCATCAGTCCTCTGCAGTCCAGAGCCCCAGTTCCCACTCACTGTGGCTTCACACTGCTTTATAACACCTCGGGTGCTAGCCTAGTCTAAATAGTGGAACCTCTGTTGAGCTCCCGTGCCTTGCTTTGTGCAATCACTCACTGCCAGGGTACGCAGTCTCTCATCGCACAGCTAAGTTCTGCACCAGTTTGTCTGTTACAGGTCAATTTTAAAATCCTGCTCGCCTGATGGGAAAGAAGCAGTGCGCTTCCCCTGGGTGAAACAGTTATCTTAGGCTTCGGAATCCTTCACAAATGAAGTCACGGTCGCCTCCTGACCACCTCAGTATCGTTGGTCGCTATTTTGGAGAGCCATCCCTCACCGTCAGGCCTGTGCGGGAGTCCTACACTACTCCTCACTGTGTCTCGCTTCAGCACAGGTCATTATTGGGACAGCCCCACCATCCCAGGTTGGGCACCTGCACCACAGGGTTACAGCAATACTGATCAGCCTCCGTCACCTCTTCCTCTAGCACTGCCATGCCAGCCAAGGCTGCAACTTCTCCATCCCCAATTCAAGGGCAGATCTCACCTTTCTAATCGCTGATACGTCCACTAGTCGACTCAACATTATCCCAATTGAATAGGGTTGCAGGAGCCAACGTTTATAGGATCGCAACCAATGTAAAAATGCAAGATGCTGTAGGAATATGTTCTCCACGATGGGAGCAGCAGTAAGGCAATTCTAGTGGGCCATCTTGGCTAGCCACATCCCACCAAGCTACTGAAAAGGAGTCTGGCAAGGACTGGTGGCAGCATAGACAAAGTAAACAGAATACTGGGTACAGAGCTGTGCAGGATCACACAGGGAGATAGAGGGAAAAAGTGATCCAATTGGAAAGGTCTACAGAAGGAACTAAAAAAGTCAAAATTCAGAAAGAACAGTCACTCAGTAGGCTATTCTGCACCCAGGACATGAAAGATATGTATATATTAACATTAACAATAGAGGGAATATGGGCTAAAGCCCTCAGGAGCTCCACATGGTAAGACTAAAGCTCAGTAACTTCCTCACCTATCTCACCTATAGTTGCTGTTACAGATACTTACTACAAATGCCCACATATGGGATAGTCATGCAAAGGCAGGGTCTGTGGAGTTGATACCTATGATGATGTAATAAAAGCAACATATAGGCAATACTCATAGTGGACAAGAAACACCACCTAACTAGTCACATGTGCTCATGAATTCTGGCGATCAAACTGGAACACGCAAGGAGGTAGCAGCAAGGGTTGACAACTAAAATACACAGACACGATAGACAAGGAGAAAACCACACAGGGGAAATGAGAGCTAAGACAGCAGGAGGAGGAAGGTAGCAAATTAGAAACTGGGACTAAGGTTCTTTTCCTGCAGGCACATCCACTATCCCGGGGAGTGTCTGTCCATTTTCATTTGTAAAAGAGGACATTTTCATGTCTGAGTCCAGTGACTTAAAATTCCCCCTAAGTTGCAGATGAGCACCAATATTCTTGGAACTATTAAGTGTTCTTTCTGAGTTATGTTGCTGTCTCCACTTTGTTGAAACCCCTAAATATCAGCACACAGGAGAATAATTAGTCCCACTCAACTGGAAATGTGCCATTAGTGCCATTAGTCTTCAATCAAATCAGGAACACATGGGGGGTGCACCAGATAATCCGTTTGTCACTTATGTGTAGAAAATGCAGGAATATGCAAACCACTGCCATCCACGTGGACAGATAGGAAATAATATGTGTCATTCAATCATCTCTACCGACAGCCTGCCCTGCAAGGAAATTAGGATGTCTGGGGTAATCCTGCTTCTCCTGAAATCTCTGTTGGTTTCTATCACTTTTCTTAGATAGCAGACCTATACGTAGGTGAAGAAAATGAAATTGAATGAGCCAGTGTGGGCACTAACCCTTTTAACTAGTTCCCAAGCACTCTCCTACATCCTACAGAGAGTCTGGGATGAAGGCTGGTCTGGGTGTTTGTCTGGTGTGATCTACTGCATTGACAGCAGAAGACTATGAGCCACTCTGCAATCCAAGTACCTGATCCCCAGCTCCGTTAATCCTTCCAGAGATGGAAATCAGCAGTAACAGTAGAAGAAATCCAGTGAGATGATCTTTCCCCAAATTTTGAAGAGGTGGCACTGGGTGTGAGACCTTGGCTACGCCTATGCTCAGGCACTTACCTACTTCACAACTTCCTGCCTGAAGACATGGCATCTCTGTTTCATTGCCTCACTTTCTGGTTCTGTTTTCACATCTACCTGCAGCTGACTTCACATTCTTTTCTTTTGTTGTGATCCATTGCTGAGTCATCATTGACAGGAAATGAGTGAGAGACCAAGGGGCATATTTATACTCCGTTTGCGCTGAAATTGCGTCGTTTTTTTTTACGCAATTTCAACGCAAAACTAACTCCATATTTATACTTTGGCGTTAGACGCGTCTAGCGCCAAAGTCCATGGAGTTAGCGTCATTCTTTAGCGTGGACACCTACTTTGCGTTAATTATATGCAAGGTAGGCGTTCCCGTCTAAAAAATCGACTCCGAGGCATGTGCGCCGGATTTATACTCCCGGGCAAAAATCACGCCCGGGAGTGGGCGGGTCCCAAAAAATGACGTACGGCCGCTTTTGCGCCGTTTTGTAGCGCCTGCAAAAGGCAGGCGTTAAGGGACCTGTGGGCTCTGAAGGAGCCCAGAGGTGCCCCCCCATGCCCCCAGGGACACCCCCTGTCACCCATGCCCACCCCAGGAGGACACCCAAGGCTGGAGGGATCCATCCCAGGGACATTAAGGTAAGTTCAGGTAAGTGTTTTATTTTTTATTTTTTTTGTGGCATAGGGGGGCCTGATTTGTGCCCCCCTACATGCCACTATGCCCAATGACCATGCCCAGGGGACAGAAGTCCCCTGGGCATGGCCATTGGGCAAGGGGGCATGACTCCTGTCTTTGCTAAGACAGGAGTCATTTCAATGGGGGTTGGGAGTGAAAAAAAATGGGGCAAATCGGGTTGAGGCGAAAAAATTGCCTCAACCTGACTTGCCCCATTTCTTGACGCCCAAGCTCCATATCCCCCTACGCCGGCGCTGCCTGGTGTACGTCGTTTTTTTTAACGCCCACCAGACGGCGCCGGCGGCTAACGCCGGCTAACGTCATTCAATAAATATGGCGCCCGCATGGTGCTTCAGAATGGCGTTAGCCGGCGCTAATTTTTTGGACGCAAAACTACGTTGGCGCAGTTTTGCGTCGAAAAGTATAAATATGGGCACCGAGTGATTCGTGCAAGGAATGCAATTTTTTGCAGCACAGTGCACCTATGAAACATGGTTCTGTACTGTTATGTTGATTTGTTTGACTCAGCTATTCATCCATGAGCGTAGGTGAAAGTGAGTTAAAAAAAAACTGAACATTTTGTTTCAACAACAAAATCTATCATAACAATAATGACAAACAGTGCACCACATGTTTGTTGTGGATATTCCATGAAAAATATCATCTTCTGTTTGCCATATCTTAATCAAAAGTTGCAGCATCTCATGCATTTTTAGCATGCTGCACTCTTGACATGTAACGAGGAAACCTGTATTGCAATCATGGTGGAAGGACACTGCATTCCAGTTAAGTGGCTAGCTATCCATAAGTTTGTTTTAACATCCTTGTATCTATTTTTTCTGTTAGTAAAGGCTGAGTGTGAAGGAAGACTGTGTTGATATTGACAATTTGCTGTTGAGGTGAAAAATAAACAATAGAGTATTACGATACTTATGAAACCATTTTAAATATGTAAATGAGGGTGAATTTAAAGTACTGTTCATCTTTCTTATTTAACCTGGCAGTGCACCTCAAATGCTCTTGTGCATATTGGAAAGTAGAGCAGTTTTTCTTATTCAAGTACTGTAAGTGTAACCAACCTACAAGATGGTCCATTCCTCTTTCAAGAATCTTGCTTCATACTGAATTGTAATGTGGAGTCCAGTATAGGTGTCATGGCTATCACTGCATCTCCTGTCTAAAAAGGTAAGTATCATGACAGTGAACCAAGTAGGAACTAACTAATTCTAATCTACTCTGGCCATTGGCCCAGTAGTTCTGTCTCAGTGTGTATTGGCCACTTATTCTTTTGCTTGAAGTAGGCCAATCTCAGGCTCCCAATGTTTCCACTCATCTCCAGTCATAACTGAAATGGTAGAGATATAATCCTGGACCCATAGCCCTCCTGGACCAGAATTGCCTGGAGAATTTGCAGCCCAGCTGCTAACGTCAGCCTAGTGCTCGCCTGCCTGTCCCCTCTGCCCACACGGATCTTATCCATGTCTTCTGGTTGTAACCCCCTCACTTCCTTGGGATGGCTCCAAGTGCTAAACCTAGTCAGACATACACACAGCCATATTCTGCAGGCACAGTCAGATCCATCCACTGAAAGTGGCATAGACATGACTTCTGTCACTTTAGGTTTCTATTCCCTTCACACCTCAGGCATGCCAGTTCACTGTAGACAGCATATCTCTAATTTAAAGTTGAGGTGAGAGTAGGGATGATATAGTATGATACTGCAAGACAAACTTTAAACACCCCAAGATCCTCTTTATGAACATCTTAGAACCCTCTCTAGAATCAGTAAAACCTATTGATCAGGGCAAGAAAGATGTACAATTACATTTCAAGAATAGAAAATAAGTGAACATATCAGAGCATGACAGTTGAACTGTTGGATTTTTTTTTTACAACTAAAGGTTACCATGTGTCAGAAACGAAATCACATTACCTCTGTACCTGACAACTGACCACAGAGACACAATATGGGCATTACTGTAGGTTAAACACTGCGTGCAATACTTACAAAGAAGTCACACAATGCAGTATGTAAAGTTGCTGTAATGCATTGCATAAAAGGAAGAGAGCAAACAGTGCCATGTCTACTAAAATTCGGGTGCTGTTCTTCTCTGGCACATTTTTGGCTTGCATGAGTCAATGCAGACATCTTTTAAATGAATGAATGGAATGTCAGGACGAAATAGAATGTGTACTTCAACTCACTGATTGAGGATGAGCATTTGGTTGTCTAAGGTATCAACCTGTATTTAGAGTGGACACTCCACCCAGAGTCTGCTCCTCCACCTCGTGCTGACACCAAACTCATCTCAGCTTTCCATAACAAAATAATGCTTTAAGGTGAGACGACCCTTGTTACGGACTCTGCAGTTGATTACCACAGTTTCCATAACACATTGATTCTCACTCTGGAATAACAAATTAGTTTTAGTTAGGCACATAGATTATTCAAGGCCTCCTGCTACTCCTAATGTTTTTATTCTTTCTTGCTTTGCTTGTCTCACATAAGAAGAACACTTCTAACTAGAAAATAAGCACAAGTGGCAAAGAGTAATTATCTGATTTCTCTGATGGGACATTGTGGTCACTTAATCAGTGTGTCCCAAATGGATCAGCACTTTTAGGGTGAGTTTCAAGAGTCTGCCACTGAAGACAGTATTTTGCTTCACCTTCTTCTGGTCATGACTTTTTAAGCACTGTAAGGCGGCAGGACAGAGATTCTGAAGTGCATCTTCCATATACAGATTCACAGTCCCCTGTAAACATCTGACCTGCTGATGGAAGTCAGGCATGTCCTCGCTCCTGCCACTTCCTACCAGCATTGAACACTTCCTTTGATTCTGAAAAATGCACCAGCAGACCAATTATGGCTTCCCTTGGCTTTCACATACAAGATCTATTTGGTAAAATACATTGGAAAACAGTTCGCATGCTACCTATGTGCTCTAGCATCTCACTCTCTCTTTCAATTGCTTTTTCACTCTGCACAGCATTTTTCACAGGTGTCTCCTCGTGGGTACACATATCAATCTGTGCCAAGCTTCCTACTCCAGTCTTAATTTAACCTCCAAAAGAAGTGAAACAGGCCTTGCACTTCTTTTGGTGGATGAGAATGGTGGATGAGAGTTCTGGAGCAGCTTCAATGAAGATGCAGCTAGGACATCTGTGTTCCCACTGTGTGTAAGTGGTCCAGAGGAAAGACATTTGTCTTTTATGGCCTTCATATAAATAACACAGACAGATAATTCAGAAATTTAAAAAAAACTATCCCCATCATCTCACCAAGGAATTTGGGCCTCTCTGCTGCAACATGAGCAACTCATGCACATGTTTCCAGACATTCTCCAGTAGGGAATATGTGCCTGCACAGGTATTATTACACACTATTGTTGGAGCATTTTCATCTTTCACATGAATCAATGCTCTTCAAGGTGGATGAACCATTGGACCCAGTAAGCAGTGTGGTAGAACCATCAACAGAATTTCAATACCATCCCAAACAATCTAAACACCATTACAAATGTGGCCACAGAAGGAAAACTTCAATCAGAATAAAGGTAAAGAAAGAGTTTATTACAAACACAAGCTCAAAGTCATGTAGACAATCTTCAAAACCAAATTATAAGATACAGAATCACTATAGGATGCCCAAGGAGTCAAAATAGATTTAGGCAAACTAACATTGATAAAACTAAGCATACAAGAAGACTAATGCATTTCATCAATAAGAATATCTGAGTTACATAAATAATATGTTGCTCAGAATTAGCAATCATCAGTCAATTCAAATTAGCAGAGTCAATAATCTTTGACTCGACACAGGTCAACCCTGCAACTAACCTAATCAGAGAACTACATGTGTAGGGAGAAACACATGCTGGCAAAATACAAAAAGCCTAAAAGGAACAAAAATAATTTGGAAAAAGATAATCTTGGATTGCAGGTCACTAATTTAAGCAAAAAAAATAAAAATAAGAAAGCGTCAGCTTATCAGAAGCTCAGTCAAGAGTCTTCTGAAAGAGAAATAAAAGGATTTCTAAGTCTAAAGGTATTTCAAGGGGCAAATGGCAAAGAGGAAAATACCTCGCCAAACGTACAACATTCAGGGAATCTTCATCAGTAAAGCATCAGGATCAGCAAGCATCAGGACAGCATCTGCAAGCTTCTAGGAACTGCCAGAACTGCTTCATCCATTGATATTTTAGAATTCACAAAGCATTCTGACTTGTCAAAGGTATCAGTTAATTTCATATTGAAGGTACATCATCCAATAAAAATTAATTGTGTGACTCCAAATTGAAACAGTCCAGTTTCTTCTTAGGTCTGTCATTGGAACATCTTCCATCTGTGTGACTCCACACACATTTAAAACAATTGTATACGATAACAGTCCATGTTCATAATTTTCTTTCATCAAGGATACTAGGATACATTTTTTTTATCCTTAAACAATAAAAATATATTACCAACTAACTAAGCTTCTCATGAGAACATACCCTAAAAGAAATTTAATGTTAGGAAATGAATCAGCATTTCTAGAAATGTCTCAAATTACAAGCTTCAACAGGCCTCACTCATGCTAACACAAATAAATCATCATAATGCATTTAATTAACCCCTTGGCTGCTGGGCCTTTTGTCCCCCCCCCCTCAATCCCCCCCTGTGTTGAGCCCTTTTCTGGCTATCTGGGGTAGTTTGCACTTAGGCCTTCATATCTTTTTGTTCACATTAGCTATCCATGCCAAATTTGCGTCCTTTTTTCCAACATCCTAGGGATTCTAAAGGTACCCAGAGTTTGTTGGTTCCCCTGGAGGAGACCAAGAAATTAGCCAAAATACAGCTATAATTTCGTTTTTTTCAGAAAAGTGGGAAAAATGGCTGCAGAAGAAAGCATTTGGATTTTTCCCTGAAAATGGCATCAACAAAGCGGTTGCGGTGCTAAAATCACCATCTTCCCAGCTTTCAGGAGCAGGCAGACTTGATTCAGAAAATCACATTTTTTAGCACAATTTTGGCATTTTACTGGGGCACACCCCATTTTGACTATTTCTTGTGCTTTCAGCCTCCTTCCAGTTAGTGACAGAAATGGGTGTAAAACTAATACTTGATCTCAGACAGCTAAACATTTCTGAAAACTAGGCACAGTTCTAAATTCAGCAAGGGGTCATTTGTGTAGATCCTTCAAGGTTTTCCCACAGAAAGTAACAGCTGAAATAAAAAAATATTGAAATTGAGGTGAAAAAAGAGCCATTTCTGTCCAAATGTTCTTCTATAACTTTTTCCATCTATGGCAGATTTTTTCAAAGCAATACACCGTTACGTCTGCTGGACTCTTCTGGTTGCGGAAATAAATAGGGCTTGTGGGTTCATCAAGAACCCTAGGTACCCAGAGCCAATAAATGAGCTGCACCTTGCAATGGGATTTTATTGTATACGGGTGTACAGCAATTCATTTGGTGAAATATTAAGAGTGAAAAATAGGTATCAAGGAAACCTTTATATGTCCAAAATGGGCACAAGATAAGGTGTTGAAAAGCAGTGGTTATTTGCACATCTCTGACTTCTGGGGTCCCCATACTAGCATGTGAATTACAGGGCATTTCTCAAATAGACTTCTTTTTTACACACTGTCTTACAATTGAAAGGAAAAAATGTAGAGAAAGACAAGGGGCAATAACACTTGTTCTTCTATTCTGTGTTCCCCCAAGTATCCTGATAAAAACAGTACCTCACTTGTGTGGGTAGGCCTAGTGCCCACAACATGGACACATCACATTTCAACATTGAAATCTGATGTGTTTTTTGGAAAGTGCTATCTGTGGATTTTGGCCTCTAGCTCAGCCGGCACCTAGGGAAA
Source organism: Pleurodeles waltl (assembly GCF_031143425.1). Lineage (NCBI taxonomy): Eukaryota > Metazoa > Chordata > Amphibia > Caudata > Salamandridae > Pleurodeles > Pleurodeles waltl. Next base: position 830,298,605 of record NC_090438.1, read on the forward strand.
ACTACCAAATCTGTGCATTTCTGAAAACTAGACACCTAAGGGATTCCAGGATGGGGTGACTTGTGGGGCTGTCACCAGGTTCTGTTACCCAGAATCCTTTGCAAACCTCAACATTTGGCAAACAAACACTTTTTCCTCATATTTCAGAGTGGCAAAGTTCTGGAATCTGAGAGGAGCCACAAACTTCCTTCCATCCAGCATTCCCTCAAGTCTCCTGATAAAAATGGTACCTCACTTGTGTGGGTAGGCCTACTGCTTGTGACAGGAAGTGCCCCAAAACACAACGAGGACACATCACATTTTCCCAATGAAAACTGACCTATTTTTTGCAGAGTGCCTAGCTGTGGATTTTGGCCTCTAGCTCAGCCGGCACCTCAGGAAACCTAACAAACCTATGCATTTTTGAAAACTAGATACCTATGGGAATTCAGAATGGGGTAATTTGTGGGGCTCTCACCAGGTTCTGTTACCCAGAATCCTTTGCAAACCTCAACATTTGGCAAAAAAACACTTTTTCCTCACATTTTGGTGATAGAAAGTTCTGGAATCTGAGAGGAGCCACACATTTACTTCCACCCAGCATTCCCGCAAGTCTCCCGATGAAATGGTACCTCACTTGTGTGGGTAGGCCTAGTGCCGGTGACAGGATATGCCCCAAATCACAACATGCACACATCACATTTTTTTTTAATGAAAACTGACCTGTTTTTTGCAAAGTGCCTAGCTGTGCATTTTAGCCTCTAGCTTATACGGCACCTAGGAAAACCTACCAAACCTGGACATTTCTGAAAACTAGACACCTAGGGGAACCCAAGATGGGGTAACTTGTGGCACGCTCACCAGGTTCTGTTACCCAGAATCTTTTGCAAACCTCACAATTTGGCCAAAAAAAAATCTTTTTCCTCACATTTCGGTGATAGAAAGTTCTGGACTCTGAGAGGAGCCACAAATTTTCTTCCACCCAGTATCCCCCCAAGTCTCCTGATCAAAATGGTACCTCACTTAAGTGCCCATGTCCGGAATAGATCACACAATGGTCAATGTTAGTCCTTACATGAGAGGAACTGTTGACCCTCGCATGATCCATTCCTGACTCAGACACTAGGTACAGGCACTAAAGTAGGGTAGCTTTTTTTATCAGGACAGGTGGGGAAACACTGGGTGGTAGGACTTTTGTGGATCCCAGCACATTCCTGTAGTTTGTGTGACAGAAATGCAAGAAAAAATAGAGTTTCTATTCAACATTTCACAATTGCAGGGTATTCTGGGTAAGAACATTTTGGGGAATCCACACAAGCCACACCTCTGTGGACTCCCCCGTGTGTCTAGTTTCCAGGTATGTCTGGGTTTGGAATGCGTCAGTTGAAGTATGTGCAGTGCTTTGAAGACGCAAGCTGCAAGAGAACTGGTGGCGAACGTATATAAATATATATATGTGTGTGTGTGTGTGTATAAAGAGATCACTTTTATATATGGGTGTGGTTTCCCTTGGGGCCGATCACAGCCCCCAGGGAAATCAAACACATACATTGACAAAAGTAACACAACATATATACAGGCATATAGATATACATATCTATATATACAGATATACATATTTATATATAGATATATGGTTTCCCTGGGGGGCTATTGTGGCCCCCAGGGAAACCATACAGCTATTTAAAAAAAATGCCCCCACAGGGGTGCAGCCCTGCTCATGGCAACCCCTGTCAATTTCATTTTTTGTTGTTGTTTTAAAAAAAAATGTTGTACCAATATTTAACCCCTGGGGTAAAATTATTTTTTTTTTTAAATATGCCAGGGGGGAGCTAGCCCGTTTTCAGAGGGGGCCGACCCCCCCCAAGTGAAATTCCTGGTGTCTAGTCGGGTTTCCTGGCCCTGGATTGCAAAGTGGCTGTGATCCAGGGCTAGGAAACCATTTCAGGATGGCCTTGTTTGAAATAGGAGAATGGTGGGGAGGCCCGTTCGGGCCCGTTTTTCCCACTGGAGCAGGAAGCAGCCTTACCTGCTGCTTCCAGCTCCGATGGGGAAAACGAAGCGTGACGTAAGCATGCCTCATGGCTCGCTCATGTCACAAAGGAGTTGGAGGGGGCGGCGAGATACACAAAAGCTTTCCAGTGTCTCCCGAGAGGGATTTAAATTGAGAAAAAGTTCAAACCCCTCCCTGGTGTCGGCAACTGGTCGAGACCTGCACCAGGGAAGGTGTGCGGGCGTCGGGCACTGGATTAATATGTTTTAGTAAAACACTTGTAATACGCAAACTTATAATTTCAGCATTAATAATAATTTATGAATAACACATTTGATTTCAAACGGGGAAGCTTTTTCTTACTGCATTTCCTTAAGTACAACAGAGAATTGCACTTCTCTCACTTTGGCACATATTGTTAAACTCATTAATCATTTCTTAATTATGAAAATTCAGTTTTATTTCTATATGCATTGTTAGTTTAGAGTCTAAACTACATTATAAAATCTATTGTATCCCTCTGTGATTTAATTCAAATACCACCTAAGATGAACTCTGAAATACAAAAAAATGCACATTTAAAACGTGTTAGTTTTTCTATATTTAGCCATTAAACTATGATTTACATAAAACATAAACTGTCATTTGGATGACCTTTGTGACACAAGGGGCTCTACTAAAGGTCAGTCCCCACTTTGATGGCAACTCTGCCATAACAAATTACTCTCACTCTCATTTCCAATAAGACAGCCCAAAACGTCTGAGGTTCACTTCAGGTAAGACCTTCTGAAATCCTATAATTGCTGACATTACTGTAATACAGGCTTGTCCTACTCTCCATTTCTATCTCTTCCCTTCGCTGCCTATTCTTAGCTGTTTTCTTCTTCAGGATCTTGTATAACTTGTAAAAGCCAACAGCAACAAGGACTGGTAAGACCACTATCAATAGGGATCTCAATATGGTTCCCACAATACCTCTTCTCAGATTTCCAAACCATCTACCAATGGCTGTAAAACCATTTCCTACAGCTTCCCATGCACCTGTTGCTCTCCGCTCTTTCAGGCCTCATTTCAAGTCAGTAATGTTTGGAATGTACTTTCTTATCTCTGTACTATTACCAGGGATGTAAGTGCAATATTGTTGCACATGTAGCATTTTGCAAACTCTGCCTTCTTTTGCAAGTAATATGTCTAAAGCAAGATGATTTTACAAACCCATTGATCTCATAGCTACCATTTCTGTGTCCATTAACAATATGACAACTGCGGTCTTGGTAGATAACTTATTACTATTGTTGACAATTTTCTTATCTTGATGTCATTCAAGATCACACCTACTGGTGGAATTATGGCACCAAAAATATCTGCTGTAATTTCTAAAACACGTGCTCCTCTTTTGACTCTGGAGTTTGATTTCTCACTCCAAACTGGATCAATAAAGTATTCCACATGATGAATCTTTGGAAAAACTACTCCCAGGTAACATATACCATACCAGCCTTTCAGCAGTTTGTAATATGTATTTCTTCCACATATGAAATAAACACCTGAAATGGTGGGGTCTTGACCATTCAGCATAAACGTGTAAGCACTTTTAAACAAAAATACATGTCTACACTCACAAGTACATACAAAATGTGCCATCAGCCTTTGGTTTTGGTATATATATATATATATATAAATACCCTGTTCAATCAAACAGTCATTCAATGGGATAATTCCAGCAATTGCCTCTGGGGACAAATTAGTCAGTGGTGCTTTTGGATACACTGCATTTATTTTTACTGTTATTTTAATAGGCTCTACTGCTTTAATGAGAACTATTTCCTTTCCTGAAAAATCCCAAACTTCTGGTGTCAGAGTTTCTTTCAAATCTTCAAGCAATTCATCAAGTACAATGTGACACTCAAGTACTGCTCTACTGTTTCCCAGGGCACATCTTCCTCATTTGTCTGAATCACTATTCCTTTAGGTGTGCAGCTGATGGAACAGTTCAGCTTACACAAAAGGTCATGTCCCATCAAACTTGCGGGACTTGAATAACAGACCACAAATTGGTGCTCATCTTCAAATCAATATAGTTTAACAGGGACATACTCTGTTACAGGATTTATCAAGTGTTTATTGGCAACACCTACCACCTGGACTCTCTTTCCTTAAAGGGGTGAATTTGGTACTTCAGCTGTTATGACAGTGGAAAGTGTAGCTGAAGTGTCAACTAAGAATGACACATCATGGCCCATAACATTTGCATTTACATAGGGACAACATTGATCTACCTCCAATGATGCAGAACTATCACTGTGAACCATTTCCAAGGGAAATTGAGATGCTATCTGATTCACATTTGCATTCGCCATTTGATTTATGTTTTGCTGAGAAACAATCACCTGCTGCTGTGTCATTGGGACTTGTGATACCTGCCTCTGTTGTCCTGGGGACACATGTACATTCTGAATTTGAGGTCTTTGAACTCTTTGGATTTGAACCTGATTATTACCTTGAGTCTGAGCAACTGCAGAATTCTGCACTTGAACATTCACATTATTATAAAGACATTCCAGTCGCCAATGAACTAAATGTCTGCACACATAACTCAGATTAATCTTCTTCAAAGACTGAACATCTCTAACATCTCCGCTTTGACCTATCTGAACACCATGTCCTCTACCTCTAGACTGGACCACATTCATCGCCTGCTGCAGTACTCCTTGCATCGTACCAGTGTTCTCCATTATCTGTGGTTCTGATTTTCTTTCTGAGCAGTTTTCAGTTGCAAAACCATGACTTTTTCTTTCAGATTTTTCTGTTTCAACCCTATTTCATCACTACAGTTCTTTGCATAATGCAGAATCTCAGCAATCGGTTTATTCAGCCAACAAATCAGGTGCATCTGAATAATTTCGCTTATGTCTGGTCTTACTTAATCCCTTTGAAAATCTGAACACAAAATGACCCATATCTTTAGCTTCTATATTCTCAGTACCACTGTGATGCTTGAAAGCTTGGAACAGTGTCTCATAATAAGCATGAATCGATTCAATCAATCAAAAATATTTTATAGAGCGCGCTACTCACCCTTGAGGGTCTCAAGGCACTGGGGGTGGAGGGGTGAATGAAGGGTCGGGCAGGGAGGGTCACTGTTCAAACAACCATGTCTTGAGGTTCTTTCAGAAGAGCAGGAGGTCTTTGGTTTTGCAAAGGTTGGTGGGGAGGGAGTTCCAGGTTTTGGGGGCGAGGTAGGAGAAGGACCTGCCTCCTGTGGTGGTGCGTTGGATGCGGGGGACTGTGGCTAGGGCGAGGTCGGCTGATCGGAGGTTGCGTGTGGGAGTGTGGAAGTTCACTCTTTCGTTGAGATTACACTGAGAATTATAATTGCTCCACTTCGGGTTTTATTGCAGAAAACAAGTAGCTCCCAGTTAGGGTACAGCAAAAAGGGGGATCCCACAAAGAGGCCTTAATTTTTAACATAACGGCGACGGACGTGAATGCTTGCACTTTATGTGTGCAACGACTATAAACAGATTTACCATATGAATTGATTCTTATACAGTTGATTGTCTGTACAAGCCGAACTTGATCTACATAACATGCCTTGAGAAAGCCCTGGTGTACGCGCCGGAAGGACAAAACACATGTTGGCTGAGCTTCTCCGTCTTTGTGGGATCCCCCTTTTTGCTGTACCCTAACTGGGAGCGTCTTGTTTTCTGCAATAAAACCCGAAGTGGAGCAATTATAATTCTCAGTGTAATCTCATTCTTGCAAAATCAGCGAACTATTGGCACTTTGATATTTCAAAATTCTGTCTATTCAAGTGGGACCTTACCTCTTCTTTACTAGTGCACCTCTTTTGGAGGACTTGGGTCCATGTCCTCCGGTTAAGCTCCCACGATCACAAAAAAACGGCATTCTACACAGGAAGTGCACAGTGTGGACCCTTTCCTTTGTTGGAGAATTTTTCGTCACTCTTTCGTTGAGGTAGGTTGGGCCGGTGTTGTGGAGGGATTTGTGTGCGTGGATGAGGATCTTGAAGGTGATTCTCTTGTCTATGGGGAGCCAGTGAAGGGATTTGAGGTGTGGTGAGATTCGTTTGTGACGGGGGATGCCAAGGATGAGGCGTGCAGCTGTGTTCTGGATTCTCTGGAGTTTGTGTTTCAGTTTGAGTGTGGTGCCGGCGTAGAGAGCGTTACCGTAGTCAAGTCTGCTGCTGATGAGTGCATGGGTGACTGTCTTCCTGGTCTCTGGGGGAATCCATTTGAAGGATTTGTTTAGAGTGCGGAGTGTGTGGAAGCAGGAGGAGGTTAGAGCATTGATTTGTTGTGTCATGGAGAGGGAGGGGTCCAGGATGATGCTGAGGTTGCGTGCGTGGTATGCGGGGGTGGGTGCGGGGCCTAGGGCGGTGGGCCACCAGGAATCGTCCCATGTGGGTTTGTTAGGGCCAAAGATGATGATATTGGTTTTGTTGGAGTTGAGCTTGAGGTGGTTAGTGGTCATCAAGTTGGCGGTGTCGAGGAGAGCAGCGTGTAGGTTGGTTTTGGCGGTGGTGGGGTTGCGCGTGAGGGAGAGGATGAGTTGGGTGTCATCTGCGTAAGAGAGGATAGTGATTCCGTGTGCTCGGAGGATGTTGGCTAGGGGGATCATGTAGATGTTGAAGAGTGTGGGGCTGAGGGAGGACCCTTGGGGGACTCCGCAGGTGATCTTGGTAGTGTTGGAGTGGAAGGCGGACTCTCTGGGTCTGGTCGGTGAGGAAGGAGATGAGCCAGTCTAAGGCTTTGTGGCGAATTCCTATGTTGTGGAGGCGTGTGCGGAGTGTGTGGTGGCAGACGGTGTCAAAGGCTGTGGAGAGGTCTAGGAGGATGAGTGCGACGGTCTCGCCTTTGTCGACTTTGATCCTGATGTCGTCAGTGCATGCGATGTGGGCAGTTTCCGTGCTGTAGTTCTTGCAGAACCCGGATTGTGAGGGGTCAAGAGTGTTGTTTGCTTCGAGGAAGTGGGATAGGCGGCCGTTGACTAGTTTCTCGGCAACCTTGGCGGGGAAAGGGAGGAGGGAAATGGGGCGGTAGTTGGAGAGGATCTCCGGGTCGGCTTGGGTTTCTTTTAGGAGAGCGGTGATTTCTGCGTGCTTCCAGGGGTCTGGGGAGTCGAAAGAGGAGTTGATTATATTGCGGAGTGTGGGGGCGATGGTTGGGCTGGCTTTGTTGTAGATGCGATGTGGGTAGGGGTATGAGGGGGATCCGGAGTGGATGGAGTTCATGTTTTTTTCGGTTTCTTCGTGTGTGGTGGGGGTCCAGGTGGAGAGTGTGGTGGGGGGTCAAGAGTGGGGGTTGGGTTGGGTGAGTGAGGGGTGTGTGTGGTGGGTGTGTGTGGTATGAAGCTGTTGTGGATGTCCAGGATTTTGTGGAGGAAGTGGTTGGGAAGGGCGTCACATAGGGGCTGTGTGGGTGAGGGGTCTATGTTGCTGGCTTTGGGTTTGGCAAGTTCATTAATGATGGTGAAGAGTTCTTTGCTGTTTTGAGAGTTGTTGTCAAGGCGTGTCTTGTAGTGATCTCTTTGGCGTATGAGTTGGTGATGGGTGCGAATGGTGGTTTTGAGGGTGGAGAAATTGGTTGTAGAGGGTTCTAGTCGCCATAATTTCTCTGCTTGAAGGCATTTGCGCGTGGAGTCTTGGAGTTCAGGGGTGAACCATGGGGCGTTCTTGATGTTGCGGGTGGCGATGTGTTTTTGGAGGGGGGCTAGTGTGTCTGCGCAGGTGGTGATCCATTTGGAGAGGTTGTGTGCTCCTGTGTTGGGGTCGTTGGCGTGGGGGGGGGTTGTGGGCCAGTTGGGAGTTTAGTCGTTCTGTGGGGATCTTGTCCTACATGCGGTAGGGTGTGGTGTGTTGATTGTGGTGTGTGGGGGGTTTGGTGAAGGAGAAGTGGACGCAGTGGTGGTCAGTCCAGAGGAGTTTGTGGTGTGGGTGTAGGCTATGTGTTGGCTTGAGGTGAAAATTGCGTTGAACGTGTGTCCTGCTGAGTGGGTGGGTGCGGTGAACAGTTGTTTGAGATTCTTTTGTGTCCTGGGCTGTTCTGTCAATTTTCTATCAATCAATTTCTTTCAGGGACATTTTGGGGTACTCAATCACCGTGTAATACTTTTTCATTATCTCTTCAGATGGTGCACCTGTTATCGGGTCTCTTGGAGGTTCACATTCAGGCCAATCAACATGCACTTTACACGCGGTCCACAAATCAACTGGAACAACAATGTCAAACAGCATATTTAAATCTTCCCACAAACGTTTTGCAAGTTTCGCAAATCTCTCTCTCTGCTTGTACCACTCAACAGGCTTTTTGCTCAATCTTGGGTAATCATTGGTGAATGACAGTATATCCCTCCTACTCCAAGGTACATGACCATAACCTCCACCTGGTATTTCTCTCATGGGCATCCTTTCCTTGGTTTGATTTGCTCCTGCCAGAGGCACATTTAGCTTTGCTTTCTTCTGAGCTCTTTTCTTAGCCCTTCTGCTTTCCCACTTATCTAATGCTCCCCATGTATGTATGCATGTAATCAATTCCTTAATGTGTAATTTAATTCTGGACGATCTCATGTTATCTCTGTCTTTTGAACTGAACTCTAATCTGTAACTTCTCTTCAAAGGTTTTAATTTCTCTGAATCCATGTCCTATTTCTCGGCTAATTGAGCTAATCTCTCATAAGCCTGTCCTGCATGTTGAGTAACATCCTTAAACATGAACCACAGTTTGTCCTCTGTGCAAGTTTCCAATTGAGCTATGTCCAAAGTTCCCAGAATCAATTCATTCAATTCTAATTTCAATCTGGGCACACACACTGATTTGTCTCACTCTGGTGCCTCTTCTGTTTTAGCATTGCCATTTGGCAATCCTGTTGCACCTTGTGGACTCAAAATAATTAACCAATCTGTCAATTGCTGTGCACTGAAATCTTGCAAACTAATATGTTTTCTTTGGGGTACATCTTGTGGGGTACTGCAATGTACATTAAGAATCTGATCTGAGCATGGGATATGGTGGGGTCCCCTGAGGAAAGCTAACATCAAGAATTGGTCCTGCCTGATTTAATATCTGGTATGCTCTCCAATTCATGTAGGAATCAAAGGTGGAACAAGAAGAGCTGTTCTCTTCATTTCTGAACTGTTTGAATATACTGATCCCTACATATCAATTGGTATTAACCCAGATGATGTACCTGGTGTTTCTGGAACAGTTGGACATTTGTTGAATGAGCATTACTTCCAGTACTACCTGAAGCATATATGGGAACAACTGGACTTACAATCACAGGAACTGTTAATGCATCAGGACCCATAAGAATTGTCTGAGTCTGAGGAATTTGCATTCCTACAGTCTGTGCTGTTAAGACAGTACTGTAAGTCTGTCCTGTTTGACTTGGAGGAACATTTGACAATGTCTGTCCTGGTGCAAACATAGGCATAGGCTGATTCTGATTAATATTCTGCACAGACATAGTCACATTAGGTGTCAGCACTGTCTGATTCACAGTAGGATCTAGGACAATTTGATTTAAAATTGAACTTGAAATTGGCTGAACTGTAGTAACAGTCAGAACTGGTGGATATACCATGGACACTGGTGTTTTTGAATTTACAGGTGTAACTGAAACAATCTTATTGGGGTCTGTGCAGCTGGATCGGTTGGCACATTTGGGACTACATTCTATACTACTTTACCTCTCATTCTTGTCTCAACTGAATGATACAGGGGTGGTCAATTCATTATTAACTCATTTATAAACTCATCATCAGAATCACTGCCATACGTTACTGTCTTTTTACTCTATGCTTCTGCTATTTGTCTTGCTTTTTTCTTCCTGTTTCTTTCGAGTTTTAGGTTTTGTACTTTCGTCACCTTCCTCTGAAAGAGCTGGAAACATTCTAACTCCATCTAATATATCTGTTCACATCTTCTGTTGTCCATCCCATCTAGCTTCTGAAAGTGTCTTAACTGCTTCCTGTAGTCTGTTCTCATATTTAACTGACATTTTTTCACAGGCAACAAGTTCCCAAATACTGGCTTAAAATTGTGCAGGTCTTCAAGGCAGTCTCATTTTATATATTATTCACCTCAAGTAGTCTAAAATTGTCAAATGAAATGTTCCGTATCGGGGAAAAGCTAAAGCACCTCCTTTCTTCATAATTTTGCACCATTGTTCAAGCCACAAACATACATAAAAACCTTTAGCGGATGACTGGAGTTCCTCTCTAACTGGAATGAATACATCTCCCCCTAAAGCACTCTTTAATGTTTTGGCAAAATTTAATTTTCAGTCAAATTCAATCAATTCCACAACGTGCGATCGAATCAGGAAGTAATTTAAATCACATAATCCTTTGCTCTCACGGTTCTCAACCAACAGCAGCATAGCAAAGTCCACCAATATCAGCACAGCTTCACACTAACTGACCTATACCAGCGTGGCACAATATGACATCACGCTCACTTCGTTCAGCAATGCAGTTGTTTTGCAATTGTCTCTCACACAATTGCTCACTCACACCTAATGCAAAATATTGTGAGCAAAAACCAACAACCTGTCTACACGCTACTGGTAGGAATTCAAACACTTCAAAGCTGTAGAGGCTTAAAATTCTCCGACTGTAGCTTTCACAATCACACAACAAGTAAATCTTGGCCAGCAATTCTCACTCTGGTTGATATAGATCCTCCTTGGGCACTCACAATTCACTAAATATCAACCAATAACTCACACTCATTCAAGGAAAACCACTGGCACCATCAACGATGTCTCATGACAAGTATCTCACTGCAGACCATGCACCACAACAACGCCACCCATAACAGCCACCTCAGCTGCATCCTCCTCAACACATGCTCCGTCCACAAGCACGCCGTTGAACTCTGGGACCTGCTCACATCAACCTCCCCAGACATCGCCTTCCTCACCGAAACCTAGATGAACCCCTCCTCGGAACCCGACATCGCCATGGCCATCCCTGAGGGCTACAAAATCACCCGAAGAGACTTCGCCAACAAACCAGGAGGAGGAATAGCCATAGTCCACAGGAGCTCCATCAGGATCTCAACCAACACCCACGACGACCTAGATGCCGCTGAACACCTGCACTTCCAGTTTCATTGTCAGGAGATCGGATGGCGTTCTGCCGTGGAGCACGTTACATACTGCAATTATGAGCCCTGAAGAAGTCCGTTTGGACGAAACGCGTTGGCTATGATGGATTAGATATTGTCATTGTGGATAAATAATGAACAAAAAGTTTTCATAAGAACTCTATTGAATTATGTGATTTTTGAAGAAATGTGATAATTTTGTGGATATCAATGGACACTTTGATGTGCTGGGTCTCCTTTCAATGTTATGAGCCCATGGCTATTTGAGGTCTAGGGGGTTGGCCCTCACGACCCGTGCACCGAAAGTGCCATAAATTGCATATATATAATAAAGGAAGAAGGTGCGGTTTCAATTCACCTTGATCCACATTTTTTTATTTTAAGAACTTCCAGATTTATGTCAATGCCAACACCACCCTGAGAGGAACCCTCGTCTACAGACCCCCGGGTCCCCACCCACAATTCTGCCATCGCCAACACAATCAGCACCCACATCCTTGCCTCCACGAACTACATGCTCCTCAGCAACCTGAATTTTCACCTGGAGAACACCAACGACTGCAACACATCAGCCCTGCTCAACAAACTCGCCAACCTCGGTCTCAAGCAACTCGTCACAATGCCCACCCACTCAGCCAACCACATACTCAATGCCATCTTCTCCACCAGCAGCCACATCACCTTCACCACACCACCGAACTCCACTGGACCGACCACCGCTGTGCCATTTCTCGTTCCAGAACCCCACCGCTCACCACCACCAGCAACAGACCCCTCACAGCAGATGGAGCAAGATCTCCAAGGACCAACTGATCTCCACCCTCGCCGCCCCGCCACCCAACACCAGCGACCCCAACACTGCCACCCTCAACCTCAAACAATGGCTCATCGACTGCGCCAACACCCTCGCTCCACTTAGGAAACCTACCAACACCCGCACCAGCAAGAAAGCTCCCTGGTTTACCACCGACCTTCAGACCTCCAAGCGGGAATGCCGTAAAACCAAGGAGATCTGGCACCAAGACCAAACAGAGAGCAACCACGCCGCCCTCAAGGCTGCCATCCGCAAGCACCACCAGCTCATCGGGACCACCAAAAGATCATTCTACAAAGAACGAATTGACAACAACGCACACAACAGCAAGGAGCTCTTCAGCATCATCAAGGAACTCACCAACCCCAAGTCCTGCTCAGCAGACCACCCCGCTTGCAAGACCTCTGCGACTCCCTGGCCACCTTTTTTCATAGCAAGATCACGGACATCCATGGCAGTTTCGCACCGCTGACCCCCACGACCACCACTGCCAACGCAGACCCTAACGCACCCATCCACACCAAACTCCTGAGTCCCTGGACCCACACCAATGACCAGGAAACCTCCAAGACTATGAGCACCATACACTCCGGTTCACCAGCCGACCCCTGCCCTCACCATGTCTTCAATAAAGCCAGCCAAATCATCGCTCCCCAGCTCCGCACCATCATCAACAGCTCCTTCGAGACCGCCACCTTCCCGGAGAGCTGGAAACACGCTGAAGTCAATGCCCTGCTCAAAAAACCCAAGGCCGACCCCGGAGACCTCAAGAACTACAGACCCATCTCCCTACTCCCCTTCCCAGCGAAGGTCATTGAGAAGATAGTCAACAGCCAACTGTCTCACTTCCTGGAGGACAACAGCCTACTCAACATCTCCCAGTCCGGCTTCGGCAAGAACCACACCACCGACACCTCTTTCATCGCTGCTACCAATGACATCAGAAGAAAGCTTGACAAAGGGGATACCGTGGCCCTCATCCTCCTTGATCTTTCTGCAGCCTTCGACACCGTCTGCCACCACACACTTCGCACACGCCTCCACAACACTGGAATCCGCCACAAGGCCCAGGACTGGATCACATCCTTCCTCTCCGGCAGAACTCAGAGAATCTGCCTCCCTCCGTTTCTGTGAAAAGCCACCAAGACCATCTGTGGAGTTCTCCAGGGATCCTCTCTCAGCCCCACCCTTTTCAATGTCTACATGGCGCCGCTCGCCAAGATCGTCCGATCCCACGGCCTTAACATCGTCTTCTATGCGGACGACACACAACTGATCCTCTCACTCACAAAGGACCCCGCCACCGCCAAAACCAACCTCCACACCGGACTTCACACCATCGCCAACTGGATGGAGGCAAGCCGCCTCAAACTGAACTCGGATAAGACCGAGATCATCATCTTTGGCTCCAACAAATCAGCATGGGACGACTCCTGGTGGCCTGCCACTCTAGGAGCTGCCCCAATGCCCACCACCCATGCACGCAACCTCGGCTTCATACTGGACTCATCGTTCTCTATGACCCAGCAAGTCAACGCCATCTCATCCTCATGCTTTAACACCCTCTGCATGCTTCGCAAGACCTTCAGATGGATCCCCATTGAAACCAGAAGAATGGTCACCCACGCCCTCGTTAGCAGTAGAATGGACTTTGGCCGCACACTCTACGCAGGAACAACAGCCAAGCTCCAGAGAAAACTTCAGCGCATTCAGAACGCCTCAGCACGACTCATCCTTAACCTCCCTCGCCACGAACACATCTCAGTCCACCTCAGAGACCTCCACCGGCTCCCTGTCAACAAAAGGATCATCTTCAAACTCCTCATCCACACTCACAAAGCTCTACACGACGCCGGACCTGCCTACCTCAACGAGCATCTCAACTTCCACATCCCAATACGGCAGCTCTGCTCCGCCAACCTCGCCCTTGCCACCGTTCCCCACGTCGACCATACCACAGCCGGCGGCAGATCCTTCTCCCACCTCACCGTCAAGACCTGGAACTCCCTCCCCGTCAACCTACATCTGACCAAGGAGCTTCTGACCTTCAGGAAGCATCTCAAGACTTGGCTTTTCGAGTAGTAGCAACCCCCAACCCCCCCAGCGCTTTGAGACCCTACCCGGTGAGTAGCGCGATTAACAAATATCTGATTGATTGATTGATCGATTGAGGGCTGGCCAGAAGAGGCATTGCATACCCCACCCCTCCCCCCCAAAAAAAGTACACAGTCCTCCTGCCTAAGGGGCAGATGGGGCAATATTCTCTAAAGTGCCCTCAGTGGGGCAGAAAGCACACTAAGCACCAGGTTTGTTTTTATTCATCTGGGAGTGGGGGCTGTCCAGAATGGCATTGGAATGCCCCACCCTTTCCCCCCCAAAAAACTAGAACAGCCTTTTTGCCTCCCCCGGGATGCAGATGGGAGTGAGAGGCCCCCATCTGATCCCTGTGGGAGGCAGAAATCCCACTAGGCACTAGTGATCTTTTTTTGGTAGTGTAGGGGATGTCCAAAATTGGCATGGCAATGCCCCCTAAATAAATGGGCACAGTCTTTCTGCTCCCCTGGGGGCAGATGGGGATTATTAACACCAGTCTGCCCCCCCCCCCCACCCACTAGACAGCAGGGAAGCATTTTGCTTTAAAATAGAGGTGTGGGGCTGGCCACCACCATAGGGATGATTATGCCTCCTACCACAACTGAAGGGGGCAACAGTCTTTCTGCCCCCATGCAGACTAAAGCATGTCACCCCAATGGCAAGCAAGGGGACATTAGACTTTTTTGGGTTTTGATTTTACATATGGGCCAAGAGAGCTTAGCTAACTTCCAATATCGCCACACTTGCAATGGAGAGCAGCTGCCCTTTTTGGATTTGGGTATGCTGCCACCTGAAAAAACCTACCAGACCCTGACACTTCTTAAAACTAAACATTTGGGGGAGTCCAGTTTGGTTTGCTTCACGGGCATCCCACACCATTTTCTTACCCACAATGCCCTGCAAACCTCCAACATTGCCTGAAATCATGCATTTTCCCTACATTTCTGTGATGAAAAGTTCAGTAAACTCATAAATCCACAAAATTCCTACCACCCATCATTATCTCATCTGTACTGACAAAAAATCTGCCCCCTTGTGTGGGTGCCCAAAGCAGAGTCAGTTTAAAAGCGTATGAAAAAAACCTGCGCTTTTAGATCTGCTTTGGTTCCCCTTCAATTTTGAAACGTTTTTGGCCCTTCCCTGTCGCAGGCACTTGGCCCACCTACAAGTGAGGTATTGTTTTCATCAGGAGACAGAGTGGAACGCTGGGTGGTAGGAAATTAGTGGCTCCCCTCTGATTCCAGAACTTTCCATCACAGAAATATGACAAAAATGTGTTTTTTAGACAATTTAGAGATGTGCAAGGGATTCATGGATATGGACCTGGTGAGAGCCACACAAGTCACCCCATCCTAGATTTCCCTGGGTGTCTAGTTTAAAAAAATGCACAGGTTTGCTAGGTTTCCCAAGGTGCCAGGTGAGGTAGGGCCCAAAAAAACACAGCTATCCACTTTGCAAAAAACAGGCCAGTTTTGGGTGGAAAATGTTGATGTATCCATGTTGAGTTTTATGCCATTTCCTGTCGCAAGCACTATGCCTACCCACACAAGTAAGATAACATTTTCATCAAAAGACGTAAGAAGAATGCTAGGTGGAAAGAGGTTTGTGGCTCCTTTGATATTGCAGAACGTTTCATCACAGAAATGTGGGGAGAGTGTGTTTTTTTTAGTCAAAATTTGAGGATTGCAAGGGATTCTGATTAAAGCAACTCAGTGAGAGCCACACACGTCACCCCATCCTGGATTCCTATGGTGTCTAGTTTTCAAAAATGTATGGGTTTGCTAGGTGCCAAATGCGGTAAGGCCCAAAAACCACAGTTAATCACTTTGCAAAAAAAAGGGTCAGTTTTGTGTGTAAAAATGTGAAGTATCCATGTTGGGTTTTGGGCTGTTTCCTGTTGCAGTCACTAGGTCTACCCACACAAGTGAGGTATCATTTTTATCAGGAGACGTAGGGGAACACAGAATAGGAGAATGAATGTGATTACCAATTGCCTTTCTCTGCATTTGCACCTTCCAAATGTAAGACAGTTTGTAAGAAAGAAGTCATTTTGAGAAAAATACCCTCTAATTCACATGCTGGTATGGGTGACCCCAAATTCAGAGATGTGCAACTAACCACTGCTTCTAAACTCCATACCTTGTGCTCATTCCAGGAATACACAGGTTTCTTTGATTTTGATACCTATTTTTCACTCTTAATATATTACCAAATTATTTAATGTAAAGCCGGTACCCAATGAAAAACCATTGCAAGGTGCAGCTCAGTTATTGGCTCTGAGTACCTAGGATTTTTGGTGAACCTACAAGCCCTATATATCCCTGCAACCAGAACGGTCCAGTGGGCGTAATTGTATAGTGCATTTGAAAATCTGCCATAGTTAGAAGTTGCAGATGAAATTGTAGTCACAAATGAGTGTTGTTCTCAACTCAATTCCATCTTTTTATTTCAACTGTTACTTTCTTTGGGAAAACATTGAAGGATCTACACTAATTACCCTTTGCTGAATCTAGAATTTGATCTACTTTTCCGAAATGTTTACCTTTCTGGGATCCACCATTGGTTCCACACCCATATCTACCACTAACTGGAAGAAGGTTGAAAGCTCAATCAATAGGACAAATGGGCTATGTCCCAGTAACATGCCAAAACTGTGTTGACAAATGTGGTTCCTGATTCAAGTCTGCCTGTTCCTGAAAGCTGGGAATATGGTGAGTTTAGCAGTGCAAACCCTTCATTGATGCCATTTGTAGGGAAAAAGCAGACACTTTCTCCTGCAGCACTTTTTTTCTCATTTTTCTCAAAAAAACAAAAATGTAGCTGTATTTTGGCTAATTTCTTGGTCCTCTCCAGGGGAATCTACAAAACCCTGGATACCTTTAGAATTCCTAGGATGTTGGAGAAAAAGGGTGCATCTTTGGCATAGATAGCTTATATGTACAAAAAGTTATGGCGGCCTAAAGCCAAACTACCCCAAATAGCCAAAAATACTTATCACAGTGGGGGAAAAGGCTTGACAACGAAAGGGTTGAAACTGCATTAACATAAAACATAAACTCTCACATTCTGATGACCTTTGTGACAGGAGGGACTCTACTAAGCCTTGAACTACGTCACTATATAGCACATTACGCACAACAAACATGACTCAAAAAGTCACAGAACACAATTCATTTGCAATACTTTAAAGAAATATATACAGGAAGTGACTGCCTGCATCTGCTTATCGGTTGCTGTTCCCCAGATGACAAGTGCTCACTAAACCAAAAGAGTAATCACAACTGATTCTAATTCACATCTGTTTTCAGTGTTACCTGAAAATCCATTGAGAGAATGAGAAACGTGACCAACTTTCTTGCATGGAGGGTTATCTTTGGCTAGCCAAGCAAGTTATGTAACTTTTTAACCCCTCAAAAGCAGGGGTCCTTAGCGTGCACCAAGAGAAGTTATCAGTGTGAGAGTCGGGGGTGCTCTTGTATTATACAAAAAAAAAAAAGAAATTGGCACATAATGGACATAGGCTCGCAAAAGTATTGGCGAGCCATTTTAAACTTGTCAGTCCAGGATAACAATAATTGAGTGCAGAGGTAAATTATGATTCGTGTACACATATTTTACTGCAAGGAAACAAATAAATACATTTTGGGATGAAGTATAAAAATAAACACAAAAACCCATCAGGCATGAATGATATCCGCAGGAAAAGTGAGCCATATAAACAAAATGCAGTGTTTCTTAGCACTATGGTGGTAGGTGATGGAGCATTTTACATCGAATGACAGGTAGCCAGTAACTACTCATTTTAGCAACAATGCAGTGCTCCAGTGTATGTATTTCACAGCAGTGTATTTTTCTGGGTAGAATAGCTGTCTTTGTAATGCTGTATATACACTTTTCAACACATGATTTCATGCGATATAGGCAGATATTACTCTTAAGTACAGTGCATCAAACAGTAATCAAGCTGATGTAAAACATCTGTAGATAATCATTCACTGACTTTCTTTTTCAGAGGCAACCTGTCGTAGATCACTTTTAGTAAGATGTGTAATTTTTTCTCTGGAACATGGAGGAGGGAGCAAGGCACAGAAAAGGCACTAAATACTACCTTTAGATTGTAATGTATTGCAGTATAAATGTTTTCATGGGCAGGAGATCCCTCTCAGAAGATGTGGCATCAGCCCTTTGGGCCTGCCTGGGACCTACTCTGCTAATAGCAGATCACCATCGTTCCTCCCGCATTGGCTGCCACATCATGAAAATCTTCAAATCTCTCTAGCAGACGTCAGGCCAAGACAGAATGATACCTTAAACCTCAACCCTGACTAAGGTTCAGGCAAAACTGGTGTCCTAAATCAAGAAATCATCCTGTTTCAAGTCACTCATACCTAACGATGCTTGAATGGGCAGAGAAGTTACTCACCCGCTCTAGTCTTTATTATGTCACTAAGGAACCAACTTTCTATGTTTAACTGAACCTGGGATGAAGATTGTTTATTCCGTTCCTAGTAGATGTCTTCATAATCCTGACCGTCAGGGACTTTAGCTCTGTGAAGATTTTGCATTTATTCCACAGCAAATCCCAACAGACAGAGAAATAGAATACTTTTTTCCAAAACCTTGGCTTCAACCAGCTATACCATGAGACTGACAGCCTGTCATCTGTCACCAAAAAGAATGACTGTTATTATAATGAGGGAGGTGCAGGGAAACTCATGTGACCCTTCACCTGTTTCATAGCTAATGACATAAAAATAATAAAGACGGACGACATGTTCCGGTTAAATCAGCTGCCTCATGTTACCTTGAGATAATGAATTTGAACATGGTTTTAGCAAGGAGCAGCAGATTTTTTCTCTCGATGTAACTGATCAAACATGCTACTATACCGTATATCTCAGTGCAGGGGCTGGGTATCCAAAAGGGTAATAAAATATGTTTTGGTCTAGAGAATGCCGTGTGGTACAGGCAGGGTCAGATTTATATCCACATGAACCATCCCTCAAGCTCCTGAAGTCGAAAATATTGTCCAAAATAAACATTCATAAAACAAAGGAAATACCCAAAATAACAATTACAGGCATGGAGAGACTATTTAGGGTTATTCATTATATTTTCAGATACTCCCAGATGTGGCAGACACATATACCTCTCACCTTGATACACCTTCTGAAATGGCCATCAGATCTTCCTGAGGTAGGTTTACCTCCGAAGACAGGACATCTTTTATATGTAGACTCAGCTACCTGCATTGGCCCTTTAGCAGAGACATTTTTATTAAAGTATATTAAATGTCTCTTAAGTTATTGTCCCTTACTGTGGTGAGTCACATAATATTTCTTTCTGCCTTAGATAAACAATCAAGAGAAGAAAAGGCAAATTATGTCTTCCTGCATGACTGACCTCTCCAGACCCATATCCAGAGTACAGTGTTTGCTACCTTGTCTTTTTCCACTTTAGAGACTCTTATTTTTATTATAGTATTTATTATAATATATATTCATGCTTTAGGAAACTGGACTGAAAAGAAGCAACATGATTAAGATGAAGAAGGTCTGTTGTTAGGATCAGGGGAGATTAAAAAATGAAATTTAATGTTTTTGTGCATTTAAAACTATTTCTGACGTATGAATTCTATTAAAAACCTCCGCTTAGGGGGCAGTGTTCCTATGGGCACCATAAAACAAATCCAAACGCTCAAAAATTATTGTTAAACACTTCCTTTCCGTTTTCAATTCAAAAACATCGTATTTCACATACAAATGTCTAGCTTTAAACAGTATTGGCGAACATACTTGTCCAAAATATATGAAACTGTAAGTCATTTTCTTTACTTCCTCACTTCAGTTCTGGCACTCTACATGCCCCTAAATATTAGTACTCTTCTTAGGACACAAGACCATGGTTTTCAGTTGGATACAGGGTTCTTAAACATTATCTTTAGTACAGTAGACAAATGTTCTGGCCAAATGGACTGCCTGGTTTTCTCCAAGTAGCAGAGCACACTCTGGAACACTCTTTCTTTCAAGCACCAGGGCGAGGAAGGACACAGAAAGTCTCTTCTTGATCACTGCTGAATCTATCTTCTGCTTGTGGGGCAGTAAGTAGATTCTCTGGTACTGAGAATGGCCTTTAGCTTTGGGGAATCTAAAGGAAGTTTTCCCTCAAGTCCAGCAATAAGAGACAGGAGTGTGCCGCCCTGTATCTTGGTGCCTTCCCAAGCTCCAGCATCTCCAGATGGTGGAAGCCTATATTTATAGGGCTAACCGTGCAGTGATTGGTGGTCATCTAACCCTATAACTGTAAATTGTCCTTGATGTCCCTCTTTTACAGCACTTAGTGCATTTTCTCGCAGAAGCTATGAAAGAAACAACCATTCCTCTATTTTCAAAAGTGGTAAAAAGGGTAGAGGGAGGCAGGCCAATTCTCCAACTTGGGCTTTGTAGGCACGCCTCTTCTCGAGCCAAGTGCAACTTTCACAGAGAAGCCCATTCAAAATGATTGCCACTTTATTATCCCCCTTGGAGTGAGATGACAGTTTGTCTCTGAGAAGGTTAAAGGCCCTTTCTAGTCATTGCCTTCCTTTCGGCTTGTATGGTGTAGTAACACTGCTTTTTCCTATTTCTTTGTAACGTTGTTATATTATCATGTCAGGCCATATGGTATTTGGGGTTCTATTTGTGTATATTATATGTTAGAACCACAACCTCATTAGTGGCTCCGTATGGTTCTGGAAATCTGATCACAGGGAGGGTTGTCTTTTGACTGTTGTTCCAGGAGCTGTACGCTGCCGCTGAGGTCGTGGGTCATTTTTCATCTATGAAATAAACTTTCTCATCACAACTCTACTTTGTGTTAAGATCCTCTCCTTTCTGTCATACACAAGCGATAATCCCTGCTACATATGGGCATTAAAGAAGACCATCCATGCTTTTGTATGATGCATTTGTCCAAATCTCCTCTCATTCCCTCATATCTACTTTCGAAGAATTGTGATGGTACTCCTGAGAGTCAACATCACAAAATTAAATGACGGACGGAGTGTTGAAACTTTTCAAACACTCACCCACAGTCACAGATCTGGGTTTAATCCATTGTTTTGCTTGCCACGTCATCCCAGTTTGGACCTAGCCATATGCAAATCAGCCTTGACCAGTCCAGCCCGAACTGCCAAGCCAGGTCCTCCCTGGACAGGATTCAAGCATCCTGGGACTGGTTTCAGGGTATCATCCTTCATCAGCCAGGCTAGGAATCCAGTGGTGCAGCAAGCAAGGGACCCATGTCTGGGCATACCCTAGCCACTTAGGGCATACAAGCCAACATCACAAAATAAAATGATGGATGGAGTATTGAAACCTTTCAAACACTCACCCCAGTCACAAATCTGGGTTTAATCCATCGTTATTTTGCTTGTCACGTCACCCCAGTTCTGGCCTCGCCATATGCAAATCAGTCTTGAGCCTGCCCCCTGTGGGAGCAGTCCAGCCTGAACTGCCAAGCCAGGTCCTCCCTGGATGGGATTCAAACATCCTGGGACCGGTTTCAGGTTATTACCCTTCATCAGCCAGGCTAGCTTGACTCCAGTATCGCAGTAAGCAAGGGTCCCATGTCTGGGAATACTCTAGCCACTTAGGGTGCACAAGTACCCCTGAGAGTGACAGCTCCTGCAATTAGAGGCAAATGTAATAAGAATTCATGCAGTGCATCAAGGCAAGTTGCTGCTCTTAATTGCATGAGCGAGAAAGAACTGAAAAGTGCCACATCTTCTAAGGTATGGGGCTCTTCAGCTCTTTCCCTGCGCTGACACATTTAAGGCTGTCTGGCGTCTATGAAAGTACCCTTACACCATGGTGCAAGGGTGCCAGCATTATCTTTAGGATTGTTTTTGTGCAGGAAGTCCCACCTTCCTTCACAAAAGCAATCCAAAGTGGCATGCTCATCTCTCTATCTATGCTACAGAATGCAGCACACATGGAAAAGGGAAGTAACAAGTAGAAAGAAGGAATTTCTCCTCTTTACGCCTCTGTCAAGCAGGCACAAGAATGGGTTTGCATCTAAATATATTGGGGGATGCATGGGTATGCCCATACTCCACCCATGTAATGCCGATCTAATGCAAAAAAATGCAAGGCAACGCTATGGGTCTGATTTAGATCTTGGCGGTAATGGTCCCGCATCAACTTTTCTACTGAAAACCCATCCGACGCAGCGATGGTCCACCAGCTGTATTTAGGTCTTGATGGACCCATAGATGAAAGCCCGCATTCGAACCACCATCGCTGCTAAGAAAGACCGCCTCACGTCAATGGCGCCATACGGAAAAGTAGCTGAAGGCAGAACCCTATAGACCCTTCCCGCCATGACGATTTGGATGTGCCTTACTGTCAAGAAAAAAGTGGCCTCCATGTTGGCGGATTGGAGGGGAAAAGGTGTGAAATCTCACTTTTTTCCCGTATTCCCCCCTTGCCTTTGACTAGACACGACTGGACTACACCTTCCATTGCTGTTGCTACTGACCCACGGACTCAAAGGTAGGCATGCCACATTGCCAGGGTACATTGGGTGGGCACTGCATGGGAGGTCATGGCCACTGCCGGCATATACATGTCACAGTATTTTGTTTGAATCTCTGTGACATGCCTTTGTTGGGAAACAAGTGGGTCAGACACAGATGGGGACACACTGGTACACAACATATATTGCACACACAAACAACTGTTAGTATGGTGCCAGTATTCATTAGCAAATGAATGCTGGCACCACAATGATGGTACATTCACACCTGTCAACAGTGCCCATGAGTGCACATTGCCAGGGGACCTGTACCTGTCCCCTTGTGCTGCAAGTTGTGTATGTGAGTCATTATGTGTATGTGTTTATGATGCGATTGGCTGGTTGAGGTGTAGGGAGCTGGAGTGGGTTATGTGGTGGTGTCTGTATCTGTGTCACTTGCATGTGATACTGATGTTGTTGCTTATGTTGTGTTGTTGGGTGACATATTCAGGTGAGTGTGGTTGTTGTGTGGTAGACATTGTTGTAATGTGTGCAGTTGTACATGTGTATGAATGTGTTTGTGTAGATGAGTGTATAGTTGTGTTGTTTGTTGTGTTTGTGTCATGTGTGGGTGCAGTGTGAATGGTGTGTGCATGTTGTGTCATGGATGAATGTCAATGTGTGTTTTTGGCATGTATGGGCTATGTTGTTAAAATGGCAATGGGTTATTGTGTGTATATGCTGTGTTGTGTAGTGTGTAGTGCACGGGTACACAAATGGCTAACGGACAGTGTGTGTGTATCACTTACCTCTCTTCCATAGCCCCTGCCATTGTGCAAAGTCCATTAGGTTCCGCCGCTGTCTCCCTCCGTCAGAAATACGTTGCCATTCAATCAGCTTGCAGAACTGTTGTATTTAAATAAGGTGGGCAGAAAATAGTTGGCTTGACGATCTTTTCGGGTCTTCCATTGTCACGGCTTGGGGGTGCGACCACCAAGATCTAAATCATGCCCTATGCCTCACATTGAGTTACTCTGTATTTAAAAAACATCACAAAGTGGCTTTGTGTGGCTTAGTAAATACCAAAAGTGATTTTGCGTCAGAGCTGTGCCACAAAACTTATGCAACCCAGACACAAAATCATAGTAAATATGTCCCAAAGTTTCCTTGCCTTCTGTTAATGTGTTCATAGCAGAGGCCATTAAGTGGAAAGCCCCATGGTCTCCAGGAAAAGCATCAATTAGCCAAGTATTTTACACATAATCCCAGTGGTTTGTGCTGAAGATAAACCCAATCACAAGCCACTACAAGTAGCTCCTACTTAGGCAAACTGGTTTTACATCCAACCCAAAGTGGGGATAAACATCTATGAACACCACTGACTTAGATTTTCATGGATCAGTAAAATTATGCAAGGATGGAATTTCTAGGAGGTTCTAACACTGAGATCCAAAAATGTCTTATTAAAGGTACTGGCAGGCTTGTTAGCTTAAAGCTGGGCTAGATGTTCTGACAGTACCTTAGTGTCTTTGTCAGTATAGGTACTTGTTGTATGCCTAATTTGCATTTGTCACTATTGAACATTAGGCAACAGTATCTTGTGTCCTTAAAAGCACACTTTACAGTTGTCATTTGTATTGCCAGATGTAGTACCAATCGTGTAATTGACTTGAGATGTTATTGCAGTTGGCATGCTATCAGAGCAGTTGTTGTGGCATATTATCATTCACGTTTTACCTGTAGTGTTAGAGGCTGCTTTTTAGCCCTTTGGCATGTTTTTATTCCTAGATGTATGTGGTAAAAATGTCATGTGGCATCTTGCATTTGGTGCATGACATTTATACCACTTGTGTTGCGTTTGCACATTTTTACTACGCACTTAAAACAAAACCTGTTTTTTGCCAATCAACCATGTCATGTTAGAGAGAGAGACTGAGCACACAGATTAAGAGGTGTTTCGCACACTCTCATAACAAGGAGGTCCAAAAAAGCAAGCAACCTTCAGCCATCTAAAATACAAAAATCAGGGAGAGCGTGTGACCATGCGTAATTACCTACACTTGCAATATCATTTCTTTTTTACCTCCCTTCTTTGATTCTTCTTTCACTCTTCACCTTTTTTTACCAGCTACGATCCAGATTTCCTAGCTTAGTACATGTCTTTTAAACATAGAACGATCTTGCAATTCATTGCTCATCTTGTGGCCTGCATGAAACAGAATAAGCTTTCCCCCAATCCTGACCTCAAACTTTCGCACATATTTCCATGAACGCCACATGGGTGTATTATTGGTCTGGGTGTTTATGGTTTGCTTATTTATGTTTTATTGTGGGCTTCTCGAAAAGACAAAATTGCTATTACATTCCCTACACGTTAGTCAGAATCAGCAGTCTAATGTTTGTTGCTCCATGACGTCAATCATATGAAGAAGTGCTCACCTTGAGTAATAATCACCCCTGTTCCACTTTTGGCAGCAACTCTGTTTTAATTTTTTTTTAAAGACAGGGCTGTGAGAGGAATGATGTCAGAAATTGACTTTACCCTGAACTTGGAAGAGACTTATAAATTAGGGTTCACCACGGAGCAGTTTCTAGAAAAAACGTATACACGTTAACATTATTTAAATGGATGCGTTGTAATCAAGATCACTGCATCTATTCAAAACACTTTAGAAGCATGGGCTACAGACAAACGCTAACAATAGATGTATTCATGGGTATACTGGTGGAAATACAATTATCACATGCTCCTGCATGTCCTCTCTGTAGAAGAATCACAAAAGCTCTTGAGAACAGTATAAAGGGAAAGCTCCTATTGATTAGGTAATTAACTCTTCATTGGATCATGCTAGCAGCCTACAAATTATTGGTGATGTGGACATTTTTATGGTACTCAATATATAATAGTACATTCTACAAATAAAACATACAAGGGAAACAGTAAAAGGCCACCAGGCTCATCCAGGCTGTTGATTTTCTTAATTGTGTAGTAGTAACAATAGTAATTGTCAAATTACCTTGTTAGAGTGCCAAATGTGTTAGAGCTCATTTTACACTTCCCATTACACTTTAAAAGCCTTACCCTGACAAAACAACCATGTAGCAAGACTTCGTAAAAGAAAACCGTTCATATTTGTTTCTGAACTTCACTTGAACATTAATTCATAAAATTTAGATAGGTGTGTTCATTAAGTTAACCATCACAGTTATCAAAGGTGTTATCATTTTTAAAAAAACAATAACACTGATATACCACCCTTTACTTTGAGAAGAGACACTGGAACAGTTGTGATATTAATTGCAGCGTATTGCAGCTGTATTGTGTCCCATTCAAGGTGCTTCACTCCCAGGGCCTACTGTCCTCAAAAAATGCCCCAAACTTACATACCACACAGATCAAATCAAATCAAATCATTAGCATTTATAAAGCGCGCTACTCACCCGTGCGGGTCTCAAGGCGCTAGGGACAAAGGGGGTGGTTATCGCTGCTCGAACAGCCAGGTCTTTAGGAGTCTCCGGAAAGCGGAGTGGTCCTGGGTGGTCCTGAGGCTGGTGGGGAGGGAGTTCCAGGTCTTGGCCGCCAGGAAGGAGAAAGATCTCCCACCCGCCGTGGAGCGTCGGATGCGAGGGACGGCGGCGAGTGCGAGGCCAGAGGAGCGGAGGGGGCGGGTGGGGACGTAGAAGTTGAGCCGTCTGTTGAGGTATTCCGGTCCCTTGTCGTGGAGGGCTTTGTGTGCGTGGGTGAGAAGTCGGAAGGTGATCCTTTTGCTGACTGGGAGCCAATGCAGGTGTCT
Organism: Pleurodeles waltl; assembly: GCF_031143425.1. NCBI lineage: Eukaryota > Metazoa > Chordata > Amphibia > Caudata > Salamandridae > Pleurodeles > Pleurodeles waltl. The sequence continues at coordinate 830,324,903 of NC_090438.1, forward strand.
CAGGTGTGCGGAGATGTGGCTGTTGCGGGGTAGGTCGAGGATGAGGCGGGCTGAGGCGTTTTGAATGCGTTGCAGGCGATTTTGGAGTTTGGCGGTGGTCCCAGATTAGGGGGAAGCACTCCCAGTGGTAGATAAAACAAACTGCAAACACAAAATATAACATTTCCGTATCTCCTCATTAATTTTAAATCAGAGTTGCATATTGTAGTAAAACTCAACGCCATTGTTTGTAATAAAACAATTCCTTTATTGATGCTCCAACCACATAACATGAGGCTCCATCGCCTGCTCCTGGTCAACTCCTCATCTCAACTATCACCACGTCGGAGGTAGAATGCTGGGGGCACCACATCCTACCAGTGACGTGGTCATGCTGTGAGTATGGGGGAACAGATGTAACCAACAATTAATTTTATCACAACATATCTCTTTTCTTTACACATGGAAAATTGAGTTGAAAATAAACAATAGAACGGAAGATGAACAATATAACTAGAAATGCTGACCTATAACTAGTACAATAATAAAAAACTAGATGATTATGAAAGAAGCTAAATATAATCTTAATTCCATAAACGATTTACAAAACTGCAAATAAAGAGCAAAAATCGTAAGTTTCCCAATTCCTACTTCATCACTTAATCAGAAAATCTGACAGGCAAATAGTGTTGTCTGAAATGTTGCCTAATACGTTGTCTATCTTGACTTCCTGATGTTTTCATTCTCCTCATGTCACCTTCCACAGCTAGCTCTTCTCCACTTATTTAATCCGTTAACAAAAACCCACCATCATCATCCTCCCTTGCACTTTTCTCTTTCCACTTCCAACTATGCATATCATCCTTCTTGCCATACAAAGCCACTCTTCTTTTATTCCACTACTGACAATTTTTTATTCGTGCACTTCTTTCAGCTCACTGGGATTAGAAAACTTGTTCACTCCATTTTCTCTATTTCCCAATTTCACTTTCACCAAATCTCCTACTTCTATCCTCCCAGGACTCATTGTTGCTCTTTGTTCTTTCCTAATATTTTTTTCTCATTCAACCATCAAGGTTATAATTTCACCCTTGCTTCTCTGCCCCTCATCCTCTTGTCTGGAGTTTCAGCTGTAACTCCATTTATGTGGTATTATATGCCCACACTACATAGTCCTCACTTTTCTTTACATTCTGTCTTCCATTCACCACCATTTGTACCTTTCACCACACAATATAATTAATTCTACCATACCTTTCCTTGTAGATTATATAAGGCCGTATGTATATGTTTTATATCATACTCTTTCAAGAATGTTTGCATTGTACTGGATGTCAATTATGTACCATTGTGTGTAATCTGTATTCCTAGACAACATTCTCTCATGAAAATCGGTTCCAAAGCTTTTACAACACTATAGGTTGTGATATTTCTCAAGAACTCCACTATGACACACATTGAAAATACATCCTCCAAAATCATAGCAAATCTTTTATTCTCCCCCAAGTAATCCATGAGGCTTATAAAGTCTAAGCATATCTTTTCCCATGCCTTACTTCTGTCACTTTCACTGTGGCTCAATGAACCCATAACTTTAACTCCTATTTTCAAACGTTTCTCACTTTCCTCACATAGCATGCACTGCACAACCCAAACGTTCACATCTCCATCCATTCCAGGCCACCAATATTTATCTTTTAAACATTTCTTAGTAAATGACTCTCCCAAATGGCCTTCATGTACCAATGAATTTAAACTTTTTCTCACTCCTTCCGGAGGGATATATCTCTCACCTCTTAAAACTAAGCCAATTGTGTTTCATATGTTACGTTCTTCTTGTAGTCTAACAAAACACCTTAAAGTTGGTCTCAAATCACCTTCACGCTTCCATCCTTCATGAACACTCTTCACTTAGTCGTAAAAACATCATCATTTGTTGCTGCCCTTCCCCATTCTTCTATGGTAATCAAAGCAAACTTTCCTGCTAACATATCCACATTCGCTACCATTTCTTCTTCCCCTATATTTTTTCCTTCATCTACTGGTAACCTGGATAAGTAATCTGCTTGCACATTTCTCCAACCTGCAACATATTCTGCTTTATATTTGTAACCTTGAAGTCTCGAAGCAAAACACATCAAACAAACAGAACCTTTGTCTGCCCCTCTAGGACTTAACATTCTCACTAATGGTTTATGGTCTGTTCTCAGTACTAACTGTACTCCCCATAAAAAGTGCAAAACATTCAGCTCGCCTCGTGGCAGCTGAAGCTTCCTGTTCAATTACTGTGTAATTCAGTTCTACTTTGCTAAGGATGCGACAAGCAAATGCTACCGGGTTTTCTTCGCCATCTTTGATCTGTGACAAGACTGCCCCAATACCATGAGCACTAGCATCAACTGCTAATAAAGTTTTTTTTTGGTTCAAGTGGAGTTATTATCCCTGTATTTGCTACTTAATTTTTGAATTTTTCAAATGCTCTCTTTTGCTTCTATCCCCACTAAAACTCAATGCCCTTTCTCAACAGTCCTGTATAAGTGCTGTCTTATCAGCAAAATCATTTACAAACTTTGCATAATATTCTACTAAATCTATTAACTATCTCAATTGATCCTTTCGATTAGGAGTGGGGGCTAACCAAATAAATTTCACTAAATCTTACTTTGGTTTGATGCCATGTTATGAAATGGTATAACCTAAATAATACATTTCTCTCCACAAGAACTTGAATTTTTCTTTTCTTAAAGTTAATGCCGCATTAGTCAACACTTTTAGCACTTTTACCGAGGTTTTGTTATGATCTTCTTCTGAACTTCCTGTAATCAAAATGTCATCCTGAAAGAAATGAACATTAGGAACATTGGCAAACAATTTGTTTATCATGCTCTGAAATACTGGCAGCAGATGCCAGTCCAAAAGGAAGTCTCCTTAAATGAAACACCCCCTTCATGGTGATAAATGCTGTGTATTTCTTTGAATTAGGATGTAAACCTATTTGATGGTATGCTGACTTTAAGTCAAGTCTAGTAAAATATTTTGCATTGTTAATCATTAAGACCATCTCAGATTTAATTGGTGGGGAAAACTGTCCATTACAATACTCTGATTTAATGACCTAAGGGCCACACAAAATCCCAATTTTCCATCCCCTTTCTTTGAGATCACCACCAGATAAAGTTACTCTAATGCCTCCATCAGTTCAATGATACCTTCTTCCTGCATATTTTTAACATATCTTTCACTTCTCCACGAATGGCAATTGGAATTTTCCTCACCCCAGGTCTCACAGATTTTACATCTTCTCTTACTTAAAATTTCATGTACATATCCTTTGAGTTTCCCAATTCTGTTTTCAAACACCTGGGAAACTTTCTCCATTATCACCTCCAATCCCTCCACATTTTGCACAACTAATACTTTTCCCATCGATCTGGGATCTATGACTGCATGTAAATGGTATTGCTGTACCCAACCTAACCTTCCTGTGATACACACATCTTCCCTTTTGCTATTCTTCCTTTGAATTCAAAATCTTTCTCCACATACCCTTCAATATGAATGTTTTCACCACTATATCCGTTAGGTTGAATGTCACTACATTGCAGACTCAAATCAGGCTACTTCTGCTCAAATATATTCTTGGGACTGGTGGGGTACATTGATCCACAGTCAACCATTATTTCCAGTTGTACCCCATTCAATGTGAATACTGCACTTGGTCTCTGTATTTTTATACCTTCTTTGTTTTCAACACACAGTGCAATACCTGGTATGGTACTCTCTTCTTCCACAAATGCTACATTGTTTTTAGTTAAGTCCTTACATACTCTCACCAGATGTCCTTTCCTCCCACATTTCTACAGTCTTTATCCTGTGCAAAACATCCTCTAAAATTGGCTGCATGTCTCATACTTCCTCATCTAAAACATCCACTGAAGCTTTTTTTTACTTTCACTGTATGAGTTAACTTTCATTTTAGTCACACTTTGCTTTACTTCTTGTTTACTTTTGCTCTCAAAATTAACAGTACTTGTTTTTTTTTATTGTCAATATTGACTCCCTCATTCTTCATAGATTCCAATTGTTATATTTCTTTCATACACATATCAGATTCCTCAACTATTTTAGCAATACCTATTGCTTCTTGTAATGTGGGATTTCTCCCTCCCATAACCTTTCTTGCATTATTTTGTTCTTACACTGAACTACCAATTGATCATGAATCATCTAATCCGGCACTGTCCCAAAACCACATTTGACTGCCAACTCTCTCAATCTTGTTACCATTCGAACAACAGATTCCTTTTCTCTTTGTGGCAAAGTTTACAATGTATGCCTTCGCATCACTATATTAATCTGTCCACCAAGGTAATTCTCCAATCTCCCTTTAGCCTCTCCATAGGGATTCTCTGTGGGCTGACCATCAGCTCCCCTCATCTCAGGTAAAAAACTTAAAAACGTGCTGTCCCTCCTTTCCCAACACTTGTTATCATAATGTTTTTTCCTAGATGCAGGGAATCTTAAACCATTTATAGCTTTCAGCTAATTTTCTAAAATTCCCATCCATTCCAATTCTATTGAAGGTAGTTCATTCGCAAGTAAAAACTTTGTACATACACTATGGGGGTGATTCTAACTTCGGCGGGCGGCGGAGGCCGCCCGCCGAAGTTCCCCCACCAAAATACCGCTCTGCGGTCGAAAGACCGCTGAGGGTATTTTGGGATTTGCCCTGGGCTGGCGGGCGGCTGCCAAAAGGCAGCCCGCCAGCCCAGGGCAAATCAGCCTTCCCACGAGGACGCCGGCTCAGAATTGAGCCGGCGTAGTGGGAAGGTGCGACGGGTGCAGTGGCACCCGTCGCGTATTTCAGTGTCTGCATAGCAGACACTGAAATACTTTGTGGGGCCCTCTTACGGGGGCCCCTGCAGTGCCCATGCCATTGGCATGGGCACTGCAGGGGCCCCCAGGGGCCCCGCAGCACCCCCTACCGCCATCCTGTTCCTGACGGGAGTCCCGCCAGGAACAGGATGGCGGTAGGGGGTGTCAGAATCCCCATGGCAGCGGATCGCGCTCCGCCGCCATGGAGGATTCACAAGGGCAGCGGAAAACCGGCGGGAGACCGCCGGTTTCCCGCATCTGACCGCGGCCGAACCGCCGTGGTCAGAATGCCCTGCGGGGCACCGCCGGTCTGTCGGCGGTGCTCCCGCCGACCCTGGCCCCGGCGGTCTCAGACCGCCGGGGTCAGAATGACCCCCTATGTGTTAATTTGGTATGAACAAGACAACCACTTTCACATACAAAGCCGGTATGGATAATAGACTCTACACATCTACCAATTGCTGAGCTACCTTTGTAATTTATGCAGTTGTGTGCAACTGTGGTAAAGTGTATGTGGGTAGTACCACCAGGGTACTTAGGTTCAGAATTGCTGAACACATTAGGGCCACAAGTAATAGAGATACATTGTACCCACTGTCTTCCTGCGAATGTAAATGAAATACAAAATGTCCTGTTAAATTTAATGGAATAGACATAGTAAAAATAGATGAACGAGGTGGTGATAGAGAGCAATTGCTCAGGCAGAGAGAAGCCAAGAGGATTTCATGCTTGTGAACTGTGGATTGTGGTCTTTCAAAAGAGCATGAATTTCATCACTGTCTCTAATAGGGGTTCGCTGGATGGCTGAATTGTGCAATAAGGGGCGGGATTGACAAGCCTTTCCGGTAGGATCAAGTGAGGTTTCTTTTTTTTTGCCAGTAAATGAGTTATATACTAGGTAGTAGCCTCCTCTTAAACCAGGTTACATCCAATTTTGAATTCCTGCACTTTTTGTGTCATGCTTAATATTGGGATGGAGTGATTAGATTGGTTACTTTTTCTGAGAGTGTTTGAGTATGGGGTTGAAACGATTATTGTGGATTAGTGGGACTGTATCACTTATGGCCTATGTGTATGTTCTTGATGAATGGACTCTTCATAATTTTCAGTGATGTGGAGAGAATTTGGGTAATTAGCATAAATGTGGAATACTGGCCAATGTAATTTGTTTGTGCTAAAATAAATCAATATACTTTGTGTGCCTGCTACTGTTTTCATTATGGATACTGACATAGTTGGAGACATGGTTCCAAGATGATGGACGCTTTCACTTGGGAATGGGCAGATGACTGTAGTCTATTTCAAGATGGTCGCCATTTATAGGGTAATCAGGATTGAAATGATTTGGGAATATGGAAGAAAATTATATTTTTGAATTAAAGTTATTTGTTACGGGTTGAATTTTGTTAGCTTGCCAACGTGAAGGAGGCATTGGATGGGGTAACAGATGTGTTTTATATGGTGGTCTTTTATTTGAGATTATGGGGGTCATTATGACCCCGGCGGTCGGCGTTAATGTGGCACTAGTACTGCCAACAGGCTGGCGGTACTTACCGCCACATTATGACATTGGCGGGTTGGCTCGAGCCAACCCGCCAATGTACCACTCCGACCGCCATGGCGGTAGCATCCACCAGGCTGGAGACCATCTCCAGCCCGGCGGCCACCATTGTGCCACCAGCGGGATTATGACCCTGCCTACCACCATGGCTTTCAACCATGGCAGTAGGCCCTATCAGTGACAGGGAATCCTTTCCCTGTCACTGATAGGAGGCCCTCACACCATACCTCTCCAGACACCCCTACGCCCCCCCTACTTCCACACCGCCCCAATCACACACACAGACACACACTCATTCACACATACATACACGCATTCTTTCATTCACACACACATCCGCACACACTTCAAAACATGCACGCAGACATGCATTCCAATTTCCATACATACACACACACACTTCCATACATTCACGCACGCAGTCACCACTAAACGCACACATGCATTCACTCACACATACATGCACATGCCCCCCCACATACACACAACGCCCCCCACCCCCCTCCCCTGTTGGAGACCCAACTTACATGGATCCAGGGGGTCTCCAGCAGGAGACGGGATGGAGCGCTGCTACCGCCAGCAGTGCCCACCAGCAGAACACCGCAAGGCTGTATTATTTGTCATAATACGGCTGGCGGCGGCCTACTGGTGTGGCGCTGCTGGTGGTAGCAGTACCACCTTACCGCCATCTGCTAGTATGGCCACAGCCAGATTTCTGCCCTTCTTGTGCGGAAATCCGGCTGTGGTCATATTATGGCGGGCAGATGGTAGGTGCAGCGACGATTTGTTGGCAGCCGTTGCCACATCTGTAGGTGTTTTTTACCGCCTATGTAATATTGAGGGCCTATATATTTCAATGCAAACATTTGTAGATGGTTGCCATTTTTCAAATTGAGGAATGTCTGATATGACGACAGGACATCTGAATTACAGCTCAGACATGTTTGGTACCTAGCAGAATTGGATTTTTACAAAATGTAACTATTTGCATCTAAGTGAGAAAGCAGTTTCTGGAAAAGCACTGGTGATACTGATGATTCAGATAGGTCAAAGGACGTATTCTTCTAAAGTGGTGCAGAATGTGTATAAATGCTGGCCGACACTGACTTGAGAAGTGTGTTGTGGTTCCTCCCACTTCATTCCAAAGGAGTTAAATTCTGGGAGTATTTTAAAACGGCACTCAAACTGGTTTGAGCTTTTTCCGGTGGCACGTACATACTTGCTGTTCTGTTGTCATATAATGACAGATTGTGGTAAGCGGACAATGTACTAGAGTCCTTAGTTTTATGTTGAGCCCATGGGGATGGTTGTGTGACAAGGAGGTGTGTTCTAAGTTTAGAAAACACTTTTGAGAGAATGGAGGTTGCGGTTTGGTGACCAGCAGATGATGCACGTGTTTGAGTAGGATTACAGTTAAAGTTAGAAGTGGTAGAGGATGTGTATGGGGACTGCTGTATGCTGTATGAGGGCCCATGGGGGTGTTCGTGATGAGTAGATGTGTTTTAAAGGTTAGAACTTAATTGGGGGATGGGGGTTGCTGTGTGGTGACTGACGGATGCCGCATGTGATTGAGTATGATTACAGTTAAAAATGGAAGTAGTTGAGCATTTGTATGGGTACTGTTGTATGTTAAATGAGGTGTGTTCTAAAGTTTAGAACTTAATTGAGGAGATGGGGTTGCTGCTTGGTGACTGCCGGATGCTGCATGTGATTGAGTATGATTACAGTTAAGGATGCAAGTCGTGGAGTTTTTATATGGGGACTGTCTTATGTTTAATGAGTTTGAGAATGATTGGGTGTTATTGAAAGCATTTGTTGATGGAGAGTGCTGCGAGATGTGGGTTATATTATTACACAGTTGGGATGACTTCTAACATTACAATTCATGATAATCTTGTCCTACATTGGGAGTCTTTCTGTAATGATATGTAGATGTTTTTGTGAATGTGGTCTTGTTGATGTGTGCCAATTGTTGATGTATGTCAATTGATGCAGTAGTGGAGTGAGTGAATTCTTATGAGTGTTTGTATGTATTGATGGTAAGAGTCTCATTTTGTATTTAGTGACTCTTGCTGGAAGGATTTTGAAATATTTGTCATTTCCTTGTGGAACTGTGCTTGAGCGTATGACAGGATTGAGTTGTACTTCTAAAAACCTACTATGACTGAGGTATTACTCACTTGGCTGAAGGGTGGGTTGCATGTGCTAAATTGTGGATGGATCATTGCAAGAGAATGCTCACGAGGTGATGGTCATGTTATGTTTAGTTACGGAAATGTAGGAGGATACTTTTGTTTTGTTGGAGGTAATGTGTATTGTGTGTTTATAAATGGTGTTGCTTTTAGACTTTTTGATAAACAGGGTGTAGAGCGTTACTTTTCTTGGGTTTTGGCGTTTTTAAACAACATGTTTTTGTCTGTATACTTTTTTAATAATTGTGGCTTTCTTTGTTGCTTTTTCTGTGTATTTAATGTTTTTAAATGTTGCATTGTTTTGCATACTGTATGTGGCTTAAGTTGTGTTATATATGTTTATTTACAGCCCTGAAGAAGTCCTGTTGTTATGGGGCTAAACATGTTGGCTGTGTTTCTGTTCTTATAACGTTCAAGCAAGAAATAAAGAATGAACAAAAGAATCAGATTTTCTTCCAGAAATGTTTTATGCAATTTCAAGTGATGATATGTGTTGTAATAAAATTACTTGTTGTTTACATCTGTTCCCTCATACTCACAGCTTGACCACGTCGCTGGTGGAATATGGTGTCCCCAGCATACTACTTTTAACATGGTGACAGTTGACATGAGGAGTTGACCAGGAGCGGGTGAGGGTGCCTTACGTTATGTGGTCGGAGTATCAATAAAGGAATTTATTTTACTACGAGCAACGGTGTGGAATTTTACTACAATTTGGTGCCTGTTCAAGGGTTTATTCCACCCACTGTGAGGTGTGACCCAGCATGGAATTTAGAGTATCTACTTTTCGTTTAAAGCTCTGGAAGATTTCCATAAGTGACTGCGAAGCTAAACGCTACTTCATCAGAAAGTATATAAATTTGCACCTTGTGTGTTTATTTTAGTCATAAAAGTACAATTTTTAGATTAACGTCTTCAGCAAATGGAAAAATCCATTTTCTGCACCTTGTTATATGTATTTTTATGAAACCGCCTCTACATTTTACCAAAATTACATTAATCCAGCATTGCCAGTGATGATGTAGTATTTGTCTGCCTTCATTAAACATTGCAGTATAGCATTAAATTTATTAACATGAACAGTTATCATGCAGGGGTGTCCTTTAGTACACACTTGAGAAACTGCAAACTGCATTTCCTCACATATCATTAATGAGACCAGACTGTGCTTGACATGTGGATTCTATAGACTTTTGTGATGCCTGTCAGTTAAGTTGGTATGCGCTTCAAAGTGAACAAAAAATTCAATCTAATTTAACATGTAATTGGCAACACTACTCAGCAATGTGTTTGCTCACCAAGTGTAACACAACAGTTTAATTCACACACTGCAAAATTAGTACTTGTCAGTTGGATTGGTGTGCGCTCACAGCAACCCAAATCATTCATTCTAGTTTTAGCGTGTGATTGGCGGAGGCCCTCAATTGGAGCTATTCCTGTCAGCGGGTTGTTCTCAGGGAATAGTTGACACATTCATACGGTGTCTAAGTGCAGAGATAACATTAAATAAACTTGCTGGAGTTAGTACATGGAATGTTACTGAAGTCAGCTGAGCAGCCTGGAGAAACAATATTATGACTCTTGTCTGGAATACAAATTGAAGTTTCTGTTCTGTAGGAGGAGTCGTATGCAACATAAAAGGCAGACTATGAAAGGATTTGAGAAAGCATAAACATAGAAATAGGACTTTTAAAAGCTTGTGTTTGTGTTATAGAGAATTCTTATATACAACATGGCAAGTAATCAAATGGTCACATCTCCTCCAAAGTTTTACTTACGAATGAACCACCTTCAATAGACTGGGAAGAATGGATTGGAATTTTTGAAAATTAGCTGAAAGCTATAAATGGTTGTCGAGGTTACCAACCCTTTGTTGGTTTTCTATAAGGAGACCTGTAACTGGGGCTCACAAAGTCTCTAATATTGGAACCCCTTCTGTATGTCACACGGTTTCCAAAGCAGTCACACCTGATAAAAGTCCCCAATGCCTATTCAAAATTTGCCAGACTTAGGGGTTTATTACAACTTTGGAGGAGGTGTTAATCCGTCCCAAATGTGACGGATATACTACCAGCCGTATTACGAGTTCCATAGGATATAATGGACTCGTAATACGGCTGGTGGTATATCTGTCACTTTACCGTCACTTTTGGGACGGATTAACACCTCCTCCAAAGTTGTAATAACCCCCTTAGTGACTAAAGGCATTATACATGGTGATGGAAGCCAAACGTTCCTTTTTATTCCTCAACTTCTTATTCCAAAAAAGATCCTCCCTTTTAAGATTTTTCACCCTTCTGTATGTATTCTGTAGACGTTTAGGGTTATATCCCCTTTGGGTCAATCTCTTGTTCATTAAGTCCAAGGTAGAAGAGCATTCTAAATCCTCACTTTAATTTCTTTTCACCCACAGCTTTTTGCCAAAAGGAATTGATTTAATGGTGTTCAATAGATGCACACTGCTCGCTAGTAGTGTGCTATTTAATGTGGGTTTTTGATACAAAGTACTTAGGATCTTTTTGCGAGTTATGTAAAATGTCACATCCAAAAAGTTCATTTTTGTTCTGTGACAGTTCATAGTGAACCTTACATTAAAATGGTTGTTGTTAAAGTATTGGACATAATCCTCCATTTGTGATTGAGAGTCTGCCCAGATGAAAATGTTATAATCTATATATCGCCCCCCCCCAAAATGGAGGTACTCAGTCAATTAAGATGCATCTGGAGACCAGGCTTGCCCCCTCTCAAACCACCCCATAAAGAGGTTAGCACATGAGGGGGCAAACCTCGATCCCATTGCAGTACCCTGCATTTTTTTAGCCCACTGACCATTGTAAAGGAAATCTTTGTTACCCAGTATCAAATCTGACATTCTAACACAATCCGAGATGCTCATATAAATTTGCATGTCTTGTGGAAATGTAATCTGAGACCAAATTCCTTCCTTATCCATGTGTAGAGGCTCTCCACATCCAAATGAACAAACATCATGAAGTCAGGATGTCTGTTGTATCCCTTACAAATGATGGAAGGTTAACCATAAAAGCTTTTAAGAACAAATCTACAAATTAATATGTTCTGTGGGAGAACTTATACCTGCAATGACGACCCAGAGGAAATGTAGCCTCCTTATGTATCTTGGGGAGCATATAAATGCAATGGTATCTAGGATGATCCACTTTGAGATACTTGTTTTCCAAGTCTATCAGTAGGCAAATTTCATGCCAATGTCCCAATCTGCTATTACCAATAGACATTTAGGTGAAACAGGATTATACACCAAAATCTCATAGCAATTTGTGTCAATGAGTTGTGCATTACTTCTTGGTAGTATTGGGAGTTATGAATGATAATTACATTCTCCCCTTTATCCGCTTCACTGATATTTATCAAGTCATTGGATTTGAGGCTTTGTAATGGCAGAAACTCATCTTTGTTAACATTATTGGTATTATTGCTATGAAAGGCAGAAGTTCTTGTCTTAGCCTCAAGATCATAAAAATATGTCATAACCATATTTATAAAAAGCTTTACCCCTCTAAACTATACAGCCTGCGGGGCAAATTAGGACTTAGGTTTCAAATTGATGTTGCAGTTCAAATCCAGTGAAATTTCTAGATCTTCCAACAAATCATCATTATTCAAACTAGACTCCTTATGGATAACAAACAATGAATATCCTTTACATCCGCAATAGTCATTTTTGACATAGTAATGATTTTATTAACATCATATACTTGTTGTGGGTGCAAAGCAAAGAAACTCTTGCGCTTCAAGGCTCATACAAACTTGAAAAGGTCAATATGAAGGTAAGCAACATCAGTTCTATTGGTGGGACAAAATCCCAAACCCTTGTTCAGCACATTAATTTCAGCATTATTCAATTGAAAATCTGATATATTGACAATTAAATTGACAGCATTATTGGGACCAGACCAGTGTTTTTAACAGGTACTGTTTCGTCTTTGTTGTCTGGTCCTGACTCCTACACGTGTATCTCTTTTGTCTGGTTTTGCACCAGATACCACCTTTCCTTGTTTTGTATATGTGGGATTGTGTTTCAAACTCATTCTTTATCTCTTTAGCTCTGGTCCTGATTCCTACATTTGTATTTATTTTGTCTAGTTTTGCACCTTCTAACACCCCTTCTTGTTTTGCTTATGTGTGGTTTTGTTTGAGGTTCATTTGTGTATCTCTTTAGCTTCTCTAAAAAAGTTGATGACCTTAGAGAATTAAAGCCTGTCTTAGATTTACTTGAAGCAGCTTCATCTGAGGAAGAGACATCTGAGCTGCTTCCTCCGATTATATGTTTGTCCAAAGTTTCTTGTTGAGCTTTTTGTGCATCATCACTACATGATCGGGCCTCTTGGCAAATGTGTACACCCGTCTATTATTGGAATCCCGATCATCCCTAACTATTTTCCATAATATCCTCTTTTTTACAGCAGCCTGATGTTTCTGAATTTCTCCCTTCAAAATAAAATAATTTCTGTCTCTCGTAGCTCTCAAGTTTAAACCTGAATCTCCTTTTCCAAAGCTTCTATTTTTTCTCTCAGTTTAGCTGGCTTCCTCTCAGTATGTTTCTCCAATATGTTCATCATTATTGCTGATTTATGAAAAAGATTATTCTCCCACTCCTGCAATAAATCATATCAAGATCATCGAAGTTTGGAAAGGTCAAAATACGTAGTCCCCTTGGGACCTTTCTATTATCCACATACTTCCTAAGCGTACAGGCATCCAACCACTTTGAGACCTCCCGTTTTTTAACTTTTCCAGTTGTTTAAATTTACTTTTCAGACCCTCATTGGGATTGTTTTTCTGGAGTAGTAGTAAAAAGATCCACTCTTCACTTTGCTATATCTCCGAGTAATGTAAGTACCATAGAAGGTAAATTGACAGTAGATTTCAGATTTTTGGACCAATTCCTCAGCCACTGATTTATACCTACATGAATATGCAGATGTACTACGTTTTGAGATTTGCAAACATTCCCAGAAATACACCTGAAAAGCTGCACTAGGGACAGGTTTTCAGGTATACTCCTGGGAATGTATTGTGCTATTCCTACAGGTCCTTTTCCCCATGTGAAGAGTTCTCCGTAGCACAGAAGGTAGTGCAGGAAAAATAGGAGTTCCCTAGGCAAACACACACTTTCTTGTGAAGTGCTTTCTTATGAAGTTAATTTATTTTGGGAATTTTATATAGCACAAAAGTGCCCTACAAGCATCAGTGCACTTCAAATGAGAATCCAATGTTTTTCTTTTGTTAGCCACAGGAAGGTAAAACGATTTATTCAGAATCAGGAGATATTAAGATGAAGCTGAGATTTCAACCTGGTTCCCTAGTTCCAATCAGGTCTAGCCCATAGGCCTCATCGCCTTCCCCCTCCTACTACTACTTCACATACTCCCAAATGCCATTGCGAATTGGCACGAAAACATCTAAAATGGGAATACTGATATACATTTCATACAGAGATAAGGCACTGTGACGTTTTTTACATTTACTAATTTGGGATTTAGGCTCTTTTGAGTGCTTGTATTTCATCATGCCAGATCTGTCTTCTCTGAAATGTGAATTGTTGGTGAGGTTTTCTGATTAAGCTGCAGGAGTGCACTCCCCAACATCTGGTCCCTCATCTGCTTCCGTAAATGTAAAATAATAAGCAAACAATTATGGTAGTATATTAGACAACAAACTGTGTTTGTTAGACATTTTTCAAAACATCACAAGTAAACACGTTTTATGAGAGTGAGAAGCCAAGCAGAGATTCATTGTGGCATTTACTTACTTAAATGTGCTATTTGTATTCCAGCTGTATTTCAGATACATTTGGAACCTGCATGTGAATATACAATGTCTGTGCTACCTGTGACGCTGATTGTCTGTTTACCTTATCCTTATCTATAAGCCTGTCTTCCAAGGAGATGAAGAAGGAAAACCACATTTGGAACATTGCCTGCAACAAAACAGCCCATGTTTGAATTGTGCATGTGAATAGATATGCATTTATCAGAACTGATTTTTTAAATGGTAATCCATCATTTTGATTCATTTCTAAAATGATGAAAGTGGGCCGGATGAAACTTCATTTTAGACAAAAGTTAAAATGACAAAATACCTTCTCCAGGAAAATATGTTTTAATGAAAAATGTGATTATTCATTCTAAAGGACAACATGTCAAAGAAGTAAGAAGGGAATTTCTAAAGTGAAGAAAGTTGGCCCAATGAAAATAGGCTGATGAAAATTTCTTTTAGAGAAAAGTTGAAATGACAAAATACCTTCCCCACAGAAAATAATGTTTTCATGAAAAAGGTGACTATTCATTCTAAAGACAATATGACAAAGAAGTGAATGTGGGGTCAGTCTACAAGACTGAGAGATGGACATGAAATGGGAGATAGCAAACTGTTTGTTAAAAAGGAGTAAAAGGGGGAATAGGGCCTTTTGAAATAACAACATGGAGTAAAGCAGGAGGGAAAGCTAGGGGTTTGTAAAGAGGGGAGTAAAGTGGGAGGGAAAAAGGGGTGTGAAAAACAGGTATAGAGTGGAAGGACGCAAGTGGATTGTAAAAAGAGAATAAAGTAGGAAGAGGTACAGGGTATGTAAAAAAGGGAATGAAGCATGATGGGTATTAAGGGGTTGTAAAAACAGGAGTAAAGCAGGACTAAGAGTAAGTAGTTCCTAAAAAAAGGAAGTACAACAATACAGCAGGGGTTTGTATAAAGGAGTAAAGTGAGAGAGAATAAGGCTTTTGTAAAAAAGGGAGAAAAGTGGAAAAGGAAGTAATGGGTTTGTAACCAAAAAGAGTAGAGCAGGAGCGGCGTTATCACTGGGGGTATGGAAGGCAGAGAGAAAGGTATTTAAAAAATGGAAAAGAGAACAGGGATTAAGAAGGGTTCCCGCCTCCCTATAAGAGAGCCATTAAAACTGCTTTAAGAAAGGATTTTTTCCTCTAAAAAGGCTTCCACCAGTTTGGTTTTGTCAACTTGGTGAAACCCTTTCCTGATAAAACACATTTTACATTACTAATCGGATGATAAATTAGGCAAACCACTTTCATTAAGCTGTTTTTGTCCAAAGCCAATACAACAATTTCAAGCCATATTAATGCACAAGCAGTCACAAGCACTAAAACTTCAAACATATGCCTCTAAGAAGCAAGGTTACGTTTTCCAAAGGAGCATCACATTTTTAGTGTGGCTTAACGATGTCTTGTAAATATAGGACCCCCAGCGCAGTTTCCTGCGGAAAAGGGGCGTGCAATGGGTATTTCTGTGGGTGTTTCCATGCAACACCCATTGATTTTGACACTGCCCCAGAATTATGAGAAATCATAAACCTGAGGCAGCGCCAAAAACTAACACCATCCCAGGGGTGGAGTAAGGGTGGCGCAACAAAGATAAATACTGTTATTTCTCCTCGTTTTAGCTTTTTCTATGTATTCATTATTCTACAGCACACATAGAAAGAGCAAAATGCCATTAATTATTGTTTATGTGCAGGAAGGTGTTCCTTCCTGCACATAAACAATCATTCAGTGATGATGCTTTGCTACTTTTATGTGTGCTGCATCTTGCAGCACACATAGCCGTAACAAATCACCATTATTGATTTTTTATGTGACGGAATGGACACCTTCCTGCACATAAACAATCATTCCATGCCACACAGGTACCCTTGCACTATGGGTGCAAGGGTGCCTGCATTGGTGCAAGGCAACTATTTTTAGCACCAGCGCTAGGGAACACAAAGGGGTGCGTCATATTGTAAATACGGCGCATCCTTGCATTTTTTTAAATGTCAGAGTGTGACATCACCAAATTTGGCGCAGCTCCGCACTCTGACATTTCCTTGTAAAATAGGTCAACCGTCTGCTACTGCATGTCCTGTGCGCTTACTAAATCTGAATGATGAATGCAGGGCTGCTGCCTATGCTCTGTATGTTCCAGGTCTGCAGGAGAGGGTTACAGGGATAAGCCCTACCCTATTTTGTATTTCTACATGTAAGGGAATCTATTCAAAAGGAACCTGGATGGGCATTTTAGAGTTAAAAGGACTTGGGATGAAGTCAAATACCCACAAATCTGCAAGTCTATGCAAGGTTTATTGTCACCAAGAACAAGGTCAGAGATTTGCTTCTGTCAAGTATAGGAGTAGATCTCCATTCAAGGATGGTCCTATACTGGTAGATTTTGGGGTAATGGGTTTCTCTACCACAAAAAGCATTTCCCTTCAAAGAAAAAATAAAATTGTGACATGTAAATTCACAAATTTGCACCTGTTATGCTTATGCATTTGAAAATCCTTTTACATGTGAGAAGAAAAGAATTCACAAATCAAATCCAAAACTTTTTCTAAGAAACTGCACCTGTTTGAGCTTCACATGTGTACTCCAGAATGTGCCAAAACATGGGAGTGAGGAATATATTTCTGATTTTAGAGACTCAGCACCTCATTTACAAGCCCATTGACACAGGGCGGCGCAGCATTTCTGTCCTCTCCCCCTGCGCTGGTGCACAAATTACTGGCATGTGCCAATGCAGGCACTCTTGCACCATGGTGCAAGGGTGCCTGCGTTGTGGGGAGGATTGTTTTTGCGGGAAGGGGCAGAGTGCAGCGCATATAGAAAGAGGAACAGGGAGAAATAAGGATATTTCTGCCCATTGTGTCATATTTCTCCCCGTTGCATCAATCTTATGCCACCCCTGAGGTGGCGTAGGAATCTGAAGCATTCCCAGATTTTTATATCTACAAATGTGTCCGATTCCTTTGGGTTCTATGGGTGCTACGTGGGAACACCCAAAGCAACACCCATGGAATGTCCCTTTCACGCAGTGTTATGTGTGAAAAGGGTCCATATTTACAAGGCCATGAAAAGTTAACAAGGTGGCTTTGTGTGGCCTTGTAAATATGGACTGGCTCACGGCGCCACATGAGCATAAAAATAAATTATGCTCCAGTTGTGCAGTGTGCTGCAAGGGCCTTACAATCAAGGCCCATAATTCTTTACTGAAGCACACTGAATTGCACATTTGTGCTTCCCTTTTATAAAACAAGCAATGGCAAAGCCAGTAGGTCAGGCACTGGCTGCCACCACGTTGACTTTATTAATGCTTTTTTGTTTTGTCATGGTTTTTAAAAAAACATTATTGTTGGGGAACTGATGAGACCAAGACAATATATTTAAAAAAACAACATTAGCTTGTAAAAGAACAGAATGTTCTCACTACCAGTGAAGTTGGCCAATGGCTGAAAAATGGCTGACCTATCGACTCATGCTGTATGTGCTGTATGTGCTGTTGTTACTGGAAGAAAAATGTAAAAGACACAACAACAGATCAATGGTTGAAGAGGGCTGGCTAAAATCATCCCTCATATGTATACACGCAAATATATATATATACACACACACACAAACAGTCCTCTCATGGCATGCTCAGCATCTGGTGTCTGCGTCAGGGACAGACTATTTTCCTGTAAGTATTTAGTCAGTATTTAGTCAGCAAAAGGAAATGCAGCACTCCAACAGACTTGGTACTCATGTTCAATAGTTGCCAGAGTAAACAAACACCATCACTGATGCGTTTCGACATACAATGTCTTGATCACGGTTTTGTAAGTCGAAACGAGTCGGTGATGGTGTTTGTTTACTTTCTTTGGCTACTATTAAACATGAGAACCAAATCTCTTTGAGTGCTGAGTTTCCAGTTGGTGACTATGTAATATATATATATATATCTATCTATCTATCTATATATATATATATATATATATATATATATATATATATATATATATATATATATATATATATATATATATGTATATAAATATATATATAGACATATATATATGTATACATATATTCTAAACCCAGATTCCCCAAAGCTGGTCACTTCCACCTTGCAGGACCAGTGCGATAACTGGGAAAAGGGGAGCCCGCTATTATACAGATAAGGCGTGGCCACGCTGATATATATGAACACCAATGAATCGCACTCCTCCACAGAGTTCCAAAAATGCTTTATTGGCAACGCGTTTTGATCTGCGCGATCTTCTTCCAAGCCATTTTTGACATTCATGCCCAACTTTCCTTAAACATCACTTCCCTACATCAAGGACAGAAAAAGAGAACAGACTCTCAACCTCTATATTAGAAGACATACTCTTCACATATTCACTAACATATTAAATCTACCAACAAAAAACATTGTAAATACATAATAATCAAAGTGCAAATGCCAGAGTATATCAATAATCCTTGTGATAAAGTCTGTGCTATCTTGGCAATAGGAGGGTAAACTTAGGACACATGGTAATAAGTAAAAGTCCAAATACATAGATGTTGACTCCAATAAACTATTATTCGCAGACACTATTGGCGTACCAGGTGGACTACATTGAGAATGGCTGCACTCACACGGATGGTGGTCTGCTGGGGACAGCATACCACCATGTCTGTGATTGATTTTGAATAAAGTTATTTTTTTAATGCAGATCGTTTTCCTTAAAAAACACATAAGAAAAGTGTTTTTTTAATTTTTTCAGAGCAGGCAGTGGTCTGTGGGACCACTGCCTGCTCTGAAAAAATATTTTTGCTACCATTCACAAAAGGGAAGGGGTCCCATGGGGGCCCCTTCCCATTTGCCACTGGTTAGCACCAATTTGAAATTGGTGCCAACTGCGATTGTTTTGTCACCGCATTCACGGTCACAAAACAATCATACGTCACACTGCAACTCGCAATTAGGAAGGGAATGCCCCTTCCTAACTGCGACTTGCAAACCCTATTTGCGATTCAGTAAAAAGATTACCAAATCACAAAATTGGGTTTGTGTATCGCCAAATGCTTTTTTCTTGTCGCAAACGGCCCGATTTGTGAAAAAAACCTTTGTACATATGGCCCATAGTGTTTTCTTAAGAGATGGTTCATGAGCTCCCTTTTAATTTGCAGAAGAGTTGGGGCCTTTCTGATATCGATGCCTTTATTAAGGAGCATACTCAGCTCGTGTTGCTTGTGCTTAATGTGGGATGCCTTTTTGCACATCACGTTCAATGTGCTGGTTACTAAAACCTTGCACATCCATGACACGTGATATCCCTGAAAGAGAAACACCAATGATATCAGACCGAGGAACCAGGCTCAGCACTAGTGCCTTTCTTCCTTTGGAGCGAATAATATCTACCACCTCCCGGATAGCTCTAATGATGTCCATCATATAAGCAAGAAATAAATCAGGTCAGAATTCCTCAGTAGCTAAGCAATTCGCCATAGGCATTACAGTATTGTATGATAATGCATATACCCTACAGAGATTGTCAGACAACTCTTAAAAAGTGAAATTCTCTTCATCAGGAAAACCTGAAGGCAACACTCTTATATTTCTACATTTCCCCTTGTATTCTGAGAATTGCAGGTCTTCAGCAAGATGCGCATAGCTTTGCACTTATTCCCTGTAGGCTCTTCGATGTTATTGGCGGGAGGATTTTATATATAGATGAACGTTCAAATATTGATGTGCAAAAGATATCTTCACAAGTCAGCCATACTTCTTTGTGGAAGTTGCACTTTCCCAAAGCACTGCTCACTGCATGTTGATGAACGCCAGCTTTTGGCATTGTCCTGTGGCGTTGTACCCACCCCTTGACAACCAAGCCAAACTCCCTCTTGACACAGCATCCGTACATTTTCTCATTTTATTCAGCTTTTTTGTAGGTACATATTATTGGCTAACACTAACCTGAAGTCTGGTGGCGGGATTATGACCACCAGCCGTCAACTACGTTTGTTCTGTGGACACCTGGGAGGTGTGCTTTAAAAAGGCAGCTATTATTTGATAGACAACGAAAACAATAGAAAAACACAAGCGTGAACTGAAATATATCGAGCTGCGCTACATGAGTTTTCCCTAATATGTGCTAGATATGTAACATTATATGCGAGGACCACGTGCAGAACACGTGCACAGAGTTGTAACATGGTAGCGGGAATTATTAGTGTACATCAAAATAGCACCATCAACAACATATCCCAGACTGATGACAAACAGCTAATGTTGCACTAAAATGCAACCACACGCTTCATAAAATGATTGTTCACGGTGTCATGATGAAGAGAGGAATTATGGCAAGCTGAGCTCCAGCTACTCGAAAAATAAGCATTTACAATGCAGTTGGTCTCGAATTTGCCTGATTTAGAGATATTGGCGTTGTAAATGAGTAATTGTACTTTTCTTGACACTTAGGGCCTGATTTATACTGTTTTAGTGCCGCATTTGCGTAATTTTTTGATGCAAAAGCGGCGCAAACGTACAAAATATAATTGAATTTTGTAAGTTTGTGCTGCTTTTGCGTCAAACAAATGACGCAAATGTTGTGCTAAAAAAGTATAAATCAGGCCCAGAGTTCCAGTGGCCCTGCATATAACTAAAGGGCTTGCAGGCCTGTAAACGGATTAATGATGTACGTTCCACTGCATAGGCACCGAGGGTGGGGGCAGCTGCCGTGTAATGGAGTAATGGTGCACATTTCACTGCATAAGCACCAAGAGGGGTCAGCTCCTCTGCAATCGAGTAATGATCTACATTCCACTGCATGGGCAACGAGGGTGGGGCGCAGCTACAGTGTAATCGGAGTGATGATGTGCATTCCACTGCATAGGCACCGAGGGTGGGGGCCAGCTGCCGTGTAATGGAGCATTGATGTACATTCCACTTCATGGGCATCGAGGGTGGGGCGCAGCTACTGTGTAATCGGAGTGATGATGTGCATTCCACTGCATAGGCACCGATGGTGGGGGCCAGCTGCCGTGTAATGGAGCATTGATGTACATTCCACTTCATGGGCATCGAGGGTGGGGCGCAGCTACTGTGTAATCGGAGTGATGATGTGCATTCCACTGCATAGGCACCGAGGGTGGGGGGCAGCTGCCGTGTAATGGAGTAATGATGCACATTTCACTGCATAAGCCCCAAGAGGGGTCAGCTCTTCTGCAATCGAGTAATGATGTACGTTCCACTGCATAGGCACCCAGGGTGGGGGGCAGGTGCTGTGTAATTGGAGTTATGATGTCCATTCGACTGCATGGGCATCGGGCGTGGGGGCAGCTCCTGTGTAATCGGAGTGATGATGTGCATTCCACTGCATTGGCAGAGAGGATGGGGCAGATGCTGTGTAATGGAGTGATGATGTACATCTCACTGCTTGATCACCTAGGGTGGGGGCAGCGGTTGTGCAATGGAGTAATGGAGTAATGACATGCACTCCACGGCATAGGCACCGAAGGGTCAGGAGAGAGTAGGGGGGTGCACTTCCGTGCTGTACACTGGGGATGTGAACTCAGCTGAATGAACACTGAAGGGGGGGTGGTGAGGGGAGCACGTTGTGATGCCCTGAGCCCTAGTGCTGTGCAACTAGGCCATGGTATTGACTTCATTGAATGAGCAAGGGGGGCATGTTGTGCAGTGGGGCCATGGTGTGAAGTGAATCAAATGAGCACCGGAGGGTGGCAGGGTGAGGGCTGTGTCTCGATATGACGTTCTGAGTCCCAGTGCTGTGCAAGCCAAGCAGGCCAGGGTGTGCACTCTGGAAATTACAGGTGCCACCCCTCACAGCACACGGAGCTGGGAGGGATTGTTTATGAGCAGAGGAGGGAAGTATGTTGGAGAATCGCCTTATGGTGAGACAGCAATCCTCATATGAGTTGGTGCCTCAGGCAGGGGTTATTCCCGCGGCCTCCTTCACGATGAGAAGGACATTTTTCTTTTTTTTCAAACACAGGTATGAAGAGCTGAGAGTGGTTTGTGCGGGCTCAGAGTCTGTGCGTGTGTATGTATGCATTTGTTTGTGTGTGTCTGTGTGTGCAGGTGAGAGAGAGGGTAATCGCGAGGCCCTGTCTGAAGTAAAACATTGGGGTGTATGTGCGTGCTTGCCCATGTGGGCGAGTTTCCAGAGTGCAGTAAATATTCAATATATCACTATGTTTTGCAGCAGAGAAGAAAAGTCTATGCTACAAATAACCATTGAGTAAACATTTGAACATTAAGCATGGTGCCAGGCCACAACGGGAAAGGATCGAGGCTGAGATTAAAGGTAAAACTGAAACCAGACGGGAAGAGGGGCCATCACACTCTGGCACAGGAGGAAGGAGGAACAGGAGGAAGCCGTATTGTGATGGCCAACAAAAATGTTCAGTTAGTGAAATTCCCTGAGAGGAAACTAAGCACACAAAGGGAGGGACATTTTGAAAAATGGGCCAATAAAAAGGAAGCATTTAAGATATGCACAACAAAGAACAAATGGCAAGAGTGGGCATGGTTAAAAGGCCATATCGAATACAACACTCTTGAAGACAACACTGCATACTGCCTACGCTCAACCATGTTTTTTTGCACAGTGAATCTACTATGCAGACAGCAAGCAGATGCCTTTTCACTAATTGAAAACCTGTTTTTATTTCCAAAAGAATGAGAAGACCAGTACTGTAATATAAAAAATTAGAAAAAGTTATTTTATAGAAACAAAAATTAAAAGTAGAAAAAAGAAACAAGCATTGGCAAAGCCAATGGTCATGCTTTAATTTGAGTTTCAACTAAAAATAAATAAAAAAAGTCTTCTGCAGTGAAAAACCAAAACAAACTGTATCTAAATCAATAGATCTCGTTTTTAGAAGGCAAGTGCCGACCTATTGGCATCACCAGTGCATGTTTGTGCTGGTAGCCTTTCAACCTCACCATCAGCATGTGGAAAGCTGAAAGCCAAAGCAACTGCTGGTGCATCATGTCACAACAGATGCATCATGACAAATATGTTTGCATGTCCAGCTGCACATGCACAGAAATGTGCACACTTTGAGGTTATCATGGAATGATAAGGTGGTCACCGTGTGTGCACCTGTGGCACAAGGCTCGCAACACATGTGCATTAAGACACACAAGCATCCCAATGAATGCATATCACAACGCGCTAGTAGCTAATCTCACTTTTAACGTTCCAACATGGCTGAGGGATGTGTCATAACAGTAACAAAAAATAAACGTGCACAGGAGTGCATCAAAGTCACGCTGATCTCACAGTAGCGCTCAGCAGGTTCTGGGCCAGTAAAACAACACATGAGAAAAATTAAAAAATGGGAACTCGGTGCGGGCAGGCGGAGATGTACCACAGGGGTGCAACGGGTAGGTGGAGAGGGATTAAGAAGAGCAACACAGCAAGGATACTCCTGATTATTAAAAGTAAACATTTAATAATTACTAAAAAGCAATGTGTTTATGAAATACTTTTTAAGGAGTTGACATAAACGTAATGCTGAGGGCTTCATCCCAAGACTGATGACACACCACTAAGGCCAATATTTAAAGCCAGCTGAACCACAATAGACAATGGTTGAAAGGGGCTGTCCGAAAATCCCTTTCTGTAACTATGATGAAGTGCATGTCGTTTACTGCTTGTTGTGTGGTGTATTTATACTATGACTTGCCATTTTTTGCTCGTACATTTGAAATTCGATGCCTGGTTTTATATAGTAAAGGCACACAATTTTGAATAGATGAACATGTTATTACTCTGTCTGTCTAAGATGAGCAGTGGTCAGTAAAGGGTAGAATTCCATAAAATGATTTGTTTTTAACTTAACTGCTTTTTGAGTTTTGGTTCCTTAGTTTAATTCTTCCCTCTGCCGCTCTTGATCGCCTGTCTACTATTTCTATTAGTCTGTCATTACACAAAGGGGGTCATTCTGACCCCGGCGGTCTCAGACCGCCGGGGCCAGGGTCGGCGGGAGCACCGCCGAAAGACCGGCGGTGCCCCGCAGGGCATTCTGACCGCGGCGGTTCGGCTGCGGTCAGACAAGGAAAACCTGTGGTCTCCCGCCGGTTTTCCGCTGCCCTACAGAATTCTCCATGGCTGTCTCCCGCCAGGAACAGGATGGCGGTAGGGGGTGCCGCGGGGCCCCTGGGGGCCCCTGCAGTGCCCATGCCCATGGCATGGGCACTGCAGGGGCCCCCGTAAGAGGGCCCCACAAAGTATTTCAGTGTCTGCTATGCAGACACTGAATTACGCGACGGGTGCCACTGCACCCGTCGCACCTTCCCACTACGCCGACTCAATTCTGAGCAGGTGTCCTCGTGGGAAGGTTGATTTGCCCTGGGCTGGCGGGAGGCCTTTTGGCGGCCGCCCGCCAGCCCAGGGCAAATCCCAAAATACCCTCAGCGGTCTTTAGACCGCGGAGCGGTATTTTGGTGGGGGAACTTCGGCGGGCGGCCTCCGCAGCCCGCCGAAGTTAGAATCAGGCCCAAAGTTGTTTGCATGTTAGAGTTCTGCTCCCTTGACTTTATGGTACCATCGATTGATATGTACCATGTCTATTGTCAGCCATCTTGAGAACCACCGAGAAATTCAGATGGACAGTCCAGACACTCATGCAAAAGTGTCAACTGACCAGTCAGTACAAAAATATGATCACTTAACTGATTTTCTTAACTGTTTAATACTCTGACGTGACATTTTTTGCTGCTACATTTGATATTTGATATCTGATTTTTTGTGTTAAAGATTTTACAGTTTGATAAGATAAATAACATTTTATTTCTCTGTCTGTTTCGATTGAGCAACAGAGGGTAAATCTTATTTTGCATGATATCCAGGGTAGGATTACACGTGGCTGTTTATTTTGAACTTAACTGGATTTGAGAGTTTTGCTACATTGGTTTTATAGTCCCTTAGGTCTCTCCATCATGTCTCGGGCACGTTAACTGACCAACCAGTATCAAAAGGTGATCACTACATGGTAACCAGCAGATGTGTGCAGCGGGTGCACCTGTGCACCCTAAAGACATGCCAAAGTCATGCCTTTTTGCACCACTCAATGCCTAGCCTAATTGTAATATGCAGCCTGCGATGCAGCCCAATTTCCTCCAGAGAAAGTGGCAAGTAGAATATTTGAATCTCCATGCTCCAGTCATTCCCAACTGGTCTTTGTATTACCAATGCACTCAAAACACATAGGGCCATATGTACGAACACTTTTTCCCATAGACACAGAACGGGTTAAAGCCTTTGCTACGTCTGGCCCATATTCACATACGATGTCTCTAATGGCAGAGAGTTTATCACTCTCGCAGATTGACCCATTTAAAGCAGCACTGCTTTTCACCTCTCAAAATCTCACTGCAGAAGATTCTTACATTTCAGCATAAGACAACACAGTAGAGAATCAGGAAACATACCACATGGAGGAAATCGAAAATGGGGCAGTGGAGACTATAGTTATGGAGGACAATATCTTCGAAGGTCAGGTCCAAAACCAGCTGCCCCAACTACCTCAGGCCATGTCATGACTTCCAGGTTAGAGAGGGCAGAGCACTGTAACGTGTTAGTCGATGTTGAAGAAAACTGTGTCTGGCAATGTTTGCACCTGTATACCCTTTTTGTTTTTCCTCAAGTCAGTTCCGTCTTTTTCCTTCTCCCTAATTCCTGTATTTATCTTCATTGTTGTTTTGGACTGACTGTTGTTTTTTCACTCAGCTGTACTTTTACACTGAGTTCTGACTTTCCATTTGATTAGGCTTGATGACTTTGATCGAGCTTTTGTAACTGGCTACGGATTTAACCTTACATGGTTTGACACCTAAAATTCTATTTCAGGAAAAGAGATGCGCATTCTATCTTCAATTCTCTGGTAACTTTCTTGGTTTTCCTGTGGTCTAGTTACAGCAACGCCTCCTTTTACTTTGGGTAAGCTGCATCACACTTTTGAAAATATATTTACCGATTTGGGAATTCTATTCCGATATCCAATACTCACTGTGTTAAATTTTCCCTTCTTGACAGTTAGTCTTAGTGTGCCCCTGCAATGCTGTGCCAGCTTGTACCCCAGAAAGGCAAGTCCAGGTCTTCTAGCAACCATTCTGCTGGAACCTAGGCCCATATTTATACTTTTTTAGCACCGCATTTGCGTCAATTTTTGACGCAAAAGAGGCACAATCTTAAAAAATACAATTGCATTTAGTAAGTTTGCACGGCTTTTGCACCAAAAAGCGGGGCAAATGGGGTGCTAAAAAAGTATAAATATGGGCACTAGTGTCTTGCTGTCACTGACTCATCTCATACCCCTTCTTTCCTCAATCAAAACATGTGTTTTCTACTGTCCTGGATTCTGATGCAGGGAGTGGCATCACATTTAGGGGAAATGTGGCACTAGCTTCACCAAGCCACATTACAAGGGTCAGGAAGCTCTACCAGACAACCTAATGTAGATGCAGAGGCTAATCTCTTACAGGCTATGGCACAAGCAATTCATACAATTAACAGGGAACTAGAAACTGCTCACCAAGAGAGATCGTTTTTGTTAAACTAGCTTAATCATCATCATCATCAAATCTTTATTCAGCCAGATTATGACCATAAAACAGAATTCAACACAGTTTAAAACATACAATTTCATAATAAAACCAATAGCTGGATCACCTATAATTCATAATTAAACATTCCTATTTAAACATTATAGCAGCATTAATCATCACAACCATATTTACAAAGGGGGCTAGCTTAATCAGTTATTTGGAGAAAACCTATCGAGTGTATCTCCAGCAGAAATGCCTCCTCAGACAGGAATTCCAAGGGACCGATAATAAGAAATTAATTATAAAAACTCATATCCATTGTAATACTAAATTTGTCATATATATGACGATTTGTAAATGCGACAAGATGTATGTGGGGAGTACTATTCGCCCCCTCAGAGTGAGGATTGCAGAACATTGGAGAGCTATAAGGCAAGAGGATGAGCGTTATCCCATAGCTTTACATATGTGATCCTGTAAGGCACAGGGAGTTCACAAAGACTTTAAGTTTTTTGGATTTGAACAATGTGAAATGGACCCAAGAGGTGGGAATCGGGAGCTGACATTGAGAAGAAAGGAATCAATGTGGATCATGCACTTAGGAGCGGTGGAACTTGGTTTAAACTCTGACCATGAGTTGGAATATTTTGTGGGTGATAGATAGGCAGGTATAATCCGAGTACTTACAGTTAGAAAACTAATATTAATATACAGAGGGACTATTTGTAACACCAAACAAGTAAGAAGGGGATCTTACATATATCAATACTTGATATTAATTGGAAAAAAGGGAATGGTTGCACCAAACTGAGCTAGTGCGTTTTGGGTACAAGATATGGATACCGTAAAATTCCTTTTGGAAGTCATAATAACATAATGTTTGAAAAAACAAGAGAGTAGTTATGGTAACTAATAAGCGGGTATCCTTTAATTTTAGTAAATCTCATTAGCCAACAAGATTAAGGTATAAGGTATGGTTTATTTTAAAACCTTTATCGAGTTAAGTTGGTCACTACATAAGGAATGGTCTCTTTTTTCCATGTTGGCTTTAATGAAGAATGGATATATCCGCGAAATAATGCATAAATATATATATTTTACATTCCCTTTGCACTTATGGGATTTATGCACTATTCTGACCATTTAGAACATAGAATTACCAGTTGCAACCTTTACGGGCGGATACGAGCGCAATGCAAGCGCGCTTTTAAGGGAAGTCCGTCCTCCATGTTTATGGCTCCAGGGGGCGGGCTTAGAAATGCGAAAGTAAGACACGTTTCTCTTCTAATAGAGTTCGCCGAAACACACGCGGCGTGTAGAATCACTGATAGCAGGCATGAGGCTCCTTGTAATATAATAACATATAGAAACAGTGCTATACTAAAAAGTGTTTTTTCACTAACAAGGAGATGATTAGTAATCCTTACACATTCTTTCTAGGATACGCTCCCTCTACACTAGGGGCATCTGAAACTTAGCACTCATAGTACGAGAAAGGTAAGCTTTATAGGTGAACTTCACCTTACGAATCGCTATAATAAATTGAGGTGAATAACGATAACAGCATCTCATTAAACATATATTTTTTCAGATAGATCGCCAGGTAAATACGTATCCATTTGTTTGAGAGGGTTTGTTTCAAAATGAGGTATATGAGATTCCTTTTGAAGCTTTGTTTGACTGATTCTTCAAAATATTTATGAATATTACTTAGCATGACTCTCACGAGGGGATCTTTCTGTGTACAAACGGTAGGGGATATGTGTAGAAAACAGGGTTTCATGTTGGTTTCACTTGAATTGATTGGTGCTTAATAAGTTATGAGGGTAGGATTCTTGGAATTGGTAACTTGATGTGACCAATATATTTTAGACCACGGTTTTCACAGATAGATGGATATTTATCACACTAATTGGTGATGGTTTATTTACGCATATATTATGGATCTGATATGTATTACTTATAAAGTATTATTTGTTGTAGAAAGTCCTGATGAAGTCAAGGGGTATTCCCCAGACGAAACACGTGTTGACTGTGACAGTACGAAGGGACAACGTTGTGAACAATTTGGATACGAGAACTTCAAAGAAGAATAAAGAACATGAATGTCGAACCTATGGAATAATATGTGATTTATGGACACTATCTGTTATTGAAGAGAAAAAAACTTTTTGTTTTGTGATAGGATTATTGTGAAGTGCCGCTCGTTTTTAGCATTTGGAATAACAATACAAGTTATCATTCAGGGTTATAGGGGGATTTCCCAGAGAGCAGGCACCACTTGTTAAGCAAATAGTGAGTTTGAATAGAGAGGAGCACCAATTACCCAACATAAAATCACCCCTGAAAGGTTTTGCTTCCTCAGACAGGGCCTACTCTCCCCACAAGTAATTCTGACGCAGTAGGCAGAAATTCTATACTAGGATTTCCTTATTTCCTTGTTGCTCCTACTACAATCGAAGCCCCTGAAAGATATTTGGTAGACCTTCAGCAGTTTCAGTCCTATATGCCCCAATGTAATCAGCATTTTTTTGGGTAAGTCCTGCAGTCCACTACAGATTAATCCAAATTATTTTTTAATGATATTTTACTTGAGTAGAGATGCATTATCATGGGCAATGCCCGTAATTTGGAATCAAAGACCATGGCTTTCCAGATTCCAGACATCTGTACAACAGTTTACGTTGATTTCTGCCTGGAAACAAAACAGAAAACCAGACTAACTGTACATGCCAGACTACAAACACTTCAAAATGTTCAAGAGATATTATTGTTTGCGTGTGTACCAGAAGTTAGTGGCCACGGCAGGCCACGAAGAGATGAATCCGTGGCTGCCTCGTTTTATCACGGCCTGAGAGAGGATTTGAAGTAGGTTTTATTTTTCGTGTTGAACCGGTTTACCATATTAATGATCCTTATAGACTTACAAATACCAATTGCAGCAAAGAAAAACAAAGGCGCCCTCTTTATCCCAGAATGGTCTTTATATAGAATCCAGCAAAAGATGCAGGAAGCTCTGTGACATCGCTCAAAGAGATTTGTAGAATCAGAAAGACTCCTTCTTCAGAAAAAAAGCAAAGACGGTGACTACTATTATATATATACCGTGGAATTTCTGACACTTTGTCAGAGACTGTCCTTAGTTGGTGGGAAACCACAGAGCCTGACTCTATACAAGAACCCCAGTTGGGTTCCTTCCAAGACAAGCAGTTTGTCTTAAATACAGAGGAGGTCAAAAGGAACTATTTTTATGTCCCAATACAAATAACAAAACCTGAAGGACACTTGAGTTTGTTAATTGAAAAAGACTGAAGGAAATCTGGATGTTTTATGGATCAGGCATAGGCATTTCCTTCTTTGCACAGACTTTGTAGAGAAGAAAAAGAGAAACCAGTAGCCATTCTGAGAATGGATGTTAAAGCTTTGCTAAAGGTGAGTGCCTGATGTAAAAGAACTGAAAATGGGCATACCGAAAAGATAGTTTTTGATCTCATTGATTACCTTTAAGATGTAGTGTTTGATTTGTATCCCAGAATCTTATCAGAATTTTGAAGATGTGTTCAATAAGAAAGGACCAGACCAGTTACCATTATAGGGACCTTATGACTGTCCGATGAGGATGCTAATGTCCCTCATGGGCTCATTTATCATCTAATGATAAAGAAGATGATATCCTCAGTGATTACTTGAAGGATCTTTTTTCAGAAGGGGTTTATTCAACATTCAACCTCTTCAGCGGGCGCTCCTATCTTCTGCATCTCAAAACCAGGAGGGGGATACCGGCCATGCATTCACTACAGAGAATTTAATGCATTCATAATATGAAATAGCTAAATGTCACCTCTCATATCAGAAGCTTTGAAATGCTCACAAGAACACTCTTTGGAAAAATGTATTTTTGAAGTTACAGAGTGTTTTTCTAGGTTTTAGGTTCACTGACAAAGGAATCTATATGGACTAATAATAATTTAAGATAATACAAGATTGTCTGTCCCTAAAGTTAACAAAATAGATTCAACAGTTTCTGGGGTTCACTAAATTCTACAGGCATTTTTGCAAGGGCTCTTACAGATTGTGAGGCCTACATCTTGACTTATGCAGATTGAGATCCTATTTGATAGGGGAAAGGAACAGGAAAAAGGTGTTTCAGAGACTTCAAGAGACCTACACTACTGCTCCTATTTTGAAACATGCAGATAGGGAGTTTACTTCTATCCTGGAAAAGCAAGATTCTCTTATGCTATTGGAGCAATTTTGTCAGCAATAGATCCAGGGAATGGGTCTGTACATATGGTAGCCTATTTTTCTAGAGCCCTCAATGCTACAAAATGAATTATACTATCCATGATAGAGAACGTTTAGCTATAAAAGATGATCTGGCCCTTTGGTGGCTTTATCTGCAGAGGGCTCAATTTTAGATTACAACTAAGACAGATCATAAGAATTTGCTATACCACAAGTCAATTTAATGTATGAAACCAGCACAAGTGAGGTAGTCTCTCTTCTTTTCTGGATTCAACTAAGTATAAGATGAGTTATAGACCTGATAAAACACACAGAAAGCAGATTTTTTTCCAGGCAAGGAGATCAGAAACAACCCATAATCAGTTCTGCACTGACTGGGGCAATAACAACAAGAAGTAGAGCAGTTGCTGAGATTTTGTTACAGTGCCTAAAACAATGATATCAGACACTCAACACAGCTGAATGGAATGTAGTAAGTTTGGAATACTGTAGCATAGAAAATAGCTTTTCTCCACAAAGAAACAATCTACACTCCAGATTATGAATTAGAAGAACTCTCCTTTGATGTTTTTTCCCATCTCCCCTCCTTTTCTCTCCTCCCACGTCTGTGAGGGCGAGGGTACAGAGTCAATACAAATACTTACTGTGAAGTCTTGCAATACCGCTCCATCGCCAGTTGGTCCTCGCCATGGAATCCTAGAAAGGGTAACAGGATAGGATCAAAACAAGATGGAGAAGAAAGGCAATGGAAAGAAGAGAGGGGGGAAGATAGAAGTCGAGGCTGGTAGCTGTTAAAAGGAACTCTGGTTTTGGATAGCTTTGGAGAGAGGAGAAGGAGAAAGACACTGAGTGACACGTTCAGGAGGACGATCACCTGCAAGATAAAGAAGACACTAACTTGGACCTGGTTGAGAGACTGGGAAGTTGTGAACACTGACACATAAGAAAGAACAGAAGACATGGCTCATCCAGCACTGGAGTCCATCTCTGGTGGGGGCAGTGGCCAAGAAGCACCCTACGAGGCCATTTGAACTGAGAAGTAGTGGACGAGCCGGTGGTCACAAGTCTGCTTATCACAGCCCAGGAGGGTTGTGGATAGCAGGGTGAATCTTGAGAGCCAGGGACGGGAAGTGGAAAGAAAAAAATGCATCTACAAGGGGAATGTGTTTTTGTTAGTTTGTTATGCTTTTCTTTTAGCTTTTTGCAGCCATTGGCCTGTCAAAGTAAAACTCCATCTGAGGTGACTATAGTTTGGGACGTTACACAAGACCTACTTTTATTTGCACAAGGTTACATGTATTAACTCAAGTGCCCAGAGTAGAAGGGGAGAATTATTATTTTGTCCAAAGAGATATTGAGAAAAGGGAAAGTGCATCAACGCCATTAGTGCCCAGAGTGAGAGGGAAGGGAAACCAAAACTCTGGAACTGAGAAAAGACATCCCTGGGAGTTTGGCGCATATGAATAGCAAATCATAATGACGGTTCTGAACCCAGAGGCAGAAACCTGAATAAACCCCCGTTTAACTGGGTAAGTTATAACAACATTCCTGGCCAACAGTAGAGAAAAGGGTCAGCTAGAAATTAAGACCTAAAAACTGGTTTATCATTTATTATCGTTGTTTTTTTATTTTATTTGGTGTTATCTTGACTCTTCTTCTGAGGAAACCATCATCCCAACGACCACATCTCCACCTAGAAGAGAAAGAAAAAACATCTGATTATTTCCTGAGATAGAAAGAGGAAAATACCTCACATTTTAAATCTTGAGCCCTTTGCCGGAGAGAACGATTTGAGGTGATTATACAAATATAAATCACGAATACTAAACAAATCAAAACTAAGCTTCCTAGAGCTTATTCTCATCCAGCCCTCAAGAGATCCGAATTTCCGTATTTATCCTTGTTTCTGTCTTGGACTGATACTTGGCTTTTGACTCAGCCATAGTTTTGCACAGACTCCTGACTCCCCCTGGATTGGGCTTGATGATTTTCTCTTCTTTTCTTCTTTTAATTCTTTCCATAATCATTATTAGTCCCCTTTTTATTCCCCAAATTCCAAATACACAAATTATTACTATTAATATTCCTTCTATTATTTTCAATAATATTCCATTCCAAATTCCCCCAATCCAATGTCCCACTGAAGCAAGTCCCTTTCCAACTTTCTCCCACACTCCTGGTTCTTTCAATTCCTTCAAATCTGCACTTTCTTTTGTTAGATTAGCAAGCATAGTTTTAATCTTCACACTATTATCAGGTATATAGGTACAGCAGTGACGTGCACCAATCATTTTGCAAACGCCTCCATCCTTTGCTAAAAGAATGTCTAAAGCAAGCCTATTTTGAAGAGTCATAGCTCTTTCCGCTGCAAGCTCAGCATCTATCAGGATTATAGCACCTGAAAACTTTGTCAACATGTTATCCACTATAGTAGACAACTTTCGTATCTTGATGGAATTCAACACAACTCCCAATGAAGGAATCATGGCTCCAAATATATCACCTACCACAGCAGCTGCGGTCTCTCTTTTCTGGATACAATGGGATCCAGATGTCTTTTGAATCATCGATACGTCATCCAGTTGATAAACCTTCGGGAACACTATACCCAAATAACATCTCCCCCACCATCCCTTTGGAAGACGATAATAAGCATTATGCCCACAAATGTAATATACACCTGGAATGACAGGGTCAAGTCCGTTCATCATGAATGTCCATTTGGCCTTAAAAATAAACGTATGTTTACATTCACTCGCTCCTACAAAAATATTGTCATAATAAGATTCTCCTCGATATATACAAAATTTCCCTACATGCCAAGCATCTAAAGTAAATTTCCCTTGTGTCTTTATAGCAGCAAAATCATAGTTATCTACTGAAGTCCTCTTACTTAACTCCTTTTCTAATTTCGCATTCATTTGTGCCCTTCTATCATCTGTGCGGTCTAAAAAGCTTATTTCTACAGCAGAGACTGAGCAAGTAAGGT
Organism: Pleurodeles waltl; assembly: GCF_031143425.1. Taxonomy (NCBI): domain Eukaryota; kingdom Metazoa; phylum Chordata; class Amphibia; order Caudata; family Salamandridae; genus Pleurodeles; species Pleurodeles waltl. Next base: position 830,359,092 of record NC_090438.1, read on the forward strand.
TCTCCCTATGAGCATGAGCCGTCTCAAAAGGTAGCATTGGCTCGAAAAATTCCCTCATAATTTTAAAATCCCAATCTTTTGCAGTCTGGCTTAGCTGGGCTATTATAGGAACATAAGCAAAGGTAACATCATAATTCGAGTAAAAATACTGTATGTTAGTTTGACCATAAAACCTAGACATTACTATACTACACGTAATCCCATATGTAAGAGGCATGTGGTGATAAGTTACCCCTTCCTTGACCGATGTCGGTATCTGGGTACACACATAACAATCCTTCGCATCCATAGTCTCAACATACTCTGTTAGTAAGCGATAGAAAACGTTATACGAAAGCTCTTTCTTATCATGCAAGAGCCTCTCATCCATTGCTAGTCTTTTCAATGGGGTTAGTTCAGTGACAGTAACAGGAGCAATAGTAGAAGCCTCGATATTCTCACTTTCACCCTTTCCATGCATTCCAATCACAATTGCCATTATTATTATTACACATGTAATTACCAAGCCTATACACACATATTTACAATATCTCTTTCTATTATTTTGCGTAGCGTACCTAGTCATGATCTGTATAGAATCAGAGAGCTAGAAGCACTTATAAATGAAACTATTTAGCAATTCAGTTACAAAGCTGAACAAGCGCAATGTTCACACCGTCTTCTTCAAAAGGCCAGTCACTTATCGGTTAGCAGCATTTGCCTCAATTCGGCAATAACTCAGTCTTTATCAGTTTAGCAAATGTCTCATCCAGTTTAACAATGTCTCAGCTGGTTGTTTCTTTCACGTTAGATTGTAGCGAGCAATATCATTTACTACTCTTTCAATCGACAGAGTCTATGAAACTTTTCTTTTCTATTGGTATCTCTTCTTCTTCTTCGTTCTCGATGCTTAGAGATACAAACTCGTCAGTCCAATCATCATTGACCGCATATGCCCATTCAGGACCAGAATACCTCCTGTTTGGTATCCTTTTCCTTTTCAGTTTTGCTTCTCTTTTCGACTCTGCTTCGCTGGTACTTTCCTCTTTTGTCAAGTCTTTTTCCTCACTTGACGATTGTTCCACGACAGTCACTTCCTTTCTTTTCTCTTTCGCTTTTGGCCTTCCTCCGTCGTTCAAACTTTCTTTACTCTTTTCTTTTATTGGTGAGATACTTAGTCTTCTCTTTGCACCATGTCCATTTGATGGACCTGCACCCTTTTCTGTGGAAGCTTGAACCTTTTCGTTCTGTTCTGCCTTGTCCCCTTCTTCCGGGGAATCGATCACGTTCTCCTTTTCTTTTTCTGTATCTTCTGCTTCTGGGAGAGCCCTCCTCTGACCAGGCTCTCCTGCCTTTTCACCTTTTTCGAGCCCTTCGTCACCTTTACTTTCTTCAGGCTCTTTATCACTTTCCGCTGCTTCAGGCTCCTTGTCACCTTCAGCTGCTTCAGGCTTTTTGCTACCCTCAGCTGCTTCAGGTTCTTTGTTACCTGCAGCTTCTTCGTCACTGTCTGAACTTTCTCCTTGGTCTCCCCCAAGTGAGTTGGTGTCTTCGTCGTCGGAGAATATCTCTTTCTCTCCTGCTTCTGCCTGTTCGCTTTCAGTTCGCTTTTGTTCTGTCTCAGCACTCAGCACTGCTTTATCAGGCACTGGTAGTTTCAGCGCTTCAACTTCCTCATCTGTGGGACACAACACCTTCTTTGTGTGACTGGCGTGAATCCAGTTGGGAACCCCCGCACACTTCACAGCGGTAGTTGTCGTCAGGATCACTTGAAAAGGGCCTTTCCAACGGGGTTCCAGACATGACTTTCTCACGTGCTTCTTTACCACGACCCAGTCACCTGCTTTCAGTGGGTGTCCTGGACCTTGGATCGGTGGCAAGGTGGGCGCTTCCACCTGGTGAGAGAAAGAGCGAACCACGTCAGCCAGTCCTTTGCAGTAGTCTAACACCATATCATCTGTAATATTCAAAAGCATGTTTGCGGGAACTGCAGGAAGTCTCATAGCTCTGCCCATGAGTATTTCATGCGGAGACAATCCAGTTTTTCTATCAGGAGTGTTTCTCATTGACATTAGCACTAAGGGCAATGCGTCAGGCCATTTCAAATTTGTTGATGCACATATTTTTGCCATTCTCGATTTCAGCGTACCATTCATCTGCTCCACCAGTCCTGAGGCTTCAGGGTGATAGCTACACTGCAGCTTTTGCTCAATGTTCAGCGCTTCACAAAGTAACTTTATCACCTCGTTATTGAAGTGACTTCCCCTATCTGATTCCAAAGAGATCGGGAATCCGAAACGTGGTATTAACTCCCTCAGCAATAGCTTGGCAACTGTAAGGCTGTCGTTTCTACGTGTGGGGTATGCCTCAATCCAGTGACTAAAAATGCACACAATCACCAGCACATATTTCAGACCCCCATGCACAGGCATCTCAATGAAGTCCATCTGCATTCGACTAAAAGGACCGCTTGCCCTACCAATGTGACTCGCGCTCACAACTGTTCCCTTTCCTGGGTTCATCTGCTGGCAAGTGACACATCGATGGCAAACTGCTTCTGCAGCTTGACGAAATCTGGGGTTAAACCAATCAGTTTTGAACAATCTTATCATGGCATCTCTCCCTAGGTGAGCTTGCCCATGATAGAACCGCGCAAGCTGTGATAAGAGACTATTTGGCAAAACAAATTTTCCCTCATGTGAAACCCATAACTCGTCTTGTCTCTTTATACATTGCGATTTAATCCAGGAATCTCTTTCATCCTCCCTGACATTATTCTGTAGTGCTTTTAGTTCCTCTATTGTATCTACGACCTTCAAGGCAAATGCTTCAGCTGGTTCGAGTTCTGGTTCACTTATTGAATTCCATTCATCTCTGAGTAATATACAGTTCAAGGCACAAAATCTTGCGACTTGATCCGCATATGCATTTCCTAGAGACACAGAGTCCTGTCCTTTCGTATGAGCACTACACTTTACCACTGCAACTTCGGCTGGCACTTGAATGGCGTGTAACAATTCCCTTATTCTCTCCCCGTTCTTCACTGGGGATCCTGAAGAAGTCAGGAAACCTCTCTGCGACCATAGTTGTCCAAAGTCATGCACAATCCCAAACCCGTATTGACTATCAGTGTAAATGGTGACTTTCATCAATGCAGACAGTTGACATGCTCTTGTAAGGGCTACAAGTTCTGCTACTTGTGCAGAATAGACTCCCTGAAGCCATCCCGCTTCCAAGACCCCTGTTACAGTACATACAGCATATCCTGCTTTTAGAATCCCCATCCCATCTCTTAGGCATGAACCATCAACAAAAAGAATTTGGTCATTTACATCAAGCTTAGTATCCTTGATGTCCGGTCGAGGTTTTGTGCAAAATTCAGTCACCTGAAGGCAGTCATGCTCGACGTCTTCAGCATTCTCAATTTCGGCATTTTCTCCAGGAAGCAAGGTTGCTGGATTCAACGTAGTGCACCTTTTCAGCTGCACGTTCGGTGAGCCCAGAATTATCGTTTCATACCTTGTGAGTCTTGCTCCTGTCATGTGCTGTGTTCGGGAGCGGGTCAAAAGTATTTCAACTGAGTGAGGGACCATGACTGTTACTGGGTGTCCCATCACTATTCCTTCACTCTGAGTGAGGCTGATACCAACTGCTGCTACGGCGCGCAAACACCCTGGGAGTGCTGCTGCAACCGGATCCAAAGTAGCTGAAAAATACGCTACTGGTCTGTTTACGCCACCATGGGCTTGAGTCAAGACAGACAAAGAACATGCATCACGTTCATGACAATACAATGTGAAAGGCTTCGTGTAATCAGGCATACCTAAAGCTGGAGCCCTGCACATGCACTCCTTTAATTCAACAAAAGCATCCATCTCATCTCCCTTCAGCTCAATTTCATCCAAGGCATCCTTTTGGGTCAATTTCAGTAGGGGCTTTGCTAGAGACGAGAAGTTGGGAATCCACTGGCGACAGTATCCCACCATTCCCAAAAACTTCCTCACCTCCTTCCTTGTCTTTGGTGGACTCATTTGAAGTATACTCGTTATTCTCTCCTTCATTATTCTCCGTGACCCTTTCTCTATTTGGTGACCCAAGTATTTCACTTTCTTCTGGCAGAACTGCAATTTGGAAGGAGACACCTTATGACCATTCCTTCCCAAATGGTTCAACAGAGCAATGGTATCGGCTGTGCAGCCACTTTCTGTCTTTGATGCAACCAGTAAGTCATCAATGTACTGTACTAGGGTTGACTCGAATGGCAATTCTAATGCTTCCAAATCTTTCTTTAGAATCTGATTGAATATTGACGGTGACTCAGAAAACCCTTGAGGAATTCGACACCAACTGTACACTCTGTCTAGGAATTTGAAACAAAAGAGGAATTGGCTGTCCTCATGAAGAGGCACAGAAAAGAATGCCTGTGACAAATCGATGACTGAAAACCATTCAGCATCGCAAGGAACTTGAAACATTATCACAGCTGGATTCGGTACGACAGGGCAGCACTTGACTATGATGTCATTTATTTTCCTCAGATCCTGCACAAGTCGGACCTTTCCACTCAGCTTTATTAGTCCCATTATTGGTGAATTACATGGACTGCTTAACACTTCTTTCAGTACCCCCTGCTTTACAAATTCGTCAATGAGTTGAGCAACTTTCATGAGGGTATCTTGTGGCATGTGGTATTGTGGGGTCTGGGGAAAGATTGCATTGGGCTTTACAGTCACTTTCACTGGTTCCACTCCTTTCATCAATCCTACCTCTTTCCCTGTCATGTCCCACACTTCCTTTCCGACTGTCTCCCGTAATTCGGCTGGGATATCTTCTTCAGTTATCATCGGGAAGAGACAAATCAGAGGATATTCTTCATCTACCGTTTCCATCTCATCCCCCTCTACACTATCCTCTTCTTCCCCATCACTGCTCGTCTGTATTGTTATTCCTTCGTTCGAACACATGATCGAACAACCCAATTTGCACAATAGGTCTCTTCCTAATAGTGCTATCGGGCTTGAGTCACATACCACAAACTGATGCACCCCTTGATAGTTACCGATGCTGACTGGAACCGGATCTGTAATTGGGTTTGTCAGGTGTCTGTTTGCTACTCCCACCACTTGAACTGTCCTCCCTGAGAGTGGCAAATTTGGAACTTCACTGCTCTTAACTGTTGAACGTGTGGCTCCCGTGTCAACCAAGAATGAGACACGATGACCCATTACTCTTCCCTCTACGTACGGACCCCTTTGATCAACTTCCAAGGATGCCGCAAGCACACAATCTCCTTCTTCTCCTGAACTTTCACTCTCCCATACATTGTTTATTCCACTCTCACTGTGTAATGGGAACTGTTGTACGGTGCCATTTGTACTCATTACCTGACCCGATACCTGTGGAGGAACCATCACTTGCTGCTGACTCATTGGTGCCAAGGGTATTTGCATTTGCTGATTAGGTACCATAGGTAACTGCTGTTGCATCGGCTGCATTTGCGTCATCTGCATACGAGGCATCTGCATCTGCTGCGGCTGCATAGGTTGTAATCCCTGCAATTGATTTACAGTCTGAAAATTTGGGCTTGGACCTCTCATTTTCGGTCCCCTCATTGTCTGAAACGCATTGACATCATTGTTTTGCTGACCAACACCTACACCTGTACCTGCACCTACACCTGTACCTACACCTGCACCTTCCTGCACCACCATCGGGCACTCGCGTTTCCAATGACCGACAATTCCGCACACGTGACACGGCATCACCTTCTTCATCGCCTGTACACCCGTCACAACAGTGTTCAAATCCGGACCATTATTCACAAAACCTCCTCGGCCTCTGCCTCTGGCCTGTGGCTGAAACGCCATGTTTCCCTGCAACTGCAACTGTGGTTGTGGTACCTGCTGTTGGAACCCTTGCATCCCTTGCAAACTTTGCAACCCTGTTTGAGCTGCCTTAAGCTGCATCATCATCACCTTCTCTTTCAGCTTTTTCTGTTTCACTTCAATTTCGTCGCTACAGTATTTCGCATAAGTCAAGACTTCATCAATCGGTTTCGACTGCCAGCAAATCAAATGCGACTTTATCATCTGACTTATCTCTGGTCTCAGCCCTTCCACAAATCTGAACACAAAATGGAGCATGTCCTTCGCCTCTATTGTTTCCGTGCCACTGTAATTCTTGAACGCCTTCAACAACCTCTCATAGTAACTATGGATCGATTCTTTAGTCTCTTGGGCAGTTCGGTCAATCTTCTGCCAATCCACATTCTTCGCGGGTACCTTCGTTTTCAAATGCTCAATCACCTTATAGTACAAGCTCATCACCAAAGGTGATGGTGCACCTGTCTCCCTGTTCCTCTCTGGTTCACTTGTCGGCCAACCTACAGCTCTTTTGCAATCCTCCCACAAATCTGCCGGAACCACAATCTCAAATAAAGTATTCAGGTCTTCCCAGAGACATTTTGCAAGCTTGACAAACCTATCAGTCTGCTGATACCATTCAATCGGCTTCTCTCTTAGTTTGGGAAAATCGTCCGTAAAGGACTGAATGTCGTTTCTGTGCCATGGTACATGTACTAATTTTCCCCCTGCTGTCTCCCTCATTGGTAACATTGTTACTGTATCACTACTCTGCGGTCTTTTCTCATTATGCTCTGTAGCACTGTCCCTCCTCTTTTCCTTCCTCTTTACCCACCTACTTTCCCATTTGTCTAAGCACCTCCACACTTGTGCACTCTGCAGCAATTCTCTAAGGTGGGTCTTCATGCCTGCTGACCTCATGTGTTCAAAATCTGTGGTCCCAAAATCTAACCTGTAGCTCCTGCTCAAGTGTTTCGTCTTGTCTATGTCAACCCCGTTTCTATCAGCTGCTTCCTGCAAGCTCTTATGTATCTTGTTCACTTCCTTCGTAATCCTGGGACATAGATACCTCAGCTCTTCTTCTGTGTAGGACTCTAACCTGTTCACACCCATAGTCCCTTCCACCAATTCTTGTGCTTCCATGTTCAACCTGACCCTATTCATATAGTCTTCTCCTTTCCCACTAGCTGAATTTTGTGTGGAATTCAGACTGTTGAACCACTGTGTCAGCTGTTGCGCATTCACCCCCATCAGGGTAGCGTTCACATCGACTGCCATCGATGGCTGCGGCAGCTTTTCAGTGTTCGATGTTAGGGGTATTATCAGTGGGGGGCTCGACCTCACCAGTGTTGACTGAGCACATATGGGACTAAACTCCATCAAGGACCCAGACCCGGTTGGCTGAGCCGCTATCGGAGTTATCCCTGGAGTGTTTTCTATGCACCTTCTTTCTGTCCCATTCTGCAGCATTGATCCCTGACTGTTCAGACCCGAATTAGGCTGACTGTACAGAGGTACCGCTGGACCTACAGTAATGGGTAAGGATATCGCATCTGGGTTTTGTCCATTCCCCATGTTCTGTGGCATGTTCATTCCCACACCATGGGTCATCATTGCCGGCATGCCCATCTGGCTCCCCGTCATTTGAGCATGTGCGTTTCCTCCCTGCATCTGCTTTTGAGGCATCAAAAACTGAGTTGATTCAGCTTGTGCCATTGTTTGGTTGTAACCATTCTGTACTCCCCTTACGGTTGAATCTAGAATCATTCCTGCACCATTATCACTACTATAGTACCCTGGCATCTGCGGCTGATAATTTTCTGCTGGTTTCAACACGGGCACATCTGGATATATTCTCCTAACCTGCGGTATCTGCGGGGTGAACAGCAGACTCGGGTCCTTTGGTCCCGATGATGCTCCCGAACTCTGAGTTTCATTGTTCTGTACCGGTGCCGGAGGGGCAGAACTGGTACTTGGACCTTGTCCATTCTCCGCATAAGGCGGTGGACGGTCGTTCAGCAATTGCATTATCAACTCCTCATCCTCTAACTCCTCTTCTCTTCTCAACTTTTCCTCGTCCTCTCTATCCTTGGAACACTTTCTGTCTGTCTTACAGGTGGCTTTCTTACCTGTCTCTTCTCCTTCCTTAGTAATAGCTGGGAACAATTTTATCCCCTGCAATACATCTGACCTCCACACCTTCTGTGCATTATCCCATCTAGCATCCGCTAGTGTCTTCTCTACCTTCCTCATTCTAGTCTCAAACTTCTTTTGCTGTTGCTGTCTGGCCATTAGTTCCCAAATTGCTAGAGCCTCAAACTGTGCTGGCCTTGGAGGCACCTTCATGTCGTACATCGTGAACCTTAAATTCTCTAAAATCCTTATATTGAATGTCCCATGTATCGGGAATGCTACGCTCCCATGTTTCTCTGTCAACTTGTGCCATTGCTTTAGCCAAAGACACGGAGCTACCCCCTTCTCTTCCATTACAATGTAAGCTGGTGTACCCTCAGGCGGCGTCTCCTCTCCTACGCTCGCTTTAATGTAAGACTCCCCCTTCATCGCGCTCCTGAATGCTTTAAGGAATTTCATTTTCTCGTCTTTTATTTAACCAAGTTTATAATCAATAGGTAACTTTAATTCCACAAAATTTTTAATCAATAGGTGACTTTAACTCCCGGAATACTCTTCACCTGCCTTTCCCCTTCCAATCGAGTCCCACGGACTGCGTCCAATCCGTGCGCGACCCTTCTCTGCAACCAACCTATCCCAGCGCGGCTCTTAGTGACATCACACTCACACACACTGCGGCTGACAAAGCCTCGCGGCTAATCTTCCTTCACTCACCTCTCTCGTAACAACTTCTGCATGTATCGCGAGCTACCAAAAAATAAAACAGATCTGTCGGTTTACTACAGGAAGGGTAACACAATCGCTTCAGGACCTTAGGGACCTTTCACTAGCCTCGGGACTTTTCACTAGCCTCTGGCCGCTATTCCGTCTTTCTCAGTCCCCACATTCGCAAGCAAATCTGACCCGCAGACCTACTCTCAACTTGTCAATGATCTGTTCTAGTGCACTTAGAATCTTTGTCAAAGCCCGAAGTCGAAGTTTCTTTCACTCCCTAACACACGTACCGACTCGTTGACCACGCCCGATCAACCTACTAAACCGCCCAGACCACAACATGGATCAACATACTCCGGAGTCTCTTGACCTCGCAGGGCCCGTCTCAACAACAACAACCACGTGGACCTTTTTATGCACAAAGCGCCACACTCACATGAAGTTCGACGACTTCCCTACTCTCACACTCGGAGCCGCACCTCCGCTAACTCTATGAAGTTCGACGACTTCTCTACTTCTACACTCGGAGTCGCACCTCCGCTATCCTTAAAAGAAAAATCCTCGCAACCTTTTCACACACCCTGCGGCAATAAGCTGTGCAAGCGCAAAACCCTAACTTCACTCATACCATCACTAGTACCGCCAACGCTGATTCCACACCTCCGTTCTCTCCATTTGCAAGCTCCGAGATCCCGGGAAAGTCGCGGTGGACCTAGCCCATCATCATCTTGTCAATCCGTTCTACCCAAGAAAATCTAATTCAACTTTTCGAATGGGGTCTCAAAATGCGTAACCGTTAATTCGACACCATGTACTTTAATAGTACAGGGTCCCAAAAGACGTAACCGTCCTCTGCTACCATCTACTGATAGAGCGGTCCGTAGTAATAATTTACCTACGTTTGGACGCTCTTTAGGCCGATGAATCTTTTGACTTAGTGGGAACTCTCTGTACTCTTCACCCGGTCAATCTCATCAAATCAATAATCAATAACGAACATAAGCAACCCCTTGAACAACATAACACTTAACAATTAATCCAGAATACATTTCGGCGAACCCTGACCTTTCAGTCAGGAATAACCACACCAGTTTATTGCAAAGTTAGTGAATTTATTTCCCTATATTAACAAAGCTAGCACAATATAAATGTGTCTCAACACCAAATGATAAACATATATGAACATTAATAGTTGTCCATAACGTCGAAACAAGTGTAATCTATGCAGCATTTGAATCACAAGGCATTCGATAATAGCAATGCAAATCACTAATACGATAATCTGTAATGAACTAATAGCATACATTTAGTCAGCATAACAAGATCTCAAATTGCATCGTGCGACATATGGAATCCTCGTCTAACCTCAAATTAGCATCGGCATGTGGGACTTCATGCAAAAACAATTTAGTAACATTAATTTAGAAAAACTCCTAACTAGGGCTCTTACCAAAATCAGCAGTTGGTTACCTAAAAGAAACACAATGCAATTTTACAATTTTCCTTTCATATTTACCAATTACGATCAGCATACAAGGAAGTCTTCGTCTCACAGGTACCGTTCTTCGGTCATCATGGGTACCGTTTCTCGATCAGCATGGGACGGGACAAAGGGGCAGGGGTGAACGGGGCAATTGCCTCACGGCGGCAAGGTAAAACTATTACTTCATGCAAAGGGATCAAATCAAAGTTACAGTCTCTAGGGCCAAAATCATTTAAAGTCTCTTTCTCTCGATTAGAGAAAGCATCAAAGTCTCTTTCAAAATGGCGTCGCAGCAAAGTGGGCCATAATAGCTACGAAGTCTGCAAAATGGCGGGTATCGAGCTGGTAATGGCTGTAATGCTCTTCTCTTTTCTTCTCGTGCACCTGATTTTTATAGACAACAGTTCAAATCCTGTAGGGTCTCCATTGGAGGGTTCATAGGTTAGCTTCAAATTGACCAATCAAAAACGACAGTTCTCAAGCTTTTACTTAAGCATGCATTATCCTTGGAGATGGGTACGCAAATCGCAACATTGTCTCCCAATTAGCTTACTTTCAGAGCCTCCATTGTCCGCACCTGCAAGTCGACCTTGAATTAAAGAGAAAATATGCCAGGCTGGCACTAACTTTAAGATAAGCATGTGAACAGTTTCTGTGGAAAAGTACAGCTTCAAGCAAAAATACACGTTTAATAGCACAGTGGAAAAATACGAGCATCTAAACCGTGAGACCGGGCAACTAGGCCAAAGCCTCCGCTAAAGTCAGGCTAAGCTAAAACATTTCGAATAGGCAAATCGTAGCACACGTTTATGATTATGTCGGATTAGTGCAATTCTAATACACCACGTTATATAAAGCACGCGTATAAATGATGGCAAACTACTCTGAGGGCACATTTTGTCCCCATACAATCTTAATTAGTTCGGTTAAAGTCACACATGATTATTTCAGCACTACGTTTAAGCGTTAATAAATCAAAACCTTCATTTTCTGCTTCATCACCGTTTCTGTATAAGGCTACAGGTTTAACGTTTTTAGTTTTGGCGCCTGAGATTCTTCTGGTATAGAGGTGTGCATGTCACCTTTGGATCTCCGGCACGTTTCCTAATTTGCCTGGGAGTTAGTTACAGCGATGGCCCCTCTCACACCAGGTAAGTTGTATATACTTACAACATTATTCTTACTTGTTATAGGTTTTTACTGCTTTATCCAATACACACTGTCTTCTTTTTTCCCTTACTCGCAGTGTGCTTTACTGTCCCTTTGCAACGTTGTGCCAGCCTGTACCTCAGAGAGTCCAGTCCGATTCTTCTAACAAGCATCCTGCTGGAACCGACTGTCTTGCTGTCTCTCTCATCCTTTACCCCTTCTTCCCCTATTTGAAACAGGTGTTCTCTACTCATCTGCATGCTAACACTAGGAGTTGGACCACCTCAAAGCGGAGAAGGTTGGATTAGCCTTGCTATCCTTCGAGTCACATTACATGCGTTGTATTGAAGATCTTCTCTGGCCCCCGGCAGTGGGCTGTCCCCCCACCCCTTCCTCCTTAGTCTATTACTTTGTATATATATTGATTCAAACATAGGACTGACTACACAAGTTTCTTTCTAAAGAGCCAGCATCTGTTCCTTTCAATTAAAAATGTTACATGCTATACAGTTGTTGAGAACTATCTCTTTATCCCTGGGATGAACGCCTTTGTTGCAATCTAGACTGAAGTATGGGGATTCTGTTTATCTTTCAGCCAAACTTACTCATAACCCACCTCCAACTCATTCAGAATGCTGTCACCGTCGCTCTCATCGTTGGATAGCTGCACTAGTTGCCTATTCTCAAAATAATAATTTTTGTCATGATCTATGTACCTAGAACAGTTTACAAAGGTGCATCAGATTTTATAGCAGTTAAGTTTAGATGATATAAGCCTGCCAGATCCCTCCGTTAGGACCATCAGTTTCTTCTACTGAAATCACATACCTCTTGCTCCGGAAACCGATCTTCCTCCATTGCGGCTGCTAAGGTCTAGCATTCTCTTCCGCTGAGTCTACTTAGTAAGTCTTCACTGACAATCAAGGCAACCGCTCGGACTCATAAATTCAGCATGTTCTACCTTCATTCACAGCATCTGCGAACAGCCTTCCTTTCAGTGCCGAACAATATGCTATCCAAAGCATGGACCATAGCATGACATTGGGGTCAAGGTGTGTGAGAACACAAGCACTGGTGAAACTGATAAAGCTATGCTTGAGACCAAAAACAATTGCATTCTGCGTACAAAGAATCTATGAGATGGAGAATTTAGGGTTATATGTACAAACTCTGCACACAATGCTGGGCAGCAAGTGAAGTTGCTGCACTGCGTGGCATGAAAAGGAGAGAGAGCAGGACTGTGTCACTTTTTCAACACAAATGGTGTAGTTCTACTTCCTCCATGCGCTGGCACACTTTCTGCTGCTGAGGTTCAATGTAGGCACCTCTATGCCACAGTGAAGGTTGCCTGATTTATGGTGAGGATAGTTCTTGTGCCAGAAAGGGTACCTTCTGGATAGTTTTTGTGCAGAAATGGTGCCTTCCTGCATTTCATCTTTGCCTGTGTGCAGCACACGGGCAAGGAGGATACAAGAAAAATTAAAGATATTCATCTTTGTTACACTAGCTTTAGGCAGGAGCACCCTTATGGTGCCAACCCATGTCCACATCTCTTTGTAAATAAAGGTTTGCGTCAAGGTGGATGCACAGGAATGACTCAGTGTACATGTGAGGTGTAAAATTGTCCCTTGCACATGCAACACAAGCACTCCATAGGAAGTGGAATAATGCACAAAAAATCTAATAGCATGAGTTGAAATGAAAATACTCCTTTAGCAGTGCTTAATTTGAGCAGATGCATTCCGATGGGGCCACCGGCACTCATTTCTGGGGACCAGCCCTTATAAACCCTCATCTAACATTTCCAGAGATCGACAGAGAGTAAACACACAACAGAAAGAGACAGACAGAAAACCCATCACAAAGGGAGATAGCAGGAACCTGTAGGAGAGAGATAAAGGGGCAAGTGTGGCTATAAGTCGATTAAAGAGGAATGAGGGGGATTCCAGACTATGCAGCCTTGGTATTTGGAACGTTGATGCCGGCCACAGGCTTCTGATCAAAAGCTTTGGCCCCCGTCGCTTATTGTTTAACAAATTAGGCACTGTCCTTTAGAAACAGCCAAAGCCAATGCAATCAGCAGTGGCTGGCTCTTATTTACAATGGGGGAGGGACAGGAAGAGGATAAAATAATAATCAAGTGAAAAAACAGCACTTAACTTAGGACGGACCTCCTCTTCTCATCGTCTCTCCTTCTCTCCTGGGTCCAGCGTGCGAAGGGACCCAGGAAACTGCACTAGCCAATCCTGGTGCAGCTTTCATGCTGATAACCAGAATAAAAGAAGCGCCAGGATTGGTGGGAGCACGGTCTCTCAGCACTCCCAAGAGCGCTGGAGATCTGTGCTTTCTGTAACCCAGCTGTCTGCAGACATCTTGGTTAGAGAAGTTTAAAGTGCACCTATCAGGCTGACCATCGCAAGACGGCCTGCCAAACGGACATGCGCACTTTAAACAAATGCACAGCTCCCTGCTGTCACTCGCAGCGGTTGCCTCGCCCCGACCTGACACTCAGTACAGGACAGGTTGCCTAAAAATAAAATGGGAATAAAGAAAGCTTATTGCCATTTTATTTTTCCGTTCTGAGGGGATTTTTCTTATCGAGGCGACGCTTCTCCGGTCTCGTAGAGGGGCCGCCCCTGTAGATTTCACATAATTTGTACCAATAGGTCTTGCAGGCAGCCCTGCTGTCACCCAAACCTAAAAGTAGAGCGTATCTGTAAGTACTTAAATCACTAGTTGTAGTTTCAGAGCACCTTCTCTCTTTCATCAGCACCAGATTCTATTAGATCAGAATGCATGGCGTTTTCATTATTCACCCCATATGGAACTGCAAAGGTAGCACTGTCTCTGAAATGCAGGAGACTCCATATATCCATGTTTAAAGCCAAGAGATCATGTTTTGATGTCACATCATACATAAGCACTTGCCGTCACTCCTGCAAATTACCGACGGATTTGTGTTTATAGGCAATGCTGCTGTAAAGGTGCAGATGGACGGCACAGGCAAATGCACCTTAAATACATGCTCAAAAAGATGGCAGTGCACCTTGGAGTCAACACCGCACGCAGACAAGTTAAGAGTGCTGCTTAAATTATGCAAAGTACAAGTTGGGGAACCCCGGGTCTGTGCTTGGAATGGTAAATCGCATTTTATAATTTTCCAGCTCAGAATGGATAGCACTCCAGCTAATCCTATATTAAAAGAAATTCCTTGAAAAGGGCAAAAGGCTTTGACAATTTTCTAGCTGAGCAGGGATGGTACTTGAGCTAATCCTACGCTTAAAATGTTTCTAGAAAAAGGATATTTAAGTTGAGGAGCTCAGAGTGTTTTTTGTGTTTTAGCGGCATACTGTGAGAAGCAGCAGGTCTCCACCTAAAAAATCTTGGAGGCATCTCCATACACACACTGAAACACATGGGCCAGCCAGGACTACAAAAATGTATTCACTTGACCAGTTCCACAAGTACCTCCTCAGAGCCAAACATAATTTTAAATAAGACACAGTCGTTCCATTGTAAAGCAGAAATGACAAGAAAGAAAATGACCACAGGAGTAAACGGAAGAATACATGATGAGTAGAACTTATTACGTGTGCATTTGATAGTCCTTAACTAGGAGCTGCGAGGCTAAGGGGCAGGTACAGGACGATTGTCGGGGATGATGGTGGTCAAAATGCAACCATACATCCTTCAGAAGAAAGAAGAAAGTGCACTACCATGTTTGCCGCTATGCCAACTTCTAAATGCTATTATGTCTAAAAGTAAGAGCTGCTTTTTTCCTTTTTTTCCCAAAACGTGTTTTTTGCCTTTTCCGTACAACAGTTGTACAGCTCAGCATATTGTTCAGCCATAAGCCAAAAGAAAGGCGTCTTATAGGTGTCACATTAACACATAACACGTAGTAAGAGGCACCAATATGCGTTATTTTCCATGACTAAGTGTTATTGAGAAGTAACAGTAGAGAAATGCCAGTTACAAACACGCATTGGCAAAGCAAATAGCTCTCGCCTATACAAGCACTATTGGCTTTGACAATGTGTTTTGCCATGTTGTACCCCAGTGTGGCTGCTGTTCAGCATGGCTTAAAGTTAGTGGCATGGTGTGTCAGGGTGGATGGAGTGGGGGAGTACAGTGTCATATAGTAGATTTGTTGGAATGTCAAAGTGAAGTAGGAGAAGTAGAATGTCATAGAGTTGAGTAGAGTTCAGTGGCAGAGTGTAGTGGAGTCAGGTGGAATAGGGTGGAGTATGTTGGAGTGGATTTAGGAAGTGGGGTGGAATGGATTGGAGTAGAGTGGGGTGGCCTGGATTGGGGTTGACTGGGGTGGATTGATGTGGGGTGGAATGGACTGGAGCGGATTGAAATAGGACTTGGTAGATGGGATTGGGGTGGATTCGAGTGGGGTGGATTGGGGTAGGTGGTTTGGACTGGAGTGGTATGCTGGTGTGGGGTAGATTGGATTGGGGTGGGGTGGACTGGATTTGAGTGGGGTAGAGTGGGTTGGATTGCATTGGACTGTGGGGTGGGGTGGAGTTGGGTGGATTGGATTCACTGGATTGGAGTGGGGTGAATTGGACTGGATGGGATTGGAGTAGATGGACTGGGGTAGACTTGAGTGGATTGGATTAGGGTGGATTGGATTTGAGTGGGGTGGCCTGGGCTGGATGGGTTGGAGTTGGGCACGCTGGATGGATTGGAGTGGATTGGATTGGAAAACAGTAGGTGTATTGGAGTAATGTTGGGCAGTTTGGAGTGAGTTTGGTAGATTGAAATAGGGTGGGGTAGATTTGATTGGGGTGGGGTGGATTGGAGTGGGGTGGATTACATTGAGGTGGGGTGGATTGAGTCTGGTGGCATCGATGGATTGGAGTGAGGTAGACTGAACTGGGATGGGGTGGGGTGGATTGGATTGGGGTGGGATGGATTAGAGTGTGGTGGATTGTACTGGAGTAGGGTAGCCTTGCTGGCTGGATTGGATTGGAGTGTGCTGGACTGTACTGGGATGGGGTGGGGTAAATTAGGGTAGAAGGGAGATTTGGAGTGGGTGGATTGGAGTGGGGCAGATTTGAGGGGTGGATTAGGGTGGATTGGACCTGAGTGGGGTGGATTGGATTGCAGTGTGGTGGATTGGATTGGAGTATGGTGTATTGGAGTGGAGTGGCATAGATTAGACTGGGCTGGATTGGGGTGGATTGGATTGGAGTGAGGTGGACTGGATTGGTGTGGGGTGGACTGAATTGTAGTGGGGTGCATTGTGGTGGATTGAATGGAGTGTATTAGGGCTGAGTGGGTGAATTGGGGTGAGGTGGATTGGACTGGAGTGGTGGGGCAGGGTGGAGTAGTGCAGGTTAGAGTGGGGATGGTTATTTTGAAAAAAAAAGTGGGGCAGATGTCAGTGGGGCAGGTTGAATTAGATTGGGGTGGGGCAGGCTGTTTTTGATTGAAGTGGTGCTGATTGTTTCGGATTGGAATGGGACAGATTGGAGTGGGGCAGATTGTTATGAATTGAGCTGGGGCGGATTGGAGTGGGACTGATTGGAATAGGACAGATTGCTTTGGATTGGAGTGGGCAGAATGGAGTGTGTCAGATTGTTTTGTATTGGAGTGGGGCAGACTTGAGTGGGGCATATTGCATTAGGGTGGATTGGAGTGGGGTGTATTCGGTTGGTGTGGGGTGGGGTGGATAAGATGGGAGTTGAGTGGATTGGATGGGAGTGGGGTTGTGGGGTGAATTGGAATGGAGTGGGGTGACTGGATTGAGGCATATTGTTTTGGATTGAAGTGGGGCAGATTGGAGTGGGGTGGATTGGAGTGGGACAGATTGTTTTGGGTTGTAGTTGGGCAAACTGGAGTGGGGTGGATTTGAGTGGGACAGATTGTTTCGGATTGGAGTGGGACAGATGGGAGGGGCAGGACTGGAGTGGGGCACACTATTTTGGATTAAGATGGGGCAGATTGAAGTGTGGTGGATGGGAGTGGGACAGATTGTTTTGGATTGCAGTGGTGCCTATTGTTTTGATTTGGAGTACAGCTGATCGGAGTGGGTGGAATGTTTTGGATGGGACTGATTTTTGTTGGATTATTTTGGATTGTTAGAGTGGGGAATACTGTTTGGGAGTGGAGAGGGGTAGATTGATTTGAATCGGAGTGGGGAAGATTGTTTTGAACTGGTGTGGGCAGATTCTTTTTAATTAGAGTGGGGCAGATTAGACTGGAGGAGTTTGGGGGATTGGAGTGGGGGGGGTTGGACGGAATTGGGGTGAGTCATTTGGATTGGAGTAGGTGGGTTGGTGTGGGGTAATGGGGATGGACTGTAGTGGGGGAATTGAGTGGGGTGGATTGGCATGCATTGCACGATATTGTGCTAAAACATAATTTAATAAATTGCACATAATAAAGAAACAATGTCTCATTGCAATATTTCGAACAAGATAATTGCCATCTTTTGAAAAGAGCATCCACGAGCAAAAACAAAATAAAACATAAGCGGGAAGTGAGAAAAGACGACTTGGCAAAATAAAAGAAAGCCAGCTATTAAAAAGAAAACTTTGCTATTTTGTTTATCCTGCTGGGCATTTTTTCGCCAGTCGCACACTTTTTGCAAAAGCACAAGAAATTAAAAAGAACAAAATAGTACCTCGATCACATCAGTAGCAGTTGACAGGCACTGATTAAGTTGAATTAATCTGTGTCTGGTCCCTGTGCTACGGAAAGGAACAGAAATGACGGCAGGCCTGAAGTGGACGAATTACAAGGCTGTAAAGAAGAGTACTGCGCAAGCCAACAATTGGTGAGTGACAGGCGGGCTCCAAGCCCTCTACTGTACACAATAGAGTCTCACAAGCGAGATGCTTGTGTAGCGCATGCACTGTCAGGCTCAACACGAAAAAATAGAGCTGATTATCTGCTCACAGTAATGAAAAATGATTTTGGAGTTTTGCATTACTAGGACATGGAAAAGTTAAAAGTTCATGTCCTGCCTTATACTTACATGGCACCTTGCTCTACGGGCTTCCTAGGGTCTACTTTAGGGATGACGTATATGTAAGAAGAGGGGAGTTTGAGGCTTGGCAAGAGGTTTTAAATACCAAGTCAGGGTGGCAGTGAGACTGCACAGACAGGCTTGCAGTGGCAGGCCTGAGACATGTTTACAGAGCTACTGGAGTGGGTGGCGCAATCAGTGCTGCAGGCTCACTAGTAGCATTTAATTTACAGTCCCTGGGTATTTGATACACCATTTTACAAGGGACTTACATGTAAATTAATTATGCCAGTTAAATTAAATTAAATTAAAGATACACCAGTGTTAACATATTTTAGGGGAGAAGCATGTGCACTTTAGCACTGGATAGCAGTGGTAAAGTGCTAAGAGTTCTAAGGACAACAAAAATATACAGCAACAAAACAAGAGGTAAAGTCAAAAAGTCTGGGGTGGAAGACCACCCTAAGGATGCTAGGTCTAACAACTAGTTTAATGGTAACCATGAAAAGGACATCCAAGTTGACTTTGGCATTGTGAATATCTTAAGTAACAGTCCTCTGAAGAACCCTGCAGCTCATATCAGAGGGTTCAGTAACTTTACATTTACATCATGCCAAACTGATACTCTACTGTTAAACAAAGTACTAACCAAAACTGATGTTGCTGCTTGCCTGCTCTGCCTGGAGAGAGGCTGTTGCTGACTTGTGCTTTCTAGCCAGTCACCCCTTCAGTATACATTCTATTGAACTCTGTAGAATCCTCCTTTGCTGGGGCCCCATATCTCCATTGAGATACAAATTCCTTTCACCAACTAGTGGTGCTTGCCCTTACACCTGCTGAGTACTGAAGACATAGAAACACATGCATTTCAGGACCAAATCTTCAAATTCATCTGTACTTCTGTTTCTCCAAAGGTTTGACAAAGGAGCAGGACTCTAGAAGTTATTGTTTTCCGTAGGCAAGGAAGAAGCTTAGGACTTGCTGTGGAGGGGGGCTGTGATAATGCGACTGACACTGGGCGAAGATGATGCGTAGTGTTTGATGTAGACAAAATCTGGTCCTTAACTCGAATAGTAGAAACATTGTCTGGAAGGCTGAATTGTGTGTGGAGATTAAGAAAGTGAGGCACACTAGATGTATGTGAACCATGCAGCCTGGCCCGGCAGAACTGAGCCTAAAACAGCTAGTTCACATACAATAGCTGACCTCCTTGACAACAGGCATGACAAATATTGTGGTGAGCCTGCAACAAACAGGTTCTTGCTGTACCATCTCAGATTTGGTTTAGTGGGCTGGGGGTTCTACTGATTTTGGACTTGCTCTGCGTATATTTCATGGTTCCATCACTCCAGTTTAAAGAGATATTGCAAGTTGCATGTTTTTTCTACCACTTATGTACTCAAAACCTTCCCATTTATGGTCGCTCTGACTGATGATGTCTCAGTTTAAAAAAAAAAGTGCTTCTGAAAGTTTGCCATTCTTCAGCATTTCGAGTCTCTATACTTTTTGTAATACTCTTTAAAAAATCAAATAACATAAAATAAAACAAAATTGTACAGTGATAATCAAAGGCGCTTAATAAAATCTTTATTATAATCGAACACTCGTTATTTGTAATAAATAAATAAACTAGTGTGATGAAATTAATTGGGTTTAAAGTATGCTAAACAGTGGTTGCAAGTATCGACCTAACGTAAGCCTACCCTCAGTGAATTCTAGTAAGAATATCCACCTGCTCGCCCACCCGAACTCTGGTCTTGCAGCATTATAGTGATGGTAACACATCTCTTCCTTTACCTCTTCCAACAGTCGACATCTTGGCTTTGCCATTAGGTCTAAAGCGGATGATTAATACATGCCCCTCTCAACTCCATAAGTCAAGGATGACTTTACTTTCAACATGGTCGCTTCCGAGGCCAAAGTATGAGCACACTGTAGCTTTTACGTTTGTCACGCAATAAAGTCTGAAACTGTGAACAAAGATGTTTCAGATGCATTGGATGAGCTCTGAGATAATCAAAGGTGCTTGATAAACACTTTACTAAAATCAACACTTGTTATTTGGAAAAAATAAATAAACTAGTGTGATTAAATTAATTGGGTTTCAAAGTATGACAAAGAATGGTCTCAAGTATCAACCTACAGAAAGTTATTGCTACCCTCAGTAAGTACACCTAGTATGAATATCCACTAGCTCGTCAACCCAAACTCTGGTCTTGCAACATCATAACAATGGCAACGCATCTCTTCCACCACCTCTTCCAACAGTCGCCATCTTGGCTTTGCCATGTAGTCTAACTCAGACGATAAGCACATGTCCCTCTCCACTCCATAAGTCACAGAGGACTTTACCTTCAAAATTGTCGCCTCCGAAACTAAAGTATAAGCGCACTCTAGCTTTTATGCTTGTGACGCAAGAAAGTCAGAAATTGTGAATGGAGATATCGCAGGTGCATAGGACCTGCTCCTATTAAGATTAGAACAAGTAACTGCGAAAGAAAAGAGACGGCCTCGTCACGATGTTAATGACATCATTGCGAATAACATGTGGCCGCCATTTTAAATTGGGGCAATATACATAAAAATTGTAATGGTAGCGATTTTCTTTGCCCATTGGCAGTGCGTAAGGAAATCAATGTCATTAGTTGTGGTCATGATTGTCTTTGCACAGTGGGAACAAGGGGTAGAAACAGGCGCTCTCAATAAATAGCCTCTAACATTTGTCCTCGGTCTTTGAATGCACAGCACATGTAATGAGAGAAGAGCATGATTTACAGCCCATATACAGAAACGGACAGGAGCAACTGAAAATATCCAACGTTCTGATCAAAAGAAAAGAAAAGAAGTCCGTAAGCAGATGCTACTGTGGTACAAGTGGAAGGGTACAAGTACTGGGGGATACTCCAGGGGAGTTCACAACTGACAAAAAGGAGGGGCAAAGAGGAAGGATAGACCACTAGCAAGCACAGATTTTTTAAGGACACTGAAACAAACCAATGAAAAAGCAGAGAGCCCACAAAGAAAAACATACTTAAGTATATACAAGAGGTCTTGAATGCTCAAGCTAAAAAGGAATTAAAGTAAAACCACCAGAAAGAACATACTAAAACCATAACAACTGGGAGAATAGGAGGGGCGTTTGAGGGGCAAAGCTGCACGAAGAGTGCACTGCAGGTTAGGGCAGGAGGTAGGTGCTACATTTCAGCAGCGGGTGCCCAGGAGCCTAAAGGGCACTGTCAGATGATTAGTAAGCTAAGGGTCAAAAAGCAAGAAAGGGTAGTAAAATAACCAGGGCATGGGGAGTGAGGCAAAAGAGCAGGGGGCAATAGTGCATATCAAACCACAGGAGTTGGAACAGTAGCCCATAACGTGCTAGTTTCCAGCTAGAGCATGTCTATGGGATAAAGTGTCGTCCTTAACCTGAACATCTATGGACTCAATGAATTCGTCCTAACTCAGAAAGATAAGGCATTTCCTAGGACCTGAGGCCTACACACGTTGAACGGGAGTTCTGTCTGCCACCGCCCAAGGCGTTGCCTTCTTACCCGACTTGCTAACGTGAACAATTTACTGTTAAAAAACAAAAACTAGATAACACCTTCCATGCTCCATGTCTACCTGGCAAATGTACATGTATGCTCTTGATGCATTCTTCTAAATGTTGTGCAGCTGATAATATGCGGTGGTTTTGTCTGTGAGTTATATTTGATGTGTGGACTACTCCCTTCTATGTCACATATTGAGCTGGAAATGTAAGTGATGATAATACATTGGTATCTTCTAGAATAATGTCACTGAAAGTGCATTGTTGTTTAGTTGCCAACTGTATAACCTTGTGTAAAATGAATGAACAAATTGAACCCCTTCCTAGCTATTGCACAGACCACTTCTTTAGTGCAGATGGGTATGGGATGTGAACGTGTGAGAATCTTGTGAATAAAAAAGAAACTACATTTGTGTCTACCTTCCAAAGTTAAAATGCTTTTTTTGACGAATGTAAAACCAGTCTATGTATCATCGGGAATTCGATTTGATTCTCACCTTAAGTTAATAAAACTTCTAAAGGTTTTGTAATATGATGAGCGTGTCAAATGAGCGCAGATTTCAGCAGGCATGGAGAGGAGCAACAACTTACTCCGAAGATGTCGTTCCTTCAAAATAGCAGGCGATGTCTTCTAATAAAGTTGAGTAGTTGATCAGGCAGGATCAAGCTACTTCATAATTCAGTGTGGGGTTTTATTATCTGAGATCTTGGTGAAGGAATACAGCTGCCTGAAAATTATCAATTTAATCCACTATGCAATACGGTGTTTTCATGAATAGAGGCCTTTATCTATCCTACTCAACTGACTCTCACATTGCCTTGAACTAAACCAGCCCTTGAACTAACACCTTGTTGACTGGTCAAGTTCAGACAAGGAAGTGTGCTCGGTCCAAATTTATTCACATCGTTCTACTTAAATTACTTGGTTTTGGCACATCAATGATTTTGTCCACGTTTTAAAAACAGGGCTGCAGTTTGTCATTTGTGAATTGCTCCATGATTTCCATATTTCTAAAGTCGATCTTTGTGAAGAAAGTGTGCAGTGATTTAATTATGCTTTTTTAATATTTACATCGTTTATCTGAGATTTTATAAACTTAGCTGATATGATTATTCAAATTATCAAAGAATTTAAAAAAAATGGAGTACATGTGTATCGCAAGAATTCATGCATCATATTCCATACGAATTCTCTTGGTGCACTTACGCCAAATGTATTTGTCTATGGCCCTCTTCACGGATCTGATTAATTGTCAAATCAGCTTGAAATTGTGTTTCTTGCCAAATAAGGAATATCAGGGAATGCAGGAATACCGCATTCCCAATATTCTCCTGTCTCTTAAAGTTTGCCATATATTGGTGGTGGTGAAATTACTTGATGCAAATGGGTGAAAAAAGTGTAATGACCATAGAAACCGTGGGCCAGATTTATCAAGGTTTTGCATCGCTCTTGCACCATGCAAGGGGTGACAAGGGTGACGCAAAACCTAAGTGAGATTTTTCCAGACACTCAGTGCCACCTTGCGTGGCCCTGCATGGCTTGATAAATCTAGAGTAACGCAAGGCAGCACAAATCGCTGGCTTGATTTACTCTATGGCAGGGAAGTGGAGCATGGGTGTTCTCACGCATCCACCCATGGATTTTGGCTCATGCCCAGATTTACTATTAGAGGGAGGCCAGAGAATGAGTCAAAATGCCATGCCACCACTGGTGAGGCGTAACAATGAGAAATATCTTTATTTATCCTAGTTTCTTTTACTTTCTCTACGTGTGCTTCAAACATAGAAAGAAGAAAATGCCTCTCATGATTGTTTTTGTGCAGGGAGGTGTCCTTTTTCTTGCACAAAAAAACTCTTCCTACACCGCAGGCACCCTTGCACCATGATGTAAGAGTGGCTGCATTGGCGCTAGGCAGGCAAAGGGGCACCAGCACCAGGAAAAGACAGGAATGCATTGTGTAATGGTAAATAATGCACATGCCTTTCCTTTTCATGCGGCGCAGCAGGGTGGCTTGTCCTCGTGCTGCTTTAAAGATTGATAAGTCTGCCCCTGCTTGATTTCTGTAGTAATTCCTCGTTACTCAGGAGATGTTAGGAGCAAATATTAAAAAGGGCAGTGTTTGCATGTCCTGAAATTATGATACCCGCAGTACCGGTGATATTGTGTGCATGAACACTAATGTGGTATTTCATTGCAACATATGATGGATACATATATATTTAGTCTGAGTACCATGTAAAGAGGTACAATGAAACATGATATGGTAAAAACATTCTCTGCACAATTAACATTTCTATTGCCCATGGTCATACTGCATCAAGGCACTGTGGTCTCAAATATAACTAACTGTGCACATTTACCCCTCATAAAACCTTTGGTTTCACTTGAGTTCATCATAACTTTTAACTTGCTTGCTCCCAGTGTAAGAAAATGAATTATATCAATGCATCGTTTTGGTGTCAAGTGAAAATAAACATTGGTAAAGTCAGTAAGCTACCCTTTTGTTTTGCTTTTTCATGGTGTTTGAAAAACCTTATTGTTGGGCACACTGTTGCAACCTTGTCGAGTGTTTTTGGGACTAAACCTTACACATTACCATAACAGTCTTTTATAATGGAATTAGCTACTTTGTGTGTGGAGGTGCTCCTTGGGAAAGGGCAGAATGCCATCACTCACAGTGAAGGTACCTAATGGCTGAAGTTGGTTGACCCAACGATCCGTGAAAAATGTGAATGACACAATAACAGACCAATGGGGTAACTGTTGGAAGCTCCTATAGGTGTATATAATACATATAATTTTAGCAAAATCAGAAGTAGTCAGTTAATCTTTAAATCTTTAACCACTAACATAGTCGTTGGGTGTCTCTGTGAGACTGTTACATATTAGTATAGTTATTCCTTTTAAGAAGCTATGTGGCAGCCAATGTGAGCAAGGGTGGCACACAGAGAAACACACATCCTTTTGCATTCTGCACTTCAAGATGGCATGAGTAACACAAAAGTGACTTTCAGTAATCCATGCACAGGAGCAAACTATTACGAAACATCAAAAGTACCACTGGTATTACCGACGCGCCTGGTCCTTAATAAATAAACGTACAAGGGGATGCGTATAGGCCGATGAACCTTTTGGATCACATGGAGCATCCTAATCACGTAGTGACCAGTGACATCAATAATCAATATAATCCATCTGTAACCACTAAGAGAATCATTAGTCAATAAAACAAATATAACCCTAATTTCATGAATACCCACAACTTGATGAAGCATTTAACAAATGTTATTTCCTATTAATTACAATTATAAAGCATTTGGTTAACTCAGACTTTATGTAATCAGCTCAGAATTAGTTTATTAGCGACCACCAGTAACATAATCCAATCAAAAGTTGAGAAAACATATGTTCGAATGCTTCCGCATAAGCCAACAAAGATGAATATAACTATATTAATAGCAGAGTTCAGCAATTATTTCGTCAATCATTTGTCACTGTCAACGTCACCCAAAAGGAAACCTACCTAACCCAGATTAGCATCAGCATGTGGGATTTCATGCAAAAACAATTTAGAAAAATGTGAATTTGGAAAACATCTAGCTAAGAGAGAAACTTTAAAACAGCGCAGTTGGTACCTAGTAGAGAAGGCATAAAAGTTCATCAGTCACATTGTCATAGCTACATATCCACAAAATGGATCAGCAACAAAGTCAGTCTTCGTCTTCAGGTCATCAATTGATCAGCAACGCATCAGGCTCTCAAGAGCTTGAGTCCAATGACAGAATCTCAAACTGCATCTCTTGACGTCATCAGTTCTCCGCTCGCATCTGAATTTGCCCCTGCATCTCCCGCATCTGCCTAAATTCTGAAGTTTTAGCCCCTTGTCATTACTTTTTATTAGAGTTTTTTATTCCGTCCGCCTAATTCCTAATTTGTCAGTCAATCAGCAGATATGACTCTAACCTATAATATTAATTTTACAAATCTATTAGTTCTAATATTTCTTCTTTCTCAGTTCATGGATTGGTCCACGATGTCTTCATCATCCGGCTCTTCAGGTATCGAAAATGTTGCATGTTCCTCTTCAGTCAGGGCTCTCATTATTCAAGTCCTGGGAAAGTACATTTAGCCTACTCTACACATAATTGTATCAATTTGACTTCATCATCTCCTGTCCGTCGGTACATTGCAAAAAATTCTAGCTGAGCAACTTTAACATGGGGTGGTTCAGGGTCAGGTCATCATTGTCGCTTTCCTCCAGCATGTTCTACTAAAACAGCTTCTGTATGAGGCCTGGCAAGTAGGCCACGACTTCAGCTAAGTTAATTATATAGATTCTATAAATTAATGCAAAACATAGGTTATACATCTCAATATGACACATTACTACATTATTCCTATATATTTTCATTATTTCACACATTTTTAGTTATTTTAGTACAACTTTTCGTACAAGTGGCTGCCATACCCCGTGGTCACATTTTCAAACGTGCACATTATTTTCTCTACAATTAATTTCTCTGCGAGCTTTTCGTAATCAAAACACATAAACATTCATTAATAATTTATAATTAGCATATCTGCGTCAACAGTATCTGCAACCATTGCTCAGCTCCCTATGAAATCTGTCTGCCTAAATCACAGCCTATATCACAGTTAGCAAATTGTCTCATCAATCTAGCACATGAAAAGATCACAACCTACCTCTGCGCCATACTATCATAATGACAAATATGACATTTCAGCACAGTCAGAATGTCTGAGAGGCCCTGAGGCTTATCTGTTACCAGGGTAAGTTGGAGAGACCTGTACCGATGTCACGGGTTCTGTCCCCGTGAAAATAGGAGACCTGGGTCATGAAAGGCTTCTGAGACCTCGAGGTCAGCACTGCCTCTGAAACTAAGTAGCTAATGCCTTAATTATATATATATCTTCAAGATATGTAGATGCTGTGTTGAGAATAGTAAACCTATAATTATCAATATGTACTTATCTCTTCTGTATTTGTGCCCTCAATACTTTGCCTAGGAAAATAGGACGATATTTCCTATTCGATATTCTGGACTACAACATTTTGCAAAATGTTTTTACTTCAACCTAAACATGTTTAAAGTATGTTATTAGAGTCACTGTAGCTGCTATATGTAAAATGAGTAAGTGATTTGTTTTTTATGAATTTGTAATCCAGTTTACAACCCATGTTTGACTAAGGATAATTTTCATTTTGAATTCGTTTTTTCGGGGAAATTAAAATTTTTCTTACCCACATAGAGACTGGAACGGGAGCAAGAGCCTATCACAGCGGCAGCTGTTTCAACAGCAACTAAACAAAGCGCGCTGATTGCTGGTGACCGGTCTGGATCATTGCAAATCATGTGCCCTGATTTTGTGGCAGCGCACGTACAGAGCAAAAACAATATAGTTATCCCTTGCAAAGTAGAAGCAGTAGTGATTGCATTTATTTCTGATACGAAAGCTGCTTGACAGTGACAAACAGCAACTTCATGATGTATGGGGCAGTTGCAGAGAAATGCAATAAAAATATCCCAGCGCTGCAGAGAATTATCGTTGCAATAAAGGCCACTGAAATGAACATGCTTATTAACATACCCTCACATGCGCATAGGCGGGGGAGGGGATGGGTCTTTATTTTTATGGAGTTGGTCTGCAGTTTTTTTAATCTGGTTGTGGGACTGACTATGGCTTATGAATATCACACCCTGTGTGATGATTGATATCAATGGTGCATTCGCAAATTGAAGAGCCTTTACTTCACCCCATGATGTTTTCACATCACGCTGCAGCATTTGTGATACTTCTTGCATCTGAAAGTGATCCTAATACATTAGGGGACAGACTTGTCAAGGTTTTGTGCCAGTGCAAAGTCAAACAAATTGACAGAGTCCAGCAAATTAACGCAATTTATATCAAGGGGCTGTCCCATGGGTGGTACATGGACATTCCCATGTAACCAGCCATGGTTTTTGATGAACACTCTATCTAGTAACATTGGCAGAGGGGGCCATGAACAAAAATAAACCTCCTTAAGACAGGAGCAAAGTAGGAGAAAAGGTTTGTTTCTCTAAACATTTCCTAATTTGCATGCATGCTGCATGTTACAGCATACATACAACATAAGAAACATTTTTAAGTTGGGCTGATCATTGTACTTTGAACTGGAAGGGTATCTTTTCAGTACAAAACCTGCACTAGACTCACATAGACAGCTTTGCACTATGATTCTGATAGATAGATAGATAGATAGATAGATAGATTAGATAGATAGATAGATAGATAGATAGATAGATAGATAGATAGATAGATAGATAGATAGATAGATAGATAGATAGATAGATAGATAGATAGATAGATAGATAGATAGATAGATAGATACTTTATTTGCATAGTTACTTAAAACCATTGCATTAAAACAATAGTCACAATTGTTCACAGTTTTTTTTTTTTTAATGGAGTCTCTTTGGGATCTAAATAGTCATAGGACACGTTATCTTTTGCTGCTTGGTTGGTTTAGGCACGTATGTCGACTGAGGGCCCTGTTTGACATGAAGGCAAGCATCTTGTGCCATTAGGACGAGGTTAAAGGTTGGAGAGAAATGGTGCCTAAAGGAGGTTGCCTCACTGTGTTATCATGGTGGCCCTGCTACTTTTTTATTACCGGGGATAGAAATTTGACTAGGTGGGAATTTAGTTGCAGGTCGCCTTGTGTGAAACAATCCAGCACAGCGTGCCTCCTAGCTTGTAGGCCTCTTTCATTAAACTTGTTTTTTCAATAGAGCTTTCCTTTCAGGCACACGATTTATGCATGAGCTGAGCACATGTAGGAGATCTTTAGTGCCCACACCGCACAAACGACAGATGGTATTTGTCGAATCTTTAAGCCAAGGGGCTGCATTTAGAGCGCATGGTAGAAGCCCCAATCAATGCCTTAAGAATTGCTCTTTAGTATGCGTTGAGAAGCCATGACCAAGATATGCTTGTGGGGCCAGAGTCGTATAGGTGTTCAATGTCATCCAATCATGGGACCTCCTTGAAAAGGCTGCTTTATCCTCCAGCAAGGATTGAAACCAAATTAATCTCCAGACAGCTTTTTTTAAGGCGCTATGCAAAGTTGGGGTCCTCCATAGGTCGGTGAGCCATGTCCTTCTGAGTGAGTTCTCTAGATAAACCCTGGACGGTGAGGCATTCTTGAGTTCAAGCTCCTGTCATAGATGGTGGTTAAGGGAGTCTGAGGTCGCTCCTCGGACCTTACTCTAGAAGTTTATGTATGCACCACGTCTTGCCAAGGACTGGTCTAATAGGCTGAATTCCAGTCTGAGTTGAGCAGGGGAGGTGAATTTAGGAAGGTTGAAAATGATCCGATAAGCTTTGCTCACTGTGTGATTTAAAATTTCTGAGTCTCTACCTCTATGTACTTCACTCCCACAGGTTATTGTAGGCAGAAGTTTGGCTTTTAATACCCATAAGAGGGGGGTGGGTGATGGACCATTCAAGTCTGCTCTTAGTCTTTTTAAAGATAGTGCTTTGGCTAAGCCTTTTTTACATAATGCACCCTCTTTGATGTACAAAATTCTCTGACTTATCAATGGTGACACAGAGGTATTTGTACTTTTGTGTTTTTAGGAGCTGTGTCTTGCCCCAGTACCACGCATTAAGGGGCACCTTGGCTCTAACTGACATTGTGCAGGTTTTTTTAAAGTCTGCGGTCAGTAAGTTGGCGTCCGAATATTGTTGGGTGGCGTTAATCAGTCCCTGGATCCCTATTGTGGTGTGACTGATCAGCACAAGGTCGTCCGCATACATGAGGCATGGCAGTTCGAGGTCCCCAATTTTTGGGGCATGTGGGTTTGTGAGAGCAAGAGACCCTGCCAAGTCGGCTAAGTATAAGTTAAAAAGTGTGGGGGCCAGGACGCAGCCCTTTTTTAATCCTTTGGTGGTTGGTATCCTCCTCGAGACCTGAGCGCCTGTTCCCAGTTTAAGCTGGACCCATGTGACCATGTGAAGGGCAAGGCTCTAGTCACCCAAAAAGTGCACCCGCACTAAGAAAGCAGCAGCGCTGCATCTTTGCAGTTAAGTTGCTGTCCTTCTCTTCCCCTTTCACACAATTCAGAGCAACAACTTTGGTGAAAAAATAGTAAATTTGCCCTGTGATTTCTTTCAATATAAAGCTGTTTAGAATCAACTGTTGGCATGCTCCTTTGGTTTGGTGACCAATGGGCTGCGTGTATTTTCTTGCCTTCACATTTCCTATATTTTTAGCTTTGGACTGGATGGGAAATGACAACTCCTTGATAATAAGCTGTGTCTGTATCTCGATTTCAAAGCATAAGCTTTTCATGTCGTTGGTCTCATATATTCATGGGCACAGAGCCTGTGACATCAGAGTCGTTCTCTACAGCTGGCCCTGTTAGTGGATGAGCCTCAGGGCTTCTCAGACATTCTGGTTGTGCTGAAACGTCATATTTTTCATCATAACAGTATGGCACACATGCAGGTTGAGATCCGTGTATGTCGTAGGTTGGTGGGGCAATTTGTTTAATGTCATATGCTGTTGGTGAAGCCCAGCAGGTATTTTTCATAGGGAGCTGAGCAACAATTGAACACACCAGTGGTAACCAGATGTTTCTTAGCAGCTTGCTCATATGCATAATTAGTTGAAAGACACTTTTGTGATGATTGTGCCATCTTGAAATTCTGAATGTAAGAGGAAGTGGTGACCCCTGCTTGCTGCTGCAGATGACTATTGCTCACATTAGCTGCCACATAGCCTCATGACCAGCTCCTAAAAAAGGAATAACTATATTCATGTGTAGTAGTCTCAACACAGGAACTCAACGGCAATGATAGGGGTTCAACATTTGTAGATTAACAGACCACTAATGACGATACAAAACTTTGAAGGATAGAAGTGTGGGTAACTAGTACACAATACAGCCAAATTTGATTCTAACAAAGGGTGGGGTTGCTTAGTTTAGAGGTTTTTCAGTAAGTTGGAAGTCAGGTTTCTACTGACACAGTCATAGTTTATCACACCTCTTTGCTTTGATGTCAGACCAATGGTCGAAGTGGGCAGGGTATGAGGGGTGCAACGTGCCCCTACTTTTTTCATATAGAAAAACAGTTCTCCTATTTTTGGTGAGAAGACAACCATCCCAGAGCAGTTAATTCCAGCAGTTGAAATGATTCAACAGAAGTGTAAGACAGGGCCTGTCTCCTGTGCTAGGAAACCGAGGGAGGGGTAGGCAGCTGCTAAACAAGTCTTCTTGCAAGGGTGCCTGCTTGCCTGAAAAAATTAAATGCACACAACTGGTTAATCTCCAAATGCAAAGGGTGCTTGGAAGCCAGTATTAGCTTAATTGATGGAATCACTTGAAACTTCGGAGTGGCACAGATTTGCTCTTTTTGAGTGGTATTGCAAAGGCGTTACCAGCTGAGCTGTGAAGGGTGTGCTTTTAAATGACAGCTATACAAAAAATGCACTATGTACAGTCTGGATATTACTAAAGGCTGTCTTTTGGAAGCACTTTTTATCTTAATTCTTTTTGCACATTTCGTAGCAGCCTCTCCTATACATTGTGTTAATTCAAGGTTTTAAATATTGACTTGCATATTCACAGTGTATTCCATCACAGATCGGGAAGTCATAGCTTTAAACATGCACCAGTCAGTATTCTCCCTTGCACCAACCAGGATTCATTTCAATGGCTCTCTGGTTACAGACACAGACCTTGGCAGTGCATTAACTTATTGATAGTTATAACATATTATAGTGCATTTCCCACTGATTGACTTTGTACTTTCATTTATTTTTCATTTAAGCTGTGTATTATTTTATATGTAGCTAGCTGAAGGTAAAAGAGTAAAAAAAGGTTAAATAATATTTAGTTTTTTTAGCCTTTGATCTGGCGCGGTGCTCATTCACCTGCCCCTTCTGCGCACAGCATCACAGTTCCCATGCATTTTTTTAATGTACTTCGATCACTGCGGCAGACTGCTATATATCTCAAATATGAGATTAGGTATTCTGCAGTCTCAATTAAAGGCCTAATTTAGAGTTTGCACATGGGTTACTCAGTCACAAACGTGATGGATATCCTGTCCTCCTTATTACAAGTACATTGTATTCAATAGCACTTGTAATAAGGCAGATGGCAAATCTGTCACATCTGTGACGAAGTAACCTGCCTGCAAACTCTAATTCAGGCCCTAGGTTCTTTCAATATGTATTTGCCTTGTTTATAGAAGAGATGGGTGGCCATGCAACAGCATTGATCAAGATGAGTCTGAGATATTCTTAGAAATAGACAGAGGAATTTTGTGAGCCGGTTTGGGTGAAAATGTGTAACCTCGACTATTACTTTATTTTAGGACATGGCAACAGTTGTCAATCAAATATGATTTGTGGATTGCACACTCATTTCAGAGACTTTATGAAATGTGTGTTATCAATTAAGCAGTTCGGCTTGCTGACCTATGCCATACTTTAAAGTAGGATGTCTTGTTTTCCCAAAGACTTTGTCCTTGCCTCATTTCAATGCTTACAGATTTATTGTGAACAGTTACAACAACAAGTATAACAAAAAGTTCACATAGTACAAAATTATCTCATTTAAAGTAAGGGAAAATAATGTATAATGTCGCCCCAAGACAATCAGGGACCTGGGCTTGGTGGCAGTGGGCACACCATTCAGACAAAGGGCAACAGGGACAACAGGGACACTGGGAGGACCACTGTGTGCCGGGGGAGGACAGGCCCAGGGAACCGACTATCCAGGAGGCACTCACTAAGATCCTGAGGGCCTACCAACAATCCCAGGACACTTTGGGCCAGATCCTTACCAACCTGAAAATATACAGAATTTTAAAGGCCTGTTCAGGTTCCAGAACTAGTAGTCAAATGGGTGAAAATTGGTGGAACTGTGCTTGCGTCCACTGAAGCACTAATTAGGTGGAGATCTCTGTGCCTTTACCAAAGCCATCCTTATGACAGTGCTGTTGAACATACCGAATCTTTGCTGAGTAGCCGCAAGTTTACTGCAGCCTCCCAGCAAAGTTTGTTGTTCTTCAAAAACCAGCATCAAAGGTGGGAGCTTTTTATGAGACAATAAAAAGCATAAATGCCTAGGAGTTTTCTCCCTGCCTGTTAGAGTCATTTCTTGCTTTCATGTTTGGGACTGCCCCGCCATCCCAAGCAGTCCCACACAGGAAAAAAATATATTGGCACATTTGCCTTAAGTAGGTGGACTGTATGACGAACTTTGAACAGTGGCTCAATATTAGACGCACCTCGGGTCATGGTTTTCCACTGGTAGAGTCAGAGTAGATTTTGCTCTTGGAAATATAGCGGTTTCCTTTACTTGTGAGCTTGGTGGATAGGATACCTTTATTTAACATTTTTGATAGTATATCACATATGTCAAATTTTATTTCAGGGTCTAAGGATTTTATGGTGTAAGCTTTTCATGTAGGATTATGCCACCTTCTCTCAAAACGCGTCAGTTTAATCAGTGGAAGGAAGCGCAATATACATGCCATTACAGCATAATACATTAAGGGCCAGATGTAGCAAAGGGTTTTTCCCATTCTGTGTCAATGGGAAAATGTGTTCGTGCATATGGCCCTCAATTATGTATGCTATAGAGAATGCAAAGTCTTTCTATGACCTTTATATACAATATGAGCATTAAAATGGAGCGCAGATTCAGTGTTTTCTAATGTCCCACACTATATTAATGCTCATTTACAGACCTGGGTAGATAGTTAAATTATTCCGGGGGGTTAAAGATTATTCTTATTCTTGAAAATAGGGATTATGGTGAAAAATAATCTACGGAGTGTTATAAACAGGTGTTATCATCATTTTGCATGCTTTGTTTTTGCTTCAGGATAGTATACACTGCTTATATTTGAATAAACAGCAGTGGAAGACGAAATACAACATCTTTAGGTTTCCTGCCCTTCGGTGGACATATGGTGTTCATAATAATACCTATATTAATTACATTTTTATAAGACTTTATGTCACAATTTTGCTGCATATATTCATGTAAATAACAGGTAACACTATTATGCAATTTAAAGGACCTAGGCTGACACTGACATGAGGTATTGCACTCACAGTGATAACACCAGGTGAAAAACCTCAATTCTGAACTACAAGCCTCTCTGGGCTTGGAATTATCGGATAGGCAAACTCAAGCACTGGCGTAACGAAGAGCCCTGCAGCCCCCACAGCCCCGGCAGTGCGGGGGGCCCCAAGCTCCAGGGGGCCCCATCAGCCCAGCACCTGGCCTGAGTGAGTCTGGAGGGGGGCCTCCTTCATGTTCTTTGCAGGGGGTGGGCTCCAGTTTTGCTACGCTTCTGAACTCAAGACCTGATAAATTTGGGCCCAGCGGCACTGAGCCTGCAGGGGCAGGGATTTTTGCCATCATGACAGCCCAGTCCCTGCACGACCCCTGCAGCAGTCTAGGAGGGTGGTGGAGAAGCAGGCAGTGCTTCCCCCAGACAGACACAAGTATGCCTTCCACACTTGTCCCTTGTTTCGCAGCCCTAGTTTTCACCGGCTCCCTACCAATGCTTTGCACATTTTCAAAACAGAAGGAAAAGTTCTGAGGTTTTCTCTATGGAACAGGCAAAATATACCCAGTAAAGAACACAGTATTTCTGTGTCCATGCAGAATAGTTGTTTTTTTGTTGTTTATGTTTTTTAGGCTGGGACACCTGATGGAATCAGAGTTTCAGGACCCCTAGTTTCACCATACTAGAAACCAGCTAACTTGCAATCACTTTATTAGAGTTTACCTTTTTCCTGAGTATTCGGGTAACTTTGGATGTGTGGGATGCCACAATGCTGATGAGATTGTCAGAGGGTTAATTTCTGGGTCAGAAAGGTGATTCATGCACTCGAATGCCAAACAGTAGTTTCTGGAAGGCCAGAACAATATAAAACAGATTTACAAATATGTCAAGCAACCCAGGGTAGTACCGTCAGAAGCAGATAACTAGGCTGCCTAGTGCCACACACACACACACCTGTGCAACATAGTGCAAAGGTGTCTGCATCATGTCTAGCATGGGTTTTATACTGGAAGGTTCCTCTTTGGTACAAAATACTATGCCTACACAAATATTTAAACTTTCACCTTTTTGGAGGTGTGCTGCACATTCAAGCCAACATACAATGTCGGAAATGTTTGGAGAAATAATAGCGTTTTTACAACTTAATGGCAATCTCAAAATGGCATTATTTTTGTCACGAAGACCTGTTTACTATGGTTAGTAGACAGGGCTTTGTATCAAAAACCATGGGTGGTTGCATGGGAATGCCGATGTACAACCAGTGGAACTCCCCCATTACATGAAGTAATGCAAAGTGCTGTGTTGCATCACTTTCAGGCAACTTCCTAAGAAAGTAAATTGCAAATAAATCTTTTGCACAGGTTTGTAACACTTTTGTAGCAAAAAACTCCTTGCAAAATGTTAGTAAACCTGACCCAAAGACTCTTTGAATGTGAGAAACAGAGGTAAGCGACTGACCAACTTTCTCACAACAATAAAACATTTTTGAACTGATCAAGCAAAGTGAAAGTGCCAAAGTGCAAGTGAGGGTGGTCACTCCATGGAGCAGTAAAAAAAAAAATGTGTATATGATTACACAATCACCACACTATGAAAAAGAAAGTAGTTACTCGGATTCATATGTTGAAGAACACCAATGTAGTGGTCCTGACAAACCTAGGAAGAGAAAATGTAGGAACCTGCGAGGAAAAACCCAGAAAGCACGCCCACCAACCACTGCAGTCAGCAACAAAAACATGACAAAATTGAATGCAAAAAACTAAAGAAGCAGATATTACTGATTGAAAATAAAGGGGAAGTGGGAAAAATGGCAAAAGGAACAAAGACACAGACAAGGAAATTACTAGTCTTTCCAGGAGACATAAATTGACTTATGAAGAAACACAGATATGCTCACATAAAATCACAACCCCGGAAGTGAGCATGTTAACAATCATTATCTAACATTTTAACCACCTCGGACATGGCATTTCACAAAACAGAAACCTGAACAATAGAAGCCATCAATCCATATCATTGCATGTAACTGGTAGAATTGTAGCTAGAGGACAGTGGAGTTTGAAGGGCTCTTATCTGCTGATGGACCTTATGGGAATTTCCACCCAGGTAAGTGAATGCAGGATCCCAGACCACACAAAGATACATTTGGCCAGAAGGAACAGAGAAACAGCCTTTAATGGACAGGAGTGCCAGCACAGGTTTTATTTCAAGGCCTGCCATAGTGCCTTCAATCGTTTCGGGAAAATGGAAGAGCGCACAGGATTCCTATGTAAAACAAAGTGCTTGCCTCCAGTCCTTCTCCTCCTCAACCAGTATACTAGAATCTAGGCATCTACATGAGAATGTAGAGGTGCACTAAACCTCATCAAAGCTGAGATGTATCCCCATGAATACCTAGACTACAGCACTGCCAGGCAGTTCCTGCCTGGCTGACTCCATAACACATTTCTATTAGGCACAGACTTGATAACTCACTCTAAAAGAACAGGTTTATGGAAATTATAGGAATTTGTCTCTGGCACACAAAATTAATTCACTTCTATCAGATCTGTAGATCCCAAGGAGCATCCACTGCACTTATGAGACAGTTGTGTCATGGTGTCTCATGCACAGTATTATTGCCATCCATAGAGGCTGAGGGGCCATGTCCCCTCACTTTTTGTCCATCAAGAAGAGTATATATTAGGCTGACCAAAGGTCAGCCAGACACACACTCTTTATATTCAGGCCCTGCATCCAGGAGTTAGGCATGTACGAAATGTGCAGGCACCTGGCTGCCTGAGATGAACTTTGCTGGGCTGAGGATGTCACAGTTCCTGTGGCCATGGCCTCTTCAGCTCAGCACAGATCCTCGAGGTCCGTCACTGGTTACCTCAGACCTGGGTGCTTCAGATTTAAGCCCTGAAGTGCCCAGGCCAGAGTGTCAATCAGTGATACATCGTCACAGAATGGATGGG
This sequence comes from Pleurodeles waltl, assembly GCF_031143425.1. Classification (NCBI taxonomy): domain Eukaryota; kingdom Metazoa; phylum Chordata; class Amphibia; order Caudata; family Salamandridae; genus Pleurodeles; species Pleurodeles waltl. The sequence goes on from NC_090438.1 coordinate 830,395,991, forward strand.
GTCAGCAAGTCTCACTTACTTCATCCCAGTCTGTGATGAGTAGGGACTTCTGCCTCCTTTCATTGGCTGAAAAGGTCAGGCATTGAAAGAAGGCAGCAGTCCCAACCCACCTGGGACATTGGAGGCAGGGTTGCAGGTAAGTGTGTATTTTTTATTATTAATGATTTGTGCGTGCATGTATGTATGAATATTTGATAGTGAGTGTTGTGAAGGGATGTGTGTGTGAATGTGTGTGATTGCATGGGTGTGAGTGAGTGTGTATATGTGCTTGTGTGTCCCATCCAGCCCCTTACCAGCTAAGATTAACATCCGCCACTGAATTTTGCCAATGAAAACACAAGTGGGTGCCATATAGTGTATGGAACTGCTTGGTGTTTGTCTTCTATAAGTTTAAATACTAGACTTAATTTGACATCTTCCTGGGCTGAAAGTCCACTAACAGAGCTGTCCTGAAAAATCTAAAGATGGGAAATATAGGCACCTTTCAGCACAGAACACCAAGCAATTTTTAAGCGAAATACTTTAAGCAAGCAAAATGATGGAAATTTACAAATTAAGCAAAACAAAAATAAATGTGTTTCCACATGCATCAGAGTGTTCCCCTGTGTTTTCCACTGTAAGTTTTGATTGATTAGACCTATGAAATGTATCAGGGGATGGTTGTCATAGTTACTAAGAGTGTAATTCTGGGTGACTTGTGGGGCTCTCACCAGGTTATGTTACCCAGTATCCTGTGCAAATCTCAAAATTTGGCAAAATAAAAACACTTTTTCCTCACATTTCGGTGACAGAAAGTTCTGGAACCTGAGAGCAGCCACAAATTTCCTTCCACCCAGCGTTCCCCTAAATCTCCCGATAAAAATGGTACCTCACTTGTGTTTGTAGGCTTAGTGCCCGCGACAGGAAATGCCCCAAAACACAACCTGGACACATCACATTTTCCCAAAGAAAACAGAGCTTTTTTTTGCAAAGTGCCTAGCTGTGGATTTTGGCCTCTAGCTCAGCCGACACCTAGGGAAACCTACCAAACCTGTGCGTTTTCAAAAACTAGACACCTGGGGGAATCCAAGATAGGGGGACTTGTGGGGCTCTCACCAGGTTCTGTTACCCAGAATCCTTTGCAAACCTCAAAATTTGGCTAAAAAACACTTTTTCCTCACATTTCGGTGACAGAAAGTTCTGGAACCTGAGAGGAGCCACAAAGGTTCTTCCACCCAGCGTTCCCCCAAGTCTCCCGATAAAAATGATACCTCGCTTGTGTGGGTGGCCCAGGTGCCTGCAACAGAAAAAGCCCAAAAGCCTGTAGAGGTTGAGGGGATAGCACAGCAAGCACATATTTTTCTTTTATATATCTGCTCTGCTTTGGGGACCCACACAAGTGAGGTATCATTTTACTTGGGAGATTGAGGGGAACGGTGGGTGGTAGTAAAATTGGGCTGGAGCGGTGATCCTACAAAGAAAAGTGAGGAAAATATGATTTTTTAAGCAAATTCTGAGGTTTGTAGAGGAGTCTGGGTAAGAAAATGTTGTGGGATCCACACAAGCCACACCTCCCTGGACTCCTTGGGGTGTCTAGTTTTAAAAAATGTCTGGGTTTGGTAGGTTTCCCTCAATGAAGGCCGCACCCGGGACCAAAAACGTAGGCACCCCTCCCTCCCCAAACACAGGTAGTTATGTAATAGATCATTTTGATGTGTCCACATACTTCCGTGATGTTCCAAACACTAAAATTGTGAAAAGAAATGCACTTAGGTTATGTTAAAAAGACCCCTCACCCACTAACCAAGTTGGTGGCATGTTTCATCATCGGGGTCCCACCCGAGACACCTAAAGTGTCAAAGGTTCGCTGCAAAGCCTGATTACAGCGGAGCAGGTTTTGTCATTTTTACCACACATACTGGTTGGATTTGGCACGAGGGTGATTGATGGTTCAGTAGATCAAATGTTATTAACAAGAGATTTCACAAAAATGAAATGCTCTGTTAATAACGGAAAGGCTAAAAAAGGAACCAGTGACTCACAACTCATGAGCTGTAAAGCCACAACAAGGCACCAACCGCTTTACAGTCCATTCACACACCTTTCATACATGACATGCACAAGACCATTCACGCCGCCAGCTACGGGTCCAGTAACATTACAACACTTGCATCGACAGAGAGCGTCACTCAAGGGCCCATCACTTACATACACCCACATGCCTGATACAGCAATCACACCAACTGATGGGAGTGAGTGGACTGACGATTGGCTGGCACCGCCACCCAAGCACCATTCCACGCACACCGCCAGCCAAGCCCCACCCCATGCACACCGCCAGCCAAGAACCAATCCATGCACACCGCCAGCCAAGCGCCACCCCATGCACACTGCCAGCTAAGCGCCACTTCTTGCACACTGTCAGCCAAGTGCCACCCCATACACACTGCCAGCCAAGCACCACTACACGCACACCGCCAGCCAAGTGCCACCCCACGCACAACACCAGCCAAGCTCCACTCCACGCACCCCGCCAACCAAGCGCCACCCCGTGCACACTGCCAGCCAAACGCCACTCCACGCACACCAGCAGCCAAGCGCCACTCCACGCACAGCTCCAGCCAAGGCCACTTCATGCACACTGCATCACTTATTTTTTGTTTTTAAACAACAAAGAAAACAGTAACTAATTACAAATAAGTACAAAACTACAAACACAAATGCTCTAACTGAATACATGACAGAAATTCCAACCGTAAAACTGAACATCTGAAAACATAGAAACAGGCAGTTTACACTCACGGTATTTCCCAGATTTTGTTTTGGTATGGTAACTCCTGAAACAGCTGGCCACACACAGCCCAGGCTTTGAAGGGCAATCAGGGCAGAACATCCGGCTCTCCCTCCGGATACCTCTTCGGGCACAGACTCTACATTTCTTAGTGAGCAAGTATTTTTTGGGAGTGGGAGGAATGTGATCAGGAAAGTGGCGATCTTTCAATCTAGCCACATCCTCCACCACTGCCACTCTAGGAACTCTTGCCTGTTCCACCCCAATAAGGTGCTCTATCACTGACTCCTGAAATTTAACAAATGTCATCCTTGACTCAGGGGAACAATCCTTGAACACAATAAATGCATTAAAAGTTGCCAAATGAAATAAATGTATGGTCAACTTTTTATACCACACGTAAGACTCACGAAGAGCAGTGTGAGGGTCCAACCTCTGATCTACTCTATCAACACCACCCATGTGCTTATTGTAGTCCAAAATGCACACAGGTTAGTGCACTTTGGAAACCTGACCATAAACAGTCATTGGGGAACTACTCTCATCAAGGATGGTAGTTAAAATGTACACATCCATCCTGTCTGAAAATTTCAGTTCTAGCAGCTCATCATTCCGCAAGGCACTGCACTGTCCCTTCTCAAGTTTTTTACAGACAAGCTCCCTTGGATATCCTTTCTGGTTAGAACGGATTGTGCCACAAGCAACAGTACCCACTCTGAACAACTCCTTGAACAACTGCACTCAAGTGTAGAAATTATCTACGTACAAATGTTGACCTTTGTTAAACAGTCGTCTACCAAGTTCCCACACAATTTTCTCGCTAACTCCAAAAGTGGGCGGACAACCAGTGGGGGGTCAATACTGGAATCCCTTCCAGTGTATACCCAGAAAATATACACGTATCCTGTACTACTTTCTGACAGCATATACAATTTAATTCCATACCGTACCCTCTTGCTAGGAATGTACTGATTAAAAACCAAACGCCCCTTGAACAGGACCAAAGACTCGTCCACACTTATTTCATTGCCTGGAACATACACCTCTGAAAACCGATCTACAAAATGATCAAGGACAGGCCTAACCTTAAAAAGATGGTCACAATCAGGGTGATCTCGTGGCAAGGCAAAGCATTGTCTACAACATGCAGCATCCGAAGAAGAAGCAAATAGCGATTACGAGTCATGGTTGCAGGAAATATAGCCATTGTCATCAAGGGGCTAGTAGACCAATAAGAAGCCAGTGACTACTTCCTTATCAACCCATTCAAAAAAGTAAAACCTAAGAACTTTTTCATCAGATTTGTGGGAACTCACTGGGGAGCTCTAGACTGGGGCCTAAGTCTGGCTGCGTTGTCCCTCAAATACTGCTGCACATGCAAATTAGTCTGCTCAACAATCTCTTCCAAAAATATATTGTCAATAAACAACTCAACTAAATTGACAAGCAAAAAGTTTTCCGTATTTACTCTACTCCCTGGGAGACCAGTAGAGGCAGGCAACTGTGGCTTCTCCATGTTTGGGGCAACCCAGGCGTCAGGTCTTCCAGAGGGAAACCTTTCAGCCCCAGGCTGCTGCACTATTGGCACATCAGTGTCCTCCTCTAAAACAGGCCCTTCATCTGCACTCAGAGTGGCGACCTCATCAGAAGATTCCTATCAGACAGAAAACTCACTGCCAGAATCTCTCACTTCCTCCTCTGCCTCAGATGCAGAGTCAGTCTCATACTCATGGTCAGAAGACGACTCAAAAAGTATGCCAACAACCTGCTGAGCGGTCACTCTGTGGCCAGCCATGATCCTTTCTAACAACAACCAGCACTGTCTAAAATAAACTGTTATAATCACAAATACAAATACTTCGCCAGTTGACAAACACCCCGCCACCAAGAATTTACACGTTTTCCCTGATGCCAAAGTGGATTCTGCCCTCCATGGGGGCAGATGGCCCTAAAAAGAAAATAGGCTGATCTGCCCCCAAGAGGGGCAGACATGGCCATCAGCAATGTGCCCCCTTTGGGGGCGACCATTGTCAAAGCCCACACACAAAGCACACACACACACAAGATCCCTGGTGCCTAAGTGGATTCTGCCCGCCTGAAAAAATAAGCTGATCTGTCACCCCGCAAGGGGGCAGAAATGGCCATCAGTAATTGCCCTCTTTGGGGGGCGACCCTTGCCAAAGGGGCCACCCCACACACAAAACACACACACACAAGATCCCCGGTGCCTAAGTGGATTCTGCCCCCCCCTTGGGGGCAGTTGAGCCTAAAAGAATAGGCCGATCTGCTCCCAAGGGGGGCAGAAACGGCCAACAGTTCTGAGCCCCTTTGGGGGGGGCAACCCTTGTCCAAAGGGTGTCCCCAAGACACAACACACACAACTCAATCCCTGGGGCCTAGTGGGTTTCGGCCATTTTTTTGGCAGATCTTGCCCCCGGGGGGGGCCAAAACATATAAAAAAATATTGCTCCCCCCCCAGCAGCAACCCTTGCCTCAGGGGTCGCTGCCCTAAAACATTATTTGAAACTGAATCCTTGGCATCTAGTGGGTTTTGACCCCCCAGGGACAGATTGGCCAAAAAAATGGCTGATCTGCCCTGGTTTGGGGGGGGGGGCAAAACACAGATATATTTATGTCCCAAGGGGAGCGACCCTTGCCCAGAGGGTTGCTCGCCAAAATAAACATAAAATAATCCCTGGTGTCTAGTTGGTAGATTCCTGCTCCAGGATTGCGGGCCTTGCCCCTGATCGTGGAGCAGAAAACCAAACAAAACAGGCATGGGGGAAAGGAAAAACTCTTTCCTTTCCCCCGGTGTCTGTTACAACCCCCCAACTACTGCCCCAGGAGAAGGAGTTACCCTAAACACGTCCTCTCTCCTAACGCACTGGAAGCAAATGGCTTCCAGCGATTTCCTGGCAGCATTCTGACGTCATTCTGACATCATCAGATTTCCGAGGGGGGTTTGGGGTGGAAGGGGAAGTGATTCCCCTTCCATCTCCGACTGGGAGGTGTGGGAGGGAGGCCCATCAAAACATGATTAAATACTAAGAACTTTTTTTTTAAAAAGAACAAAAAGTATGACCTCAGAGAGTCATTATGCCACCAACAACCTTGAACGAAGTGCTTTGTGCAAAATTAAACTATCCAATGGTGCACCAAACAGGACTGATATCTGTAGTAAGAAAGGTGCCAAAAATATTTGAGACTTGCACTAAAAACACCTGCCAGAAACCTTGATACCTAAAAGCACAATTTAAATATGAGTTAAAATGCAGGTCTAATCTGTCTAACATTCATGGGCAACAAAAGGGTCCCAAAGTACTTAAAACAAAGGCAAGTGAATCTTTGACAAATGAGTACTAAGTGCATGGTGTTGCACACTGATACATTATCACAAGTACAAGGAAGCACATTAGATGGTTTAAGCCAGACCCCATTTGAAAACAAAACATTGGTTAATAAACAACGGTAATGATTGGACATTTCCCAGTGGAGGTAGAGCTCAATGCAACTTAAATTTTACCATTAGGTATGTATGTATTGACTGCTTGGATAAAGCTGAGGACTCCTATTTGTCTGCCACTGTATGGAAGAAAGCCTGCTTGACCCAGGTGATATCTTTGTTCCTGATGCCTTCTGGTTCAGAAAATAAGCCTGGTCTCCCTAAATCTTTGAGGGTGTATTTTATATAGCAGAGCCATGGTGTATGAAGTGCACTATCCAAGGACAAACAGTCCTGGATAATGAATCTGTTTAGGGCTCACTCCTCCTTGCACTAAACTGATTACCAAAGTAAAAGCAGATGAAGTCAAATAAAATCTGTGATAAAATTCATGTTGAGTTGTTCATGTATACTTTTGACTGGAGTGCCCTGTCCCACAGACAAAAGTCCCCTCAAACACCTGTTTTCGGTTCTCAGGATGCTATCGAAAAGTGTGTAACCCCAGATCTCACTCCAAAATGTTTCCACATGTATACATTGGGCCTTATAAACATCTATAATTGATTGTTATGGCCTATGCCCAAGAAGACTAGCAAAATCTCTCAGGTCAGAAATAGCCTTCTTTTGACACCCTCCATTTTTCTTGATCATTGGTTGTCAACTAAGGCTAGAATTTAGTAAAATCCCAGAGTAGGGACACATTTCTATCCTTCTTAAAATCTACCAAAAATACTAGCTGTTTCATATTCTTAAGGCCGGCCACCTTGATGGACAGATCTGGACAGATCCATATCATCCACAAAAGTAATAAGTAGATCTAAAAGCCTCAGAAGGCTTCTGGCTGTGTGGGGAATTAATAGTGCATCATTGGCTTATAAGAGCACAGGAAGATTAAAATCCCCTGTTATCATTAAAACAGTGTGTTGAAGAGGATAAGCGGTAACAAAAGCATTTAAAAACCTAACAAGCTCCTCCATTTCATCAGTAGTTTCTCTCCCACGTATAGCATGATAAACATTAATACAAAAAATACTAAAATTGTACTCAAATGTTGACAAATCACTAATAACAAAAAGGTTAATTAGGGGAAATCACTTTTATGCTTACAATCCAAGACTTCTTTAACAAGGGTAACTAGGCCACCTCTAGCTCTCTCACTCAAAGATGGGATCCCCTTTATACTAAAGGATATGTAACCATCTAAATGTAGCTCTCCTTTGGGATCCCAAGTCTCCTGTAAACTGATGAAATCATGATGATTGTGTGCCTTATGCCAATCAGGGTCCCCCAGTTTCCCTCCACACCTGCTATATTCTAGCTCAAACTCCTAAATCCCTCTTTGTGGTGTTTACACTGTCAGGGACCGTATGAGCGATACTGCTGCCCTGTCAGCCTTGTCCACTCATCCTACACAAAGGCTGAAACCGGTTACTCAGTGGTATGGGATGTCTCTGAATATGAGCTACATTAGAATCAAGCCCCCGTCTATGGGTCAAGTTCCCTCTGGTGTACCCGCACCCAAGGGTTTGTTAAAAAAAGCCAAGAGGTAATAGGATAATGTTACTAGGTGGGGCTTGCTTAGTCAGAGGCTTATTCAAAATAAAACCTACCCTGTTGTCAGTGGAAACATTTACCACAATGCAGTCCCCAAATCTCCAGTGCATCCCCAATCCAACCCACCCTTCTGACTTTTATAATCACCTCAAACAGTAGCTGCCTCACCAGATAAGGAAACCTCCCTGCTAACTAGTGTACCACCTTGATTGTGATTAGCTCATAAATTTCTGATTCAGGTTGTTTTAAGGGAGTTACATTGGCCCGAATCAAAACATATGGTGGCAGATTTACAAGCCCCTTGCGTGGCCTTGCACGGCCCTAGTTTCATTTGTTTTTACGCTGAGGTGGCATTAAGGAGTCCTTTCTCCTACGTTATTACTACAAAGTGGCGCAATGCATGCATTGCGCCACTTTGTAAACCCTTGCGCCACATTATGCCTGCCTCAGGCCTAATGTATGCAAGGGGATTTTCCGCTGCAGGGAGGCCTGAAAAAGTGGCACAGTGAAATTTACAAAAAAAAAATCCCTCATTTTTAACGTTTGCTCAGAGCAGGCATTAAAATGACTCACCCATATTAATTTATGGGCCTTCCTGTGCTTTTCAGAACTAGTCTCAAATCTTTTGATGCTAGTGCAGCAAAGCACTACAATAGCGTAACATTTTTTTATGTTATTGTGCTAATGACCGCCATGATGCGCTATATTATAAATCTGGTGCAACCATGGTGTCGTTAGGTAACGGTAGGGGGACGCAAGAAAAATGGTGCATCGGGACTGATGCGCTACTTTCTTGTAAATCCGCCCCATAGTCTGCAGACAGGGGGAAGTTGGATAGTAACATCACAAAGAGTGGAGCCCTGATGAATTATATCCAGTATTTGTGAGCCTGCTCTTGACCTGCATTCCTCTGTGTTTTTAACATAAGAATTTGCAGGTGAACTGCCCTCATCTTACTCGGAGAGGGCTCTAGTAGCTGAGGCCTGAGGAATCATTAAAGTGGATTGGGATGGCTAGGATTAAGGATTCTACAAACCAAAGGGCTAGACCTCCTAGTCTGGTCTGTTAAACGGGATGGCTTATTATTTTCTTTCCTAATTACTGTAGAGAGGATGTTAGAGCCCAAGTTAGGAGTTGCTAAGAGGGAACCTTTCAACTCAGAGACTCGCAACTGCTCTCGCAGGGTCCCCAATGTGGTATCTAGAATACTAGTGGCATGCTCCTGCAGAGGAGCGTGACATTCTAGAATAGGTGGGAAGACAGTGGCAGTTGGAAAAGCTTCATCTAGGGCAGCGGACGTGTACTCCTGTTCCCCAATAAACTAATAACTTACCTGTCTCTGTGTTCAAAAATTGTTTCTACAATTTGGCGACGAGTTGGGTGAATCGTACAGCAAATGGGGACCAGGAAAATCTCGACACTGATTGAAGCTACAAATATTCTTCACGACTGTGAGCTTCATCGTACAACTTCACATGAGGACGAAATAACGAGTGTCGATGTGGTCCTGAACTTTGATGTGGTGCTGAAGTAACGCCCTTCCGATATAGCAGATAAGTGCAAGCCGACAGTGTGCACACATGTGAATGTCCTCAAAGCACGCATTTTAAACTTTGCGCACGTGCGGATGTCCTATACACGCCACCATTTTGTTGTGAAGGTAATTCAAGCATATTGGTGATACATACACATTGTGTGATGACACCACGCAAGACATGCAATGACATGCCACCATATTCACGAGTTCATCAGTGATCAGTGTTTAGAAAAGAAAAAGGCATATTTGGCACAAATTGGAGTGTGTAGAAGAAGCGCTCATCGCTAATGTTCAGTAAACAAGCAGTAATCACATACCTTACGTTGGATAGGAGCTTGTGGCACTTTTGAGCTCTACATTGGAGATACACACACCTTTATTGAAATAATTAGATTAAAGAAGACAGTATTTAAAGAAGACGGTATTTAAAAAAAAAACGTAATATGGCTACAGTAAACAATGGGCTCACACCTCCTGTACTGTTTCTTCCAAGGGCCGGTTAACCTATGATGGAGTAGGCAGACTGGAAGGAGTATTTTCTTAATTACATATCAACAATTGAGGGAGAAAATGAAGAAGAATCTTCTGCAAAAGGGAAGAAGAGAATATTACTGCATAATATGGGACCCGAGGGTCAAAGAGTTTACAATCTTATAGAGAAGAAAATAAGACTTGATTGCGGAACAGATGAATTTAAAGAGGCTCTTGAAAATGTGGATGCCTACTATAAACCTACAGTTTGCGTAGCTATAGATAGATTCATTTTTTTCCAAAGGAAACAACTTAAAACTGAATCCATAGAGGTCTATCTGGCTGAGTTGAAAAAATTTGCAATTACATGTAAATTCAAAAATCTTCACAATGATTTAATAGGAGACTAAATTGTTATTCACTGAAACAACAGTAGCATTCAGGAACAACTATGGGTATGCAGAGAGCCACCTCTTAATGAAATAGTTGACATATTGAAAAAGGGAGAATTGTCAAAAAAGATGTGCTACAGCTGCACTCAAAGAGGCAGGAGAGATGGAACCAGTTTGCAATATGGTGCATAGTAAGAAGAGTAACAAGAAAAATGGAAAAGAGGGAGGAAAAAAACAAGATAGCAAAGGAAATCAGTATGAGGACAAATGTCCCATTTGTTTTTGTTGTGTAAACAAAGGTTATATAGCGAGAGATAAGAATTGTCCTGCCATCAGAACTAAGTGCTCATTTTGTGGTGTTATATGTAATTTTGCTAAAGTATGTAGGAAGAAGAAAAACAAGGGGAGTTCTGTTAAATGTGTGAGAGAAGATGAGGATGATGAACAATTTGAGAAAGACTGTGAATTACAAAATGATGACAGTGTATTAAGTATAGATAATGTGGTACTAGGAGTGGAATGATCTGTAAGGAAAAAACCTATTTGTAATTTGACCATAGGTGGGATAGATTTACAAATTGTAGTGGATTCAGGTTCAACGTACACAATTATTCCACGCTTCGTGTGGGAAGACCAATTTGTGGAAGTACTTGGTGAAAATTTGAGGTCCACAGATGTACACTCTGTTACTTTTACAGGAGAAGTAATTCCTATGGCAGGGTATACGGAAATTACATTTAGATTTAAGGGTAGGCAAACACGAGGAAAGTTATACATTGCTGAAAAGGGTCCCTCATTATTAGGATGGGTTGACCAAGGTAATTTGGGAATAACACTTGATCCTAACAGTAAAGATCAAGTAATGTTGTTAGGTGAACCTGTGATCACAATGGAAGAGGAATTAAAAGGGCGTTATCCCACTGTGTTTTCTGGTAAGGTGGGAAGGTTTGAAGTGTTCTGTCATAAAATTCTACTCAGACAAGTAGCGAAACCTATTAGTCACAAAGCAAAGAACATACCATTAAGCATCAGAGATAGGGTCATGGAACATCTATATGATTTAGAGAGCAAAGGTATAATTAAAACAGTAGAGAGTGCTGGATGGTTGGCTCCAGTAGTAATAGCTTGCAAACCTAATGGAAATATAAGGTTATGTATTGCCCGTAGAGACTTGAATAAGAACATTGTTGTTGACAGTTTTCCTCTCCCTAGAATTGAGGAACTTCTTTCTAAATCTAAAGGGTGCAAATGGTTCTCTGCCATCGACCTGACCTCAGCCTATCATCAAATTATGCTGCATCCCTCCAGTAGGAGTTTAACATCATTCATCACTCCCTTTGGTTATTATAGGTTTGAAAGGATGACATTTGGTTTAGCATCAGCTGCAGCAGTCTTTCAGAGGCTTGTGTACAAGTTACAAGAAGTCCAAGAACACAGAAGGGGTGACATATTTTCAAGATGACATATTAGTGATGGGCAGAGACAAGAAAGAACATGATCAGAGGCTGGATATGATACAACAATATTTAGCTGACAAGGGACTAACTGTAGAAATGGGCAAATGCAAATTTGCATTAAGATCAGTATTGTTGGATGTTTTTGCTTTTGCAGGGTCATCCCCAATCTTTTTGCCTCCTGCCTCCTATTTTTTCTGACCTGTTGCTGTTGGCTTTTGAACTCTGAGCACTTTACCACTGCTAACCAGTGCTAAAGTGTATATGCTCTCTGTGTAAATTGTATTGTTGATTGGGTTATCCATGATTGGCATATTTGATTTACTAGTAAGTCCCTAGTAAAGTGCACTGGAGGTGCCAGGACCTGTAAATCAAATTCTACTAGTGGGTCTGCAGCACTGGTTGTGCCACCCACATAAGGAGCTCTGTAATCATGTCTCAGACCTGCCACTGCAGTGTCTGTGTGTACAGTTTTAACTGTAAAGTCGACTTGGCAAGTATACCCATTTGCCAGGCCTAAACCTTCCCTTTTCTTACATATCAGACACTCCTAAGGTAGGCCCTGGTAGCCCCAAGGGCAGGGTGCAGTGTATGGTTAAGGTAGGACATATAGGCGGTCATTCTGACCCTGGCGGTTGAAAACCGCCAGGGCAGAGTGCCGCGGAAGCACCGCCAACAGGCTGGCGGTGCTTCATGGGCAATTCTGACCGCGGCGGTAAAGCCGCGGTCAGAAAAGGGCAACCGGCGGTTTTCCGCCGGTTTACCCCTGCCCCAAAGAATCCTCCATGGCGGCGCTGCTCGCAGCACCGCCATGGGGATTCCGACCCCCTTCCCGCCATCCTGGTCCTGGCGGATGGCGGAAACGGGTGTCGTGGGGCACCTGGGGGCCCCTGCACTGCCCATGCCACAGGCATGGGCAGTGCAGGGGCCCCCTAACAGGGCCCCATAATGATTTTCAGTGTCTGCCTAGCAGACACTGAAAATCGCGACGGGTGCCACTGCACCCGTCGCACCCCTTCAACTCCGCCGGCTCCATTCGGAGCCGGCTTCATTGTTGAAGGGGCTTTCCCGCTGGGCCGGCCGGTGGCCTTCTGGCGGTCGCCCGCCGGCCCAGCGGGAAAGTCAGAATGACCGCCGCGGTCATTTGACCGCGGTACGGTCTTCTGGCGGTTCCCACCAGGCAGGCGGCTTCTGCCGCCCGCCGGGGTCGGAATGACCCCCATAGTAATGTGTTTTATATGTCCTGACAGCAAAATATTGCTAAATTTGTTTTTCACTGTTGCAAGGCCTGTCCCTCTCATAGGTTAACATGGGGGCTACCTTTAAATATGATTAAAGAGTAGATTCCCCTTTGGAGCAGATAGACATGTGGAGTTTGGGGTCTCTGAGCTCACAATTTAAAAATGCATCTTTTAGTAAAGTTGATTTTGAGATTGTGTGTTTGAAAATGCCACTTTCAGAAAATGAGCATTTTCTTGCTTATACCATTTCTGTGACTCTGCCTGTTTGTGGATTCCCTGTCTGAGTCAGTTTGACAGTTGGGCTGGTTGCACCTCACACTAGACAGTGACACAAAGGGAGCCGGGTGTAGCCTGCATATCCTGATGAGCCATCTGTGCTAGGAGGGAGGGGAGGAGTGGTCACTCACACCTAAAAGGGCTGTGCCTGCCCTCACACAATGCCGTCTCCAACCTCCTGGTGAGTGTCTGGGGCCTGGCATAGGCAAGGCAGGATTTCACATTTAAAAGAGACTTTACTTTGAAGTAGGCCTACTTCAAAGGAGAAAATGGGTATAAGAAGGCACCCAAAACCACAGACTTTAGAACACTTCTGGAAACAAGAGGAACCTCTGCCTGGAGAAGAGCTGAAGAGCTGAGAAAGAAGAGCTGCCCTGCCTGTGACTGTGCTTTGTGGAGCTATCCTGCAGTTGCTGCTTCTGCCAGAGTAAGAGGGCAAAGACTGGACTTTGTGTGCCTTCCATCTTGAGAAGAAATCTCCAAGGGCTTGATTTAGAGCTTGCCTCCTGTAGTTTGAAGTCTCAGGGACAGCAAAGACTGCCCTCTGCCAGCACCTGGAGTCTCTAGAGAGACTCTTACTCTGCCAAGGGTTGCACATCCAGTTCCTGGAACCCTGAAGTAGAAGCTGGCAGCCTAGGAGGTTGAAATCCATGCACAGAGCGCCATGCGGGGAAAAGATCGACGCAACTCCGATCTGTGGCTGAAGAAACGACGCGCCGCTGGCTCTGTGGCTGAAAATAGACGCACGGAGCTGGAGAAACGACGTGCAGCATCGCTGACTGAGACTCGGTGATCGAAACCGGTGCTGCGTGTTTTTTTAATGATCATGCGGCTGGATTTCTGACGCAAGTATCGCTGGGCACGTAAAAACAATGCAAGGCCTGCCTGGACCCGAGAGTGCTTACCGGATTGACGCTCTTATCTCCTGCGGAGATAAGAAAAGTTGCGCCCCGACCCGGCGAAAGGAGAAACGACGAAAGGTCCCACTCAGGAGTGGAATCGACGCATCGCAAGCCCTTTTTGACACATACTCGCCCGTGCAGGGTTTTGACGCACCCAAGGTACATTTTCATGCTTAACGGTGTTAGCGTGTGTTTTAAACTACATAAAGACTCTTTTTGCTTTTTAATTGATAACTTGACTTGTGTATGGTGGATTTTTGTCGTTTTGGTCTTGTTTTGTTAAGATAAATATTCTCTATTTTTCTAAACCTGTGTTGTGTCATTTGGTAGTGTTTTCATTAAGTTACTGTGTGTGTTGGTGCAAATACTTTACACCTAGCACTCTGAAATTAAGCTTACTGCTCTGCCAAGCTACCAAGGGGGGTAAGCAGGGGTTAGCTGAGGGTTATTCTCTTTTACCCTGACTCGAGTGAGGGTCCTTGCTTGAACAGGGGGTAACCTGACTGTCAACCAAAGACCCCATTTCTAACATTGCTGATCAGCGGTTGGGATTTGGACTTGTATTTGTACTTGACATACAGTGATTAAGTGTACACTACTGTTTTGATCACAGACCACTACGTGACAACATACTACTTGTCTTGTGATTTTGCTTTTTCTCTTGAGGACTCCTTTTTGCTCTACTTCCATGATTTTGCTGATCCCTTGACAATTTTTTTTTACTTCATTGGGAACTTGTTTTCTGTTGTTGGAACTTTGTACTTGTTGCCATCATGTCTCAATCTGGAGATGCAAAAGGTTGAGCTGTGTTTGAATTAGGGAAACTGAAGAGGTACTCAGTTGCTCAATTGAAACAGTTCTGTGAAGATCTTGCCTGTCCCGTTAAGAGCTCCACCAGGAAGGGGGAGGTGCAAAAGACACTGAGAGCCTGGGTGAGAGTCAAGGAAGCTGGGGGGCACACAGAGGATATGGATGGAGAAGTGTAGACTCTACACAGTGGTGTAGTAGAGGTACCTGTTACACCTGGGGAGAGGGTCTCCAGGAATGGTAGCAATAGGTCCTCTAAGGGTCTGACTCCTAAAGATTTGCAGGACAGACAGGCAGAAAGGGCTCGCCGGTTGGAGGCGGAAAAGTTGAGGATGCAAAGGGAGTTTGACGTGTGGAAAAGGGACTTAGAGAAAGAACAGATGATTGGGCTTATGAGCAAAAACTGAAAGAGCTGGAAGTCATGAGGACTGGGTCCACTTGGAATGGTGGCAGCAACAATTTTGTATCCAGTGCTGCTGAAGAAGTGCACATGTCCAGAGATGTGGTGCCCTACTTGAAGGAGGGAGTTAACACACAGCAGGAGATTCAGGGGTATGAGGTGGCTCCATTGATGCACAGGGTCCCTGAGGTGGATTTGGGAACTGGCATGGGTAGTGATATTCCTACTGGTGGGAAGGACACTCTACTGACTTTAGGTCAGAGTAACAGAGAGAGGGGTTCCCCCAGGTAGAAGTCCTGGTTATGGAGTGTGAAGACATCCCAGAAGAGTGTGGGTTGAGTGTCAGGGACAGTCAGG
The DNA here is from genome assembly GCF_031143425.1 of Pleurodeles waltl. NCBI lineage: Eukaryota > Metazoa > Chordata > Amphibia > Caudata > Salamandridae > Pleurodeles > Pleurodeles waltl. Next base: position 830,411,594 of record NC_090438.1, read on the forward strand.
TACTGTCTCACCAGTCTCAGGAGGATGATGTGGGATGCTTTTTCAAAGCAGAGTCACTGGATGGTTGGGTGAAGGGTACTTTGGTTAATTCTTGTGAGGGGCTGAGTGATGTAATTGCTGGAGAGCATATGTCTAGTCCTTATTTTCCAGAGCTATGCCAACACCAGGTGGAGTGTGAGTTCTATGACCCCGTGGAACTTAAACTAGAGGCATACCTCTGGGTGAGTACCAGAGAGTCTGAAGAGGCATTTGGGGGTGCTCCTGAGGGGAGTGGTCTAGGTATTTCCGAACCAGGTGAGGTAGAGAAGGATTGTAGTGTCCCAGGTAGGTTCCAGTGTAGTGGGATGGGTGAGGGACCCCATGTCCAGTCTCAGAGGAGAGGGAATGGGGATGGGCTGAGGCCCAAGGTGCCCAAGATCCTGTCCCAGGTCCTAGAGAGTTCCATGAGGGAACACCAGGAGGGGAGCCTAGCCTGTACCGTAGGGCTATCAGTTGAGGGAGACCCCACAGTGTCAGGAGAACTTGGGGGGGGGCGGCTGTAGCCAGCGTCCCACCAGTTCTGGTATCTGGCAGCACCACTCCTAGTGAGGGGTACAGAAGTCCAGACAGAGGGCTGAGAGTGGGTTGCGGACCCCAGTGGAGAACCTGGAGGGTCAGGGGCCAGCTCTGTGAGCAGAGCCGCCCCAGGAATGACCTTGGTGAGACCATTTCTGGGTTGGGGGAATCCAGACTGTGTCTGATGGGCAGAGGTCAGGAGACCTGTGCCAGCCAGACTCTTGTGTGCCCGTGGGGACGGTGTGTCCCTTGAGGGGGGTAAGTGTGCCCCCTGGAAGTCATGGTGTGCCATGCAGAGGTTATACCGCAGCTTGGTGACTCTGGGTTGGATGACCAGGTTCAGAGGGTAAACTCTGACCTGGTGGGGGGGGTATGTATGCCCCCCAGAAAGTCCTGGGTTGCCAGGCAGTGATCCAGTCTGAGGGTATGGACCCTGGACTGGAGGATCCCTTGGAGCAACCCTTGACCCTGCTTCCAGCAGGCAGGTCGCTCCTCGCGCCTCCGCCGCGCACCGCCTCCTTCTCCATCTGTTCTCCTCTCTCACAAATCCCCTGCCGCTGCGCCCCGCGGCCCCTCCCGCCTTCCCCCACCTCCTCACCATACATTTGCCTTTCTCCTCTGTTTTCCCTTGCCGCTGGTAATCCCCGCGGCCCCTCCCGCCTCCCCCCACCTCCTCACCGTCCTTTTGCCTTTCTCCTCTGTTTTCCCTTGCCGCTGCTAATCCCTGCGACCCCTCCTAACTCCTCCCACCTCCTCACCATCCTTCTGCCTTTCTCCTCTGTATTCCCTTGCCGCTGCTAATCCCCGCAGCCACTCCCACCTCCCCCCACCTCCTCACCGTCCTTCTGCCTTTCTCCTCTGTTTTTCCTTGCCACTGCTAGTCCCCGCGGCCCCACCACCCCAGCCTTCCCATTCACCCAGACCTCCCTCCTCCCAGCTGCCACTCCCTCCCTCCTCCCCATTTATGGCAGCCACGGTGTGGACGTGCCGCTGGCGCCCCGAAAGCGTGCCAAAGGCAAACCCGTCTGGGCCCGTCCGTGCCAAGACCGCGCCCAGTGCCAGTCCCCCTGGCTCCTTCAGACAAATCTACTCCCCCCACACCTTCCACTCACTCAACCCAGGGCCTCGCCCCACCTGCAGCCTTTCCAGCCCCACACACACTCATGGCCCCTTCACCTGCCACACCTGTCACTTCTCCTGCTCCTCATCCCTCACACCACACACCAACCATAGCGACCCCCGATAACAAACACAACACCCCCAATGCAATATACACCTGCTGTGCCACCACCCAGCCCCGCAGCACACCACCCCACAACCAGAACACACCCTGCAACAACACCCTCATGCACCACACCAACACCACCCACCACAACCACCTCAACTGCCTGCTCCTCAACACCGCTCCCTTCGCAAACATGCCATAGAACTCTGGGACCTTATCACATCACACTCACCTGACATCACCTTCCTCACGGAAACCTGGACCAACCCCTCCTCGGAACCCGACATAGCCATCGCCAGCCCCAAAGGATACAAGCTCCAACACAAAGACCGCCTCAACAGGCCAGGTGGGGGCATCGCCATCCTATACAGGGACACCATCAAAGTCACCACCAGCTCCCAAGACACTATCGACAACACAGAACACATACACTTCCTGATCCACATTAACAAAAACTCCACCCTTAGAGGTACACTAATCTACAGACCACCAGGACCACGCCCCGCCTTTTGCGACACCATCAGCTCGCAAGCCCTCACCTCCACAGACTACATCCTCCTCAGTGATTTCAACTTTCACTTGGAGAACCAATAAGACCACAACTCTACTTCCCTCATAGACAACCTCACCAACCTCGGACTCAAACAACTGGTCACCGCACCCACCCACTCAGCAGGACACACGCTCTACGCAATTTTCACCTCAAGCCAACACATAGCCTACACCCACACCACGAACTCCTCTGGACTGACCACCACTGCGTCCACTTCTCCTTCACCAAACCCCCCACACACCACCATCAACACACCACACCCTACCACATGTGGGACAAGATCCCGACAGAACGCCTGAACTCCCAACTGGCTCACAATCCCCCCCACACCAACGACCCCAACACAGGAGCACACAACCTCTCGAAATGGATCACTACCTGCGCAGGCACACTAGCCCCCCTCAGAAAACACATCGCCACCTGCAACATCAAGAACGCCCCATGGTTCACCCCGGAACTCCAAGACTCCAAGCGCAAATGCCACAAAGCGGAGAAAATATGGCGACAAGAACCCTCTACAACCAACTTCTCCACCCTCAAAACCACCATTTGCACCCATCACCAACTCATACGCACTGCCAAAAGAAATCACTACAAGACTCGCCTTGACAACAACTCTCAAAACAGCAAAGAACTCTTCACCATCATTAATGAACTAGCCAAACCCAAAGCAAGCAACATAGACCCCTCACACACACAGCCCCTATGTGACACCCTCTCCAACCACTTCCACCACAAAATCCTGGACATCCACAACAGCTTCATACCACACACACTCACCACACACACCCCTCACTCACCCAACTCAACCCCCACTCATGACCCCCCAACCACACTCACCACCTGGGCCCCCACCACACACGAAGGAACCGAAAAAAACATGAACTCCATCCACTCCGGATCCCCCATCCGACCCCTGTCCACATCGCATCTACAACAAAGCCAGCCCAACCATCGCCCCCATACTCTGCGACATAATCAACTCCTCTTTCGACTCCACCACCTACCCAGACCCCTGGAAGCACGCGGAAATCACTGCTCTCCTAAAATAAACCAAAGCCGACCCGGAGATCCTCTCCAACTATCGCCCCATCTCCCTCCTCCCTTTCTCCGCCAAGGTTGCCGAGAAACTAGTCAACGCCCGCCTATCCCACTTCCTCAAAGAAAACAACACTTTTGACCCCTCACAATCCGGGTTCCGCAAGAATCACAGCACGGAAACCGCCCTCATCGCATGCACTGACGACATCAGGACCAAAGTCGACAAAGGCGAGACCGCCGCACTCATCCTCCTAGACCTCTCCGCAGCCTTTGACACTGTCTGCCACCACACACTCCGCACACGCCTCCACAAGATAGGAATTTCGCAACAAAGCCTTAGACTGGCTCACCTCCTTCCTCACCGACCGGACCCAGAGAGTCTGCCTTCCACCTTTCCATTCCACCACTACCAAGATCATCTGCGGAGTCCCCCAAGGGTCCTCCCTCAGCCCCACACTCTTCAACATTTACATGATCCCCCTAGCCAACATCCTCCGATCACACGGAATCACTATCCTCTCCTACGCAGATGACACCCAACTCATCCTCTCCCTCACCGCAACCCCACCGCCGCCAAAACCAACCTACACGCTGCTCTCCTTGACACACCCAACTGGATGACATATAACCACCTCAAGCTTAACTCTAACAAAACTGAGATCATCATCTTCGGCCCCAACAAAACCACATGGGGTGACTCCTTGTGGCCCACTGCCCTAGGCCCCGCACCCACCCCCGCAAACCACGCATGCAACCTCGGCATCATCCTGGACCCCTCCATCTCCATGACACAGCAAATCAATGCTTTAACCTCCTCCTGCTTCCACACACGGCACTCTAATAAAATCCTTCAAATGGATTCCCCCAGAGACCAGAAAGACAGTCACCCATGCACTCATAAGCAGCAGACTAGACTACGGTAACGCCCTCTATGCCGGCACCACACTCAAACGCAAACTCCAGAGAATCCAGAACACAGCCGCACGCCTCGTCCTTGGCCTCCCCCGCCACAACCAAATCTCACCACACCTCAAATCCCTTCACTGGCTCCCCATAGACAAGAGAATCACATCCAAGATCCTCATCCACGCACACAAATCCCTCCACAACACAGGCCCAACCTACCTCAACAAAAGAGTGAACTTCCACACTCCCACACTCAACCTCCGATCAGCCGACCTAGCCCTAGCCACAGTCCCCCACATCCAACGCACCACCACAGGAGGCAGGTGCACTGGTGGAAGAATTGTGCAGGACTGATTCTACAAGCACCCTGACAATTTTTGGCTCTGGGAGTGCTGTTCCTGAATGGAGGGTACAGAGCCCCAGAGGGGAGGACCAGGGTCAGGTTGTCATTCCTGACCTGGTGGAAGGGAAAGTGGTCAAAGGGTGCCAGGCACCTGGGGCTACAGCCCCCCACTCTCCACAGTCACAGTGGTTGGAGAGGCCTGAGGTCGGGCTCTCATCCCTGACAGTTGTCCAGGGCCACTGTGGCTTGCTGTCCTGGTGGACAGAGTTGCCCCTGGGGGGGGGGGGGGGGGTGACGAGAGTCACACCCCGAGGGTGGAGTGGGCAACACCACTGTGTTGGCCCTGGTGGTGCTCTCTGCCCATTGGGATACACCTGTGAGCAAATGAAAGTTAGGTGCTGCACAGATGGTATCTGCAGATGTGGAGAAGGGTTCCCCGTGGATTAGCTTAGTGGGCCCTGAGAGTATGGACAGAGGGATCCAACTGGAGTCAGGAAGGCGTAGAACTGGAACATGCCCCTGCTAGTGTGGGCCTGGGTCCTTTTTCTATCGCCCCAATCAGGGAAGTACATGAAGGGATTGTTCTCCCCTGGCTTTAGGCTGGTATGGGGCTGTGTTGGACTTTTTTGCTTATGCAGGATCATCCCCCATCTTTTTGCCTCCTGCCTCCTATTTTTTCAAGTATCATATTTAGTTCATGAGGTAGGCGAAGAGGGTATATCACCTAAGAAGATTATAATAGAAACCATCAGTAGTGCCCCTTCTCCTACTACAACGGGTGACACTAGGTCATTCCATTTTAAAGAGTTTTCTTTTAAATTTGTAAAGAATTTTGTAATGAAAACTCATGGTCTACAACAACTACTGAAAGCTAAAGAAGTATTTGAATGGAATGAACAACTTCAGGAAGATTTTGAAAACATCAAAAGGGATATAAGCACAGGTAATCATTTACAAGGATTTGAAATGGGAGTACGTTACATAGTAACCACTGATGCTAGTGGCAAAGGATTAGGGGCACTTTTGACGGAGCTATCAGAAACAGGAAAAGAGAATACTATTGTGTACGCTTCTAGATCATTATCTCCTGTAGAGGAGACATTTTCAGTGCTTTAGAAAAATTCAGACTATACTTGTAGGGGAGCAGATTTCTCATACATACATATCATAAACCCCTGGTTAAAGTGCTTACATTTAGTAGTAAGATGAGGGCTATGCCACGCATATCCAAAATGACACTCAGGTTACTACATTTTGTTTATGGGAACAGAACTAAGGTGGCTGATTACTTGAGTCATTCTCCTTTACCACTAAACAAATAAGTCAAGGATACTTGGGATGAGTGCAATGTGGCATTGGTTAGTGAGGGAGAGAAAGCCATATCAAAAGAGGAGTGGGAGACTAAATACCGAGAGGATGAGGATTTATGTGCAACGAAATTGTACATAGTTAAAGGGTGGTTGGAGAAAAGAGAATTGAAGGAAGAGTGTAGGAAGCTATGGGAGGTGAGGGAGCAATTATCTCTTAGTGATACTAGTCACATTCTTAGAGGTGAAAGTGTACTATCGCCTAAGGGAATAAGAGAGAAGATTATCCAAATCAGTCATGAAGGACATTTAGGTATTGAGAAACTCAAGAAAAGAGTGAAATCATTATATTGGTGGTCAGGTATTGATAAAGATAATGAAGAATTTGCAAGGAATTGTAGAATTTGTGCAAGTTCGGATAAAGCACAATCAGTGTTTCGTCCCCCTTTAGGCGAAAGAAGATGTACATAAAATCCTTTGGAGGTTCTTAGTGTAGACATGTTAGGACCTCTTCTTGAATTCTGGGGGTACCAAAATATGTGTTGGTTGTTATGGACCGTTACTCTAAGTGGCCAGAATATGATCATTTTTGAGAATATTGAGGCAAATATTTTGATTTTCTTTTGGGAGAAAATATTTTTACGTAAAGGGATACCTAAGTCAGTTTTAATTGACAATGGACCACAATTCAGAGCAAAATGTTTTCTTGATTTTCTTACTAGGAATGGGATTGAAGGCAAACACACACCTAACTTTCATCCAGCTAGTAATGGTGTAGTAGAAGGGTTCAATAGAGTAACAATAGGAAGCGTGCAGGCTGCTATTAATGCAGGTAAAGACTGGGAGAAGGTGATACCTAACACTATATGGGCTTATAGAGTAACACCAACGGTTAAGGGGGACAGTCCCTTCCGCGCCTTAAGAGGAAGAGAACCTTTTACTAAAGATAATAAAGCATGGATGAACTTGAAATTGTACAGCAAATGGTCTTCTGCTGTAGTAAAGAAGAATTTACAAGAAATGCAAGAAGTGTACAAAGAGTATCACAATAAAAACATGGTGTAAGGGAAGTGTGATTAGAACCTGGAGATTGGGTCATGGTGAAGCTAGGTCATAAAGGAAAAAAGGCGATAGTACATTTTATAAACCACTACAAGTCAAGGAGGTATATGCAAGATCAGCTTTGTTGAGTGATAAGAATATATGGCATTTTTGTAGAATGTCAAGATATAGTAAGATTTTAAATTGGGATCAAGATAAGCAGAAGAAAAATAATTCTTTAAACCATGACTGGATGTGGGAGGAGTATGAAGATACTTCAGACACCTCCAAAACACATGAGTCACGCTCTAAAACACATGATTCTCTCTTTTTGCTGAATAATGGTAGCAAAGTACTGGAGGGTGTTATTGATGCTGATGTCCTTGAATATGAAATTAATGTTTTGAGGGTGACTGATCCACTAGGATGGGTAAATCTGTTGTGTTACCTGGTAAATACAAAGGTTATATAATGAATTGAGTTGAAATTAAATGAATTGAAGTATGATATGAATTTTCCCAACTTTATAAAATAGAGACATGAAAATGTTAGTAACCATAATATTGTATTATAGTTGTTAATTCACTTATATATTGAATATTGTATATAATTAATTCTTAATTGTTTAAAGAGAAGAATTGTGGTATCTGGGATTTTAGTGGCACGCTCTTACAGAGGAGCATGACATTCTAGAATACAGGGGAAGACAGTGGCAGTTGGAAAGGCTTCATCTAGGGTGGCGGGCATGTACTCTTGTTTCCCAATAAGCATATGACTTACCTGTATCCGTGTTAGGAAATCGTTTCTAGACCCAACAAGTTACATAGGTTCCCCACTGTGACCTCAAAGTTGGAAATTCTTTGACTGAGTGAGTTAAGTTTAGCTAGAATTTTGCTTTCCATCATTAGAAGTTCCTGTGAGGTACTCAACTTTGGTGATGTTGACAAAATCCCTCTTTCAGTCCCACTGGCATTTTTTTTGCCTGATATCTGATCATGTGAGGTTAACCCTCTTTTACTTTTCGGCCTTCCCCCCATCACCCTCCTCCAGCTTTAATTATTTTCCAAGATGTCCCACAACCTTGTAAGATGGGAGTAGAGGGTTTTTCCTGAGTTTCCTTAGGGCAGAGGGAGTCTGGGTATGAGAGGGAGACTTAAAGTAAAAGTAGCCTCCTGTGCCACTGTAATAGAGTCTGACACTCTTTGGGTTTGAGCAAGTTGCTCTTCTACACTGAAATTTTCTTCAGTGAGCACCCCCACCGTGTTACTTAAATAGGTCAGAATTGTGTTGTTTGATCTTGGACGTTTGACATTACACGGGCTAGCCTTCAGTCGGGTGGGTGGCAAGAAGCCCCCCCCAAAACCGAGAAAGTTGATGGAATAAAGGGACTGAACACAGCCCAGATCTTTTGCTGGGCAGGCGAGATCAAACAACCAATTTACAAACTACTCACAGGGCACCCAGATGTTCACCTGTGAGGGCTGTAGTACTCTGAGTCCAAAGCTTCCAGGCAAACAATGCATAGGTGTGGGGCTGATAACACTGTTCAAATCCCTGAACAAAATAGAGAGGTCTTACCCATCTAGAACATGTCCTCAAACAGAACCAAGGGTGGTGACCCTGTCCTGCCTCTTCATGGTACTAACAGGTGCAGGGCGGTCCCTCCCTTGGGCTATGTATGTCCCGTGCTCTGGTATTACCAGGTGCATTTTTGAGTGCGTTGGTGGGCTCCACCTCCTACCTACAGCACTCTGCCCGGGTGCCTCCTGGCACATGGCATGAAGGGGTATGGAGTCCCTTTGGTAGAGTATGGTTCCTGGAGGCCAAGAACTCCCTTGCTGAAATTCAAAACCTCCCACACTGAAGGATTGCTGGGTGCTGGGCGCATTGGTGGGCCCAACTCCTTTCTGCGGCACTCTGAAGGGGCACTTCCTGGTGTGTGGAACTATGGGGGATGGAGTCCCCTTGGTAGAGTATAGTCCTAAAGGTGTCAACTTGGGTGGGCCTACTTCACCTCTGTGAATGTAAAAAGAAAAAACTTTCCACAAAAGAAAGCTTTTTTTAAAACAGAACCATTTGCTGGTTACGAGTGTACATTTTCAGTCAAAGGGAGTCTCCAGATGTGGCACAGCCATTCTGAAACTACTGCCTTAACAATGTTGAGCCAGTATGGTAGCAATGCCTTCTAAACTGTGGTTAACTTGAGTTCTGTGCCCAGGTTTGGATCACGTATGGTAGGTTCTTGTCCTTAGCTCTTTAATCAAGCAAATTTATGCCATCTCTCACACTTTAAAGATAATATCTACTTTGGGTAGTTTCCATAAAGATATTCTGATTGTGCAAAAAAAAATATTATTTTGAGCACAGCAACCTGGCACTGCCTAGAAATTAATATTCCATGCTCATGTCAGTGGGCTCTCTGAAGTGTAGTTCAGTTCAAACATTTTGCGTCAGAAAAGGTGGCGCTGTGAAATTTCAGTTTCAACTTGTAGAATTCACATTTCCCCCATTCTGAGTTAAGTTTACCTCTCCAGGATATGGGATTTGATGCAGTGATTTCTTATGTTTCCTATGCTTCCACAGTTTTCCCATTGTGATGGGAAATATATATATATGGAATAACATGAACTATAATACACTTCTTCTATCTATGGGTTCCTTCAATAAGTAAGAACGGTGACAGAGTACCATTTCCACCAACCTGAAAGTCCACCCGTCATCATTTAGGGATCTTCGGTGTTCAGTGCACAGACAGCAAAGACTACTCCATCTCTGTCACCTATCCACACCTTCAACGGCCTGATGGGGTCAAGGCTATGAGAGGTTGGGCCACGTATCCACCCCCATATTTAGCTTGGGCAAACACATGGCCAGTTTTCACTGCTTGTCACTGTCTTTAAAAACGTGGTGGTAAGGGTCAGTGAAAACGTTTAAATGGAAACTACTTCATGGGAGAATGCTGCCATGGGGAGGGGGTCATTGTTTTCTTTTTATTTACAAAACAAAAATTCAGATTTGGGATTTTCTTTTTGAAAATAAATAAAAGTTGCAAGTTTTAAATATGACCCTGTCATGCTGACAGAGATGTCTGTCAGATTTGCAATGCATTTCCAGAAACCGCAGTGACAGCAGTTCCTGGCTATGCTAGTGGGCATCTATGAATATGGAAGGTTAAGGTCCAGATTCATACTCTGTTTGCGCTGAATTAGCATCATTTGTTTTTACGCTAATTCAGCACAAACCTAACTCCATATATATATTTTGTGGCTAGACTAGTCTAGCACCAAAATATTGGAGTTAAAGTCATTTACTGTATGCGTGAAACCACCTTGCGTCACTGGAATGCAAGGTAGGCATTCCCACCTAATAAATTACTCTAAGGCCCTAGCACCTTATTTATCCTCACGTGCAAAAATGGTGCTTTGGTGGGTGGGTGGGTCTAAATAATGGTGCTAAAACTGCTTAGCTTAGCTTAGCAATATGCCTGGGTCTGGGAAGGCGTTAGGGGACCTGTGTACCTATTTACATGGTCAGAAACCATGGAAAGAGCCCACAGGTGCCCTCCCCAAGCCCAAGGAACACCCACACCAGAGGGACACCACAGGATGGGGGATCCCATCCCAGGTAAGTATAGGTAAGAAGAGATAAGTATTGTCTTAATTTTTGTAAAGTGCCACTGGTGGCCCTGAAATGGGCCCCCTACATGGCACTGGGTGCAATGGCCAAGCCCAGGGGACCCTTATCCCCTGTGCTGGCCATTGGGGTGGTGGGCATGACTCCTGTCGTTTGTAAGACAGGGGTCCTGTGGTATGGATGGTTTTGCATCAAGAGATGACGCTAGGCTTGTTAGAGTCATCTTGTTTTACTCTAACCAGCCTAACATCATTTTTTGGTGCAAAACCCCCTTCTTCCCATACCGCCACCCCCACCCGGCTAACCTCAGTTTCCATGACATTAGCCCACCCTTTGCGCCAGATTGTACCATTCCATATATTTGGAGCCCAGCTGGCATCCTGGAATGGTTAAGCCGGCGATATACTTTTTTGATGTATAACTGCACAAACGCAGTTTTGCTTCAAAAAGTATAAATCTGGGTCTAAGTGCCCCTGCCAAAGAACAACAGTATTGAAAAATAATAAAATCAGCCACTTATTCTACAATTGCGGCCATGGAAATGGGTCCACAGGAACCTTAACACCTGGTCTGGCCCAGGTCTTAACTAATGGCGCTAAGCAGGGTTTGCGCCATTATTTGGGTCCGACAACTCCATGCGCGTCATTTCTGCACCGGAGTATAAATATGGCGGTAGGGGGTTAGCGTCATATTGTGGACAGGAGCGCCTACCTTGCAAAGTAGTTTGCCGCATCAACAACATGACGCATCAACAACATGACGCTAACTCCTATATTTTGATGCTAGACAGGTCTAGCATCAAAATATAAATATGGAGTTAAGTTTGCACTGTTTTAGAATCAAAAGAAATTACACTAACGAGGCGCAAACCAACCATAAATATGTGCTTGGTCTCTAATGTTTAGTCAGACTAATACTCCCAAAACAAATTCCCTGAAAAAACTCAATGACAGCTGGATTAAGTTCCGTTTCCTGGCAATAAAATTTTGGTTACACCTTTTCTGTAGCATTATTGTCTAGCAAGGAATGCTCTGAAATCATGAGAAACTCAAATGATCAATGGATCTATATGCCGCCACCATTGCAAGTCCGGAGAGAGTCCGATGGCACTCTGGGAAATGTAGTTTGTCTTTTTCATTTTCGTTTGATGGAATCTCAAAACGTACAGAAGAACCGGGTACTTGTTTTGTTTTGTTTAATTACTTTTTTGCAGCTCACAGCCATAAAGAGGCATAATGGAAAAAATATATATATTGCCCATTACATATGTCATATCTCTGTCATAAAAAACAAAACGCTTCACAAAATTATACATGGATCAAGTAAAACTGTAAACATGATAAAATGCCACTTTAAAAAGGGATTAATATTTAAAAAACAAGGTTAATAATTGATAGCCCGGCTAAGCATATAAAACAACCACACAAGCCTTTTTCGTATACATCAAACCACAAATAAATATCTGGAGACAGCGAAAACAATTCGTTGTTGTGTATCATTTTTCAGTATTCTGAGTGCCTCTAGACAATGTAATGTGCCTAAGTTCCTACAAAGTGCAACCAGCCAATTGGATCTAGGTTTCTTGAATGCCTTTCAAAAGAAGAGGACATGCGCCTCTGTTTCTTCTGCCAGGCAACAATCAGGACAGACCGTTCCCGGATCATTGTCCCCACTTCTCTAGTCATTAGTGAATGTGCGTAGGGGCAAAGAGCCATGTCTGAACTGCAGATATAATTTCCGGACAAGCGCAGGTCGGACTTTATCCAGATATGCTTCTAATGTATAACGATCCTTGTGATCTAAAAATGTAAGAGTCAAAGAGCCATGGGTTGGATTAATTAAAAAAGAAGATAGTTTATAAGACTTATAGCACTTTCCGAGGCCCTTCTCAGAAATGGACTCGCATGTAATGTATGGAATGCTGAGTCCATGCGTTCCATATGCATAATCCCAAGGTACTCAAATACTGAAACCCTCTCCATGGGGATCACATTCAGTCTTGGGTTTGGGATGAGTAGAGGGTGAAGGATTAAAAAACATAAATTTGGTTTTACTCATATTAATTCCAAGGCCCTATCCCTTGCAAAAATCATTAAAACTGTCAAAAGCCCTTTGCATACCCATTGGGGTCTTTGAAAGAAGGAGGGTGTCGTCAGCAAACATCAGCGCAGGCACCTCCACTCTAACCAGCCTTGGAGCATCATTATTAATGTAATTCATTGTATCAATGAGACCATTAATGAACAGGGTAAATAATGTTGGTGCCAACAAGCAACCCTGTCTAACATCCTTTCTTACGGGGAAGGGTGTGGAGAGTTCCCCCAGTGTGCAAAATTTCCCTCTTGTAGTCTTTGGATTATTCTACTAAAATAAGGGAAAACCGCAATGTCTGTAAGCACCCGCCATAGAGTATCTCTGGGGACCAGATTGAACGCAGCCCGCAAATCAACAAATATCAAATAAAGGCTAGCACCCTCTAAAACGACTGATTTCCAATACAACAGCTTGAGTCTAAAGACTTGATCAATAGTGGAGGTGCATTGCTGGACGCCTGCCTGGAGTGGTCTCAGAATCCAGCCCTTAAGCTTTTATAAAATCACCCTGGCAAAAACGTTTTCTATTGCATCAATCAAGCTTATAGTTCTATAGTAGACAGGGACCGAGGGGGAGCCTTTTTTATTTATGGGAATAATCTCTGCTCCACCCCTTGTGGGAGGGGTGGGCATCACTTTCATAATGGCATTAAAAATAACCCAAAAAGAAGGACCCCAGATGCCTGGTGCTGAGTGATATAAATCCCCAAGGATTTTGTCGATGCCAGGAGCCCTACAGGGAGATGTTATATTAATATCCCTAAGAACTTCTTCCATGGTGATCGAAGGAAACTCCTTTAAATTATAAAAGAGAAGCACACCTCTGGTGTTTCTGCCCAATTGGTCACCCCCCCATCTATCTTCATACCACACAGGGAGCAAAAATGCTCGTTCCATTGATCTGCTGAGATATTATTCTCACTAGTCTCAGGACTCTCTGTCGCTACAATGCTCCAAAATGCCTTAAAGGCTTTGCTCCTAATGGCACTATGCGGAGACTCTCCTTTAGCAATATTCTGCTCTTTCTTGGCAGAATTAATAGGTTTTTTTTATAATCAATTCTGCCTTTATAGCCTTTAATACTTTAATAAGGCGATTTTAGCCATGCAACACTGTTTATTGAGCCAGAAGAGAAGATGTTTCCTGATGCCCATATGACGGGCTTCTGCCACAAATAGATATTTAAGATCTCCCACCAACACTTGGTGCATCTCAGTTACTCTTAGCCACTGCCTACACTTCTCCTTTAAATCTAGAGTCTTACCCAGTTCTACCAAGACAATGCCTACTGCACCACAGAGCGACTTGATGCATTCGGGGGTCTGCGTGAGCACATTCCATTTGACTTTTCATCCATTCAGGGCCAAACTAAGCCTACTGTCCCAGTTGCTCTAGGCAGGTATTAGTAGTCTTTGCACTGGGAAGCCTCTGATTAAAGATAAGGCATTATGACCACTATTATGCCTGGGAAGGACTACCATATCTGCTACATAGGACCATAACCTCACATCAACAAATATGTAGTCTATCAAAGAGGTCCTACCTAATTGATTAAACGTATGAGACCCCTGCCCATCAGATCTAGTACACCCATTGCAGGCATGTAGAGAATGGTTCAAAGATAACACATTAATCTGTAGTGCCAGAGATGACCATTTCTTTATTGGAGGGGTAGACAACATTGGGATTGCCCGCAGTCTATCTTCATTGCATAATATTGCATCGGTGTTAGCTTCTAGAGACTCAAAGTGGCAATTAAAGTCGCCACCCACCATCTTGAAAGCACACTCTGGTAATGTAGACAAAAGGACAGATAAATTCTCCACCACATGGAACTCTTGACCCGTAATAACCAGCCTAGAGTAAACATTAACCAAATAAAGATCTATACAGCATGGCAAGGTAAGCAGAAGACATAAGATGGTAGTCTCTATTGCCCTAGCTGTGGAACCCAAATGGGTGGCTACCCATATGGGTAGCCCCCCAGACGGCCTCCCTTTCCCCCCTCCAATTTCTGCCTTGCACTAAACTGCATAACATGGGCGCTGGATTCACTTAGTCAACCAGGTTTCTTGGGATAAGCAAATATCATATTGGCTTATAAATATATCCTAATCAGTGCAGATCAATTTTATGTCAAGGCTCATATTATGCTTCTCTATCTTGCTTTATTTTAACAGCAGCAGTCAAGAAACTACAATTCCCATGAGGCTTAAAAACACAGAAAGCCAATGGGAAGTCAAAACGTAATAACCAGAGTACCAATCAAGATGTTAGAACATACGTGATCACTAAGCTTGACTGCGACCAGCCCTCTTTCTTGCTGCTCGCAGTCAGGATAAGTGATAACTTATTTCTCTCTCCTGTTTTTTCTTCAACTCATGTTGTATTTTAATTGCTTGTGGTTTCATTTTATAGCGCTAGATTGTTTTACTGTAATATTGTACTTTATTATCTTTATTTCATGGCAAAATGCTTGCACATGTTTACTTTTTCCCCCGAGGGCTTCGCTAACCCCGTTTGCGCTCAAGCACTCACGCGCCTCCTGAGGCAGTTCTAACTGCCTTTGTTCAGCGTTCCAACGGTCGCGCTGCCTACCGTTCGTTATCTCCTCATCTCGGAGCTTCAGTTTTCACCGCTCCGGCTGCCTCGATTTGTTTTCAGCCCGCGCTGCTCCTCCGTTTGGTTTCTCCGTCCCCTAGAGATTTCCCCAACACGCGGACACGCCTCCGGGGGCATGTACTTCAATTTTGCTCTTTCACTTCCTGGTTTTTCCTTAACCCCTTCATCCCGGGGATTTTTTAGTCACAGACTGTGCTTTTATTTCTTGCTCCCTTTTAAAATGGAACGTCAGGATTCTTCCAGTTTGCCTGATTCTAATGAAATTGGAGCCTTTATTAATGAGGCTGTTGCTAAGGCTGTTTCAGCCACTATGACCAAAATGTCCAAAAACATTGAGACCACTGTTCATAACATGGTCTACAAATCCTTTCTGGCCCATTCTGCAGGGGATAGCAGAAAAAGAAAATTCAAGGATTTGTCTACACAAAAACCATCCGATGGCGCTTCATTGACTAGTAAAGTTTCTTCACCCATGACTGAGGACGAGCTTCCTCCCAGGCCTCCTTCCCAGGAGGAGAAGTCAAAAATTATTTATGGGAAATGTAAAACCAAGACAAAACAAATTGTCTCTGCGCCAAAACAGATTGTGATTTCTCACATTTCGGATACCGATGATGATGTCAGTGATGCGGATAAGACGGAAGACGTCTCAGATATTTGGGGTTCGCAATCTCAGGCTTCCCCTTCAAAAAAGCCTAAACTGGAAATTTCTGACCCTTTTTTGGTCAAAAATGTTTTTGATTCGGATGGTAACCCTATGTTTGATCCCTCTCTCCTTCATCATCCCAATTCCACAGAATGGACCCCTTCATCCCATGTTGGCAAATATATTGCTCCCAGGTTAAGGCTACCCTTGGATAAGCAGACTAGAGCCAAATTAAGATCAGAATGTCCCAGATCATCTCTTTTTTCCAGTATCACCTCAACTCAAACTATTGATCAACTCCTCCTTACCTTTTTCTCCAAATTTGGGAAAAACCCTCGTAAAGGGGTAGACATGGCCTGGTCAAACTGCCAGGATAAACTTCTTGATTTAGTAGGGCCCTTGGCCCGTATTTTGGATTTGGCAGAATCTGCAAAAATGGACAATGCAGAGATTGATCCTACTGAACTTTCATTATGGACCCAAAGAGCCTTTTGTCTCCTAGGCAATGCAAATGCCGCCATTATCCATGAGAGGAGAAAAGGGTTACTCCTTAAGTTAGACCCCAAATTGTCTAATTTAGCTATCATGGATCCCGGAATTAAAGCTGAAGGACGCCTGTTCGGCGATTCTTTTATTAAGGATCTGGAAAAATTTGTTTCCGTGTTTGCCTCCATTGATAAGGCAAAACAAAACATTAAGAAGGTCTTCAACCAACGTGTTTTTGCCAGGGCCGGAGCAGGCAGGAGCCGCTCTACCGGCCGATCCTTCCATCCTCAAGGATACAGAGGCTCCTCATATTCTTCCTATGGATCTTAATCTTACAAACCCCAGTTTTACCCCCAAAGAGGCAGAGTTTACAGGGGTCGTGGTCAACGTGGCTTCAGGTCCAACAACAATCAAAGTAAGCCCTGTTTCTGGCCTTCCTCCAATTGGGGGTCGGCTTCATTGTTTTATTCAAAACTGGCGCACTCTAACTACAGACCCATGGGTTATAGACACAATTCAAGGTTACCAAATAGAATTCTATTCAAAACCTTACAAAGTTTACCTTCCCCCCCCTTCTGCGTGTTTCCACAGAAATGTCTGCTCTAATCTCAGAGGAAGTCCGTTCCCTTCTTTCAAAACAAGCCATTCAACTCTCTCCCCTAGATCCCTCCGGTTTTCTCAGTTCTCTCTTCTTGGTTCAGAAGAAAAACAAGAAATTCAGACCAGTTATAAATCTCAGAAATTTCAACCAGTTTGTCTTATATTGACATTTCAAAATGGAGACCATTCTACATCTAAGGGACATTCTTCTTCCCTTCGATTTTATGGTTTGTCTGGACCTTCAGGATGCGTACCTTTCAGTTCCCATTCATACAAACCACAAAAAGTATCTACAATTCCAATGGCCAAAGGGATAGCTGTCTTCTTCCTTTCCGTTTGGCCTGTCGTCAGCACATTGGTGTTTCACCAAGTTAATGAAACCGGTCACAGCTCATCTCAGATCTTTGGGCATCAGACTGTTGATTTATCTGGACGATATTCTCATATTACATCAGGATCGTTCCACTCTTCTATCTCATTTACAAATAACTTGTTCCCTGCTTTCCCAACTAGACTTTCTTCTCAACAAAGAAAAGTCAAACACTCTCCCATCTCAAAGAATAGACTTCTTAGGGTTTGAGATAGATTCCTCTTCCTCCACAATCCATCTCCCTCAACTAAAAGTACATGCCATCAATCAGAGATTCTAAAAACACTCCGCAGATCCCAGATTTCTCTCAGAGCTCTGGCCCGGATAGTGGGTCTTCTGTCTGCTTCGATTCAGGCCATTTTTCCCGGTCCACTGCATTAACGGGCGCTTCAGAGGCTAAAGATCCGTCATCTCAGAAGAGGGCTTTCCTACTCAGAGATGATTGTTCTCGATCAGGAATCTCGGCTAGAACTCCAATGGTGGATAGACCATTTAGATGCCTGGAATGGCAGGGCTATTTTTCCATCAGCCCCCGATTTTGTGATAGAATCAGATGCAAGCCTGACGGGTTGGGGCACCCGTTGTGATCCAATCTCGACTGGAGGTACATGGTTGTTAGAGGAGTCCAAATTGCACATCAACTATTTAGAGATGCTTGCGGGCTCCTTTGCAATCAAAAGCCTAGCAAAGGACAGAGTGCAGTGTACCATCCTCCTCCGCATGGACAATGTTTCGGCTGTCCGTTACATAAACCATCTAGGAGGAATCAGATCAAAGCTGTTAGCAGATCTGGCAAAAAGCCTATGGGAATTTTGCCTTCTCAACAAGATATCTCTCTCAGCAGAATATCTTCCAGGGTCTCTCAACCAAACAGCAGATCGGCACTCCTGTTTCCTTAGAGATTACAGCGATTGGAAGCTTCACCCCTCGGTTTTCCATTCTATTCCTTACAAATGGGGTCCTTTTGGCATAGACTTCTTCGCTTCCCGCCTCAATTCTCAACTACCTCTCTTTTTCACCTGGCGCCCGGATCATTCAGCATTAGCCCTTAAACGCTTTTCTTCAGGACTGGTCCAAAGCGATCGACTATGCTTTTCCTCCATTCATAATGATCACCAGAGTTCTGGGCCAGGTCAGACGCCAGAAGGCAACCGTAGTGCTGGTGGTGCCCTTTTGGCAATCACAAATTTGGTTTCCCCCTCTCTTGGAATTGACAATCGACTTCCCCATTCTTCTTCCTCTTTTCCCTTCCCTTCTACGGGACCCTCTAGGGAACCTTCATCCCCTTGTCATCAACAAAACACTCAGTCTTTCTGCTTGGAAAGTGTCAGGACTTCCCGACCACCCATCCCAATTTTGGAAGAAGCTGCGGACCTCATCAGTAAGGCCTGGGCTCCAGGTACCAGGAAGGCATACAATTCCCCCTGGTTTCTTTGGTCAAGCTGGTGTGTGGGAAGGGACCTCGATCCAGTTTCAACAGATATAAATTATGTAATTAATTTCTTGGCCGCGCAAGCTAGTGCAGGTAAGTCATACAGGACGATCAATTTGTATAGATCAGCTATTTCCATGCATCATGCTTATGTCAATGGGAAACCTGTGGGAGAACACCCTTTACTTTGTCGCCTTTCAAGGGGAGTAAAATGTTCTATTCCTCCGTTGCCTAAATACTCAAAACTATGGGACGTCAATGTGGTATTGAATTTGTTCTTATCCTGGCAGGATAATTCCGAGATTTCTTTGAAAACGCTTTCTGCCAAACTTACTATGTTGCTTTGTCTAGTTTCCATTAAACGGTTACCTGACGTTAGAGCTTTAGATATTACCTCGCGACAGTTTGCCCATACAGGGGTTTTTGTTCTCCATTAACAGGCGTACCAAAACTAATTTACATACAGTTTTTTATCCATATTTTCCCAACCAACCTAAATTATGCGTAGGACAATGTCTTAAATGTTATGAGGAGCGCACTGCCAATCTCAGAACGTCTTCTCTTTCCTAGCTACTTATTTCCTTTTGCAAACCCCATAAGCCCTTGTCTTCGGCAACACTCGCCAGATGGGTTCGCTGGGTAATATCATTGGCAGGTATAGATACCTCAGTTTTTGGGGCTCATTCCACTAGAGGGGCTATGGCCTCCAAAGCTTTCTGGGTTGGCTCCAGATTGGAAGACATTCTGAGATCGGCCGACTGGTCTAACGATAATGTTTTCAGAACGTTCTATTGTAAGCCTGTACATACTGCAACTTCAGTGGTGATTAACATGCTTTAAAAAAGCATAATATGAGCCTCCGGTCTTGACACAAAATGTAGATTTTCCTAGTAAGTTATGCCTGAAAGTCTTAATTTTATTAAAGACACGGAGGCGAGTATTATCCCGCCTCAGGAAGGACACTCTCCTGATTTTGTCTTCTTCTTTCCCTCCCGCACAGCAACTTCCATGCCATCTCAACCTTCTACCTGATCGGACAATGGTTCTGCCGGTTCCAGGCGTATCTTCTGGACATCCAGCTTTGTTCCAGTGAAGTCTTCCTACTACCCTCCGGATATCTCCTTCATTCCACACTTACCTGAACTTTATCCAAGAACTCTGTTCACTAATGTTAGCAGTTGCAATTGTTCTGGCTATTTTTCCTTTGTTTTCTCGTACTGAGTAGCCTCCTCGCATCAAGAAAGAGGGCTGGTCACAGTCAAGCTTAGTGATTACGTATGTCCTAACATCTTGATTGGTATTCTGGTTATTACGTTTTGACTTCCCATTGGCTTTCTGTGTTTTCAAGCCTCATGGGAATTGCAGGTTCTTGACTGCTGCTGTTAAAATAAAGCAAGATAGAGAAGCATAATACTCGCCTCCGTGTCTTTAATACAATTAAGACTTTCTGTCATAACTTACTAGGAAAATCTACATTTTCTATTCAAACCAGCAACATTCCACAAAACCACTTTGATTGGGCTTAGAGACTGTGGCACACCAAGAGGTTCTACAGTGCCCTCCTGAGTGTCCTGTGGAGGGGAGGTAATAGCCACCTAAAACATCTTATCTACCTCAGTATTACTGCCACAAAGAGTGGATTTGCCTGCATCAGCCTCTGGTAACTAGAACCATTAGTAAGTTTGCTAAAATCATCCTCCAGCCAATCTTTGCACTTGGGATTCTACACCGATTTCAGAGCTTCATAAAACAAAATTCTATTAAAGAAGTGGTGGCACATAAATAATGTTTGAAGATGGAGACCAATTTAAATGGCAACTAAAATATTGACATGCACCTGGTTTCCCTGAAAACGCATTTCATTAATGAAAAACAGCAGCCAGAGTACACCTTACTGAAATTTCTCATTTAATCTCTTCACTTACCACAGATTTAAATTCTATGCAGTGACAATGGGACATTCCTCTACCTAGGGCCTGATTCACAAAGGTATGCTTACACTTTTGTGTGAGTTTACCCTTGTTATAGTAACTTACCTGCTGTTTTGGTATTCACAAATTATGAGTGTAATTTTACTACTAGTAATTTTATGAGTGTAATTGTACTACTAATAACATTTCTAGTAGTAAAATTACACTTATCATTTATGAATATCAAAACAGCAGTAAAGTTACTATAGAAAGTGGAAACGTGCACAAAAGTGTATGTTTACCTGACTTTACTACAGTTTTGGTATTCACAAACTATGACAGCAGATTTATTACTAGTAATATTATGAGTCTATTTTTACTACTAGTCTAGTAACAAATGAAAAATTGATGAGAAATAAACATATTTCTCCTTGCTGCATCAGCCTCATGGAGACACAGGATTTTGGAGCAAATCCATGACTACGATTCTTTGTAGATAAGGGTATGCATCTAATTCCATTAGTGGATGCACGGGAACTCCCATGCACCAACCATGGATCACCCCCTTGACGCTAAGTAACATGAGGCAGCGCATTCCAAGGCAATGCGTGGCTTTTGGTTACAAAACAATGCAAATCACCATTTGCGTAAATTTGTAAACACCAATCTGAATTTTGCTTTGGGTGTGTGTTAAAAAAGCAATGCAAACCCAACGTAAAATTATTGTAAATCAGGGCCTCTATTTTTCTCTCTATCATTAGTGGATATAATGTTTGAACAGCCCTTGTTCCCCGGCCTGTAGCAGTCCTGGAAGGGTCTCTTGCTGACAGAGCCCGCAGTAGAGGACTATCATACATTAGTCATAGAGCTGAGAAATACACACTAGTTTTGTGGATCTGAAAATATATCTACTAGATTCCGAGAATGTTTCGTAAGTGCTACAAACTTACTTTATGAGGTCGGTAGAGCTCCCTTTATAAGGCAGCGGGCACAAGGCACTCTTCCAGCGCCTGAGACCTGTGGCAGACCTCCCAGCTTCACAGGCTCAGTCAGTCTGTAGCAATGCCAGAAAAAATATCTATTCTGCATTCAGTTTTACAAGTTTTCTCTGTAGCACCGCCAGACATACACCGGAGAGCCAGAGGTGAACTTGGAGCCCTTGCACTGCAGAACATATGATTAGCCCTCTCTAATGCTGAACTGTACATATGGGTAAAGTGTATCACAAGCGCCACGTCTTGAGGATTGTTTTCCGATTTCTTCAGCAGCTGCATGGAAGCAATAGCAAATGTATTTTATTTTAAAATTGTTCACGTCTATATTATTCATATAAGGCACTTGTGGTCTTGGGACCCCTGGAGGTCTGTGAAGCTTACTTAGGGGGTACAGAACTTCAATGTCAAGTGATTTAAAACTGGAGTCTAACAATGAAGTTAACATCCTCAGATTGATTCATGGGAGAAGTGCAAGTGCACAAAACAGAACATAGTTGGGCGATGAGTGGTCCCAGTTGATTTCAGAAAAACTCAACCCTCCCCATTAAAATTGCTATTGTTTGCTAACATGGACCATCAACCCCTGCTACATATGTCCTTTAGCTGTGAGCAGAATTTTACCCTCCTTGTTTTGTTTATGGGGAAATCATTTTCTAGTTTTCCCTTTTTTTTTATTTTTAGTGAAAATCAATCGTGATTTTAATGACAATTGAGATTTCCAGCACAGAATGGTGCCATTCTTGTTACTGACAACCTTGCAATGTTTTCCTGTGGAAGGTAAAATGAAAAAACACAACTTTTGTATTACCTCTTTAACTTTTTTCCCCCTGCCTATGTCTTCGTGAAAATGGGCATGCTTTTAGATAACTGTGTCAATTTTGGTGCAAATCAGTTAACGGGTAAAAAATTATAGGCAAATTAAAAAAAACATTTTTAAAGGAAAGTGCATATGAACTATCACTATACTATACAGTGGTATTATATTATACAAATATATATTAAATTCATTCTGAGTTATGGTTCAGTCTCACTTTCCCTACATCGAGGGTGTTTTTGTTTGCTTATAACTTTAATGTTGTTCGTTGAATCTGAAAATGCACTTCCCATTGTTCACATTTTAGCCATATATCATTTTGTTATATAAGGCACTCCCAACTAATTTGCGCCCACCAAGGGTTGCCCAAGGCATCACAATAGATTTAGGGGAACTAACATTAATAAAATTAAGCATTCAAGAAGAATAATGCAGATCATCAATAAGAATATCTGAGTTACAGAGATGATACATTGCTCACAATTAACAATCATCAGTCAAATGGAAAGTCAAAAATCTTTGGCTGGGCACAGATCAACCCTAAAATTAACTAAATCCAGGAAAACACGTTTGAGAGAAACACATGCAGATAAAATACAAAAAGCACAAAAAGTGAAAAAATAATTTGGAAAAAGATAATCTCGGACTGCAAAAAATAAGGAAAAATTGGAAGTGTCAGAATATCAGAAGCTCAGTCAACAGTATTCTTAAGGTTCTTAAGGGCAAAATAAAAAAGGATTTCTAAGTCCAAAAAGGGCCTTTGAAAGGTAATGGCAGCGAGGAAGATACCTCTTCAAGGGTACAACATTCAGCAAATCTTTGTCAGCTACCACCAGGATCAGCAAGCATCAGGACAGCATCTAAGGACAGAAAGAATGTGCCGGGGACCTCTCAGGACTGCCCTAAGTTCAAATGCCCATCAGCATTTTAGAATTCACAATTCATTCTGATTCGCTAAAAGTATAAGTTCATGTCACGTTGAATGCTCACGATGCTCCAAGTTGAAACAGTCCAATTCTTTCCCAGGTTTGTCACAGGAACATCTTCTATCTGTGTGACTCCACACATGTTTGAAACAATTGTATACAATACCAGTCCATATTTCACAATGTTTTTCTGTTAAGGACTCTACGTTACATTCTCTCTATACTTAAACAATAGAGTTTATTACCAACTAGCTAAGTTTCTCCTGAGAACATAACCTAAAAGAAAGTTCACAGTAGGAAATTAATCAGCATTTATAACACGGTCACAAATTACCACCTTCAACAGGCCTCTTTCATGCTAACACAAAAGAGTCCTAATAATGCATTTAATTAATAAGTTTTAGTAAAACACATGTAATATGCAAACCTAAAATGTTTCATTGATATGAGTAAATGCCTTCCATTTCAACCAGGAAAGCTTCGCTAATGCATTTCATTAAGTACAACAGAAAACTGCTTTTCGCTCACTTTTGCACATATTGTTAAACAATAATCATTAGAAATTCTAGATAGTTTCTATTTGCACTGTTAGTCTATAGCCTAAGGTCCAGATGTACTAAAATGCAAATAGCGACTTTATAGAAATTGCTAATTAGGAAATGCAAAATTCTATGTACAGAGATACCGATTTCCTAAGAGCGATTCCTACATAGAAGGAATCGCTCTTAGGAAATTGCAAATAAGGAAACCCATTTCATTTGTGTCAATGGACTGGTTTTGCATTTCCCAAATAGCAATTCCCTATCAGAAATGTAAAATCAAGGATGGGAATGGGCAAAAGGCCCCCCTTGGTGCACCCAAAAATAGTAGTTGCACATGTGCAGCACACATATGCCCAAGGGGCATGTGTGTGCTCTATAGCAATTTAAAAAAGCATTTTGAGGTATTTTTTTAAATTGCACATGGTTACCATAAACTTCACGTTGATGGTAATTGCATTTCCTAAATGCCTAAATCGCATTTAGGAAATGCTTTGTACTTCAGAAAAGGAATCTCAAATATGTACTCCCTATTTGCGATTTCTTATTCTGGGGATCGCAAATTGCAATTTCTACAGGGTGAAAATCACAATTTGCGATGTCCTAAAGGCCTTTGTACATCAGAAAAAGGCAGTTTTATATTTCTTAATTTCTCAACGGCCCAAAATACCGATTCCGCCAGTTAAGAAATGCAAAAGGGCTTTGTACATCTGGCCCTAAATTACCCTTGAACATCAGTGTTATCCCTCTAACATGTAATTAAATTCAAATGCCACCTAAGTTGAACTCTGAAATACTAACAAGTGCACATTTAATATGTTAAGCCATTAAATTGTGATTAACATAAAACATAAACTCTCACATTCTGATGACCTTTGTGACACGAGGAGCTCTACTAAAGGTTAGACAACATGAGTCCCTCCTTTGATGGCAACTATACCATCACAATTTACTCCCACTCTCATTTTCAATAAGACAGCCCACAACTTCAGAGGTTCATTTCAGGTAAGATCTTATGAAATCCTCTAACTGCTTAACATTACTGTAATACAGGCTTATTCTAGACACCATTTCTAACTCTTCCCTTGTCTGTCTATTCTTAGTTCTTCTTCAGTGTCTTGTATAATTTGAAAAATCCAACTGCATCTAGGGCTGAAAAGATCACAATCAATAGGGGGGTCTCAGTATGCATAGTTTCCAAAACCTTCTACCAATGGCTTTAAAACCATTTCCTATTGCTTCCGATGGACTTGTTGCTCTCAGTTCTTTCAGGTCTTGTTTTAAGTCAGTCATGTTTGAAATGTACTTTCTGATCTCCTTACTGTTGTCAGGGATGTATGTGCAACATTGTTGCACATGTAGTATTTTGCAAACTCTGCCTTCCTTCGTGAGTAATATGTCTAAAGCAAGATGATTTTTCAAAAACATTGATGTCAAAGCTGCAATTTCTGTGTCCATTAACAATATGGCAGCTAAAGTGTCTGTAGATAACTTGTCCACTATTGTTGACAACTTTTTTATCTTGATGTCCTTCAATATACACCTACTGATGGAATTATGGCATCAAAAATATCTCCTGTAATATCTGCAGCACTTGCTCCTCTTTTGACTATGGAATTTGATTTCTCACTCCAAACTGGATCATTAAAATATTCCACCTGATAAATTTGTTTGAAAAATGACTTCCAGGTAACATGTACCATACCAGGCTTTTGACTGTTTGTAATAGGCATTTCTTCCACATATGAAATAAACACCTGGTATAGTGGGATTTTGATCAGTCAACATAAAAGTCCAAACAGTTTTTAACAAAAATACATGTCTACACTCGCTAGTACCTACAAAATGTGTATCAGTCTTTGATGTTGGCCTATATATATATATATATATATATAAAACTTCCCACATGTTGCCACTCAATAGTCAGGAATCCTTGATTTCCAGCCTCTGAATGTGTCACATCTCTCGCCCAATTTTGTAAAACTACTTGTTTTTCTATTTTTGTTTTCATTGCTCTCCTCTCTTCAACTTGTCCAATGAATTCCTTTTCTACCAGACTTAGAATGCAAGTTAAATTATTCTTGTGGGCATATACTGTTCCAAATGTCAATGTAGGTTCAAAGAAACCTCCCAAATAATCAATGTTCTTCGCCTTTGCAATGCTACGTATATGTTTCATGACAGGGACAATTGAAAACACTATATCATAGTTTGAATAGAAATATTGGTAATATGTCTGCAGATAAAACAGTGTTAATTCCAGACTACAGGAAATCCCATGGGTTAGAGGTAAACTATTATATGTAATTTCTTCGCTAACTGACTAAAGCAGCTGTGTACACTCATAACAGGTTCTAACTTCCATTGTCTCAACATATCAGTGTGTAAATACTTTTCATCTGTGTGAAATTACATTTGATGGAGATTTACTAAATTTGAAACAAGGGTGGGTGCAATCTGATCTGAATCATTTGCTATGGGCGAATTCAAACCTATAAACAATTATATCATCATTATACGTCACTACTGCTAGACCTATAAATATATATTTATACCTAATATTTCTATTGTGATTTCACTCCATGATTTCACGAATTCCAGAACATATATTCCAAATTAAAAATTAAAAATCAAAGCGGCTTTTGTTTGTCACTGTCCATTTTCCGTTCTTTTTATTTGTGAGCAAAGCAATCAAAATGGCCTCCTTCAACAACACAATTATTCACAAAGTACCTTGATCTTCTAGAAAGGTGCAAATATTCAAAAGCTTTTACTAAAGGTTAAAATGTCTCTAACGAAGGCACAATTCATAATTACTGATAATCACTTCCAAAATGTAGTGTCTCTCTTCATCGACTTGCAATGAGATTTCAAGGTTCAGTTCCAAAGCAATTTCAATCTCAAGAATATTGAGCTGGATTAGAATATTTAGCACAAAAGGTAATAAACTCATGTTCCCAGTCATCAGCAGAATAATATGTCCATTCTGGTGCTAAGTACTTTCTGGCTGGCACTCTTTTTCTTTTTGACCTTCTGTTTAGTTGACTCTCAGCATCATTTTCACTTTGACTCCACTCTTCAGCTTCTTCACCAATAGTTGATGGCAGTTGTACAGCAGGCACAGTTTTCTCTTTAGGCTGATTGTTTCCGAGTACAGCTCTATTATCTAGTTCACTACTGTGGGATAAGATCAACCTGATGTGAGGAAATACAGACAATATGTAAAATATATCTCAGTCCATTACACACTGGCAGCTCAATAAAATTCAACTGCATTCTGTTAAAAGGCCCCCCTGACATACTTCTGTGCCACAGTGCAACAACTGTGTGTTTCCCTACATTAATTTGTTGACAGGTGACACGTTGGTGATATGTGGCTTCACTAATCACTCTAAAGTTTGGATCAAACCATGTTTGTCTGAATGTTGTGACCATTGCCCCTCTCCATGTGTATGCCTATCCATGGTAATGTCCTTCCATTGGATACAGTCAGCTATTTCGCAACACTACTGTTCCTTCACTTGAAACCCAATCATTATCTTCATTCCTTTTGACACATCCTGCTCTAATTCAACTTTGTTGTTCTTCCTCTGTCACTTCTTCCTGCAATCTTTTCAATTCCTCCCATGTGTCAGCAGCAACCATCACAAAATGTTACCTTGTCTCATCCTGTGTATCACTTTTCCACTCTCCATTAAAGGAGGTACAACTAAGTGTCCAATATTTAGCAATTTCGTTCCCATAGGTATTACCCAGGGTGACATGATGAGCTGATTCCCTATGGGATGGGCATTTCACAACAGCAATATGTGCTGGTAATTGTAATGCATTCAACAAATGGTAAATTTTGTCACCGTTTCAAATTGGGGACCCAGAAGAGATCATAAAACCTCTCTGGGACCATAACTGTCACCCATATTGGATATCAGGGAAAATTGTCACTTTCAGTTGTTCAGAAACACAGCATGCTCTAGTAAGAGCACCCATTTCAGCTACTAGGGCTGAAAAGACTCCTTAAAGCCAGGAGGCTTCTATCACACCTGAGACTGCAAACGCCATAACCTGCTCTCAGGATACCATCTTTATCTCTCAAACAGGAGCCATCAACAAACATGACATAGTCAGTTCCATCTGAAGAAACATCTTAAATATCAGGTCTTGGTTTAATGCACAATTCAGTCACATCAAGACAGTCATGCTCAACCGCATCTTCGTGGTCACTTGTTTTTTCAAATGGAATAAGAATTAAGGTTGCAGGGTTTAATACTGTGCATCTTTTGATATTCACATTCAAGGAGGCAAGGATCATTTGCTCATAATGGGTTCAACTGTAACTTGTCAGATATTGGGTCTTTGTATGGGTTAACAAACTCTCCACTGAGTGGGGGTTACAAATGTTCAGTGCATGTCCCATCAAAATGCTTTTGCACTGTTCTATGCTGATGATGAGGGCAGCGACTGCTTTTAAACAACCAGGCAATGCTGCAGTTACAGAATCAAGTGTGGCAGAAAAATAAGCCATAGGTTTGTGTGCATTTCCATGCAACTGTGTCAAAACTGAGAGTGCACATCCATCTCTCTCATAACAAAACAATTAAAAATATTTACTATAATCAGGTAGTCCCAGAGCTGGGCTCAGAGTAGGCTTTCTTTCAGCCCTGCAAAGGCACAGTTGCAATTTTCATCCAATAGTACCGGATCAGTCACAGTCTTGTGTGTGGACCTCTGTAAAGACTTGGCCAAAAGGGAAAAGTTTGAAATCCACTGACGACAGTAGCCAAACATTCCCAAAAACATTCAAACGTCTTTCTATGTCACTACAGAATTCACTTTCATGATTGCTGGGATTCTTTCTTGTGACACTTTCCTCACACCTTTCTCAATGTGATGACCTAAATACAGGACTTCTTACTTGCAATGCTGTTTTTTAGCAGAGGAACCTTTATGGCCATTCTCTCAGAAATAATTCAAAAGGGCAATGATACCTATTTTGCATGCCTTTCTGCTGTTTGACACAACCAGCAGGCCGTCAATGTATTGCACTAAGACCGAGTGGTAGGGAATTTCTAGATTCTTTTTCAACATCTGGTTGAAAATAGATGGTGACTCCATATACCCCTGAGGAGTGTGGCACCATGCCAAAACATGACTGTCAAATTTGAATGCAGATAAATATTGGCTTTCTTCAGGCAATGGTACAGAGAAAATGGTTGGCAAGGGTCAATTACATTAAACCACTAACAGGGAATTTGGAATAAAAACACTGCAGGATCTGGTGCCACAGGACAACATGGAATGACAATCTCATTCACCTTTCTCAAATCTTGAACAATGCAGTACTTTCCATTTGACTTCCCCAATCCTAAAATAGGAGACTCCCATGATTTTTTTTAAAAAATACCCTATCAAACAAACATCAATCAAAGGGGAAATTCCAGCAATTGTCTTTGGGGACATTCTAACTTAGGGTGTTTTTGGATACACTGTATTTGATTTTACTGATAGGAGTCCTATTTCTTATCCTGGAAAATCCCAAACTTCTGGTGCCACAGTTTCTTTCAAATCTTTGTGCAAATTATTATGGCCCTCATTGTGATATTGGCGGTGAGTTATAAAGTGGCAGTAATATGGTCAACAGGCTGGCGGTAATTACAGCCAAATTATGACCATGGTGGTGATAACTCCTATAGAGAGCCAATGTACCACACAACCCCCAGCGAGGGCGTTAACACCACTCATCGCGGCGCTAGCCGTCAACAGCCAGGCGGAAGACAAAGTACTGCCTACCATATCATGACCCAGGAAACTGCCACGATTTCCGGGGCGGTACCAATGCCATCAAAAGCCTGGCGGAAACAGCACACAGAAGACCAAAGACTCACCATCGGAGACACAGGGAAGAACAACGCCGCCATGGAACCAGAACTGCAAGTCATCCCGATGCTCATCTATACCATGCTCCACCTGGAACACTAACGCCGACGACAACGGTGAGTACAGCCGCCTAGCACACAAGGGAGGGAGGGAGGAAAAGGAGAGTGACACACAAACGAATGACACACACAGACCATACACACAACCAGCTGCAGATGAAAAACAATGGCACATGACACACGGCATAATAATGTAAATACAACAAGAATGCAGTAATGAGAATGTATTGATTGTGAACAGCTACCAAAAGAACCAATTGTATGAAAAACAGACAAATGTACACGAAGAGCCAATGACAAGTCCAAAGTACTAAGGGCCCACATGGCCACAGGGCACAGTCCAAGGCCCAACTTGAATCCTGACTTCTTCCGGATAGAACTCTGCAGGGGCATCAGTTTGCAAGTGGGAAGGCACCTCAGCCGAATACGGGAACAAGACCACTGGTTCTGGAGGGGGCTCCATGCCCATTTCTCTGTGCTGGGGAGTGCAAGGCCACAATTTCTGGAGTGGGTGACTTTCCCAATGGTTCTAGAGGGGGCTCCATGCCCATTTCTCTGTGCTGGGGAGTGCAAGGCCACACTCTCTGGAGTGGGTGACTTTCCCACTGGTTCTGGAGGGGGCTCCATGCCCATTTCTCTGTGCTCGGGAGTGCAGGGCCACAGTCTCTCAGGTGGGGAACATGCAGACTGCTTCTGGATGGGGCCCCTTGTACAGCAGTCCCTGGAGGATGGCCTACATGGATTCCGCTGATGGTGAGGGCTGCTCTGTGTCATCTAAAGGTGAGGGCTGTACTGTGTCAGCAGGTAAAGGTGCCTCCTGGCCAGCCTGTGCTGGAGGTGAGGGCTGCACTGTCTCAGCAGGTGAAGGTGCCTCCTGGGCAGCCTCTGTAGGAGGAGTGTGTTGTACTTCCTCAGCTGGCGGTGAGGGCCTGTGACCACTGATGGTGGCGGTGTCACCCTGAAAGCCTCTGCTGGAGGTGAGGGCTGCACTGTGTCAGCAGGTGAAGGTGCCTCCTGGGCAGCCTCTGCTGAAGGTGAGGGCTGCACTGTCTCAGCAGGTGAAGGTGCCTCCAGGGCAGCCTCTGCAGGAGGAGTGTGTTGTACTTCCTCAGCTGGCGGTGAGGGCCCTGTGACCACTGGTGGTGGCGTCACCCTGACAGCCTCCGCTGGAGTCAAGGACTTCTTCCCCTTCATGGCAGGTGTTGGATCCTTGCCCTTCCTGACAGGGGTTGAGGGGTTCTTCTCCTTCATCGCAGGATGTGCAGGCTCCTTAGCCTTCCTGGCAGGAGTGGAGGGCTTCTTCCCCTTCATGGCAGGAGGTGCTGGCTCCTTCCCCTTCATGGCAGGAGGTGTGGGATCCTTACGCTTCCTGGCTGGTGGAGTGGGAGCCTTTACTGACATGTCACCCCGACTAGGTGGTGCCACCACTGTCCGCGTGGACTGTTTGGCTGAGGTGCTGGGTTGGATCGTTGGGACCCTGCTCTTATGGGCATGGGGTGAGGGAAGAGGTCAAATTGGGCAAGGAAAAGCCTCTTACGGACGGTGGGGCAGGATGAGGGAGGAGAGATGGGAGTGGAGGTTGATGGATTGGTTGTTGGAGGTGTATGTCTGCTGGACTTGGGTGCAGGTGCATGGGTAATGTGCTGATGTGAGGTGAATGGCTGTTGGATGTCTGAGTGCTTGCGTTTGTGTCCTTTGGGGGGACAGACAGGGTGGAATATGAAACAGGGGACGTATGCATAGATATTGTGGAGGTGTCTGCTATTGAGGTGTGTGTGTTGCTTGGTGTGGAGATGCTGGTGGTGGATGTTGATGCAGTGTATGCAGGTGTGAGTGTGGACGTGACTGTGAGGGAGGTGGAGGAGGAGGAGTAGGGAGAGACAGTGGAGGCAGTTGATGTAGTTGTGTCTGCAACTGTCTGGTGTTTGCCTGAGTGCTTGTGGGATGAAGTGCAGTGCCTGTGTTTGACTGTGCCACTCATGCGTGTTGTCTTGTGTACATGCTCATCTGTATGTGCGCATGGGATGTGTTGGAGTTGAGGAGACTGGGACTGGGAAGATGTCATTGGAGGAGGGATGGTAGGAACAGGGACAATGGCTGCCATCAGAGAGGAGGCCAGAGCCTGAATCGATCTCTGTAGGGCTGCCAATCCACTGTGGATGCCCTCCAGGATTGCATTGCTGCATCTGGGATGCCAGCCCCTGGATGGCACTCATAATGGTTGATTGCCCTACAGAGATAGATCCCAGGAGGTCAATAGCCTCCACACTCAGGGCAGCAGGGCTCACTGGGGCAGGGCCTGAGGTGCCTGGGGCGAAGGAGATGCCCACCCTCCTGGGTGAGCGGGCACGGGCAACTCGCTGAGGGGCTACTAGGAGGGTGGTTCTGGTACTGGGGTGGCGGCTATACCTGCAGCTGGGGTGGTCACAGAGGTGTCCGCCACCACCAGGGAGCTTCCATCAGACGAGGTATCTGAGTCTGTATTGTCACCTCATGTCTCTGCCGTAGTGCTCCCCTCGCCCTCCGTCCCACTGGTTCCCTCAGCGTCAGTGGACTCTGCTTCCAAGATCCTGTGGGATGCAGCTCTCTCTGTCGCGCAGTGCCCCGGCTTCTCTGCCAGGTGATGCTAATGCACACATGGACAGGATGAAAGAAGAAAAAAGGGGGGAGAGAGAGAAAGAAAACACTGGGTCAATTACTGCACCAACACCAGTTGGCATACACAGCACCGTCACACACAGGGATCAGGATTGAGCACTATGCATTGCACTGCCAGTGATTTGGCTAGATGTCATGGCAAGATGAGGGCCACACACTGCCAACTGCACCCTCCTGGTGCCCACAAAGCCCTGACTGACATGGAATGCTAACAAGCTACGTTACCTGCATTTGCCATACACCCATTAGCCATGAGCTGGATCAAGCTGTAATGTCTGACCTGGCATTAAGGGGCACCCACTAACTCACACCCACCACCAGGATCCCATGCCACCTACCAATTATTGTAGTAATGCCCACTGTACTCACCACCTTGTGGCTGCTGTGATGCCCTCAAGTGCCCATCCAGCTCTGGGTAGGTCACCGCCAGTATGCGGGTCATTAGGGAGGTCAGGTTCCGATGGGCACCCCTTCCTCGTTGGGAGGCCATCCCCAGCTGGGCCTCTGCGATCTTCCATGCACAGCGTCTCAGGTCCTCTCACCATTTCTGACAGTGGGTGCTCCACTTGCCATAGACCACCAGGGTCCACACGTCCTTGGCGATGGCACGCCATAATTCCTTCTTTTGATGGGTGCTGACATGCAGAGGTAATACAGACAGGACGACACCATTACACATACAATCCATCCTGTCATACATATGGCCCACCAGTCCCGTTTCCAACTCCATTGGCACACACATCACCTGGCACACACCATGAACACCACCACAAGACATCCCCCCCGATGACGCGATGCTTGCACACACATCTCTATGTATCCTTCTCATATGCATCGTGTCCGAGGTGTACTCACCTGTTGGTCTGGAGGCCCATGCAGCAGCCCGTACTGGGGTAGGACCCCATCTACCAATCGTCCAACTCCTCCACAGTAAAGGCAGGGGCCCTTTCCGGTCACACGGGCCATGGTAGGTTCCAGACACGCAGTGTAGGTGTTCTCCTGTTGAAGGTCAGGAAAGAAGTGAGGAATCAGATAGAAATTAGCAGTCACATCCGCAAAGGTGTACACCGTCACTGCCGGCGCTGATCCCATTGGCCACTGTACTCTATAGCGCCCCATATTACCCAATGAGGAATTGCATGGTGGTGCAAGACCACCTTCCGCCACGATGCCCAACATCGGCAGAGTTACCTCACTTCCACCTGTCTCTACATACAGGACAGGCGGTCATCATTTCATAGTGGCGGACAACAATCATATCAACCTTAACTGTGTCACAGCCTAGATTAGCACATACCTCGCCATTCCCGCTGTCCCATCACATAAATGCACTATGTACACTGAGGTTGTGGTTCCATTGTTCAAACTGTGACAGCCTACTCCCTCTTGTGTTCCTTAGATACATACCGCTGTGGATGAATAGGAGGAGGAGACAAACCCCTGTGTTCAGACCCCTTGTGGACTTGGCTCCACTGGAGGACAGGCACATTATACTTACCTATAAACTGGACAGGGCCGCAATCACAGAGCTGTGTGTCCAACTGGAGCCTGACCTGGTATCTGCTATCCGTCATCCGACTGGGATCCCCCCTCTTGTGCAAGTGCTATCAGTGCTCCATTTCCCGGCAACTGGTTCTTTCCAAGTGACAATGGGCTTGGCAGCAGGAATGTCACAGCCAATGTTCTCAATTGTGCTGGCAAGAGTTTTGTCTACCCTGGTGAGACACAAGTGCAGCTACATAGCTTTCCCCCAGGTGGAAGATCTGGCCACTGTGACGGCTGGATTCTGTGCAATGGGAGATATCCCCAATATTGTTGGGACAATCGACAGGACACATAGGGCCTGATTCTAACTTTGGAGGACGGTGTTAAACCGTCCCAAAAGTGGCGGATATACCACCTACCGTATTACGAGTTCCATAGGATATAATGGACTCGTAATACGGTAGGTGGTATATCCGCCACTTTTGGGACGGTTTAACACCGTCCTCCAAAGTTAGAATCAGGCCCATATTGCGTTAGTTCCCCCCCCCCTGCCGAAATGGAATCAGAAGAGTTTACACTCACTGAATGTGCAAATGATGTGCCTGGTGGACCAGTACATCTCCCACGTCACTGATAAGTATCTTTGTCCTGACGAGTAGCAGCATCCCAAATGTGATGGCCCAAGTACAGAGGCACAGGGTGTGGCTAATAGGTGAGCCATGGTCCTCACCCACTATATATCAGTGTATGCCTTCAGGTGTTATCCTCATAGCATTGTGTAAGGTTAAATGTTGTTCCTCAACACTTGCTGGTGGCTCTGGCTACCATAACCTATCGCGGCTGCTGACCCCTGTGAGGAATGCCAGGACAGGGGCTGAGGAATGTTATAATGAGGCACATGGGTGAACCAGAAGGATCATCGAGAGGTCCTTCGGGCTCCTGAAGGCCAGGTTCAGGTGCCTTCATCTGGCAGGTGGATCCCTGTGCTACTCACCCGGGAAGGTCTACCAGATAGTAGTGGCATGCTGCATATTGCACAACCTGGCCCTCAGACAGCATGTACCTTTTCTGCAGGAGGAGGAGACTGGAGATGCCCCCTGTGGCAGCAGTGGACCCTGAGGAAAATGAGGATGAGGAGGCAGAGGATGAGGACAACCGAACATCAGTTATATGTCAATGATACACAAGTGAGACAGTGCAACTGACTATTCCTCTGACTATTGATGTTTTCTGTGTGGCTGTAGCATGATGACATTAACTTCCATTGCATCTCAACTCACTGTCATCTATGGCTTGTCATTTTACAGATGTTGGTGAAATAACAACTGTGTACTGATT
This sequence comes from Pleurodeles waltl, assembly GCF_031143425.1. Taxonomy (NCBI): domain Eukaryota; kingdom Metazoa; phylum Chordata; class Amphibia; order Caudata; family Salamandridae; genus Pleurodeles; species Pleurodeles waltl. The sequence goes on from NC_090438.1 coordinate 830,447,045, forward strand.
TGATGGCTACAGACAGCTACATGTCATTATTTCTATGCTCTCACAGTGTTCAGATCATTTGCACTAGATGTGACTGTTCCCATAAATGCACATTTTCAACACACAAAAATACTAGTAGTCAAATTGTGTTCAATTATGTTTATTGTAGTGCTATGAAATTGAGGTAAAAGTGCAACGGAATGAGGTGATTATGGAGGAAAGTCCAGGGTATTGTTTCAGTCTGTTTTTAGCACAGGTTCAGTGCCGAAGGCACCATAGGAAGAGGAGCAAAGGCAGTTCAAAGTGGGCAAGGTGACAGTGTGGGACACAAGGGGGACAATCAGGAGAGTCCTGAAGGTAGTCTTGGCAAGTGTCTCTGGCTTCTGTCTGGGTCGCAGGGAACATTTGCGGGGGGTGGTTCACCTTCTGCAGGGAGAGGGGTGCTGGTGGCCTGTGGATCCTGTGGCATAGCCTCCTGCCCACTAGCTGCAACGGAAGTGGAGGGCTGGTCAATGGACTGGCTAATGGTAGGAACCTGCTGGTGTGCTGTTGCTTTCCTCATGACGTTGGCCATGTCTGCCAGCACCCCTGCTATGGAGATCAAGGTGGTGTTGATTGCCTGCAAGTCCTTCCTGATCCCCTGATACTGTTCCTCCTGCAGCCGCCTGTTCTCCTGCATGTTGTCAAGGATCTGGCCCATTGTGTCCTGGGAATGTTGGTAGGCTCCCAGCATCTCGGTGAGTGCCTCCTGGAGAGTCGGTTCCCTGAGCCTGTCCTCCCCCTGGTGCACAGACGTCCTCCCAGTATCCCTGTTGCCCTGTGCCTCTGTCCCCTGAACGGTGTGCCCACTGCCACTTACCCCTGGTCCCTGATTTTGCTGGGGGTGAGGTGTGGACTGGGGTCCCTGTACAGGTGGACACACTGCTGATTGGCGTGTCCTGGGGACAGAGGTGTGGGTACGCTGGGTAGGTGCTTTGGTGATGGATACTGATGGGGGAGGCTCTGTGGTGAACTGTGAGTGGGCTGGGGTGACTGACTGTCCAGTGGTCATTGATGGGCCAGGTTGTTGGTCCAGATCCTGGGGGCTTTTTCTGTTGGGGGACTGGATAGTCATGGCACCTCCTCTCCGCTGGGATTGGCTGGGGCACCTGTGGGGATGTAAGTAATGTATTATGCTTCATGTCTGTGATATATTGTACATCCTTGGCTTCCCCTTTATTGTTGCTGTTGCCCTGCCACGTTTGTGTATGGTGATGTATTGTGCGATTGTTAGTTTCCTTAGGCTGTGCATGCTTTAGCGATTCGTGTCCATGCAGGGCTGGGAGGGATGTCCATGCATTGGTATCGCATGCAGGATTTGACATTGGGGTTAGTCAGATTTATAGGTGCAGTGTGTGGGATGGAGTGGAGTGTTGGGAGTGAGGGTGAGAGGGTGTGATGGCATGCATGTATAGGGGTGATAAGTAGTAAATATTGACATACCCGTGTCCAGCGAATCCCTCAGGATTCAATAATGCCAAGACTTGCTCCTCCCATGCTGTAAGCTGTGGGGGAGGAGGTGGGGGTCCACTGCCAGACCTCTGTATGGTGAGCTGGTGTCTCGCTGCAACGGAATGTACCTTCCCCTGTAGGTCGTTCCACCTCTTCCTGATGTCGTCCCTTGTTCTTGGATGCTGTCCCATGGCGTTCAACCTGTCCACAATTCTCCGCCATAGCTCCATCCTCCTGGCAATGGATATTTGCTGTACTTGTGCTCCAAACAGCTGTGGCTCTACCCTGACTATTTCCTCCACCATGACCCTTAACTACTCATCAGTGAAACGGGGTGCCTTAGTGGGGACATGGGTGGTGTGTGGTGTGTGTTGGTGAGAGTGTGTTGAGTAATGTGGTGGGTTGTGTGATGTGGGGTGCATGAGGGATGTATGGGTGCCTGTGGTGTGTCTATCTAGTTGTCTCTGTGCTGTTTGTGTCAATCTCCTGGCAGTAATTGTTGTTCGTAAAGGGCTGTGGGTAATGTGGGTGTTTGTTTTATGGTGCTGTGGGTGGGTGGGTGTAGTGTGTGTATGAGTGTCAGGTGTGTTTTTTTAGTATTGGCCAATGTAGTGTTGTTTTGTATGTGGGTGTCCATTCTGACCACGGCGGCATGTACCACCAATGGTTTACCGCCATTGAATGTCCGGCGTGGTGATTCGTGGGTCATGATGTGGTGGGCGTTGTTTTGTTGGCATAACGGTATGGGTGTTGGTACCGCCATTTTGGCACTGGCCTTTGGGCTGGCGGATTTGTGTATGTGCTGTATTCTATTGGATTGGTGTGTGTGTCATATTATGGGGAACGGATATTCACCACTGCGGCTGTATGTTGGCACCCGTCACCGTGGCGGTAAACGGAATTTACCGCCAATGTCATAATGAGGGCCAATATGTTATCATTGGGTATGATGTGACTCCAGGGTACTGCTCTACAATTTTCCAGGGCACATCTTCCTCATTTGTCTTAATCGCTATTCCTTTATGTGTGCAACTAATGGAACAATTCAGTTTACACAAGAGATCACATCCCAACAAACTTACGGGACTTAAATCACAGACCACAAATTGGTGCTCATCTTCAAATTAACCTATTTTAGCTGTGACATACTCTGTTACAGGATTTGTCAATTGCTCTTTGGCAACTTCTACAACTTGAATTCTCTTTTTGAAAGGGGCAAAAAATCATGACTTTGACTTTCAGCTTTTTCTGTTTCAACTCTATCTCATCACTACAGTGTTTCACATTATGCAGAATTGCATCAATTGGTTTATTCTGCCAACAAATCAGATGCTGCTGAATCATCTCAATTATGTCTGGCCTCAATCCCTGTACAAATCTGAACACAAATGACCCATGTCCTTAGCTTCTGTAGTCTCTGTACCACTGTGTTGCTTGAAAGTTTGCAACAATATCTCATACTGAATATTAAAGGATTCTTTTGTCTCCTGAGATGTTCTGTCAATTTTCTGCAAATCAATATCTATCGGGGACACTTTATTTTTCAGGAACTCAATCACCTTGCAATACTTTTTCATTGCCTCTCTTCAGATGGTGCACCTGTTACTGGATCTCTGATAGGATCATGTTCAGGCCAATCAACATGCACTTTACATGCGGTCCACAAATCAGTTGAAACCACAATGTCAATCAACATATTCAAATCTTCCCACAAGCATTTTGAAAGTTTCGCAAATCTCTCTGGCTGTTTATAATACTCCACAAGCTTTTCTCTCAATCTCGGGTAATTAATGGTGAATGACAGTATATCACTCCTACTCCAAGGAATGTGAACATAACCTCACCTGGTATTTCTCTCATGAGCATTCTTTTCACATTGTCCTCAGCTTGCTGGCGCCACATTTGGCTTTGCTTATTTCTGATCTCTTTTTTCAGCCCATCCGCCTTCCCACTTATCTAAGGTCCCCGTGTCTGTGTATAGGTAATCAAGTCCTTAATGTACAAATTCATTCCTGGCGATCTCATGTTAGCTATGTCTTTTGAACTGAACTCTAATCTGTAACTTCTTTTTTAAGGGTTTTTATTTTTATGAATCCACATCATATTTCGTGGCTAATTCAGCTAATCTATCATATGTCCGTCCTGCATGTTGATTAACATCCTTACACAAGAAGCATAGTTCATCCTCTCTATAAGTTTCCAATTGAGTTATGTCCAACGTTCCCAGAATCAATTCATTCAATTCTGATTTCAGCCTGGGCACATACACTGATCAGTCTCTCTCTGGTGTCTCTTCTTTTCTAACATTCTGTTGTATTCTCAAGAGACTAAGAGAGAGACGTTTATTCTATAATAAGGAAAACAGAACTCTGTTTCTGCAACTGTTCTCCTCAGACAGCAGTGCAATAGTCACCAGTCATAAACTTGACAACATGACATCACAACCTACCTTCAAACATTCCACTTAACCCCTGACATAAAGAAAGGACATCATATGCCATCCTTCCCTCAAAGACAGACATTACATTTCTCCAATGATAATACTAATAACCCAACACAATCCCCCTGTGTAAACTAACACAAAAAAGCAAGAGACACAGAGGAGGGACTAAAGACTATGCACAGACCACAACACAAGAAATACATTCAATAACAGCTAAAAGGTGTAATAAAGAACTAATTCACAAAGGAAAAAAACAAAATAAAGGTAACCACAAGACCAAACAAACACATCATACTAGAATATAATCACTGAAATACTTAGGTAAACCAACCCTCCTCTTTCTTCTGGTCTTTTCTCCACCAATACTTGTTTGAGCGTTTGTCCAAGGATTTCCATCAGACTCCATCTGAGATCCATCCACTCTCACACCATCAGCTGACCTAGTATCATTACCACTGGCTGCTGTGGTCCTGAATGCTTTAAGTCTTTCACTTCAGTCACTCGCCAACCCTCTTTGACAGATCACTCTCCAAACACCACCCCGGCAGTTCACTCCCTTCCACGAACACAGGGGTGGATTCTTAATAAATTAGGTTCCCTTCACATGCCTTTTTCACCTTAGCCACACTCCTTTTGCTCCACTATTTCCCATTCTCCGCTTGTATAGAATGTTTTGACACTTGAATCACCGTTATTTTAGGATAAAACTTAGAAATAGACTTCTTGGAACTGTGAGGCCTCCTGATCCTGGCCAACTCACCTACACAAAAATCAACAGTCTTTAACTTATTCAATTCATTATACCTCGATCTGCTATTCTCTTGAATTTTTTCAAACCTTTCTTTAATCAGATCGATATTGGGTTTGTCTCGTCCTACTTTACTGCCATTCAAATTCCAACAGGGTGACAATTCATTTATAGACTGTCTCCCACGCAACATCACAAAAGGGGGCACCCATGTTGTGGAATGAAGAGTATTGTGGTAGCACCATACTTTGTCTGCCACTGCCTCTTAAACATCCCTCCTAGCCTTGCATGGAAATTGGATAGTTTCTTTAAGCATGCAATTCACCCTCTCCATCATTCAGTTCTCCTACGTGCTATACAAAGCAACGATCAGATGCTTGATTCTCAATCTATCCATAAAATCCTTCATAAGGTGGGAAACAAACTGAACTCCATTGTCAGAAACCAAAAACCTTGGCACCACTTCAGAGTGAAATAATTCCTTGAGAAAGGTAATCACAGTGTGCGTATTGGGATCCTGCATGAATCTATATGAAATCAACTAATACCAACTAAAACCTTTTTCTGTCAGTCATTTCGGGAATATGACCGATAAAATCCATGCCCAATTTTGCCCACGTATTCTTTGGGAACTCCACTCCTCCCCTTTGGGGGCTCTACAAAAGGTTAGCCTACATCATGCAAGTTCTTTACAGCATGTACATTAACCCACTGCACTACTGTGGTTTGAATCAAAACTGCTGAGCTCTCTCCAGCAGGAACATTAATCACCAGCCTCATCTTGGCATTTTTGTTGTTGCCTGAAAAATACCGTCAGACAAGGAACTCTGCAGCAGGGTCTTTTAAACCCATATGTTATTTCTAAATGCATGGTTCTCCAAAGTCAGTGCCAGGTGTGGCTGTACCTGTTGCATTGTCCTAAAGCTGAGTCTGGTAGGTGCACAAAAGTAATGAGGGGACCATACCTAGCATGGCCTGTCTTCCAAACATTAAAAACCCTGGCCTCTTGTCACTCACACCCACCAGCATCGAAATATACCCCCAAACCGAAAATTAAATATCTTTCTTCCAGCCACCCACACCACCACAATTTAAGAACTGCTCACCCCATCCAATACAAATATTGAACACAAATACCTGGCCTCCTGTCACCCACCTCCAACTCTGTGCCATCTCAACCCCTTCTTGCCAAAGCTGTGCTGTCATGTTCACAGTGAGAACAGAAAGCTGGCAGGGAACTGACAGTGGCTCAGTGAGAGTTTGTTGTCAGTGCAGGTTATTTTGTCTTGTCAGTATAAGTTTGTAGAGACCCACTACGACAGGGAAGAAGGAAGTTTGGGGCATATTTATACTCCGTTTGCGCCGAATTTGCGTTGTTTTTTTCGACGCAAAACTAACTCTATATTTATACTTTGGAGTTAGACGCGTCTAGCGCCAAAGTTCCTGGAATTAGCGTCATTTTTTTGCGTGAACACCTTCCTTGCATTAATGATATGCAAGGTAGGCGTTCCCGTCTTAAAAAATGACTCCGATGCTATTGCGTCGGATTTATACTCCCGGGCAAAAATGACGCCCGGGAGTGGGCGGGTCTAAAAAACCCGCATTTGTGCCGGATTTTAGCACCTGGGTCAGGGCAGGCGTTAAGGGACCTGTGGGCTCAGAATGAGCCCAGAGGTGCCCTCCCCTGCCCCCAGGGACACCCCCTGCCACCCTTGCCCACCCCAGGAGGACACCCAAGGATTGAGGGACCCACCCCAGGGACATTAAGGTAAGTCCAGGTAAGTATTTTTTGTAAAAAAAAATTGTGGCATAGGGGGGCCTGATTTGTGCCCCCCTACATGCCACTATGCCCAATGACCATGCCCAGGGGACAGAAGTCCCCTGGGCATGGCCATTGGGCAAGGGGGCATGACTCCTGTCTTTGCTAAGACAGGAGTCATTTCAATGGGGGATGGGCGTCGTAAAAAAATGGCGCAAATCGGGTTAAGACGATTTTTTTGCCTCAGCCTGACTTGCCCCATTTTTAGACGCCCAAACGCCATTTTTCCCTACGCCGGCGCTGCCTGGTGTACGTGGTTTTTTTTCACGCACACCAGGCAGCGCCGGTCGGCTAACGCCATTCAATAAATACGGTGCCCGCATGGCGCTTCAGAATGGCGTTAGCCGGCGCAAATTTTTTGGGCGCAAAACTGCATTAGCGCAGTTTTGCGTCAAAAAGTATAAATATGGGCCACAGTGTCACGTTCTTTTGTCTCACTCGGGACCGTGGAAATCTGGGAGGGCCAGACGAATGCGCGTAAATCTGCCATCCGCCATTTCGCTGCCGCGCTGGGTTCTCTGAAAACCCAGACGAGACAGTAGAACAAAAGGGAAGCAAATTCTTTCACTGGTGCTGTCACAACATTGGGGAACCTATAGTTGTGACTTCACTGCACTCACTAACCCGACTTCGATCTGGTTGTTCACAATAGAGGCTTCTTGTGGAAGTCTTATTTAGACAAAAAAAGAAAAAAACACTGAATTTCACTCTTATGGTATGCAACGCACAAAGTACACCTTAGCTGAAGCCCTTATCATGTTCTGCTCAGTACAACCTTTTGCCAAAGGCACGTGAAAAATAACTGTCTACTCAGAGCAAAATATGGTGTATGCTACTTATTGCATACCATAATTTCAATGTTTTTCATTTTTTAATTCGCTGAACCATAACTAATCTTTAACTGTGGTTGTGTCAGAGAATATATAGGACTGGGATAGAGCCAGACACATGCATAGCTGAGGCACAAACGTAGGTGCAATGTGGTTCATATCTCATTTTGTCACTTAACACTCCATGAGGTAGATGATTACTCTCTGCTACATCACACAAATACCGCAGTCATATTTCAAAATTTTATTAAACATGGCAAAAGACATATAACATCCTGCTGTATTCTTGCATCATATGGCCTTTGTGGGAGCTGAATTCCTCCGTTGTGATAGGTATATTGACATAATCAAATATCTGGGTGAGAGAGTGGGGATTCCTTCAGATATAAATTAGACCTTTATTGTTGTCAGTTTGTTCAAAGTTTTTTAACTTCCCATCGCAGCTATGCAATTTTGGTAAAATGTTCCCAGCATTTTAAAATAATTCAAACACCCGTAGTTTACAGCATCTGTGAAACAGCTCATTGTTATAATGGGATATGCAGTGATTCAGAGATGCAATGATCTTCAAAGCTGGGAACCATGACCACAGTTTAATTACCGAGGAGTGGTGCCTGCCTTGTCATACATTTACCGCTAAACGTTTACTCTGGACTGGAGTCAGGGCAAAACCAGGCAGTGCTCTGTCAGCCCTTCTGTTGTGTTTCTTTACCTGGTATGTACTCAATGACCGGCTCTTCTTGCATGACATGAGTAGTGCAGTAGCATAACGCAGAATGGTGGGGCTCCCTGCAAAATGTGATGAGGGAGCCCTGAGTATCCCATCTCCCACAGATCTTCAATGGCCTGGGGCTGAGTGGGGGGCCCTTTGAAGGGTTCAGGGTGGCTAAATGGTTTGGCCCCCCTGCGCTGCAGGAGCTGCAGGGGCCTGTGTTACGCTCCAGAGGAGTCATCATTATGCCTGTCTTAAACGCGGTTAGGATTCCTTTTCTTGTTTATTTCGTAAGACTATTTATAACACTTTTCACAGTAAGCCATATTGGGAGGAATGTGACATCATTTTTTTTTCCCATTCCCTGGTTATTGATGTTCTGGCATTTTTTAATGAATTTGGTGAAATACATGTATCCCTTGGTAAGAAATTCTTTTGTAGCGTCTGTCTGAGAAATAATAGCTAGGATGGCACTGCAGGCTACCAATCGCTTATGTATATTTATATGTATGTGTTTGAGCGTTTATATACATATATATATTCACTTAAAAAACAAAGGTTACAGGGGCAGCCTCACATTTTAGATGTACAAAACCACAGAAATTCAGCTGTTATAGTTAGAGCTATTACAAGTAACTATAACTCGTGCCCTAAGGTAACTACAACTCATGCCCCGCAATGCACAGTTATCTCATCAATAATTTTACTGCAAAAGTTACACTGATGTTATCAATGAAGTTATCAAAGATGTCATGAGTGCTGTATTTTCTGGGGTAATTAGCAGTCCATGGTAAGAGCGTGAGTTATAGTTACCTTAGGTCCCTAATTATAGTTACTTACTCTAAATCTAATCATAACAGCTGAATTTTAATGGTTTTGTATGTTTGAAAAGTGAGGCTAACTATAACGTGCCTGTAACCTTTGGTTTTTTAAGTGATTTTCTATGGGTTTTTTAAATTATATTTCCTAACTATATCGCCCCAGTAACCTTAAGTTTTTTCAGTTAATTTCAGTCGTATTTTTAATGTAAAGTAATTTTACTTATTATATGTTAATCCAACCACAGTCGCGCACGCCCTTTCACCATGCACGGGGCCCTGTGTAGGGCATGTTGGCCACAGGGTCTGAAGTGTGGTCAGGCCCTGCAGCCAACCCCCTATAACCACCCAACCCCACACCACTTCCAAAGAGAACTGAAAAAAAAAAATCTTTGACAAGTAGAAAGAGTGAGATCACCTTTCTGTATGTACCTTAAATTTTGGAAGTTGAAAATTATTTAAAGCTGAGAAATAACAACTAACACTCTCAGACTGGAACCCTCAACCTTCTGTGGGAGGGTCTGAGACTTTAACCATTAGGCTACAGATGTCTCCTTAATAGGCACTCTCCAGACATCTCTATGACATTTCAATCCAAAAATGGTGATTGGAAAAAGATGTAAATGTTCCATCACTAGGAATGTTTAACATTCAAAACAAGAGTAAATAAACAGACACACTGCCATGAGATACTAGGATTTGTCTCTTCAACCTACTCAGTGATAGCCAAAGGGCTTTACCAGTAAGCCAGAGGTGACTCTGTTCTGCTGTGCATCAAAAGGTAACTAAAACATTTCGACCAAACATCTTGCTAGTGTGAAGCTTTGAAATCATTGTATGGAGAAACCAATGAAATAACAATCTCTTTCTCTCTCTCTTCCATCCCATTATGGGATGGAAGAGAGAGAGAAAGAGAGAGCATGACAGGACCGCTGGGGGAGCCTCAAGCCCGCAGTCCTAGCCAGCTCCTCGTGTCCTACGGGAGCCAGCATTGCTCCCACAGGCAGAAAGCTGCTGCAAATAGTAGCTCTCTCTGTGTGTGAGCAATGTTTTCAAATCTTTCCCTGCCTGCATGTCTGTGGGCAGTAAAAGTGATGAGAACTCTGCTTTCAGCTAGTGGGAGCACTTTTAAAGCTCCTACTTTCTGAAACTGTAGTGTTTGCTTTTGCTTGGCAGGAGCTGTCAGCTTCTGCCAAGCAAAACCAAACAGTTACCTCCCAAGGGTGGGCACCTTGGGAGGTAACAGGAGCTGGCCCTGGGGTGGTGGCAGTCCCCGGGGCAAATATGGCTCCAAGAGGGAGGTGTGCGGCCCTCCTCCATGTTTTAAATTTTACCCTGGGTAGGTGGTGGTCCCTGGGGCCAGGGATCCACGACAGACCCCCTCTGTGACCTATTTTGTAGCCCTGGGTAGGTGGCCACCCAGGGACATAACAGGAGGCAGCCCTGGGGGGGTGGAAGTCCCTAGGGCCATTATTTATTAGCTCTGAGAGGGGGGCCACGCGGCCCCCCTCCAACCTTTAACTTTGCCCCAGGGAGGTGGTGGTCCCCGGGGCCAGGGGTCTTCAACGGACCCCCTTCATTATCCTATTTCAGATCTAGGGAGGTGGCAGTCCCCAGGCTGCGGGGGCCCGCCTTATTGGCTATTTAGTGCCCCAGGGTGGCGGTGGTCTGCGGGACCAGGGGTCCGCAACAGACCGCCTCCATCAATTTCTTTGAGCCTCAGGGGGGTGGCAGCCCCAGGGACTATGGGGTGCCATGTGGGACCCCTGCATAAATGTAATATTCATCCCTAGGAAGGTGGTGGTACCTGGGGCTGCGGGGGAGTCTGTAAGGGGCTCTTCCGTTAAATTAACTGTTTTACCCAGGGAAGGTGATGGGCCCCAGAGTGCGGGGGACCGTGCAGCTCCCCCCGCTGACTTATTTAATGAAGCTCCAAGGAGTTGGTGGTCCCCTGACCCAAAGAGGAGAAGGGGACCTCGTGCATCCCCTCCTTTTTTTAGAAAATGCCCCCCCGGGCCCTGGCTGAACTGGGGGCTCTATTGAAAAAAACAAGAACAGAAGCCTGTGCCTGATTTTTAAAATTTCTGATGAATTTGTAGCAATTTCTGTTATTTTTAAAGTGCTTCATTGCCCTAACGTGGTCCCTCTGCTTCACCAGCACCAGAGGTAAGGGGTCAGGGTGTCCCTACCCTGGCCCCTTTTCTTTTTTTTTAAATCTTTTTTTCAGGGACCCAGCTGAAGGAAAGTCCCATGATGGCTGCCAACACTTCCTGGTTGAAGTGTTGACAGCCAATCAGATCTATGCACAAGATCAGGAGCATTTGCAAATTCTTTGTGCCTCCAGATAGCTATATTTAGTTTTCTTTTAATATCTGAAAAACTACTGAATGAATTTACATCAAACAAGAAAAATGCTTCTTTCTGGACCAGGAGCTACCTTTCTGTCAAATTTGGTGTAATTCCGTCCAGCTGTTCGGGCTGTAGTCGTGTTCAAAATCCCTGTGGGAATTATAATAGGACTTATGCTTTTTTTGACTCGCCTCCACCCTTTTTTTCTCATCTCCAGCTCCACGGATCACCCCAAAACTTCCCATGTACAACAAGGTTCTCTGAATTGTTAGTCAGCAACAAAGATGTAGGCAAGTCAAAAATGCATTTTCTATCAAAACATGGCCCTAACTATAACTACCTAGTGGCAATATATATATATATATATATATATATATATATATATACATATATATATATAAATATATATATATATATATATATATATATATAACAAAAAGTATGGAACCACTGATTACGTACCCCAAAGACTTGCACTCCAAGGCCTGTTCATTGCAAGAAAAGATATATTGGCAACGTGTTTCGATCTCAACTGAGATCTTTGTCACATCCAGTACAACAGATAGGTGCCCCGCCCCCTTTCCCCCCCTTCAAACACAGATGACATTCATTGTATTAGACCTAATAGAAAGAATATTACTCATCCTTTCCTGAGGAAAGACTGCATCCAGTCATGTGACCCAGAGACATGCTGCAGGCACTAAATGGCTAAGGCAGGAAAATGCCAACTTTCTAAAAGTGGCATTTTCAAACTTGTTATTTAAACTCTAAATTCACCATTAAAGAGGATTTTTCATTGCAGTTCCAAAGACACCAAACATGAACTGGCCACTTGTTCCCATTTGGATGTTAAAGCTTATTAAATGTAATAAAGTATCTCCAAAGTTATATTATGGGAAAGGTAGGTCTTGCAACATTGAAAAATGAATTTAAGGGTTATTCACTACCAGGACACGTAAAACTTAAAAGTACATGTCCAACGTTTTAAATACACTGCACCCTGTCCTCTTGGTTTTCCAGAGCCTACGCTATGCGTGTCTTTTATGTATTAAAAAGGAAGGTTTGGGTCTCGCAAAAGTTTTCTTTTGACAGGTAGAGTTGGCAGTTTAAAACTGCTCACACAAGCAAGCTGAAATGGCAGACCTGAAACATATTTAAAGGGCTACTTAAGTGGGTGACACAATCAGTGATGCAGGGCCACCAGAAGAATTTAATTTACAGGCCTTTGGCACAGGTTTTGCCACTTTACTAGGGTCAAAAAAGTAAATTAACTATGCCATTTGGGTACAAGTCAATCCTAGCAAGTTTTAATGAAAGTCCTGAAATCCAACAGAAACTGGTTCAGAAAACATGAAGGTGAAAGCAAACAGTTTGGGGATGACCCTGCATAGAGAGCCAAATCCAACACATATGCTCTGCAGCTCTGCGGTAACCAGCTTTTAGCAGCTGATGTTCAGGCAGGTACGGAGAAGAAGCATGCAGCACTCACCAGCCATCGGAGCTGTTGTGACCTAAGCACCGACACTGCTAGGGACATTGAGACTTCAATAATCTTAGTGTGGCTCCTTCCTCTGGCAATTTCTTATCTTCAGCGGTTGTTGACTTCCTAGGGAGGGGACTGAATAAATGCTGTTTCCCCCAGTACAGCCTCCTGAAGATCTCAACTTTGCAACACATCTCAGTGGTACAGGAGCACTTCGACTCTGATGAAATCAGTGGAACCAGTCTATCAGATGTAGAGGACTGGCAGTTTTGCTCAGTAGTTGCTTTTTGCAGAAGGCTTGATGCAGTTCACAAATAAAACCATTAAGGAGACCTGGGGATCAGTTTCACACAAGTCACTCTTGGCTATGCTCCCTGCAGTCACTCTTACTTTCAGGCTGGGAACACACTGGTCTTTTTCCCCTAGACAGTCTTGTCTCTTGCAGGATCAGGCACAATCCTTCCCTCTCTCAGCAGGCAGACAGGCAGGCTCCTAGGCAGACCCTCTACTTCTCCAGCAGACGGTGCAGACTTCGGGTGATGTGGCCTTACCTCTGTGAGACTAGTGTCAGGTACACCCCAGCCCTGGCTAAACAGTAGTCCTTTCAGTACTCTTTAGAGTACTCCCTTGCTTGGTCATAAAGGACTTGGAACTGGAACAAAATAGGGTGGTTTGCATTCCACTTTTATACACATCTTTACAACAGGGCATGTGGATCCACTTTCTGAGGCTTCAGAACCAATTTTGGCTAGGTTCTCCTTATAATGTAATTTTGAGGTTGCTCTCCTGACACAGCTTTTGTGCAAAGTGATGGCTCTCACAGAAGGTAGCAATGCAATTGCCTCGAAGCAGGAGTATAAAAACATGAACACAATGAAGAGTTCTGTGTACCTGGCTGCTATCAACCTTCCTGAAGCAGAAATCAAAGACAGACAGACATCTTCACCTTGAATAAGAGACACTACTGTCTCATTCCTCAGACCTACCATCTACCAAATAGTGCTCAGGAAGACCTAAGCAGCAGTCCTTTGTTAACAAGGCCCATGTGGAATTTCTAAAGAGAGCCCTGTCTTTGTCCTCTTCACTTCATTGTTTGGAATTCCTCCCTCCAGCAACAGCAATGCAGGCAATACATTTTCACTTTCTGAGGAAAGTTGCCCTTTTTCTCCATCTTTTGGGATGCTAAGTTAGGGACATCCAAAATGGATCCCACTGGCTAGAGTACTCAGACTTATACAACACTCAGGGGGTCATTCTAACTCTGGCGGGCGGCGGAGGCCGCCCGCCAGAGTTCCCCCGCCAGAACACCGATCCGCGGTCCGAAGACCGCCGCGGTGATTCTGTGTTTCCCGCTGGGCTGGCGGGCGACCGCCAGAAGGCCGCCCGCCCAGCGGGAAACCCCTTCCCACGAGGAAGCCGGCTCCGAATGGAGCCGGCGGAGTGGGAAGGGTGCGACGGGTGCAGTTGCACCCGTCGCGAATTTCAGTGTCTGCTATGCAGACACTGAAATTCTTTGTGGGGCGCTCTTACGGGGGCCCCACGACACCCCATACCGCCTTCCTGTTCCTGGCGGCCGAACCGCCAGGAACAGGATGGCGGTATGGGGTGTCGGAATCCCCATGGCGGCGCAGCAAGCTGCGCCGCCATGGAGGATTCCTTAGGGCAGCGGAAAACCGGCGGGAGACCGCCGGTTTTCCCTTTCTGACCGCGGCCAAACCACCGCGGTCAGAATGCCCTTGAGAGCACCGCCAGCCTGTTGGCGGTGCTCTTGCGGTCGTTGACCCTGGCGGTCAATGACCGCCAGGGTCAGAATGACCCCCTCAGTGTCCTACTGCTTAACATGTTCCATCTATACACTGCACATACATACTCTACATGGACATTGAGGTCAGTGCTAGGTTCTGGGTTCCACATCACTGCAGAACTTTTAAAACATGGGATCAGTACACCTCACTCACTCAAAAAAAGTCTGGTCACAAAAAAATCAAAAACACAGAATGCTGACAAAATCACTTAATATGATATAGTCACAGCTTGGATGAGCAAATAAAAAGAATATGTGCAAAAGTCTGTGTTTTGTTTCAGCGCTGGTTGAATAGCAACACAGAGGGTTCAGAGAGGGGTGCAACATGGTGGTTACAGGTGGGGGAACCAACATGGAGGTAAGGGAGGAGAAGCAAAAGGTGACCCATTAGAATAGCGCAGGTGGAGTGAAGCAGCATCAGGGTTGTGGGGAGGAGAGGCAATGGGCAACAGAAGGAGGGTGGGGGAATCAACATGGAGTGTGGGTGATGGAAGCAAAACATAGTGTTGGGTGGAGGAAAAGCAAGGGATATAAGAAATGTGTAATGGGCAGGGAGAAGCGCATAGGCAAGAATTCAACGGGGAAGAACACAAGAGCAAGCGCAACATGGAGCAGGCTGGATGACGCATACATATGACAGAGAGCAACATAGAGTGCAGAGGGAGAGAAGTACACAAGGGAGACAGCTGAAAAACATAGAGTTTCATGGAGTTCTTGACCAAAAAAATAGTGCTTGAAAAGCAAACAGTGGAAACATAGAAGCCAGCCAATTAAAAGCACTGATGAAGAGGCCATGCTTCATGAGCTTGGCAAACACAAGATGGACAAGCTGGGACACAAATAAAAATTAGGCAAATAAATGACAGGAAGTCCAACTAATGCTAAGAAGTGAACAGGCTCCATACCTCTGTATGATCTTGGTAAGCCCACAATATATATTTCGCAACTAAATAAAGACTTCCCTTATTGCTGCCACTGACGACATCCAGATGCTCATGGATAGAGGTGACACTGTGGCCATCATCCTACTGGATCATTCCGCAGCCTTTACAACATCTCCCACCCCCAACCCATTCTTATCCAATGACTACATGAGACCGGCTTCCAACTTACCGTACTTTGCTAAATTTGCTCTTTCCTGACAGTCTCACCTCATCAGTCAGTCTGGCGCCCTTTATCTGCGGAGTTCCCTAAGGATCCTCACTCGACTCCATTCTGTTCAATGACTACATGATCCCCCTTACTAGCCCATAGAATCAATATCATATGCTATGCTGATGGCACCCAGCTCAAACTAATAGTCTCCAACATTCACCAAATACCCAGACCAAGTTTTTCGTCTGCATGACTGTAGATGGCTGATAGATATAAAAAACAAACCCAACACAAACAAGACGGATGTAGTAATCTTCAGCAAAGACACCTCATTCTGGGACTTCACCTGGTGGCCTGCTGAGCTCATACCCCATACCCCCTCCCCACCACCCAGCAACCCACACAAAGAACTTCAGAATAGTAATCAACAACCAACTCACCATGACCGGTGAAGTGAATGCAGTCTCTGTCTCCTGCTTCAACACACACACGATGCTAAAAAAATATCTTCAAATGGCCCCCCACCAACACTCACAGAAGTGTCACCCAAGCCCTCATCACCATCATGTTGGACTATGGAAACGCTTGCTATGCTAACATCAACTGACTAATAGATTCGAGACCATACAAAAGTCTGTGGCCCGGCTCACCCTCAATCTAGCACTCACATCATTCCACTCCCCAAAGAGTTCCAATGGCTCCCAATCCACAAACAAGAACTCTTCAAACATCTCACACACACTTCCAAAGCCTTACATAATATTGGCCTCGAATACCACAGTAATCACATAAACTTCCACATACCTACCAGGCATCTCTGCTTACCTTTTTAACGGCTCTGTTCAGGTCTTTAAGAGGCATGTATGTCTCTTCCACCCTCCAATCCATAGTAACAGAGATTTGCAGATGTTTTTCAATAAACATTAATAGGCGGAAGGGTTGTGTTTTTTGCACACATCCACTGCATATGCAGAACCAGATTCGGTGGTCATACCTTCTCCTTCCTCTCCCCCTAAAGCCTGGAACAACCCACTCTGCACAGCTAAGCCTTTTCCTCAGTTCTTGAATTCCAAATCCCTAACCCTGGTTTAGCCCACACAACTCCTGCTTCGGTGCAAGGATACACTTCAAAAACACATAACATAACATGCCCTCGAGGTAAAAGGACAGGTCCTAGATCATGCCTTTTCAGGGACAGGCCTAGGCCTCTTTCCACGTGCTAGATTAGCGTGACAGCATTGCCAAAATAAAAGTCGGGATACTAGTTTCACTTGCTGCCAGGTACTCAGGGTAGTGATTCACGTTTGAAGTTACTGAGGACAACAGACCAAACTCCACGCAAGGTCCCTCATCACTTAATGCAAAAAGAGTTAGGTGCTGAAGACGCCTGACTTCAAAGAAGCCAGGCTATGCATCCTGCTGTGCACATTTCTTTTGACTCTTGCCTAGGCGCAGAGGAACCAATATTAGCCTTAGCGTAGCCGACAACACACATCTTTCCTAGTGTTTTGAATGTTTTCTGTGAACGCATCTCTTTCAGGGTTTGTTCAGTATCTCCTCGTTAAATTGTGAGTGCTAACTGACTTCCTGTAACAAACGCATGTATTTCTGTTCGCATGAACTGTTTTGTTAATCATCTCTGCATTTTACATGAAACGCTGATGTTATTAGCATTACCTAGGCACACAAAGAAAACATTTCCGAATGGCAGGAAAAGCCGCGTGGCCATTATAAACAGGACTGAAGTGTCTGCGTCCATCCCACTTCAAGTCGGATGTTTGTTCACATTCATGTTGTGTCTAGCTTTGGCACGAGGCTGACTGTACTGACCAGGAAGTGACTAGATTGCTACTTGGGTCATTTCTCCTTAATGTAACTCTTATTTACTAGCAGCTGCTTGGTCATGAACACTTGTCTTTGTTACCGCTTGGGCTCATTTGTGACTCACATCGAGGAAGTCATTTGTGGCTGACTGTTTCTAGCAGTTGATAAGGTCAAGCTGACAGACGTCTGCACGTGCTGCTTCACGAGCATCCTCGCGCTCGCGTATGCGCTTGCCAGACTCTGAGTCTACAGTAATGACCAAGAGCGTTGTGGACATTCATAAGCTGATTAGTAGTTAAGTCAAACAATTATAACGTAGTTGTTTCACGAAAGGTTTTGTAATATACAGCAGAGAAGAAATACACTAAAAGCCACCCATCCTTCATGAGTAGGGTCAATTCACTAAATAACAAGCATTTGCAATGTAATAGAGTCTCGCATTTCTCCGAGTTACAGCTATTAGCAGTTGTAAACTCCCAACTGGATTTTTCTTGCCAAATTGAATGAAAAAAAAACACCACGATCGCGCTGCTACAGTTCACTCGTAGTGAAACCTATCTGCAAAAATGCAATTATCTACCTAACCGACAAAAGTGCAATTAACTGTGTAAAAGGGTTGATGTTATGCAAAGCGCTTGACTTCTGCCAAGCGAGATCGTGCTGCGAACAAAAGATTAAAAGTAGTCCACAAACCGGATGGGAAACAGCGAGCCTCGCATGTTTTCAGTACTTGATCGCTGCGCTCGAGGAGGGCTTACAACCGGAAAAGGCATGACGTATGCGTGCCTTCCATTAATGAAAGCAAGCAGATTTTAACAGGCAAGCCCACGAACCAATGAAAGATACGGACGTGACATGGACAGGGCTCCGAGCACTTTTCTAATTTCTAAAGCGTCTCGCAAGCGCATGCGACGCAGGCTCGACCCTAAAAAGGGTTGAGGAAGCAACATCACAAGCTCTTTAAGATAAGAGACATGTTCAGTGTACTTTTTAAAACATGTTTAGTCATATGTAGATGCTGATTCACATTGCGGGTCATCGTGTATTTATTATTTTATTGAGTGAGAGCCATGCCACTGTGGTTGTCAGGGTGCTTTAACCCCTTTGCTGCTAGGCCTTTTCCCCCTCAGGTGCCAGGCCTTTTTTGGGTATTCGGGGCAGTTTGAGCTTAGGCCCTCATAACTTTTTGTCCACATAAGCTATCCACGCTAAATTTGCATCCTTTTTTCCCAACATCCTAGGGATTCTAGAGGTACCCAGAGTTTGTGGGTTCCCCTGGAGGAGACCAAGAAATTAGCCAAAATACAAAAAAGGGCTGCAGAAGAAAGCTTGTGTTTTTTTCCCCTAAAAATGGCATCAACAAATGGTTTGCAGTGCTAAAATCACCATCTTCCCAGCTTTCAGGAACAGGCAGACTTGAATCAGAAAACCCAATTTTTCAACACAATGTTGGCATTTTACTGGGACATACCCTATTTTACTTATTTTTGTGCTTTCAGCCTCCTTTCAGTTAGTGACAGAAATAGGTGTGGAACCTATACTGGATCCCGGACAGCTAAACATTTGAAAAGTAGACAAAATTCTGAATTCAGCTACGGGTCATTTGTGTAGATCCAAGGTTTTCCTACAGAAAGTAACAGCTAAAATAAAAAAATATTGAAAATGAGGCGAAAAAGAGCCATTTCTGTACACATTTTCTTCCATAACTTTTACCGGCTATGGCAGATTTGTGACAGCAATATACCGTTATATCTGCTGGACTCTTCTGGTTGTGGGGATATATATGGCTTGTAGGTGCATCAAGAACCCTACAAACCCAGAGCCAATAAAGGAGCTGTACCTGCAATGGGTTTTCATTGTATACCGGATGTACAGCAATTCATTTGGTGAAATATAAAGAGTGAAAAATAGGTATCAAGGAAACCTTTGCTTTTCCAAAATGGGCACAAGGTAAGGTATTGAGTATCAGTGGTTATTTGCACATCTCTGAATTCCGGGGTCCCCATACTAGCATGTGAATTACAGGGCATTTCTCAAATAGATGTCTTTTTTACACACTGTCTTGCATTTGTGAGTAGAGAAATACAAGGGGCAATAAAACTTGTTCTTTTATTCTGTGTTCCCCCAAGTCTCCCGATAACAAAGGTACCTCACATGTGTGGGTAGGCCTAATGCCTGCGACATGAAACACAAAATGGACTCATCACATTTTTACATCGAAATCTGACGTGTTTTTTGGAAAGTGCCTAGCTGTGGATTTTGGACTCTAGCTCAGCCGGCACCTATGGAAACCTACCAAAGCTGTGTATTTTTAAAAACTAGATACCTAGGGGTACCCAGGATGGGGTAACTTGTGGCACTCTCACCAGGTTCTGTTACCCAGAATTGTTTGCAAACTTCAAAATTTGGCAAAAATAACACTTTTTCCTCACATTTCGGTGATAGAAAGTTCTGGAATCTGAGAGAAGCCACACATTTCCTTATACCAAGCATTCCTCTAAGTCTCCCGATAAAAATGGTAACTCACTTGTGTGATAGAAAGTTCTAGAATCTGGGAGGAGCCACAAATTTCCTTCCACCCAGCATTTCCCCACGTCTCCTGACAACAATGGTATGACACTTGTGTGGTAGGCCTAGTGCCCGTGACAGGAAACACCCCAACATACAACATGGACACATCACATTTTTACATTGACAACTGACGTGTTTTTTGGGAAGTACCTAGCTGTGGATTTTGGTTTCTAACTCAGCCGGCAACCAGAAAAACCTACTAAACCTGTGCATTTTTTTAAACTAGACACCTAAGGAAACCCAGGATGGGGTAACTTGTGGCACTCTCACCAGGATCTGTTACCCAGAATCCTTTGCAAACCTCAAAATTTGGCAAAAAAACACTTTTTCCTCACATTTCCGTGATAGAAAGTTCTGGAATCTAAGAGGAGCCACAAATTTCCATACCCAAGTCTCCCGATAAAAATGCTACCTCACTTGTGTGGAGAGGCTGGTGCCCGCGACAGGAAATGCCCCAAAACGCAAGATGGACTCATCACATTTTCCCAAAGAAAACTGACCTGTTTTTTTACAAAGTGCCTAGGTGTGGATTTTGGCCTCTAGCTCAGGAAAACCTAGCAAACATGGACCTTTTTTAAAACTAGACACCTAGGGGAACCCTGGATGGGGTAACGTGTGGTGCTCTCACCAGGTTCTCTTATCCATAATCCTTTGCAAACCTCAAAATTTGGCAAAAAAAACACTTTTTCTTCACAGTTCGGTGCTGCAAAGTTCTGGAATCTGAGGGGAGCCACAAACTTCCTTCTAGCCAGCGTTTTCCCAGGTCTCCCGATACAAATAGTACCTCACTTATGTGGGTAGGCCTAGTGCCCGCGACAGGAAATGCCCCAAAGCACTATGTGGACATATCAAAATTATCAAATACAAAACTACCTGTTTTTGGAAGGGGGGACCTGCGTTTTTGGCCCTGGGAAACCTACCAAACCCAGACATTTCTGAAAATTATACACCTGAGGGAGTTCAGGGAGGTGTGACTTGCGTGGATCCCCCGGTGTTTTCTTACCCAGAATCCTCAGCTAACCTCAAATTTAGTAAAAAAATCAAATTTCCTACCACCCAATGTTCCCCTCAGTCTCCCAATAAAAATTATACCTCACTTGTGTAGGTGGGCTAAGTGTCTGTGACAGGGAAGAGCCAAAAACATGTTGAAAATGAGGGAAACTAAAGACGGGCAGTTTGAAAAAAAACGTTTTTAGGCTGACAAGTGGGGCAGAATTTTTATCAGTATAGATGCGACAATGCTGGGTGGTAGGAATTTTGTGGATTCCTGCACATTCCGAAAGGTTCCATCACAAAAATGGGGGAAAAATGTGCGATTTCCAGCAAAGTTGGAGGTTTGCAGGGCATTGTGGGTAAGAAAATGGTGCAGGGTGCATGTAAAGCACACCATCCTGGACTCACCCAGATGTTTAGTTTCAAATGTGTCTAGGTCTTGTAGATTTTTCTACATGGCAGTGTCTCAAAGTCCAAAAAGTGCAGCCCTCACCATTCCAAGTGGGACAATTTTGAGAGTTAGCCCAAATGGTCCAAATGTAAAACCAAAACCCCAAATAATCAAATGCCCTCTTGCTTGCTGTTGGGATAAGATATTTTAGTGTGGAGGTTGAACTGAAAGACTGTTACCCCCTTTAGTTGGGGTGGGGGGCATAACAATGCCCATACTGGTTGGTAACAACTAGACCACTATTTTTTTTCATTTTTATTCCCGGGCATCTGGAATGGAAACGGGGTAATTGCCCCATCTGCCGACCGGTGGGCAGAACACCTTTGTTCCCATTTATTTGGCGTGGGGGTATGGCCATACCCCCACTCTCTTTTTTTGAAAAAAAAATCTTCCCTGGTCTCTCTTGGGTGCAGATGGACCTTGCAAAAATAGGTTGATCTGGTCTGCCAACAGTAATGTGCCCCATGGGGAGAGACCCTTGGCCAAGGGGCTGCCCCCAAACGAAACACACACACACACACCAATCCCTGGTACCTAAGTGCCTAATTACAATAGACCAATCTGCCCCCAAGGGGGGTAGAAATGGTCAAAAACATTTTTTTCCCCTTCTGTGTAACTGACATAAAAAAAAATCCCTGGTGTCTAGTGGTTTCTTCCCCCCTTGGGGTCAGATTGGCCCAATAAAAATAGGCCAATCTGCCACCAAGGGGGGCAGAAATGGGCTAAAACCAATTTGCCCCCCCCCCCCAGGGGAGTGACCCTTGTCTAAGGGATTGCTCCCTACGTGTAAACAATAAAAAAAAATGATCCCAGGTGTCTAGGGGTTTATGCCCCCACCTGATTACAATAGGCCGATCTGCCCCCTGGGGGGAGGGGCGCAGAAAAGGCCTTAAAAAAATGCCCAATAGGGGAGCAGCTGCTGATGTCATTAGACATCACTGGGGAGGGGTGGGGGGATCGGGGGTGGAAGGGGAAGCGATTCCCCTTTCATCCCTCCCCATGGGAGGGGGGTGGGAGGCCCACGGGGGGCAGGTGCAGGACGAGCTGGTCTCGTCCTTGGCACACGGCAACCGTGGCCGAGGTTGAGACCAGCTCATCCCAGGCACCCGAGGGGTTAAATGCTTTACAAAAATTTCAATACAAAAGAGAGGCAGTGCACACACAGAGATTTTGATTCCATGATCAAATAGTAAGACCCATACTTACAAGCGGCTTGTACCACCGATGTGTCAATTTTTGTGACGCACCAGCTTGCAGGCTGCTCACCTATATCTACAAGGTCATGCAAAGCCACTTTGCTTTGCTCTTCATGGCCTTGTAGATATGGAGTAAGGCATAGCAGAGCAAGGCGCTGCATTGCATTACTTTGCATCAGGGAGGCGTTTTCATAGGTGTTGCGATGAGTGTTCCCATGCAACATCCATGGATTTTGATAAATTACCAGAATTACAAGGTTTTGCTAACCAGGGAATGTATCAAAACCTTACGCCGCCCCAGGGGTGGCGTAAGAGTGACGCAACAGGGAGAAATATCTTTTTTCTCCCTGTTTTGCTCTTTCTATGTGTGCTGCATCTTGCAGCACACATAGACCGAGAAAATCGCCTCCATTAATTGTTTTTGTCCAGGAAGCTGTCCTTTCCTCCACACAATCATCCCCATAATGCAGGCGCCCTTGCACTATGGTGCAAGGGTGTCTGCATAGGCGCATGGCAGCAATTTGTGTGCCAGAGCAGTTGGAGAGGGCAGAAATGTGCAGTATCTTGTAGATATGGTGCATTTCTGCCCTGCAGCACTGGCCTTGTAAATATGGCCCTAAGAGAGTAATAGGAGTGGCGGCCTCCAAAGGACATTCTGCTGTGGCCTAATTTTCATGAGATGGTAACTTACTTGGTCTTAAGCAGACTCCTAGTAAAGGGAGAAGTTTCAGAGATGTCCAATAAGAAAGAAGGGAGGTTTGGAGGATGATGTCGAGCTGAGCAGCAGATACTGTGAGCAGCAGACTTAGGAAGGAGCACTGTCTGCCAGGATAGTATTCACAGGACCTTGGTGTTGACTGTGAATTAGTATGCTCAGAGATGCGTTGTACGTCTATGCAAGAGGCTGCATTTTGGAGGGTTGTGAGAGTGAGAACATTTCAGAGAGGAGGTGCAACTGTAAAGTTAATCAATGGTAGCCTAGCCATGGCATTAGAAAGGAGTGACAACACCAGGTGGGTATTTCATGGATGCTCCTTATGGACCTTGGATCACAAGAGGGAATAAATCCCACATTACAAGTGGGAAATGGGCTGTTATTTTCCCAATCATTCTAAGGGATTCAACATTTTATGAAAATTGGAACAGACCATGAACACCCATTGATGTAATTCCAAAAGCATTGGGAGAGAAAGAAATTGAAATGTTGGGATTTTTCTCTGCTAAAGTGGTTTGTTTAGGGAGGGAAACACTCACAAAGGTTTATGTTGTCATAAAAGGAAAGGACATTATAGGGTGTCAAGACCTGGTAAGGATGGGGTATATTTAGTGCCAGGTTCTCATAACTCGGTTGCAATAGGTGCTGTGCCCACGGATAACGTCTGCAGCTTGATGGGTCCTGTAAGGGAACTACTGGATAAGTTTAAGGACCTTTTCTGTGAAGAAGTTGGTATGGTGCAGGGTTTCAAAATACTGCAAAGCTCAAGCACAACCTGTCATTCACAAGACATGTCCTGTTCCTTTGAGCGTCAGAAAAGAATTAAAACTCACCCTGCAAAATCTGTGCTCTCAGTGCATAATAGAATTTTGTGATTCGTCCTTTTGGGTTTCACCGATAGTAGTGGCATGGAAGAGGTCAGGAGAGATCAGACCTTGCACTGATTTAGGAGCTCTCAATTCCAACATTCTGGTGGATTGCCACGCCTGCCCAAAAAACAGGGACTGTTGGCCAAACTGGGTGTGCAAAGTGGTTCTCAATAACTGATTTGAGATCAGCCTATCACCAGGTGGTTCCATCAAAAGAGTCCCAAGAGTTAATGGAATTTGTCATGCAATTTTGGTGCTTACAGGTATCTGAGATTACCATTTGGACTAGCGTCGGCTGCTACTGTATAAAACAAATTAATGGATAATCAGTTTAGTAATCTCTGGGAAGTAGAAGCCTACCAAGACGATATTCTGTTTTTTGCTGACAGTCTAGAGAAGGCGGTGTGGTGCTGCAGATTAGAGTTACACACTGACCACAAGCCATTTGCCCATATTTTCACTGCTGGTGCAAGCAACAACCTGGCAGCCACTCACCAGGTTGGTTTCTAAGCTTCACACATATGCCTTTGTTATTAAACATGTGCCAGGGGAGAAAACATTTTGCTCAGACTGTTTATCATGAATGCCCCTTGAGGATGCAGAGGATAAATGTGGTTTGGATGACATTGAATGCGTTGCAGTGATAGATGCCGTCAATGGAGAAACAGTGCAGGTCTGAGTGAGTTTGAGTGGATGACAGCATGTCACAATGACAACATTTTAAATAAGGTCAAAGAATAAATTGTTCAAGGTTGGCTGGAAAATAGGTGTCTTGCAGGTGAGCTGAAGACAATTTGTCAGGTTGCAAATGATTTATCTGTACAGAACGACAAAGTTTTGAGAGGGGATTTACACATATCTCCTACTAAATTGCAGAATGACATCATTACCGAGGTGCACCAAGGGCATTTAGGGGCGACAAAAACCAGTATGAGCATTTGACAACATTTTTGGTGGCCTGGCATTGATGCCCAAATATAGTTTATGATAGACAGGTGTTCAGAATGCCTACTCTTTGGCAAACTCTTGGAAGTCAATAAGACACCTTTACATCCCGTGGCCTTTCCTGATGCAGCATGGGAGAATCTACGGGAAGATTTTTCTGGTCCATATTTGTTATTACCTGATACTATGAAGTATTTATTGTTAGTTATTGATTACTACTCAAAATTGATGTGTTTTTCCTTTATAGGGTCACCCAATACGTACTGATTTTGCTGTGAGTTTCTTGGGGCAAATAGTTTTCCTGGTATGTGTTCTGAAAAGTCATCGACAATGGCACACACTTTACCTTGAATTGGGTGCGTCAATTTTTAAAAAGTCATGATATCAAACACTTGCAAGTAGCACTGTACTCTCCTTCTTCTAACGGGTTAGACGAGAGGAGAAACAAATTAATCAAGGAGGAGGTATAAACCACTTTAGCTTTAGGTCTTCATGTCAAAAGCTTCCTAAACAATAGGTGTGGTGTTACAATACGACTACATTGCTCCACTGGAGTTACTCCATTTTCCATGTTGAGGGGAAGAAGTGATCATATGGCATTGCTTCCTACCTGTTTCAAATAACAAGTAGAGAAAGTGGGTAAGCCGGATGGCAGTGTAGTACAGGACACAAAAGACATTTCTTTTAAGGTGGTGTCAACTCAGGAAAGTACCTGAAAGGTTCACAGATTTTGGGATGTCTTCATTTCTTACTTTTATAATGTTTTAGTTATTATTTAACTATTTTTTCATTTTAAGGGGGGAAGGTGATGTAGTATACGTAGCATGCGTTATGTAATGAATGTTTTGATTTAAACGTGTAGTGTTCTTTGTGTCACTGTTATGACACCTGTTTAGGTGGCAGTCTACCTGACAGAGCAGCTGTCAGTTATGCAAAAGCCATCTTGGGAAGTTTCAGAAAGTTTACCTGCAGATGTATTCTGCCTGCTGCTTGCCATTGGCTTTGTGGTTTATAACTTATAATTTCTTGCTTTTCATTCACTGGCTGAGGGTCTCTAGGTTCAATTCCTCCCTCCCATGCCAAAACCTTATTTACAGTATCCTGCTGAGAGCAACCCTTTCTGTGAATAGGCCAGTAAATCTTGTTCTTAACTCCTCATGTTTGCTGTGCATTCAAAGACAAAGTTCAAATGTCAAGCTGTGTCTTCCAGAGAGTTTGTGACTTCAAAGTCAGAGCGTTTATAGGAAAGAGGAATGCAAAGTCCACTGGTGCCCCTCCTATGCTCCATTTCTGAAGCTGTAGCATGACACTTAATTAGCACATTATGTAACATGCAGATGACAGATTTGTTATAGGCACAGAGTGATTAGTGACTTGCTTCACTTCTTCACTCCGCGAGTACAAAACTGCCACTCAAGCTCCACCAAAATTAGGACTCATCACTAATGTCCATAACAGCCATTCAGGTCAGAAATGTAGTTCATTAACATCTTCCCCTGGTGCTAAAAGCATAAACTTGCTCATCGAATAATCTCTGCACCCAATAATAAGTCCGGACAAGGCATAACTTAATATTATCAAATAATACTCTACTGGCTAGTAAATGAAATGCAGGTTAACTTGTTGTTCAATAAAATCTTCTGGGTTTGTATGAAATTAAACCAGCCTAACGAGGAGCCGTCCCAATGATGAAGCCAGTCATCCATTGCGATGCATGAGGGTTCTTGCTCCTGGAGATTTCTGTTCACTCTAATAAACTATCTGGATAGGAACAGTGTACTCTTAGATTAATAACGTTTACATTGGGAGGCTGTACACTGGACCTGTAATCTCCCGGTCCCTCTTCTATTTATTCGTTATATGTACAGTAGCTATACTGTGGGACCTTTTAGCTATCTATACTGAAACGTAATTCTCATGTGCTGACCCAGTTGGACTCCATAATCATGGAAGACTTCCAGGGCTTAAGTTATGATGATGAAATGGTATCAGCTATATTACAAGCACCTTCTATTCTTGGTAACGAAGGATCAAGTCCATCAGGAAGCCTTAAGGAAGAATGGAACAAACTTTCCACTCTAAAACGCGAATTAATCAAGACAGTCATGCATGGCACCATCATGACCGAATACTTACGAGCAAATATAGCACCTAACGGTTTACTAGTGGCCAATATACCTAGAATTTTCCTACAAGATCTGGCATTTAGAAAAGACTGGGCACAAATTGCATGGAAGTGCACCAGAGATTGGCTGATACTTATCATCAACACTTCCAAACGCTTAGCCGATTCCATCAACATTCAAATAGCCGCCATGGAAAGTACTATAAAAACGACTATTACTTTGACAGCCTTTAAATGTCGTCTTACAGAAATCAATGCTGAACTAAACGAAACAAAAGAGTTTCTTACTCAGCAGAAGATAACAAAACTCCAGAAAGACATAGTAAAGTTCAGCAGGGAAAAGGCTTATCCTTATATTAAGGAGGATTATGACGTTGATAATCAGTCACGCTCTTCCGATGAATCAACCACCTCATATAGAAAACCACGCCAGTATAGCAGCGGTTCATCGTCAGATGGGTGGAGTACCGATGAGAGCAGACCACAACCATTCTATAATTACCCTCCTTACCCTATCAATCAACCTATACCCTGGCAACCACCTTATCCATTCTTCCAACCCCGTCCCATGATGCAGTTCGAGCCTTTTTTAGGCCGCGGCCGGGGCAGAGGCAGAGGCAGAAGAAGAGGAAGAGGCAGATCTGTTCAATGGTCCAAGGAAGAACCACAGATGGTGACAAGGAGCCACACAAGGAATCCCACACCCAGAACTTAGTGGTTAACTTGTCACAAAAAATCCTCTCAGTTGATGAGACTAACGTCTTGAATAGGGGACTTGGTTTCGTACCCACTCCAAACGAGGATTTTTTCCGACTTCACATTGAACTAGCTCAATTTTTTCGAAAGATTCGCCTCCATATGTTCTTTAAAGATAAACCAATTGAACCAAGGGGCGATTCGGGCCTTAAAAAACCTTCCACTTTTCTACCCCCCACAACGATGATGCCAACTGAAGTACTCACATTTGAAAAGGCAGTACTAGCAGATGTCTCTCGTTTATGTCCAAAAAACTCATATGTCAATATTCCTCAACGAGAAAAACAGGCATTACAACAGCTAGCTACTAATTCTGACATAGGCCCTCATTCTGACCTTGGCGGGCGGCGGAGGCCGCCCGCCAAAGTCCCGCCGTCAGGTTACCGTTCCGCGGTCGAAAGACCGCGGCGGTAATTCTGACTTTCCCGCTGGGCTGGCGGGCGGTCGCCTTCCGACCGCCAGCCAGCCCAGCGGGAAAGAGGCTTCCACGATGAAGCCGGCTCGGAATCGAGCCGGCGGAGTGGAAGCTGTGCGACGGGTGCAGTTGCACCCGTCGCGTATTTCACTGTCTGCGCAGCAGACAGTGAAATACATGTAGGGGCCCTCTTACGGGGGCCCCTGCAATGCCCATGCCAGTGGCATGGGCACTGCAGGGGCCCCCAGGGGCCCCGCGACCCCCCCTACCGCCATCCGGATCTCGGCGGTCCGACCGCCGGGATCTGGATGGCGGTAGGGGGGGTCGGAATCCCCGCGGCGGTGCAGCAAGCTGCGCCGCCGCGGAGGATTCAATGGGGCGGCGGTACACTGGCGGGACCCCGCCAGTGGTGCCGGTCCGACCGCGGCTTTACCGCCGCGGTCGGAATTCCCATTGGAGCACCGCCGGCCTGTCGGCGGTGCTCCCGCGGTCCTCCGCCCTGGCGGTCTAAGACCGCCAGGGTCAGAATGACCACCATAGTGATTAAACAAGCAGATAAAGGTGGAGCAATTGTAATAATGGATTCAGTGGATTATAGACGTGAGTGTTTACGCCTCTTGAGCGACAACACATATTACACAAAGATTACTCAAGATCCCACCGAGAGACTCCAAAAACAGATTAGATATCTTTTGGAAGAAGCTAAGAGCAATTCATGGATCACTTCAAAAGAAGCAGAATTCCTTGATACAGAACACCCGAGAACACCTTACTTTTACTGCTTACCAAAAATCCACAAGGGAATTCAACCACCTCCAGGACGACCCATTGTATCGGGTATTGGATCAGTCCTAGAACCACTGTCTATTTTCTGCGATCATTTTCTACAGCCACTTGTGAGATCTTCTTCCACCTATCTACAAGACACAAAGGATGTCCTAAACTTAATTGACTCCATAAACTTGACTGGAGAAGTAAAGGGGATCATTACCCTAGATGTGGAAGCACTTTACACTAACATTCCCCAAGAAAACACTCTGAGGGTGGTTGAGACAGCACTTTTGGATGACTCTACTGATTTTTCAACACCGATACCTTTTATAATGCAACTTGCCACCTTAGCTTTGACGGAGAACTTTTTTGAGTTCGAACAACAGTTTTTTCACCAGATTAGAGGGACTTCGATGGGAAGCACTTTTGCCCCCAGTCTAGCATGTTTATATATGTACGATTTCGAAAGAAAATACATTTTAACATCAACAAATCCCTTTGATAATCACATAAATCTTTGGAAACGCTACATAGATGATATTTTAATCATCTGGCAAGGCCCGTTAACATTAACTGAGGAATTTATAACTTGGATTAATTCCCTTGATCCATTTCTAAAGTTTACTGCTTCAGTATCCACTACCCAACTACCTTTTTTGGATCTGATGATTACTATTGATAATGGTTTTTTGAGTACTAGGACCTACCACAAACCAACAGATCGAAATAGTCTTCTTTTATATGACAGCCACCACCCTAAAGCTCTAAGAGAAAATTTACCAGTGGGTCAATTCTTACGACTAAGGCGTAATTGCAGTTTCACTCATGAATATGATAGACAGGCTGACATTCTCCAAACTAAACTTTATGCTCGACACTATCCAGCTAAGACTGTAGACGCCGCCCGCAAGAGAGCGAGAAATAATCACAGGGAAAGTCTACTTGAAACAAATATAAGGACTCCACAGACACGTATAACCTGTGTCACCACATTTACACCTCTGTCGAATACCATTAAGAAAGTGCTCAACAAACGGTGGTCTATCTTAGAGAGTGGAGGTTCTGTTATACCAAAACCCATCTTCGCCTTTAAGCGCACTTCGAATATTAAAGATATAGTGATCCACACACGTCCAAAAAAACATGATGTCCCGTCACAAAAAATACTATGGGACCTTCCACCTGTTGAGGGTCACTTCCCTTGTGGCAATTGTAATGTGTGCTCGCTAACAAGTAAAACGACATCTCTTGACCTCGACCCTATTGGCAAATGGTCTCTAAAAAGACACACCAACTGTAACTCCAAGAACTGTATCTATATGGTCACATGCCCTTGTGGCTTACGTTATGTATGAATGACAACTCGACCAGTGAAAATAAGGATAAATGAGCACAGAAGTAACATTAGATGCCAGAGAGTAACTACAAAACTATGTGCCCATTTTTTGGACGTTGCCCATACGCCAGATGATCTTCGATGGGTGGTCCTTGAAGCCCCTAAAAATCTCCCTAAAGGTTCAAACTCACTTTTTAGAATAGAACAGCGATGGATTTTTAAATTAGGGACAGCGTCATGGGGATTAAATGACGATATACCTTGGACGGCCCTCTCATAACTCTTTCTCCCCCCATTTGTTTAAAGAATAATACATCGAGTATTCTTTATATACCCTCGGTTTTTTCTGATCTAGTATCAATAACAATGATTAGCTGACAGTAATTCAATCAGTTATTTATATTTTTTCTATATTTTTTTTTTCTCTATTTTCAATTTTTGCTAGTATTAGGTAAATACCTGTATGTCTTCGGTTGGGTTTTTACATTTACCATGCCTTGCAACATCCCTATATACACGTATAATTGCGTGTTATATATTGTGTTCTATGAACGCCCACATTTTTTTTCTCCTAATAGGTTAATTTCGATCACCCACATCGTACATTTCCAACTCCAGGAACAATAAAACGACTCCGTATCTGGAGTCCCTTTTTCAGGCCTTTATTCTTCTTAAAACTACGGGCTGTAGTCCGTTATCTTTTTCCACTAGATGCGAACCGGCAACTATTTCCGGGTTCGCATACCGGGTTTCCTCCTTAAAACTACGGGCTGAAGTCCGTTTTCTCTTTTTATTAGATGCGAACCGGCAACTATTTCCGGGTTCGCATATCGGGTTTCCTCGTCAAAAACCTCGGCAGAACGTTGGACCTCTGTTCAATTAGGACACGGGTCTCGAGGGTAGGTTAATCAGCCTACTTCCAAGGAATGAGAAGTAAGTCTTTTCCTGTGCCCTTTTTGTTCGGCTATTCCCACCTTCTTTCCGCTTTTCCTGTCGCCGATTTTTTTCACTTGCAACAATACGTGTTGACTCTGTTAACTAGCGACATACTATGAGCATTCACTTATGAATGTTTTATTTTCCCTGACTCGTATGAGTGTCATAACTTCTATCCACTCTCTCTGAACGTTGATTTTATGTAAGACTAGATTATCTTCAGCCCTACCTTGACTCTAACCTTGATACTACTGATTGATACTAGATCGATGGCAAGAGGTTTAAAAGCAATTACCTACGATAAATCTCTTTAACCACATAATGATGACTGAATTCTTGAGATGATTACCGTCTTCTCCACCAACACTCACTCATGACATTCTTCTATGAATTATGGTTTTTTTGCTGACATTAATGCCATATTAATATTGAGAACGGTTTCCATGCTTAGCAAGTGACTTGATTTGGCGTTCTGTGAACCTAGGATGTATGTGAACTCCTTGTTATTCTAACCTTTCTTGATTATGCATCAACAGAATATTAGTTCCTTTTCCTGACCTTGATCCTTTTAACACTATCCTGAAATTGGGGATGGTAAGCTGCCTTTTTATATTTTTATATTATTTCACCAGTGTGACACCGTAATTTATACTAATTTCACACATGCACTAACCTTGCAGTTTGAATGACACAATCTGACCATGGGTTATGTTTTATTTACTTAGGGTGATCTTTTCGTACGAGTAGAACTAAGTAAGTGACTACTTATTCCTAGATATTGTTGAATATTAACTCTGGCATTTTGGAGTAGATTTCCTTTTGGTCCTGAAGAAGCGTCATAGGATCCGGCTGGACCACTTGGACGCGAAACATGTAGACCTGCTATAGAGTGATACTGTATAGTGTCTATCCTCGTTTTTTTGAGAGTGGGTGACCATTATACATCACCCTGGACTCTCTGCCTTGTTTTTAATCTTGGTCTTCATCGCATAAAACTGATTAAATTATGAGTGATATTTGTTGATGATGAACCAATTTTAATTTGTTCTATTTCACTCCATTTACATTTGGGTTCTTCAAAGTGGGCACCCAGCCTAAACAAATGTTTTTGGATGTGCGACTATTTGAGCACCCTGGTTAAGAGCTCCCCCATGGGGGGAGCCCGTTAGGCATTGCAGTACCAGCCTAACGAGGAGCCGTCCCAATGATGAAGCCAGTCATCCATTGCGATGCATGAGGGTTCTTGCTCCTGGAGATTTCTGTTCACTCTAATAAACTATCTGGATAGGAACAGTGTACTCTTAGATTAATAAAATTTGTATGAAATTAGACAGATATGTAACGATTTGGCAACAGAAGGAAGGTCAATTTTTTGCAATATTTTTTAATTTCATGATGAAATTTTCTTAGTATCCTTACAGAAGACACCAAAGATTAAATAAGTGCAATTTGGGAAAACCTGAGCCACATATCTGTTCAGACTATATGAGCAACTGAACAAAACAAACCAGGGCTGGCACAGAGGACTGCAAAGGATTAGCTCCTCCAGGGGACCCGGCAGTATCTCCTCTGCGCACACATGAAGCTTCAGGGGTTGCAGTTGGAATTTCAACTGTTATATCTAGCATAACAAGGCTATCAAGCATGTTGTTTACGCTACCTGTGCGCCCAGGATAGTTCAAACCAGACATTACAATCATGGCCCGCCACCACAGGATACCAAGAACACCACAATCCATCTTTCACACACAAAAAACAGACAGAACACTGCTTCACATAGTGAGCCCAGCCATTTGCAGTTGCAGAACCATCAGAAATGTATTACACAAAAACTCACCCAAGAGTTTAGTGGAACAGCAACACAGATAATCCATGTTCCCAGCAGAGCAGTACCTCCAGGTGAGCAGAGAGCATTGCCCTGCCAAACAAATGCCCCAGAACGAAAAGATAAAATGGTAATAAACAAAGTTTATTACCATTTTATTTGTCATCACCCTGTCCTGAACCGAGTATCAGGACAGGTGGGGGAAATTGTTGCTGAGTGGCAGCTGGGAGCTGTGCACTTGTTTGAGGTGGGCATGTCCATTTTGCCGTCCGTCTTGCGATGGCCAGTCTGACATGCGCACTTGAAATATCTCTAATCCAGTTTTCTTAAGGCAGCTGAGTTAGAGAAGGCACAGACCCCCAGCGCTCTGGCAAGCACTGAGAGAGGCTGCTCCCACCAATTCTGATGCTGGTTTCATGCTGGTTGCTAGCATGAAACCAGCATCAGGATTGACTTGTGCAGTTTCCTGGGTCACGTGACCATCGTGCCTCGGAGCTGGGAGAGCCGGCGAGAGGAGAGAAGATTGTCATCAGGTGCCTTTTTTTTAACAATGTATTCTTATTGTACCCCCCTTACCAATCCCCATTGAAATAAGAGCCAGCCTCCACTGGTTCCCACCCTACCTCATCCGTAACAGCCCTTAAAATGGTGTTGCTTGTTCCAGCTGGCAGGCGATGCACTATCTCTATTGGTTAGTACTGCAGGTTTAGTGCAGGCTGCACTTGGAGGGGAGCCCAGTGAGTTTTCTTTGTAGAAGTATGAGGGAATAAAATGTGGAGTCACAGTGAGATCAGCAGTGCAGTTTTACAGCTCTTACTTAGTCATATGACCCAGCCTTATCAGCTGGTGAGCCTTGGACACTACTATAGGGTGTCCAGGATGCTTAGAACTGGTTTTCTGCCATGGAGCCAGGGGACTTTGTTTTTGTAGCTGGTTTAAAGTAAAGCCAAGTCAGAAAAAACAGAGGGTCCCCAACGTAATATAGTAGCTCCTCCTGGAAAGAATCACATATGAAAATAAGTATGTAGCTCTCTTTGTTTTAAATACATTTGTTTTCGATACTGCTAATTTATTTCTTTTGACAGTCGCATCATATTTGTTTCGCGAGTCAAAACTTTTGTTTGCCTGATATGCACGAAATATGTATCTTCATTATTTTAATAATACATATGATAATGATCAGAATTTGCCTTATTCTTTATTATTTTCACATTTGGTGACAAAAATAGCAAATATATTTTAATTTCACATTCTATTCTCTTTTTTGCAATTTCTAGTGATAGTTTGAACATACACAAAGGTCCCTTCCCCTAAAACTCAGCAATAGAGAAAACCAATCTCTCATACCTACATATGTCCACACTCAAACTCAATATTCTAAAACCCATTTAAAATATTTTTAAAAAAACCATAGACAAATAACTGGACCCTTCTAAGGGTTCCTCCTGGAATCACCCTCAAATCTCATATACATATTGTACAAATTCTTATGTTACAAACCATGGTACATAGATTTCACCATTCTTAATCAAAGTGTGGATTACAGCATATTACGGTTGCAATGGAAAGCAAATGAATTAAACAGATTTGGAAACACAAAGTCAACATAGGCGTGAAGATAAATTATGCCAATAGTTAAACACACTTCCAATAGGGAACAATTGATTGGATGAATTGTGGAACATAGGTGGTCATTACAACCCTGGCGGACGGTGTTAAAGCTGCGGAAATACCGCAAACAGGGCGTCAGACAAAAAAAGGGAATTATGACCCTGGCGGTAACCGCCAACAAAGACAGCCACTTTAACACACCGCCCGCCACGGCGGTACAGACAAGCAGCGCGGCGGTCACCGCCAACAGACAGACGGGAGACAATGTACCGCCCACAGTATTACAACCCGCCAATCCGCCACCTTTTCCGGGGCGGATTCACCGTGGATAAAAACACGGCAGAAACAGCTTTTGCTATGGGAAAACGCTCACCTCAACATACTCCACGAGGAAGGATGACACCATGGAGGCCGAATTACAAATCCTACCTGCCCTTGTCTTTCTGCTCCTCTACGACCAACAGCTACGTAGGCGCCGAAGACACCGGTGAGTACTGCATCTACGACACGGGGGAGGCAAACGTTAGGGGGACACCCACCAAACACCCCCACCCTCGCATATTACAACATACACACCAATGCATTCACAAAAATCACAGTAACAACCCACAATCCCCCCCGGAAGAATGAAAAGACAATGCGAAATTCGGTCAAACATTGTAATGTGCCAATATACATGTCATACAAAAATATACATATATATAAATCTCAAAATCACTCTTATTTACACATACAATCTGAGAAGTAGTGCAGATATGTACACAACAATGTCCGTGCACCAACAGTCCAAAAATGCATGGGCGAGGCCCACAAACTATACCTGACCAAAATCGGAGAGAACACTGCCGGGGCATCAGATAGAAATACTACAGGCACCTCAGGGGGAAGGGAAGGGGGGGGCACCTCAGCCAGATGAATGCGAAGCCAGATCCACGACGGGGCTCCATGCCCATTGATGTATCCTGGGGAGTGCAAAGCCACAGTCTCTCAAGTCTCTACAGTGGGTGGTTTGCCCACTGTGCCATCCTGGGGAGTGCAAAGCCACAGTCTCTCAAGTCTCTACAGTGCGTGGTTTGCCCACTGTGCCATCCTGGGGAGGTCAAGGCCACAGTCTCTCAAGTCTATACAGTGGGTGGGTTGCCCACTGTGCCATCCTGGGGAGTGCAAAGCCACAGTCTCTCAAGTCTCTACAGTGGGTGGTTTGCCCACTGTGCCATCCTGGGGAGTGCAAGGCCACAGTCTCTCAAGAAGATGCAGTTCTCTACTGATACTGGGGGGGACTGGTGCCCAGACTGGATGAGTCTCCCCGTGAAAGTTCATGTCCTGTCACTGTCCCAGCTGCACATGCGAGAAGGATGCCTGACGTGGCGGCCTTTTCATTCCTACACGGTGCATGCCCTGTTCAGCGGTGCTTTGCCATGGCGGTCTTTGCCCTGTTCAGCGGTGCTTTGCCATGGCGGTCTATGGACTGTTCAGCGGTGCTTTGCCATGGCGGTCTATGGACTGTTCAGCGGTGCTTTGCCATGGCGGTCTATGGACTGTTCAGCGGTGCTTTGCCATGGCGGTTCTGGACTGTTCAGCGGTGCTTTGCCATGGCGGTTCTGGACTGTTCAGCGATGCTTTGCCATGGCGGTTCTGGACTGTTCAGCGGTGCTTTGCCATGGCGGTTCTGGACTGTTCAGCGGTGCTTTGCCATGGCGGTCTATGGACTGTTCAGCAGTGCTTTGCCATGGCGGTCTATGGACTGTTCAGCAGTGCTTTGCCATGGCAGTCTATGGACTGTTCAGCAGTGCTTTGCCATGGCGGTTCTGATACGGACATTGGTGTGTGGCATGACGATCTCTACACTGGGCATTGGTGTGTGGCATGACGTTCTCTACAATGAGCATTGGTGGGTGGCATGACGTTCCATCATTGCCCAGCGGGGCTGTGGCATCCGGGCCCCTCCTAGGCTGTGACTCTGGCGGTGGTTTCTGGACCAGTGATGATACTTGGGCCCTCCTGTGCTGTGACTCCGGCGGTGGTCTCCTGACCAGTGACGATACTTGGGCCCTCCTGGGCTGTGACTCCGGCGGTGGTCTCCTGACCAGTGACGATACTTGGGCCCTCCTGGGCTGTGACTCTGGCGGTGGTCTCTGGACCAGTGACGATACTTGGGCCCTCCTGGGCTGTAACTCTGGTAGTGGTCTCCGGACCAGTGACGATACTTGTGCCCTCCTGGGCTGTGAATCCGGCGGTGGCGGTGGTCTCCTGACCAGTGACGATACTTGTGCCCTCCTGGGCTGTGACTCTGGCGGTGGTCTCTGGACCAGTGACGATACTTGGGCCCTCCTGGGCTGTGACTCTGGCGGTGGTCTCTGGACCAGTGACGATACTTGGGCCCTCCTGGGCTGTGACTCCGGCGGTGGCGGTGGTCTCCTGACCAGTGACGATACTTGTGCCCTTCTGGGCTGTGACTCTGGCGGTGGTCTCTGGACCGGTGACGATACTTGTGCCCTCCTGGGCTGTGACTCTGGCGGTGGTCTCCGGACTAGTGATGATACTTGTGCCCTCCTGGGCTGTGACTCTGGCGGTGGTCTCCTGACCAGTGACGATACTTGGGCCCTCCTTGGCTGTGACACTGGCGGTGGTCTCCTGACCAGTGACGATACTTGGGCCCTCCTGGGCTGTGACTCCGGCGGTGGTCTCCTGACCAGTGACGATACTTGGGCCCTCCTGGGCTGTGACTCTGGCGGTGGTCTCTGGACCAGTGACGATAGATGGGCCCTCCTGGGCTGTAACTCTGGCGGTGGTCTCCGGACCAGTGACGATACTTGTGCCCTCCTGGGCTGTGACTCCGGCGGTGGTCTCCTGACCAGTGACGATACTTGTGCCCTCCTGGGCTGTGACTCTGGCGGTGGTCTCTGGACCAGTGACGATACTTGTGCCCTCCTGGGCTGTGACTCTGGCGGTGGTTTCTGGACCAGTGATGATACTTGGGCCCTCCTGGGCTGTGACTTTGGCAGTGGTCTCTGGACCAGTGACGATACTTGAGCCCTCCTGGGCTGTGACTCCGGCGGTGGCGGTGGTCTCCTGACCAGTGACAATACTTGTGCCCTCCTGGGCTGTGACTCTGGCGGTGGTCTCTGGACCAGTGACGATACTTGTGCCCTCCTGGGCTGTGACTCCGGCGGTGGTCTCCTGACCAGTGACGATACTTGTGCCCTCCTGGGCTGTGACTCTGGCAGTGGTCTCTGGACCAGTGACGATACTTGGGCCCTCCTGGGCTGTGACTCTGGCGGTGGTCTCCTGACCAGTGACGATACTTGTGCCCTCCTGGGCTGTGACTCTGGTGGTGGTCTCTGGACCAGTGACGATACTTGGGCCCTCCTGGGCTGTGACTCTGGCGGTGGTCTCCGGACCAGTGACGATACTTGTGCCCTCCTGGGCTGTGACTCCGGCGGTGGCGGTGGTCTCCTGATCAGTGGCGATACTGGTGCCCTCCTGGGCTGTGACTCCGGCGGTGGTCTCCTGACCAGTGACGATACTTGTGCCCTCCTGGGCTGTGACTCTGGCGGTGGTCTCTGGACCAGTGACGATACTTGGGCCCTCCTGGGCTGTGACTCTGGCGGTGGTCTCTGGACCAGTGACGATACTTGGGCCCTCCTGGGCTGTGACTCCGGCGGTGGCGGTGGTCTCCTGACCAGTGACGATACTTGTGCCCTCCTGGGCTGTGATTCTGGCGGTGGTCTCTGGACCAGTGACGATACTTGTGCCCTCCTGGGCTGTGACTCCGGCGGTGGTCTCCTGACCAGTGACGATACTTGTGCCCTCCTGGGCTGTGACTCTGGCGGTGGTCTCCGGACTAGTGACGATACTTGTGCCCTCCTGGGCTGTGACTCTGGCGGTGGTCTCTGGACCAGTGATGATACTTGGGCCCTCCTGGGCTGTGACTCTGGCGGTGGTCTCCTGACCAGTGACGATACTTGTGCCCTCCTGGGCTGTGACTCTGGTGGTGGTCTCTGGACCAGTGACGATACTTGGGCCCTCCTGGGCTGTGACTCTGGCGGTGGTCTCCAGACCAGTGACGATACTTGTGCCCTCATGGGCTGTGACTCCGGCGGTGGCGGTGGTCTCCTGACCAGTGACGATACTTGTGCCCTCCTGGGCTGTGACTCTGGCGGTGGTCTCTGGACCAGTGACGATACTTGTGCCCTCCTGGGCTGTGACTCTGGCGGTGGTCTCTGGACCAGCGACGATGCTTGGGCCCTCGTGGGCTGTGACTCTGGCGGTGGTCTCTGGACCAGTGACGATACCTGTGCCCTCCTGGGCTGTGACTCCGGCGGTGGCGGTGGTCTCCTGACCAGTGACGATACTTGTGCCCTCCTGGGCTGTGACTCTGGTGGTGTTCTCTGGACCAGTGACGATACTTGTGCCCTCCTGGGCTGTGA
This sequence comes from Pleurodeles waltl, assembly GCF_031143425.1. Lineage (NCBI taxonomy): Eukaryota > Metazoa > Chordata > Amphibia > Caudata > Salamandridae > Pleurodeles > Pleurodeles waltl. The sequence continues at coordinate 830,486,385 of NC_090438.1, forward strand.
CTCTGGCGGTGGTCTCTGGACCAGTGACGACGGTGCTGGCGGTTGTATCTGGACCACTGGAAATGATGGCGCACTTCTCCGCCGTGACACACAACAGGCTGGGCAGACTTTCTCTGGACCTTCCCCACCTTTGTTGGAGTTACAGCTGACTCACCAATCCCCTTCGAACCAATGTCACTTGTTGTCCCACCAGGAGTCTTAACACGGTCCCATCGTCCACTCTCCAATTTTAGAGCCTTTACAGGGGGTGGGCTGCCAGTGCCTTGGCTCCGGGTCCTACTGCCTGCCCTGGTGGCCGGTGCACTGCACAAATCTTGAACAGGCACCACTGGTATTGGAGGCTTTTTGGCTGAGGCTCTACGACGGGACTGATGAATTGGAGGGGGGTGGGGGCAAAAAGGTCAACTTGACATAGGGACAGTTTCTGACGGACACTGGGAAGGGTAGCTGGAGGGGGTCTGGGAGTGGAGGAAGAGGAGGTGGTTGTAGGAGGTGTCACTTTAGGTGTTTTGGGTGCAGGTGCAGGTACTGGAGGCTGTCATGAGGTGGATGGATGTTGGGTGAGTGATTGCCGGCATTTGTGTACTTTGGGAGGGGGCATCACAGACACACTGGGAGAGGACACAGGGGACGTGTAAATGGGAGTGGAGGTGGTGAGTACAGGTGAGCGGCTTGTGGTGCTAGGGTGTCCTGGTGCGAGTCCTAGTGCCTGCAGATGTGGTGCATGCAGGTGTGTGTGTAGACGAGACTGGGAGGGAGGAGGGAGAAGAGGAGGAGGGGGACACAGTGGAGACAGTGGATGTTGCTGTGTCTGTATGTGGGTGAGGCTTGCGTGAGTGACTGTGGTGTGTGTGGTCCCTGTGTTAGCTTGAGCTACTTCTGTGTGTTGACTTTGTGCATGCTGGTCTGTAGGTGTGCTTGGGATGGGCTGGGGTACAGGGGATTGGGTCTGGGTGGAGGAAGTTGGAGGGGGAAGGCTGGACACAGGGACAATGCCTGCCATCAGTGCTGAGGCCAGAGATTGCAGGGTTCGTTGAAGGACAGCCTGACCAGAATGAATGCCCTCCAGGAATGCATTACAGTGTTGCATCTCTCGTTCTACACCCTGGATGGCATTCACAATGGTAGACTGCCCAACAGTGAGTGACCTGAGGAGGTCAATGGCCTCCTCACTGAGGGCAGCAGGGGTGACTGGGGCAGGGCCTGAGGTGCCTGGGCGAAGTTGATGCCCACCCTTCTGGGTGAGCAGGCACAGGGCGAACGCTGAGGGGCTGCTGGGAGGGCGGTGCTGGTAGGGGAGGTGGCGGCTGTACCTGTAGAAGTGGGGCACACAGATGGTGCCGCCACCACAGGGGAGCTCCCATCGGCGAACAAGTCCGTGTCGCTGGTTGGTGATCCGGTGGCCGACGTGAAGCTCCCCTCGCCCTCCGTGCCACTGGTGCATTCAGAGTCTGTGGTGTGGCCCTCCATGGCCATGTGGGATGCAGCTCCCTCGTGCTCCGGTGCCACTGTACCTCCGCCTGATGATGCTGATGTACAAAAGGACAGGGAGAGCAGGAAAAGGGGGGGAGACAGAAGAAAGAGAGTTTTAGTGCATGGCATTCCGCTACCGTTGGCGGACAAGAAAGGCGCAGCAGCCCCCTGCATTACGCCATGCTCCTGCCCTCTGCACATGCAATTTCTGGGATATGGCCTACATGGCAATGGTGGACATCTGCGCACATGGATGCCACAGGGGCAACTATACCTCAACTTGCCACTCTGGTGAGGTGGGGTAGAGTGCCACATGGCCTACATTACGGAGGGGCCTTGCCTACCGAATTCGCCCTGGCCTAGGGACACCCACAGCCCACCTCCCCCACCCAGACCCCCCCACTGCACGCAAAGTCCGCAGAATGAGGTTGCACTCACCCCCTTGTGTCTGCTGTGATGTCCTCAAGCGCCCATCCAATTCAGGGTAGGCCACCGCAGGATCCGGAACATCAGGGGGGTCATGGTGTGACGGGCACCCCTCCCACGTTGGGAGGCCATCCCCAGCTGAGCCTCCGCCGTCTTCTTGCTGCAGCGGCGAATGTCCTCCTATCTCTTCCGGCAGTGGGTGCCCCGTCTCTGGTGGGCCCCCAGGGTCCGGACCTCCTTGGCGATGGCACGCCAAATGTCCCTCTTCTGGTGGTAGCTGACCTACATGACATGCACAAGGGAAGAGGTACAGTCATTACCAACTGCACCGTCAATGTGAGTGGCCCCCTCCCTACTCTGGCCATGTGGCCCATTCATTCCCATGCATAACTGTTCTATGTACTCTGCCCCCTTCCCTCTTCCACCCAGCCCTCTCCACCCAGGCCTAGCCCATACAACGTGCTCCCTCTGTACTAACCTGTTGGTCTGGAGGATCGTAGAGTAGCGTGTACTGGGGAGGACCCCATCCACAAGTTTCTCCAACTCCTGTGCAGTGAAGGCAGGGGCCCTTTCCCCAGACGCAGCAGCCATCGTCGCTTCCAGACCGAGGTCACAGCAGCACTAGCAGTGTAGGTCCTCTCCTGTCGAAGGTCAGGTATCTAGTGATTGAACAGATAGAAAATGGCGGTGACGTCCGCGGCGGTGACGTCCGCGGCGGTGCGCATCATCACCGCCAGCGCACCTGTTCATTGGCTCCTGGGACCCATAGGGTCCAATGTTAACCAATGCAGCATTGCGCCGCGGTCTACGACCGCCTACCACGACGGTGTGCAACGCCAGCGCAGTTACCCCACAATCCCATTGTCCCAGTTTAGAGGTCAGGCAGCCGCCATTTCAGGGGCCCACATGGCTTCATTTACTACTGCGTTACACATAGCTAGGCCTACACTCAACACACATACAGGAAGGGTTTTGTGTCTGGTGTAGTCTTGTGTGTAACAGTGGGTACATACCTGGAGGAATAATGACTGGTTCTTCGCTGTTGTCCTTCGTAGGCACCGTCAGCTGTGACATGTGAGATGATGGCGGAATCTTCTGGTGTACCGACCGCTGGTGGACCTGTTGACAATGGAAGAAAGACATGTCATCGTCACCTACAGGTTTGACCATGCCACTATCCAGGTACCCAGTTGGAGCCAGACCTGATGTCACCGATCCGCCATCCGACTGGAATCCCCCCTGACGTGCAGGTGCTGTCAGTGCTCCATTTCCTTGCAAGTGGGTCATTCCAGACAACAGTGGCCATGGCATCAGGGATGTCCCAGCCTATGTTTTCCAACGTCTTGTCAAGAGTGTTGTCTGCCCTGCTGAAACACGTAAGGAGATACATCATATTCCCTCAGGTGGAGGATTTACCTACAGTGAAAGGTGACTTCTATGCCCTTGGACATATCCCCAACGTCATAGGTGCCACTGATGGGACCCATGTAGCTCTGGTCCCCCCGCAGGAGTGAACAGGTGTACAGGAACAGGAAGAGTTATCATTCTATGAATGTCCAGATAGTCTGTTTGGCAGACCAGTACATCTCGCAGGTAAATGCTATGTTCCCTGGCTCAGTGCATGATGCCTACATCCTGCGCAATAGCAGCATCCCTGATATGATGGGTCAACTCCAGAGGCACCGTGTATGGCTATTGGGGGACTCTGGTTACCCCAACCTTTCCTGGCTATTGACCCCAGTGAGGAATCCCAGGACCAGGGCAGAGGAATGGTACAATGATGCCCATGGGCGGACTAGGAGGGTTATCGAACGCACCTTCGTCCTCCTTAAGGCCAGGTTCAGGTGCCTTCATATGACAGGTGGATCCCTATTCTACTCACTGAAGAAGGTGTGCGACGTCATCGTCGCCTGCTCCATGCTCCATAATTTGGCATTGCGATGACAGGTGCCTTTTCTGCAGGAGGATGATCCAGATGACAGTGTTGTAGCAGCTGTGGAGCCTGTGGAGCCTGTGGACAGTGATGAGGATGAAGCTGAGGAAGAAGAAAACAACAACAGGGATTCAGTCATACAGCAATATTTCCAGTGACACACAGGTGAGAACATTTTCTGGTTTAACATTACATTACCTTTCACACGTCTACCTCTATCCTGTACCTACATTTCCCTCACTATTTGTTAATTGAGTTGTACCCTTCCATTTTAGTTTCACAAGTGTGGTAACCTACGTGTCAACTGCTTGCATCCTTCAAGGACTTGTGATGTGTGACATAGGTATGTTAGCCTTACAATGGGTAACCCATTATGACACTGTGATTGATAATACAAAGTACCAAATCATATACTGACTCCAGATTTTTTGGTGTTTCAAGGGTGTTTATTTAAGTGCTCAAAAAATGAAGGGGGGTTGTAAAATGGTGATGGGTGATGGTGGAGGAATGTCCATGGCAGAGTCCAGTCTATTAGTCTCACAGGTGCACTGCCCATCTGGGCATAGGAAGTGGAGCTGGGGCAGTTCGAATATGGACAGGGTAACAAAGTGGGAGAGTGGGAGGACAATCAGGGTGGTCTTATTTCCTGGCGGGGGTCTTGCCATCTTGCTCTGTCCTGTTCCTGGTTTTTAGGAACCGCTTGCGTGGTGGTTGTCCTTCTGCAGGGGGTGGGGTGCTGGTGTGGTGGTCCTGTGGCGGGGCGTCCTGTCCACTAGCGCCGGCGGAGGTGGTGGGCAGTTCATTGTCATGGCTAGTGTCAGGGGCCCCTTGGAGTGCCACGGTGTCCCTCAAGGTCTTTTGAATGTCCGCCAGCACCCCTACGATGGTGCCCAGGGCGGAGCCGATGGTCCTGAGCTCCTCCCTGAACCCCAAATACAGTTCGTCCTGCAGGCGCAGGGTCTCCTGCAACTTGTCCAGGACCGTCGCCATCGTCTCCTGGGAGTGGTGGTATGCTCCCATGATGGAGGAGAGGGCCTCGTGGAGAGTTGGTTCCCTTGGCCTGTCCTCCCTCTGTCGCACAGCAGCCCTCCCAGTTTCCCGGTGTTCCTGTGCCTCCGTCCCCTGGACCGTGTGCCCACTACCACTGCCCCCAGGTCCCTGTTGTTGTTGGGGTGGTGGGTTACCCTGGGTGCCCTGTAGTGGTGGACACACCGCTGATTGACCTGTCCTGGGTAGGGAGGTTTGGGCCAGCTGGGTGGGTGCTGTGCTGGTGTTACCAGAGGGTGGCAGCTCGGTGTTGGGCTGTGGCTGGGCAAGGGGAACCGACTGTCCTGAGGTCCACGATGGTCCGGGCTGGTCATTAAGATCCAGTGGGGCAGAGCTGCTGTCATCACTGTGGGCCTCTTCTGGGGGTGGAGTGGTGTTGTCTGGACCCTCTGGTGTGGTGACGGTCCTTCGGGTTCCTGCAGAGGTATGAGAACATGATTATTGCATGTGTGTGTTTCATGGTGTGCAATGGGTGGGTGTTTGTGTACCCCAGTGCAAGCATTCCTGTGTGGGGGCTTGTGTGATGATGGTTGGGGGGGGGGGGTGTTCTGGGTATGTGCAGTGAGCATGCTTTAGTGCGGGGTGCCCATGCTTAGTTGTGTCATGCAGGGCTTGGTGTTGGGATGGGTGGTTTGTGTTATGGGTACATTACTGAGGATTTGGGGTGATAGGGGAGGGTGTAAGGGTGGGGGGGTGTGATAGCATGCAGGTAGGGTGGGGGATGTGATAGTTAAGATTTGACTTACCAGTGTCCCATCCTCCACCGACTCCTCCGAGGCCCTCAGGATGTAAGATGGTCAAGACTTGCTCCTCCCATATTGTTAGTTGTGGGGAAGGAGGTGGGGGTCCGCCGCCAGTCCACTTCACCGCGATGTTGTGCCTGGATACCGTGGAACGCACCTTCCCCCGTAGGTCGTTCCACCTCTTCCTGATGTCCTCCCGATTTCCTGGGTGCTGTCCCACGGCGTTCACCCTGTCCACTATTCTGCGCCATAACTCCATCTTCCTGGCTATTGATATGTGCTGTACCTGTGAGCAAAATAGCTGTGGCTCTACCCGTACGATTTCCTCCACCATGACTCTGAGCTCCTCCTTGGAGAAGCAGGGGTGTCTTTGGCGTGACATGGGGTGGTGTGTGTGAGGTGTGGGGTGGTGTATGTGGTGATGAGTGTGGTGAGTGTAGTGGTATGTGGTGTTTTGTGCGTGGATGTTGTGTGGGTGATGGTGTTGTGTGCCTCTGTGTGGTGGGGTTGTCAATAGCTGGGCTCTCTCTCTGGCCTTCTCTCAGAATTTCTGGTTGTAGGTGTTTGTGGGTGATGTGGGTGTGTGTTTTATATTGTGTTGGGTGTGTGGGAGTGGTGTTTGTATGTGTATCAGGTGTGTGTATTTGGAACTGTCCAATGTGGCGGTGTTTTGGAGATGTGTGTGTATTTTGAGCGCAGCGGTGTGTACCGCCAATGGAATACCGCGGTTGAAAGACCGCCGCCTGGATTCGTGGGTCGTAATAGCATGGGCGTGTTTCTGTTGGCGTGGAGGTGGAGGATTTTTTCCGCATGTTCATCGCTGACCTTTGGTGTGGCGGGTTGTGTGGGTGTCTGAATTTCGGCGGATTCCGTGATGTGTGTCATAATAGCTGTGGCGGTCTACCGCCGCTGCGGCGGTGTATTGGCGGTCTTCTGCACGGCGGTAAGCGCCTTATACCGCCAATGTTGTAATGACCCCCATAGTGCCTACGCGCATTTCGGTGTCACTCTCATTAGGGGGCTACCTTCATCAGGGCGGTTCCAATTTTGCAATTCTTTATGGGCATATTATGGCTCACATCAATCCCTCTGGGTAAGGCCATATCTCAGTCTTTTAGCATGTTCTCCTATAACTTCACATCTCCATATGAATGTATAAATCTCAATGGGAGCTTCATGTCATTCCTCGCTGGCCAAAAAATCGGCTAGGCTCGCCAAGAATTGGAACAAAGTGGGAGGTTTTAAATTCATGCATCGGTCCTCTACAGCAATATCCTTTTCATATGCAGGTGCCTTAGGATCTAGTTTGCGGCATCAGATGCAATCGATCTTTAAAACTTCTTATCTTACTATGTTGTCCTCCATCTCGGTAGCGTCTTTTTTGACTGGTAAGACAAATATATGATGTGACTATCAAAAGAAAAAATTTATCAGTATCTAAAACTAATTTATTTATAACAAAGAGAATAAATAGTAGTTACATACTTATTTTTGTATGTGAAAGTAAAGCCAAGGCCACCAGTCCTGTAGTATTAAGTATATTTATTTATGTTTGCTTGTGTGCAAAATAGGCAAAACAGTTATCATCCCATATATTTACACATTCTTTTCATTCTAATAGATCCATTAGGAACTTATGAAACCTACCACCACGTTCATGTGCTGCACAGATGTAAAACTACATTCTTTCTTCTATATTTTGTTTCACTAACAAGAAAGCCATAGTTCTGAACTCAACCCATATACTTCCACCAATAAAACATATAGCCCTCTGCGCTAAAATCCTAGAAGCCAGAAACAAAAATTGCTTAAAATGCAGAAAGTGAATAGGTACTTAAAATAAATATGCAAGGATGCATTAAAGTGCTTAAAGGAATGTAAACATCTCTCTGCAAAAAATACACATAGTGCTAGGCAACAACGAGGAACATTTTGTGTTCACTGGCAAATCCAAGCCGTAGTCTGAATTAACGGACAATTCAACACCCAGTGCCCAAGATATGTACCATTCTGAATAATTGTCACATTAAAAGAATCTAGACTCCCTTAGAAATTCACAAAGTGCACTGCTGCCTCACAGATATGTATAAAAATGCACTGAAGCCCACTATATATGATTTCGGAAACCCTGTGAAACTAAAATACTTCTAAAGTGCTAAACTAGAACTAAGGACAATTTAATAGACTGACGATCCTAGGCCAAAGGCAAAATGCTACTCGGTAACTTATTACCGAATTGCATTTTGCTTTTGCCAGCCGGTATTAGGAAGGGGCATGTTTATGGCATCCCTTCCTATTACAGATTCACACCTGTTTTGCGACCGAAATGCAGTCGCAAAAATTCACATTTTACTGACTTCTTGAAAGAGGTGGTGATCCATTTACAAGTGGGAAGGGATCCTTTGGGGACCCCTTCCCATTTGTGAATGGGGGCGCTAACATTCTTTAAGAACAGGCAGTGGTCCTATGGACCACTGCCTACTCTTAAAAAATGAAAAGAAAACTTTTCATTTTTGTTTTTGGAATGCATCCTGTTTTCATTTAAGGAAAACGAGCTGCATTACAAAATAAATTGATTTACTTAAAAAGCAATCACAGACATAAAGGTCTGCTGACCCCAGCAGGCCACCATCCCTGTGCTTTTGATCATTCACCGTGGGTCGCAAATTGCGACCTACCTCATGAATATTGATGAGGCAGGTCCATTTGCGACCCACTGGGAATCGCTAACAGTGTTAAATACACTGTTGTACCTCACAGTTTGTGATTTTCTAATTGCGAATTGCTAAAATTTGCTATTAGGAAATTGCAAACCCGCGATTTCGCACATTTGACTCTAAATTCCCTGCCGACATAACCTGCATAAAATTGATCTTCTGTTATCCATGTCCGATTTTCTCATTTACCAATTCTAAAAATTCCCCAAGGTTAAAACATTCCATTTTGATATTTCATTACATATGTCATTATCCGTGTAAACTTGCCAATCATGCAGTTCTCTAAACACCAGAAGTTAATCTATTTTGCTTCCTAAATTCAAACATGCAGAATACCAACAAGCACAAAAGTGTAACTAGGCCAGTCTTGCAAAAGGGGCAAAGTGCAATTTTTGGGGGGCCCTTTTTATCTGTAATATTCTCATTCTTTTTCCAGTATATAAATGTGGGTTCTTGCCCAAGTCTCAACTTCAGCAGCCACATCCATGAACTTCTAGTTTTAATATTTTTTACGTACACCTGCAAGTCCCCTCTAAATTCTGCACTTAACAGATGTGCAAGTTGTTATCTTCCTTCACAATCCTTTAAATCTTTTCTAATGGCAAAGTCTTTGGCCAAACATTTTATCTTCTTTTTTCTACATGATAATGTAGAAAAGTTAAAAAGGATTCTTCTTTAGGAATAAATCTTCCAGGGTGGCAATTGTTAAAAGCACTAATCAGGATCGCTCTGATTTTGTATGTCACAGCCTACCAGACAGCACAGCTGTCTGGTTTGCTGTTGACATCTTGGGGACATTCAGAAAGTTGACCTAGGAATGTATTCTGCCCGTTGCTTTCCATTGGCTTTGTGATTTGCAACTCACATTTTCTTGCTTTCTATTTGCTGGCTTTATTTGTTTTAGCCTTTCCAGCTTGAGTTCTGTCCTTTCCTTGCCAAAACGTTACTTATAGTATCCTTCAGAGTTCCCCCTCGCTTTCTGTAAACAGGCCTGTAAATCCAGTTCTTATTGCAGCAAATTTGCTGTGCATTCAAAGACTAAGGTTAAATGCCAGGTGCTGTCTACCAAGTGCGCTTGTTCACTTTTCTTTCTCTGACTTCAAAGTGAAACGATTTATATAACAATCTTGCTGGATATTGTGGGTAAGAAAGTTATTTTCTTCCACATGACAACATTTAAAAGAGCTGTTTAAATATTTCATATATATCAGAATTAGGAACACAAATGAATTGCATTTTTTGCTATTTCTGAAGTGTTTTGGAAATAAATGCTTTGGTCAAAACAATTGCCCTACGTAATGCAATTTCCACGCATTTTTGTCTGTGCTATGTATAGATTTATTAATAAAACTGTAGGCCTGTGCAAAGGTAATGGTCATTTCAATTGAAAATGTGTTATCTATAAAGGCAGTGTGCTCCACACCATGAATACTTCACACACTGCTCCACTCCACTATACTCTACCCCACTCCACTATACTCTGCACCACTCCACACCACTCCACTGTGCTCTGCACCACTCCATTATACTATACACCACTCCACTATACTCTTCACTATTCCACACCACTCCACTATACTCTGCACAACTCCACGATACTCTGCACCACTCCTCACCACTCTGCGCCACTGCACTCTGTACAACTCTACTCTATTCCACTGCACTCAATGTCACTTCATGCTCCGCCCTCTCTACTCTACCCTGTACCACTCTATGGCATTGCACTTTTTGCCACTTCACGCTACACCTCTCTACTCTACAATGTACCACTCTACACCACCACAGTCTAGGTCACTTTAATCTACTCTGCACAACTCTACTCTTTGACACTTCACTCTGTAGCGTTCTGCGGTGCTCCACTGTGCACCACTCTGTGCCACTCCACTCTATGCCATTGCACTTTACTATGCACCACTCCACTTTACACCACTCGTGCCACTGCACTCTGCACCTCTCCACTCTACACCACTGCACTCTGTGCCACTTCATGCTACCCCTCTCTACTCTACCCTTTACCACTCTTTGCCACTGTCTTCTACGCCACTTCACGCAACGCATCCATACTCTACCTTGTAACACTCTACACTACTCCAGTATAGGCCACACCAATTGATCTACTCTGCACAACTCTAATTTATGCCGCTGCACTCTACAACATTTACTAGTACACCTCTCTACTCTAATCTGATAAATTTACTTCTAAGGCCTTCATTCTGTGTGTGCATGTTACTACGGAAAGTTTGTTGTAGTGTAGCCCGCTTCGCTTAACTATCAAAAAGTTCCTCCGCCAATTTAGTTCTATCCATGGTCAATCAAAAATATATATATATATATTTTTTATTATTAAGAGCTTGGAACCAAGCAGCCCCCCTATATACAACTGTGTCTTAGATGTAGGGGTGTTAAGTTAGGATAAAAATGGGCGCTCAGGATCCCTTATTAAGCAGTAAAGAACTTAAGAAAGAGAGGTGCCAACACCAGGGAAACACCCAAACCCTAAGGTCATAAAACCCGACAGAATAAGAACAGAAATGTGTTGCAGCTCTCTCATTCCAAAGGAATATCAGCCCACAGTTTGTTAAAGATACGATAGTCCACGTACAATATGTTTTTGATTTATATATTTATCAGAAGTCTGGCCGAAATAATATCGATATGACTTGACAGTTAGAATACAGCCACAATGATAATTTGCAAAGCATTGTAAACAAAAAAATGATTGAAATTTTTATCATAATGTATCATATATACAGTGATGCAATTAGAACGGCCTAATGATACAAATTCAGCCCATTTCAGGCTTATTTTCAGCCTACAGCCATTTGCAGCCAACACGTGTTTCGTCAAGGGAAGTCTCCTTTTGAAATCCTGTTCGACTTCTTCAGGGCTACAATTTATAAACACAAAGTAAAACATGAGAACCAAAATGCTCCAACTTTGATATGTCCAAATTGTGAAAAAGAAACCCACTAAAAAATGACCAAAGTCTCTGTCAAAAGCTGAGATGACCACATGCAAAAAATACATAAATTATATAAAGTGATCAAACGACATGCAGCAAAACAAATCAAAACTCTCCAAAGTGCTCTTTAAACCATCCACCATCAAAGTGTACGCGTTTGATATATATCAAGGAAAAACCACAGTGACAACATGAAAAACAACCCTAATAGTCCAGAATTTTAATTTCAAATAGAGGACAAACGATTCAGCAAATACCTCGTATTTACACCAATCTCCAAAACTATAACCTTAGTCGAGCATTGTAACTGTTAAGGGCCATATGCAAACCCTCTGATACAATGGATGAAAAAGAGAAAGAAAAAGAAAAAGGCCAAGTGACCTATTAAAATTCAGTGCAATCTAAATTATCCATAAATTTCAGATTTCAAAAAATCAAGAAAAATGCAACAAAGCTCCAATAGAATACCTTCCGTCCTAAAACATTATGATCCGTCTTCAATTGAAACTGTAAAACGAAAAAGGGAGAGTAAACTTCTAAATGTAGAAAACCTACATAAATGGCGTACTGCAGCAGGCTAGTAAGCGTGCACAGCCCTGACGGAGAGTAATTAAATTTAGCATTCACAGCTCACCTATAGATAGTGAAGTCGCCGTATCAGCTTTATGATAGAGTAGAAGTTCAAAAGTAGCCGCGACGCGAGTACGCGTCTCATCCATAGCCAGTGAACAAAAAACACGGAAGTAAATACACTTCCGGGATAACCGTGTAAAGACGCATCAGTGCGTCAAAAACTCAAAATAAAGGTAGGACTAGCCGATAATCTCGTGTTTACTAATGACGGATTCCGTGAGTAACGGAGAACCATTAGCTCACAAACAAACAATCAGATTAATTGAAGTGTACAACGTGAAAGAAAACCGGAATTCTCCCCATTATAACTAATTATTAAGGGAGAAAGACAACAGCAGATCAAGAACAGAAACTTTACCCTCATACCCTGACAAGGGAGCCTTGTGGTGAGTAGGTAACTACAAAAACGGTTTGTTTATAGTGGAGTCGGGCATGAGTAGTATCTATATTAGAGACAAGTTAAAATACGGTGTCAAATCCATAATGAAGACAATGTGTCTTAATGAATGACCAATTGGAGAATTTTGGCTCTTGATTATACAGTGAACAAACATTTGCCTATGCAAAAAGGAATAACATATCATCTGACATAGTGCTAAGACAATTTTTCAAAAGAGACTACATAGTATTGTTGAGCTTTCCAAAATCATACTCCACACAATAATAATTACATGCAAAGAGACATTCATGTTGCAAAATACAATTATCAATCAGCAAAATACCATATTATTACTGATTACATAAAAGACCAAAAGGCAATTGTTAAACATATAAATTACACAAATCCCAAACTCTGATTGGGTACAAAGAAGATTCCATGGTAAACACTAAGAAGACAATCAATAACATATAGTAAAACAATATTGAAAGAATACATACTAATCCACCAGAAAGAACTCTAATTCTCTGTCGGAATTAAGGCCTAACTCAACGGCCTTTAGTCTCATGATCCAGAGATCTTCTTTCTTACGCAAAGCCAGTTCTCTGTTTCCGCCCCTTGGATCCTTAGGGATATGTTCTATTCCAAAAAATTCAAAACTTATATGGCAAGTTTGCGAGATACAATCAACAATATGTGCCACCAAAGGATATCTAACATCATTACTGTTCATTGCTCGGACATGCTCCCCAATTCTAATTTTGAGTTGGCGTATTGTGCTACCCACATAACTCTTGTGACATCTACAGCATATAATGTACACAACAAAAGTGGTATTGCAATTAATCAAAGTACTAATAGTGTATTTTCTGCCCCCCCTCTGAGAATTCACTAATATTGTGGCACGCCCAACGGCATACCCCACAGCAACCACATTTGAAGAAACCGATGAGTTGTGTAGAGAGCCATGTTTTTTTAGTTAAGCTGGTAGACAAACTGGGACATAAAATACTCTTTAAGTTTCTACCTCGTCGATATGTTGTTGAGAATCTGACAGGTAGTAAGTCTCTTAAAGACTCATCCTGTAGTAAAATGTTCCAATATTTCCTCATACATTTCTCAAGAATCAGTGATGCATCATTGTAGTTAGTTATAATCCTTGTCTTACTTGAAACGTCCAAGACCGCTTGGCGTTCTTTAGTTTTCAAAGTCTCCCCTCTGGTGAGACGTAAGGCTCTATATTGAGCTCTCCTCACTAGCTTCTTGGAGTAACCCCGTGTAACAAATCTCCTACCCATATCATCCACCTGTTGTCGGAAATCCTCATCCCGGCTACAGTTGCGTCTTGCTCTCACCAACTCAGCAAAGTGAATGGAAGCAATTTGGTGTCTAGGATGCGAGCTGCTCGCATGCAAAATAGCATTGCACGCCGTAGATTTGCGAAAAAGTTTGCTCTGGATTTTGCCATCTGCGACAAAAATCTCCACGTCCAGGAATTCAATGCCTACTGCACTATATTGATAAGTAAATTTAACATTCATATTGTTAGAGTTCAGAAAACTACAGAATTCAAACAGTTTCTGTTCTCCACCAGTCCAAATTAGAAAGCAATTTTTCTTGATTTTTTGAAATCTGAAATTTATGGATAATTTAGATTGCACTGAATTTTAATAGGTCACTTGGCCTTTTTCTTTTTCTTTCTCTTTTTCATCCATTGTATCAGAGGGTTTGCATATGGCCCTTAACAGTTACAATGCTCGACTAAGGTTATAGTTTTGGAGATTGGTGTAAATACGAGGTATTTGCTGAATCGTTTGTCCTCTATTTGAAATTAAAATTCTGGACTATTAGGGTTGTTTTTCATGTTGTCACTGTGGTTTTTCCTTGATATATATCAAACACGTACACTTTGATGGTGGATGGTTTAAAGAGCACTTTGGAGTGTTTTGATTTGTTTTGCTGCATGTCGTTTGATCACTTTATATAATTTATGTATTTTTTGCATGTGGTCATCTCAGCTTTTGACAGAGACTTTGGTGATTTTTTAGTGGGTTTCCTTTTTCACAATTTGGACATATCAAAGTTGGAGCATTTTGGTTCTCATGTTTTACTTTGTGTTTATAAATTGTAGCCCTGAAGAAGTCGTACGTGATTTCAAAAGGAGACTTCCCTTGACGAAACACGTGTTGGCTGTAAATGGCTGTAGGCTGAAAATAAGCCTGAAATGGGCTGAATTTGTATCATTAAGCCGTTCTAATTGCATCACTGTATATATGATACATTATGATAAAAATATTTCAATCATTTTTTGTTTACAATTCTTTGCAAATTATCATTGTGGCTGTATTCTAACTGTCAAGTCATATCGATATTATTTCGGTCAGACTTTTGATAAATATATAAATCAAAAACATATTGTACGTGGACTATCGTATCTTTAACAAACTGTGGGCTGATATTCCTTTGGAATGAGAGAGCTGCAACACATTTCTGTTCTTAGTCTGTCGGGTGTTATGACCTTAGGGTTTGGGTGTTTCCCTGGTGTTGGCACCTCTCTTTCTTGAGTTCTTTACTGCTTAATAAGGGATCCTGAGCGCCCATTTTTACCCTAACTTAACACCCCTACATCTAAGACACAGTTGTATATAGGGGGGGGCTGCTTGGTTCCAAGCTCTTAATAATAAAAATAAAAAAAAAATTTGATTGACCATGGATAGAACTAAATTGGCGGAGGAACTTTTTGATAGTTTAGCGAAGGGGGCTACACTACAACAAACTTTCCGTAGTAACATACACACACAGAATGAAGGCCTTAGAAGTAAATTTATCAGATTAGAGAAATTAAAGAAGAGTGAACTGGCAAAGTGGTGGGATGGTGCAACACTGAAACAATACTTAAAACTGAATCGAATCCCTCGTGGGTTAAGATCTCAGATCTTTCCCACATATGATGATCTGGACACGGATCTTTTGACCCAATGGGACAGAGAGCTCACCACTAGCTCAATGAAGCTCATGGAAATTCTAATCATCAAAGCGGAAAGGAAAGTGGCTAAACTCCAGGCTGAGATTGAGATACTGGAAAAGGAAATTGTAGGTCTTAATCTGAAAGAAGCAACTGAAAAAAACTATAAAATCTTAGAGAGTGTTCTTTCCAAATTTCAAGAGGAAATTACACAAAGAAAAGCTAGAAAACTCAAACGTGACGAAAAAGATTACTTAACAGGTAGGGTTTTTACCTTTTCCAGCAAATATGACCATTTAGTCAATGTTAATCTAACTCCCAGAAAATCTAGTTTGTCTAATATTTCTGACTCAACTTCTGTTAGTACTCCGGCCACCAGTGATAGTGAATTGGAATGTGCAGCGAGTACTTCAGATGCTGGACGAAATATTACTGGGGAAAACAGCAGCAATTTTTAACAGGAACTAATGAGAATGAAACGGGGCAAGTTTGTCCAAACCAAATTCGTAAGAAAACAAGGAGGGGAAGCAGGGGCTCAAGAGATAAATCCAAAAGACCGGGAGGGAGTCGTGACGAGGTCCCGGGACAGGAGAGTGTAGGTACAGTAGAGTCTTCATCCATCAATATCATTAACCTTTCCAATTTTTAATTAACTTTAGGAGCCGAAAGTCTTCTTTCTAGAGGACTCAATTTCTGCCCCAAATCATTTGGGGACCCATGCAGATCTAAGATTGACCTGTTTAAGTTTGTTCGCAAACTCAAGCTATTAAAGCACTTTCATCTACATCCAGTGGAAATCCCCACACCAAATATGGCTACCTCTCCTTTGAGCAGCTTATCCATTGAAGAGGTACATGATACAGCTTTAATTTTGTCTTTAGCTGAAAAAGATCAGGATCCAGAGACTTTATCCAATATATTACGAAACTTGGATATTGATTCTTATAGAAGTACCCCGAGTGGGTTCAAGAGGAAATCATGTTGGACACCAAGATCTTGGAGTTTAAACTGTTTTGACATATTTTTTGAGCTGGTTTGCCAAGAATATGACAAATACCTAGCCAAAAACAATTATAGGCATTTTTCTAAGAATCTGAACTCAGAGGAAACAAATGCACTCAGAGTACTCAAACAAGAGAATGAAATCATCATCAGACAAGCAGATAAAGGAGGGAATGGGGTTCTCATGAATAGGAGTGACTATGATAGTGAGGTGTTATCACAACTACAGGATGTAACGTGTTATGAGAAAGTGCAGGGTAACCCAATACCCAACCTAACGTGTGTAATCAATCTCAGATTACGTGCTTGGATGGACAAGGGTCTACTTAATAAGGATGAATATCTCTACTTAAAGGTGGAACAACCTAGATATCCATGCCTGTACACTTTACCCAAGATACACAAGGGTTTACCTTTTCCACCTGGCAGACCAATTGTGTCCGGTATTTCAGGTCCTACCGAGAGGCTTTCAGAATTTGTAGATTGCTTCCTGCAACCAATAGTGTATAATTTACCCTCCTTTATAAAGGATACTACACATATCTTGAGCCTATTGAATGATATTGAATGGGAACATAATATGCTGCTAGTGACATTGGATGTGGTTTCCCTTTATACGTGTATTAATCATGAATTGGGACAAGAAGCAGTCAGGTTTTTTCTCAACAGAAGATCTGCCAGCCTTTGGGAGCATACAGTTATGATAATTGAAATGATTGATATTATTCTCACTAACAATTACTTTCTGTTCAATAATACCTGGTTTTTACAGAAGCAGGGTGTGGCCATGGGTTCTAAATTCCCCCCCTCCTATGCAAATCTGTTCATGGGATGGTTTGAACATAAATGGGTTTGGGGTCCTTCATCTGCCCAGTGGCAGTCACATATCTTGTTCTGGGGAAGGTACATAGATGATTGCTTTCTAATTTGGACTGGTGGAGAACAGAAACTGTTTGAATTCTGTAGTTTTCTGAACTTTAACAATATGAATGTTAAATTTACTTATCAATATAGTGCAGTAAGCATTGAATTTCTGGACGTGGAGATTTTTGTCGCAGATGGCAAAATCCAGAGCAAACTTTTTCGCAAATCTACGGCGTGCAATGCTATTTTGCATGCGAGCAGCTCGCATCCTAGACACCAAATTGCTTCCATTCCCTTTGCTGAGTTGGTGAGAGCAAGACGCAACTGTAGCTGGGATGAGGATTTCCGACAACAGGTGGATGATATGGGTAGGAGATTTGTTACACGGGGTTACTCCAAGAAGCTAGTGAGGAGAGCTCAATATAGAGCCTTACGTCTCACCAGAGGGGAGACTTTGAAAACTAAAGAACGCCAAGCGGTCTTGAACGTTTCAAGTAAGACAAGGTTTATAACTAACTACAATGATGCATCACTGATTCTTGAGAAATGTATGAGGAAACATTGGAACATTTTACTACAGGATGAGTCTTTAAGAGACTTACTACCTGTCAGATTCTCAACAACATATCGACGAGGTAGAAACTTAAAGAGTATTTTATGTCCCAGTTTGTCTACCAGCTTAACTAAAAAAACATGGCTCTCTACACAACTCATCGGTTTCTTCAAATGTGGTTGCTGTGGGGTATGCCGTTGGGCGTGCGACAATATTAGTGAATTCTCAGAGGGGGCAGAAAATACACTATTAGTACTTTGATTAATTGCAATACCACTTTTGTTGTGTACATTATACGCTGTAGATGTCACAAGATTTATGTGGGTAGCACAATACGCCAACTCAAAATTAGAATTGGGGAGCATGTCCGAGCAATGAACAGTAATGATGTTAAATATCCTTTGGTGGCACATATTGTTGATTGTATCTCGCAAACTTGCCATAGAAGTTTTGAATTTTTAGGAATAGAACATATCCCTAAGGATCCAAGGGGCGGTAACAGAGAACTAGCTTTGCGTAAGAAAGAAGCTCTCTGGATCATGAGACTAAAGGCCGTTGAGTTAGGCCTTAATTCCGACAGAGAATTAGAGTTCTTTCTGGGGGATTAGTATGTATTCATTCAATATTTTTTTACTATATATTATTGATTGGCTTCTTAGTGTTTACCATGGAAACTTCTTTGTACACAATCAGAGTTTGGGATTTGTGTCATTTATATGTTTAACAATTGCCTTTGGGTCTTTTATGTAATCAGTAATAATATGGTATTTTGCAACATGTATGTCTCTTTGCATGTAATTATTATTGTGTGGAGTATGATTTTGGAAAGCTATGTAGTCTCTTTTGAAAAATTGTCTTAGCACTATGTCAGATGATATGTTATTCCTTTTTGCATAGGCAAATGTTTGTTCACTGTATAATCAAGAGCCAAAATTCTCCAATTGGTCATTAATTAAGACACATTGTCTTCATTATGGATTTGACACCGTATTTTAACTTGTCTCTAATATACATACTACTCATGCCCGACTCCACTATAAACAAACAGTTTTTGTAGTTACCTAATAACCACAAGGCTCCCTTGTCAGGGTATGAGGGGAAAGTTTCTGTTCTTGATCTGCTGTTGTCTTTCTCCCTTAATAATTAGTTATAATGGGGAGAATTCCAGTTTTCTTTCACGTTGTACACTTCAATTAATCTGATTGTTTGTTTGTGAGCTAATGGTTCTCCGTTACTCACGGAATCCGTCATTAGTAAACACGAGATTATCGGCTAGTCCTACCTTTATTTTGAGTTTTTGACGCACTGATGCGTCTTTACACGGTTATCCCGGAAGTGTATTTACTTCCGGGTTTTTTGTTCACTGGCTATGGATGAGACGCGTACTCGCGTCGCGGCTACTTTTGAACTTCTACTCTATCATAAAGCTGATACGGCGACTTCACTATCTATAGGTGAGTTGTGAATGCTAAATTTAATTACTCTCCGTCAGGGCTGTGCACGCTTACTAGCCTGCTGCAGTACGCCATTTATGTAGGTTTTCTACATTTAGAAGTTTACTCTCCCTTTTTCGTTTTACCGTTTCAATTGAAGACGGATCATAATGTTTTAGGACGGAAGGTATTCTATTGGAGCTTTGTTGCATTTTTCTTGATTTTTTGAAATCTGAAATTTATGGATAATTTAGATTGCACTGAATTTTAATAGGTCACTTGGCCTTTTTCTTTTTCTTTCTCTTTTTCATCCATTGTATCAGAGGGTTTGCATATGGCCCTTAACAGTTACAATGCTCGACTAAGGTTATAGTTTTGGAGATTGGTGTAAATACGAGGTATTTGCTGAATCGTTTGTCCTCTATTTGAAATTAAAATTCTGGACTATTAGGGTTGTTTTTCATGTTGTCACTGTGGTTTTTCCTTGATATAAATCAAACACGTACACTTTGATGGTGGATGGTTTAAAGAGCACTTTGGAGTGTTTTGATTTGTTTTGCTGCATGTCGTTTGATCACTTTATATAATTTATGCATTTTTTGCATGTGGTCATCTCAGCTTTTGACAGAGACTTTGGTGATTTTTTAGTGGGTTTCCTTTTTTACAATTTGGACATATCAAAGTTGGAGCATTTTGGTTCTCATGTTTTACTTTGTGTTTATAAATTGTAGCCCTGAAGAAGTCGTACGGGATTTCAAAAGGAGACTTCCCTTGACGAAACATGTGTTGGCTGCAAATGGCTGTAGGCTGAAAATAAGCCTGAAATGGGCTGAATTTGTATCATTAAGCCGTTCTAATTGCATCACTGTATATATGATAAAAATTTCAATCATTTTTTGTTTACAATTCTTTGCAAATTATCATTGTGGCTGTATTCTAACTGTCAAGTCATATCGACATTATTTCGGTCAGACTTTTGATAAATATATAAATCAAAAACATATTGTACGTGGACTATCGTATCTTTAACAAACTGTGGGCTGATATTCCTTTGGAATGAGAGAGCTGCAACACATTTCTGTTCACCTCTCTACTCTACCCTATACTACCCTACATTATTCAACACCACTCCAGTCTAGGCCACTTCAGTCTACACTGCATAACCCCACTCTGAGACGCTCTGTGCCGCTCGACTTTGTGCCGCTGTGTGCCACTCCACTCCGCACCACTCCACCCTACTCTGCACCACTGCACTTTACTATGCACTACCCGAATTTATGTAACTGCATCCTACGACACTGCATTGTATGCCGCTGAATTAAATGCCACTGCACCTCACACTACTGCACTCTATGCCACTGTAGTCTGCAATGTTCTACACCAATGCACTCTACACCACTCCACTCTACTTTATGCCACTCCAGTATCACACTCTACTCCACTCTTCGACATTCCACTCCACAGCACTCCACGCCACTATCCTCTATGCCACTAACGTTTAGCCATGCTGAACAGCAGCCATGCTGGTGTACAATGTGGGTAAACCACATTGACAAAGCCAATAGCTCTTGCCTAGGTGAGACCTATTAGCTTTGCCAATGCTTGTTACATTTAATGTTTCCTCGTGCTCTGCAAATGGTGAGCGTGGATTCCAGTAGTTCTAGTAGTTGCGGTTAGTGACAGCTAGAATCCGAGCTGGCCGGGTGCGCGTCGTGGCAATCTTCAATGTAAAGAAATACCGGATTTCAACTATATGCTGCCGTTATCCGCCTCTTCACTACACAAGGTTGGCATTGATAAGCATGAGGTGCAAGTTTTAAGCCTTCCTGGGCTTCGTGGGGTGCTACAGTAGAAGGGATATTGCATCCCTAATTCTCTCTATTTATGTTCAGTGCTGAGAAAAGGAGGCAAAATTGACGATCATCCCATTCATTTCCATATTTGGTTACGTGCTGATGAGGAGTGTGTATCAGACACTGCATACATCACATGACATGGGACAGATGAAATGACTATGGCCCTCATTCTGACCTTGGCGGTCGGCGGAGAGGCGGCGGTCGGACCGCGAACAGACCGGCGGTATTAAAAATGGCATTCTGACCCTGGCGGGAACCGCCAACACAGCCCGCCAACTTAACACTCCGACCGCCACAGCGGTACAAACAAACAGCGCGGCGGTTCCCGCCAACAGCCCGGCGGCAGACAAAGTACCGCCCACCCTATTACGACCCACCAATCTGCCACCTTTTCCGGGGCGGGAGCACCGCCGATAAGAACACGGCGGAAACAGACTACGAACGGGAAAACGCTCACCTCTACGCACTCCACGCGAGATTCCGGCAGTATGGAGCCAGAGTTACAGGTCATCCCCGCACTCCTATTCCTCCTCATATACCAGGAGCACGCCCGGCGGCGCGGAAGACATCGGTGAGTACTGCACCTACGACACAGGGGAGGGAAAAGATTACCGGCACACACCCACCCACCCACACCCACTACAACACACACATCAATGCATTCCCACAGATCACTGTCACAACCCACAAACCACCCCCCTCCAAAATAATGCAAAGACCAAAAGAAGAGATCATAAACGGCCAGATATATTGAAATAAACTATGTACAAAATATATACAGCTACTAAATGTAGTCCAACCACTGTCCGTGGATCACAGGGGTCCTGTGCAAAGGGGCAAGGCCCAGTCCCACGACAAGAACTCCACGGAGAGAACACTGCAGGGGCATCAGAAAGAAAATAGGACAGGCACCTCAGGGGGAAGGGAAGGGGGGGCACCTCAGCCACTTGAGTACACGACGCCAGATCCACGAGGGGACTCCATGACCACTGGGCCATCCTGGGGAGAGCAAAGCCACAGTCCATACAGTCCATACAGTGGGTGGCCTGCCCACTGGGCCATCCTGGGGAGAGCAAAGCCACAGTCCAAACAGTCCATACAGTGGGTGGCCTGCCCACTGGGCCATCCTGGGGAGAGCAAAGCCACAGTCCATACAGTCCATACAGCGGGTGGCCTGCCCACTGGGCCATCCTGGGGAGAGCAAAGCCACAGTCCATACAGTCCATACAGTGGGTGGCCTGCCCACTGGGCCATCCTGGGGAGAGCAAAGCCACAGTCCAAACAGTCCATACAGTGGGTGGCCTGCCCACTGGGCCATCCTGGGGAGAGCAAAGCCACAGTCCATACAGTCCATACAGTGGGTGGCCTGCCCACTGGGCCATCCTGGGGAGAGCAAAGCCACAGTCCAAACAGTCCATACAGTGGGTGGCCTGCCCACTGGGCCATCCTGGGGAGAGCAAAGCCACAGTCCATACAGTCCATACAGTGGGTGGCCTGCCCACTGGGCCATCCTGGGGAGAGCAAAGCCACAGTCCAAACAGTCCATACAGTGGGTGGCCTGCCCACTGGGCCATCCTGGGGAGAGCAAAGCCACAGTCCAAACAGTCCATAACAGACCCCACTGCCACTGGAGGAGGCAAGTTGGCCAGAGGACATCCTGCAGCCCTGCCCGAGATAGATCCTGCCCTGCCACGTCTGCCAAAGGGCCAGCGGTTCTTGCCTTGAAGGGCCCAGTTCAGCGGTTCTTGCCTTGAAGGGCCCAGTTCAGCGGTTCTTGAGACGGCGGGGCCCAGTTCAGCGGTTCTTGAGACGGCGGGGCCCAGTTCAGCGGTTCTTGAGATGGCGGGGCCCAGTTCAGCGGTTCTTGCCTTGAAGGGCCCAGTTCAGCGGTTCTTGCCTTGAGGGGCCCAGTTCAGCGGTTCTTGAGACGGCGGGGCCCAGTTCAGCGGTTCTTGCCTTGAGGGGCCCAGTTCAGCGGTTCTTGAGACGGCGGGGCCCAGTTCAGCGGTTCTTGCCTTGAAGGGCCCAGTTCAGCGGTTCTTGAGACGGCGGGGCCCAGTTCAGCGGTTCTTGCCTTGAGGGGCCCAGTTCAGCGGTTCTTGAGACGGCGGGGCCCAGTTCAGCGGTTCTTGCCTTGAAGGGCCCAGTTCAGCGGTTCTTGAGACGGCGGGGCCCAGTTCAGCGGTTCTTGCCTTGAAGGGCCCAGTTCAGCGGTTCTTGCCTTGAGGGGCCCAGTTCAGCGGTTCTTGAGACGGCGGGGCCCAGTTCAGCGGTTCTTGCCTTGAGGGGCCCAGTTCAGCGGTTCTTGAGACGGCGGGGCCCAGTTCAGCGGTTCTTGCCTTGAAGGGCCCAGTTCAGCGGTTCTTGAGACGGCGGGGCCCAGTTCAGCGGTTCTTGCCTTGAGGGGCCCAGTTCAGCGGTTCTTGAGACGGCGGGGCCCAGTTCAGCGGTTCTTGCCTTGAAGGGCCCAGTTCAGCGGTTCTTGAGACGGCGGGGCCCAGTTCAGCGGTTCTTGCCTTGAAGGGCCCAGTTCAGCGGTTCTTGCCTTGAGGGGCCCAGTTCAGCGGTTCTTGAGACGGCGGGGCCCAGTTCAGCGGTTCTTGCCTTGAGGGGCCCAGTTCAGCGGTTCTTGAGACGGCGGGGCCCAGTTCAGCGGTTCTTGCCTTGAAGGGCCCAGTTCAGCGGTTCTTGAGACGGCGGGGCCCAGTTCAGCGGTTCTTGCCTTGAGGGGCCCAGTTCAGCGGTTCTTGAGACGGCGGGGCCCAGTTCAGCGGTTCTTGCCTTGAAGGGCCCAGTTCAGCGGTTCTTGAGACGGCGGACGGTCTATGGCCAACTGCTAAATGCCTGGTGGTGCCCTCCTGGGCAGCGGGGATGGTGCTCCTTCACTGCCCACCTGGGCTGTGGGTGGTGGGGCCCTCCTGGCCAGCTGGGCTGGGTCCTCCCTGGGCAGCGGCTATGGGGCTGGTGGGCTCTCCCGGGGCAGCTGTGCCGGTTCCTCCCGGGGCAGCGGCTATGGGGGTTGTGGGCTCCTCCTGGGCAGCAGGCCTGCTGCCTGACCTCTCCAACTTGCTGCCCTTGCCCTCCTTAGTCGTCGGCCTGTGGCCCTTTCCTCCCTTTGGAGCTGTGGCAGGTGACTGTCTCTGGGTGGTGTCCGGGGGGGATGTAGAAGGCGGGCTCCTGCGGCGCCCCTTCCGCCTTCTGCTCCTCTTCCCAGGGGGTGGGCTGGCTGTCCCCTTGCTGCTGGGCGAAGATCCAGACATGCGGGCTGGCGGGCTCCAATACCCCTGCACCCTTGTCAAGGGGGCTGCAGGGCTGGTGGTGGCTGAGGTGCTCTTCTTACCCCGACGAGAAGGAGGGGGGGGCTCAGGGTCAGGAAAGAAGTTAGTAGTGGCGAGGAAGAGCTTCTTGGGACAATGGAGAGTGGTAGGTACAGTGGGAATGGGAGTGGAGGGAGAGGATGTGGTTGTAGGTGAGTCACGTTTGCTGTCTTTGGGTGCAGGTGCAGGAGGGATAGGCTGTCGTGAGGTGGATGGCTGTTGGGTGGGTGGGTGGCTGCGTTTGTGTGGTGTGGAAGAGGGGGTGACAGACACAGTGGGAGAGGACACAGGGGACGTGTAAATGGCAGTGGGGATGGTGACTGCACGTGTGCGGACTGGAGTGGAGGGTGTGCTGGTGATGGAAACACTGGCTGATGGTGAGGTGAATGGAGGTGTGAGTGTAGACGTCACAGGGAGGGAGGAGGGAGACGAGGAGGTGGGGGTCACAGAGGTGGTAGTGACTGTTGGCATGTCTGCATCGGAATGTTGCGTGTGTGAATGTCTGCGTGATCTGTGGTGCTTATGTTGGGATGAGCTTCTCTTGGGTGTTGAGGTGTGTGCAGGCTGGTCTGATGGTGTGGGTGGGACAGGCAGAGGAACAGGAGACTGGGAGGAGGGAGTTAGTAGAGGCAGGCAGGAGACAGGGACAATGGCTGCCGTCAGTGCTGAGGCCAGAGCCTGGAACGATCGCTGATGGGCAGCCTGACCCGAATGAATGCCCTCCAGGTACGCATTGCTGCGATGAACCTCCCTCTCCACCCCCTGGATGGCATTCAAAAGGGTAGTCTGCCCAACAATGAGCGTTCGGAGGAGGTCAATGACCTCCTCACTGAGGGCAGCGGGGGTAACAGGGGCAGGGCCTGAGGTGCCTGGGGCGAAGGAGATGCCCGGCTTCCTGGCAGAGCGGGCACGGGGCGAACGCGGAGGGGCTGCTGGGAGGGCGGAGATGGTGCGCTGGGTGGCGGCTGTACCTGTAATGGCGGGGGGCACGGATGGTGCCACCCCCGCAAGGGAGCTCCCTTCCGAGGACGTGTCCGTGTCGCTGCAGGCTCCAGTCGTCCCCGTCGTGGAGCTCCCCTCGCCCTCCGTCTCACTGGTCCAGTCTGACTCTGTGGCATGGCCCTCCTGGGCCATGTGAGATGCAGCTCCCTCCTGCCCCGATGCCACTTCTCCTCCGCCTGATGATGCTGATGCACACAAGCACAGAAAGACAAACAAAAAGGGGGGGGGAGAGAGAAATAAAGGGATATTGAGTACATGGATCTCCGGTACAGTTAGCGGACATGACAGACACAGATGCCCCCTGCACTAAGTTGCGCACTTGGGGTCCGCTACGCATTCCGTGGAACATGCCCTACACGCCTAGAGTTGTCAACTGCACCCATGGATGACACGGCCCAGGGATGGCTGTACTGACACACTACTGAGGGTGGTGGCTGGGGACACAGGGGATTACGGGGGTGCCCAGCCTACAGATATCGCCCTGGCCTAGGGGGACCCACAGCCCTCCTCCCCCACCCAGACACCTCCACTGCACGACAACAGAGTAGATGATGCTTGTACTCACCCCCTTGTGTCTGCTGTGCTGCCCTCACGCGCCCATCCAAATCAGGGTAGGCCACCGCCAGGATCCAGAACATCAGGGGGCTCAGTTGACGGCAGGCACCCCGCCTACGTTGGGAGGCCATCCCCAGCAGAGACTCGGCGGTCTTCTTGGTCCCGCGGCGGATGTCCTCCCACCTCTTGCGGCAGTGGGTGCCCCGTCGATGGTGGACCCCCAGGGCCCGGACTTCCTTGGCGATGGCACGCCAAATCCCGATCTTCTCATGGGCGCGGACCTATGTGACACGTACAGGGAGGGAGAAATACCACGTTCAAGTTACTCAGCATTTTCCTTTCCAGTGGCCCAACGCCCCCCATCCCCGCCAGGCCCCCCGCCAGCCCCAACATGCCCCCCATCCCCGCCAGGCCCCCCGCCAGGCCCCCCGCCAGGCCCCCCGCCATGCCCAACATGCCCCCCATCCCCGCCAGGCCCCCCGCCAGGCCCCCCGCCAGGCCCAACATGCCCCCCATCCCCGCCAGGCCCCCCGCCAGGCCCCCCGCCATGCCCAACATGCCCCCCATCCCCGCCAGGCCCCCCGCCAGGCCCCCCGCCATGCCCAACATGCCCCCCATCCCCGCCAGGCCCCCCGCCAGGCCCAACATGCCCCCCATCCCCGCCAGGCCCCCAAGCCAGCCAGTGGCCCCAAATCCAGATAGAATTAAACTCACTTGTTGGTCTGGAGGACCGTAGAGTAGCGCATACTGGGGGAGGACCCCATCCACAAGTTTCTCCAACTCCTCTCCAGTGAAGGCAGGGGCCCTTTCCCCAGTCGCAGCAGCCATTGTCCCTTCCAGACCGAGGTCACAGCAACACTTGCAGTATAGGTCCTCTCCTGTGAAAGTTCAAGTCGCAAGTGGATAAGTAGATAGAAAATGGCGGTCACGTCCGCGGCGGTGCGTACCGCGGCGGTGCGTCCCGCCACCGCCGGCGCCCTTCGCCATTGGCTCCTGAAACCCATAGGCTTCAATGTTAACCAATGCGGCTTCGCGCCGCGGTCTTGGCCCGCCACCCGCCGCGGTGTGCCACGCCAGCGCATTGACCTCACATCCCATTGTCACACTTCACAGGTCAGGCAGCCGCCATTTCCAGGGCCCACATTGCTCAATTTCAACTGCGTCACACAGGCCTAGGCCTTGCATAGCCACTCATACACGCCATTCACTGCATAGAGAATCGTATACTGTGCTAGCTGTGAGTACGTACCTGTGGGTTGCCTGACTGTGTGCTCCATGTTGTCCTTCCTAGGCACCGTCCGCTGGGTTGGGCGAGGAGACGGATGAATCCTCCCGTGTACCGACCGCTGGTGGACCTGTCGACAATGGAAGAACGCCACATTATCCTGACCTACCGTCTTAACCGTGCCACTATCCATGAACTGTGTGCCCGGCTGGAGCCCGACCTGATGTCCCCCATCCGCCAACCCACAGGGATTCCCCCTCTGGTGCAGGTCATGTCAGTACTCCATTTCTTGGCAAGTGGGTCATTTCAGACAACCGTGGGAATTGCTTCTGGGATGTCTCAGCCCATGTTTTCAAAGGTGCTATCCAGAGTGTTGTCTGCCCTGATGAAATCCGTGAGGAACTACATCATTTTCCCTGAGGTGGGCGAACTGGCTACAGTGAAGGGTGATTTCTACGCCCTTGGACATATTCCCAACGTAATTGGTGCCATTGATGGGACCCATGTGGCTTTGGTTCCCCCAAGAGACAGGGAGCAGGTGTACAGGAACAGAAAAAGTTACCATTCAATGAACATCCAGGTGGTGTTTTTGGCTGACCAGTACATCTCGCATGTAAATGCCAAATTCCCAGGGTCAGTGCATGACGCCTACATCCTGAGGAATAGCAGCATCCCTTACGTGATGGAACAGCTACAGAGACACCGTGTATGGCTAGTGGGGGACTCTGGGTACCCCAACCTGTCGTGGCTACTGACCCCAGTAAGGAATCGCCGGACCAGGGCAGAGGAACGGTACAATGAGGCCCATGGGCGTACTAGGAGGGTGATCGAACGCACCTTTGGCCTCCTAAAGGCCAGGTTTCGCTGCCTGCATATGACCGGTGGATCCCTAATGTACTCACCTAAGAAGGTGTGTCACATCATCGTGGCCTGCTGCATGCTTCACAACCTGGCTTTGCGCCGCCAGGTGCCTTTCCTGCAGGAGGATGGTCGAGACGGTGGTGTTGTGGCAGCGGTGGAACCTGAGGAGAGTGACGAGGAGGAAGACGACGGGGCTGAAACAGACAACAGGGACAGAATCATTGAACAGTACTTCCAATAGGACACAGGTAACATTTCAAAGATAATTTAGTAAAAGTTAACTACTCTGCAGCATCTCTGCTGCCTGTCTATTTGCCCCAGTGTATGATGACTGAGTTGTGGCTTTTCCCTCCCTATTTCAGATCTGGGGTCCCCACTACGAGTCCTGTGCTTCGTTTCCCCATGGACTACAGCTTTGTGGCAGCTGTTTGTTGACTTCACCATGTACAAGGACATATTTGCACTGTCATGTCAATTACAATCTATTGAAATCACAGCCAGACTCCTGATATTTTGGTGCAAAATAGGTGTTTATTGAAGTGCTCAAAATGGGATGGGTGGTTTCAAGTGGGTGGGGGCTATGGTGAAGGAATGTCCATGGCAGAGTCCAGAGTAACAGTCACACAGGTGCATTGTCCAGAGGCCTGTGGAGAGATGGAGCATGGGCAGTTCGAGGATGGACAGGGTGACAATGTGGGACAGTGGGATGACATCAGGTGGTATCCATTGCTGGCGGGGGTCTTGACATCCTACTCTGTCTTGCGAGATCTCAGGGCCCTCTTGCGGGGTGGTTCTTCTCCTGCAGGAGGTGGGGGTCTGGTGGGCTGCTGCTGTGCGGGGGCCTCCTGTCCACTAGCGCCGGCGGAGGTGGATGGCTGTTCTTGGTCCCGGCTAGTGGCAGGGGCCCTTGGGTGTTGTTCAGTGTCCGCCCTGCTGTTTACGAGGTCCTGCAGCAGCCCTACCATGGTAACCAGGGTGGTGTTGATGGCTCGGATGTCCTCCCTGTACCCCCGATAGTGTTCCTCCTGCAGCACCTGGATCTCCTGGAACCGGGCCAGTACCGTCGCCATCGTCTCCTGGGAGCGGTTGTATGCTCCCATGATGGTGGTGAGGACCTCGTGGAGAGTGGGTTCCCTGGGCCTCTCCTCCCCCCCCTGTCGCACAGCTGCCCGCCGAGTTGCCCTGTTTCCCTGGGCCTCTGCCCCCTGGCCGGTGTGCCCACTACCACTGCCCCCAGGTCCCTGTTCTTGTTGGGGTGGTGGGTTATCCTGGGTGCCCTGTAGTGGTAGACACACCGCAGATTGACGCGCCCTGGAGACAGAGGCATGGGCCCGCTGGGTGGGAGCTGTGCTGGTGTTCCCAGAGGGGTTAGGGTCTATAGTGGCCTGTGCCTGTGTGAGGGGAACCGACTGTCCAGAGGTCCCCGATGGTCCGGGCTGGTCATCGGTGTCCAGATCGACAGAGCTGCTGTCATCGCTGACGGCCTCTTGGGTGGGGGGTGTGGATAATTCTGGCCCCTCCGCCGCGGTGTGTTGACGGTCGGGTCCTGCAGGGGTATAGAGGTATGGTTATAGTTTCAATGTGTGGCATATGGGTGTATCTGTGGGTTCCCGTGTCCCCAAGTGCTGGCATTCGTGTGTGGGGGCTTTGGTGAGGGTGGCTTGTGGGGGGGATGTGTATATGCATTGGGCATGCTTTGGTGATGGGTGTCCATGCTTAGTGGACGCATGCAGGCCTAGGTTTTGGGATGTGTGGGTTGTGATGGTGAGACATTGGCGGGGAATAGGTGTGCTGGGGGTGGGGGTGAGGATGGTGGTGGGGGTGAGGATGGTGGTGGGGATGAGGGTGGGGGTGAGGATGGGGGTGGGGGTGAGGGTGGGGTTCGAGGATGGGGGTGAGGGTTGGGGTCTGATTTGGCATGCAGGTGGGGGGGAAGCAGTATTGAAGCTTCAACTTACCAGTATCCATTCCTCCGCCGACTCCTGCGAGGCCGTCAGGATGCAGGATGTTCAAGACTTCCTCCTCCCATGATGTGAATTGTGGGGGTGGAGGTGGGGGTCCTCCGCCAGTCTTCTGCACGGCGATGTTGTGCCTGGATACCATGGAACGCACCTTCCCCCGTAGGTCGTTCCATCGCTTCCTGATGTCTTCCCGATTTCTGGGGTGCTGTCCCACTGCGTTCACCCTGTCGACAATCCTCTGCCATAGCTCCGTCCTCCGGGCAATGCTGGTGTATTGGACCTGTGTGCCGAACAGCTGGGGCTCTACACGAACGATTTCCTCCACCATAACCCTGAGTTCTTCGTCTGTGAAGCGGGGTTGTCTTTGGGGTGCCATGGGGTGGTGTGTATGATGTGTGGGGTGGAGTATGTGTATTTAAGTGAGTTGAGTGTGGTGGTGTGTGTTGTTTTGTGTGTGAATAGTGTGTGGGTGATGGTGTTGAGTGGCTGTGGCTGTTAGTTTGTGGATGCTGGTGTCTCGCTCTGGCCTTCGTTCAGAATTTTTTAGCGTAGGGGTTTGTGGGTGATGTGGGTGGGTGTTTTATATTGTATTGTGTGTGTGGGAGTGGTGTGTGTATGTGTATCAGGTGTGTGGGATTCAAATCGTCCAATGAGGGTGAGTTTTGTTCGTTTGTGTGTATTCTGACCGCGCCGGTGTGTCCCGCCAATGGAATACCGCGTTTGAATGACCGCCGCGTGGATTCGTGGGTCGTAATGGGATGGGCGTATTTCTGTTGGCGTGGCGGTGGAGGTTTGGTCACCTCCACCTTTCCGCCGACCGCTGGTCTGGCGGTCTGTTGTGGCGGTCGGATTTTCGGAGGTTTGCCTTCTGCGGGTCAGAATGACCGTGGCGGGTTTCCGCGACCGCGGCGGGATTATGGAGGATTTCTGACCGGCGGTAGGCGCCTTTTACCGCCGAGGTCAGAATGACCACCTATGTATCTTCCGGCCCTGAAGACATATGAATAACCTTTTTAACATTTTGGCTTATCAACAAACATACCAGTGTAGAGTTGTTGGGTGTAAAGTTCAGTAAAATCTGTGATAGGTGAATTTCAGATTGCTCTGTGGCATTCACAGTTTCCAATTTATTTTGTGCTAATAAAGCTGGCCATGATATCTCAGCAGGTTCAGTTTGGACCCTGTTAACGCGTCTGACCTTAATATGTAAACTTACAAGGGGACGCAAATAGGTCGATGAACCTTTTGACTTGCAATTAAGATGTTCCCACCATAGCTCTGGTACATGCAAGTCAATGATCAGTAATCAATACACAATATAATAATCAACAACAATCAATAACATTAATAATCAAAGGAGTCAGTAATTGTCACACACCATGACCTTTTAGTCATGAATAACCACACCTTTAGTAAAAGTTATAACATTTATTTCCCTATATTAACAATGCTAAGGTTATGTACATTAATCTCAAAATCAAATGAAACATACAGAAACAATACTGGCTGTCCAAAGCGACGGAAGAAACATAATCTAATCAAAGCTTGAACTAGGACACATTCTAAGGTTATGGTGCAAATTAATAACAAAGTCAACTGCGTCAGAGTGATTACATACATTCGAGTTCAGCAAAGAAATTCATCAAGCATTAATCCCTATTAGCAGAATTTCATTATTTGAAGATCCTTAACTAACACCAGATTAGCATCAGCATGTTGGGCTTGATGCAAAACAATTTAGTAACACAAATTTGGAAAAACATCTAACTATGGCTCTACCAAAACAGTGCAGTTGGTACCTAGAAAGAAAAAACAAATATCCATGATATTCAACAGTCTAATTCATAATACCTATCCTCAGTGTGGATCAGCAAGCAGAGTCAGTCTTCGTCCTCTGGACATGAGTCGATCAGCAAGGCAATCAGGATTTAGCATCAAAGCTCAGAAAACACAAAGGCCCTCATTACAACCCTGGCGGTAAATCCCGCTTTCCGCCGCGATGAAGACCGCCAACATACCATTGCAGCAGCAGAATTCCGCTACAGGTATTACGACCCACATTTCGGAATCTGCCACAATACAGACACCCACACAAGTCTGCCACAGAAAAGGTCACTGATAAACTGGAGATACAAAAACCTACACCGTCACACCAACAAGAATATGCCCACACTATCACGACCCACAAATCAACGCGGCGGTCTTACAGTTGTCCATTGTCGGTACACAACGCCGCCCTCAAAATACACACACATTTACAAAAAACAACCACATTGGACAATTCCAAATACACAAACCTGATACACATACACACACCACACCCGCACACTCACAACACTATAAAACACACACCCACATTACCCCCAAACCCTTAAAACAACATGTTTTCAAAGAGCAGAGAGAGAGAGAATAGCAAACACAACACCAGCATCCACAGGCACAGAACACCATCCCTCATACAACATACACGCACCTCAAACAACACACCCCAACACAACACTTCACACAGCACAATAAACAGCACCTCACACATCACCCACACAACCTCATGGCACCTCAAAGACACCCCAGGTTTTCAGAGGAGGAGCTCAGGGTCATGGTGGAGGAAATCATCTGGATAGAGCCACAGCTTTTCTGATCACAGGTGCAGCACACCTCCATTGCTAGGAAGATGGAGCTATGGCAGGAAATCGTCGACAGGGTCAACGCAGTGGGACAGCATCCAAGAACACAGGATGACATCAGGAAGAGGTGGAACGACCTACGGGGGAAGGTGCGTTCAGTGGTATCCAGACACCAGATTGCTGTACAGAGGACTGGCAGTGGACCCCCACCTCCTCCCCCACAACTAACAACATGGGAGGAGCCAGTCTTGGCAATACTGCATCCTGAGGGCCTCGCAGGAGTAGCAGGAGGACTGGACTCTGGTAAGTCAAATCTTTACTGCTTTCACCCCCCTACCTGCATGCCATCACATACCCCCACCCTTACCCTCACTCCCATCACTCCATCATCTCACATATGTCCCACTATCACAACCCACACATCCCAATATCAAGGCCCTGCATGCAACACCTATGCATGGACCATCATCACCAAAGCATGTCCAGTACAGATACCCACAGAGACCCCAAACCAACTATCACAAAAGGGCAAACACAATGATGCAAGCACACAATGCACAAGATGGCACACACAGATACTAAAACTATGCACTGACACCCCAACAGGACCCATACCCAACGTCACCGGACAGGAGGTGCCAGACATATCCAGTCCCCCCACAGAAGAGGCCCACAGTGATGACAGCAGCTCTGCACGCCTACATCAAGATGACCAGCCCGGCCCATCAGGGACCTCTGGACAGTCGGTTCCCCTGCCACTGTTACAAGCCACCACAGAACCTCCCCCCTCAGGAAACACCACCACAGCACCCACCCAGTGGGCCCATCCCTCTGTCCCCAGGACACATCAATCAGCAGTGTGTCCACCACTACAGGGAACCCAGGCAAACCCACCAACCCAAGAAAATCAGGGACCTGGGGTCAGTGGCAGTGGCACACAGTTCAGGGGACAGAGGCACAGGATAACAGGGAAATTGGGAGGACTGCTGTGCGACCACAGGAGGACAGGCCCAGGGAACCGACACTCCACGAGGCACTCTCCAACATCATTGCAGCATACTACCATTCCCAGGAGACCATGGACACGGTACTGGCCAAGTTT
This sequence comes from Pleurodeles waltl, assembly GCF_031143425.1. Classification (NCBI taxonomy): domain Eukaryota; kingdom Metazoa; phylum Chordata; class Amphibia; order Caudata; family Salamandridae; genus Pleurodeles; species Pleurodeles waltl. The sequence goes on from NC_090438.1 coordinate 830,520,018, forward strand.
CAGGAGACTCAGCGGCTGCAGGAGGAACACTACCTTGGGATCAGGGAGGACTTGAAGTCCATCAACAACACCCTGGTCACCATTGCAGGGGTGCTGGCAGACCTTGTCAACACCATGAGGGATACAGTGTCACACAAATGGGCCCCTGACACTAGCCTGGACAATGAACAGCCCTCCACATCCCCCAGCACTAGTGGACAGGAGGCACCGCCACAGGACCAACAGGCCACCAGCACCCCACCCCCTGCAGAAGGAGAACCACCCCGCAAACGGTCCCTGAGATCCAGGAACAAGACAGAGAACATTGCCAAGACCCCCGCCAGGAAATAACACTCTCCTGAATGTCACCCTTCTGTACCACTTTGTCACCCTGTCCACCTTGAACTGCCATAGCTCCCCTTCCTATGTCCCATTGGACAATGCACCTGTGAGACCAAGAGACTGGTCTCTACCATGGACATTCCTCCACCATCACCCCAGCCCATTTCACACCCCCCTCCACTTATTAGCACAGAAATAAATACCCTTAAATCACAAAACAATCTGGAGTCAGTCTGTGCTTTCACAAATGTGTAATTGCAACCTCTCTGAAATACAGCAATGTCAATGTACTTGTTCACATACCAATGTTACACAGTTGTAGGCCAGCAGTAAACATAGCAGAGGGCAAAAAGCGGGACCCAGATCTGTGAAATGGAAAGCCAAAGTGACAAGTCAGGGTCCATACACAGAGGTAAAAAGGCAGATTTATGCTAGGTCCTACAGCAGTATGAGATGTGGGAAGCAGTTCCATCCTCTTACCTGTGTCTCACTGGAAGTATTGCATGATGATGTTGTTTCGGTTGTCTACATCTTCTTCTTCTGCCTCCACTTCTTCACTGTCCACAGGCTCCACCGCTGCCACAATACCACCATCAGGCCCATCCTCCTGCAGAAAAGGCACCTGGCGTCACAAAGCCAGGTTGTGCAACATACAGCAGGCCACGATGATCTGGCACACCTTCTTCGGTGAGTAGTATAGGGAGCCACCTGTCAGATGGAGGCACCAGAATCTGGCCTTCAGGAGGCCGATGGTGCGCTCTATTATCCTCCTAGTTCGCCCATGTGCCTCATTGTAGCGTTCCTCTGCCCTTGTCCTGGGATTCCTCACTGGGGTCAGTAGCCATGACAGGTTGGGGTAACCAGAGTCACCTGCAAATATCGAGGGACAACTGTTAGACATCCTCCAAACATTAGGGAATCGCCCATACCCAGACAGCAAATGAAAGTGTGTGGGGACTTTAGGCTCACCTATTAGCCACACATGGTGCCTCTGGAGTTGCCCCATCACATAAGGGATGCTGCTATTCCTCCAAATGTAAGCGTCATGCACTGAGTCAGGATACTTGGCATTCACATGGGAGATGTACTGGTCTGCCAAACACACCATCTGCACATTCGTAGAATGGTAGCTTTTCCGGTTTCTGTACACCTGTTCATTCTTGCGGGGGGGGGGGACAAATGCCACATGTGTCCCATCAGTGGCACCAATGATGTTGGGGATATGTCCCAGGGCATAAAAGTCACCTTTACTATGGGCAGATCCTCCACCTGAGGGAAAACGATGTGGCTGCGCATGTGTTTCAGCAGGGCAGATAACACTCTGGACAACATGTTAGAGAACATTGGCTGTGACATCCCTGATGCCATGGCTACTGTTGTTTGAAAAGACCCACTGGCCAGGAAATGGAGTACTGACAGGACCTGCACTAGAGGGGGTATTCCTGTGGGATGGCGGATAGCTGACATCAGGTCTGGCTCCAACTGGGAACACAGTTCCTGGATTGTTGCACGATCAAGTCTGTAAGTGATAATGATGTGTCTGTCTTCCATTGTCGACAGGTCCACCAGGGTTCTGTACACTGGAGGATGCCACCATCTCATCACCTGCCCCAGCAGACATGTCTTATGGGCAGAGGGTCATACACCACATAGGTTTCACAAGGCTGTTTAGCACAATCGTTACATTTTCTCTATGTGCCTTTGTCTCTTTGTATTCCTGGCCTAAATAGGTGTGATGCAGTTAGTTGGCCTGCCATGTGGCCCCCTGAATTGGCGGCTGCCTGACCTGTAAGGTGGGACAAGGGGAAATGAGATAACTGCGCTGGCATTGTGCAGCGTCGCGGTAGGCGGTCGAAGACCGCTGCGCAATTCAGCATTGGTTTTCATTGAGCCTTATGGGTTCCAAGAGCCAATGACGATGTACACCAGCGGTGCCGGTATGCACCGCTGCGGTCGTGACTGCAATTTTCTATCAGTTCCCTCACTTGATACCTGACCTTCAACAGGAGAGTACCTACACTGCAAGTGCTGCTGTGACCTGAGTCTGGAAGCGACAATGGCTACAGTGTCTGGGGAAAGGGCCCCTGCCTTCACTGCGGAGGAGTTGGAGAAACTTGTGGATGGGTTCTTACCCAGTACACGCAACTGTACGGTCCTCCAGACAAACAGGTGAGTAAACTGTGTGCATGGTGGATGGCACATGATTGTATGGAGTGTCGTGGATGGAAGAGACAGGGGTGGGTGACAGACCAGCATGTGAGGATGGTGTGTGTATGTATTTCTGGGCCAGGGTGGGAGGTTTGTGGCCAATGTGTGAGAAGAAATGTATGGGGGAGTAACATCCATTCTTACTTCACTTTTCCTGTAGGTCAGCACCAACCAGAAGAAGGGTATTTGGCGTGCCATCGCCAAGGAAGTGCAGACCCTGGGGGTCTACCATAGACGGAGCACCCACTGCCGGAAAAGATGGGAGGACCTGCGGCGCTGGACCAAGAAGACGGCGGAGGGCCAGCTGGGGATGGCCTCCCAACGCGGAAGGGGTACCCGTCACACCATGACCCCCCTGATGTACCAGATCCTGGCGGTGGCATATCCTGAGTTGGATGGGCGCTTGAGGGCATTACAGCAGCCACAAAGGGGTGAGTACACTCTCATTCTGCTGACTCTGCGCGCTTGACGAGGTGTTTGGGTGGGGGAGGTGGGCTGTGGGTTCCCCTAGACCAGGGCAGACCCGCAAAGGTAGATCCATTGATTTGCAGCCTCATTCCCAGTCCAACCCTAGATGTGGTATTTGCCCTCTTCACCTAGTCAGGCTCCTATAGGTTTCAGCTGTGCATGAAATGGTTCTCGACAGTGTCCTCCATGGGCATGTGCTTTTCCCCTGCCCTGTCAGTGCATGGCTTAGTGCATAGGGCTGCTCCCTGTGTGTTGTGTCCGCCAACGATAGTGGTGTTGCAAGCATTGACCATGTGTCTCTTGTGTTTTCCCCCCCTTTTTGTTTTGTCACCCTGTCCTTGTGTGCATTAGCATCATCTGGTGGAGGAGCAGTGGCACTGGAGCAGGAGGGAGCTGCATCCCACATGGCCCTGGAGGGTGAAGTAACGGAGTCCGAATGCACCAGTAGGACAGAGGGTGAGGGGAGCTCCATGACAGGGACAGGATCAGACACCAGCGACAGCAACTCATCCTGTGATGGGAGCTCCCTTGCCATGGCGGGCACCTCTGTGCCCACCACATCAACAGGTACAGCCACCACCCCCTCTACCAGCACCGCCCTCCCAGCAGCCCCTCATTGAGTTCACCACACACCACTCATGTGCAATCACCACCCCCACTACCATTCACACATCCCCTGTGGCCTCTCCCAGTGTGTCTGTGAGCCCTCCTCCCAAAGTACACAAACGCAGGCACACACCCACCCAACAGCCATCCACCTCACAACAGCCTCCGGCCCATGCACCTTCACCCAAATTCAGCAAACATACACTTCCTACAACCACTACCTCTTCCTCCACTCCCAAACCCCCTCCATCTTCCGGTCCCAGTGTGTCTAAGAAACTCTTCCTCGCTAACTTCAACCTCTTCCCTACACCTCCCCCGTCCTTCCCCTAGGGCCAGGCTGTCCAGGTCCCAGCCCAGCACCTCAGCCACCAAATCATCCAGCACAGTGGTCTCAGCAAGTCCTGTCACATCAAGGGTAGCACCCACAGGGCATGGAGGCTCAGGCTGAGGGACCAGAGTCACCCCTTCTGTCAACCAGAACATCAACCTGTACGGCGGTGGACACCGCCACCTGCACATCTGCTGCCTCAGCAACAGTCACCAGCATCAGCCCCAGAGGGCAGCCGTCTGAGGCTGCAGGAGACGTCCTGCTGTGTCCCTCAACAGGTGCAGACCCATGCACCACCGCCAGCCCCTCCGCCACAGACACTGCCGCAACCACCGCCACCAGCCCAGCGACGTGTTCAGACAGTGCCACCACAGCTGACATGGCAATCATCCCCAGTGGGCAGCTGTCCGGGGCTGCAGGAGACGTCCTGGACCCTGCACAGCGTACATAAGGTATGACACTCAGCATTGTTTGAACCTGCATGTGGCAGGCAAAGACGCAGCAGGGTGGAGTGTGTCTCTGCCTCCATGGAGTATCATGCTACCTGTTCCCAAGCAATCTTGTGGCACACATACCCAGGTGAGGGAATGGGACCTGCCACACTGCATGTGAAGCACTCTAGGCACAAAGCCCCCTCCAGAACCAGTAGAGATTCACATCAACTACCTCAGTCCTTGGCAGGATGAAGCACTCTGGGCACAAAGCCCCCTCCAGAACCAGTGGAGACTGACATCCACTTGTGAGACTGTGGCTTTGCACTCCCCAGGATAAAGAAGTGGGCAAACCACCCACTTGAGAGACTTGAGAGACTGTGGCTTTGCACTCCCCAGGATAAAGCAGTGGGCAAACCACCCACTTGAGAGACTTGAGAGACTGTGGCTTTGCACTCCCCAGGATTAAGCAGTGGGCAAACCACCCAGTTGAGAGACTGTGGCTTTGCACTCCCCAGGATTAAGCAGTGGGCAAACCACCCACTTGAGAGACTTGAGAGACTGTGCCTTTACACTCCCCAGGATTAAGCAGTGGGAAAACCACCCACTTCAGAGACTGTGGCTTTGCACTCCCCAGGACCAAGCAGTGGGCATGGAGCCCCCTCGTGGAGCAGTGGCGTCGTCCGTTCATCCAGCTGAGGTGCCCCCCTCCCACTCCACCTGAGGTGCCTGTTATTTTCCATCTGATGCCCCTGCAGTGTTCTCTCCATTTCGAGTCAGGTATCTTGTGTGGGCTTCGCCCATGCATTTTGGGACACTGATCCACGGACAATGATTTCATTCATATCCAGACTTGTGTAGTTGGTGTACATATATGTATATACTGATATTTGAATTTGGCCTAACACTCGTTACAATCATTTCATTTTGTCCTTGCGTTCTTCTAGGGGATGACGGGGTGTATATGTAATGTTGCTGCATGTATTTGTGTGTATGGTGTTGCAGGTGAGGGTGGGGGTAGGGGTGTTGCATGTAGTGTGTGTGTGTCACTCTCTTTTCCCTCCCCACTCCCCTGTGTGCTAGGTGCAGTACTCACCGTGGTCACCGCCGGCGTCTTTGCTGCTCCTGATACAAGAGGAGGTAGACCAGCATCGGCAGGACCTGTAACTCAGGCTCCATGGCGTCCTGGTTGTTCGTAAAGTGTCGAAAGGTGAGTGGTTTCCGTTCCAAGTACTGTTTCCGCCGTGCTTTTGATGGCATTGGTACCGCCCCAGAAAAGGTGGCGGATAGGCGTGTTGTTATACAGTGGGCGGAACCTTGTCTTCCGCCTGTCTGTTGGCGGTTACCGCCGCAGTGTTTGTTTCTACTGCTGTGGCGGTCGGAGTGTTAAAGTGGCTGTCTATGTTTCTGCCATGGTCGTGATTCCATTTTTTTACCGCCGGCCTGTTGGCGGTATTACCGCTGCTTTCACATCGACCGCCAGGGTTGTAATGAGGGCCAAAGTCTTTAAGCTTTAAAGTTAAGCACGTCTGTTGTCAGGACGCACAAGAAAATACTGACCTTTCGGCCAGCAAGAAAATAGGCAATGAGGGTGTCTTCTCTCAGTGCAGTGTCGTTAAATCAAAACTAGTAAAACTATTCCCCAAATCCCTATTAGTCAGTTAATCTCATGTTCGCACTTTGTCCAATAAAACTAAAATTCTAAATCTATGAATTCTACTGTCACTCCATTCACTCATTGATTGGTTGTCCTGCAATGTCCTCATCATCCGGTTTGTCAGGTAACAATACTGTTGCAGCTTGTACTCCAGTCATTATCTCCATTGTTCTCCTCCTGAGAAAGTCAATCTTGCACGCATTACACACAGAGCGTTACATTAGCAAGAACAGCATCTTCTAGCAGTCGGTTCTCATGGGAACCTTCAGTTGTGAGCACAGTTAAACAATGAAAAATGGAAAATCACTTTTTAACTCTCTAGGACAGCCATTTATTAAACATTAAGAAATACAGCTTTGACATGAGGCCTGGCAACTAGGCCAAGACCTTCACTAAGTTGAGGCCTACAATTAATAAAACCAGAACATGACGCATAACCTTTAATATGACATGTTACTACATTAGTCAAACATATATTCAACATATCACAATATTAAACTACTAGTGAGTACACTTTGTGAACATTGGCGGCCACTCTTCGTAATCACATTTTCATATGCCTGCATTATTTTTCTACGTTATTACATTTTCTACACAAACCCCTTGTTCAGAATACATGAATACTCGTTAATAATTTTTATTAATACACCTGCGGTAGCAATCCCTCCTCTGATGACTAAATGTGTCATCACACTAACTACCACCTACAAATTTTTGCATCAGCTAAAATTCTGCCAATTCAATTTCTTCATACTTTTGTTCCCTTTTGGAATTTTTCCTGTACAGTTTTTCCCTTTTCTTTTCTTCCCTCCTCTGATTATTCTTTGACCTCTTCAATTTAAACCTTTGCATAGTTTGCACAATTCTCATATTCCAATTAGACGTACCACAATAATTAATATCCCCTGTAAGATTTTCAATAGTATCCCATTCCAAATGTTGCTGACCCAATTTCCCACTGAAGCAAAACCTTTGCCAACCTTCTCTCAAAAACCTGGTTCTTTCGATTCTTTCAAATCAGCACTTTCATTAGTAATTAAGCGGCATATTTATACTCTGTTTGCGTCGGATTTGCGTCGTTTTTTTTTACGCAAATCTGATGCAAAACTATCTCCATATTTATACTTTGGCGTTAGACCCGTCTAGCGCCAAAGATCTTGGAGTTTGTGTCATTTTTTAGCGTGGACACCTTCCTTGCGTTAATGATATGCAAGGTAGGCGTTCCCTTCAAAAAAATGACTCCGAGGCATGTGCGCCGTATTTATACTCCCGGGCAAAAATGACGCCCGGGAGTGGGCGGGTCAAAAAAAATGACGTCCAGCCGCTTTTGCGTCATTTCTTAACGCCTGGTCAGGGCAGGCGTTAAGGGACCTGTGGGCTCGGAAGGAGCCCAGAGGTGCCCTCCCATGCCCCCAGGGACACCCCCTGCCACCCTTGCCCACCCCAGGAGGACGCCCAAGGATGGAGGGACCCATCCCAGGGAATTTAAGGTAAGTTCAGGTAAGTATTTTTTTTTTTTTGTGGCATAGGGGGGGCCTGATTTGTGCCCCCCTACATGCCACTATGCCCAATGACCATGCCCAGGGGGCAGATGTCCCCTGGGCATGGCCATTGGGCAAGGGGGCATGACTCCTGTCTTTGCTAAGACAGGAGTCATGTCAATGGAGGGTGGGAGTAAAAAAAAATGGCGCTAATCGGGTTGAGGCAGATTTTTTGCCTCAGACCGACTTGCCCCATTCTTTGACGCCCAAGCTCCATTTTCCCCTACGCGGGCGCTGCCTGGTGTGGGTCATTTTTTTTTCACGCACACCAGTCAGCTCCGCCGGCTAACGTCATTCCATAAACAAGGCGCCCGCATGGCGCTTTGGAATGGCGTTAGCCGGCGTTAAATTTTTTGACGTACAACTGCGTTGGCGCAGTTGTGCGCCAAAAAGTATAAATACGGCCCTAAGACTCTAATTTCTTTACTATTATCATGAATATACAAACAACAATGCCTAGATTTAATCATTCTACAGACTCCACCATCCTTCGCTGAAATAATGTGTAAATCAAGACGATTCTGAAGAGTCATAGCTCTATCAGCAGCTAACTCAGTATCTATCAGGAGTATGGCTCCTGAAAAATTTGAATATATCTCCCACTATACCAGAAGAGGATTCCCTCCTCTGTCCCATATTATGTAACTCAGTCAGTTTCGGAAACGTCTTCAAATCAACCGTTTGATAAATCTTTGGGAAAACTATCCCCAAATAACATGTCCCATACCATCCTCTTGGAAGACGGTAATAAGCATTAAGACCATAGATATAATAAATTCTGGGAATCGCCGGGTCCTGTCCATTCAACATAAACGTCCATTTACTTTGAAACAAAAACACATGCTTACGTTCACTCGTTCCCACAAACAAAGTGTCAATGCGTGATATAGGCCTGTATATACAAAGTTTCCATATGTGTTGCACGTCTAAAGCTAATTTCCCTTGCATTTTAATTGCACTATATGCATAATCATTCCTGTAAGTCCTTTTCTCTAAACCTTTTTCTAATTCCTCCTTCATTGCCTTTCTCCTGTCATCTGTGTGATCTAAGAAGCTTTTTTTCTAAAGGTGTAAGCAAGCATTTCAGGTTATTCCTGTGCTCATAAGCTGTGCCAAACGTCAAGGTAGGTTCAAAGAACCCTCTAACTATTACTATGTCATTATCTCTAGCTACTCTACTCCAATACCTTATTAGAGGGACACATGAAAACACCATGTCATAGTTTGAATAAAAGTACTGAATGTACTTCTGGTTAGAAAATCTTGTTAGTAACAGACTACAACTTATTCCATATGTTAGAGGCAAGCTATGATATGTAACTCCTTCCTCAACTGAAGAGAGAATCTGCGTACACACATAACAATTCCTCGCATCCATCGTCTCAACATACTCAATAAGCGATAGAAGACATTAGAAGAAAGTTCTCCTTGCACGTTGGTATACCCATGCAAATACTTCTCAACTAACGTAAACCTTTCTATTGCCGTTAGTGCAGTAGTTGTCTCAAAAGCAGAAATATGGTTAGCTTCACTCTTATCAAGACCAGACATACCCACAATCAACACCACAAAAAATATCCCACACATAATCGCCAAACCAATACTCATATATTTACAGTGCCTTGTATTTCCACCCTGTTGGCTAATGCTACTTAAGTTCGGTAAAGAATCAGAAAGCAGAAGAAAATTTAGAAAAACCGCAGCAAAAAATCAGAAATAAGCAATTGTTCTTTCAGCAGTTATTTACAGATTTCAGTCTCACTTCAAGGATCCCCTGTCAAAAATCATTAAGCAGCTTGTCAAAATCAGGTTTCAAAAGTCAAATCTAGTAATCAATGTCTCTTCCGGTTACTTTCAACAGTCTCTTTTTCTCAAAGGTTTTCTCTCAGATTGCTTCAACAGTTCAGTTCATCAGCTTCCTTCAAGTGCCAAAATTCTGACCTGGAATATCTCTATCAAAACAAAAAGACAAAAACTCTTGCTGCCACTCACTTGTAGTTGCATATGCCCCTTCAGGACCTGCGTATCTCCGACTTGCTATTCTCTTTCTTTTCAATTTTTGATCACCATTCAATTCTCCTTCACTTAGATCTTCTCACGTTGTTGTATCTGGTTCTTCCTCGATTGCTGCCTGAACAACCACTTCCTTTCCTTTTCTTGGTGCCTCCAGCCACTTATCCCCTTTCAGTGGACCCTTAGTCAGTGTTCTTTTCAGTCAAACTTGAGGCTTCTCCTTGCTCTATGGTGTCTTTGCTTGATGGACATGCAACTGGTTCAAGAGGTGTCAGATCACAGTGACTTTGATCCACCTCAACTCCTTTCTCCTCTGGGTCTAGCAATTGCTTTGTTTGTCTCTCAGGATCGTCTGCTTCTGGGAAAGCCCTCCTCTGACTAGGCTCTCCTGCTGCCTCAATTAAGATAGGCTCTCGGTCACCCTCCTGGAGGTCTTCTCCTTCATCTCTCACAGGAGTGACTGAACCGTGCCCAACGTGCACAGATCCAGTCTCAGTTCCTCTTTGTTCTCTTTCCGGCCCTGAGACTTGTTTTGCTGTTGTTGGTACTCTCAACAACTCTTCTTCCTCATGATCCAGTGGACATGCCACTTTCTTCGTATGACTCGCGTGAATCCAGTTCAGAATTCCAGCACACTTCATAGCTGTGGTAGTTGTCAGAACTACCTGATAAGGTCCCTTCCAACAAAGCTCCAAACACATTTTCCTCAAGTGTTTTCGGACCACAACCCAATCTCCAGCTCTCAGATTGTGCCCTGGGTCATGGAACAGTGGCAGTGTGGTGGCTTACACCTGCTGAGAAAAAGAGCCAACCACATCAGTCAGACCTTTGCAGTAGTCCAACACCATATCATCTGTAATGTTGACAATTGCATTTACAGGCATTGCTGGCAACCTCATGGCTTGGCCCATAAGGATTTCATTTCAGTGATAATCCTGTCTTCCTGTCAGGTGTGTTTCTCATTGACATCAACACTAAAGGCAATGCATCAGGCCATTTCAAATTTGTGGACGCACACATCTTTGCAACTCTTGACTTCAAGGTACCATTCATCTGTTCCACTATCCTGATGCTTCAGGGCAGTAACTACAATGCAACTTCTGCTCAATGTTCAAGGCTGCACACAGTAATTTAATTACTTCATTATTGAAGTGACTTCCCCTATCTGATTCTAAAGAGATTGGAAACCCAAAACGTGGTATCAGTTCCCTAAGCAGTAGTTTCGCTACTGTGAGACAATCATTTCTTTGTGTAGGGTGAGCTTCAATCGAGTGACTGAAGATGCAAACAATCACCAACACATACCTCAAACCTCCACACACAGGCATCTCAATAAAATCCATCTGCATTCTGCTGAATGGACCTCCCGCTCTTCCAATGTTGCTCAAATGAACCACTGTCCCTTTCCCAACGTTCAACTGTTGACAAATGACACAACAATGGCAAACTGCTTCAGCAACTTGTCTAAACTTTGGGGTAAACCAATCATGTTTTAACAATCGAATCATGGCATCCCTCCCAATATGTGCTTGACCATGGTAGTACCTCGCCATTTGAGCCAACAGGCTATTTGGCAAAACCAATTGACCCTCTTCTGAAACCCTCAAATCATCTAGGCCCTGATTCTTACCTTGGCGGGCGGCGGAGGCCGCCCGCCAAAGTACCCCCGCCAGAACACCGCACCGCGGTCGTCAGACCGCTGCGGTGATTCTGGGATTTCCACTGGGCTGGCGGGCGACCGCCAAAAGGCCGCCCGCCAGCCCAGTGGAAATCAACCTTCCCACGAGGACGCCGGCTCTGAATGGAGCCGGCGGAGTGGGAAGGTGCGACGGGTGCTGTTGCACCTGTCTCGTATTTCAGTGTCTGCAAAGCAGACACTGAAATACAAAGTGGGGCCCTCTTACGGGGGCCCCTGCAGTGCCCATGCCATTGGCATGGGCACTGCAGGGGCCCCCAGGGGCCCCACGACACCCCATACCGCCATCCTGTTCCTGGCGGCAGAGCCGCCAGAAACAGGATGGCGGTATGGGGTGTCAGAATCCCATCAGAATCGAGCTGCGCCGCCATGGAGGATTCTTATGGGCACCGGAAAACCGGCGGGAGACCGCCGGTTTTCCTCTTCTGACCGCGGCCAAAGCGCCGCGGTCAGAATGCCCTGCGGGGCACCGCCAGCCTGTTGGCGGTGCTCCCGCCAACCCTGGCCCCGGCGGTCCATGACCGCCGGGGTCAGAATGACCCCCTTAGTCTTTGCACACATTTCATTTTGTTCGATGAACGTTTTTTCTCCCTGTCAGCATTATTCTGCAACATTTTCAATTCCTCCATGGTGTCAATTACTTTGAATGCATAGCTTGGACATGTTTCATCTTCTTCAGATAACAGTTCCCAGTTGTCTTTGACTGATGTACAGTTCAATGCGCAAATCCTTGCGACTTGTTCCGCATATCCATTTCCCAATGATACAAAGTCCTGCTACTTCAGATGTGCACTGCATTTCACCATGGTGATCTTTTCAGGCATTTGAAGTGCATGTAAAGTAATTTAGGGCCAGATGTAGCAACCGTTTTGCATGGCGCAAAGCAATTCGCAGATAGCACCCATGTGAAGTGGGTGCTAACTCATTCGCAAAAGGTGAATGTCGCCTAAAATATTTTTTCAGAGCAGGCAGTGGTCCAATGGACCACTGCCTACTCTGAAAACATGAAACCTAATGGTATCATTTTTTCTTTTGTATTGCAACTCCTTTTCCTTTAAGGAAAACGGGATGCAATACAAAAAAAAAACTGCTTTATTAAAAAAGCAGTCACAGACTTGGAGGTCTACTGTCTCCAGCAGGCTGTGAGTGCAGGGAATCGCAAGGGGGTCGCAAATTGCGACCCACCTCATTAATATTGATGAGGTGGGTCTTTGCGACCCCCTTGCGATTCGCAGATGGTTTCATGGACACCATTCTGCATATGATTTTGCGACTCGCTAATTGCGAGTCGCTCCGACTTGCAATTTGCGAGTCGCAAAATCATATCTACCTACATCTGGCCCTTAATCCTTTCTCCTTTTACCATTTCTCACTGGTGAACCCGAAGAGGCCATGAAACCTCTCTGTGACCACAACTGGCCAAAATCATGGACTATTTCAAATCCATACTGGATATCTATATAGAATTGTGACTTTCAGCTGAGCAGAAACCTGGCACGCTCTAGCAAGGGCTACCAGTTCTACTACTTGAGCATAATACACTCCTCAAAGCCAAGAAGCTTCCAAAATACCAGTAGTTGTGCACACGTCATATCCTGTTCTCAGTATTCCTCCACTGTCTCTCAGACAAGAGCCATCAACAAAGATAATTTGGTCATTTTCTCCCAATGGGGTGTCTCTAATGTCAGGTCTCGGTTTTGTGCACGTCAGTTACTTCAAGACAATCATGCTCAACATCTTCCATCTTTTCGATTTCAACATTTTCATTTGGAAGTAAGGTTGCCAGGTTCAGCACTGTACATCTTTTCATTGACACATTGAGTGACCCTAGAATAGTCGTTTCATATCTGGTCAACCTCACACCAGTCAAATATTTGGTTTTCGTCCTTGAAAGTAGAATCTAAATAGAGTGAGGGACCATTATTGTCAGGGTATGTCCTATCACAATGCCTTCACACTGCGTAAGGCTGTGTCCAACTGCTACAACTGCACGCAAACAACCTGGTAATGCTGCAGCAACTGGGTCCAAAGTAGCTGAAAGATATGCTACTGGGCGTTTTACAACTCCATGGACCTGTGTCTAGAAAGACAAAGAACATGCATTACGCTCATGACAAAACAAGGTGAAAGGTTTCGTGTAATCAGGCATACCCAACGCTGGAGCCTTGCACAGACTCTCTCTCAATTCAGTGAACGCTTTCATTCCAGCCTGGTCTAACACTATAGGACCAGTGACTTCCTTGTGAGTCAGCTTCTGCAATGATCTAGAAATGACTGAAACATTTGGAATCTATTGGCGACAATAGCCTATAATCCCTAAAAAACATCCTGACATCTCTCTGTGTGGTCGGGGAATTTATCTGCAATATGGCTGTAATCCTTTCTCTAGATATCTTTCTTGAACCCTTCTCAATCTGGTGACCCAAGTATTTCACTACTTTCTGACAGTATTGCAATTTAAGCGGAGGTTTAACAGGGCAATTGTATCATACTTGCACTCGCCCCTTGTTTTGGATGCAATCAGCAAGTTATCAATGTACTGCACCAAGGTTGATTGGAAAGGCAATTCCAACGACTTCAAATTCTTTATCAAAATGTGATTAAATATGGAAGGTGACTCTGAAAACCTTTGAGGAATTCTGCACCAACAGTAAACTCGATCCAGAAATTTGAAACAAAAGAGAAATTGACTATCCTCATGAAGAGGCACAGAAAAGAAGGCTTGCAACAAATCAATGTCAGTGAAGCACTCTGCATCACATGAGAACTGAAACATTATCACAGATGGATTTGGCACCACGGGACAACATTTGACCAAAATATCATTTATTTTTCTCAGATCCTGGACAATTCGAACTTTCCCACAGGGCTTCTGCAAACCCATTATCAGTGAATTACATGGACTGCTCAATACTTCCTTCAAAACCCCTTGCTTTACAAAGTCTGCAGTTATCTGGGCAACCTTCATAAGGACATCTTGCGGCATGTGGTACTGAGGAAGTTGAGGAAAAACTGCATTCGGCTTCACAGTATCTTTAACTTGCTCAACTCCCTTTATCAGACCTACTTCTTTTCCTGTCAAATCCCACACTTTCTCCCTAACCATTCCCTGCAAATTAGGGTGAATCTCCTTCACTGCGAACATCGGGAAAAATTAAATCAGAGGGTACCCTCTATCTCTGGGGTTTGGTCATCTTCATCATCACTATTTGTCTGAATCTCAATTCCATCATTTGAACAAGTAATCAAACATCTTGTTGTACACAGCAAGTCTCTTCCCAGTAGGGATACCAGACTCGAATCACAGACTAGAAATTTGTACAATCCCTGAAAATTGCCAATTTTAACCTGAACCGGTTCTGTAATCTGGTTGGTCAAATATTGGTTCGCTACTCCTACAATTTGAACTGTTCCACCTGAAGGCGCAAATTTTGAACTTCTGCACTTCTCACTGTAGAGCGTGTAGCTCCTGTGTTAACCAAGAATGAAACTCTGTGACCCATAATCATTCTCTTCACATAGTGACCCCTCTGATCTATCTCTAGGGAGGTTGCAAGCACACATGGCTCCTCATCTGAACTGTCACTCGTCCAATCATCATTTATTCCATTCTCACTGTGTCACAGGAATTGGTGCACTGTGTTACTACTTTGGTAAAGCCTCTGACCTGTGACCTGTTGAGAAAGCATCATCTGTTGCTGTTCCATTGGGGCTTGAGGTACTTTAATTTGATGCCTAGGTACCATGTGAACCTGCTGTTGCATTGGCTGCAGCTGTATCATTTGTACACAGGGCATTTGCACCTGCTGCATGGGCTGAAAATTCAGCATTTGATTCACAATATTCAGAAAATTTGGATTAGGACCTCTCACTCTCGGTCCTCTCACGTTCTGGAATGAAGTGATGTCATTACTCTGTTGAACAACACCTTCCTGCACCATCATTGGACACTCCCTTTTCCAATGTTCAACAGCACAGCAAACGTGACATGGCAATAACTTCTTCATTCCCTGCACATCATTCTGAACCCCTACAGTACCTAAGTCATGACTACGGTTCACATTACCTCCATGACCTCTACCTCTCATCTGGGGCTGAAACATCGTGTTTCCCTGCTGCTGCTGCTGTAACTGTTGCAGAAAATTCCCTTGCATTCCTTTTTGGGCTGCTTTAATCTGCATCACCATCGCCTTCTCTTTCAACTTTTTCTGCTTCAACTCATTCTCATCACTACAGTATTTCGCATACTGCAACACCTCATCAATCGGCTTTGTTTACCAGCAAATTAAATGCTTCTTAATCATCTGGCTACTCTCAGGTCTCAACCCTTCCTCAAATCTGAACACAAAATGGGACATGTCTTTCACCTCAATTGTTTCTCTACCACTTTAATGCTTGAATACCTGGGACAATCTCTCATAATATGCATGTATTGACTCCTTTGCTTCTTGAGCTGTCCTGCCAATCCTCGGCCAATCAATATTTTTGGGCAAAATTCTTATTTTCAAAAATTCAGTCACCTTATAGTAATATTTTATTACCTCAGGAGATGGTGCACCTTTATTCTTTTCTCGCTCTGGTTTGCTTGTTGGCCAATCTACACTCCTCTTACACTCAATCCACAGATCAGCTGGAACCACTACCTCTAGTAATGTATTCAAGTCTTCCCACAGGCACTTAGCAAGTCTCACAAACCTATCTGTCTGCTGATACAACTCTATTGGCTACTCTCTCAATTTTGGATAATCATTTGTAAACAATAGAATGTCACCTCTGCTCCATGGGACATGAACAACATTTACTCTGGTATCTCTCTCATTGGTAACATTTTCACTAGATCATTATCCTGCTGCACATTTGAAGTCAGCTCCACAGAATCCCAGTTTCTCTTGTTTCTCTTCTTCCCCCATCTGCCCCCCCATTTGTCTAATGCTCCCCAGGTCTGAGCACTTTGAAGCAACTCCTTAAGGTGTGCCATCATTCTGGCAGATCTCATGTGTTCAAAATCCTTAGCCTCAAAATCTAATCTGTAACTTCTTTTCAAATGCTTCGTTTTAGCTATTTCTATGCTGTACTTCTCTGCCAAGTCTGCTAATTTCTGATGCACATTGCTCACTTCCGTCATAATCTTCGGACACAAATATCTCAATTCTACCTCTGTGTAGGACTCTAACCTGTTCACCCCCATAGTTCCCTCAATGAGTTCACCTTCTTTCATGCTTAGCCTAGCATAATTCAAACACTCTTCTCCTTTAGGAGCACTCTGCGGGGTATTCAGCTTGTCTAACCATTCAGTCAACTGATGAGCTGTGAATCCTTGCAGCGAAATGTCACTTGCTTGGACTGGTGGCACCTGCTGTGCAACTGCATTCAGGGTCTGCAGTGTCATCAATTTCAAACTCTGGCTAACGTTTGACCCTGCCATAGTATCTGGTAGTGCTACAAATGGACTAAGGTCTTACAATGATCTTGATCCGTCAAAAGTCTGTGCCACAGGAGAGACTATTTGAGCATCTTCATTATGACCTCTGTGAGAAAGTAGTCTCTTTCTAGCCTTGTTACCCCCACTTGTGGCCTGTGTGTGAGTATATGTCAGGGTATTTTCACTGTCTCACTGGGATCCTGCTAGCCAGGGCCCAGTGCTCATAGTGAAAACCCTATGTTTTCAGTATGTTTGTTATGTGTCACTAGGACCCTGCTAGCCAGGACCCCAGTGCTCATAAGTTTGTGGCCTATATGTATGTGTTCCCTGTGTGATGCCTAACTGTCTCACTGAGGCTCTGCTAACCAGAACCTCAGTGGTTATGCTCTCTCTTTACAAATTGTCACTAACAGGCTAGTGACCAATTTCACCAATGCACATGGGCATACTGGAACACCCTTATAATTCCCTAGTATATGGTACTGAGGTACCCAGGGTATTGGGGTTCCAGGAGATCCCTATGGGCTTCAGCATTTCTTTTGCCACCCATAGGGAGCTCTGGCAATTCTTACACAGGCCTGCCACTGCAGCCTGAGTGAAATAATGCCACCATTATTTCACAGCCATTTTTACACTGCACTTAAGTAACTTATAAGTCACCTATATGTCTAACCTTCACCTGGTGAAGGTTGGGTGCCAAGTTACTTAGTGTGTGGGCACCCTGGCACTAGCCAAGGTGCTCCCACATCGTTCAGGGCAAATTCCCCAGACTTTGTGAGTGCGGGGACACCATTACACGCGTGCACTATACATAGGTCACTACCTATGTATAGCGTCACAATGGTAACTCCGAACATGGCCATGTAACATGTCTAAGATCATGGAATTGTCACCCCAATGCCATTCTGGCATTGGGGAGACAATTCCATGATCCCCCGGGTCTCTAACACAGAACCCGGGTACTGCCAAACTGCCTTTCCCGGGGTTTCACTGCAGCTGCGGCCAACCCCTCAGACAGGTTTCTGCCCTCCTGGGGTCCAGCCAGGCCTGGCCCAGGAAAGCAGAACAAAGGACTTCCTCAGAGAGAGGGTGTTACACCATCTCCCTTTGGAAAAAGGTGTTAGGGCTGGGGAGGAGTAGCCTCCCCCAGCCTCTGGAAATGCTTTGATGGGCACAGATGGTGCCCATCTCTGCATAAACCAGTCTACACCGGTTCAGGGATCCCCCAGCCCTGCTCTGGCGCGAAACTGGACAAAGGAAAGGGGAGTGACCACTCCCCTGACCTGCACCTCCCAGGGGAGGTGCCCAGAGCTCCTCCAGTGTGCTCCAGACCTCTGCCATCTTGGAAACAGAGGTGCTGCTGGCACACTGGACTGCTCTGAGTGGCCAGTGCCAGCAGGTGACGTCAGAGACTCCTCCTGATAGGCTCTTACCTGTGTTGCTAGCCTATCCTCCTTCCTAAGTAGCAAAACCTCCTTTTCTGGCTATTTAGGGTCTCTGCTTTGGGGAATTCTTTAGATAACAAATGCAAGAGCTCATCAGAGTTCCTCTGCATCTCTCTCTTCACCTTCTGCCACGGAATCGACCGCTGACTGCTCAGGACTCCTGCAAAACCGCAACAAAGTCGCAAAGACGACTACTGCAACCTTGTATCACTGATCCTGCCACCTTCTCAACTGTTTTCCTGGTGGTGCATGCTGTGGGGGTAGTCTGCCTCCTCTCTGCACTAGAAGCTCTGAAGAAATCTCCCGTGGGTCGATGGAATCTTCCCCCTGTAACCGCAGGCAACAAAAGACTGCATCACCGGTCCTCTGGGTCCCCTCTCAGCACAACGAGCGTGGTCCCTGGAACTCAGCAACTCTGTCCAAGTGACTCCCACAGTCCAGTGACTCTTCAGTCCAAGTTTGGTGGAGGTAAGTCCTTGCCTCCCCACGCCAGACTGCATTGCTGGGTACCGCGTGATTTGCAGCTGCTCCGGCTCCTGTGCACTCTTCCAGGATTTCCTTTGTGCACAGCCAAGCCTGGGTCCCCGACACTCTAACCTGCAGTGCACAACCTCCTGAGTTGTCCTCTGGCGTCGTGGGATCTTCTTTTGTGACTTCGGGTGAGCTCTGGTTCACTCTTCTTCATAGTGCCTGTCCCGGCACTTCTGCGGGTGCTGCCTGCTTCTGAGTGGGCTCCTTGTCTTGCTGGGCGCCCCCTCTGTCTCATCACACAATTGGCGACATCCTGGTCCCTCCTGGGCCACAGCAGCATCCAAAAACCCTAACCGTGACCCTTGCAGCTAGCAAGGCTTGTTTGCGGTCTTTCTGCGTGGGAACACCCCTGCAAGCTTCTTCACGACGTGGGACATCCATCCTCCAAAGGGGAAGTTCCTAGTCCTCTTCGTTCTTGCAGAATCCACAGCTTCTACCATCCGGTGGCAGGTTCTTTGCATCCTCAGCTGGCATTTCCTGTGCATCTGCCCAATCTCGACTTTGCCGTGACACTTGGACTTGGTCCCCTTGTTCCACAGGTACTCTCGTCCGGAAATCCACCTTTGTTGCATTGCTGGTGTTGGTCTTCCTTGCAGAATTCCCCTATCATGACTTCTGTGCTCTCTGGGGAACTTAGGTGCACTTTACACCTACTTTTCAGGGTCTTGGGGTGGGCTATTTTTCTAACCCTCACTGTTTTCTTACAGTCCCAGCGACCCTCTACAAGGTCACATAGGTTTGGGGTCCATACGTTATTCGCATTCCACTTTTGGAGTATATGGTTTGTGTTGCCACTATACCTATGTGCTCTCATTGCAATCTATTGTGACTGTACATTGCTTGCATTGCTTTCTATTACTATTACTGCATATTTTTGGTATTGTGTACATATATCTTGTGTATATTTGCTATCCTCATACTGAGGGTACTCACTGAGATACTTTTGGCATATTGTCATACAAATAAAGTACCTTTATTTAGTATATCTGTGTATTGTGTTTTCTTATGATATTGTGCATATGACCCCAGTGGTATAGTAGGAGCTTTGCATGTCTCCTTGTTCAGCCTAAGCTGCTCTTCTAAGCTACCTTTTCTATCAGCCTAAGCTGCTAGACACCTCTTCTACACTAATAAGGGATAACTGGACCTGGTACAAAGTGTAAGTACCCCTTGGTACCCACGACAAGCCAGGCCAGCCTCCTACAACCTCCCCTCATTATACTCTGGGGCATGGCTGCCTGTTCACTTACAGTTGTTTTCTTCTGTGCAAATAAGGGTACGGCTGGACCAACAGTAATTGGTAGCAATATAGCATCTGGAGCTGTTCTGGCACTTACGCTCTGTGGTATAGTAACTCCCATATTCTGATTCATCATTGGAGTCATATCTGACTGTGTCCCTGTTACTGGAGTAAATTTTGGCATTCCCTGCGGCTGCACTTGGGGCAGTAAAATTGGAGGTGGCTCAGTGTGAACCAACTTCAGTCTTCAGTAAACCTGTTCCGTAGTCACCATTAAATTCAAAGTCATTTCCATAATGGGCACATCAGGATTAATTCTCTGAACCTGTGGTGGTTGCATCTGATTTTGCACTAGAAGGTTAGTAGGCACATTAAGACCACTCTGCAACACATTCTGTGTCAGGCTAGCATTAACTCACCGTCCCATTAACCTGTCGGATCATCAATGGTATTTGGACCACTCTCATGTGCTATATATGGTGGCGGGCGATTTCTCAATAACTGTGTAATGAACTCATCATCATCTGATTCCTCCTCCACCTTTGAAGACTTTCTAGCCTCCCTACTTTTGGACGGACGTCTGTTAGTTTTCCTCGTAGCTTTCCTTCCTTCCTTCCTTCTCATTGTCCTGCGTAATTGCCAGGAACAACTTAATTCCATGCAAAGTCTCCATCCTCCAAGCTCTCTGATCACTGTCCCATCTAGCCTCTGCTAAAATCTTTTCTGCATTTCTCATTCTCCTTTTTAATTTCTGTTGCTGTCTGGCTACTAGCTCCCAAATCGCCAATGCCTCAAACTATGCTGCTGGCCTCGGAAGGGGATTCGATTCATATAGCACAATCCTTAAATGCTCCAAAACCCGCAAATTGAACATCCCATTTGAAGGAAATGCTAAGATCCCATCCTTCTCTGTTGATTTGTACCATTGGTTTAGCCAAAGACATGGCGCGACACCCTTCTCTTCTATTACAATGTAAGCTGGTGTATTTTTTTGCTGTGTAGCCTTGCCTATACTCGTTGTGATATACGGATCTCCCCTTAAGACACTCTTTAAAGCTTTGAAAAATTTCATTTTTTTGACCTTTTTGTTATTCAAAATCAAATCAGGAAGTGACTTTTAATCCCAAGATCCCTTTCACCTACTTCCCTAACCAATTGCCTCTCACGGATGGCTGCCAATCCGTGGCAGACCCTTCTCACTAACCAACCTATCCCAGCGTGGCTCCAATGACGTCACACTCACATGTACTGTGGCTTGTCTTCTCAAACACCGATTCACGCAAACTAATGCAAAAATTGCGAGCACTAATCAAAAAACAAAAAACAAATCTGCTGGTTTACTACAGTAAAGGTAATACAATTGCTTTAGAAACCTTATGGATTTTCACTGACGGCTCTCATTATAAGAGCTACTCCTTCTTTCTCGGTCTCCCAAATTTTACTCTCAACTGGTCAATGGGTCTGTCCTGGTGCTCATAGGACTTGTCAAATCTCAGTAGAAATTTTCTTTCACTCACTTTGACTCGCACTCTCACTTGTCAACCACGCCCGAATCAACCTACTAAACCAAACAGATTACAAAATAAAACCAAGGGGCATATTTATACTCCGTTTGCGCCGAATTTGCATCGTTTTTTTCGACGCTAATTCGACGCAAAACTAACTCCATATTTATACTTTGGCGTTAGACGCGTCTAGCGCCAAAGTTCATGGAGTTAGCGTCATTTTTTTGCGTGAACACCTTCCTTGCGTTAATGATATGCAAGGTAGGCGTTCCCGTCTTAAAAAATGACTCCGATGCATATGCGTCGTATTTATACTCCCGGGCAAAAATGACGCCCGGGAGTGGGCGGGTCTAAAAAACCAGCATTAGCGCCGGATTTTTAGCGCCTGGGTCAGGGCAGGTGTTAAGGGACCTGTGGGCTCAGAATGAGCCCAGAGGTGCCCTCCCCTGCCCCCAGGGACACCCCATGCCACCCTTGCCCACCCCAGGAGGACACCCAAGGATGGAGGGACCCACCCCAGGGACATTAAGGTAAGTCCAGGTAAGTATTTTTTTTTTAAACAAATTGTGGCATAGGGGGGCCTGATTTGTGCCCCCCTACATGCCACTATGCCCAATGACCATGCCCAGGGGACAGAAGTCCCATGGGCATGGCCATTGGGAAAGGGGGCATGACTCCTGTCTTTGCTAAGACAGGAGTCATTTCAATGGGGGTTGGGCGTCGTAAAAAAATGGCGCAAATCGGGTTGAGGCGATTTTTTTGCCTCAGCCTGACTTGCACCATTTGTGGATGCCCATACGCCATTTTCCCCCTACGCCGGCGCTGCCTGGTGTACGTCGTTTTTTTTAACGCACACCAGACAGCGCTGGCGGCTAACGCCGGCTAACGCCGGCTAACGTCATTGAATAAATACGGCGCCCGCATGGCGCTTCAGAATGGCGTTAGCCAGCGCTAATTTTTTTGGCGCAAAACTGCATTAGCGCAGTTTTGCGTCAAAAAGTATAAATATGGCCCCAAGTGTCTCATACACTTTTCAGTATACTCTGGAGTCTTAGACGATGCACGGTCCGTACATCAACAACCATGTGGACAATTTTCGAGCACAAAGCGCCACACACATATGAAGTTCGACGACTTCCCTACTCTCACACTGCAGAATATGCACAATCCTTCTACAACTTCATTTGGAGTATGCAAAACTCCTCAAACCTCTCACAAACCTCACAATTCACCTGCGATTTTCGTAAGCTGTGCAAGCGCAACCTACTTCATTCACACTGTCACTAGAATGCCGAGAACATCCTCAAGCAACCATTAGCAGGATCCAGGATTCTAGGAAAGTCATTTCTGGGCTTAAGGGAACATTCTCTCTCCAATTAACATGGTTGAAAAAAAAAATCAAAATCTCAATAATAATGAACTCTTAAAGGACCAACTCATCAAGCTGCTACCATCTCTGGGAACACCTATACCAGGCCCTTAGGGAGACGAAACATCAGTCTCTGCTATCTTCTCTGTCACTATCGCTAGTAATGCCCTTTACTCTGTATCGGACGTCTATGGTGAGCTCTTAAGGAGATTAACCATTACCTCTGCTACCATCTCTGTTTGCGCGTCTGACCTTAATAAGTAAACTTACAAGGGGACGCGAATAGGTTGATGAACCTTTTGCCTCACAATTCAGATGTTCCCACCATAGCTCCGGTACATGCAAGTCAATGATCAGTAATCAATACACAATATTAATAATCAACAGCAATCACTAACATTAATAATCAATAAAATCAGTAATTGTCACACACCATGACCTTTCAGTCATGAATAACCACACCTTTAGTGAAAGTTAGAATATTTATTTCCCCATATTAACAATGCTAAGGTCATGTAGATTAATCTCAAAATCAAATGAAACACATACAGAAACAATACTGGCTGTCCAAAGCGGCGTAAGAAACGTAATCCAATCAAAGCTTGAACTACAACACATTCTAAGGTTATGGTGCAAATTAATAACAAAGTCAACTGAGTCAGAGTTATTACATACATTCAAGTTCAGCAAAGAAATTCATCAAGCATTAATCCCTATTAGCAGAATTTCATTATTTGAAGATCCTTAACTAACACCAGATTAGCATCAGCATGTCGGGCTTCATGCAAAACAATTTAGCAATGCAAATTTGGAAAACATCTAACTATGGCTCTATCAAAACAGAGCAGTTGGTACAGAGAAAGAAAAAACAAATATGCATGATATTCAACACTCTATTTCATAATACCTATCCTCAGTGTGGATCAGCAAGCAGAGTTAGTCCTCGTCCTCAGGACATGAGTCGATCAGCAAGGTAATCAGGATTCAGCATCACATCTCAGAAAATGCAAAGTCATTAAGCATTAAAGTTAAGCATGTTTCTTGTCAGGATCCACAAGAATATATTGACCTTTCTGCCAGCAAGAAAATGGGGCAATGATGGTGTCTTCTCTCAGTGCAGTGTCGTTAAATCAAAACTAGTAAAACTATTCCCCAAATCCCTATTGGTCAGTTAATCGCATGTTCACACTTTGTCCAATAAAACAAAAATTTCAAATCCATGAATTCTACTATTATTCCGTTCACATGTCGTTGATCGATTGTCCAGTAATGTCCTCATCATCTGGTTTGTCAGGTAACAATATTGTTGCAGCTTCTACTCCAGTCAGTATCTCCATTGTTCTCCTCCTGAGAAAGTCAATCTCACACGCATTACACACAAAATGTTACATTAGCAAGAACAGCATCTTCTAGCAGTTTGTTCTCACGAGAATCTTCAGTTGTGAGTACATTTAAACAATGCAAAATGGAAAATCACTGTTTCTCTCTCTAGGACAGCCATTTATTAAATGTTAAGAAATACAGCTTTGACATGAGGCCTGGCAAGTAGGCCAAGTCCTTCGCTAAGTTAAGGCCTACAATTAATAAAACTAGAACATAACACATAACCTTTAATATGACATATTACTACATTAGTCAAACATATATTCAAAATTTCACAATATTAAACTACTAGTAAGTACACTTTGTGAACATTGACGGCCACTCTTCGTAATCACATTTTCAAATGCGTGCATTATTTTTCTACGTTATTACATTTTCTACACAAATCACTTGTTCAGAATACATGAACACTCATTAATAATTTTTATTAATACACCGGCGCTAGCAACCCCAAAATCAGTATGACTCTGATTAAAGTGTGGGTTGCAGTGTAACCCTTAGAGTGCCTGCAAAAGACGTAGCATTCTTGCCAAATAGGAAGGGTGTCGTCACATCAGTTCAATTACAAGGGTTACAAAGAAGTCCATAGGGTTTCAAGCAGCAATACGAAGGTATAATTGCTGCCCTAGCTAATCCCCCAACCATCTACCACAATTGGAGCAAATAATGCAACAGAGACTTGAATTGATTATGAACAAAATGAACACTCAAATTGATCTGGTAATATTAATTATGCTCATATTCAGACGTGGGAAAATGTAAAGGGTTGTTTGATGCAGAAATTGATATTCTACCTCCTAAAATGAGCCCAGAAGGACTGGCAGCACCATTGTGTCAGCATCAAAGTGTTGACGGATTTCTCACATCTTTTGTCAAAGTCTTACTGTTTCAACTATTACAAAGCTACTTAAACATATTCAAGATAAAAGGAATGTGTGTTTGTGTTAAAGTTTTTAAAAAACTTAGTATGTGCATTGTATTTTTAGCATTATTGGCTTTACGGAGAGTACTACATCAGCCGTGGTCAGTACACGAATCAAATCAATGAAATAATGTAATATATAGGATCAAATACCCCCAGGACATTATATGGATATTGCAAATCACTGAGGAGTTCCAGAGCCATATAGAAAAGGGTTGAGTTCCTTTATAAGGTCATAGAACTTTTGCTGTTTGATATTCACTGCACACAAGAACAGTAAAAGCAGATTCTGCACTGCAAAATTGAAAACACCTAAATGCAGTCCGGATTTTTTGTAAAAAATAAATATTAGAATCAGTTTAGTGTGAGTCAGGTTAAAAATGCAGTGACTCAGATTGGATAGAAAGAAGAAGATATTTTATCTTTCCTGCAATGACCTATAGCTTGGAAAAAAATAAACATGTTGCCATAAATATCTCCTTTCTGCTGATCACTCTTTCTTTTCAGACTAAGATATAGGAGGAAGTAAAAGCTGGTTCCGTGTAATTAGGCTCCATGATCTGGCTTTCACTTTGGCTACTGGCTCTGACCTTGATGCATTTCCGGCGTTTGGATGTACTGCCGTGAAATGCAGAATGTCTTCCAGCTGGGAACAGTATATTAGAATCAGTTGGGGGTGGGGAGTGTCCAAGGGACAAGGGAGCAATGAGAAGAAGGTGAGAACAATCAGATTCTGGAGTTGGTGCAGGGGAACTCAAACAAAAGGACTTAGGGCTAGATGTACGATCCAGAGTTTGGCGACTCGCAATTTGCGACTTATTTGCGAGTCACAAATTGCGAGTTGCAAAACCATATGTGCAACAGAGTACTTCACACTGTTTGCGATTCCCAATGGGGTCGCAAATGACCTACCTCATTAATATTCATGAGGTAGGTCGCAATTTGTGACCCCATTTGGAATGGCTGCACTCTCAGGGATGGTGGCCTGCTGGGGACAGCAGACTACCATGTCTGTGACTGCTTTTAAATAAAGCATTTTTTTTTCATTGAAATGCAGCCCGTTTTCCTCTAAGGAAAACGGGCTGCATTTCAAAAACAAAAATGAAAAGTTTTCTTTTAATTTTTTCAGAGCAGTCAGTGCTCCATGGGACCACTGCCTGATCTGAATTTTTTGGGTGGTACCATTCACAAAGGAAACCTTCCCATTTGTGAATGGGTTAGCACCAATTTGAAATTGGTGCTAATTGCAATTTTTTAGTGACCGCATACATTACTTGTAATTAGGAAGAGAACGCCTGTTCCTAAATGCAACTCGAAAACCTATTTTGCGATTCGGTAAATAGATTACCGAATCGCTAAATTGAGTTTGTACATATCAAAATGATTATTTCTTGTCCCAAACGGCCCAATTCTGTGAATCGGACCATTTGCAACAAGAAACAAGCTACGTACATGTGGCCCTTAGCTACTTAGGGATTCAGAAGCACATGCAAGCAGGTGTAAGAAGACCAGACAGCACCTAGGTACACGAGACATGCACATCATCTTCCCATGAAAGTAGCACTATATACAGAAGCTATCAACTGTAACAGATCAAGAAACGCAGATAGCTCCTGACTCACGTCTTCAATATAGTGCACGGCGCACCCCTTCCTACAGTGTTAGGTTTTTAGTGACATAATTGTGGTGCACATAAGTGAGTTGGTATTCAAAGTGACGGATGTAAACAGAGTTGAGGAATTTAAGGCCCCTTTAGCGAACAGGTAAATTGTACTGCAGCGCTCTGGTTACAGTAAAATGGAACATCGACCGAGCCCCAGCTGTGAGTGAGCTAGCTGTCAGGATGTTTAACCCCTTTGCTGCCAGGCCTTTTCCCCCTCAGGTGCCAGGCCTTTCTTTGGCTGTTTAGGGCAGTTCGCGCTTAGGCCCTCATAACTTTTTGTCCACATAAGCTACCCATGCCAAATTTGCGCCTTTTTTTCCCCCAAATCCTAGGGATTCTAGAGGTACCCAGAGTCTGTGGGTTCCCCTGAAGGAGACTAAAAGATTAGCCAAAATACAGCAAAAATGTCATTTTATTTTTTAAATGGGAAAAAAGGGCTGCAGAAGAAAGCATGTGTTTTATTTCCCCTGAAAATGGCATCAACAAAGAGTTTGCAGTGCTAAAATCACCATCTTCCCAGCTTTCAGGAACAGGCAGACATGAATCAGAAAACCACATTTTTTAAAAAAAATTGCCATTTTACTGGGATATACCCCATTTTTACTATTTTTTGTGCTTTTAGCCTCCTTCCAATTAGTGACAAAAATGGGTGTGAAACCAGTGCTAGGTCCCGGACAGATAAACATTTATGAAAAGTAGACAAAATTCTGATTTCAGTAAGGGGTCATTTGTGTACATCCTACAAGGTTTTCCTACATAAAATGACAGCTGGAAAAAAGAATATTGAAACTGAGGTGAAAAAAACAGCAATTTTTCTCCAAAGTTTACTCTGTAACTTTTCCCTGAGAAGTCAGATTTTTTAAAGCAATATACCGTTACGTCTGCTGGACTCTTCTGGTTTTGGGGATATATAGGGCTTGTAGGTTCATCAAGAACCCTAGTTACCCAGAGCCAATAAATAAGCTGCACCTTGAAATTAGTTTTCATTCTATACTGGGTATACAGCAATTCATTTCATGAAATATAAAGAGTGAAAAATAGGTATCAAGACAACCTTTGTATTTCCAAAATGAGCACAAGATAAGGTGTTGCAAAGCAGTGGTTATTTGTACATCTCTGAATTCTGGGGTCCCCACACTAGCATGTGAATCACCGGGCATTTCTCAAATAGACGTCTTTTTGGAAGGAACAAATGTAGAGAAAGACAAGGGGCAATAACACTTTTTCTGCTATTCTGTTTCCCAAAAGTCTCCCGATAAAAATGGTACCTCACTTGCGTCGGTAAGCCTAATGCTCGTGACGGGAAACGCAACATGAACACATCACATTTTTACATTGAAAACTGATGTGTTTTTTGGAAAGTGCCTAGCTGTGGATCTCTAGCTCAGCTGGCACCTAAGAAAACCTACCAAACCTGTGCATTTTTGAAAACTACACACCTAGGAGAATCCAGGATGGGGTGACTTGTGGGACTCTCACCAGGTGTCATTTCATGAAATATAAAGAGTGAAAAATAGGTATCAAGACAACCTTTGTATTTCCAAAATGAGCACAAGATAAGGTGTTGCAAAGCAGTGGTTATTTGTACACCTCTGAATTCTGGGGTCCCCACACTAGCATGTGAATCACCGGGCATTTCTCAAATAGACGTCTTTTTTACACACTGTCTTACATTTGGAAGGAACAAATGTAGAGAAAGACAAGGGGCAATGACACTTTTTCTGCTATTCTGTGTTCCCCAAAAGTCTCCCGATAAAAATGGTACCTCACTTGCGTCAGTAAGCCTAATGCCCGTGACAGGAAACGCAACATGAACACATCACATTTTTACATTGAAAACTGATGTGTTTTTTGGAAAGTGCCTGGCTGTGGATACTCTAGCTCAGCCGGCACCTAAGAAAACCTACCAAACCTGTGCATTTTTTAAAACTACACACCTAGGAGAATCCAGAATGGGGTGACTTGTGGGGCTCTCACCAGGTTCTGTTACCTAGAATCCTTTGCAAACATCAAAATTTGGCCAAAAAAACACGTTTTCCTCACATTTCGGTGACAGAAAGTTCTGGAATCTGAGAGGAGGCACAAATTTCCTTCCACCCAGTGTTCGCCCAAGTCTCCCGATAAAAATGGTACCTCACTTGTGTGGGTAGGCCTAGTGCCCGCAAAAGGAAATGCCCCAAAAACTATGTAGACAAAATTATCAAATACAAAACTACCTGTTTTTGCGGGGGGCATCTGCGTTTTTGGTCCTGGGCTCAGCAGCCATATAGGGAAACCTACCAAACCCAAACATTTCTGAAAACTAGACACCTGAGGGAGTCCAGGGAGGTGTGACTTGTGTGGATCCCCAAGAGTTTTCTTACCCAGAATCCTCAGCAAACCTCAAATTCAGCTAAAAAATCACATTTGCCCCACATTTCTCTGTGGAACACCGCAGCAGGACAAATTTCCTACCACCCGCCGTTCCCCTTAGTCTCCCGGTAAAAATGATACTTCACTTGTGTAGGTGGGACAAGTGTATGTGACAGGGAAGAGCCAAAAACATGTTGAAATTGAGGGGGAACCAAAGCTGGTCCTAAAGAGAAGTTAAAAATAAATAAATTTTTAAGCAGACAAGTGGGGCATCTAGAAGGTTTTCTGCCAACCCACCCCCTCCCCCGGGAGTGGATCAGGGTAATTGCCCCATCTGCCTACCAGTGGACAGAACAACTTTGGCCCCATTTATTTGGGGTGGGGTATGGCTATTAAAAAAAAATCTTCCCTGGTCTCTGGTGGGTGTTCTATCCCCGTTGGGGGCAGATGGGCCTTCCAAAAATAGGCCAATCTGGCAACAGTAATATGTCCCCATGGGGAGGGACCTTTCCAGCAAAGTTGGAGGTTTGCACGGCATTGTTGGTAAGAAAATGGTGCCGGGTGCATGGGAAGCACACCACTCTGGACTCACCCAGATGTTTAGTTTTCAGATGTGTAGAGGTCTTGTGGATTTTTCTACATGGCAGCGTCCCAAAATCAAAAAAGTGCAGCCCTCACCATTCCAAGTGGGACGATTTTGAGAGTTAGCCAAGCTCTCATGGCTCAAATGTAAAACCAAAACCCAAAATAATCAAATGTCCTCTTGCTTGCCGTGGTATAAGATGTTTTAGTGTGCAGGGCAAAAGCTGGAAGACTGTTACCCCCTTCAGTTGGGGCATAACCATGCCCATATTGGTTGGTAGCCACCAAACCACCGTTTTTTTTTAAATCCCTGGCATCTAGTATGTTTTCTGTCTCCCCTCCCCCAGGGAGTGGATCGGGGTAATTGCCCCATCTGCCCACCAGTGGACAGAACAACTTTGGCCCCATTTATTTGGGGTGGGCTATGGCTATTCCACCACCATCTTTTTTTGAAAAAAAATCTCCCCTGGTCTCTGGTGGGCATTCTGTCCCCTATGGAGGCAGATGGGCCTTCCAAAAATAGGCTGATCTGGCAACAGTAATGTGCCCCCATGGGGAGCGACCCTTGCCCAAGGGGCTGCCCCCCAAACAAAACACACACACACCAATCCCTGGTGCCTAAGTGGTTTCTGCCCCCGGGGGGCAGATCGGCCTAATGACAATGGGCCAACCTGCCCCCAAGGGGGGCAGAAATGGCCTAAAATAATTTTGCCCCCAGGGGAGCGACCCTTGCCTAAGTCATCGTGGTCATCTGGCTGGAATCTCCCCCTAACGTGCCTGGGACTAAGGGGTGTTTTCTAATAAAACAGCTGACATTCTAAGAAATGGTCCCCACGTATGAGTGTGTGTGTTTCCGTGAATGCAGCATACCACGTTTGCTGGCAACTCTATCTGACTGTAGCATTGAAGAAAGCACAAAGTGAACTGTATGTCCTACTAAGAACACAATGCATTCCTAGGCAAAAGGACAATGAGATAGAAATAAATAAAAACAGTACCTCAAATGAAGCTATTGCTAGAAAAATAAATCAATGCTGTGTAAAATGTATTAGGTGAAAGTGCACAGCGGCAGGCCTAGTTAGCTAAAACAACGTTTCTAAAACCTGACTAAAATAGTTATACAACAGCGTCAAGACGCCCACAGCAACACCAATTGCATGCCCCTCTGACACATAAAATTGCATCAGAAACTGCGCTACACCTCCTTGTAAACATGGAGCAAAGGTTAGTGCCACTGGAGCGTCATGCAAAGTGACGCTCCAGTGGCACTAAGGGCTCTTAAATATGCCCCTTGGAGCTTCTGACCACACAGACATACATTGCCAACCAACTCGGGGGTGATGGCCTGGTTCTTCAGCCAGTCTTTAGGATTTTGCTCACATAGCTCAACACGGGGCTCGTACTCATTTGGTGAAGTGACTGCATGATGTCAGCACAGTCAGCTGACTTTGCTAACTAATAAGAGACTAGAAACTGAGTAGCATGCGACATAAACAACCTTTGACATTGCAACTTAACCTTACAAGCCATAGATTCATCATCAAGTGTATTTGTGTAGTGTTGTTAGTTACCAATTTCAGCAACACTTAAGAGGCTGGAATTGAAGAATGCTGCACTCTTTCAGAGAGTTATTACTCACTTCTTTACTAGTGGTGGAGTGTCATTGACTTCTTAAAAATATAGCAAAGGTTTCTACTCCGACCGCACCTGTATAGCACGAATTTCAAAGCGTTACTGGTAGTTCTCTGGTCAGGAAACACGTTAACAGACTCAATATTTAGATTCTTCAAAACAGGTAGGAAGCCTTACATGAATCAATAGTTTCAAGAGTTCAAGCAAATGAGACATCCTGCCACCAAAACCTGAAGGTCTGACAAATACATGGTTCTCTTTAGCCATCTTTTAAAGGACAGGCACATGAGTACGTAAAGTGTCACCCTGTAATTCCCTGTCTGCAGAGATGATGGGTCCTCCTCTGAACTCTTCCTGACACAGGTGAGAAGAAAGGTTCTCACTGCATCAGTTAAACTTTTTTATTGAGGTGTGAGACAAAGAGAAGCATCTGTCAAAAGCAAAGGCTTTCGGTAAAGGCAGGCAGGTTGCGTGACGGCTGACCCTATAAAGGGGATGCTAGGGAATTATAAGTAGAATGATTTACCTTTTGGAAACTATAGACTGCTTCCTTCCTAGAGGATCAGACTGTCATCATACCCCAAACTGAGGAGACGCAACCATGGGCTCACCGTTACCAAAACCCCACCCAGGGCAGGGATGAGAAACAGGTAATTGTACTGGAACATATCGTTTGACACAACTATCATCCCCGAAATACTTTTTGTAAGAATATCCACCCACTTAGGGTAGATTTTCTATTATTAACTCAAATGGATTGATATTTTTGTAAACAATATTCAGGGCGTGTTAATTATTCCTTATGATATTGTGGTACTGTACCCTGCTCTAGCTCCAGTCTACAGAGAAGGGAACACCCTAATCTGCAGGTGAACTTAGTGCATAGGCTAGAGCTCTAGGAAAGCTCCTGTTGTCCTGTGGGACTCCGGAGATGTTAGGCTTCACCCTGATTTGTGCATAGATAGAGGAGAAAGACATGATGTTTCCTCTTTATTAGGCTCTGTCTGCAGAAGGTTTAGTGACCTTGTGGATATCTATCATACAAAGTAGGATAAAGTGGCATGTTGAACTTGTTGTAAGGAAGAAGAACTGGTTTTCAGGTGTATTGAAAATCCTCCCTTTCCCTAGGCCAGTCTGTATGTGCTAGAAGAAAATGGCCCATACTAGATTAAATGCTCTGACAAGTGTTTCCTTCTTATGGCACCCCTACAATGAAGAGAAGAAAGGTGCTCCTGGTAGAGTGTTGCAAAGTTCTAGTTAGTCCACACCAGGAGACGTTTGCTAGATCACTTTCTGTGACTGTGGGAGGATGGACCACTTGATGCAGCTTTCTCATTGTACATTCACTCCTATATAGTGGACACAGACTCTGTAATGCATTAAGTGAATCTGTATTTACTGGCTCAGCACAATATCAGAAAAAGGACTGCAGCAGCAACCTACTGTACATTTCACACATGCTCTACATATAACCATTTGTGATGGTGGGCAGGGTGAAGACCTTGCAGGCACAAACCTTAGTCCAAGAGGACTAACCATCTCTTGGGAGAAGTTGGCAGAGACATTAGGACTGTCTTAAAGAATTTCACGTTGTTCCTCTCTTCCTTAGTCTCTGACCTCACAGCATTGACTGACCATTTATAGAGCACCATTGCTGCACTACACCCTTTGGTCTCAGGCAGAGCCTCTTTTCTGTATATGCTCTGTGTTGAACCCCTATTTAACAATTTTGCCTCCCTTCAAAATCATTATCCATCTTTCAGGCTCCTCATCGGTAGCCACGGCCCACACCTGGGACCATTTTCCATAGTGTTGATAGGAGATTGGTTCTCTCCGCCTCCATAATCACTGGACCCCTGGTTCACCCTATGACCAAGTGTCTCCTCTCTTCACTCACCCATTGAATTAGCCACTGCTGGAAACCAATAAATGCTACTGCTTCCGTTCCACCTCTTATCTCAGTATATTTTACCTTTCCACAAGGTCCCCTAGCTGTGAGCAACAATATGTATGAATACTGGTGGAAAAAGTGCATTCCTTTTGATGGTACCAAGTTGTAATCTTTGATATTTCACTGCACTCCAACACTAACCTTGGATTATGCAAAAGTGGAAATTATTTTCTAATTTCATTATATGTTAGTTTTATATTTTGCAGGCTGAACCTTAGGGTGTCAGAGCACTTTGCATTGGTACATCTGAAACAATTAGCATGTCAACAGTACAAGAGAAATATTAAAGTATATATCATGTCATATCGATAATGTTAGGCAATGTCCTTGCCATCACTGAAGTCATCAGGCAAGAGAGAGAGAGAGCTATCCTCGGGATCAGATCACTGGAGGATGGGATTTTTGGTGTTTTAATCATTCCCAGGGCATCGAGGAGGCATGCTGATGCTGGAGTGGCGATTTTTTCAGTTAAGTTTTTGGTTTACCATTTTCAGGGCTAATCCCTGCTGCCTTCAGGGTGATGGATGTTTGACCTTGGCTGAGATTAACCAGGAGCTGTACATCACATCAAATTATCATCACATATCTCTAGTCTAGTTCAGTCAATAAGGGGAGTTTAGTATTGTTATAAGGGTTTTATCAATCAAACCTTTTTGTATTTCATCTTTATTAGAATCATCATATATATTAATTAGTATCAATCATTAGTTTTGTCACTAATTAAATAAGTAATCAATAAATCATAATAAGGCATTAAGCGTGTTTGACAAAGGAATACATACCTATTCTAGGAATGAGGAGGAAAAAGCTGTCAGTCTCAGAAACCCATAAAGCGTTCTGAATTTGAGAGACATCAAAGGCCATAAAGCTTTAGCATCAAAATCAGCTTAAGAATTCAATAAACAATCAAAGCAGAACTCCTCATAAAGAGAGGTTCAAGAAGCTCTGTAGAGTTTTATACAAATGGCATGGGCAATAAAGGTGATAAGTGTATGAAGGGCAATTAGGTAACCTACTATAGGAATATGCACTACTATAGACAGACAAAATTAATGTTACTTCTTCTCTGTTCAGCTGCCGAATCAGCTTTCGGTGTGCCAATGGGAACACGTTCACTCCTCGCCTTTTAACAGGAACACGATAATCTTCAGACAGCAACTTCTATGACTGCAACTATGTCTTATCGGGTAACTACCTCATTCAATTTCCCATGATTCATCCTCCTATAAAAGACTACATTTATGTGTGTGAACTCTCATATCTAACCTTCTATATAACGAGTCTATTCTTTAACTAATAGTGGTCTTTTTAGAAGAAGAAACATCTATATAAATGAAAAGAAAACATTTTGCGCAACAACTATTCTTTATGAAAAACAAGTCTTTCAAAAGGTCAAGATCAGGCCTTGTACCTTCTCCACAATTTCTTTAGCTTAGTTAACTAAACCATGTCAGTGTCAAATTTTCCTGGCCTAGCACGTTTAAGTATGATTGCCTACTACAATTTTTTCATGTAATCATGTTAAAGCATTACTAGCTTCATACATTATTTCAGCATTATATTTTCTTGATATTTAACAATTTACAACGCTCTCCCACTGAGAACCTTATGTCTAGTTCTTTTGACCACATTTCAGGTTTCTCACATCCTATTGCCTCTTGGCACAGCGGTCGATGATACATGATCAAAGTTTAATTAAAGGTGGGGGCATCTAGACATACAGGCCCTCATTACGACTTCGGCGGTCTTGTCAAAAGACCGCCGAAGCCGCGGGCGCCAACATACCGCCAGTGCTGGGAATATGTCTGGCAACCTTTTAGGACTTTTCCGCTGAGCTAGCGGACGGAAACAGTGTTTCCGCCCGCTGGCCCAGCGGAAAAGTCACATCAACATTGAAGCCGGCTCGTAATAGAGCTGGCGGCAATGTTGATGTGCAGCGGGTGCAGCAGCACCCTTCGTGCATTTCACTGCTCCTAATTCAGCGAAATGTGCGATGGGGCTGTGACTGGGGGCCCCTGCACTGCCCATGCAGCAAAGTGCATGGGCAGTGCAGGGGCCCCCATGGGCACCCCGAGTCCCCCTTACCGCCAGCCTGTCCATGGCGGTGTTTACCGCCATGGACAGGCTGGTGGTTGGGAACTCATAATCCCCAGGGCAGCGCTGCTTGCAGTGCTGCCCTGGTGGATTACGACCGCCCAGCTTCAGCCTGGCGATGTCCTGGCGGGACCGGCGGTATGACTGTGGTGAATGCGCCACGGTCATAATATGCCAGCGGAACACCGCCAGCCTGTTGGCAGTACTACCGCCAGAGTTCTGCCGTCCACCGGGGTCATAATGACCCCCAAATTCTGATCTAGGTGCTACGGTTTTACTATGGTGTTGTTGTCCTTCTCAACAATTCTCATACACAGCAGATTATTCAAGCTTCTGGGGATAGACTGAAAGTCCACCAGACTGCCTCAAAAAATGCTGGTAAGTAGAAGGCGGGTAAGGGAAGTGTGTTAGTTGAAGAACTGAGCATCACGTTCAGGAGTGGTCAGGTGAGGTGAAGAAGTGGAAACTAATTTATTGGTTGGAGGTTGGACTCAGGGCAGAGAGAAGTTAGGCTTATCCATTTCCCTCTACAGCAGGGGGTCCTCAAACTATGGCCCGTGGACCTGATCCGGCCCACCAGGGTCCTGAACTGGCTCGCCAGGGTCCTGAACCCCTGGCCACCAGATGAGCCTTATAGCTTCAGGGGCCCGGTCAGCGCTGCGGCCGTCCAAAAGCGCATCCGGGCCCCTTTAAAAAATTGCAGCCGCAAGATAATGCTGGGAGGAAGTGACGGCCGCGGGAGGGAAGAGAGGCAAGCCGCGAGGACAGGAGAATTGACAGAAGAGCCACCCTCCTGCAAAAAACAGGTAAGAAAAATTAGCTGTGTGTATGTCAGTATGTACTGCTGAGCGCTGACCATTTGCGTTACTGCTAAGAACTGACCAATTGCGTTACTGCTGGCATTTTTTATTTTAATTTAGTCATTATTGCTGGTATATTGTTTTCGTAGTTGTAGCTGTGTATTTTTTTGGTATATTACTAATAGCAATTTTCAATACCTAGGAAATCATTATATAAAAAAAAAGAAAAATTGACTCTGAGAGCAGGGTATTTAAAGAACAGTGGACTTACGATTACTTTTTCATGCAGTACAAAGAAATAGCTGTTTGTCTAATATGCCAGAATTTAGTGTCTGTGTTCAAGGAATACAATTTGCGTCAACACTACGAAACCCAACATAAAGATAAATATGAGTGTTTGGTCGGACAAGTGAGAAAAGATAAAATATTAAAACTGAAAAATGGATTGACAACTCAGCAAAATACTTTTGTGAAGCAAAAGCAGCTAAATATATCTGCAGGCAAGTTTTCAAGTTGCTAAGCTCATAGCGCGAACTGGCAGACCATTAGTAGAGCGAGAATTTGTGAAAGAATGACTTCTTTCCGTTGCCAACGAGATGTGTCCAGAGAAGGCTGATTTATTTAGTTCAGGGAGTCTTTCAGGACCTACAATTACATGAAGGATTGAAGAAATGGGAGAAATTTGCATCTGCATTTTCAAAACTCCTCAAAAAAACTTTGCTATTTTTCATTGGCAGTCGACAAAAGCAATGATGTCCGTGATTCTGCACAACTTCTAATTTTCATTTGTGGGACAAATGATTATTTCGAAGTCACAGAGGAGCTTGCTGCACTGAAAAGCATCAAAGGAACAACAACAGGAGAGGATATCTATGCAAAAGGTTGCCAAACTGTGAATGATTTGGAGCTAGACTGGGCTACACTAGCCAGTGTGACAACTGATGGTGCTCCTAGCATGGTGGAGTCTATGAAAGGAGTAGTTGCACGCATTAACAAAGAGATGGAGAAACACAACCATCAACATCCAACAAGCACTATGTTGTAAATCACTGAAGTTGGACTCTTTCATGAAAATTGTGGTATCTTGTGTTAACTTCATTAGAGCTCATGCACTAAACCACAGACAGTTTCAGGAATTTCTGTATGAGCTAACTGTTGCCTATGAAGATATTCTGTACCACACAGAAGTCTGTTGGCTGAGTTTTGAATTGTTTTTATGACTTACTTCCACAGGTTTCTGATTTTATGCTTTAAAAAAACAAAGAAGTACCAGAGCTCAAAGATGTAGAACGGAAATGGCACCTTGCCTTTCTGACAGATATAACAGAGCTACTCAACAGTTTCAATATTCAACTTTAAGGAAAGGGGAAGCTCACCTGTGATATGCATTCACGTGTGAAAGCATTTCAAGTAAAATTAGACCTCCTCATTAAACAAGTGAAGGAGGAAAACTTCTGCCATCTCCCCACAACTCAAAACCTGTTGGCGGAAAAACCAGCAGTTGCATTCCCAAACAAAACATGTGTGGTTTTACTAGAAATGTTGCAAAAGGAGTTTTAAATTGGATTTAAAGAGCTTCATCTCCATGAACAGGACATACAGCTTTTTTTCTGAACCTATTTTCTGTTGACATTGAAATTGTTGATCTGATTTACGAAATGGAATTGGTCGAACTACAGAATTGTGACTCGCTGAAAGACGCATTCAAATCAGGCAACCTTACTAATTTCTGTGCATCTCTCCCCTCTGAGACATATCTTAATCTCAGGAACCATGCACTCAAAATTGCAACCATCTTTGGCAGCACCTATCTCTGTGGACAGACTTTTTCCCAAATGAAACATCTGAAATCTCCAACCAGATCCAGACTAACTGATGAACGCTTGCATCACTTGCTACCACTAACAGTGACAAATAGGAACCGGATATTGACCGTCTCATTAGCCAAAAGCAGGCCCATACTCCCCATTTAAATATTACAAGTTTATGTTGAATAAAATCGTTCTTCATTTTAAATATTGCATTGTTTCTCCTGTTTTTTGTGCACTACAAATAAAATATGTGCAGTGTGCATAGGAATTTGTTCATAGTTTTTTCAAATTATGGTCCAGCCCCCAACAGTGTCTGAGGGACAGTGAACTGGCCCCCTGTTTAAAATGTTTAAGGACCGCTGCTCTACGGTGTCATGGGGGGTCACCTTCTAGGTCCTCCTAGGTTGTTTGAGAGGGTGGTGAAGGCAGAGAAGCTCCAATGGTGTTAGCTCTATGGAGAAAAGCCTGCCCCTCTGCCACCTGAAATTTAACAATCTCTGGTGTTTGTTTCAAACACATTTTCTGAATTTTGCTTGTTTGTAGGCCTTTTTCTATAGGATGTCTTCGTGAATATGCACCACGTTAAGCATTTATTTTTGCTTTCATGTGTCTGCTGGTTCATTTGCACATCATTCTGTCTGAATATTACCTGTGGTTCGGAGGCACCCTTTCCTCATGCAGACAACACCAACATGGGTAACCCTGCTCAACAACCCCAAGGAATCTGTTCTTTTTGTTCCTTTTCCCATTAGTGGGATAACCTATTATGTGCTGGGACCATGTTATCCCCAGGAAGATGTGGCCCTGAGCACTCATGCTCTGTCACTTAGTAGACAGCAGGCATGTGTAGGTTTCAGACTTACAGAAGAAGAAAGCAGGAACACAACTTCATCCCCCTAAAGATACCCCAAGAAAAGTGTGTAAGAATGGTTAATGAGCTTTAGTCACACTCCTTTCTCTAGGACGACTATCAAGATAAACAACCACAACACACAAAAAAAGTGACTACTCGGTTATGATGAAAAGCACTTCAAAGGATGCTGCACCTGTGTTCGATTATCTGGGATCATGTTCAATGATTGTGGTAATTGGCACTATCAAAGAGAAAAGGAGAATCAGTCCTATTTAACGCTTCTAGTACCGTGGCTTCATATTATTTTGAGACAGCAGGCACCATTCTCTCACTTCCTTTGACAACATACAAAGACAATTTAGAAATAATGCCTTTGTGGAGCAGAAACACAAATGTTTGCAACCCTCTTAGAATGATTTTGTGGAAAAGGTAGCAATTCTTCCAAAGCTTTTAATCCCATCAGGAAAGAGTTGGCGATTGTGAAAATGAAATGTTCTGTAGCCCTGCAGTCTCCATGCTTCTGACTGAACCTGGTGGAAAACACCAGACAGGATGTTTTCCAGGATGTGATGGGGGCTGCTCTAGGATAAGACAATGCCTTGAATAGTACTGTTTTTTCACATTCAAGCCAAACTAATGAAATATTGGGAAGAGCCAGGGAACTTTGGAACACAATCTGCATGTATTATGACAAAGAGCTGTTTTCCAAAATGTTTGAAAATGCGGATTTCAGCAACAGGTAAGGCACAATACAGGCAAGAACTATTGTAAAGTAAAACCTATTGGGCAGGAAAGGTTACATTGATTGCACAAAACCACAATTCTGAAGTTTCTATATTTAAAAATTAGATTTTAGAAACCTATATCTAAATTGTTCTGTTTTTAACTAAGGATTTGGGACCAGATGTATGAAGTGTTGTACATTTGCAAATGGGCCAATTTGCAGAATTGGGCCATTTGTCAGTGAAAAAAGGCATTTTCATATGTACCAATCTCAAACTGATTTGGTAACGCCTTGTCAAATCGCAATTTAGTTTTGCTATTGGGTATTAGGAAGGGGACTGTTTAGAGAGTCCCTTCCTAATACCGAATCGCAGTGCTATGTACGAATGTTGTGCGACCAAAATGCATTCACAAAACTATCACATTTTATCACCAACTTCAAGTTGCTGGGAACCTAATCACAAATGAGAAGAGGTCCAAAAAGGACCTCTTCCCCTTTGAGAATGGTTTAAAAAATATTTGTAAAAGCAGGCTGTGTTCCCATGGACCATTGCCTACTCTTAATAAATGAAAAGAAAACTTTTAATTTTTCTTTTTTAAATGCATCCCATTTTCCCTTGGGGAAAAAATGCTTTATTGAAATTCAATCACCGACATGGTGATCTGCTGACCCCAGTAGGCCATCATCCCTTTGATTTTTGTCATTCCCAATGGGTTGTAAAGTGAGACCTACTCATTTATATTCATGAGTTAGGTCTCTTTGTGACCCACTGGGAATCGCAAAATGTGTAAAACATATATTTTTACATTGCTGTTTGCGATTACCAAAAAGCTAATCACTAAATTTCGCTATCTAGTAATCGCAAGCACTTACCTTTGTACATCTGGCCCTTAGAACTTCTCCAAATTGTGCTTGTGACAATAACATCTTGGAAGATGAAAGCTATTTACTGTT
The DNA here is from genome assembly GCF_031143425.1 of Pleurodeles waltl. Taxonomy (NCBI): domain Eukaryota; kingdom Metazoa; phylum Chordata; class Amphibia; order Caudata; family Salamandridae; genus Pleurodeles; species Pleurodeles waltl. The sequence continues at coordinate 830,560,520 of NC_090438.1, forward strand.
TTTGTGCCCTCTCTATTTTTCCATGAATAAGAAATGGCTGAAAGTTCTCTTCTGCAAATTTGGGTGGTGAGCCTAGCACGGGTATCATTACTGTGCAAGAAAGCTAATTGGATCTCATTGCAATTTGCTAACATTGTAGTTGGGTGGCTGAGTAGTTTCGAGAGATGGGGAAAGGATTGTGCCCTAACAAGTGTTTATTTGTAATTGTTCCTCTTATCTAATATATTATGATGTAAAGGCAAGCAATTAGGAATTCAGATTAACTAGTCTCATGAACTTTTCATAGCCTGCTACCCTGTCCCCTCTCTATTTCCATAATTCAAAGAGTTAGGGATGCTGCCCTGTTGGGCGCCATGGTCCTTCTTGGCATTGAAAGTGACAGGTTCTGGAGCTGCTGTAAAATCTCAAAACCATATCTCATGCTGGAGAGTTGCACATTATGTGTGTTTTTTCAGTAGCCCCTGGGAGGTCATGGATTATTGGAATATAATTGTAACAATGGGAGACTTTTACCTCTGGAGTCCCGGGGCTTTACCCTACTGGTGGATCCAAAACTGAGTATCAAGTACACACCTAACACACCTAACCCTCTGTTTATCAAGGTGGGGCAGTCCAAAGCTTGATTGTGGAGGTTATGCGGGATAGAAACTTCATAGAAATTCACAGGAACACAGCATAGCAGTCAATAAATAAATGGCCAGCAAGTGATTTTACATATAAGAAAAACTTCTTTAATTCTAGCCCACACCTTAATTTTTTGTATTTAAAATACAGATGGCAGAAATATGGTGTGCAATATTTAAGGCATCAATCTCTATGTGAGGGTAGCCAGAAAAAATTGGCTTATGATGTTATTCAGTGGTAAGGTAATGTCTCAAAATGCAGCCAATGCAATTAAGAACAATTTACTTCTGAGTTGTTTTGTTATGGTTCTCTTGATGCCTCCCTTGGTTCCTGTCTACCCCATGCCCAAATGTAGTTACGACTAGATTATTGGTATTGCATAAAATAATCCTAAAGTGCACATTCCCTCCTGCAATGCCACACTGTTTGTGCTTTGGTTACGCAAGCTGTCTTGGGCCAACCTGCTTCTGCTCAAGGGTCCAGCAGTTGATTTTTAAGTCCACCGAACCTGGATTTTCCTTCTGCACTGCATCCATTTTTCTTTAAAAAAAAGTAAACTACACAGCGATTCACTACTTAAATTTCTTGGCAATGACACAAAGCGAGAGCTCAGAGGGCTGCTTATCTGTTTGTTCATGCAGGTGTGCAAGTGTGGTGTGGCACTTCGTAGTCAAGAGTGGCCGGCACTATGCATGCACACATTCTTTGTATGGTGCACAAAGATCCATATGCGCTTAGCACAACAAGTGGCAGGCATTGGCAACATGAGAACTCATATGTGTCAGTATGTGCAGGATCATAAAAAAACAACATTTTTTCACCCATTAGTGTGGAAGATCTCTATGTGGAGCAGTTTCTGTTTCAATAAGCACACTTCCAGAGTGAGCAAGACTGCCTCCACTTCTTCAGTTCAAGGTCTGGTGCCACCTACTCCTTAGACTTCGCATTGCTTGTTTCTTCCCAGAGGAGGTTTCAACAGCGATTTGGACGCTTTAAAAGTTATTGCAAGGAAGATAGTTGTGGCATTGCCTGTTTTTACGAAAAGGAGGTGTCAATAGCATTTGGAACACTTCAAAAGTTATTGTAAGTATCATATTTCTGGCAGTGTTAACAGGCAGGCAATGAAGGGGACAACAACAAAAAAGAGTAATTATTGAATTACATTTTTTCCTTTTCCTCTGTCTGTAAATTGGATAACCATTATTCGCATTTCATACATAGTACATTATGGGGGTCATTCTAAGTTTGGCGGGCGGCGGTTGCCGCCCGCCAAACGGGAACCGCCAATTGGCCGCTCCGCGGTCAGAAGACCGCTGAGGCCATTCAGACTTTCCCGCTGGGCCGGCGGGCGCCCGCCAAGGGAGCGCCCGCCGGCCCAGCGGGAAAGGGCCTGCAACACGGAAGCTGGCTCCGAATGGAGCCAGCGGTGTTGCAGGTGTGCAACGGGTGCAGTAGCACCCGACGCGCTTTTCACTGTCTGCTATGCACCTGTCTAGGAGGATGGAAGTAAAAGGAGTATTTGAACCCAGCACACAAGCAGTAATATGTATTTTCAAGATGTGTTCAATAAGGAATCTGTTCCTGAGGAGCTTTTAACAGACAATAGTGTCCAATTCACTTCCTCCAGTACAAATGAATTTTTTAAGAGGCTTGGGATAAGATGCGTACGAACACCCTTATATCATCCCCAGGCAAATGGTAGAGTGGAGCAGTTAAACAGAGTATTGGTGGAGTGCATTCAAATTGCTATCAAGTCAAACGATGATTGTGAGATTACCATCAGAGAGTTGATTTGGGCATGCAGAACTACTCCACATTCTGTGACAGACAAGGTACTGTTTGAGCTTATGAGATGTAGAAGAATCACGCCATCGTTAAGTCCATTTTGGAACGTTAAGCTGCTGGATCAGACAAGTGATGGGGAGTGTCATCTTATGAAACTAAGATGCTAACATAATGTTGTGAGATGCGACAGACTGATGAAGTGAAAATTAAATAGGAATAATAGAAGGACCAATTTCAGTGTGGGTGACTATTTGCACATCAAGGATCCTATATTGCTACAAAGAGGAGCTTTGTGTGAAGGTCGCAAAATGTCCTCAGGATCAGCAGATGAGATTAGGGGCCCATCTCCAGGCAGCTCCAAGTCAGATTACTCTGATAGCACTGAACATTAGAGAGGCCAGGTGAGGGAAGGTAATTTGGGAAAGAAACACCAGGGAAGGAGACCTAAAAGGAAACACGGTTAAACATACAAATGATTTCTTGCACTGTTATGAATCACAATGCTATAATTTCACTATGATCTCTCTCATATAGAATATGACATGAAGAATATCTCTAGAATAACTGTGGAGCAAAGTTCCTAAAACGCGCTTTATGACTCAATATCAGCTTCTGTTACAATCTCTCTTATAAAGGGGTAAGGCATGGAAAATACCTGTAAAACAAAGATTATACCGTATTGAGGGAAAGCGTCCTTTTTGTATAACTTGAATTCTGCTATTGTATGATGCCAACAACCACAAAAACTAAAAGAACAAACATCCCCCACTACTGTATTCCGAATTTCGGAATTAATCTGAAATCTACTATGGTGAAAATATTGAGAGAAATCTTGCATAACTGCTGTCTTATGAGTTAAATATTTGTTAAAGTTTTGCCGAAAGCATCTCCTTTAGAGAAAAAACGATTTACTGCTTCGTAGAAGTGCTTACCCACTCTGAGATCTTGATAGAAGATAACCAAATTACTTGTGCCATAAAAACAGAGGGAAGATACTTGCGAAATTCAGAAGTTGCGCTTATAAATTCGCGGGTAGCAGCAGCCGGCCGCTGTGACTTAAGATCCGGAAAGAACAGGATCAGAGGACAAGCCCGTCCTTCAAATCCACTCACTGTCCAGCTGAGAAAAACTCCCCAGGAAAACAGACTGGCAATAAAACTGGAGCTGCAGAGGAGAGATCCTTCTCCTTCAAGGGCCAACGGAATAGTGTGCAACTCTCCATGGGCGGGGCTGCTTAAATAGCCAGGGGCCACACCCAAGAGGCTGTCAATCATCACAGCCATAGACACCTCCAACAAGTTCAACTGAACAAGCATTGCCATCAAATACGACTCAGAAGAAAAAACAAACATTGGTAGAGTACAAAAGAAAATGTTTGCAAACAAGCATTGGTTTCTCATAATACACAAATGAGCCGAAGGCTGGTATAATATAGGATATACTGGAATATAAGTGAACAACTAGTGATGTGAACTGCGTATAACAGGGGAATTGTTAAAGACATTTGTATAGGACATTGCAACCACCAACGTGCGTCATAATAACCATGTCTTTTCCCGCAGCAGGGATTGATGGTTTGGCGAGTGCACAAGAGCGCTCGCGACTTGCAATATGATTGAAAACATGTACAACCTAGAATGTGTGTCGTTGCAATTCTGACACTTTGAAATTTAGAGACCCATTTGTATAATTGAAATTTGAGAATAAGCTGTAATGGTATGAAAAGGACATTGGTGGGATATGTCTCGTTTAGCCAAAGTGGATGAAATTGATATTGAGATGAACAAACCAAACAGGTATGATCAAAGCAACCCCAAAGGGAAAAGGTATAGATAAACAGAGTTGGATAACCATGTTACGCAGGAGTTCTAGAATCAAGAAAATTCCCTATAGGTTCAGAGATGAGTTATTATTTGTTTGGCAAACTTGTGTTACTTCCTGTTTCATTTGTGGTGTGTTTCAGTTGTTTGTTGTTGTTTGGCATTTGTTTTTGTTCTTCTTTGTTATATGTTGAAGTGTTACTTTTTGTTGTAATAAGCAGAGACATGAGGTGACTTGGGTTTCTTTGTATGTTCTTGTAATGTAATAGTGGGGGATTTTCTATTGCTTGTGCTAATAGACTTTATGAGAATTTAGATGATGTAATCCTTTGAATTTGGGACATTTGGGCTTCCTCAGGGCCCTTTACGCCAGTACCTATGGCTCTGCTCATAAACCAAATAAACTACTTTTCCACAACATTATTGGATGGACATCATATTCTACCCATCTTTAGCCATGCATGCTGAGTGTCCTCATTTAAAGAGGCGATGACCCACCTATGTGTCTCTTAATCTCTTTTCTGGGTCTGCTGAAATTCTGCACGGGGGGAAATGCCTGCAGCAGCCAGAGGGGCATCTATTTAAGCATTCTGGTGGCTATCTGGCCTCTACTTGCATCATGGATGTGATATAGGAATTGAGGCTGCTCTTTTTTTAACATAAAACATATACACACTTGAGGTAGTACATCTATACAAACATTGGGCAGACCTTTAGGGGAAAATGAGACTGTCTGGCTTTGCCAAGGTTTGTATATCATTATGAATATTGTGGTTTTAGGTTGCAGTAAGGCACATGTTCCCATTGTTTATGAAGGAATTAATTCATTTTCTAAAGCGCACTGCTACCCAAGAATGGTGTATCCTGGTGCTTGATGCAAGAGACGAGCACCAAACAGTTACATTTGCTAAAAAAGCCAAGTTTTCAGAGTCTTCCTGAACATATTCTTGGACATGCCTTAAAGAGAGAGGGAGCAAACTGCATAGCTTGTCACTGCAATAAGTGAACACACAACTTCGATTTGACTTCTCTGAAATGTAGGTGTATGAAGAAGCACAGATTGAGATGAGTGATGGGCCCTAGTAGGGTTATAAAAACACAAGGGCATATTTAAGAAAAGTGGTGCTGCACATAGTTCAGTGCCAGTTTTCTTGCGCCCTTTAACGCCTCCCACTGCCACCATGTGTGTGCCATTTTTAAAATATGGCGCACCATGTCACAGGGTAGGGGGCAAGAGCGTCATTTTTATTGACGCTATTAATGTACTTTGCAGGAGTAGCGCCAAAATATTGGCGCTACTACTGCAGAGTACACAGGGGCCTATTGTATTCAATGGAATGCCCCCTTTTGACACCTGCTCTGAGCATGCGTTAAAAGTGTTGAAAAAAATGATGCAAAGAAATCTGTTAGATTTCCTTGCGCCATTTCCTCAGCCCCCCTCTAATGGGGGAATGTCTCCTTTGCATACATTATGCCTGGCGCAGACATAATGTAGCACAAAGGATTACAAAATGGTGCAATGCATGCACTGCACCACTTTGTAAATATGGTGTGGTGTTTTTGGCCTTCTAACACCACTTTAGCATCAAAAAATGACGCTAATGTGTCGTTAGAATGGCACTAGGGGCTCTTAAATATGCCCCAGACTTTGCTGACAGATAGAGACATCTAATCACCTTCATAGCTTCATAAGCCAGGCAAAGAGCTTTAAAAGAACATTGCTTTTGAACAGGCAGCTGGTGAGAAGTGAGCAGAAGATGCTTGACCGAAGACCTGCAAGAAGGCTTTAGAATAACCTGAGCTATCGCTTTCTGTGCTCTCTGGGATCTATTAAAAATACAAGTAGGAATACTTGAATAAAGGGAGTTAGCATAATCCAAACGAGAGGAAATCAGTGCCTGAGCTGTGGTTTTCTGTAGAGATGTAGGCAGGTAGGGGATACCTCCTTGTGCCACATTAGCATATTTTTTGTTGCGCTTGTGTGGTCAGAGCAAGTGTTAAAAGGGGGCACACCACTGGTTACAATGGACCCTATGTACTGTTCAAGGTTAGTGCCATACATCAATAGAGTAAAAAATTCTGGCACTATTGCCCCTACCCTGCGCCATGATGCGCTGTATTTTAAATTTGGTGCACACATGGTGGCGGTAAGGGGGAGCAAGAAAAGTGGCGCTGCACTGGGAGCAGTGCCACTTTTCTTAAATCTGCCCCTTAGTTGCTACCATTGCGATTTGTGGGGTGAATGATAGCCATGAGAGAAACAAAACACCTATTTTTCTAGCACAGAGCATGGGAGATGGTACGGGTTCCAGATCCTGAGGTCATCCCTTTGAGCACCAGTTAGGACATTTATAACTAAAAGCCAGAATTTCACTTTTGTCTGAGTTCAGCTTCGAAAAGCTTGTATTCATCTATTTCACCACTACCCTCATGCTCACCAAGACGCAGATCTGGGTTTCACCCGGCTTGGTAGAGATGGAAACAACAATCTGGGTGTCATCAGCATAGGACATGCCGTAGAATATCAACGCTTCTAGAGAGGTTATATAAATGTTAAAAAGTGCAGGGCTAAGAGCACGTTTCTACAGAACACCACACGGGAAACTGACATACTCTGACTGATAAGGGGCTCAGAAGATGCAATAAGATCTGATAAAAAATATTTGATCCATGCAAAGGTATGGCCAAAGAGCCCAATGTCACTGAGTAACTCAGTAAGTATGTAAAATGCAGGCAGAGAGATCCAAAAGGACAAGACCGGCAGAGCCACTTTGGTCCAGGATTGCTCTAATGTGGTGGTTCCCAACCTTTTGACTTCTGTGGACCACCACGTTATTATTACTGGAACTTAGGGACCCCCACTGAATCATTATTGGAATCTAGGGACCCCACACTGAATGATTACTGGTAGCCAGGGAACGAGGCCTAAACATTGTCGAATATTTAAAATGCTAAACAGCACACAAAAATACAGAAACAAGTATTCAAGCACATACGCAAATGATACCACATTTTATTTAGTTAGCAAACAAATATAAATCAAAAATATAAAATTTTATTTCATTAGGAAGGTTGGAGCTTTTCTAAATTAAATTGAAGCCACACATCATACATACCATATGGTCTGGTTGATGCTCCTGCACTGCTCCCACAAATCAATCTGAGGATACTAATTACATTTTTAGCCTCCAAAGTACAATTCTTGACATTTACAATACGTTTTAAAATTTGCAGTTGTACATTTAGTTACTTTATATACATACACTTTATCAATCCGTTAATATTCTTTTTTTTTTGTAAGAAGTTGCAGACCCCCTGAGGAGGCTTCGGGGACCCCCATTGTCCCCCAGACCACAGGTTGGGAACCACTGCCCTACTGCTCTCTACTACAGCAAGATGTGCTGTGTTGGTGCTGTTAGATGCTTTGAAACGAGACTGAGATTCATTTAAATCGTCCACTGATGACAGGTATTGGGTGAGAAGATTTGTAAAGAGGAAACTAGACACAGCTACTCTAATCTGAGTTTTGTTTTCAAAGGAGCTTACATCCAGAGACACATTTTCCTTGATTTAAACACTTGGTAAATCAGGCCTCTACCACCCATGTACATTGTAAAAACGAGAAATGACTGCTTTAAGCTAGCTGAATGTAGAGCTATTCCTTCATGATGCACATGCTTCTACCTTTGTTCTGGAAACGATAGTCATTCTTGTTTACAATGATGATTTCTGTCATGTTACTATAATAATGCCTCTCAAAACTCAAAATCTAAAACCTTTCTTCCAACGTGTATTAGATAACCTTCATTTTCAGCAGTTTCATAATAAGACATTAACAACTTTTTGTCCTTTGCAGCACTATTGTTTCCTTTATTCAACACAGTATGACATTCATTCTCAGCATGCATTAATATAAACAATGCTGTATATAATAAGGGTATTGCAGGCCACCAAGGGACCCCATGAGCAAATAGGGAATGAGGTTGAAGATTGAGTTATTTTATAAGGTTATGGACCTCCAAGGAGGCGTGCAATATACTTATCATGTACGGCAGTGGGTCCTTTGTTCCTTATAATACATAATCACACCATCACCTTTCCCACAAAGCAGGTAAATCTTTGATGCGTAGCTCTTTCATATGAAAGAGAAAGCATGTTTGCAAACATGAAGAATAAAAATGGACTATTTAGTGGAAATTTTAACACATCAAAAAAGTTGCTAGATATTTGTTGCAAAAAGATAGACTCATTTTAATACAAGTCAGTATTTGCAAAAAGGGAGCAGTAACTCGGAATGTGCAGAAACATGCAGAGAGCACCTCACTTTTATTCAATGTTTGATAGAGTGGAGAAAAAAAACATGTTGCCATAAATTTCTCCTTTCTGGTTCCCACTGTACATCTAGAAAAACAGAACAAAAGAAGGGAAAGGCTTAATTGTTCTTCATTAAACAGAAGCTTTCATTATGCTCCGTGACCTGACTTCCTCTTGGCTGCTGGCTCTGGCAGCAGGCATTGTGATGTCAGAACTCAACTGTAGTAAGTTATTACAGTGAAGTGTCTATGTCATTTCTCTATAATAGGAGTCTGGATGCGTCACAAGTTTCCTATGAAAGGGAAATCATAGCTGGGTTCTTACGCAGGGTTTGCAGAATTCTATGTATTATAAGTATTTCTTCAGTGACTGCACCATTCCTTAAACCATGTCTCAGAAGCAGATGTGTGCATCAGTGACCTAAACTCACCTCAGCAATGACCTCAGTAGGCTACACTCGAGCCTCATTTACTTTTCCATTACTCACACGCTCAGTCACAGCTAATTATAACAAGAAGACATCACCTTCTTGCATCATTCTTAAAGATCGTTCACCACCTCTCCATCAGACTGTCAGCAAAATCTTATCGCTCATTAAGAACTTGAGTCATGGCTAAGAAAATAGGCTCACATAATCTCTGTTTATCTCTCACTTTTCATTTCACTCAGCTTCATTCAAATCTGTGACTTGCCGGGCTGGTGCAAGTGTATGCCTTATACAGCTTCCTGTTAATGCTATTTCATTTCAATCACAGTTATGGGAATGCAGTACTTAATTTGAGCTGGTGGTTGCAATTATTGTTTCTCAACACGAGTTGATCCAGGACATGAGAAGAAATCAAAAGGAGGAAAGAAGGATAAAGAGAATGACAGAAAAATGGTGACAGAGAGCGAAAGCAGGAATGAAAAAGAACTTGCAAAAGTGAGATAAAGAAGCAAGGAGTGTCTGCTGGGGGATGAAAAAGACATGAGATTAAATCAAGACTCTGCAGCCTTGGTATTAAGAGCCCCAATGCTTGGTAGCTCCAGACGCATGCTTTTGAGCAAATCTTTGGGCCCCAGCACTTAGGGGACAATTTAAATTTTGACTGGAGGCTCCGTTGCCCTGATGGAGATGCCACCTATCAAATTTAGAAATGACCGCCATGCTGGCGGTTATTTTTAAAGCATTGTCTGAAATCAACTGTCAATGTTTTTTGCAGTTTGGTGCAGTGCTCCATCAACACGATGGAGCCTCGCACCAATTTCTTTTTTTAATTTTCAAAACAAAAATCTCAAAAGGTGAACATTATGCCTCTCTCCAAGGGAATTGTCTCCCGTGGCCAGGGGCCCTTTTTTCTGTCCTACCACCTGGGTTTGCCTGGCAGGGACGGACAGTATAAAAAAACTAAAAGGCAGCCGTAATTAGGAGTGCAGACATTGAGACAATTCTTTGTCAGCCCTTACTCTGTCAGGCCATCAGAGAAGGTTTGATGTGATGGTGACGAAGTAGTCAACGTAGCCAAACCTGTGGTCCACCCACATATAAATTGGTGGGCAGACCACTGGATTGGGGGCGGGGGATCTTCATCGCTGTTGCGATGAAGTTCCCCCTCCACCAACAATTAAATCAGCCCTTAATCTTTTATAAATTAAGCACTGTGGAAATGTGCACGCTCAACATACACTACAGTGTTTTCCAATAGGTAATACTTACCCCTTATGCATTTCCACAACATTCAATATGATGTCACTTTAGCACTATATAAAAGCCTAGCTCAACCAAACTCACCAGCAACATTATGAATTCTGGATATTAAATGATGTCATGTTTTTCCCAAAACATGTCTGCCTCTAAAACTTAGCTTTGATTTTATGCTCATTCCTCTGAATAACCCCTTGATTTTGACTGCTCTTGCCAATGTTCTGGATAGTTGTACAGGTGAATCACCAATTATTTACCCTGGTCTCAATTCACAAATGTAGGTCCACTTATTGATTTATTTATTAAAGATGTATAGTCTATGACATACTCATGAATATGGTTCATAAAACCTTTTCTATCTCTCCAAAACATTCAAAAGTATGCAAAAGTAGAAAACTTGACAGTTGAAATTTCTGTACTCCAATTTCACTCAAATTATATTGATTGTGTTAAGGCATACTAATGATTGTATTTCCTTTTTTAAATGGATTCTTTGCTTTTTTCCCCTTACTTGAGGCAGCTGGCAGGGAAGGGACTGACTCAATTTTTTGCTGATTAATGGCACATGGATTTAGTGTAGCATGCGCAGATCTACCTGTTTTATTGTTGCTCTTCTAGTTAAGACACTCACTCTGTGTGTATGCATGTATGTGTGCATGCATGTGTGCATGTATGTGGTATTTGAATTGCACATACCTAGCCAAAGGGCAGCAGAGACATGGACAGGGTCAAAGGCAAAGATATGGTCATTGTGAGACTGGAGAGAGAGCTGATTTCTGAGAGTGAAAGTGATCAGTTACTGTGTTGTGATGTAGGGTTCTTTAAAGAGATATTTCCAGCTCTTCCCTTTGAAACTGAAATACAGAGACACATGGGCAGGGAGCCATGGACATTTAAGGCCAGGATGAATGGTCACTGGGTCATGGATAACAGGCACTTGGTCAGGGATATGCAGCTAGTTGGGCAGAGAGGCAAACAGAGGGATCCTGCACCAATGGAGACTGTAATTTATGGAAGAGACAATTACTGGACATATGACTCACACAATATCCTAAACATACTCAAGAAGTGTGTGTCCAAAGTGACAATAAGTATTCCCTGCCATGTACAGGACCATACTATTGGGAAACCTTCACCAACAGAGCAGCTGACCTACTCAACAAACCTGCTCAGTTGTTAAAGAAAGCAGAAAATCTGAACCCCAACATCTGACTTCAACCATGGAAAGCCCGTAATCCGGAGATGAGACTGCGTATGCCAAAGTAGTAAATAATGCTCATAGACTAAGCAAATAGTAAATAGCCTGACCATTAAATAGGGTAATCCAGATCAGCATACATTAATCCTCTTATCAGGACACCCAAAAGGCAAAAGCAAATAAGTTCAGATTCTAATTTCCTCTGCTCCTCACCAGAAATCCACTAACTTCATCTTCCAGAGAGAGGTTGTTAGTGACAGTACCTCCCCCATCACTTCAAATATAGTACTACAACTAGCAGCTACAATTCTGTAAATTCAAAACATGTAATAGCACCAAGAGGACCTGCAAATGTCGGTCATGCTATTTAAGAACCATGTAATGTTGCATATTATAACATTGTGTAACATAGTATAACATTGTACAACATACTACAACATGGCATAACAAAGTATAACACTGCACTACAATTACTGATAATACATTAAAGGAAATGGTGACCAGCGAGGCTACTGTTATGATTACCCTACCAATATAAATACAACACAGGATAAATGAAACTCTATTTCATATAAGAAACACATTTATTTTGAAACGTTACTAATCATCATCCAAGAATATATTTTCTGACTGCAAACATTTGTTAATCGTGTCCCTGGGGCCAGGGCATGTTTAGGCTATGATTGAGAAGGCTAGGTTTGAGCTGTACAAGTACCCACATATATAGACTGTAGAGAATTTGCATATTTGGCATTATTTCCCCCAATTTTTGCCCTTCTGTTTTGCTGGTATTAGACCTTGGTTCACTTTACCCCCGCTAAACAGGAGTAAAGTGCATGTGTCCCCTTTGAATAAGGTTACATTTGCTTATCCCTGATTGACATATTTAACTTGCCTGAAAGCCCCTAGTATTGTTGTAGAAAATGCACCCGTGGCCTTTTAGAAAGTTCCCTTTTCCCTGCCTGAAGCCCCTGGAGGCTAACTTGCATTAGCTCTCTTGGAGATGCCTAGTCAGTACTTTGGTTTAATGAAGAGTGAAAACTGCTCCCAGAGCCTGGTACAGGATAGGCTGGATGTGGGGCATATGATTCATATCAGCTCAGGAAGGACAGCTGGGGTGGAGACATTCAAGAAAATTTATTAACTTGAAATTTACATAGGTGAAGCCTGCACATTCACACATTAGTGTAAGGAGCAAACTGGGCGAGAGAAAGCCTTTGTCGACCTGGCCTAGATTAGCCAAGTTTGTTCCAAACTCAGTGGAAGGGAATCTACCACCAGAATCGGTGTGGATTACAAACAGGGGAGGGAACTGCTCATTTCCTTGGCCACGCCTCTGGATAAACAAAAGGGATCTGCACAAGAGAAGAAGGGTTCTTGAATTTTGGAATTTAGAAGCGTGGTGCACTGTTGGATTGTTACTGATAGTCCTAATTTATGCCTGTCTGCTCAACTACATAGCTACCACAATGTTGGGCTCAGTTTAATTTAGTACATTTTAGGGTTCACTCAGACAAGCTAGTGTTATTATTTCTTGAAGTGGGAAATAATAATCCCTTTTTCAGCAGTGGAATCCAGGACTTTTTGCAGTACCACACATTGATTTAAGTTGCTGTATACATGGGCTTGTCCACCCTGTGGAGTGCAAGACAATTTATAGTGGTCTACCATCAGGGCTTTCTATGCCCGATGAGACACTAAAGCCTCTTAATATGAAAGCCATGAAATAGGAGGGCAAGAACATCAGTGTGATATTTTGTGAGCTGAGGCTGAGTGAGAGTTTGAAAACTGGGGTGTTTTGTGTCTGTGTAGATATTCATATGGGTGATGCTGGAAGATAGCACAAGTGAAGGGGAGCAGGGGTGCTTGCACACTGAAAGACAAACAGGGTCTGCACAGGCTGTCAACCTCAGCTGACCAGGGCTTTGCGACACGGGAATTGGCAGGGGTGCAAAAACTTGTGTGGGAACCAGGGAAGTGGTGCATGTGGATACTGTCATGGACCCCTGTGGCAAGGGAGTCCTGACTCCATCAGTAAGGGAGGGAAGAATACACCACACTGTTTTATCTTTCATTCAAAAGCATTTCAGTTCTTCGGAATGGGTATCTGTATTTGTGTCAGAAGGAAGCCTGCGTTAATATGTATATCCCATCATGCACTACGCAATTTAAAATGAAGTTGGCCCACTGAGTAACACAATTTAGTACTCTGCACTTGTAGGTAGTACTTGACAGATGAAGGTATTCATCAGAACAGACCCCAAATGATCTTTGATCTCCTTCATATGGGGAGGACATATGTCTGGGTTTTTTAACTTTGGCCTGCATAGACACTGGAAGTAAGGGTGCGAGGGTGCTGCAGCACCCCCAGAATAACTATGCTGGAGTTCAGAAGAACAAGTAATAGAGATGCATTCAAAACTTGTTTTTGTCTTGACACATTTGCAGTGCATTCAAAGACATAGGTCAACTGTCAGGCTGTCTTCTGACAAATTGCTGCTTATACTTTTAACATGGCGAATGGTGTTTAGTTTTCTTTAACTGTAAAGATAAAGCATTTTGTAAAATTAACTATCTGACAGTCTTGCTAGGGTATGGGGTGTGGAAAAGGAATGTGTGTGGGATGTTTGTTTCTGACACAAAACAAAATGGTAATACCTGTGAATAAATTGTACAACTATTTCAAATTAAATGCGCAGTTACAAAGCACCAGCGAAGCACAATTTGTGTAATTCTGCAGTGTGATGGATACAAAGATCTTAATAGGCTCTAAACAAATCAAAGCACTTTACATGGTGATGTGTAAAGATTAAGGGGGTTATTCTAACTTTGGAGGAGTGTTAATCCGTCCCAAAAGTGACGGTAAAGTGACGGATATACCACCAGCCGTATTACGAGTTCCATAGGATATAATGGACTCGTAATACGGCTGGTGGTAAATCCGTCACTTTTGGGACGGATTAACACCTCCTCCAAAGTTAGAATAACCCCCTAATTGTTTTTCAAACTCGATTTTAACACATTACTATTTGTGAGCTACGGTTTGATCAGTAAAGCGGCATGTCAGTGCAAACTTTGTGGCCATTTCAATTGAAAATGTGCTTTCTGTACATGAAAGTGCACTGCTTGACCATGCCTTGGTAACTTACTTTTGATAATGTGCTCCAAAAGGCACCACCATCTACATACCACACCCTTACCTTACGGCTGAATGGGCATCACTCGCTTGCTATACTTAGTCTTCGTGTGATTCTCAGACTTTTCACATTCCCTATGACTCCAGCAATGTAACAATAATGGCAGGACCCCCACTCTGAAACTTGTTCCAGCAGCACTGCCTGGAAGCCAGCGACACCTACTCTGAGGTTCCTCGACTGTTTAGAAAATGAAATAACATTAGCAAATGAATAAAGTGTACATACATAAAATCACAAACTATACATTTTTTTATTTTAAAATGCTCTGTAAATCTGAAGGAATTTGAAATAGGATGCTAATAATTATAATTGTATCCTTCCCTTGATTACAGGGATCAATGCAAGCACAACAAAACGAATCTAATATAATGACTGGTACTCTCATTTGAAGCACTGGTTTGCACCAACAAAAGGGGGAGCATGCATTAGGACCAATAAAAAAAGACAAAGCGACAGGCTAGATAGAGCCTTGGGCAATGCTCCATTCTAAGAAATTATACAAAACATTCAACAGCTCTAAACTTCTCTTTCTGTTTTTGTATTCGTTTTTTGTGAATTAAATAAAAGAAGAGAATAGAATTTCTACATACTTGGGGCCAGATGTAGCAAAAAAGCAATTTGCGACTTGCAAATTGCGAGTCCCTGCGACTCGCAATTTGCAAGTCGCAAATTGCTATGCAGTACGGTGTCTCAGACACCGACTGCAACTCGCAATGGGGTCGCAATGACCCACCTCATGAATATTCATGAGGTGGGTCGCAAATTGCGGCCCCATTGCGAGTATAGGCACTCGCTAACATGGAGGCCTGCTGACGTCAGCAGACCTCCATGTTAGCGACCTGCTTTTAAATAAAGCAGTTTTTTTTTTTTGAAATGTAGCCCGTTTTCCCTAAGGGAAAACGAGCTGCATTTCAAAAAAATCCGAAACCTTTTGTTTCGTTTTTTTCAGGGCAGGGAGTGGTCCCTTGGACCACTCCCTGCCCTGAAAAAATGTTTTGGGGTCCAGTCTCAAACTGGAAGGGGTCCCATGGGGACCCCTTCCAATTTGCGAGTGGGTTACCATCCACTTGAAGTGGATGGTAACTGCGACTCCATTTGCGACCGCGTACGTGGTCGCAAATGGAGTTGCATACCACTGCGACTCGCAAATAGGAAGGGAACACCCCTT
Organism: Pleurodeles waltl; assembly: GCF_031143425.1. NCBI lineage: Eukaryota > Metazoa > Chordata > Amphibia > Caudata > Salamandridae > Pleurodeles > Pleurodeles waltl. The sequence goes on from NC_090438.1 coordinate 830,576,310, forward strand.
CCTATTTACGATTCGGAAATGCATTTTGCGAGTCGGTAACGACTCGCAAATTGCATTTCTGCATAGGAAACACGCATTTGCGAGTCGCAAACGGCAGATTTTGCCGTTTGCGACTCGCAAAGTGTTTCCTACATCTGGCCCTTGGTTCTGTAATTTTGTGTAATGTTTTGAGGTTCAAATCGTTAACATAGTTTAGGCCAGGGTACCCGACTTCCATTAATAACTCAATAAGGGGTCCAAAGAGGTTAAAAAGCAATGGGATTCGCTGTTAAAAAAATAATTCTACAAATTCATCGTTTCAGGTATCAGTTTTCCTTTTGGGAAATCTCAGAGTTAGTGAACAAGATTACACTCAGGGGCATAGGCGAATATTACTTAGGTGATTTAACATGTTACAGGCTGTTCTCCATGGACAGTCACTGCCTTATGTGGGGCAGGTAAAATAATGACACCGTGTGCCTGATTCACAAAGGTAAACTTACCCTTTTGTACAAGTTTATGATTCTTTGCCATTCATAAAGATATTTTATGAGTAGTATCCTTACAGCTGCTTCCGCACATAAAAAGGACAGCCCTATCTTTTTATTTGCGAATACTCTGCCATCGTAAAGATACTACTCGTAAAATATCTTTGTGAATAGCAAGACCTATCTTTTTATTTGCAGAGACTCCACAGTCATAAAGATACTACTCGTAAAAGACCGTTGTAAATAGCAAACGATCGTAAACTTACACAAATAGGGTTACCTTTAAGAATCATGCCTTGGAAGTATAAGGAAAAATCCTACTGCTTATTGACCTTTGTCCTGGCAGCTTCAGAAGTACCCATTTTCTTAATATAATCTACAGAGCATAAATGGCCGCGCACGTTTCACTGCCCAGGCTCCTAACTATAGACCTGCTCTTTGTAAATAAATTAGCGCACCAAAAGATGTGACATTTTCATTAGGGACAGACTGACCTATATTTTTTTTAATTCACTTAATATTGAAGTCAAAAGATTGAAGAGGAGAACCCGATAAATGTTGCCTGAGGCTAATTGCCATCCTCCATTGCGAAATTACTGCGTTTCTCTAATTAATTATAATTTGACTACGCTTTTAAAATGGCAAAACCACTGTTTGAGATATTGTGGACCCTAAACAGTGTAATTAACCACACCTCTGATATTTAGGTTTGTCTAAGTGCTAGTAAAACGTGATGAATTGGGAGAACTGGGAAACGAAGCGCAAAGTCAGCAAAACAGAACGGCGCCATGATCCTGTGTCTGAAATCCCCATGCAGGCATTCTCCCTGATTAGCTCAATTAGCTGAATTATTTTTCTAATTGCAAGTGAGTTTCTTATGTACTTTGAAACTCCAGCTAAACCTCTGCTCTCAACCACTACTATCAGACATCATGCAGCTGGCTTTACAGTTCTTTTTCCCTAAATTGAAGACAGGTGCTGTGCCTTTGCTAACAAAATTGGCTATTTTTACTCTAGCGTGTCCAGATAGACCAGTTGGAATTTAGAGTTCAGTTATATAAAACAAAGGAATGGGATAATTTGTGCTAATTGCGCTTATTCATGTCTAAATGTTTAGACAGTTTTTCTGTCATTTTCTACTCCAAATGACTTCCTTTTGGAATGTCTCACGTGATCAGTCTCATTTCTACAAATGAAATGTGCAGAAAAAATCATATAGGTTTTAGTTTTACACGCCGGTGATAGTTTTGGCAATAGTCCATTTTTTTTTTCCAAACCATTTCGATTTTTACTGCATTTATTACTTTTTTGAGCGCACTAATATCTCTTAGGGCTTTCAACCACGCCCCTGTCATGCCTGTCACTTTCATTGGTTTGTGGGCTTTCCTTTTAAAATCCGCTAAATTTAATTAGTGAAAGGCATGCATACATCATGGCTTTCCGGTGTTTAGCCCTCCACGAGCGCACTGGCCAACTACTGAAAACATATGAGGCTCCATGTTTTCAGCATGGTTTCCGGACTACTTTATCTTTTTATTTTCCACGCAGCACGATCGCATTGGGTTTTACATGGCACGATCCCGCTATTTTTTTCGTTTTCAATTTCAGTGCAATCATGCTGTGTTTTACCTAGTGCAATGGTGCTCATTTTTTTAAATTTTAATTTGTGTGGCAAGAAAAGTCCAGTTATGAGTTTACAACGCTAATAGCTCTAACTCGAGCAAATGCAAGACCTGTTGCATTGCAAATGCTTGTTTTGTGCAGTGCACGTTCACAAAAGTTTCTAGGCACAGCTCGCCAGACTACCATGGACGTCATTTAGGGGTTGCAGCTGCGATCCCTTGCGTGCCCCTTGTCTCTGGCGTTGCAACCCCTGGCCTCACAGGTGGCAAAATCAATGCCTGGGACACAGTCTCAGCACGTCCTAATGGACGTTGGTTGAAGCTTCATGCTCCTGGATTTCTGTCAAATTTTTTATTGCACAAATAGCAAATTATAAAATTCAATAATAGAGTATTACAAGGATTATAATTAGAAGGCATAGGACCCTATCTGGCAGCTAAAGTTAGTAAAAATGTTTTAAATATATGTTGAATGGATGCTTGCATGTGAGTGTGTTTATATTTGAGTGTGCGTGAATGTGTGTATTTGTAAGCACATGTGTGTGAGTCAAAGTAAAGGTCAAATGCTGTGTGATGTTACTTCCACCCCTGGCATTTTGGTGAATTGATGCACATGCAGACTACTGGGGAAAAAATAAAGGTAAATGTGTGTGCAAGATATAGGTAATTTAGAAGGACAAAAGCTATATGTTCAGGTTCCTAAGGGACATCTGGTAACCATAATATTTGCTAACACAGCCGCTTAGGCATCAAATAACCACATGTCTTCAAGAGCAAAAGGTGAGAGGCAGGGAGTGACAGGTCACAGATGAAGCCAGAGAAAATGCCTGCTCTCTCAAAGCCCTGTTCTGGCTGTAGGCATGTGCAAAAGAGCCAGATTAAAGGCTTGGGGAACAACCGACCACTGGGAAGTATTCCCCCAGGCGTTTTGGGCAAGTTGATCAGTCTGAAGGAACTGCTCCGTGATTGGTCAGGTAAAGGTTGTGGGGTGGGGACAGAGGCATCTTGGGAGATGTTATTTCCCAGCCATAGGATTCCTACAAGGGAAAGGTGACACAGTGGCTGTGAACAGGCCCATGGGAGCATTTTTAACAGTATTGGAGTGAGGTAGTTCAGTGGAAGGAAGATGCAGGAGAATAAGGTGAGGGAAGTGATCTGCCTTAAAAGAGAAGCTGGGCACAAGGATTCATTAGCACCTTTTGGGGTAGAGAGAAAACGAGCAGGGACTGTTCTCACCTGGTGAGCAGGGTGTCAGAGGTGTGACAGGGGCTGCCTGAGTTTGTTCTTGACCACACACCAAGGTCAGGAGGTTGCTTTGAATGCAGGAGGAGCAGCAAAAGGACGAGTGGCAGCACAATTAAAGCCGGCCTGAAGTGGGTGTCCAGGCAGGCTTGGTACTCCAACACAAAAGGAAACGAGGCAGAGATTCGCAATCTCAAGCAGAATGGGTATGGTGGCTGCCAGCACTTAAGCTGCTCCTAGGGCAGCATGTTAGCACAGGAGCATATTTGAAGGTATGGCCCAGAGTGGGCACAGTGTAGGAGAGGTGGTGGGAGGGGCAGAGTGGTGAGTAATGTGTGGGAATGCCAGCAGACCACAGTTTGGCCAGAAGGGGGTGCTGATGTGCAGGGAATCCCCTCCTAGCGTGCAGCATCAGCAAAGGGACACATGTGGGGGAGGGGGATGAGGAGAGGCAGATAAGCAGTGAGTGAGAAGGATCGCTAAAAGGCATGGCCTCTACCGTAGTGGGGGCCATGTTAGAATGGAGTGATGATGAGGGCAGTGAGAGGAGTGAAAAAGGTCTGAGGCAGGGGAGGCAGCGGTGGAAGGTGGGAGTGTAGCAGGCTGGGTGATGGTCATAGAAACCCCTGGGGGTACATCAAAGAAAAAGGCAAGAGGGAGGACAGGAACTGCATAAGGGCATGGGGGTACAGAATATGGGTGCAGCAAGTGCAGAGGATTATACCTTTTGCCCGAGGAGTTTCTGACGAAGAATAAGGGAGCTAGAAAGGTGTTAGTGGGGAAAGATAGGTGGGTATTGGTGCAAGAGGAAGACCAGGATGAAGTGGAGGAGGTAGTAATACCCAGCACACCGGGGCTTTGCTTAAAGAAGCTTCCACGTGATGCAAAGATGGTGTCTTACTCAGGAGAGTCTAGTGTACAGCTAAAGATCGGGGCAGAAACAATGACTGGATGTTGATGGCCATGGAAGAAGGGATTGCTGGCCCTGGTGGCATACAGTGTGAATGGGGCAATGAAAGAGACTCAACAGTGCTTGATTATGAAGAGGCGGCACTGGAGGAAGCTGAACAGGTGAAAGAGTGGGGGACTGACAAAGAAGAAGAGCATTTATGGACAGACAAAGGGGGCAGAGTGTGAAAAGGAGGTAACAGAAAACAGGAGGAGTTTGCTGTTTTATTGGTGAAACGTTAGGTCAAGGCAGTGGATGCGAACAAAACCCAAATGGTGGAAACAAGACTGGTGGCAATGCAACAGGCTTCAGTGCAGGCATCGACCTTTGAGCCAGGTAAGAATGGAGAGCACAGGAAACATACAATGGTGTCAAAAGGCTTTGGGGGAGAAGAAGAAGATGATAAAGTAGCAGGTTTTGGGGCACGTTTACAAAAAGAGGCATATGTGATTGATGGACACTGGGGAAGGACAAAGTGCTGGGAAACAAGGACAAAGTTGTAACAGTACTGGGAACATTTCAACAGATGGGCAGACAACACAACAAAATGACAAAACTGAGGATTCCGGCTTGGGCATGATAGGTGATAGGGTAAGGAGCTGAGAGTGAAGAAGTTCCCTAAAATGGGGATTACGAAGCTCTTGGAGGCACACGTCATGGCTGCAACAAAATAGCGCATAACGAAAGGTGAATACATGGAGGTGTTCAAGCCCCTTCATAGGTAACTGCAGGTGCAAGAGGGTTCTAAAGAGGAGGGGTATAAGCTAATAAAGAGGCCTAGAGTACTGCTGACAACTGAGACTCAAGCATATATTATCAAAAAAGTATCCAAAGTGGTGTGTGGCACTGGTCTGCTACATTGATGTTAGCAAGAAGGCACAGATCATGTATAGGGGGTTTGCATGGGTTTGATATGATAAGACGTTCAGGGAAAGATTGACAGAGCACCCAAAAAGGAAGTGGAACAAATTGGACAAAGCCTTAAGGCTACAAACAATGGCACTGACCAACCAGGGCCAATGATCTTTATAGTTAGCCGGTTAACAGTAGTGTATTGGCACTTTCAAGGGTGTCGCATTCAAAGTGGAGTGGAAGCACAAGGTAGAGGGATGGGGGCATAAGGAGAAGCATGCTGGGCATTCAATAAAGGATTTTGCGACAGTGAATACTGCAAATTCAGGCACGAGTGCTTCAAGTGCAGAGTGCCACACCCAATTACACAATGCAAGGGCAATGCAGAGGGCCCATGATTCGTAAGGGGACTCCTGACCACAGCAGTTTGAGAGAGGGGAGATAAAGAGGATTCAAGACCATGTCAAAGGGCTCATACTCCAGTGAAACTGGATAGTTTGCAACACCAGCTAAACTATTATGAGGGACCTGGAGATGCTGTACTGTGTTTGTCAGGGTTCTGCAACATGTTTAGACTGGAGTATAACGGCTTGGTGGAGGAGCTGGACAGAGAATTCAAAGTATGTACAGGAACACCTGGGCGTGGTGATGGCAAAAGTGGAGAAGGGGGTGGGCTTAGGGAGAAAGTCAGGGGTGATTGATAATAGTTCCAAAGTAAGAAAAGGGACAGTTTTGACCAATACAACATCTGTGTTGGGCCAAAAGCCAGTCAGTCAGATCAAATCAAACAGGATTTATAGAGCACACCCAGTCAATGATTATACTCCTGATGTAATGACGACGGTGACATATTCTTCAAAGGATGTAGAGATTGACCTGGTGCAGAAGGTGGGGACTGGTGCATATATCGTGAAGAGTGAAATCAAGTCTGTTTTCCACCCTCTGCCAGTGCACTCAGAGGACTTTGAGCTGTTGGATATGCAGACTGAGGGACAGTGCTGCATGAACAAGACTTTGCCTATGGGATGATTCACCTTGTGTGCATTGTTCGAGAAAATTAGCTAATTTCTTCTGAGGTTGTTCACGTGGGTGACCAGGACAAGGATTGTGACACACTACTTGGATGACTTCTTCTTTGTAGGGTGACCTGGTTCTGCTGAATGCCAGTGGGTGCTGGCTAGTTTTGAAGAGCTAATGGAGGACTAAGTGATCCCCTTAACTAGGGAAAATACAGTTTGGCCGAACACAGTATTGTAATTTTTATGCACTGGAATTGACTTGACAAGATGGAGGCAAGGTTGCTGAGAAACAAGAGGCAGACAATAAATGAGTTGATTGATGGCATGTTGGTAAATATGAAAGTGCAAGTGAGAAAGGTCAATGTCTTGTTGGGTCTTTTTAATTTCGCTGGTAGGGAGGTGTGTGTTGGACAAACATTCTGAAAGGGATGGGCTTGGGCTTGCTGGAATTTCACTTCCACACCACAGACTAACCTTATTGCCAGGAATTAAGGCAGACTAGGTACATTTGGTATCATTGACATATTCTTAGTGGGGCTTTTTAACAAGGCAGAGTGAAATGTACACATTTGTTTCTGATGTGGCAGGTAGTGCAGGTTTTGGCCTCTACTGGCAGGGATTTGTTTGTATGGAACAATAGCTGGTACATTGGAAGAGCAGTAGGAGAAGCATTGCTTTCCTGGAATTTTTACCCTTGCTGTTGGCTCTGGCAGTGTGGAATTGACAAACAAATTGTTTTTGTTTATTGTGGACAACATGGCAGTAGTACAGGCAGTGAATATGAAATCTGTGAGCGTCCTGAGAGAGCTGAAGCTGCTATGTGTGATTGTGCTTGGCTGTTTGGAGGATAATATTGTCATTTAGCGTGAGGCATGTCCCAGGAGTTGTTAATAACATGGCAGATGCACTATTTTGTTCGCAGTGAAAGAGATTCACTGGGCTTGACATGGGAGCAAACAGAGAGAGGATGCCAATGCCACAGGAGATGTGGGAGTCTGGCACATGAGGATACTTCAGTTGGTGGTGGGGTCTCTGGCACCATCTACGCAGAAGGTGTATGAACAGGCATGGAGAGAGTTTCTGGAGTGGCCCGTGAAGGAGAAGCAATGAGGAGGATGCATGGTTGAGGAAGAAGATGTGGACAGGTTCATCTTGGGATATGATAGAAAACATTGGTATAAAGTTACAATATATAGTAAGCTGGCAGGAATGTATTTTTGTTTCAATAGGTTGTGTTGGGTTAAAACATCAATAACAAGGTAGATGGGGCATCACGTGTTGGAAGGTTGGAAAAGAGAGATGAGCAACAGGGGCAATGGAGGAAACCTTTGGAGTGCTTGGTGTTGAGAAGGATCCTGGAATTCTTCCAACAATGTGTGAGGATGGAACAGAAATGGTACTATTCTCACTATTTATGGTATGGATGTGTTTCTGGAGCATTTCAGATATTGGAGCAGTTGGGCTGTAGGAAGAAGTGCGAGTTGCAGAGTAGGGATGTTGACCTGACCATTGACTGTGTGGAAATATTGCTGAGGATGCACAAGATGGACCAAATAGAAAGGGGTAAAAGGGTGCTTTTGAGACCATACACACTGCAGGAGCTGTGCCCAGTTTATTGGTAGAAGCACTATTAGTAGGGAGGTTTGGAGGCAGGAGGTGTGATTTTCAGACACAGGGATGCATCCAATGCTACGTAGCTTCAGTTGCAAGCAGTTTTGCTGAAGGCACTAGGGCAGCTTGGGGTTGCCTGGGAAAGAGTATGGGACACATTCTTTAGGGATTTGGACAGTAGGACAGGATAAAGGCCATAGGCTGCTCGTCATCAGAGCGCCATCTGCATTATGTGTGCTGCGAAAGAGCATAAAACTGCAGTTGTTGTTCAGTGGTTGTTTTGTCTGTTTTATAAGTTCAGTTCTGGGGCCGGACTGAGCTGACATAACCATATGGATTGTGGGCCACCTGCCTCTTATATTGGCACAAAGGCAGACATCTATGGGACAGGACATGGTGCAGACTTGTTTTGAAGAAACCCAGGATAGGGTAAAATGGTTTGGAAAAGTGGAAATGTTGTATTGCATACACCCCTAGGCTGGAACGGTGGTCTGAATGTCTTGGTAGTTCAATTAGGAGAGAATGATTTGGTGAAGGAAAATACTTGGCTTTCAGAAAGGCTATTAAAGCGGATTGGAAAGATATTTTGGTGCATTGGTCAGGGGGCCTTTCAGTAAGGAACAGAAGTGATTCAAGATATCAGTGGAGAGGGGCTGTGAAACAGAAAGCAATAGATAAAGCCAAGCAGAAGCTCAACAGGAAACTGAAAAACATGCACAAAGGAAGGAGTTGGTAGGGTAAGGCATCTGTGTCTGTCGCGATGAACTGCAGTTTTTTAGGGCGGATGGTGTTCATTCATCCCCTGTTAGAATAGATTTCTATATAATACAACTGCAGGAGGCATTGGCAGATGTATTAGGTGTGGAGATGTGGAAAGGCAGTTAAGTTATTGAGGGGCGAAACGGGGGGGGGCAGAAAAACGCCTTAGAAGGATATTTCTAATCAGCAGTTTGACGAGTTGTTTGATGCTTTATAAGATTTGCATTGCGTTTTAGGGTGGGTGAAGCAGCTTGAACAGGGGAAGGGGTAGGTTGGCACTCTTCACAAGAAAGGAAGTGGAAGGCATACAGAGCAGGACGTTAATGAATTTCAGGAGGAAGGTTAGAAGTACTGTGACAGGCAGTTAACCTTGGGGAGGTGTTTGAGTTGGGGAAAGTGGGGGGACACTTGAATTCTGTTGTATATTGGGGCTGCAATAGTATGTACAGCATTGTTTTCTAGGATTATGTTTTTGTAAAGTGCACCTGCTTCATTAAAGCAGCCTTTATTACACTAGCATGGAGTCTGTGTGTCTGTGCTGCGCGCTGTCACTGAAAAGGACCTTTTGGGGCAGCTGGCTGCACAGAGGTATGTTCCCCCGATGATTTGGATTAGTGGAGCAGTACAGGACTGTTTCATGATTGGTCAGGCAAAGGGTTGCTGTTGCTATTCCAGATCACCACAAAATGGTCAAAGGTGACAGAATAGACAGGCCTGAAAGGGGTGTGGGAATTGCCTTTTCTAACAAGCTCAACATTTCCCTTCTGGAGCCCTATCTGTTTAATCAGTTAGAAATACTGGCACTTATAACATGTCTCTCCTAATCATACAAATCAGCGACGTTTGCTGATCTAGAGAGGCTTACTGATCTACCGCCCTCTGGGTCCTAAGAACCAATTCAGTTTAACTCTGTTAGAATTGTTATGTCTGCATATTCTTAAGGCAAACAATTTCCTATTATTGAGCATCTGTAATTATCTAGGGGAAGATGTCAGTGAGAGTGAGGTTTCCCATCTACTGTCCGATTTGGGCTCTGCAGAACTAAGACAGATCGTCTTCTGCCTGACTCACGCAACTTGTCATACTCTGGGTTTGATTCTTAGCAATTCTTTTTAGCAATGTTAAGGGGATAAAAGTTGATTCACCTCTGTCTCTTTCCTGGATATAATATTGTCTCATTAAGTCTGAGCTTCTCTTTTGTAAAGATTTGGGCTGTCAGAAAATGGTGAAACAAATGGTGTCCCGCTTGTGGAAAAAATCAGACCAAGTAATTAAGTCCTCCTCTACAACCGCTAGTCATGGAGTCAGCCATTTACATTGATTCGGTAGTGACAAGGTACCAGGGATCACTGATAAGGCTTGTGATAAAATATTCCTACTAAATTGCTTAAGAGCAGACAGCATAAAAAGCAGGCTCCCTGGTATAATGATGAGCTTAAAATAGAGAAGCATTAGTGTAAAAAAGTAGAGAAAGCATGGCGATGGTCTAAGTATTTTCTGTAGAAAGAGGCATTCAAAGCAGCTCAGAACACTTATTATGAAGTGTTGAGGGAAGCCAGCAGAATTTTTTTAGTTGTTAAAATTCAGAATTCAGGTAATTGCAAAAGAGATTTTCATAGCAGTAAAAGCATTTACCATTCCCAATGTATGCCTTTTTGCCTAGGGTTATCGTTGGGACTGGAAAGTCATCTGCTTGGCGAGGATATGTACCCCTGCCCTGAGTGCCCAACTGTATTGTTGGCTGGATACCTGATGCTGATTTGTTTGTCATACGTGAACATGGATCATGCATGTGTTCAATGACATGGACCTGTCTCACGGATTGCGAGCTTTTTGGACTGGGAAGGGCACTGAAAGTGCTACAATCATAGTGGTGAAAGGCTACTGCCTTCATCAAGAGGTAAACAGCAGAAGCATGGATGTAACGTGGTTGTGGTAGTAGTGAAAAGATCCTTTTTACAGTGTGTCATTAGAGTGAGGCCTACAGCTTCACTCAACTTTTTAAAAGTTCCGCTGCTGTGTTTTTATCTCACCCATTGCCTACATCAGGTTAATCTGGAACTGCGTGTGTGATGAAAACATGTGCTGAATACATGTAAGCACAGAAGACATACACTACATAGAGGGTGCAGTGTGGAACAATGAGCACATGATAAAAGTATGTGCTCTGCCAATGTGTATTTAAAGTGACACACTCTGGGGCAGTACAACAAGACTGTAGAACTGAACAGTGTGCGCAGACTGTGTGTGTGTGCCGCATGTGGGAATTCTGGTGATAGCATTGTACATGGGAACAACAGTACTAGACAATGATGTGTGCTGTGAATGGGCACTGAAGGCAGAAGTGCCTGCACTGGTACATTACATGGAGGATCATGGGTTCCATTTTGGAAAGCCGAACCCTGCTTGGTGAAAACATGAGGAGTAGCGGAACCCCCTCCAGAGAGAGTTGTATATTGCTGCATTTCTGTAAGCTGGGTGAACAAGCCCTGGATGAGGGTGAGCCAGGCTCTTGGTGTGTATTTCAAAGGCCTCTTTAAGTCAGTGACAGCTCACAATGAAGGGCCCAAGACACATCGCAGGAAGGGGGTGACAAGGATGATAAGAGAATCACAATGGGTAGGGCTCAGGGCCCAGGATTAACCTTTGATTTACATATCACTCTGGCTGACACCCAGGTGTTAACTCTAGTCATGAATCTTGTTGCGGGTTAATCAGCTTCAGAGCCCTGCCTGCTGTGACAGACGTCCTTTCAAGAGGAAGATGAAGGGGAGAAATGCCCATTTCAAAGAAGTAGAGCCCCAACATAAAACGTCAATGGTCCAGACCCTTAATCACATTTGGAGCCCGATTTACACAGCCCTTGCGTCCCTTAGGCCACATTTGCAGCAAATGTTTTGCTGCAAATGTGACACTAACGGGCCACTACCATAGCGCCAGCGTTGGTTGTTTTTGCTCTGGCCTGTCATTCCTCTTGATTTTTCCTGCTTAAGAAAAGACACCGAACTTCAAGACAGCTATTTACATTTACAATGTTGTAACCTTTACGAATTAGTCTTTTCCTATGGATTATTAATGGATGTTGGTGGTGAAGTATGGTGAAGCCTTAAACATTTCTTTGTGAACATCTTCATCTAAAAGGAAAAGAAAATGCAAGACGTTGATTACTGTTGTTTCCAAGCAGCATTCTCAAAATATTTATTTAGAGAAACAAAGACTTATATTAAGGTAGAAAGATTAACACATATTAATTATTTGATGTCCAATTTCTTATTTTCTGAATGATGTCCAAACACTATGGTTCTATTTACAGGAAAGGTACAGTAGAAACTTTAGGAAAAAAACTTTAAATGAACCTTGACTTTGTAAGAAATGGTGTGTATTCAGCCAGTTTACTCACAGGTAGATGTAATAGATGTTTAATATTTACATAGCTGAGTATCTTACCAGTATTGTAACCCTTGTGAGTTCTGTTTTCTAGAAGCAGTACACCACGTACCACACCAGTCCTCAGGCACCAGCCCCTAAAGAAAGGGGAAAGGAACATAAGGTACTTAATGAGAATTATATTGAGATTAAGAGAAAAGTGTACAAGTATACTTCAAATGCTAAAGCTTGCTTTTGTTATTTATACAGGAAACAACTTAATTCTATCCAGTGGAAGTTCTGGTCTGGTCCGGCTCAAGGTTTGTCCCTTCGTCACAGTGGAACAGACGTGACTATTTTTTGGTTTGCTTGTTTCAAAGGGAAGCTGGGAACTGCGTTGTGTCCATTTCACTCCTGCGGAAAAGGTACAAGCCTGACAGTACGACGAGCCCACGTTGAATTTCCGCCTGAGTGAAATGGGGACGCGAGAAGTGACACTGACCGATTTAGCTAATATGATTGGCAATTTGCAGAAAGAGACACAAACCCTTGGCAAAGAGTTGATGCTCTACAGGAGAGGGTCTCTGCCACCTCCTATGCTTTGGACACTGAGCACGGGCATGATACAACAGGAGGAAAATTTCACAATATGAGGTGGGTGGGTCCAGTCAGAGCAGAGGTACACCAGTAATACATGTTACCACTTCCCCAGTTTTTCCTTTGGCTCCTTCAGAATTTTTTTTTTGGGAGGCCGCTCCAAAATCTCCACATGTAGTAATCAGTGTCAGCTACATTTCATTTGTAAACCTACCTGCTTCCCGAACGACCAGTCCAAATGGCCTTGCGGTTTTGTCTTATTTAGGAGGAACAGCTGCTACCTGGTCCATCCCCTTTGTAGAAAGAGATAGCCCCTTACTTTATAATTATTCTGCATTTAAAACAAAATTAAGGAAACTATTTGATCACCATGCCTTTGTCCAATCAGTAGACACTGAATTATTAGACCTAAACCAAGTTAGTAAAGATTTATTAACCTACATCACTTCATTCAACTGCTTAGCAGCAGAATCAGGCTGGCTGGAGATTAAACAGAGTTCCTTATTCTACAAATGGCTACGCAATGAATTGAAGGACTTGTTGGCTCAAGTAGTTAATCCTCCTGAGAATTGTAGTGAGCTTGTTAACTTAGTGGTGAAGCTTGATCATCATCTGGCTGAACGTTAGCAGGTTAAAGGCGGATCAGAATCCAGAATAATGGTAAATTAATTGAAAAGGATTGAGTAAAATAAAAGTGACAAATCAGAATCCTTGTAGATTGGAAGTCTAAGTGGAACCTTAAGCGAGGAAAAAAGGCAGAGATGAAGAACATTACGACTCTGTGGTGATGAGGGGCATTTTTTGCAGGACTGTCCAAAAAAGAAAACAAGAAAGAGAAATGAGGTGGGAAACTAGAACTCCTGAATTATGAAAAGGGAAGTATTTTGGGTAAATTGACTAGATTAGCCTCTAAAACTCTAGTACAAACATCCGGTATTCAACAATAATTACATTTGGATATAACAGCTCAATAGTCTTGGAAGGGGATTGAAATACTTTTCCATTTATTAGTTGACTCAGGGGCCACAGGGAATTTCGTGGATCTCATTTCAGCTACATTATTTGGTATCCCATGTTTATAGAAGAAACATGCTGATGAAGTTAAAACAATAGATGTCAGCACTTAAAAATCAGGTCCCATAACTCATGCCACTACTCTTTTGGAGCTTAGAATTCAAAGGACTCATGCCGAACAAATACAATTTGATTTGATATAAGCACCCCATCTCCAAGCCATTCTAGGTATTCCATTGTTAGAGACTGATAACCCTGCTATAGATTGGAAGAGCCATAAAATGACCTTTTGCTCCTCTTATTGTAAGGAGCATTGTCTACACACTTTTCCTCAGGTATAACTAGATAAGATGGCAGGATTGTATCTCACAACAGAAAATTCTCAGTTCCGTGCATGTTACCAAGACCTTACAGATGTATTCAATAAAAAGAAAGCCATTGCTTTTCCTCCAGATTGCCCTTATCACTGTCAAATAGATTTGATCCCTTGGGCACATATGCCATGCAGCAGGATATGTGCATTCACTGAAAAAGAGAACATTCAGTTGAGGGAAAATCTAGATGAGATATTATGGTTAGATTCTATCAGGCCTTCCTGTTTTTTCGCCCGTTTTTCTTTATTAAATTAGAGAAATGTGAATTTCATGCTTCTGAAGTTACTTTTTTGGGCTATGTTCTTTCCTCACAAGGGATTGGTATGGACCCTCAAAAACCTCAAAAGAAGAGGCTATAATGCAGAGGAAGTGTCTAAAAACTGTTAAGGAAGTTCAATTTTTTCTCAGTTTTGCCAATTTCTACAGGCAATCTATGCATAATTATTTTACCTTGGTGTCCCCCATAACTCAATTGTTAAAGAAAGGAGTAGTTTTTTTTGACCTGAAACTACAGAACAGGCTTTCCAACAGTTGAAAGAAATGTTTATGAAAGCCCCCTTTTTGCAACATCCCGGTACTATGCAATCTTTTATAGTAGAGGCTGATGCTTCTCAGGTGGCAGTTGGGGGTTGTTTATCTCAGAAAAACAGGGATACCGGAGTATTACATACAGCATCTTATTATTCCCATAAGCTTAGTCCTGCTGAAAGCAATTACTCTATTGGAGTTAAAGGATTATTGGCAATAAAGAAAAGTTTTGAAGAATTGTGCCATTATTTGATGGGTGCCTTGCATACTGCAACAGTCATTACAGATGACTGAAATCTTAACTTTTTTAAATCGGCTAAAGCCTTATCTGTTAGACAGTTGCGGTAGACACAATTTTTTACAGTAACGATTTCAAGCGGGTAGGCAGCATGGAAAAACTGATGCCTTATCTTGTGTGGACAATGACATTGTGGAACAGGAATCAGAAAACCCTTTCATAATTCCTCCTGATCATTTTGTGGGGCAGTGATCGCTGCCACCCAGCTCAGCAAGGAAGCTCAAATAGTCTTACAAGAACAAGAGACTAAGGTTGTGAATAATTTGCATCATGTGCAGGATAGCTTGTTTATTCCTACTCCAGCCTTACACCAACAAGCATTATACTGGTGTCATACTCATCTTATGGTTGGACATCCAGGAGAAAAGAACACTTTAGAGTTGGTTAAGTGACATTGTTGATTGCCCATATTGGTAGCAGACACAAAACTATTTGTACAAAGATGTGCTATTTGTGCTCAAAATAAAAGCTCCATCAGGCATCTTTACCCACTCCTCCGCACCCATGGCATACACTCTCCTTAGATTTTATAGCAGAACTAAGACAAATCGGGGTTACAATACACTTCTGGTCATAGTTGACATGTTTACCAAAATTGAACATTTTACATATTTATCAGATTTATCTACATCCAAAGCACTCACAGATATTTTCTTGCAGTTGATTGTATGATTGCACGGTTTGCCCTCTATTGTTGTGTCTGATAGGGGCTCTCAATTTGTCACTAAGTTTTGGAGGGCTTTGCGCAAGGATTTACAGACTAATATCCATCTATCAACTGGTTATCATCCACAGTCAGATGGTCAGATAGGGTAAACCATTGCCTGGAACAGTATATTAAGTGCAAAGTGTTGAGCTATTCTTGTGAATGGGGTTCGTACCTTTGGGCTGCAGAATTTGCCTATAATGATGCACAACACAGCTCTACCAAAGTAACTCCTTTTATGTCTAACTATGGTCTGCAGCCTCCTTTTTTTATCAATGCCTTCTGTATCTAGTACTGGTGTACCAGCTGTTCAACACTGTATGGATAAGATACAAAGGCCCATATTTATTAAAGGTTTGTGCCACCTTTGAGTCATTTATTTTTACACAAAAGGGGCGCTAACTTAACTCCATATTTATATTTTGCTTATAGACCTGTCCAGGCTCAAAATATCTGAGTTAGCATAATTTTTTAGGAGCGCCAACCCTCCTTGCACTGTATTGCAACAATGATATGCAAGGTCGGCGTTCCCTTCCGAAAAATGATGCTAGTGCTCCAGCGCCATATTTAACTCCTGATACTAAAACGACGCACACTAAGTAAGCGGACCCAAAAAATGAAGCAAAGCTCATTTGGGTCAAATTTTAATGCCTCGTCAGACCAGGCGTTAAAAAGAGGCCCACACACCACCACTGAAGGAAAACACACAGAAGGAGTATTTGCAACCTCCAGGACAACATGGAAGTGTTATTGCTCCAGCTTGGCACACGCTGCAGACATCAATGAAGACAGCAGGTCCTTCCACTACCACCGCAGCAACTCCAGACATCACCACAGCAGCCACAGAGGCAGCACAGAAGGAGGGAGAGGATAATTAGACTGCATACAACCATCCTTGGGCTCACTGAACAAGATGTAATCAGGACTTCCCAACTGAACTGGGAGTCAGTTGTACGCCTGCTGCACCACATTGCACCAGACATCACTGCAAAGGTGGAAACTCCAACAACTATTCCACTCATTAGCAAATTCCTCACTGTCCTTCATATGCTGGCTTCTGGATCTTTTCAGACAACGGGCGCACAAGTGTCTGGTATCTCCCAGCCATTCTTCTCAGTCTCCTTCCAAAGTTCCTGGATGCAATCATATGCCTTACACCCCACCACATCTGCTTCCCAAACACCCAGCAACTGCAGCAGGATACCGAGCGAGGTTTCTATCTAATTGCTGGGTTCTCGCCTGTGCTGGTGCAATGGACTGCACCCATGTCCAAGTGGTGCCACCTGCAGCAACCAAACACCTACACAGGAACCGCAAGCACACCCATTCCATAAATGTGCAGGCCATTGTGGACCACCGTGGGCTGTTCACAAACATCCTTGCAAAATACCCCAGCAGCGTACATGATGCGTACATATTCCAGCGTTCCACCATCAACAAGCGGTTCCAAGATGGGAAATATGGCAATGGCCTACTCATAGGTAAGGCACCATATCAATGGGCACACAGACAACACACCAACCTTGTATGACACACAAGACATACACCACACTAAACACATATCGGCAGGGGAACACAGATGTACATACAACAACACATATGCCACATGCCACACTACACCGCAATCATTGCACATCACACACACATTCACCCACATGTACATAAAACAGCCACAACCTGACTGGCACACCACGTGAGGACCAGTGGAGCTATGTCCCCTTTGCATACAGAAGGTGACCCAAACCACTACAGTTGTCCACTGGTTGACAAGTAAATACAGATCCCACACACATTACACCAAACAATGAATAGTTCAGCTATTTGAGTGGCATAGGCCGTATTTAAATAAAGAAAGTCATACATAGGCACAGCCCCACATTAATCATGGTGTTCAGGCCTCTGGCAGCACAAATATCAAATGCCACCCAAGTGGTAACATACCAACTACATATCACCTATACATATCTGACATACCCCTAGTGTGCACAGTCATCTGTCTGCTGTATTGTGTTGAACACATAGGATTACAAAATTACCCGTCATGAAAGACAATGGGGCAGAATAATGTGAAATGGTGCAGAAACTATTCCAGTGCCACCCCACATGCGCCCTTTAGCGCCCCCTAACACTACCATGTGGGCGCCATATACAAAAAACAGTCCACCATGGTACACAGTTGGTGCAATACTGTAAAGATAATGGATGCCATAAAATGACTCTGTAGGAGTATAGAGGACATACCTGACTTTTCATGCACCGTACATAGGGACCCATGTAAAAAAATGGTATGCCCCCTCCCAACGTCTCCACTGTGCATGTGTTGAAAGTGTCTGTGATAAATCATGTATAGGAACCTAGGAGATTCCACTGCACCAATTTTGCTCATCCTCCAATTGTGAGACTCACACCCTTATACACTTGATGGCTGGCACAGCCATCAACTGCCACAAAGGGTTACTAAGTATTGCACTGCATGTATAGTGCCACATGGTAACATGGAGGGCTGAGTTTGGCTTTGTAGGGCTACCACTGTGTCTCTAAATATCCATCAATATCTAGGACACTGCCTCAAATATGGACAACACAACACATACTTGCAATGGTTGAACCATCAGTTTGGATTTAATTTGACAATCCCCAGGTCCCTGTGCCACAACCCAAGATTGTCATGTCCATCAACACAGACCTATTAAACCATTTCACAAAACCTGAACATACACTATACCAGAAGCAAGTCAGAGTCAACACTCCATCTAAAACTAACAACTGCAATGGTATTTACAAAACCACCATCAGGCTTTACCAACACATCTTCTCTCGTTCCTTTGCAGCCAATCAGGGTCATGGCATACAGCCCCAGTCATGACCCCATTTGCCAATCCCACAACAGTGGAAGAGCGTGCATATAATGAAGGACACAGAAGAACAAGCAATGTGGAGGACAGGACATTTGGGCTTCTGCAGCCAAGATTCAGGTGCCTGGCCCTGACAGGAGGAAGCCTGTTGTATGCTCCACCACTGGTATGTAAGATCATACTGGTCTGTGCAATCCAGTATAATATATGTATACGGACAATTGTTCCCTGGGATGAACAGGTAGCTGTCCCCAACGAGGAAGGTGATGACAATGGTGCAGCACTTTTGAAGGGGGAACTACATGACACTGCCGCAGGAGTTCGCAGGTGACTACAAATTGTACAGAACTTTGACACATATGACAATCATTATCACTTTGTACATAGCACCAATAAAATACTCTGCACCTGAATCTCCTAGGTCTACTCATTCTCCACTACATATACCATCGGAATGTAACTCAAACCTCAGAGAGAAGGAAAGAAACTCAATAGTTTCAAATATGGTAACAACATAGTTTGTGATGTAATAGGGTCTAGTGCCTCCATGTAATATATCGGTGACACGTAACTCATGGGCATGTGACAATTGAAGGCCTAGATCCAAGCACCACAACATATAACGTGCTATCAAGGGGCAATGTGCTAATTCCTAGCCATTTCCCCACATCATCACCACGCTTGCCAGGATGTATGCAGAGGGGGCATACATAAGGTAGGGCCTGTCATCAAATGGTGTTTAAGTAATGTAGGAACTGAACCGTGTCACATCTCTGGGGGATTGCTGCTTTACCTGCACTGTGCATGTGTAACAAGGTGAGGGGGCATCATGGCTAACTATGGATCTTCAGTAACTGTACATGGTTTGTAACCAATGTTGGAGGCAGACATTGCACTGTGTATCCATGGGATTATGTCCTGGCACTGACACTGGGTGGAACCCTGACACATGGTGGGCTGTATCTCATTTCTGGCACACACACGTTGGCTGTGGAGTGCGCTATGGGCTGCCAGATAAATGGGTGCTGACTCACTATCCAAACATATGACCCATTTTTAGGATCTAAGAATAAAATGGGACAATGCACCACCAAATTATTGTCTGGGTGGAATGGTGGCAGAGTATTTTCCACTCCTTATGTACATTAGATACACACTTGTCACACAAAGCTGCTGTCTTGACACATGCCTACAGCAATTCCTGACATACATGTGAAGACTGATGTACAAGTGTATGTCCTAGGTAGCAAAGGGCTAGTACCAACAATAGTTGAGATGTGTCAGCATGGTTACCTAGTATGCTCTGTATAACAACATCACAGAGCACATAGCAGTACACACGACACTTTGTCACTCACATGCCAGACCAAGAGCAAGGCACCAACAGTTACAAAGTATCCCAAATATGTTTTGTTCTCCAACATGGGAATTAGGTGTGGGATGTACAACTATGTCCCGCAATGTCCAAACACATCAGAGACCCATTCAAAAAATGAATGGGAGTAGAAGTAGACACATATGTTGCAGTTGGCTAATTAAAAAAGCAGCACTAGTATGATTTCATACATCAAAATCATACAGTCATGGCAAGAGTTACATACGTTGTGGCATGCAGGAATAAATGCATACCCATGTTGAACGGAGGATGTGGATGGATAGCTGAGGAATACCCACAGTTGGAAATACAACATGGGAGGTCACTTGGAGATGACACAAGTGCTTTGGCAGGTGTAATGTCATATGTGTGTGGCACTCATTAAATCTCGCAAATACCGGCAATGGGATGGTAACTATCATGTAGCCAGTAGTAGAAGATGTGTTCATCTCCAATTTACAAAAGTCACACTTTGCATCCTGCCCATGTATGACCAGACGATGTTGCTGTAGAAGGTATGTACAAAGTGTAAGCAGCCTAAAGAATGGCAGCAATATAGAATACAAAATATTCCTTACAAGTAATGAAGTAAACTGTAGAGAAGGAACACACATAGACCAATACTGGCTGTGCAACACATCAATGTCTACATGTGATCACCCAACATATGTACAGAGAGGGTGGTTAGGTCAGTTCATAACCCAGCCATGTTTGCCACTACTATAACCTGGTAGGTGCCCATCGCATGCCAACATGACAGGAGGCAGTGACAGATAACACCATCTGTCTCCTGGTGCTTCCCCAAAATAGAAGTCACAACAGAGATACAACCTTTATCAAGTTGCCCATGCAAATTACTAAGGGCATCAAATAATGAGACATGTCCAACACGTGCAAGTAGCCAGTTCTCAGTACATGATAGGGGAAGGCTGATATCAAGTATTCCAGAAGTAAAATTTATATCCCAGTCCATTTGATCACAATTGTGCATGTGTCTGTCTGCAGGGAACTGTGCATTGCTCTGCTGATTAGCAATCATGAAGAAGCTAGATCACCGCTCAAAACACCCTAACACCACTGCTCTGGCTACTTAATTTGTTTACATTATCAGGGGACTGATGCATGTGCAAAGTGGACTTAGTAATCTGGAGCTCCGTAAACCTGCCCCCTCACATGCAACCATAGGTTTGTGTTGGCATAAAAACTCCCATAGTAGTGGAGAGTAGGCTGCCATCTTTGCCAGACTGCAATACTACTACACAGTAGTATGCCATTGTATGTGACAGTCATAACAAACATGATGTGGATGAATGTGAGTGCCTGGTTGGTGGCATGCTCATATATACCAGATATCTCAGCACACATGTACCACTTAAATGGCTCAGGCATAGTAATGTCTATTGGAGTCTGAACAAAAGGCAAATTACCACAAATGTAATTGCATAATTATGACAAGATCATTGACAGAAATAACTTACCTTCACATGTGTTCTGACATAGGGAAACATAGATGGCACTGATACGACTAACCAGGCATTTGTCAAAGTCCAACATGTAACCATGCAGGAAGATAGATATGTGAGGTTTCATATCCCATGAACACACCTCTGTGGTCATATGTTACTGAAATGACACTACACATGTCTTTACACACACACAGCACATAGCAACCTTCACTGACATTTGTGTTTCTACCATCTCCTGCAACTGAGATGCATGGGGAACTGTATGTCACAAGTGTAGCAGAGTATCATAAAGGCTAAACCAACACACTACAGAGTACACACACATGCACACGCATATTGTCAGGGGTAACATGATTTCAACCTAGCCATAGTCCAATACATCCTCTGAGTGCACATTATCATGGCTGTCACATGCCTTGCCATGTATTGGACATAGGCCATCATATCTATTGTGTTGTTGGTATGTGATGTGTACATTTGTATATCAGACATGACAATGTGTTATAAGTAATGTGTGTAATGAGTGTTTGAAAACATATGCACACTCATAGTACACAATGGACACAGTGTAGTGACACATGCACAAGGTATAAGTCATCGCATGCATCACACACATAAACAAACATATAGGTTGAACATACCTATGTCACCGTCAAAATATGAAATGATAGGCACACACATGTAGCCATAGCATAATGACAACATTATTGCATAGCCCATGTGACATTGTATGTGGATCTGGACGCATTCCCACCATGCGTCTAAAGTTTATGATGTAAATGGCTCAATTCCATACTCCGCACTGCCAGTAAAATGACTCCTGGCCCCAGATCATCTATCGCAAGTCCACAGGCCTTTACACGCACAATGGTACAAAATCAACACAAGACCGCCATGCGTAAAAAAACATGCCGCATAGTTGAAACCGTGATGCACACACCCAGGAAGTGATGAAACAGGACATCCTGTCTGCACACATGGTACAGTGAGTTCACTTTGACTTTCACTTAACAGTCCTCTTGTCTCTGACTCTGTGAGGGTGTGTGGATTTGGTGTTGTTGGTGGATGGGATTTTTTGGTGTGTTTTTGTGCTGTGTCCAGTAGATGTTGTGTTTTTTATCTTTTAATCAGTCTTTTTTAGTTATTTGTACTGAATCTGTCACTGTAGAGTGGGGTGTTTGTCTATGGGTAGGATAGTTTGTTGGGTAGTTGGGATAGTGTTAATTTTTATTTTTTTCTCTGCAACTGCATTTTTAGTTAATATACACTGCATGATGTCAGGGAATGGGAGGAAGGCCAAGATGTTGGCAGATGAGCTGGGGGGCTTCATTTGGATTGTGCAGCACTACCTCCCTGTGATGCTGGCGCTGATAAGGTTGAGTGCAGCATGTTTTGTCAAAGGATCTGGACATGGAGTATTCTGACTGTATTAAGAGCCCCAGTACCACTTTATGGCTGCCATTGTAATATACAATTATGAAGCAGAGGCAGGGCAGAAGTGCCACCTCCCCTGCTGAGTCATAACAAAGTGTTGTAATGCATGCATAGCACCACTCTGTTTTGACCAGCACAACATGAGGCCTGTGCCAGGCATCATGTATGGGAGGAGGGAGCAACACCTGTTTGGGGGGCAAAAGTACATAACTCTGGGAAATGTGAGAAATTACTTAATGCCATATTTCCTGCACTTTAAACGGCTGCTGAGAGCAGGTGTTATAAGGGGCATATAATTGTATATGATGAACCCCTATGTACTCAGCAGAAGTAGTGATGATCTGTTTTGTTGCTACTCGCTACACCGGCTGAGTATATCTTTTGGCTCCATATACATAGATGCAGTTGGACCCTACCTGCACCATGCTGTGCCTTATTTCTCATTAGGTGCACAGATGGTGGGGGAAAGGGGTGCACTAAGGACCACAAGGACTGGGGTTATGCACTTGGACCAGCATCACTTTCCTTCAATCTGCCCCTTTGTGTCATTGGCCAAGGCCATCTAAGGGAGCTTGACTATGCACTGGGTCCAGACTACTAGCATTTTCCTCCTCCTGTTCATTGTGCATCACATACACCCCAAACTTTGTCTATTACCCCACACATGTGCTGATTTAGTACTACTGGCCTGCCGCATCTTACTGACAGTATGAGACTGCCATGCATCTGCACCATCACTGGCACATTACTCAGAAACCTGCACCAACACATGCATTCTTGGACCACAGAACAAGTGTGTCTGTGTTGAGGCATATGTCTATGCACATGTTCTTATCCCTTCCTGGACAAATAATGGAATGCCATGCCAACAATGGCTGACCACACAGTATTGGTAAGACATCTGCAATTTCAATCAGTTAATCTGCAGGTAGGTACAACTAAATGAACATAAGTGACAAAACCATGTCCACTCACCTGAATTCCAGGTTCCGCTGGAGCAAAAAGAATAAAACCCTCACCCCTAAACACCACTCTCTCGTATCTGAAATTAACAGGGAACGAGCAAATAGCCTCTGGGGTAAAGGGATGGGGAACAGGGATTTTGGAAGGGTAGAGAACAAAATACTGGTTCACAAAGGAGCGTCACTGTTGTTCTAAGAAAGATGCCTCAGGGCGTGGTGCAAGAATTCTAAGACTAAAAACAAATCAAAAACAAAAGAACTACAAATATCACAGAGTCTCTCAGCAAAATAACAATAATTATTATCATTCAATTGGGCGATCACCTAGTCTTTCAGAAAAGTCACGATAATTATTAGCGCTCCATTGCTTAACTATTAAGCATGCTTTTGTAACTCACAACAAAATCGTTATAAAATCAAACTTAGGAATTTGTCTTTTGTTTTTAGTTTTCACACAATAAATTTGCTCCAAAACAATCAGAGTAAATGTTTAAGTTCACCTAGATATCGAGCGATGTTTTCAGGAGTTCACAACACTTAACTTCAATGCCGCTTTTAAAAATTCATCTCAAGCTGTCTTTGGAAATTAGTCTTGTATCACGGGTTTCTCAGCATCGACAAATGTCTTTCATAGTGCAAGAAAAGGTCACTAACCTCAAGAGGGCTGAAAACAGGGAGACGAAGGGGGAATTACTCACGAACTGACTTCTCCTGAAATGTTTCGATTATTTGAGGAAGATGGAATACTGCTCGTAAATTCTCCAGCCTCTGCGAAAGTAATCCGCTCCAGAGATGGAAGCTCCGATGTAGTCTCACACTGAAAAAACGACTCCTGAAAGAATCATGGAACTCCAGCTGAACCGGGAACACCTGCGAGCAAAGGAAGACTTGAAGCCAAGCACAGAAAATGCCTTGGCAGTTCTATTTATAGACTGGTGATGAGTCATCAGACACATACTGGTGATGAGTCATCAAACACTTCTGATGATTCATACGAAGGAATTCGATGTCTCCATAAACCACTTGGCACACAGTTCACAAATGGAACAACACTTGCTTTTATCATTATAAACAAACATGCAATATAGTGCTCCTCACAAGTTACAGGGAAGTGATGTGCTATAAACACATTCATGACATGTTTCATTGTTCTTCATACATGCTGATTTATGTTGTGAGGTTGCAGCCTGAAGCGTGCGTGTGTGAGTGCAAGTACTAACAGTACCTTCCCCCAAAGGCCTTTTCACTGGCCCTGGTTTGGAGGGGTATTGTGCATGAAAGGAATGTACCAACTGTGGGGCGTGGACATGGGCAGCTGGTTCCCACGACTGCCCTTTGGGTGGGTAACCTTTCCAGTCTATTACATAAAAGAGACGTCTTTGTCGTCTACAAGAATCAACAATGCGATGTACTTCAAATTCTTCATGATTATTCCCTAAGTATGGACGGTGGTGGGGTAATAGGTTGAGTGGTGGGAAGAAATGGTTTGAGCAACGAGATATGAAATACTGGATGCATTTTATGCTCACTGGGAAGGTTCAGTTTCATAGCTGCTGGGTTGATGACTTTGGCTATGAACCGAGGCTGTAGTTTACAAACCCCTGGTATGGATAAATAATGATTGCTTAGCCATACTTGATCACCTTCTGAATATGTTTGTGAAGATGTACGGTGTTTGTCTGCTTGTTCTATCATCTTTTCCTTGGTGTCAATTAGGGTTTTTTGGGTTATTCCAGATGTTTTGTAATTCAGATAAATGGGCATGTACTGTAGGTACCTTTTGGGATGGTAGGAATGGTATGCACCTGGAATGATAGCCTAGATTACAATAAAAAGGTGACATGTTATGAGCCGAATGAATGCTGTTGTTCTATGCAAATTCAGCTAAGGGAAGTGCTTGCAACCAACTGCTAGTTAAGGTGGTAATTAAACAATGTAGGAACTGTTCCATGGTTTGGTTAGTCCTCTCTGTTTGACCATCAGTTTGTGGATGATGTGCAGACGATAACCAATGGTCAATATGAAGAGAAGAACATAGTTCCTGCCAACATTTAGACACAAATTGTGAACCTCGATCAGATATGATTACAGTTGTCAGGCCATGAAGCCGGACAATATGCATTATAAAAGGTTTAACTAGTTCTTTAGCAGATGGGATTTTAGTGAGAGGAATGAAATGGGACATTTTTTAGAATAAATCCAATACAACTAGTATACATGTATTCCTCTTATCCTTTGGTAAATCGGTTACAAAATCCATACTAATAGTATGCCATGGAGCTGGTGGTACTGGTAGAGGAATAGGTTTTCCTAGGGGGGTGATATGTGAGGATTTGTTACAAGCACATACGGGAAATGTTCGTATAAGCTTCTTTACGTCTGCATCTAGGGAATCCCACTAGAACCGTTGTGTGCACAAGACCTTAGTCTTATGCTCTCGCGGATGTCAACTCAAGGAGGACGAATGACACCATTGAATAATCAGCCTTCTCAGATTCTTAGGAATAAACAAAGCCTGATCATGATAAAATAGATTGTCAGAAATTGATTGGATTGGATGTGCTAACCATTGTTCCATATTTTCCTTCTGCAATTCTTGTTTTAATTTGTCCAGAAATGGGAGCTCGTCCGAACAACTACCTATAATTTTTTCTGGGGGAATAATTGGAATCGTTGTTATTTGTCTTGTATCTGATTGTGTTGTAATGTTTTAGAGACGTGACAGGGTGTCAGCCTTAAATTGTTGTGCACTGGGTCTTTAAGTAATTTTGAAATCAAATTCCTTAAATAAAGAAACCCATCTCATTTGTTTATAAAGAATTTAAATGCTGTGGGGGCATTACACAAACCAAACAGCATCACACAATACTCAGAAAGACCGTATTTTGTGCAAAAAGCCATTTTACATTCATCGCCCTTGCATATTCTGATGAAGTGGTAAGCTCTGCGAAGGTCAAGTTTGGTAAAGATTGTGGCTTTGTGAAGTTGGTTAAGAAGGACCTGAATCAAGGGAAGCGGGTACTTGTTTTTTATGGTCATCTTATTAAGGGCTCCATAATCAATACAGGCCCTAAGATCCCTGTTCTGCTCTAGGCAAAAAACAAAGGAGACGAACAGGGGAAGTAGAATGGCGAATGAAGACAATTGCCAAGAGCACATCTAGATAGTCTTTTAAATACTTTGTTTCTGGCTCCGAAAGAGAATATGTCCTACTACAAGGTGATGTGGCAGTGGGAAACAAATCAATTCTACATTCGAAATTACGATGAGGTGGTAAATTGGTTGCTTGAACCTTATCTCATCTGCAAACTCCTGCTATTTTTCTGGAAGAGAACTGTCACTAGTGGATGATAAGACGGAATATAACAAGAGAGAATCCCAGCTTGTTGCCTCTTGGTAACAATTCTGAAGACACAATGGAGAATTCAGTGTCACAGACCTGATATCCCAATCTATCCTTGGGTTATATCGTTGAAGCCAAGGTACTCCTAAGATAACTCCAAAAGTAGGAGTGTCAGTTAAATCAAAGCTAATAGATTAAGAGTGACCATTGTCACAGACTATTGTAATAGGTTCAGAATAGTAAATTATTAATCTTGAGGATAATTCAGAACCATCAATGCCCCAAACGGCCTTAGGTTCTTGTTTGGGGAGAAAAGTGATCCCTAATATTTTGGCTAATGAAAAATCCCAAAAAATACCTGTTGCCCCAGAATCAAGAAGAATAACTTGGACTTTTCTTAATTGGGTTTGGAAAATCATGGTCACTGTTATTAGGAAATGACATGGAGTTCTAAGAAGGGTATATCTGGAACCCTTTGAGGTCTTTTGTCTGTCGCACAAAGGATAGACCTCACTTTTCTTTGGGCTATCTAGGTTTTCCGAATTTTCACTGGAAAGGTATACTAAAGTTACTGTCTCTTTGGGTATTGGTGTCTTGATCGTGGGTCTCACAGGACATTCTCGTGCAAAATGACCTGCTTTGCCACAATAGAGACATCATTTCAAATAACATCTCCTAACTTTTTCTTCTATGGATAATGCAGAATGGATACCCCCATTTGCATTGGTTCACTACTTTCCTGATTCTTAGGGCCAGATGTAGGAAACAAAACATTTGCGACTTGCAAATTGCGAGTCTGACCGACTCGCAATTTGCAACTCGCAAAATGGGATGCAGAAAGGTGACTCAGACACCTTCTGCGACTCGCTATGGGGTCGCAAAGACCCACCTCATCAATATTCATGAGGTGGGTCGCAGTTTGCGACCCCATAGCGAGTCCCTGCACTCACAGGGATGGTGGCCTGCTGAAGTCAGCAGACCTCCATGTCTGTGACTGCTTTTTCAATAAAGCAGTTTTTTAATTTAATTTTGCAGCCCGTTTTCCTTAAAGGAAAACGAGTTGCATAATGAAAAATAAACCAAAACCATTTGGAGACAGCAGACCACCATGTCCGTGACTGCTTTTTGAATAAAGCATATTTTTTTTCTTTTTGCAGCCCGTTTTCCTTAAAGGAAAACGAGCTGCAAAAAGAAAAAATACCGAAACCATTTGGTTTCATTTTTTTCAGAGTAGGCAGTGGTCCATAGGACCACTGCCTGCCCTGAAAAAATATTTTTATTGACATTCACAAAGGGGAAGGGGTCCCCTGGGGACCCCTTCCCTTTTGCGAATGAGTTACCATCCACTTCAAGTGGATGGTAACTGCGAGTTGGTTTGCGACCGCATTCGCGGTCATAAAGCAACTCTGCATGGCGATGCGGTCGCAAATAGGAAGGGAACACCCCTTCCTATTTGCGAGTCGCAGCCTAAAATTGCGAGTCGGTACAGAGGCTTGCAAAAGGCTTGCTAGATCTGGCCCTAAATCGATAATTTCACCACAATCTTTGGGCAGTTCTATTATCTGTGACAAAATGTCATTCAACTCATCTTGGAGTCCTCGATAAAATAATGAGTTTTTTTTTCCTCTGGTCAATGGGTTTCTGATACTAATCGATTGAAAGTGGTTACGTATGTTAAGAGGTCTTTATTCCCTTGCTTCAAATTCAATAACTCAGTATCACTGGATTGCATAAAGGTGTGTAGAGAAAAAAGTTTCTTCATTTGGGCTTGAAACTCTGGGAAATAATAGAAAAGAGGGTCATTGTTTTGAACTAAGGGGATAAACCAATTAGCAACATTCCTTGCAAGGTACAAAAGGACAAAAGCAACTTTTGCAGCATCATCCGGCAAAGCTGTGGGCCTGCACAAAAACTGCAAGTGACATTGGTTCCTGAATATAATAAATTTACTATTATCGCTAGTGAATCTTTGTGGCAGAGCCAATGGAACTGATGTATGGGTTACTACAGTGAGTTTCATAGGTGTTGCTTCTTCAGGTATAGCATGTTTACTAGGAACAAAGGTTGGTGGTTTGAGAAAGGAATTGTCTCTTCTAGGAATTGCACCTAACCATGGTCCCCCTCTAATCTTGTATCTCTCAAGTTGTTCTCTAAGGGAATAACTGTCCTCCCTCAATTGTGCTACCTCAGCCTGAACCTGTGTCAGAGCCCGCCCAATATCCTCTTTGTTGACCTCTGTCTGAGACTTCTTCGCTCAGGCAGACTTAATTTTCATGGGCTTGGCTTTCTGACAAGACCATGTCCACTCACCTGAATGGCAGGATCCACAGGAGCTAAGAGAATAAAACCCTCACCCCTAAACACTATTCTCTCATATCTGAAATGAGCTGTGAATGAGCAAATAGCCTCCGTGGGAAAGGTATAGGGAACAGGGATTTGGGAAGGGAAGAGAACAAAACATTGATTCACGAAGGAGCTTCACTGTTGTTCTATGAAAATTGCTTTAGGGTGTGGTGCAGGAATTCTAAGCCCAAAAACAAATCAAAAACAAAAGAACTACAAATATCACAGAGGCTCTCAGCAAAATAACAATAATAATTATCATTCGATTGGGCGATCACCTAGTCTTTCAGCAAAGTAACAATAGTTATTAGCGCTCGATTGCTCAACTATTAAGCACACTTTTGTAACTCACAACAAAATCGTTATAAAATCAAACTTATGAATTTGTCTTTTATTATAAGTTTTCACACAATAAATTTGCTCCAACACAATCAGAATAAACGTTTAAGTTTGCATAGATATCGAGTGATGCTTTCAGAAGTTCACAACACTTAACTTCAATGCTGCTTTTAAAAATACTTCTCAAGCTGTCTTTGGAAAATAGTCTTATATCACGGGTTTCTCAGCATCGACGAATGTCTTTCATAATTCACGAAAAGGTCACTAACCTCAAGAAGGCTGAAAACAGGGAGACGAGAGGGGAATTACTCACGAACCGACTTCTCCTGGAATGTTTTGATTATTTGAGGAAGATGGAATACTGCTTGTAAATTCTCCAGCCGCTGCAACAGTAATCCGCTGCAGAGAGGGAAGCTCCGATGAAGCCTCACACTGAAAAGGCAACTCCTGAAAGAATCAAGGAAACTCCAGCTGAACCGGAAACACCTGCAAGCGAAGGAAAACTCGAAGCCAAGCACAGGAAACGCCATGGCAGTTCTATTTATATGCTGGTGATGAGTCATCAGACAATCAATCAAGGATTTATAGAGCGCACTAATCACCCGTTAGGGTCTCAAGGCGCGGGGGGGCTATTGGTCATAGAGCCATGTCTTGAGGCGTTTCCTAAATGTCAAAAGGTCTTGGGTCTGGCGAAGGTGGAGCGGTAGGGAGTTCCAGGTCTTGGCGGCTAGGTGAGAGAAGGATCTTCCTCCGGCAGTGGTGCGGCGGATGCCGGGGATGGAGGCGAGGGTGAGGCTGGCGGAGCAAAGATTGCGGGTGGGGGTGTGGAAGGTGAGTCTGTCGTTGAGGTAGGCTGGGCCTGAGTGGTGGAGGGCCTTGTGTGCATGGATGAAGAGTTTGAAGGAGATCCTCTTTGATACTGGTAGCCAGTGAAGGTCTCTGAGGTGGGGGTAAATGTGGTCACAGCGTGGGATGTCCAGAATGAGGCGGGCAGATGCGTTCTGGATTCTTTGCAGCTTTGTTGGGAGTTTGGTTGTTATTCCTGCATATAGGGCGTTTCCGTAGTCCAATCGGCTGCTGACCAGGGCGTGGGTGACAGTTTTCCTAGTTTCTACGTGAATCCAATTGAAGATTTTGCGGAGCATGCAGAGAGTGTTGTAGCAGGAAGAGGAGATGGCATTGACCTGCTGAGTCATGTTGAGTGTGGAGTCCAAGATGAAGCCTAGGTTGCATGCATGGGTGGTGGGTGAGGGCGCGGTTCCTAGGGAGGTGGGCCACCAGGAGTCATTCCAAGCTGAGGGGTTGGTGCCAAAGATGAGGATTTCTGTCTTGTCTGTGTTTAACTTGAGGTGGCTTGATTCCATCCAGCTGGCAATGGCGTGAAGTCTGTTGTGGAGGTTGTTCTTTGCAGTTGTAGGGTCTTTTGTGAGGGAGAGGATGAGCTGAGTGTCGTCTGCGTAGGAAACTATGTTGATGTGGTGGGTTCGTGCGATGTTGGGGAGGGGCGCCATGTAAACGTTGAAGAGCGTGGGGCTGAGCGAAGATCCTTGGGGGATGCCACAGATGATTCTGGAGGCTTCTCACAGGAACGGTGGGAGGCGGACTCTCTGGGTTCTGCTTGAGAGAAATAGCGAGATCCAGTCGAGTGCCTTCTCGCGGATTCCAGCTTTGTGGAGGCGTGTGCGGAGAGTATGATGGCATACTGTGTCGAAAGCTGCAGAGAGGTCCAGGAGGATGAGTGCTGCTGTTTTTCCTTCGTCGAGCATGGTCCTAATGTCGTCTGTGGCAGCAATGAGTGCAGTCTCGGTGTTGTGGTGTCTGCGGAATCCGGATTGGGAGGTGTCGAGTACCGTGCTGTCTTCCAGGAACAGGGATAGTTGACTGTTTACGATTTTTTCAATGACCTTGGCTGGGAAGGGGAGGAGGGAGATCGGTCGGCAGTTCTTGGAGTCATCTGTGTCTGACTTTGGTTTCTTCAGCAGGGCATTGATTTCTGTGTGCTTCCATCTTTCTGGGAAGGTGGCTGACTCGAAGGAGCTGTTGATGGTTTTGCAGAGGTGGGGGGCGATGATGATGTTTGCCTTATTGAAGATATGGTATGGGCAGGGGTCCGATGCTGATCCAGAGTGGATGGAGGACATGGTGGTGGTGGTGTCCTCAATGTTGACGGGGGTCTAGGTGTGGAGGAGGTGGGTGTTGCTTGGAGCGTATTGGTTCTTGGGTGTTTGTAGTCAGCTGGTGGGTCTGGGGTTTGAAGGTACTGTGGATTTCTTCTATCTTTCAACGGAAGTGGGATGCCAGTGAGTTGCAGAACTCCTGTGATGGCAGGGGTTCGTTGGAGCAGGTCCTGGGGGTGGAGAGCTCATTGATGATGCCGAAGAGCTCTTTACTGTTGTGAGCATTGGCGTTGATGCGGTTTTTGAAGTGGGTCCTTTTGGTGGTGCGGATCAGTTGGTGCTGTTTGCGTAGGGCATCCTTGAAGGCGATGTGGTTGGAGTTGGTAGGGTCAAGGTGCCAGGTTTTTTCCATTCTGCGATATAGCCGTTTGGATTCCTGTAGTTCTGGGGTGAACGGCTGGCCTTGATTCTGTGTGAGGTGTTTGTTTTTTTTGGAGCGGTGCAAGGGTGTTGGTGAAATCTTCTATCCAGCGATGCAGGTTGGTGGTGGCTGTGTTGGGGTCCGTGGTCCCAGGGGATGGGGCCCGGGCGAGAGTGGAGATCAGTTGATCCGTTGATATTTTGCTCCAGTTGCGTCGGGGGGTTTTGTGCGGTGGTGGTGAGTGACTGGTTTCTGGAAGGCGAAGTGGATGCAGCGGTGGTCTGTCCAGCTGATTTCAGTGGTGTGGCTGAAAGAGATGTGGTTGCTGGCTGAGAAGATGGGGTCGAGTGTGTGGCCTGCGGAGTGGGTGGGTGAAGTGACGAGTTGCTTGAGGCCCAAGTTGGAGAGGTTCTCAATTAGGTTGGTGGTGTTGATATCGTTGTTATTTTTTAGGTGGAAGTTTAGGTCACCGAGGAGGATGTAGTCTGTTGAGGTGAGGGTTTGGGAGCTGATGGCGTTGGCGATGTCGTTGCAGAACTGCGGTCTGGGTCCAGGGGGTCTGTAGACCAGTGTTCCTCTGAGTGTGCTAGTGGCGTTGATGTGGATTTTGAAGTGGAGGTGCTTGGCAGAGTTGATGGTGTTGTGGGAGTTGGTGGAGTCTCTTTTGGTGTTTTTGTGGACTATGGCGATTCCTCCTCCTGGTCTGTTGATTCGGTCTCTTCTGGTGATCTTGTAGTTTTCTGGTGTGGCTATGGCTACGTCTGGTTCCGAGGCTGAATTCATCCAGGTTTCGGTGAGGAATGCGACGTCGGGTGAGTATGTGGTCAGGAGGTCCCAGAGTTCAATTGCATGTTTGTGGACGGAGCGGGTGTTAAGTAGGATGCATCTTAGGCGGTTGTCTGTTTTGATTTGGAGTTTGGAGGTTAGGTTGCAGGTGAAATTGCAGGCTTTGCAGGAGAAGGGTCCTTTGGTGCGCGTCGGTGTGGACTGGAAGCAGATGGAGGAGCGTCCTGGATTAAGGGTGTGGAGTTTGTTGCCAGTGTAAAGGTGTTCGGTGGCGCAGGAGGTGTGTTGGCCAGGGGGTCTGGCGCTGGGTGCGGTCTTGGCGCGGACGGCAGGAGTGAGGTGCCAAGACCGCACGAGAGGTGGGAGGGAGTGGCAGCTGGGAGGAGGGAGGGAAACCTCCAATGGGATTCCGGGAGGGGGGGCAGTAGGAGTCAGGAGCGGCAAGAGCTCTGAGGAGGAGGGAGGGGGGCGGGGCCATGGGGAAGCAGCGGCGCAAACCTTCCGGGGGAGGAAAAGCCAAGAAGCCCAAACAACCCCAAACAACCCCAAACAACCCTAAAACAATGGCACCACTTACCGGAGCAGTGGTGAGGAGGAAGTGACCTGTCTGCAAGGATGCAGGGTCAGAGGTCGCTTCTAACCTCTCGCTGTGGCCGGCATAAGAGGGGAGGTGGGAGGGAGTGGCAGCTGGGAGGAGGGAGGGAAACCTCCAATGGAAGTGCGGGCGGGGCAGCAGGAGTCAGGAGCGGAAGGAGCTCCGAGGAGGAAGGAGGGGAGCGGGGCAGCTGGGAAACAGCAGTGCGAACCTTCCAGGGAGGAGAAGCCAAGAAGCCCAAACAAGGCCAAACAAGCCCAGACAAGCCCAAAACAATGGCAGCACTTACGGAGCAGTGGTGAGGAGGAAGCGACCTGCCTGCTAGGATGCAGGGTCAGAGGTCGCCTCTGCTGGTGGTCAGAGGTCGCCATATGCTGGTGATGAGTCATCAATCACTTCTGATGCTTCGTATGAAGTGATTCTGGTGATGAGTCATCAGAGACATGTTGGTGATGAGACATCAAACACTTCTGATGTTTCATATGAAGGAATTCGATGTCTCTATAAACCACTTGGCGCGCAGTTCACAAATGGAACAACAATTGCTTTTATCAATATAAACAAACGTGCAATGTAGTGTTCCTCACAAGTTACAGGGAAGTGCTGTGCTGTAAACACATTCATGACATTATTCATTGTTCTTCATACATGCTGATTTATTTTGTGAGGGTGCAGCAAGAAGCGTGTGTGTGTGAGTGCGAGTCCTAACAATAAGTAAACTCCCATGGCATTATTGCTCAAGGGTGGGTGCCTTGTAATGGCATACACATATTAGTAACTGCAAATAAGGATACATCAAAGCATTAGTCAACACTTTGGAATACTCACACAACCCCAGGGCAGTTGTTCGTCAGTTAGCGGTGACAATGAGGTAGATGTCTTCAACATCTAGGGCAGGCTCAAAAGCTATGGGTGTCACAATGGGACGGCCACTGCAACAAACATTGCATGCCCCTCGGATGCAAAATACAGTGCGATGCAGTCCCATATGGTCATGGAGGTGTAAAGCTAAAAACACCTACGTGAAAATGCCATGTATATATGGTGCAGTGAAAAGCACCACAGGAGTGTCTGAGAAAGTGATGGTTTGTAGATGCCAGGGTCTCCATTATCTGAGACTATGTGTGATTGACTGATCCTTGATGTTTGACAGTTGGTCTCATCTACCACTAGGTTGATGCTTGTGGGAAATGTCTATGGATTGTCCCAAGGTAGATCTCAGAAGAATTACCAACAATGCTGTATTAATGCTTGATTCTCCTCATTTTTCAGCAGCCAATATGACACCTGAAGAAAGTTATGCTTTCCACAAAAGGGCAGTCAGGTACGGTCACATTTTGGAAGTCAGTGCTGGGTACCAGAAGATGGTGAGGAGGTTCCGGATGAAAAAGGCCACAGGGGCATGGTGTGCCTTCCCACATAGGATCCTCCACAGCGGCCACAAAAAAAACATGCAACATCGGGGAAAACATCAGGGGTCCCCTGTGACTCCACCCCATCCACATGCCAGCCACCCGTGCAGCCACCTGCTGCAGTGTTAAGCCCGAACTTTGAAAGTGGCATGAGATGGGTCATGGCCGCCACAATGGCCATATTGGACAGGTTGGAGCAGGTGAGTGCAAAAAATAGAAAATTATTGAAGTACTGCAAAATAAAGTTTAAAGAATTGTGATGTGACACAGACACAACCTCCCAGTTCCTTCCCTCTCCCTTTATTGTTGATAGTTTTAGATTGGGTTTTAGATGGGTCGTGTTAGGTTAGTGAAGTAGTGTAGGGTACGCATAAATTAGATTACGTATAGTTGGGGAGTTAGCTTTTAGTACTTTTTTTATTTGGGGGTTGAGTGTGGGGTCATCTTGCGGTATATGTGTAAAAAAGAAAAATATAATAAAATAAAAAAATACCCACAAAAATAGATTTGCTTAGGCCAGAGGTTAAGTTAGTACATGTGTAGTCATAGTTTTAGTTGACGTACTTGTATCTTGTCTCTTAATGGGGCTATGATGACAATGGTTAGAGTATGGTGTTACATGAGTAAGATTAGTTTATAATAGGTCAATAGATTTAGATAGGTGTAGTTGTAAGTTAAGTTAGTTTAGGTTAGTTTAGTGTAGGGTAGTTTTAGGATACTTTTAGGTATGTAGTTTTAAAGAATTTAAAATTAATCCTGATTGTATAAGACTATTTTTTTTGCCATGTTGATTGAGTGTCTGGGGGTTCGCTTGTGTGCATTGGCCAAGTTGGGGGAACGGCCTAGGGTATGCTTACTGCCTTGATTTCAATGGATTACAATGAATTACCATATGCATCCCCTATGACAAAGGAGCTGTCAGATTGACTGTGAAATATCATCAGCTAGTCCATATAATTGCCATCCACTGTTCCAGTCATTCACATTGTGTATGTATACTTTTTCTTGAACAGGTAAGTATGGAACTTCAACTGTCATTGGTGGGGTCTTACAGTTTCATTGTTGACAAGTGTGGCACATATGACAACAGGCAAATTTTGAACTGTATCCTGCAACACCGACAGGAGCCCATCACTGATAAGGTTAGCCTCTTCTGTACCACATAAATTAGTTGTACTGGTACTCCATCTGGATAAATTACCATTGAGTTGGTTCCAAGCCATATATGCAGTATGTCAACTTCCAAGGTTATCTGTTCAATAGTTGTATAGAATACTCAGTAAGATAGTTGTAGCCAACAACACCATCATTCACCTTTCTCATGTTAGGATCTTTGGGTGTGGATTTGTGTCTGACAGTAATGCACTCATGTATTGATTTTCTGTACTCATTGACATGGAATCACACAATACAATCATTTAACTGAGTAGATGGATCACAGCAAACATAGAAATGTTACATGTAAACATTGTGCTTTATTTACTGGTGTAGGTGTATTTTCAAATGCTATCCAATGTCCTGTTCACAGACCCCGATGAGTGAAACGTAGCATTTTGTAGCAGAATCATAATCTAGGGATGAGGGACATGTGATGAGACATGGGTATGAGAAGTGTGCATTACTGAGGAGGTTTCAAACTGCCAAAAGGTAAGCATGGAGACAATGACATTACATAGCAGACAAGTCAACACTGGTTGAGTGAAGACAGCACATTTCCTACTCTCACAACACTGGCATGATCTTAAGCTCAGTACTAAGAATATACTGTCCATGTGGCACAGACTGGTACTATTGTGGGGGTTTCCTTGTGAATGTTGTTCCTTCCACATCTTCATCCTCTGATGTGTGTTGTGCCTCCTGTGCCATGGCTACTGCTGTTGTTGAGGTTGAGGGGGCCACACACACATCAGGGGATAGAGATGTGGAGTCAAAGGTACCGGCTGCTGCGACTTGTGGGAGCACATAAGGCATCACTGCAGCAAAGAGGAACTGCTGATTTTTTAACAACGCAGCAACATCGCAGTAGTAGGCAGCCATGTTTTCCCTGAGGGAGGCCACTTCCTACAGTATGAACTCCAGGGTATTCTGCATAGCCCCAGATCGGTGGTCTGTCACGCTGCTGCCATTGTGGGAGGGCAATTGTTGAAGCCTCTGCCTCATGTCAGCAGCTATGCTGCCAGGCACTGCTGGAGTCCACGTACTGGGGAATGGGTGCCTCTGATGGCAGCTGAGTTGTCCTTAATTGGACTGAGGCACCTCTGCACTCCCTCTAGGCTGCTTGCCATGGTCTCCATTCCCCCTGCCCTTGATTGGCCAGCTCAAGCTGGGCTTCTACCACTGTCCTCTGAAAGGTGATCTATGGGTCCTTGGAGTCTAGGGCTGTGTCATTACTGCCTGGTGGAGTGTGTTAGTAGCTGGGTGGTTCATGCAATGCTGTGCGTCCTCCCTGTGATGGGAGGTGGTGTCTGGAGGGATCCTAGGACATCCAGGAGAGACTCTACATTGAGGATCGGCAGCTGGTCATCCATGTCATCTGTAAAATCCAGGACATGCAAGTCAGCAGAAGATACGCCATCATGCTCTGCATCATGCTCTGCAATGAGATAGCGTACAGTCAATCTTAGATTGTTGTGACTGTTGACATGGCACATCATTTATTTTCTACTGGAGGCTCAGTGTCATGTTACTGACCCAAGGTTGCAGTTGTATATAATGTGTAGCATTGTGCATCACACATGGGTCAAGCTCACAAGGTATTTTGGGGCATATTTAGGTGCCCCTAGCGCCACCCGAGCGTCACTTTTTGTGAGGCTCGCGTAGCGCAATGCCCTGTGATGGTGCTACAATGTAGCATTGAGTGACTTATTGTGGTTTATGGCCATTTTAAAAGTGGGCCCCTTCACACATAGCACTTTGTGTGGTAGGGGCGTGCAATGGATGTTGATGTGGGTCTGCCACAGCAACACTCATTGCTTTTTGACAGTGCCTCGGATTGACAGGTTTTTGCAAACCAGAGACCTTGCCAACATATCACACCACCCCAGGAGCGGCATTGGCATGTTCCAATTTTGTAAAATGACATATCTTCTCCTCATTTTGAACTTCCATGTGTGCCTGCATTTAGCAACACACATGTACAGAGTGAATGGCCTTTTAAGAATGTTTTTGAGCATGAAGGTGATCCTTCCTGCACAAAAAACAATCTCCCCCTCAACACAACCATCCTTGCACTATGGTGCAAGGCTTGCTGCATTGGCCCACTTTAGCTAATTTAGCCCTGGCACAGGAAGTGACACTGGCCATCAGTGCATTTTGAAAATGACCATGTGCCACACTGCCACATTTGAAGTAGTGTGGAACACCATCATTTCCTATTACATCTGGGCCTTTGTGATTTTATCCCACACCACCAACTTCCTTGCAGGCTCCTTGTCCCTGTCACTGACACAATGGTGGCATGTAACTCCCCTTCCTATTCACTATGGTGGGCATTGCCACAGTAGTGTAATGTGTGCTGTCACTCTTTTGGTGCAATGATGCATTGGCACCATGAATGATGGGACTAGTGCAACATAGCACAGGGAGGTCCATTGCATACAATGCTTTTGTTACATTCTCAACTGCTTGTAGCAGGCCCCACACATGTACTAATTGGAGGTGACATTGCAACCATTATGGATTGTCTGCCCCATTAGGTTGTCCCTCCCTTACTTTGTAACATTTCCTTGCACACAAGATATCAGCAACAGGCATGTGTTGGTGTAAGGATGTTGAAGGTGGATCATGCATGCATTTTGTGACTTTGTAGGTGTGGCACTAAGGGAATGGTTAGCTTGGTTCCACATGGACTATTATTTGAATGAGGATACAGTTAAATTACAAGTTAGTGACATTGTGCAGGTAGTGCAACATCAATCCCACTTTGAATGTGCCACTAAGCAGTAGACCAACCTTTCACACAAGACACTCTAATTTGTCAGATGGTGAGATTGCAGCTACTTGTACAGCTGCACATGTGATGTTTGCAGATATGTGCCATGTGTTGAATGTGTTTTATTTTTTAGCCATTCCCATATGGCGCATATCGTTGTGTGGAAGTTGTTGTGGGTTGTGTTCCACAGGTTGCACATTTTTGTGGCAGATTTTTTCTCAAGTGACACAGCTCAGTGCAGCAGCAATATGTTTTGCATGACATTGCAACAGTTTAGAAATGCAGGGATGCGCCATGTTCACTAGAGTTCGGTACACCCCTGCACTTCCCCCTGCGCCTGCACAGATTTGTTCTCCCTCACCAACACAGGCATTGTTGCAGCACGATGAAGGGGTGCCTGCCTTGAAGGGACAATTTGTTTATGTGCAGAGAGGTGACCATTCACATGTACAAGCTATTTTTGCTAAGGTGGCATTTCAATGTGTGCTGCAAGATGCAATGAGATAAGGAGGAAGGGAAGCATTTTGGTTAGTTACACCACCCTGACACCACCCCTCAAGTGGTGTTGACTTCAGTCCCAGTCTCTGATGTCTAAGTTGTGTAGGTACAGGGACTTTGATAATATACAATGGGTGTTGTCGTGGCATTGCCACAGCCACACTATTTGCATGTACCTTCCAGGAAATGTGCTGCATATTTACATGGTGGAGTATAGCCATAATGAGTGACTTATGTCCACGTTCTGTATATGTTGGAGTGCATTGCATAACCAAAGCTACAGTACATGTGTGGCTTGGGTGGTGATGGCGCGTCTTGGATCAGGGCCTTTGAATCCTGATGCAACCCTTTAGCATGCATTGAGTGTGTCCTATGTGCCTCTCCCTTCTGCCATTTGTGGAATTCCAGATATTCTCCCCCCTGCAACTTACCCTGCACTTGTGGTAGTTTTTGGTAGTCTCCGCTGTCCTGTCCTGCGATTCCAGTGACCAGCTCCTCTGGAATGACAGCTGCGACCATCTACTCCAGGTCCTCCTGTGATGCAGGACCTCCACCTCCAGTCTGCGGTGCTGCCTTTCAGTTGCTGGCCAGTTTTTCCTTAGTCCTGCATTTGCAATTGTGGCTTGACTATATGGGTCGGTGTCCACCTGGGCTGTACTACCAAACCAGTTGAAATAACATCTGACAATATTCTCTGTATTAATCTTTCTTTCCCATCCCTGTCAAACGTGTATGTTTGTAATGTATATTTGACTTCTGTGGGGCAAGGACAGGAATCGAGATTCTTGATGCTCACATGGCCTCCCTCACGGGGTCAGCTCTAAAAGTCATTGGTTGGGATCTTAACTGCCAATTTGAACCTCTGATGATTGGTTATGATTCTATTACAGCTGTAGAAGATAATATTGGTTGATTCCGGCCTTGAGTATGCCCTCCATCAAGAAACGGTAAGCATTGGCTTTGCAAATCTTTAATGGGAGAACAAAGTCCAACAGGAAGGGGATGCATACTTTTAATAGGGTGGTGTGTCCCAGCTTGATCAACTACATATTGGTTGATCTTAGACTACAGGCGTATGTGGAAGACATGGTAATTGTCACAAGGCATGATAGTGACCACAGTGCCCTAATATTAGATCTTTCCCTCCCAGCATGTAGTACTGTTGTTAGTAGGTGCAGTCCTTCTGAGCATAGGCTGCTGGTGACATCCAACAAACTTAGAGTTGAATGGTTTGTGGTTGAGCGGTCCCAACTACTATTGAGGCAGGTATACCAGGAAGTTGGGAAAAGTATTGATGCATTTCTTAATCTGCCCTCCATTTTAGCCAATCCTGATTCCCAATCAATGATTGGCGACATTCACTCCCAGTTATGTAGAGCATTAAAGAATGCCTTTTCCACTTAGGCCAAGCGGGTGAGTCAAAGGAAGCTCCCTCCCTCCTGTTTAATAAAAAACGTAGGGAAGCAAAACTGTTGCTGCTTAATGCGATCATGGTCTATGATAAAAATCTTATCCAGCAACAGAGAGCAATTTATAAAAAAAAGCACTCAATACATCCAAGAAAGAAAGTGACCTGGGTAGATGGGCAGATTTGCTCAGTGTGGAACGATGCAAATAACATACGGTATTCTGGGAATTGGTTAATTTAGGGACTCTTGAGCGTGCCAGGGAGGTTAGTAATAACATTGCTGCTGACGCTTGGATTAAGTATTTTTCTAGTCTAAATGGTGGTTATACAGTGGAACAAGCTCCTGTTGGCAAGTCTAATGCTAATGATATCCTTCAGAAAGTGGGGGGAGAGGGGTTGTGTGGGCCATCCACCTATAAAATTGGAGGAAGTAGGCAAAGCATTTAAAAAGCATTAAAAAAGATAGCCCTTAACAAAGCCCTGAGTCTTGAGAAAATTCCGGGATATTTATCTCTGTCTATGCCTGAGGTTTGGGACCACTACCTTGCTTTTTTCTACAATGCGGTTATTAAGGGGACACTTATTCTTCCCCACTCCTGGGCGGGAGCTGAAATAATTCCTATTTATAAAAAAGGTATGCCCCTGCTACCCATAAACTATTGACCATTTATTTTGATAGATAGCACTCAGTAGATTTTTGCCAGACTTATCCTGGATAGAATGCAAGATTGGATGGAGGCCAATGATATCCTAACCACTTTGCAAGCAGGCTTTCATTACAAAATTTCAACTATTGA
Organism: Pleurodeles waltl; assembly: GCF_031143425.1. Classification (NCBI taxonomy): domain Eukaryota; kingdom Metazoa; phylum Chordata; class Amphibia; order Caudata; family Salamandridae; genus Pleurodeles; species Pleurodeles waltl. The sequence goes on from NC_090438.1 coordinate 830,617,796, forward strand.
CCAGGTATTTAGACTGCAACTTCTCCAATGGAAATTGGTAGTGTTTGGTGGGGGGCAGATTGTATATTGTGTTTGTAGACCTCAAGACAGCCTTTGACCTGGTACCTAGGAGTACTCTGCGGCACGTTCTGTCCGATATGGAAGTTCCAACTTACCTTCTCTCCATTATAGTGAGTCTCCATGAGCATAACTTTGCGCAAGTGCATTGTGGCAATTTGGGGGAGGTGTCTGGACCCTTTGTGGTCAACACAGGAGTAAAGCAGGGATGTGTGTTAGCACCAACACTCTTTTCCTTATACATAAATGGCCTGGTTGAGCATTTAAATTTGTGCGATAATGATGCCCCTAGGTTATTTTCCTCTAAAGTGCCGTCTCCTATGTTTTTGTGCACAATACTCTTCTCCTTTTCAAATCTCCTATGTGTTTACAGAAAACCTTAGATCAATTTAGAAAGGTTTTGTGTGACAAGAGAGTTACAAATTAGCAAAGCAAAATACATGGTCCTCAGTCCATGAGGGTCAACACAATTGACCCCCACTATGAATGGTACTGCTTTAGAGTAGACCCACAATTTTGAGAATTAGGCATTACCCTTAGTGAACAGATGGATTGGGCTGCACACATCTCTAAGCAAAGACTTAAGTTGGAACACTATACCAGTGGGTTCCTAAAGGTATACCTGGGTTCATTCACCAAGCCAATCTCCCATGTTATTTAGATCTACACTGCACAAGCTTTAGGGGCGGCATTATATGGGGCTGAAAATGGGGTCAGAAACCAGTAGAATTCCTTAGTTGTCTAGAGAATTGTTTTCTGAGACAACTGTTGAATCTTTCAGTTAATGCACCAGTTGTCCCGCTTAGGTTTGACATGGGGGGTCCAACCCATTTCTGAGGTTATAGCATTTAGGCCAAGTTTGTACTGGAGCAGAGAATGGGGCACTCCCTAATTATCTGCTTACAGGCTAGGCCTGGATGAAATACTTGTTCTGCCGGGTGCAGGCAATTTCCCCTGGGTAAGGCATGTAAGAGTGACCCTGAGGAATATGGGGAAAGGCAGACTGTGGGATGATCCTAGCAGGGCATGCGCTAGTGTTTCCAAAGTCGATTTAATTTTTTTTTTATGTTTAACACTGTCCAGCTCCACATTAGGACCACTGACTAATAGTTTTATACCTAATAAAGATTTGTATAACTTAGAAAGTTTTATGGATGAAATCAAACCAAGTTTGGCCAAGAAATTGTATGTGCAATTTAGGCTTGGCACCTGCCCTTACTTTCATTCACCTCTAAATGGGCAAAGGCAAGGCGTGCCAAAAACCAGGCTCCTCCATCGTGTGGTGGTCCTAATTAAACTGAAGTCCACGTCCTTTTCTTCTGTCATGCTTATATCAAATTCAGAAGAAAGTGGATAGTACCAAATTTCTATTCACAATGTGGTGTAAGAGAAGGGAACTAGCACAGACAACTACTCTTTCTTAAATGTAATATTTGTTTTGGATATCTGCATCGTTTTGCACTGCTTTAGTTTAATTGAACATTTGGAGTTTACTAATGCCAGGGAGGTGGCTGCTAACTTTGTTTCCATTGCTTGATTCTTGTATATTTGCAGAATGATTTTTACCTTGGCACTTGCTTTGTGACCAATGTCCTGGGGAATTCATGTTTACCTTTTTTAGCGACATATGGATGTGCTTATGATTATTTATCCTCTGATTTTAATGATATTTTAGTGTTTCATTTGACATGAGGTTTTTGTTTTTATCTAGTATTGTTATTGGCTTATCGTTGAATCTATTTATTTATCATTAATGGCATAATGCCAAAATAAAGATTGAATGATGATGATGATATTTATATCTAAAAATACAATAAAAATGCACATTACGATACCAATGAAATTTATAATAAATACCATATTTTAGTATACTATATTTTAAACAGTAATATTTACAGAAAGAAAAAAATATATATACTCACCTTGAGTATTACGTCCCTTAATAATTTTCCATTCTTGATATGTTGATCACAACATTGTGGTCCAAATGTATTCAGGACAAAATATTCAGGTATCCTATTGTTTTTCTGAGTTTACAAAGGAGACATTATTGCTAAGGCTTTACACTATTCATTTACAATACACTGAATCACTTTGTTCTTTTGCAATGCTTGCTCATGTCATTCTGTATTCTTTGTTTGTGAGTCCGACTGACTGTTCTGAAAGCAAAGATGAATTCCTGGCATTTGATTGGTTGAGCTGCCAGCATCATGCTTCTGGGACAAGGGGGCATATTTACAAGGAAGTGGTGTAGCACAGTGTGCCACCAAAATTGGCAGCGCCGCATCACGTCATAAATGAGGGATGTGCTGTATTTACAGAAATACGGAGCACCCCTGTGTTTCCCCTAGCGCTGGCGCTAAATGTAGCTGCCTAGCACCAATGCAGGCACCCTTGCACTACAGTGCAAGGGTGCCTGCATTGCAGTGAATGATTGTCTATGTGCAGGAAGGGACACCTCGTTGAGCCATTCTAACTACACCCCTGGGGTGGCGTTAGTTTTTGGTGCTTCCTCAGATTTACATTTCCTTGTAAATCTGGGTCAGTATCAAAACGCAATGTTCCGTGGGTATGTCCACAGCAACACCCATTGCACGCCCCTCTGCCACAAAAAAACTGAGCCAGGGCCAAATATACAACCGTTGTTAAGCCACAAAAAGTGCTTAACGCTACCTTGTAAGTATGGCGCAGGGCACAGTGCCACAGGAGCGTCAGAGAAAGTGACGCTCCAGTGGTGCAAGGGGCTGTAATTTTAAGCCCCTTACTGTTTCGCTACTTTTCTGTATTTCTCTTGGCAGCATGTACTCTTTTCATTTGTTTGGCATTTATGGAAACAAATTGTATAAGCACAGTAGTCTTCATCTGATTCAGGCACTGTAATGTTGTAATAGTATTTACTATTTGCATTCGTCTGGGGTGGGAGGAAAATAAATCCTGTTTTTGCAGACTTCATTAGAGCCAGACAATGTATTGCTTGAAGGCAACAATGTTTTTTCAGAAAGAATTGTGTTATTGTTCGCCTATCCTGTTGTAATCATTCATTGCCTGGGATCTTTTGCATTTGGAGTAACAGTTTTATAGAAACAGAAAATGTTAAAGGTCTTGAAAATATTAAGTAGTAGACAAATTGATGGACACCAAAAAAGCAGAAAATACTTAAAAGACAAAAAATATGTTATAAATTGGAAATGTACATTTTTCCAGCCTTCCATATATTTTCAGAGCTGCCGTGCAGCCCATGTCGTGGAATAACTTCAGACATTATTATTTTCAGCCAATTAAACTTGGTATTTTGGTACTTGTAGTTTTGCTTTTGCTATTAAAATTATAGCCTTAAAATGCTGCAGGACAAAAAGGTAGGACTGACAGTGTCACATTTAGGGGCCAGATGTAGCAAAGTGTTTGCGCCTCGCAAACGGCGAAAATCGCCGTTTGCGTGGCGCAAAAGCCACTTTGCCATTCAGAAATGCATTTTGCGAGTCGGCTCCGACTCGCAAAATGCATTTCCGACTCGCAAATAGGAAGGGGTGTTCCCTTCCTATTTGCGACTCGCAGTGGGATGCAATTCCAGTTGCGACAGCGTACGCGGTCGCAAATGGACTCGCAGTTACCATCCACTTCAAGTGGATGGTAACCCACTCGCAAATTGGAAGGGGTCCCCATGGGACCCCTTCCAGTTTGTGACTGGACCCCAAATTATTTTTTCAGGGCAGGGAGTGGTCCAAGGGACCACTCCCTGCCCTGAAAAAAAACCGAAACTGAAACTGTTAGGAAAACGGGCTACACTTCAAAAAAAAAAAACTGCTTTATTGAAAAGCAGGTCGCGAACATGGAGGTCTGCTGACGACAGCAGGCCTCCATGTTAGCGAGTGCCTATACTCGCAATGGGGCCGCAATTTGCGACCCACCTCATGAATATTCATGAGGTGGGTCATTGCGACCCCATTGCGAGTCGCAGTCGGTGTCTGAGACACCGTACTGCATAGCAATTTGCGACTTGCAAATTGCGAGTCGCAGGGACTCGCAATTTGCAAGTCGCAAATTGCCGACTTGCTACATCTGGCCCTTAGTATAGAGCATTTCAATATGTCATGTGCCTCTTTGTAATCACCTCTGTACGTCATTGCTGCATATTGCTCTGTGTTCTCACACTGTATACAACTCTCTTACCTGAACACTCTATGCTCCTAAGGCGATCTCTAGTTATCCCACTCTACATGTCACCTTCTTCGCCCCCTTCGCCCCCGGGGCAGCTGAGCAAAGCTGTTCGAGTGTACACTGGAAGAACTGTCATGTTCATCAAAAAGTAATTAGTGAGTTCATCACAAGTGTGTATTCGTTACAAAAGAAGTGCTCCCATTAAAAGTGTATGAGAAATGACTGTTGGAGACGAGGCACATTATTCCACTTTTGTTTTTTAATGAGGTTTTATAATCTTGGAAAGTGAGTCTGTGCATTTGGAAATAAAGGTTATGTCTCCTGGATGTGGTGATTTGGCCAGGATAAGCTTTTATGTCATTGACTGTTAAACAGCTTTTAGGGGAAGGCATGTAGGCAAGCCATGAAACACTAGCATATTATGGATAAGATGGATATTGCAGATTTTTTTATTTCATTCTCCCTTCCATTTTTTTGATTCCAACAGTGCTTGACATGTGCCACCTACACCCATGTGCCCCCTCCCATGCCATTGCACACTCTTTCCTGCACCCTCACCTATCCCTCAATAGCTTACAGTGCTATGGAAGGAACATAGAGCAAGTTACTTACCTTCAAAAAAACTCTTCCTAGTAGACTCTAGTCACAGATTTCTATTCTTTCGAGTATTCTCCAGCTGTCAGACTGGACCCGGAAACTTTTCAGCTGTACCTCAGCGCTCCGTCAGGTAGTGCTGTGCGGCTCTGCACTGATGCTGTTTCACTCTGGAAATGAGGTGCAGAGGCCACTGAGGCGCCACCCCGTGCTCTGAAATAAGTTGCTTTCAAGGCTGTCTGGGCCCCCAAACGTAGAGACTCAGGAGCAAATTAGTTGTGACCAGTGTGCAGATTCCTAGACTGTTTTAGAAGAATCTGACATCAGCCTTGATGCGTCAGAATTCCTGCGCTGCCCAATGATTCCTTAACGACCCCATGGATGTGCTGTATTTAATATACAGAGCTCCATGGCATTCATTTCCACAGATCTGTCAGAAATGTTGACCCATCGGTGGCGCTAAACTGAAACATTGCTGGACTAGCGTAAAAACAAGGACTCTACACCAGCAATGAGTGGAAAGCTCCCATAGGAAAGAGCCCTCTGTCAGTTTAACATCTGCTCCGAGCAGGCATTACACTTTTGGCGCAGTGAGGTGGCAGAACGACAGAGTGAAATGATGTAAATTTCACTGTGTCATTTCTGCATGGATTTTTCCCCAAGAATGCCTACTTTGCATACATTATACATGGCTCAGATATAATGTGTTGCAAGGCTTTACATACTGACACATTGGGCCCAATGCGTCAGTTTGTAAATATGGAGCAGTGTAAAGCACTGCTTGGCGCAACTGCTGTATCAAAAACAATGAAGCAACGGTGGCACAAAGCCCTTGTAAATGAGGCCCTTAGAGCCTTATTAATGGATAGATTCTAATCACAGAAAGAGGAGGAAGGGAGAGTCAATGAGGAACCTATGGCTAGATAGGGTCTCTATCAGAAAGAGTATTACAGAAGGTAAGTAACTTATTCTTCTGATAGAGTATTTTAACCACAGACTCCTCACCTTTTCAATAGTTACCAAAAGAGTACCTATTTGGAGGCAGGTGTTGAATGGACTCAAACCAGCAGGTCCTGCAAGATGAGCAAGCAAAATGCCCTTCTGTGCAAACTTGACCATCCAGGCAATGCTGCTTCGTGAAAGTATGGAGGGACATGCGCGTTGTCACCTGGCACATTTTCAGGACAGCGCTCCATGTCCCAATGCAGTGGTAGCAGCTTTGGCCCTGGAACAATGAGCATGCAGTCAAGTTCAAGTTGATTTAAATGCATAGTTAATTAAAACCAATACATCATACGTGCTCACACCAATGTTTGAATGATAACATATAGATTCAATATAACTAACGAGAGTTCTTCAATTTGCATTTCATACTAAATATTATTATTAGTTGTCATTACTAACAAAAAACTCTTTGATATGAGTGAAAAAAAGTTGTAATCATATCCACATAGGTATTTCATTTGGGTGCATCACTGTCCCACTCCTCTCATCTTATATTACAACTCTACGTATGTTATAAGGTACCTTAAAAAATACTACAAGCTTTTAATATCATTCTACCTTAAAATTTAAATATTACATTATAAAATTATTTATAGTTAAGTTGGTACTCAGAAAGCAAAAATACTTCCATGGGTTCTGAACAGGGGGAACTTAGAGACGGCATGATCTTCAATTTACAGGCCAGCCAGCATATATTATGTTTATAGTGATTGATGGATATACGATCATTTTTCAACTATCAAACGCATAAACTTTATAAATCTGGCATTCAGGGTATAGTCAGAAGGTTTAAAACAAGCTATCACCGCTTCTCTACAGGACTGTATTTCCCTCTGATTAAAAACTGTTTTTAGTAGATTTTTACGCTCATTCAGCAGACTATTACAGATACAGATCAGAGGGTAATGTCTTCCGCTCCACATCTGCAGTACATTCCCATGGGGGTAGGTGAGTGCCTCTAGGAATAAGTCCAAAACAGTGTTTGATAAAAAGATCCTTATTAGCATTTGACCACCCAGCCTCCAGATATTGCTGGCATTTCAAAATGTTGTACTCATTTATAACCTTACATGATTGCGATCTGGTTGCTAACAGGCTCTTATCCTTAAGTACTGATCTTTTCTTCGCTATTTATTTTAGGATTTTTTTTAAAGGTGCAATAGGAAAGATTTGAATCCCATAGTTCCAGTACCTCCAAGTCTTCTAGAGCCTGATCTAAATACTGTCTAGAATTGGTTGTTGGAGTCGAGCTGATCTCCTTCCAGAGTGCCTGGCAGAGATGATTTTCCTTTGTTAACTGTAGGTGTTTCCATATCTTAATGTAGCTGCATTTCCTGGCTATATTTTGGTTTAAGTACCCAAACTCAGGCTAATTTGAGCTTGCGAAGTGTATCCTGGTAGTTGGAATAGAGACCTAAATATTTTTCCAACTATTTAGTTTAGAATAGCGGCATCTTGTCCTCGCAGGGCTTCACTATTGTACCCTATAGTCAAATTTTGTTTTGCCACAAGAACTTGTAAGAAGGGGCTATAGCTAAGGCCATTTAGCGACTTTTTCAGAGTTCCAAAAGTAAGCAGTAGAACATTTACTTTCCTATGTAAATCCTGCTTCTGAGGGAAAAAGGAACCCCGTTTATCAAATAGTACACCCAGGTATCTACAATGGTATACTTGTTCTAATACTCCCCCTTGTGTGTACCATTTATCAACCCTAAAGGTTTTTTTACTGACTTCCATTACTTTGTTTTTTTTTTCGATTTCATTCCGTTCTGCTCAGCATATTCAATTATATTTGCAATAAGCCAACGTAGACTTACTTTAGTTTGGCTTAAGAGTACTACATCATCAGCGTATAGCAGATTGGAAATGGACATGTCCCCAACCTTAGGGGAATGCGTGTTTACCTTATTGAGCTTATGGGTTGAATCTGATAAAAAGAGATTAAAAAGATATGGGGTCAGAACGCACCCCTGTTTCAGTCCTTGTTTTGTTTCAATTTTCCTTGAAAGGAAGGAACCGACCCCTATCCTAACTCCAATCCATGTATCTGTATATAACTGCTGAATAGCCTTTAATCATTTCTCTGGTATACCCCGGGAGGTAGTGTTTCCCATAGAAGGCTTTGCTGTACCAAATCAAACGCTGGTTTGAAGTCTATGAAACACAGATACAAAGTTTGATTTTTTTGTTTGCATTTGTCAATGACAATGGAGAGAGTTAAGATGTTTGTAGCCGTTCCGGAGCACTTTGCAAAACCAGTTTGATTTGGGGGAATTTATATTGTTCTCAGTTGCCCAGGCATGAAGATGCTCCAATAATAGACCTGCATAGTATTTTGTCTCTACGTCCGTTAATTTAATCAGGCAATAATTTTCAGGATGAAATTTGCTGCCGCTTTTAAATATTGGATGAATTATGGCACCCCTCCAAGAGTTTGGAATACTTCCTACTTCTATACAATGGTTATATGTATAAACCAATTTTTCTCCCCAAAAGGCCGAGTTCATTTTAAATGGTGCATTTGGGATCCCATTTGGGCCAGGGGTCCCTGCACTTCTGCTGCTGTTTATTAAGTTGACAACCTCCGACGTCGAGAAGGCTAAATATGCAGATTAATTTTTGGCAGTTGGCGGAATTGATGTTGCTCCTTCTGAGCTTTGTTTGCTTGTCCTCACGTCTTCATTTTTTCCATCATATCCGCCGAAGTGGTAAGCTAAGTATTCAGTCCATAAAGACTCTGAAATATTTGAACTGGTTAAGGTCATTGGGGCCTTTTTCCAGAAATCCTGTGCAATTGATTTTTTTACTCAGGAATAGTGCCTTAACCCAAAAGTCATGAGTATTCTGCATTTTATGGTTCCATATTTGCTTTCGATAGGAATTGTTGATGTTTTTTAGATCATTCTTTATTTGACAGCCTGTTGGATTTTCCGTATGTAGCCTTAGGAGTCTGTTCCGTTGCCTTCTTAATTTGGTCATATGTGCTGAAATTTTTATCTGCTTTGTTATTTTTACTCGTCACTGGTTTCGGTGTTTTTTTTGTTGTCTATCTATAAGAAGACCAGCTGCGACTTTGTCCAGAAAGGTTGACCATACGATTATTGGGTCACAAAATATATCATTATGGCATTGTTCAAATATTGCAGTTGAAAGTTTACCAATCGACTCCATTGACTTTTCATTCCATCAAAGTTTCTTATGTATGTAGTAACATCCCTTGATGCAGTAGGAGCAGGATTACATATAGGAAAGCCACAGCCAATTTCAAGACATTGTTGACCATAGTCACTCTTATCTGTCTTTATAATGTGATACTTAGTGATTAGAGGAAATAGGGACAAGGAGGCCACAGTGTAATCAAGTGTTGCTTGGGTTCCAGTGACATAACATGTGACCGCCGGCGGAGCATCTTGTGGAAACCTCCCATTTAGGAGTCTGAGTCTGAGGCCCTCAAGGTCTTTTACTAAGCAGAGTGCCTTGGTGTCAGGTTTAGCTAGCTCTAAAGCCCCCAGGGATTGTTGCGGCACTGCCCACTGCTGATCTTGCAGCATAATGTGGGCATCCCTTTCAAAGGTATTTAATAGTTTCATATTGAAGTCCCCCGCTACTCAAAACTCCGGGGATCTTAGATCCTGATAGCCGATTAAAATTATGTCTATCAATTTAGAGGATATGTGTTTTCTGGAGCGTGCATCAGGATGGACATTAATTAACAAAAGCGAGATCGTAAGCTCCTTATTCCATCCATCTAATTTGACTATCAAAAACTTTTTGCTGGAATAATTTGTAGGAGTTTTAATATATTCCCTAGATTTAGATATCAAGAGGGCCCCTAGACTGGTTTTGTGGTTCCAGAATCAATTGTTTACAATCTGCGGGAGGACTGTTTTTTGGACTTTTTATAGAGTCGTCATGTTCTCCCACTAGAGCTATTCCATTGCGTTCCATTTTCTGGAACCCTGGCAAAAGTTCTCTATCCGGCCATCCTGGATTTGATACCTTTAGTATTGCATCTGGTCTAGTTAAGGGAACCCCACAAAAAGCTGATCATCCACCCGGTATTCTTTGGTGCGATCAATGTAAAAGCTGAGCACTCTTTTGGGATGCAAGTGATGGAGCCTCTCCTTCTCCTCAGAGGGATGTGGTGGAGCATCAGCAAGGTGACAGACCGACATGGAACAGCATTAAAACGTTGGGTAGAAATAATGCTTGAATACACAGAACAATTGTGTCTGGGAAGAAGGCATTATATGGAAGATTAACACAAAGAGGTTGAAGCTCGATCATATGCTATGCTGAGGTGATGGAGATGAGAACTACAGTCTTAATAGTAGGGAGCCACAAAGGACGGCTGAAAAGCAGCTCGTACAGAGTGCACATTAGAAAAGTAAGGACCAGATTAAGGTCCCACAAAGGAAGAAGGTGGAAGCGTATGTTGTAGCCCTTTCAAAAATCACATCAAAACTGGTGACTTAAACAAAGAGAACTGATCTGGTAATCATAAAAAGGCAGAAAGGGCCAAAAGATAATTCTTAACTTTGCCCAAAGCAAAGCCTTGCCAAGCAAGAGACAATACAAACAACAGACCGTCCGATATCTTGGCGGGGGGGTCAATCTGGTATGTGCTGCACCAAACCGTAAATCTGTCCCAATGACAGGCATATACAGGTTTCATTGAGGGCTGCCTCACTGCCAAGATGACATCAACCGCCTCCTGAGGATGGTCGAAGATGTTCAGCTCCTGCTGCTAAATCTCCAAGTATGAAGTATGCCCTGTTTCTGCAACACCAGATCCTCCTGGAAGGGAAGCCTGATGAAACACATATGACCAAGCCCAGGAGTTCTGAATACCATACTCTCTGAGCTCATTCAGGAGCTGGTAGTTTGACTTGGACCCACTTGCTCCTGATCTTCCCAGAGCAGGAGTGGTGTTGGTTGAAAGCAATGCAGGAGCCCAGGTATCCACTTAAGGTGAAATATGTTTAAGAGCAATAGATGCCTTGAAACCTCCAAGTGTTGACATTGCGCATTCTCAGCAGTAGTGAGGGTCTTTCCAAGGTCCTCCCCATTTGCAGATGAGACCTTGTGCCACCTCTTGTTGAAACTGCCACTCTTGATCTGCTAGGTTGTTAATGGCTGAGTTCACCCACCCTGGTAATCAAATAGCCTACAAGGTGGTTTACCACCAGGAAAATCCCTTGGTGGTCCAGCTATATCCAGAAGCACAGGTCCATCTGGCACAGGATTGTGGACGCCACCCCACCCTGTTTGTTGCAGTCACACATGGTGGTGGTGCTGACCTTTAGCATGTCTAGTAGCCTCCCCTTGATGGATAGAAGAAAGGCTTTTAACAGCAAGCAGATCACCCTCAACTACAGAAGGCTGAAATGGAGCTGGGCATCTAGCAGACACCAAAGGCCTCTGATGTCCACCTTTCTCATATGGTGAAACCAATTCAGAAGCAACAGCATCAGTCACTTCTGCTGGATCTGGGTGGAGAAGGGAGAGAGGTTTGCCGTAGTCCCAATCGCAGTCAAATAACCACAACTGCAGATCTTTTACTGTCTCCACCAACTTTAGGTCCACTGCAGAGCCTGCATTTACCACCTGGTAAGCTCAACCACCTGGATGCAGGAGGTCATCCATTCTCAAAACTTTCATATGGCAGGAGAAGTTAAAAATGCTCACCCTCATCCAGCTGTTGGTCCCTGAAATCCAATACCGAGGCTGAAAGATAAGGACCGAAGCCTGAATGACCGGGACTCTATTTCCCAGGGGAAAAGCAGAGAACCAATCCATGTCCAGAATGACTGTGATGAAACAGAGCATCCAAGATGGAGTCAGGTTTGAATTCAGCACATTGATAGTGAACCCCAAAGGTGACAGGGGGTTCGCTGTAATCCAGAGGTGGTTGACAAATGCCTGCGGTGAGCCTGCCTTCAACAGCCAGTCATCAAAATAGAGGAAGACTGGCACCTCTGACCTCCTGGGGGGTGCTGCCACCTCTGCCATCACATTTGTGAACCATGAGGAGCAGTGGTGAGACCAAAGTTGAGCACAGCAAACTAAAGATGTTCCTGTCTCATCACAGAGCACAGGTAGCACCACTGGCCAGCAGAATGAGGCTATGGAACCAAGCATCCAGCAGGTCTAACACCACCATCCAGCCTCCAGGGTCGAGGGCTGAAAAGACCTTGGTGAGGGTGAGAATTTTGAACTTCTCCTTGCATATGAAGGTTTGAGAGGGAGCAAGTCTAAAACACAGACCGCAGGCCTCCATCTTTCTTGGGCACCAAAAAGTAGCTGGAATAATATCCACCACCTACTGCTAGTGCAGGCACTCTCTCAATAGTCCCATTGGCAAAAAGTGCTAGCTCTTTCTGCTGCAAAATGGAGAAATGGTCCTCTGACAGTCGAGGGGGAATGGTGGAAGGTGTGGCAGAAAAGAAAAGAAAGGCAAGGCGTAGACTCTGCGAATGATCTGTAGGACCCACCTGTCCAAATTTATTGTCAGTCGACCTGCGTAGAATGGGTGGATTCTGCCTCCGAGTGGCTCCTGCAAGGGCTCACTGAAGAGGTTTGGCAGGTGGGGCTGGGGGGAAGTGGACTGGGTTGCCCATTGACTTGGTTGTGGGAGCAGTGGGCACCTCTGTCATGGCCACAAAACTGCTGGGTTTCTTGCGGAGGCTGAGTAGACTGGCGATATGGTGGCACCTCAGCCAAATCTGCAAAATCTGTGGTGGAAAGGCCCAGAAGGCAAGACGTACTCTGTTCTCCTTAAAATTGTCTAGAACAGAATCAGCCTTGTCCATGAAAAGGTGAGTCCCGTCAAAGGGCATGTCCATCAGGGAGCACTGGACACTGTGTAAGAACCCAGTTGATCGCAACTACGCATGACAGTGAATGGCATCACTGGTGCCTGTGACCCGTCCCGTGGAATTGGTGGTGTCCAAGCCACAATAAATTGTGAGCTTGACTGCATCACAACCATCTTGAATCATGTGAGGGAGGACAGAGCAAATGTCCTAGGGCACACCAATGAGGACTTGTGCCACCATATTCCACAGGGTGGGGGACTAGCTCTCCAAAAAACACCTGGTATTAACTGATCAGAGGGTCTGACGGGTGGAAGAAAAAACACGTTTTCCGAATTTTTCAACCTGCTTAGATTCTCTGTTGGGGTCAGTATAAGGAAATATGTTGGGATTAGAGTCTCTTGTGGACCTTCAGGCGAAGGGTGTAGCAAAAATACAGCAGGGTTGCCTGGAGCAGGGCTAGGGCACCTGGTTATTTCATGACTGACGAGGGCCAGAACAGGGCTTGGCCCACACCACCAAGAAGACATCCATCAGTACTTCATTAAATGGAAACATTGTCTCTGAATGTGCTTGCTCTGGTTAAAGGACCTCTGTCAAAACATTGTTTTTGACCTCCAAGGTGGAGAGCTGGAGACCAAGCACTTCAGCTGTCCTCTGCATCAACAGGGCATGGGAAGTGGATTGCTCTGTGGCTGGTCCAGGGGGTGAGAAGAAACCCATTTCTGGGAAGGTATTGAGGTTGCTAGCCTCCTGCAAGTTCTCATACCAATTATTTTCCTGGTAGGGCTGAGCAAACTCATTATCCGGGTCATAATCACTATCAGAGTCCATCCCAAAAAGGGAATGCAAAGTTTGTTGTCTCTCTAGTGGAGGTGGTAATTCAAGTTTAGTAAGTGGTGCCCTGAGTGGAATCGGTAGTGACTTTTATCAAGGTTGGACCAGCGTCCACTTGGCGTCAGGGAGAGCTATTGGGACCTCCTCCTCCAGTGTCGATTGGGTCAGCATAGGTGTTGAAGTGCCCGGGCCAGCAAAGGTTGTAGTGCTGGAAGCAGGGTCAGGTTGAAGCCAGAGGCAAAGCGAGCTCAGAGTGCCCAGCTGGCACCAAGGGCATACCCACAGGATGTACTCCAAATGGGAGGCCTAGCACACTCCTATGGGCCAGCATGCCAGAGGGAGCTGGTGGGGATCCGTAGAGCCAGAGCATGTGTAGGAAGTTGGCTCTGTATGTACTATTTCAAAATAAGAAATAGCATGCACAGAGTCCAAGGGTTCCCCTTAGAGGTAAGATAGTGGCAAAAAGAGATAATTCTAATGCTCTATTTTGTGGTAGTGTGGTCGAGCAGTAGGCTTATCAGAGGGTAGTGTTAAGCATTTGTTGTACACACACAGGCAATAAATGAGGAACACACACTCAAAGACAATTCCAGGCCAATAGGTTTTTGTATAGAAAAATATATTTTCTTAGTTTATTTTAAGAACCACAGGTTCAAGATTTACAAGTAATGCTTCAAATGAAAGGTATTTCACTTAGGTACTTTAGGAACGTTGAATCAGCAAAATAGCATGTACAGTTTTCACAAAAATGGCAATAAGCTATTTTAAAACTAGACACTGTGCAATTTTCAACAGTTCCTGGTGGAGGTAAGTGTTTGTTACTTTTGCAGGTAAGTAAACCACCTACAGGGTTCAAAGTTGGGTCCAAGGTAGCCCACCGTTGGGGGTTCAGGGCAACCCCAAAGTTACCACACCAGCAGCGCAGGGCCGGTCAGGTGCAGAGGTCAAAGTGGTGCCCAAAACGCATAGGCTTCAATGGAGAAGGGGGTGCCCCGGTTCCAGTCTGCCAGCAGGTAAGTACCCGCGTCTTCGGAGGGCAGACCAGGGGTTTTTTGTAGGGCACCGGGGGGGACACAAGTTAGCACAAAAAGTACGCCCTCAGCGGCACGGGGGCGGCCGGGTGCAGAGTGCAAACAGGTGTCGGGTTTGCAATGGAGTTCAATGGGAGACCCAGGGGTCTCTTCAGCGAAGCAGGCAGGCAAGGGCGGGGCTCCTCGGGGTAGCCACCACCTGGGCAAGGGAGAGGGCCACCTGGGGGTTGCTTCTGCACTGGAGGCTGGATCCTTCAGGTCCTGGGGGCTGCGGGTGCAGTGTCTTTACCAGGCGTCGGGTTCTTAGAAGCAGGCTGTCACAGTCAGGGGGAGCCTCTGGATTCCCTCTGCAGGCGTCGCTGGGGGGGTTCAGGGGGGTCAACTCTGACTACTCACAGGGTCGCAGTCACCGGGGAGTCCTCCCTGGAGTGTTGTTTCTCCGCAGGTCGAGCCGAGGGCGTCCGGTGCAGAGTGCAAAGTCTCACGCTTCCGGCGGGAAACGTGTTGTCTTTAAAAGTTGCTTCTTTGTTGCAAAGATGTTTCTTCTTTGGAGCAGAGCCGCTGTCCTTGGGAGTTCTTGGTCCTTTTAGATGCAGGGTAGTCCTCTGAGGGTCAGAGGTTGCTGGACCCTGTGGAACGTGTCACTGTTGCAGTTTTTCTTGAAGTGGGGAGACAGGCCGGTAGGGCTGGGGCCAAAGCAGTTGGTGTCTCCGTCTTCTCTGCAGGGCTTTCAGGTCAGCAGTCCTTCTTTGTCTACAAGTTGCAGGAATCTAGTTTCCTAGGTTCTGGGGAGCCCCTAAATACCGAATTTAGGAGTGTGTTTAGGTCTGGGAGGGCAGTAGCCAATGGCTACTGTCCTTGAGGGTGGCTACACCCTCTTTGTACCTCCTCCCTGAGGGGGGGCACATCCCTATTCCTATTGGGGGAATCCTCCAAAATCAAGATGGAGAATTTCTAAAGGCAGGGGTCACCTCAGCTCAGGACACCTTAGGGGCTGTCCTGACTGGTGGGTGACTCCTCCTTGTTTTTCTCATTATCTCCCTGGTCTTGCCGCCAAAAGTGGGGGCTGTGTCCAGAGGGTGGGCATCTCCACTAGCTGGAGTGCCCTGGGGCATTGTAACACGAAGCCTGAGCCTTTGAGGCTCACTGCTAGGTGTTACAGTTCCTGCAGGGGGGAGGTGTGAAGCACCTCCACCCAGAGCAGGCTTTTGTTTCTGTCCTCAGAGAGCACAAAGGCCCTCACCACATGGGGTCAGAAACTCGTCTCTCACAGCAGGCTGGCACAGACCAGTCAGTCCTGCACTGAACAATTGGGTAAAATACAGGGGGCATCTCTAAGATGCCCTCTGTGTGCATTTTGTAATACATCCAACACTGGCATCAGTGTGGGTTTATTATTCTGAGAAGTTTGATACCAAACTTCCCAGTATTCAGTGTAGCTATTATGGAGCTGTGGAGTTCGTTTTTGACAGATTCCCAGACCATATACTCTTTTGGCTACCCTGCACTTACAATGTCTAAGGTTTTGGTTAGACACTGTAGGGGCATAGTGCTCAAGCACCTATGCCCTCACCTGTGGTATAGTGCACCCTGCCTTAGGGCTGTTAGGCCTGCAAGAGGGGTGACTTACCCATGCCACAGGCAGTGTGAGGTTGGCATGGCACCCTGAGGGGAGTGCCATGTCGACAGTCATTTTCTCCCCACCAGCACACACAAGCTGGCAAGCAGTGTGCCTGTGCTGAGTGAGGGGTCCCTAGGGTGGCATAAGGCATGCTGGAGCCCTTAGAGACCTTCCCTGGCATCAGGGCCCTTGGTACCAGGGGTACCAGTTAAAAGGGACTTTCCTGGGTGCCAGGGTTGTGCCAATTGTGGAGACAATGGTACATTTCAGGTGAAAGAACACTGGTGCTGGGGCCTGGTTAGCGGGGTCCCAGCACACTTCTCAGTCAAGTCAGCATCAGTATCAGGCAAAAAGTGGGGGGTAATTGCAACAGGGAGCCATTTCCTTACACAAGCCCCCCAGCCCACAGGCCAGGAGACTCAGCCAAAGCTGGGAGAGTCTTCCTAGTCTGTCAGGCGAGGAAGAGTAGAGGAAATAGGCTGGTTTGTTGCAGGGCCTACTCTGCCTTACATCCTCCTGTTCAGGTCATTCCCTCTGGGGAACTGACCCACTTCCACAGTGATAGGACCTAGTCTGAATTGCCTCTTGTCTGTGCTTTTAATGTCTTCACCCATTCTCTCTAGTTTGGGGTTAGAGGTATCCACCTCTGCTAATCTTATCTTAGCCAGGGTCACCCCTAGCTTACCCAAAGAGGTTGCCCAGAGCTGGAGTAACCCCACCATAACCAACAGGGTCAGGGGGCCTAACTTGCTATTTGGCATGGGGTCATAGCACCATGCCAAGGATAGTGCAGCCATAAAGGCTAACACCCAGCAGAGGCCACTGACAGCTGTCAGTGCCCAGAACCACACCTTTAGCTCTTCACCTACAAGGGAAGGAGCTAAGTTACAGGGTTTTTGGGGTTCAGGGTGCCTGTCTGCTGTGTAAGAGTGGGGGGTTACTACATCTTGTAGTAAACACCCTTCTTCCACTCTTTCTTCTGTTAACTGAGGAGCCACCCACTCAGGTTTAACAGTTGCCTGACTAGCCAGGACTTCTTGTGGGTCAGGTTGGACTTTACCAGTGCCATTTTTGGAGTTCTCCCCTACTGGAACAGAATCTCCTTGGCTTGCTGGAACCTTGGCTAAAGGTTGTCCACCTTTCCTACTCTGTTTTCCTTTCTTTTTCTTTTGGGGCCTACTTTCAGTTACTGCAGGGGTAGCAACTCCAGAATCCTTGGGAGAGGACTGGCACTGGACCAGTTCCTCTCTTGGGCTCTGACTAACCTCTGGGTAGTCATTTCCAAGGAGACAATCAAGGGGGAGGTCTGTACTGACTATCACCCTTCTCCAGCTAAAAGTCCCACCCACTTCTATGGGCACAAAAGCCACAGGCCTATCAGTGACCCTGTCTGGGCTAACTCTTACTCTGGCAGTCTCACCTGGGATGTACTTGTTTGAGAACACCAGCCTGTCATGCACAATAGTGTGACTGGCACAAGTGTCTCTCGGGCAGTGGCTGGGATTCCATTCACCAGTAGGTGGTGGAAGTGTCTACTTCCCTCTGGAATCTCCAACTCACCTGTTGGGCCCTTTTTCCAGTTGAAGGCTATGAAGACCTCCTCATCTGAGGAGTCATCCCCAATGGCTACACTGGTCACCCCTGGGATTTTGCTAGGGGGTTTGTTTTTGGGACAAAAAGTGTCCTTGGTGTGGTGCCCTGTCTGTCTACAGTTTTGGCACCATGCCTTAGTGGCATCCCAGTTCTTACCCTGGTGCCCACCTTTGTTTTGGGTTGTTTCTTGGGGCCCACCCACCTGGTCTGGTTTTTGGGGACCTACAGAGGACTCTTTTTCTTTATTTCTAGTGTCACCCACTTTCTCCTGGGGAGGCTTTGTAACCCCTTTCTTTTGGTCACCCCCAGTGGAGGTTTTGGTTACCCTAGTCTTGACCCAGTGGTCTGCCTTCTTTCCCAGTTCTTGGGGAGAAATTGGACCTAGGTCTACCAGATACTGATGCAACGTTTCATTGAAGCAGTTACTTAAAATGTGTTCTTTCATAAACAAATTATAAAGCCCAACATAGTCATGCACTTCATTTCCAGTTGCCCAACCATCCAGTGTTTTCACTGAGTAGTCTACAAAATCAACCCAGGTCTGGCTCGAGGTTTTTGAGCCCCCCTAAACCTAATCCTGTACTCCTCAGTTGAGAATCCAAAGCCATCAATCGGGGTAGCCTTCATGAGGTGATAGGATTCTGCATCTTTTCCAGAGAGTGTGAGGAGTCTATCCCTACACTTTCCAGTGAACATTTCCCAAAGGAGAGCTCCCCCGTGAAATCTGTGTACTTTTCTGGTTGCACAAGCCCTCTCAAAAGCTGTGAACCATTTGGTGATGTCATCACCATCTTCATATTTAGTAACAATCCCTTTGAGGATTTTTAGGATGTCAGTATTCTCTCTGACCCCATTTAAGTTGCTGCCACCATTGAAGGGAGCTAAGCCTATCTTTTGTCTATCCCTTTCTATGGCTAGGAGCTGTTTCTCCAAAGCCAATTTTTTGGCCATCATGGTTAACAGGAGGTCATCTTCATTGAGGATGCCCTCAATGCATCCAGAGCTGCTGGACTCCCCTGTGGGAGAAGCAGCATCTCGGACTATCACTTGGGGAGACAGGGTTTGAGGGACCCAGGGCTCCCTATCTAGGACTGGAGGTGGGAAATCCTCCACATCACTAGCTTCCCCCTCTGGGAAGGTATCATCAGAGGGGTTATTTTTAGCAAACTCTGCCAAAAGCTCCTGGAGCTGTACTTTGGTAGGGTTTGAACCAGTCTTTATCTTTTTTATTTTGCAGAGAGACCTTAACTCTGACATCCTAAAATGCAGGTAAGGGGTGAGGTTGAGTTCCATCACTATCTCTTCTGCAGCAGACATTATGTTTCTAAAAGTTGGAATACTTTTTAAGAATCTAAAACTATCTCTAGAACTTAATTCAAACTTTTACAAAACTTTTAAACTCTAAAAGAAATGCTAAAAGGGACTAACACAAGGCCCTAGCAGGACTTTTAAAAATTTAGAAAAATAGGTCAAATTTCAAAAATCAGTTTCTAATGACAATTTTTGGAATTTAGTCATGTGATCAGGTATTGGCTGAGTAGTCCAGCAAATGCAAAGTCTTCTACCCCACCGATGATCCACCAATGTAGGAAGTTGGCTCTGTATGTACAATTTCAAAGTAAGAAATAGCATGCACAGAGTCCAAGGGTTCCCCTTAGAGGTAAGATAGTGGCAAAAAGAGATAATTCTAATTCTCTATTTTGTGGTAGTGTGGTCGAGCAGTAGGCTTATCAGAGGGTAGTGTTAAGCATTTGTTGTACACACACAGGCAATAAATGAGGAACACACACTCAAAGACAATTCCAGGCCAATAGGTTTTTGTATAGAAAAATAACTTTTCTTAGTTTATTTTAAGAACCACAGGTTCAAGATTTACAAGTAATACTTCAAATGAAAGGTATTTCACTTAGGTACTTTAGGAACTTTGAATCAGCAAAATAGCATGTACAGTTTTCACAAAAATGGCAATAAGCTATTTTAAAACTAGACACTGCAATTTTCAACAGTTCCTGGGGGAAGTAAGTGTTTGTTACTTTTGCAGATAAGTAAACCACCTACAGGGTTCAAAGTTGGGTCCAAGGTAGCCCACCGTTGGGGGTTCAGGGCAACCCCAAAGTAACCACACCAGCAGCTCAGGGCCGGTCAGGTGCAGAGGTCAAAGTGGTGCCCAAAACACATAGGCTTCAATGGAGAAGGGGGTGCCCTGGTTCTTGTCTGCCAGCAGGTAAGTACCCGCGTCTTCAGACGGCAGACCAGGGGGGCTTTGTAGGGCACCGGGGTGGACACAAGTTAGCACAAAAAGTACACCCTCAGCGGCACGGGGGCGGCCGGGTGCAGAGTGCAAACAGGCGTCGGGTTTGCAATGGAGTTCAATGGGAGACCCAGGGGTCTCTTCAGCGAAGCAGGCAGGCAAGGGGGGGGCTCCTCGGGGTAGCCACCACCTGGGCAAGGGAGAGGGCCACCTGGGGGTCGCTTCTGCACTGGAGGTCGGATCCTTCAGGTCCTGGGGGCTGCGGGTGCAGTGTCTTTACCAGGCGTCCGGTTCTTAGAAGCAGGCAGTCACAGTCAGGGGGAGCCTCTGGATTCCCTCTGCAGGCGTCGCTGGGGGGGTTCAGGGGGGCCAACTCTGACTACTCACAGGGTCGCAGTCACCGGGGAGTCCTCCCTGGAGTGTTGTTTCTCCGCAGGTCGAGCCGAGGGCGTCCGGTGCAGAGTGCAAAGTCTCACGCTTCCGGCGGGAAACGTGTTGTCTTTAAAAGTTGCTTCTTTGTTGCAAAGATGTTTCTTCTTTGGAGCAGAGCCGCTGTCCTTGGGAGTTCTTGGTCCTTTTAGATGCAGGGTAGTCCTCTGAGGCTTCAGAGGTAGCTGGACCCTGTGGAACGCGTCGCTGTTGCAGTTTTTCTTGAAGTGGGGAAACAGGCCGATAGGGCTGGGGCCAAAGCAGTTGGTGTCTCCGTCTTCTCTGCAGGGCTTTCAGGTCAGCAGTCCTTCTTCGCCTTCAGGTTGCAGGAATCTAGTTTCCTAGGTTCTGGGGAGCCCCTAAATACTGAATTTAGGGGTGTGTTTAGGTCTGGGAGGGCAGTAGCCAATGGCTACTGTCCTTGAGGGTGGCTACACCCTCTATGTGCCTCCCCCCTGAGGGGAGGGGGGCACACCCCTATTCCTATTGGGGGAATCCTCCAAAATCAAGATGGAGGATTTCTAAAGGCAGGGGTCACCTCAGCTCAGGACACCTTAGGGGCTGTCCTGACTGGTGGGTGACTCCTCCTTGTTTTTCTCATTATCTCCCCTGGTCTTGCCGCCAAAAGCGTGGGCTGTGTCCAGGGGGCGGGCATCTCCACTAACTGGAGTGCCCTCGGGCATTGTAACACGAAGCCTGAGCCTTTGAGGCTCACTGCTAGGTGTTACAGTTCTTGCACAGGGGAGGTGTGAAGCACCTCCACCCAGAGTAGGCTTTTATTTCTGTCCTCAGAGAGCACAAAGGCCCTCATTACATGGGGTCAGAAACTTGTCTCTCAGCAGCAGGCTGGCACAGACCAGTCAGTCCTGCACTGAACAATTGGGTAAAATACAGGGGGCATCTCTAAGATGCCCTCTGTGTGCAGTTTATTATTCTGAGAAGTATGATACCAAACTTCCCAGTATTCAGTGTAGCCATTATGGAGCTGTGGAGTTCGTTTTTGACAGACTCCCAGACCATATACTCTTTTGGCTACCCTGCACTTACAATGTCTAAGGTTTTGGTTAGACACTGTAGGGGCATAGTGCTCATGCACCTATGTCCTCACCTGTGGTATAGTGCACCCTGCCTTAGGGCTGTAAGACCTGCTAGAGGGGTGACTTACCTATGCACAGGCAGTGTGAGGTTGGCATGGCACCCTGAGGGGAGTGCCATGTCGACTTAGTCATTTTCTCCCCACCAGCACACACAAGCTGGCAAACAGTGTGTCTGTGCTGAGTGAGGGGTCCCTAGGGTGGCATAAGACATGCTGCAGCCCTTAGAGACCTTCCCTGGCATCAGGGACCTTGGTACCAGGGGTACCAGTTACAAGGGACGTACCTGGGTGCCAGGGTTGTGCCAATTGTTGAGACAATGGTACATTTTAGGTGAAAGAACACTGGTGCTGGGGCCTGGTTAGCAGGGTCCCAGCACACTTCTCAGTCAAGTCAGCATCAGTATCAGGCAAAAAGTGGGGGATAATTGCAACAGGGAGCCATTTCCTTACAGCATGGCTGTGCTGAATTCTTCAATCTGATGTGGAATGGCTGCCGGCCCAGAAACTTGGGTTGTGCCAGAACCAGCTGTGGGACAGAGCCCACAGTCAGGCGACTTCAGGAGTGAGATCAAGAAGAGTGGCGCTACCCACACGATTGATTGCAAGTTGAGCGAGGGAGCAATATCCCGCTTTGATTTCTTGTGTTTCTCTTTCGACTTACCCTACAATTTGGACCTCAATGAAGACCAACCTTTCAAGCAGCCCTGCGACTCTGGGAACAGGACCAATAATGAAACTTGGACACAGACCGCGAGTTGGAACTATCTCAGCAAGGAGTCTTTATATGCTTAGTGATGTAAAGTTTCACCTTGCAGTCCGTGATGGCCTGTGGGTTCATCTGCACATAGTCACTGCAGGCCTTGGAGCTGTGACTCGACCCCAGGCACCACAGGCACACCTGGTGGTGATCTGTCACTGACATCTGTTTGTGACAGTCCCACATGGTTTAATAACTACCGTCTTTGGGGTGACATCCCTCAAAAGGTGAGGAATCTAAGGCTACAAGTCTCTATCAGAAGCCACTTTATTCACCCCACTAGGAAGCCCACCTCTATATGCCTCAGTTCAAGGCAGCACAGTAAGACACTCCCTCCAGACTTGGCAGCTCGTCTAGGGAAACATGGATACACTTTGCATTTGACTACACCAAGTCTGAAGGTATTAAACCTTTCCAAGCTCTGCTTGTACTGAATGTAATTCAGTTTGTGTTACAGTTGTGAGATGTATGCAGCGCACAACACAAACTGAATTGTTTTGCCCTTAATAAACGGTTTTAATGACTACCAAATACAAGGGGCACATTTAGAAGAACGTAAAATTGGTCAAATGCCTATAGTGATTTGAACGTATGCTACATGTAGCTATTTACATCAGGCAAATCTCTATTTCAGTGGTAATGGAACTTGTGAACTTCATGTTACACTAGAATGTCTGCAACGAACACATTAACCCAATGAGCTTTTTTAATGGGACAAAAACCAATGGCCTACAGGTTACACGCTCGGATTGTAACAAGCAAATTAACCTTCTAAATTAGGTTGCCAAATTAAACTTGTAACCAGCAGAATTTCCATCAACTTCTCTCTCCGTCACGCTCGTTCCGACCTCACCATCACACCTTATCATCACTTCTTTATCTCAGCATCTTCTTTCCATCTCACCACCTTCACCTCCATCTTCCTCCTCACACCTTCACCTCCCCTCTTTACACCTCAGCCTCTTCTCCCACCCAACCCTCATTTTTCGCCTCATCCTTCTACTGTCATCTGTACCACATATCCTCAGTCAATAATAAGTTACCACACCACAAATGCGCACACCCACCCATGCACCTTCTCATACACAGTCACATACACACAGTGAGTGACACATTTACTTGTACTGCATTCGACTGTGTGTGTGTAAGGGAACTGTGCACTTGTGCCACATGTGCTGCATTGATTAATGCACTGCTGCTGCACATGCTTTACGTGTTATACGTGTGTGAACAAGCACCCATTGCTCCCATCTATGTTGTACCTGGTCTATGTATGAAGAAAACGTGCACTGTTTCTATTTGCCTCATGGGTAATACTCATGAAGGGAAGTTTGTCCCACTGCCGTACAAGCTGTGCCCTCGATATGTTAGTGAATCATGTTAAACACTTTCCACTATACATGAACCAAAACAATTGGGATTGCCAGTGACTATTGCATTTGAAAATGACAGACATGTAATGGCCCTCTGCAGGGGCGCACTGCACGTCTGCCTATCAAGAGATATCCCAAGGCAGACATATATGACTGGGATACTCACGGCGATAAAGGTGTCTGCCGCAGTGTCACGGTGATGGATGCTAATTATAAACCTCTAATGGCTTCTCTGCTTTGACCACTCTCATTGTGACTTTATGGCTCAAATAATGTCCTGCTGTCCTAAACAAAGGTCATAAATCCTAGTTTATCCTTCTTTAATGATTCCGCCTGTGATGCAATAGTTTCAGGGATATACGTTATCTTTGCTGAAAGAAGGCCCTGGCTTTCATATGAGTGATTCATTGATCTGTAAAGAAGAGCTAACACACTTGTTCCTACCGGTTACACTGATGATGCTTTCTGTACGTCTCAGGATTGCTTGAACGGCATTTAGACAGTCATAAAATAATTGCAAAGACGTTCTCACGGCTTTATTCTAGATTTGCTCGCTAATGCTGCAGATGCAGGCAGCAGAAATCAATAAGGGCTCCGAACAGCTGAGGAGAATTGCTGCGCACTTACGGTTTTGTCGCCGAGAACGTGAAGGGTACAGACCACAAATGGAGGACACAAAGCTAAAGTCCCAGCACTTCCTAGAAGCCTAAATAATAAACAACGCTCAATTTCAGATGTTATGTTACACGGCGCCACAGGAATTATGCCGCAAGAAAAAGCAAATTATGCAGCACATTGTGACCCCTCTTTGTCAGTATCATTTCAGTCACAAGCTACAATTTTGTTTGGGGTAAAGTTTCATGTCAAGAGAGCCATGTTAACTTCTGAAAAACAGAAACTGAAGGGTGACCAGTCAACCTTTGTAAAAGGAGTGGTACTTTTTAAATAACTGTTGATCTGTTTAAGCTATATTTTTTTTGTTTAAATCTGCAGATGGTGGATTATTTGGCATGTGTGCTAAACACATATGGCCTCATTAACAAAGCCTTTGCGCCACTGTTGCGCAATTTTTTTTCATGCAGAGGAAGCGCTAAGCAATGCTTCACACTGCTGTATATTTACAAACTGACTCATTGGGCCCAATGTTTCAGTTTGTAAAGCCTTGTGCCATGTTATGCCTACTCAAGGTATAATGTTTTCAAGGTAGGCGTTCCCGGGCAAAAAGCCACGCAGAACTGCCGCAGTTAAATTTACAACATTACACAGTGTCACTCTGTGACTTCACTGCATCAAAAGTTTAACACCTGCACAGAGAAGGCGTTAAAGTAACACAGGGCTTTTGTCTATGGGAGCCTTCCACGCATCGCTGGGGTAGCACCATTTTTTGATGCTAGTCAAGCAATATGTCAGTATATTGCCACAGATGTGTCAAAATTTCAGATGCATCTGTGGAAACGTTTGCCATGGTGCTCTGTATAGTAAATACAGCGCATCTATGGCATTGTTAGGGAATCGTTAGTCAATGCAAGAAATCTGACGCATTGGGCCAATGTGCCAGTTTCTTGTAAATGAGGCCCATAGATATGCCAAAAACTCAGCAGCTGCAGAATTGTATAATTCATGTGGACCTGATATTATGTTGTATATTTTTATTTTACGTACATTTGTATACCACATTTTGATCACTTGTTTTGTCCCTTTGCACTCACAAACAGGTGACCAGTAAACTTTTGGGGTGCTCCCTAATGACAGTCAAAGTGGTTTGCACCAAGCGGCGGTCCTCCGCTGTGGTGAGGATCATCGCCCCCCGCTAGCAGCAAATCCTTTAACAATGAAACAATAATAAACTATGTTTATTTTCCTTTCGTTGTTAAAGGGATGGGCATTGGGGATAATGGGGATGAGGGGAGTGCCTTGTGCACTTCCCTCAATGTGCATGTGTGTTTGGCTGGCAAACATGCACACTGTACTGTCTTGCCGGGCTGGAAAGAGCAGGCACAGGATCCCTGTCTGCCTGCGAGCGCCCAGCCAATCCTAACTCTGCTCTGAGCAGCATCAGGATTAGCCGCAGGGCAGGCTGGGAGCCTGTTGCTGCCTGTTGAGCAGACAGAGGATCAGCGGCTCAGCGTGCAGGTACATTGTTTTAAATTACTTTTTTAATGTTAAAATTCCCCTCCACTGCCGCCTGCCCCCTGTAACCTCCTAAAGCTGTGACTGTTTCCACCATCTTATTTAGTTGTATAAAGTCTATACCTCTGATGTACAAAGAAAGAAGGAACTCTGTGACATCAGGATTGTGAAAAAAATACATTTTCACTTAATGCTTTACTTAGTCACGTTTTATCTCTACACAAAGAAACAAAGCAGATTATGTATGCTTGGTGTGCAAATATGCCAGAGCTCCTTAACGTTTGTATAATGTGCATGAGGGGAATATGCATATATAGGCATGTACACTTTATACAATAATAACTGGCGTTGAAGTAACATAAATAGCATGAATTAGCATGAAGTGAGATGAGCAAGAGGAACACAAGAGCCATGTGGTGCACTTCCATGATACATAAAATAGAGAGAATCTAGCATAGAGACGTGGTGTAACTGTAAACCTCAGAATGCTGCAAAGGGCACGGAAAGGAGCCCCAGCCTTTGTTCCCACCCTGGTGTGCATTTGGATCATTTATGTGGCTGCAACTCAAAGAGCTGGCTAATGCCCACGAAGTAGCAGAAAGTGAATGCTTGCAAATGTGAAGAAATTGTGACAAGTTCAGAAACATCAGGTTAACACAGGGGCAGCTCCTTCGCTATTGCGGCGGAGCATGGCCATACTTCCTCAGCCAGAAGCAGAAAAATAAAACAATAGTGCAGGGAGGGGCGGGCTGGGCCACTGGAGTTGGGAGGGGGAGGAGGGGAGAGTGCACCTAAATGTGCATGTGTGTTTGGCCACCCGTCTGAGGCCAGCCAAACACACATGCGCACTTAGGTTTCTCCAGCCCGGCTATGTTTAACATCTGGGATGGAGAAACTGCACAGACCCCAGGGTTGAGTCTGAGTGGCAGTCTCTGACGCTCAGACCAATCCGGGTGCTGCTTTCATGCTAGGGTTTGCATGAAAGCAGCGTCAGAATTGCAGGGGTGCCTGTGCTGGTGTCCCAGCATTCAATGTTTGGACACCAGAAGAAGAGGAGCGTGAGGTGGCAGAGACGAAGGCGAGGAAAGTGCTTTTTATTATTTTATTTTATTTACCTCGTCTCTACCCCCTTCCCCCACCTCCACCATCAAGCCCCATCAGTGGCCGCCACTTAGTTAACACAAAGCTAATGTGCATGAAACTGGCATCTGCACTGTCTGAATAGAGTTCACCGAACCCATCAGGGCCCTGATTATGCATAGGGCAGATTTAAGTTCACAGATACAGAGTGGCTGTAATGTATTCTGCCGACTGGCATATCATCAGCTAATATGAGATAATGCCCAGTGGAAGAGGAATATCTGTGCGTATCTCTGGCTCTGAGGAGGTGGTAAAAGGAGGCTGTGTACTTGGAGTGGGTGAAGGGGGGTGGGGAAGAGAGGATGTGGCCTGGAATGGGGCAGTACTACACGTAACCTCCTGCCCTAGAAGTGGGTTGGGCAAAGGCTGGGTGTCAGACCTAGGCTCTATTTGCAGTTCAAGTGTCAAGTGATTTTACTCACATAGTATGCATACTTGGGTATTTTCCCAACACATAAAAATACATATCCATTATTTCATTTTATTTTATTACTTCAGCCATAAACCTCTGAAGTAACAGGTGAAACAGGACAATTTCAACTTGCTGTCAATACCTTGGGTACACAGTTTGAAATGTGAGTAATAAGACATGATAGATATTAGGACCGTATGAAAGTGAAAACACATCTTACAGACTTTGACATGAACATTGCAAGTCTTAACATCTTGATCTGCTTGGCTTAACTACCTTTTTCTAACATTGTTGTCAAAACATAGTCATCATGGGCATTTTATTATTTCTCTACAATGTGGCATATCAGGAATTTACAAGATTGACATGAAGTAACCAGGCAGAGCCACCAATGATAAAGGCATATCACAGGACCTCCCAGCAAATGAAGACACCATGATGTGTGCAACCCCACTAAAAGGCTAAGGTTACCAGTAGGCCCACCTTCACCTCAAGCCAGCCTGTAACCTACATCGAAGTGAGTTTAGACCAATTTCAGTTTGACAGCCGGTGCCATAAGCGTGTCCATAATCTTTTTTTACTGCTTTTTTGATTACATTAAACTCTTCTGCTATGAAGAATCTTAGGGATGGATGGATGAGAAATACTTTTCGGCCCTGCAGAGGAAAATCTCTCAGCCAATCTCTTCCTGGGTGCAATGAAAACTTAGGGCCAGTGTGTTCAAAAGCTCTTGTGCGACTTAGGCCCTCACCTCGCTAATCGCTGGTGCTGGCTGTAAAATTGGGTGGGCTCCCACTTGGGACCAAACAGATTACTAGTCCAAGGGGTGGGGGCGGGTGTTTGATGCACCTGATTAACAAGTACTGTTGGGAGTGAATATATTGGATTTTTCTGCGACCTAGCAAGCTGAATGATTACACACACTTCCATTTAGCATTAACATAAACATATAAAAATGGACACAATGTTGATTGTGCCAATCTGCTTATGCACATGCAAAGTATTTCCTGTTATGCAAGCTGATTCCTTAAGTGAGAAAATGAGCTGTAAATGGCACATGCACCCTGAAAAGGAGCAGACACACTGACTAGGAGCAATCCATTACTCCATCATCTCATCCTCCTCATCCCAGTCCTAAGGCAATGAGGCGTCCCACCTCCAGATACAGGGTCTACATTCTGTTGGATGTAATCCCAGGTTTCCAAGGATGATTTTCCCCTTTCGACAAAAAGTCTCACTGTTGCAACTCCAGTATTTTCTCTGTCTTCCAGCAAAGGTAAAGCAATGTAGCTTTTCCTATTGTATATTTATTTTGTGTATGTTCTTATTGCTATGCTTACCACTGTGATTTTGTGATATTGCTGCACAAGTTGTCAGTCATAAAGCTGGGTGGCAGCATTAATCCGTTCCTTGAAACCGGATGCCAATGTGCTTCTAGCTCCGGTGCTGGGCCATGGAGGTTGCAGTGCATCGGTGGCCAGGCTGGCTTGGAAACTGTGTCCAGTATCCTGACCCCTCATTGATGTTCTTTAACCAGACAGGCATGAGGAGGCACTGGTGAATTATTTCTTGCAGTCTTGGGGCAACAAAGTTTTACGTACATTTGCACAATATAAAAGATGCTGCTATAGCGCACCTGTTTATCTGTTCTTTGACAGTGTGGCACGTTGTTTTGGGTGCCATGGCACAAAGGAAGGCTATAGATAAACAGCATAGTTTGGAACTTGCACTAGAAGAAGAAGTCCCTCAGATCTCGAGATCTGACCTTCGGTCTTTTAATTAAAGAAGCACTGGATTCTGCTGCAGTAGAGTCCAGTGCAAAGAGACAGCTGAGGAATATGAGGAGAACCAGCATGCTGATCAGAAGGGTAAATATGTTCAGGGTCCTTTGATGCAGGACTTCCTCTAGCATTTTTGAAACACTCTAGGGTTTGAGAAGAAACCATAGGAGAAGGAAGGTTTTGATTCACAATATTGTGGGTACAAGTGGATGATTCAATCCTTCATGATTTCCCCAAATGTATATTAAAAACAATGGAAGGACACCCACAAAGCCTCCATCTTTCACTATTTCGGTAAAAAATATGTTACAAGGTTTTGAGACTGCCTTTCCTCGTACTCCCTAGGGCAACACTATATTAGCATCAATGGCATCAACATCAAATCTGGCTTCTGAAGACGCAACACTTTAGGATGTTGTGGACAGGACGTTAGAGGCTGTCTTTTGGAGATCGTATGCAACATCTAAATTTGCAATCAGAGCAAGTTCTATGTGGCGTCTGCCACACAGGTTCTTCTTAAAGACTTCCAGAAACTATTTGATTGTCTTCAGGCAAATGAGGACCTGACCTCTCCTCTAGTACACATGGAACTCCTATCAACATTTTTATCAGATGTATCATGTAACAGCTTATAGGCTGCTCCATCCTCTGCAGGGGTAGCCATTGCTAGGTGTCTCCGCTTGTGGATGTAATCCTGGAAGCTTGACGCAGTACAAAGGTCACTCATCTAGAAGCTTCAATTCACATTAGAGCTGAAATGGATGGAATGGTTATGAATGCAGTGGAAGAAAAGAACATCCTCCATCAGTTTAAACCCTTGATTTGTAAAAGAAAATCTTTTTTGGCAAAACGACCAGTCAAGAGCCAGGAAAAACGTCCCTTCCCTGGCTGAGCCCATGATCAGAGGAGCTGTGCTTGCCAACAAGACTTGACCTGTTACCCAACAGGTTCCAGGACAGTCACAGAAATGACTGTCAAGGTGGGACAAGACTACAAATATTCTACCATTCTATCGGTGGCAGGAATGGATCACAGCCATGTGGGTATTCAAAATGATAAAAACTGGATATATTATCCAGCTCCTACACAAACCCCCACAAAAGGGGTTTGTAGCTACTCTATTACCAAAAGATGATATTGGTGATTCTAGTGACCCTCTTTTGGCCCCGAAACCTGCAGTTTTCTTTTCTGAAGTTTCCCTCCAAAGGGGAATTCCTTTATGTGACACTGAAACCTTCCCCTCTTCAGTTAACGTGTCAGTGAGAGGGTAGGCTTGCAACACCTGGGGTTTTCGGTGGAGGTTACTAGAGATATTCAGGCATCAATGAAGCCATCATCCTTAGCTTCTTACAAAAAGCATTGGAGGTCGTGCCAGGAGTGTTGTTGGCTGAAAAAGGCTATGATTCTCTTTCGTTAGCTGCAGTTCAGATCCTGGAATTCCTTAGGGATTGAGTTTTGCCTGGCTTTCTACCTTGTCTGCTCAGTGGGAAGCCATTAGAGCTCTTAAAGGAGGACAAGACTGCAAGGATACACGACCTTTGGTGTGGTAGCTTTGAAAAGGTTTTTATCTAAAGAAACCAACAGTAGTTGCCTCGTCTCCAATTTGAGATCTATTACTAGTCTTGAAAGTATAACAATGATTTCCTTTTGAACCCCAGAAGAACCAGAATTAGGCTGGTTATCTGCACATACATGTTTTTGGTAGCCATTGTCTAAGCAAGGAGGTTGGGGGAAATGATTGCAGAAGTTACTTCTTTCCCATACTTGTGTTTCTTCCCGGACACGGTTGGTTTATTTGGATCCTAATTTGTTCCCCAGGTTACCTTA
This sequence comes from Pleurodeles waltl, assembly GCF_031143425.1. Taxonomy (NCBI): domain Eukaryota; kingdom Metazoa; phylum Chordata; class Amphibia; order Caudata; family Salamandridae; genus Pleurodeles; species Pleurodeles waltl. Next base: position 830,648,703 of record NC_090438.1, read on the forward strand.
TCCTTCCATCTATCTCAGGATATAGTTCTTTACGTCTTGCAGTCAGACAATGATGTCCCTGTATATAAAGAGGGCCTTGCCCATACATTTGGATTGTATAAAGGACTTTAGAGTATCCAGTTCTCTTTATGTATCCTATGGCACAGCATATAAGGCAAAGAGTAAATTCTCAGACAATTAGAAGGTGAATTCACCTGGCAACCTTGGAGGTATACAGAGTGATGAATGAATCACTCTCATATACTGTGCAGAGACGTTCAGCTAGGGCAGTATCTGTAACTCGGGCTGAAGCGGGGTGCACTCATAAGATATTTGTAGGGCCGCAACATTGTCTTTACATAAGACACTTATAAGGCACTACAAGTTGTATCTTGCCAGTTTTGGTGACAGTAAGTTTTGCAATCTTGTCTCTACTGCTACTGTTTTGAAAGCAGCAATGAAGTAATTGTAGATTTAATAAAACAGGTGTTTTTGCATCATTGATTGTTGATGCATGTATTATTGTAGCTTAGTACATCCTTATTATGTCAGGACTGGGACCAGGAGGGTGCGATGAGGGGGCAATGTTTCAATTAATTACAGGTAATCTGTATTACCCCAATTTGTAGTCCTCCTCGTCCAAGTCCATAATCTTTCCTGCCTCCTTCCTGTATTTACATCTGCAATTTGTGGATCTTGTTATATACTGGAGGTCGGCGGTGGGAGGGATGTTCTTCTAGCATGTTGTAGAAAGGGCAAAGGGACATAGAAAACTGAGATTATATCCCACATCATGTGGATGCTCTATATGGCGGTGGGATACCTGATTACATCATGACAGGGACAAGGAGGACTATGAATGTGGGTAATGAAGATTACCGGTAAGGAACTGAAACAATCCCATCACGCTCTCATCATCCTTTTGGTGTGCACATGCAGTTAGCAAACTATAAGGGAAATATACAGGCATATGAGCAGCTACCAGTCTGGTTTGGTGAGAACTTCCTCCTCTGCATACAATCATCTTTGAGACTTTTTTGAAACCCTACTACCAACCTCAACCCCACCAGCTAGTCATCATGAAAGCAAATTGTGCTGCAGGGCTACCTCTAAAAGGGATAGGCCCACGGGGTAGGAGCAAACCACTCCATCAGATCCCCTCATAGTCTGATCAGTGTACACATACCCCAAGCAGGCTGTACAAGAAACTGTCAGGCATCAGGGACACCATTCATCCATCAGGCATGTCTTCGGTCACTAGCAGCAATCCCCATTGGCCTCCCCTATCCATTCAGCTATATGGAAGCAGGTGAAAAAGCTCTCAAATCAGCTTCTCACCCACCACCAGCCACATACATTAGGAGGGGATTGAGAGGAATCATGTAATGCAGTGGAGCTGAGCAGCCATTTCACCGTGATACTTCAGCAATTACCAGGGTCTTTCTCAGTTGACATGAAGATGGTTAGAGGGAGAGTGGGCAATAACAGTTTTGGAATCAGGAGAAAACTGTTTTTATTATTCAGGTCTATGCTTTTATTTGTTCTGCTTTCAAAGGGATGGCATTTTATAACTTGCAAATTAGTGGCAGGTTTTATTGTAGTTCTGGAGAGGGTGAAGTGAGACAGCATGTGAGGGTTGTTTTAGCACACAGGCATGTAAAGCAAACTTTGCTCACTTTCATAAAGTTTACACATATGAAAAGAGGCATATTTGCTTTCTCAGTGCTGGAATGTAAGAACATGGATTTTACGAAGGATAAGAAAAAATTCAAGACAAGATGCTAATGGTGCTCTCAATGGTACTCTCAATTGACACTGCTCTGTTTTGAAATATTTACATTTTGAGCCAAATCTGACCTAATTGTAGGCCTACAATTTATTGCCCTTTATTGTAGTCCCTGCATGTGCATCCTTTGCAGGTTGATTTTAGAATTTCCACTGTGACTGATCTAATATCAACCCAATGCCTATATTTATATAAGGAAAATAACTTAAAAAGGTCTGTGCTGAGGAATCTAAACAAGAGGTGTATTCTGCATGTGAGAAGATGCACAGGGTCAATAAAGCTTACCTTAGTTTGGCAGTTAATCCAAGTGTAGGAGTTTTAGTCTCATTCTATAGATTTAACCTGACAGGGAGCTATCCATCTTTGTATATGAGTCAGGGTGTGAGGGATTTTTGTTCAATGAGGAATTTAATCTTTTATGCAATCCTTAACTAAGGCAGTGTTGGCGTCTGGAATCATGAGATAATAAATGGCAAAAACTGCTAATCTGAATAGAATATCTTTCTGCCAACAGGAGGGCAGAGTGCAACCTCAACCCCTGCTTTTAGTGTGTGTGTCATTCTTATCAAAGAGACCTTGGGGCATATTTATACTCTGTTTGTGCCAAGTTTCTGTAATTTTTTTATGCAAGTTTGACGCAAACTGAACTCCATATTTATATTTTGATGTTAGACACGTCTAATGTCAAAATATAGGAGTTTGCACCATTTGTTGGATGTGTGAACCTGACTTGCGTCAATGAGATGCAATGTAGGCGTTCCCATCCAAAAAATGGTGCTATCCCCATAGCTCCATATTTATCCCCCTGTGCTAAAATGACACAGAGGTGGGAGGTGGGGCTAAATAATGGTGCTAAGCTTGCTTAGCACCATTATTTAACACCTGGGTCAGACCAGGAGTTAGGGGACCTGTGGAGCCATTTCCACGGTCAGACACCATGGAATGGGTCCACAGGTGCCCACCCCAAGCCCCAGGAACACCCCCACCCACACCAGAGGGACACCATAGGATGGGGGTATGCTTTCATTATGTTTTAAAGTGCCATCGGGGGCCCTAACTTGGGGCCTCCTGCATGGCACAGGGTGCAATGGCCAGCCCAGGGGACTGCTGTCCCCTGGGCTGGCCATTGGGGTGGTGCTCATGACTCCTGTTTGTGCGCCAGGAAATGGCGCTAGTCTGGTTAGATGCATTTGTTTTGCCTCTAACCAGACTATTGTCATTTTTTGAGGCACAATCTCCTCCTTCCCTACTGCCACCCTCACCTGGCTAGCGATGTTTTTCAGGACGCTAGCGGGGCCTTACCGCCGGCTTGCATCATTCTATAAATTTGACACCTGGCATGTGCCTGATAATGACGCAAGCCAGCAGTAAAGTTTTTGAAGTAAAACTGTGCTAGTGCAGTTTTGCACCAAAACTATAAATCTGGGCCTGTGAGCATCTAGAATTTGCCCAAAACAATCTGTACATGCGCCTGTGTGTTATCGGGAGAACTGCTTGAGAACTCTATTATCAAAAGAAAATCTCAAATGTATTTTAGGTGCATTAAGGCACAAGGACTAGATTTACAATGCTCTAGCGCCTCAAAGCATCACTTTTTGCAATTCTCCAGTGGCACTAACCGCTTCTCCATATTTACAAGGAGGTGTAACGCAACTTTTAGTGGCTTTAAACTTCCTTGTAAATATGGACCACTCCAATGCAGTTTTCTGTGTCAGAGGGGAGTACAATTAGTGTTGCAGTGGGTGTTCCACTGCAACACCCATTGCTTTTGACGCTGCCCCAGATTTACAAAAATCTGTAAATCTGAGGCAGCACCAAAATCTAACGCCATCCCAGGGGTGGTATGCGCATGGCACAATGAGGAGGAATACTTTTATTTTTTCTGGTTCTTTGCTTTTTGTTTGTGTGCTGCATTCTGCACCACATAGAAGAAGCAGTATGCCATGGATGATTGTTTATGTACAGAAAGGAACACCTTTCTTCTCATAAACAATCACACCCCTCAACACAGACACCCTTGCACTATGGTGCAAGGATTCCTGCCTAGGTGCAGGTTGGCTAATTTAGCACTGGCGCAAGGGGAAAAGCATTGGTGCACTGTATTCTTGTAAATACAACGCACCGCTGGGTTTCGAAACTGGCGCAGCTTCGTGCTGTGCCAGTTTCTTGTAAATCTGGCCCTAATTATGAGACAGGCCAGGCAGAATTTCCATATGGAATATTGCTCCGACCATCACCAATTGGCCAGTGTTTTTTCACCTGGTTTTCCTGGGTGTGGCAGAGTGCCTAATTTATAAAACAATAAGAGACAGCTATAAGAGCCCCTAGCACCTCCTTGTGCCACATTAGCGTCATTTTTTTTTACGCTAATGTGGTCCAACAAGGCCAAAATCGGCATGCCAAATTTACAAAGTGCCGCAATCCATGCTCAGAGCAGGAGTTAAAGGGAGCCACCATTGTTTTCAATCGGCGTCAATGGGCTTTGCATGGTTAGTGTCCTGCAAAGCTCTGAACTAGCGTCAAAAACGTTGACGCTAGTTCCCCTAACTATTGCCATGTTGGCTGTATCTTACTACCACCATGGTGGCACTAAGGGGTGCAAGAAAAGTGGCGCTGCTCTGGGTGCAGCGTCACTTTTCTTAAATCAGGCCCTAAGTGCCAGGGCCTAACATTTTCTCAGATGCTGCAGGTGCAAAGTATCAAGGCTGAGTAGTCTTAATTCCCCTTCATACATATGCATCTTTAATTAATCCCCATGCACTCTCTGCCCATCAAACTCACTACTGCACATCTTTTTTAGTTCCTGCCTTTGTATCTTCGTCACTCTTCCTCCTTCTTTCCCCCTTTTGTGTTTTTCTCCCACTTGTTTGGGTTCAAAGACTGATGAGGAAAAACAAGTGCCACGTCCAAAAATAAGTGCTGCTGGGGCCCACCTGCAACCACTGGCTAAAAATAAGCACTGGTGTGGGAACACTGCACCAGATTTCTCGTGGCCCTGACTGTCGTCCTTTTTTAGCCAGGGGAGCTTGCTAGGACACGTATTTCCCTTCCCTCCCTAAACTCCGCCTTTCCCTAACCCCACCCTGCATGTTCTTGCTCCAATTTACCACCTGTTTGGAGCAGTTGGTAAATGGCAGCATTAAACCCCACGAAATTGAGAATTCTATGCAGTTTTTCGTCCTGTAAAACTGGGGTGGGGCAGAATGTTCCCTCTTCTTAGGGGTTTTAACTGATAATTGCACGGCACTGCCACCACAAAGAATCTTGAATTGCAGGTATGGAGTTTGTACGCTACCAGTACTGTGTACCCTACCAGTACTGCACAAATCATAGCATTTTGAGGTCTAAGGGGGTCATTCCGACCCCGGCGGGCGCCGCCCGCCGGGCGGAGACCGCCAAAAGACCACACCGCGGTCAAATGACCACGGCGGTCATTCTGACTTTCCCGCTGGGCTGGCGGGCGATCTCCAAAAGATCGCCCACCGGCCCAGCGGGTAAGCCCCTGCAAAGAGGAAGCCGGCTCCGAATGGAGCCGGCGGATTTGCAGGGGTGCGACGGGTGCAGTGGCACCCGTCGCGATTTTCAGTGTCTGCAAAGCAGACACTGAAAATCTTTGTGGGGCCCTGTTAGGGGGCCCCTGCACTGCCCATGCCAGTGGCGTGGGCAGTGCAGGGGCCCCCAGGGGCCCCACGACACCCGTTCCCGCCATCCTGTTCCTGGCAGTAAAAACCGGCAGGAACAGGATGGCGGGAAGGGGGTCGGAATCCCCATGGCGGCGCTGCAAGCAGCGCCGCCATGGAGGATTCCCTGGGCCAGGGGTAAACCGGCGGGAAACCGCCGGTTCCCCTTTTCTGACCGCGGCTTTACCGCCGCGGTCAGAATGGCCCAGGAAGCACCGCCAGCCTGTTGGCGGTGCTTCCGCTGTCGTTGGCCCTGGCGGTCGGTGACCGCCAGGGTCAGAATGACCCCCTAAGTCTGCATTATCAGGTGTAGAAATGTAAGGAGTGCTGTGCAATCAAGAGCGGGGCAACCATGCAATTCTGGCTGTTAGGAAGAACGGAGCTCCGAGTGTGTCTGCTATTTTCAAGACCATGGGGGTTATTCTAACTTTGGAGTAGTGTTAATCCGTCCCAAAAGTGACGGTAAAGTGACGGATATACCACCAGCCGTATTACGAGTTCCATAGGATATAATGGACTCGTAATACGGCTGGTGGTAAATCCGTCACTTTTCCGTCACTTTTGGGACGGATTAATACCTCCTCCAAAGTTAGAATAACCCCCCATGTCTTTGAGTGATGACTCGGTATGATATTAATAACATAGTTCTAAATGATTCTGAGAACCGTAAATAATAGATGATTGTGGGATTGTAGGTCATTGCAAGAACAGAGCTCTGAGCGTTTCTCCATATTACCAAGAGTAGGGCATTGAGTGGCACAGTTTATTATCAAGACTAAAGCCCATTGTACAGATCTTTAGCCAGAGTGAAAAATACACTTTAATGCTGTGTCTAGTAATCTCATTGGGACATAATTATAGAAAACAAACAAGTAGAACCTTAAAACAACACTCTTTCTTAAGTGAAATAATTCTCCACTTCTTACTTGTGACAGCTAGTAAACATTAGGTAAGATGTCCAAAGTAAATATATTCATACAATAGTTTTCATTTCAGCAGAAACATATGAGGAGACTTGTTCCTTCCACAGCGTATTCAAAGGCCAGTTTATTAGGCCCAATGTTCTGTGGGCTATTCGGTCACAAAGGTGTCAGATATCCCGTCAACCGAAATCTAAATCCCATTCTATCCTATGGATTTCGATTTCGGAGGATGAGCTATCTGTCACCGTTGTGATGGAGAAATCTGTACCCCAAGATCTAAGTCAGGCCCAGAGTGTTTCATGTGGCCTTTACTTATCTACTTTTCCAAGCATGAAGTTGCAATGGGTGCTACATTTGCTGTGAAGCAACGTTTGAGATGGAGATGATTTTGTCTGTCGTATGGAAACGTTTCTGCTGTGTTCCATATTTCCATCTGGGATCATTCTTCTAAACATCTATATATATATATATATATATATATATATATATATATATATATATATATATATATATATATATATTTATTTATTTTTTTAAACAAACAATTGTGAGCTGTACGGAGCATTTAAGACTTGATTGTCCCACAAGCTACTACGTGGTTATCCAATTGTTGTTTATGGTAATTTATTGTAAGAATACAGTGTGCTCGTTGTAAATGGCTACACACCGCCAAACCATGTGCAAGCCACGTATTACCCGTACATATAGGAACATGTGCTAATAATGTAGAAGTGGAGACCATCTTGTATGACATGTGCTTGCTCATTAACAACCACTTTGATTTTAGTGAGCTGATGCCACTGGCCAACAGCTCCACCAGAAATTTGTTCCAGCACCACTCTCCATGATAGTCAAATCTGAAGCCTTCAATCCCACTAACAGCTGTTTTCTTAAAGGGAATCACTTCGCAAAAGTGGCAAGTAAAAATGTTGCAACAAACCTAGTGAGGGAAACACCACTTCAGGTTCAGTATGACTGTGGAACCTAGATACATGAGCTCTTAGCAGGGAAACAAAAAAGTAAGGTGCACAGAGAAGACAGGAGGCAAGCAATCCTAGGCATGGAACAGAGGAAAAAGATGCAGGCAGGAATGTTTTAAAGGAGGAATCTATATGTAAGATTAAGACGTTATGCAGGTGAGAGAGCGTAGCTTATATATTCTATATTAACATGAAATACTTATGAACTAATGTGTAATAATGCCGCATACAAAATGTATTAATGTATCTTGCTAAAACGTGCGCTTGAAATGTGCCCACGGGGAGTGGCCGCCAATATATACGGGGACTAATAAAACTGACTAATAATGTTGAAATGTTATATTATGAGATGATTTTGCACTAATAATAATAGGTTATATGTAAAGTTTTGCTAATAAATCATTAGGCCTTAGTTAGCATAAGTTGAGGCCTAGCTGCCTGGCTTTCATATAAAATGTGTTTTTCTAACGTGCAGTGTGCTGACTTGCTGAAGGACATGAACTCTTGTTTTTCCAAACTAGAAGATGAATGTAACTGTAGTAGATCTGTTCTCATGAAATTCAACTTGCTTGTAGAAACATTGTAGCTGAATGCAACAGTGTAAACCACTTGGAGGTACAAGGTCACCTGAACCGGTACAGACAATGGAGCCACTGACTGAAGATGCGCAAAGGACCACGAGAGTATGAAATCATACCGGACTTTCCACCCGCTAAAGACATCAATCATAAGGACCAATAAACTACGTGAGAACTGTTATGGGGTGACAAATTTGATGAGATAATTGAAACTCTATTGGCGGGAGACAGTGGGGTGCAACCCTTCATCCAACCAAATTTTAGGGGAATGTACAACAAAAATGGGATAAAAACCCTTGACACCAGGAAGTAAATCAGAATTAGAGAGAATTAGAGAGAACAGGAGAGAATAGGAGAGAGAGTTAGGGGAGATGCCGATGCGATTTGCTATGACCCAGTCACTTTGTCACTCTGCATAGAGACTTTGCTGTTTGGTTCTTAAAACCATCCTTGCCTTATATTGCCCGTTTACACTTTACCTCCTTATGAGGGAAGTGCCCCAGCTGAATTCCAGATGGCGAATCAACTGATGTCCTGAGGACGAAGACCGAACCTGAGTGCTGACCCTATACGGAGGGTAACTATATGACAATAAAATTGTAACTGTCTGTTTGCTTTTCCTTTCTAGGTATCAACTGCTTCTTTTGACAGAGACCATAGCTAGATGTTTTCTAAATTGGTGTTATTAAATTGTTTTGTGTGAAGCTCAACATGCCAATGCTAATTTAAGGTTAGGAGAGGGATTCACTAAACTGACGCAAATAGACAAATGACCAAATCTATGCTTTGTTGAATAACGTGATGATGATACGCTGCTAAAGATAATCTATGCTGACGCTGTGTTATATTCTAATGTTTGTGATTCTTGCTTTGATGAAATCTTATCAGAGTTACCATATTGTGACTATGTTAATGTGTTTCTTGGTTTTGAGACTAATAAACTTGCTAGTATAATTGTAATCAATAGGGAATAAACTTCACAAAATCATACTAAAACTGGTGTGGTTATTCATGACTGCAAGCTCATGGTGGTTTCCGAGTTTATTAAATTTCTTTGACTAATTTGAATTGTCGCATTACTGTGAACTTTGATGACATTATTGACATATTGATTGATATGTTGATTAGCTATCTCGTCCTAAGGTGTCTTCAATCAGGGTCAAAAGATTCACTGGCCCAAAACGAGTCCCAAAGTGAGTTAGTTAGTCATAAAGGGACGTGTTAACACAGGTGACAATGCAGGGGACTGGAGAACAAACACCCTCATAATACTAGGGTGTGCTAGGCAGCATAGAAGGGTGAAGCACCAAGGAAGAATGCAGGGATGCAATTGTAAGATGAGTGATGGTAGATATTAACCGAATTGGCATATGTTTAGTAGGGGTGTTGAAAATAGAAGAGGGAAGTGAGAAATAGGGAGGATAGAGTTAACTAGACACAGTGGTGTAGTTTAGAAGTTAATACAAGTTCCCAGAGGTGGTGATAAAATTAAATGGAAAAAATTGCCAACGGAAAGCGCATTCACCAAAATAGAAAGCAGAGCAACTATGCCGTGTCTGGTGCGATAAGCTCCACTGCAATATCGGCAGCAGCAAGGAACAATGCACTGCACTTGTTATGTTATGTTAATTTATGTTATCTTGATTTGAATAGTACATTTTTCACCCAAAGTGACATCCAGGTGTATAGGTGTGTGGTTCCAAAGTGCTTATTTAAAGAACCAGGTCTTCAGCTTCTTGCAGAACTCAAGAAGTCAGGAGGAGGCTCTAATGTGTTGGGGGAGATCATTCCAAGTCTTGGGTCTGATGTAGGTAAATGAGTGACCTCCATTCTTGCTTTTGCTGATGCAGGGAGTGTGTGGGAGTGAGAATGAGGTAGGAGCATAGGTGTCTGATGGGTTGGTGAAAGGTGTATGCAGCTGTTCAGGCATTGCGGTCCTGTGCTGCGTAGGGCTTTGTAAGCGTGCGCAAGTTGTTCAAATTGGCTGTGCTTATGAATGAGGAACCAGTGAAACTTCATGGGGTGATGTGTGATGTAGGTGTGAGGTGCAAGGTTGAGTATGAGTCTTGTGGCTGCATGCTAGATGGTCTGGAGTTTGTGTAGGAGTTTTTTGGATATTTTGGTGTGAAGAGTGTTGCCGTTGTTCAGCATGCTGGTAATGAGTGCTTGCATGGTGGTCCGTCTGGTGTTCTGAAGTAACTATTTGAAAATCTTTTGCAGCATGCTTAGGATGTGGAAGCAGGAGGTGCACATTGTGTTGACTTAAGCCATCATGTTGAGCTTGCCCTATACGATGATCCTTAGATTTCTTGCATGGTCTGTGGGTGTGGGTGCTCAACAGCCACCAGGTGGAATCCCACGGGGAGGTTGTGCTGCTGAATACCAGTGATTCTTTCTTATCTGAGATGAGCTTCAGACAGTTGGTTGGCATCTAGCCTGCGACCATGGTAATGCAGTTAGCGATGTTGGTTCTGCTGGTGTCTGAGGATGAATTGGGTGTCACTGGCATAGGAGATGATGGTGATGTCTTGTGATCGGAAGATGCTGGCGGGTAGTGTCATGTAAATATTGAAAAGAGTGGGGCTGAGGGACGATCCCTGTGGGACACTGCATATCGGTTTGTTGGTCTCTGATGTGTAGGGTGACAGCCTGACCCTTTGGGTTCTTCCCGTGATGGGGGAACAGTTCCATTTGAGAGCAGATCCTTGTATGCAAGTGTTGTACAGTCTTTTAATGAATGTGTTGTGGGAGACAGTGCTGCAGGCCGTGGAGGGGTCAAGGAGGATGAGGGCAGCAGTATCTCCTCAGTCCAGCATGATTCAAATGTCATCAGTGGCCATGATGAGTGCTGTTTTGGTGCTGTGGTTCTTTCTGAGTCCTGGCTGTGTGTTGTCTAGAAGATGGTGAAGTAGGAGGTGGGTTGTGAGTTGCTTGTTAATGGCCTTCACAATCACTTTGGCTGCATGGAGGAGCACGGAGATGGGTCAGAAGTTGGGTCGGTGGTGGGCTTATTGAGGAAGGCGTTGATTTCTGAAAGTTTCCATTCATCCAGGAAAGTGACAAATAAATGATGGAGGTGTTGATGATGTGGGTCAGGGCAGTACTGATTGGTAGTGGTCCCAGGTTGTAGATGTGGTGTGTGCATGGGTTCATTGGGGCCCCTGAGCAGATACTCCACATGATTGTCTCTGTATTGTTTTTGGTGAGGGTTGTTCATTTAGTCAGGAGGCCAACTAGTTGAGGAGCAACTTTGAAGCCATGAGACTTGGGGGAAGCCTGAAGAGTTGCTCATCCTCTTTGCTCTTTAAGTTAAGTAAGATGCATGAAGTATTATACACAAGTTTCATTATGAGGTAAGCATTTCTTGGAGTTATATCCTTTTTGGTCCTATTAGGCAAAATTGTTGGGGTAAACGAGGTAGTGTTGATGACTTCACAGTTTTAGTATTTAAACTTTGCTTATGGGGAAATTGATGATAAATCATTTACTGAGTTATGTACCCCAAGAAAGGGTCAATTAATTTTTGCTATCCAATTGTGTTACTGTTTATGTGACTGTTGTTTCTCGTAGACCCCAGGTAGGATCCACAGGGTTTGGTGGGGGGGAAGGGTGGTGAGAGGGCAGCTCTGGTCCTTGTATCTCAGAATCATTCTGAAAACATGCACTTGAGAGTGTGTTTGGCCACTGTTGCATAAATAGTGATGCAGATGACTTTTCAAAGTCCTGGGACATGTTATGTTTAATACCTGTCCAAATCGTCATGTACAATGTAAGTATATATATCATAACAGTGTTAACTTTTATTTATTTTGGCACTTCTGTTCTCAATACATTTCTTTGCTAGAATAAATTTGATGCAGAGTAGTTTCCAAACAGTCAAAATTTTATTTTCGCTTTTATTGCACCGGGTCATAGTTCGTCAGGTCAAAGAGGCTTAAATTGTGAGCCAGCAAAGGGCATTTAGCAGATGTGTTGGAGATATTAATTGTTGGAGGATAAGGTGGATGATAGAGAAGGGGCTTTTGTTGCACACACAATATAGTTTATGTACTCAACTAAACAAGTCAATGGGTGGGTTTCCTCTGTGATCAATTAAAATTGTCACACTAGTGCCATGAAGTCATTTTGAGGTCACCAGAAGTTGCAGCTTTTACCCTTGGCTTGCCCTTCGTGACCCCTGGCATTGCCTTTGCAACCCCTGGCCTCAGAAAGGAAAAAAATCATTGCCCGGAACATAGTGTCAGCTTGTTCTTGTTGATGACAGTTGGGTGTCAATTTTTGTTTTCTGTCAATTTTTGTTACACTAATAGTAAATATTATTACTAACAATATTAGTGTAATAATAAATGGAGCACAATTAACTAGAATATGACCTTGTCTGGTAGCTGAGGTAAGTAAGAAAATGCTTTTAAATGTATGGGGTGTACTAGCTTTCTGGTGGCAGTATGTTTATCTCAAAGAGAGTGTGTGTAAGCATAAATGTGTGTGTCTACGTGTAAGCAGGTCTGTATGTAAAAGTGAAGGGGGTGTAGTGCACCTCCGCTACCTCTGGCATTTTGGTGAGTTGACATCCAGGACCAGTGGACATTTAAGGTCAAGGGGAAGGTCTGACATAAAGACTTGAAGAAAAAGGTTAGGAAAGGAGCGTCCCACTGCTAAATGGTGAAGACTGGAAGGCACACATTAGACCCATGAATGAATATATCAGGAAGATCGTTCTGGAGTCAAAACAGAATTTGGTACACGTTATGCATACTAATGAACTCAAGATTTTCTGATGAGTGGAGACTTCTTCATCACACTTTCAGAGAAGACACTTTTTAATCAAGTGCATGGCACGATTTCCAGAATAGATTTCAATGTAATGACCAATGTATTACTGCCTACCCCAGACGCATGCAAAATTGAATGTTGCATTATGTTATGCTCATCCCCACTGGTTGGCATGTTTATCATACTGGTTGGCATGAGTAACATACAAGTGCACAAGTTTAATGTTATGGTTCATATACATTGAATACTGGTTCCGTCATGTGCATGTAATGTACTGGTTTCTACATGTAATATAGATTGGTTTGAAATCATCATCTGCTGCATGCAAGATGTGCTGGTTGCATGCATAATCTACTGGTTCAGAAGTGCATCACATGGATTTGCGTGCACAGTACATAGGAATGAATGCATCATTGTAAGGATTCCATAATTAACACATAGTTAGCAAATAGTTTTGCAAACACAATATTCTTGTTTGTATAAACATTCCAGTACTTACTAAGCATCACTTAGTGAACAGATGTTTTGTATGCCCAGTTCATACCATTTGTTTTGTTTACCAATCATACTAGCTCATCAACAGCAAATACCTGGGTTTGCACGGGGTACACAGAGAGGCTTCCGAATGATAAATTGGTTTGCTTGAACTACTTTGTGGTATGTCTCACCAGATGTTGGCTGGGATGGAGACTTTGAAAGGAGTCACAATTTTTCTTTGAGCTGGAGGCTCGGTTTCCTCATGTTCTGGAGAAAGAATTTCATGTAAATCATTGCAGTAGTTGCATTAACCTCTGGAGGTAAATACTTTGATATTTTAACTTATGAGAATTAAGTGATTGTGTTTTCAAACATACATTTTCAAAGTCTTTGAGAGGAACAAAGACACACAAAGTGATGCTAAGCAATGCAAGTCTTGCATGGGTATTTACTTTCCAGCGCAAAAGGTGTTTTCTGCTTGAAAGGTGCTCTTTTCTCAGTGCAACCAGTGATTTCCACTTAGTCATACGACTTTTCGTCAAGAGGGTTTACATGGATGCTACTTGGGAGGATCTGTGTAAGTACCTATAGTTTTTGATGCAAACCAGGATCAATAAATATAGCACGACCGAGCTATATATAAACAATCAATGGGTCATTGAAGCAGGCGCTAATAAGAAGAAATGCTTTCATTTCTCAAACCATGCCACACATTGCCTGTGTGCTGCCTAATGGTCCTAATTTTACAGAAGGCCTCATGATGGACACGATTCACGAAGGGGCCTACAACTCCGAAGGTTACCTTCGCTCTTGTGGCGGAGTCTCCACAATTGTAGCAGAATCTCCGCACTGAATACTCCAGTGGGGAGGTTTCGCCCGAGTGTGGAGTCCCCGCCTAGAGTGCAGAGACTCTGCACTCATAACTTTATGAGTCACAAGTCCCTTTGTCACTCGGGCCTCATGCGTTTAAGGTCATTAGTTACTAGGATATTCTTAAAGCTGATATCTTTTAATTTTGGAGTACTTCAGAACTAAAATCCTTCATTGATTAAAATAGATATAACATTAGCAGTTCCTGTGAACAGCCAGAGAAGAGGCAATAAAGCACAAACATTTTAAACAAATGATTATTCACCATTGCAAAGAAGTGTCCACTGGTGAAAAATCCACTGGAGGCATTTACGACAAATATGTTGATTTACTATTACCATACATTGCTAAGTGCCTCGTTACGAGTGCCATGGTTCAGCAGATATTAGTTCTACACACAAGAAGTTAAGAGTATCTAAAGATAGGCAAAATTAATGAGAATGTAGGTTGAGTTTTAGCAATTCCCTGAGGAATGAGGAATTACCAGCGTAATCAGTAAATTCAGGGTCTGCTTTCCCCCAGTAATTACCCATACTCCCATACAGTTTCCTCTGGAGATTTCTGATGCTGTCAGCAGCCTACATTTCCAGTGGAAGGATGACTTGTCTGTAGTGTTTCTGAAGGAATTGGGATGGCAACATTGTACTGGCCTCATGAAGAATTCCAGAGCCCTTATAATGAGGCACAATCAGAACAACCTGCTCAGAATTTATGAATTCTCCATCAATAATTCTGATCTGTCTAGACTTTCACTGCAGTGCAGTAACAGCCGTCTTCAAAGGAGCCCAACAGTGAAACAATTAGATATTTGTCATTTACTACCTATAGTACTATAGATGTGACCTCAGTGCTAAGGGCATAGAGGTTATATCCTGGCACCAAGGGCAGGGAACTCCCTCATGCTCGCACTAAGGGTTCCCATGCTGTATGAGACAGTCACCTGGGGGACTCTGCATCAGATTGCTGCCACATGTGGAAAACTGTATTTAGCACAAATGAACATAAAACATTTCCATACAGCTGCAGATCTTGGATCCGCAACCTGCTTCTAGGGCACCAATTTCCATGATGGAGAGTCTACTGGAAAAGGTCGATTTCTCCCTTTCCCAACAGCATCTCTCATAAATGAATTCCTACTGTGGATAGCTGCAGGATCACAACCCTTTAGTAGGGATCGTCTGATTGATATTAGGGAATATAAATGGGGAGAGCTATCCCTTCTTGGCAGAAAAGTCGATTTCCTGCTATTTTCAAAATAATCCCAAGACTGTCCCTGCTCTTGAGGGACTAAATAAGCATAGCACCACCAAACTCACCCCAGACAATGGCAGGGAGAGTCTGTGGATATTTTGTAAGTTGTACAGCAAGCTTGGCCCTGGGCAGGGAAATTACTTCCTCCATTTCATTATTCCCTGGCGTCCAAAGGGGATTTACTGCAAAGAGGCCCTGTAGGGGTTATTCCCCAGTCTGCCATCCAGGCAGAGCAGAGTCTGGGGCCTATGCTAGGGGTACATCAAGCTTTTCTAACCCCATGGGGCACCGAATTGGGTTGTCCAGTGTTTGGGAACGATCACTCAACACATTGCAATAATAAAACAGATGGAGTGCCTCCCCTTGAACAAAGGGGCCAAATCTTGCAACAAAGTAAAACATACCCTCAGGCTATCCAAGTCACTTACAGGCCAATCAGTTGGGGTCCCTCACCAATAAGGAACCAGGAAGAGAACGCATGGATAGATGAAATGGAGGAGCATCTACCGTAGCATAGGGTACAACTCCATTGAGGCAAATAATTACCCAACTAGAGATCATTTGTGGGCTTACTTCTCTGAGTGGCCAAATAGGGACAGGGAAACCCACTGGTCACTAGTGAAAACCGAAATGAGAGGAGTGGCACTCTGTCACAAGCTCGGTATTACAGCACCACAATAATGCACAACCTTTCCTCTTGCTCAGAAGTTCTGATTTGGAGAAACTCTACTTCAATCCACTCCAGTCAGTTAGTTCCTGGTATTGTAGTGAGAACGTTTTCTGGGAGGGCTTTCTTTTATGGCTTCAATCCCAGAGCAAGTTGCCCATGGACTGGCTGTTACTCTCCAGGCTCCCCTCTCCCTTGGGAGTGGAAACCCCACCAGGTGTTTTAGCCACCTATCTGCACCCCATAAAGTGACCAAGATTATAACATTTCAAGCAGAAATAAATGCTGGTAGAGGCGCTATTGGACACTCCCCTTTTCAATTATGCTGCTCTCAAAAGTATTTCTGCACTGCTCCAGGACCTATACGTCTGAGCAAGCAACATTTTGACAGGGGCACAAGGGTTTCAACTTAGGGATTGGAGTTTCTAATGCAATCCTTGGATGGCATCATTAGACCCAAATTACCTTTTAGAGACACATTGTTATAAAGGATAACATGTAGACTTGTGATACAAGATTTGTACATCTTTGTATTACCTTTAATGCAGACTGAATATGATTAAACAATTGAAAAAGTAGAAACGGAAAGGAGAGTCAGGCTTACATGCATATGGTGGGTGTGGCAACTTGTGAACTCTACCCATAATATGTCTTTCAGTTTGTCTGGAAGAGCAATCCAGGGGCTTCATCCCATAGCTGGAGATGTGACACACCAAGTACAAAGGATCATTTATTTTCTGTAACTGGGGAATTTGGAGCACCTGTGTGTATATGGTGGAGTTTCATGGGTGATGTGCGAATTCAGGGCCTATTGATTTTGACATATTGCAAATTTGAACTAACTATGCTTCCAAATTTCTCAACACATGGATTCACGTTTTGTTTCTTCATCTACTCGCAGTATGGCCATCCAGACGTGTGGTCTCATTTTGATAGAGTTCTATGTGATAGATGAATTTGGTCTTTTAAGAGGCTAGATACTAGATATTATATCATATTGTATAGGTGGTGGTGAAAATTCATCAGTTATAGAATATACATGCTCGCTTGTAATTACTGAGTCTCACCTTCCCTAGGTTGTAGGGTGAGAAGTGAAGCCCCATGTCTGCTCCACAAGGAGATCTCAAATGAAATGTTGACTAGAGGCCAGAAAAAGACATACTATGTGCAGCAAGTCTGACATACCTCTGTTTACTATATATTTGCTTGCCAAAAATGATTCATTGTGTTCTGGTTGCCTTAGAGGTAACCTAATGTGGGACTGATGGCAGGTAATATCCCTATATGCTCTCCTTTATAACAATGACCCTCCTAAAACTAATCCTGTTGTGTGATTGCATCAGAACCCTGAGGTGAAATCCTGCCAAGTGGACACTAGTGCCTAATGGGGACAGTAATATCCCCTGCATTGTAAACAGACATGTATTCCTGCCTTGAGTGACCCAACTGTATGTAATATCTTGTGTTATGACTTTCTATGGCCCAGCTCACAAGCATACACCTGTTGTTTGCCTCTGAGGTACAGTGCCTGGTTCAGAGACTTGGAGGGGCAAATCAAGTGTGGCCTCTTTCTGACATGGGACTACTGTCCATGTTCTGGATAGTCAACATTAAGCAGTTGTGGCAACATACCATCTGTATAATTCTAACACTGAACTAACCCTTTTCTCTGATTCAAAAGGAATGTGGTGTCAATTCAGCTTGTACAAGACATCCGGACCCTTGCACTTACATACCTTCTTCAAGTTGTTCGTGTGTGTAAAGCATGCATTGTATGATTCAATGTTATTTTAGTGGGCAATTGCTGAGACCAGTGGGACTCAAACAAGATGAATGTTCCAGACAATGGAAGTGTAATGCCTGCATTCCTGAAATGAAGGGTGTAGCCCTAGACACTGAAGTGTGAGAGGATGGAAGCAGGGTTGCATTTAGAAATTCAATGATAACCTTTCCAGTAGGGGATTGCTGATTAGCCTGTCCTGAGCGCTACCATATGTGTTAATGGTGGGGGATGTGAGTGAGTCAGAAGATTCTGTTGCTGAGGAAGGGAAGCTTTTAGGCAGGACCAGCCCTTTTTGTGTATCTCCGATTGCTACTTCAGGAAGGCTGATGACATCCAGGTGCAGAGGTGTCACATGTAATTGAACTCATGTTTTCGGAATCCCTGACTGGAGCCAGCAGTGTCACCATTATCTTTTACAAATACAGTGTATGCACTACAGAAAGAAATTGAAATGTGAAAAGTAACTACCCGAAACCAATTCCTGGGCACTGAGAGTGTTATTAACATCCCCTGTCTAAAATGTCATACCCAAACCACCCCACTTGGTACTAATTCCAGGTTTTCCCACCGTATGGACGGGAGTGCTCCACAGAGTAATTGAAGAACTGATGAGACCCAAAGATGGTATCTTCTGATCTGCCACTTGAAGTCTGAACATCTTGCTGGAAGAGCTGTGGGTCTTCCTTTGACCTGGGAGCCTGTCTGACCTTATGAGAAGCATTTCTGGCCTTACTGGAGTTGCCTGCTTGAAGAAGAAAAAGAACAGCTGGGTGTCCCAGAAGAGCAGATTACAGACAAGGAACCAAACTTGACTTCAGTATGCTTGAAGGTATTGTGGCCTCGCCTATTCTTTCTATGCTTAAACAACATGATGAAATCCAGATTGCCGACAACCACCCCGTATGCCTGCTCCAGCAACTGCCACCGAAGAGCACAATAGGCTTGTGTTGACCCTGCCTTTTAAGCACTGAGACTAGAGAACCCCACCCTATTCAGGGCTGTCTTCCCCACAGCTACTGTCCCTGCACTGACCATGCACAAATAGAAAGATGTAGGGAGGCCTGGTTGAGATGTTGTACTCACAAACACAACTGTTTGTTCGTGTGGCTGTGGCCCACACACTCGTACTTAGGCCAAAAAATTGCTCCATATCTCAGGCAAAACCATTGACTGCACTGAACATTGCCTATGAACTTTACTACAGATTTATGTGAGATACATGCTTTAACAATAACTCTGCTTGCAGATAGTTTTCTTGTAAAGGAAATAAGGACTGACCTATGGGTCACAGAAAGCAAGGAAGCTGCTCATCTGCACCCATTATGGGCTGTCCTTTAATCTACCCTACTTATTGTCTGTGCGGATATCACTTGTAGCATCCATAATGTGCAAGCTTGTGGTGTAGAATCTCTTTATAATGTGATGAAAACATTTTTCTATTTAATAAGCACTGTGATAGACAATGAATTACTGTGTCTGTTTTTTGGCTGTTTGTGTTCTGTGTTTCTAACCCTAAACCACTTTATTGAGAATCTTTTGACAACTTCCCTTGTTGCGTGAGAGTCAAGTACAGAAAGGGTTACTTGGCCCAGTCTTAAGAGCTATAAATGGACTGGCATCAGAATATCAGAGGCCTACAACCCCAGCCACCACAGTTGTAGCCTAGTTCTCCCTATTTGCATAATGCCCCTCAAAAAGGGCCTGACAGCCCTCTTCTCAAAACATTGAATGCTTGGATATCATAGTAATTCCACTGTTTCTGCACAGGAATCTATTTGGGAGTCGGACCATTGTGAAGGGGAGAATTTCCACTTTGAAACAGTGCCTCTACCTTTGTCTCGGGTCTGGGGTTCGGTAATCATGGGCCATTTCTTTGATGCAGATAGACCGCTGAAAGACACTTCTGCCTAGTGGACTTTCCACTTGCGTGAGAGGAGGGACAATTGCTGAATAATTGCCATATATGCCTCCCTTGTGTAGGGGAAATACTGTTGCTACGTGGAGAAAGGCCCTATTCCTGGGGGCTGCTTCTTCCACTGTAGGTCTCTAGTTCCTCAGTACAGGACCACAAAACCATAGTAGAATTCTTTATAAACCAGTAACTTTCAAAGTGGCTGCAGTGGATGTAAATACTGCTGGTTAAAAGAAAATGTAAGCATTATTTAGGCAGAGGTAAGCCAGCTTTATCCTAGTTAGGTATTCCCCTCATTTCGTATTTCATCGATGACCTGTGCGCTTTCCCTGTCCCTGGTAGGCTAGTCAGAGGAGTAATCCTGGATACGACTCCACAGACATGACCTTTGCCCTCAGTGGAGCTGGTAAATTGTTAATTTTTTAAAACAACTATTATATTAATAATCATGTTCCACTGACCCTTTTCAGACAGTTCACTGTACTTGGAAACGTTATGTGTCTTTTATTAAATGAGTTCTGATATTCCCTGCAATTAGAAGACTCATGCTTTAAGAATATCCTAGCTACTAACCACAAAATTACTATCTGACCCTCTATAAAATTAAGACAGGTGGCTAAGCTGAGAAGGAACAGTTGTAAGCAATACTGTTTAATCTATATGGAAACATTTTGAATGTGTGAGTTTTAATCCAGCACAATCTTCAAAATAAAGTTTAAATGCTGCCTGTTTTGCAATCTGCTAAATCACAGTTCTAATATGTAAACCAAAACAAATTATAATGTATTCTTTTTTTTTTGTTAAAACATTATTGTGATGGTACATGAGTGTACTTCTTCAGCAGTGGTTCCCAACCTGCAAAGCCTCCTCAGGGGGTCCGCGACTGCTTAGAAAATTAAGTAATATTAACAAATTAGGTCCCCATCTTTCAGTAATGACTCAGTGGGGGGTCCCTGGATTGCAATTATGATTCAGTGGGGGTCCCTGGGTTCCAGTAATGATAAGGTGGGGACCACAGAAGTCAAAAGGTTGGGAACCACTGATCTACAGCATCTCCCTCTGGTCACTAACTGCAACTGTTTTCCAGCTTCACAGGAAACTGTTTCTCCATAGACGTGAAAAATGTGCCTCCAGCTCTCAGAGACTTTGTGGTCCTGTAATTGTCTCCGTCCCCCAAAATCCGCTCCATCAATTCATTATAAACTTCATTCAAACCAAGATGTTTGACTAACCAGTGTGATTGGGAAACAAAACAGATAGTAGGAAATTGGCATACAAAACTTATTTATTTACCTTTATACTGTGCACACAAACCAGCAGGAGGTACTTAGAAAATAATACATTTATACAAACAAGAGCATTGTAATTCAACCCAATTTGTTACTTGTTGGTTATTTTACCAATAGTTTATACATACAAATTAGTATGGTCCACATGCAAAATAAAAGGTTTTGTTTACAACCACTACAGACTGCAAACACTGCTTCCGAACCAAAGGGCTGTACATGTAAACTAATATTTTAAGTGCACAAAGCAGTATGATACAAGAGTGAAACAATGCATTATGTTTATGAATCAGAGCCTTAAAACAGGTGAGCCTGTGTGTTACACACGAAAATCACGATGAGGTACGTGCAAACCAGTGTGCTTTGGATGCAACCAGTACATTATGAATGCAGACTGAAATATGCATTTAAATCAATAGTTTACATGCGTGGATCAGTGTGCTATGCTTTATGCATGCACAACACTAGGATACACACACAAATCACAATGTTATGCATGTGGTCCATAAACTGAGGGTGAATCTTTAGAGTATGTATAGAAATAAATGCATTGTGCACACACCATTATGTTATTCCTCCACACAAGTATTTAGTTTATATACATCAATGTTCTAAACCGACACATCATTGCTTAATGGTATAAACCAGTATATTGAGAAGATAAACCAATGCTATGTAAACCACACACCTTGAAGAATAAGCTTTCTTGCATAAACCAATGACCAGTTAGGACCATGCTTCCATAGAAAAATCATTTTTTGACTTGCCTATATCTTTGGCACGGTTAGACGAATCTTTACAAAACTTTCCAAAAACCGTGCCCCGATGATTCTTGTTGGGCATGGAAAGTTTTAGGGTGCTCCATCAAGTGGGGTCCAAGAAAAATAGGGGGTCAAAAAACATGCCTTTCCATGTTAATTTCTGTCGGAGCTTTGCACACTACTACAGCCCGAACTGCTGCACGCATTTACACCAAATTAGGCAGAAAGCTAGCTTTTGGTATGCAGATTATGTTTTTGGTTAGTTGGTGTCAACCTGTTCAGTTGTTTTTGAGAAATTAAAGGAAATCCAAATTTGAATATTTCTGGCCATGACAAGTTCACAAATAATGACACGCTCTTTCAGGGAAATGCACAGCTCTGATTGGCTGCCAACACTTCAACCAGGAAGTGTTGGCAGCCATCTTGGGACTCGGCTTCAGCTGAGTACCCCTTAAACTTATTGTTTTTAAAGGAAAAGGTGCCAGGGTAGGTACACCCTGACCCCTTAGTTCTAGTGCTGGGGTCCCAGAGGGACCCCGTCATAGCAAAAATGCATTTAAAAAAAAAGTTATTGCAAATTTGCGACTCGTTGCGATAATTGTAATCATTGAAAAAAAAAAAAGCAAGGGCAGTCTCCCAAGCATGCTTTTCATTAAGTCTCGGGTGGGCCAGGTCCCGGGGGCATTGAAAATATAAGGGGGGGTGCTTGGGCCCCTCTCCATGGCTTTTATTTACCTCTGCGAATGCCACCTCCCCGGGTCTTTGTTCATACTACATGTGGCCCCCGCAGCCTGGGGACCACCACCTCCCCAGGACTAAACAGTAAAATCATGTGGGGGCTTCGTGTTCCCCTCACCACCTCCCGGGGCTAATTACAGCAATAATCATACAGGGGCCACACGGTCCCCCACAGCCTTGGGGACTGCCACCTCCTTGGGGATGATTATAATTGTGTGTGTGGGAGCTGAGCAGCCTCCCCGCAGCCCCAGGGACTGTCACTTCCCCGGGTCCTGATTTTAATTCACTGCGGGGGTCCTAAGTTAACTATAACTTGCACCCTCACCAAGCACTGACAATTACCCCACTAATTACGGCACTCATGACATCTTTGATAACATCATTGATAATATCAATGTAATAACTGCAGTGATATTTTTGACAAAACAACTGTGCATAGCGGGGGCACGAGTTATAGTTATCTTAGGGTAGGAGTTATAGTTACTTGAGATAACTCTAAGTATAACAGGTGAAAATCTATGGTTTTTTACGTTTAAAATGTGAGCCTAACTATTACATCCCTATAACCTTTGTTTTTTTTAAGTGAATTTCTACGTTTTTTTTTATTCAATTTCCTAGCTATGACATCCCTGTCGGACACTGATAGCTGCTGGACTGAAACAGGTACATTGCCTATAGAAATGATTTAGATTTAATGCAATGCCTTTCTTCACTGATGGGTTAGATGGGTTTGTTTTCCTTTTATAAAATATGTGAGTTGTGAAAATGAGCTGGAGGTATATCATATGTTCTGTTTTTTCCCGTAAAAGTAGTTTTACAAAACATGAAAAAGGACAAAGCTGTTCCAGAGGACAACCTCAACATACAGGAAGTCTGCCGGAATGAGTGATCATGGCCTGGATTTTTCTTGTGTGTTATATAACAACTAAAATAGAACATGCAAGGGTGAAGCCAGATGAGTTCTTGAACCTTCATGGTCAGCACATATGGCATGATCAGGACGAGATCTAGGGAACTCCACAAACTATCACCATACACCAAAGTAGTGCATAATGTCTGTACGTATTATTGATTATTAGCATCATATGCAACTGTATCAAGTGGCACATCCTCTTAGAACTCTTCACCCTCTTGTTGAGTACCACTTCAAGAAACAAGATTGCAGATTATCAATTTTGCTTACTGCACTCTGAAATTCTCTTTGCAACATATCTATGCTCTACGTCTGAGATTTGTAAATAAAGGGTACTCCTTCACAGCTATTTTTCTGCTACATTTGCTTGTGATAAAATGAGAGTTCTCACACTCCCTTCGCTCAGCACCATGAAATCAATTTTGAGGGTATGTGGGCTCAATAAATGTAAAGAACATAACATACAATAAGGGTGCATAATTACTGCACCTAAGAATTCAATGTTTGTCACAAACAATACCACACCATTTAAGGGCAAACATTTTTTAACATACATAGTTCTACGTTATACACAACTGTTTTGGGCATTTTTTTAAGTATGACTGTTGATGACATTTTATCCCACTGCATTTTACTGTTGTATCATTAGGTTACTTCAAAGTTTCAACCTACTTTTATCATTTTCCCGTTCTCTCTTTCCTTAATCCTGTCCTTGTGTCTTTTTGTCTTCTCGATCCCTGCTTGTCCTTTCTTCATTCTTAACCCTAAATGCCTTTTCTGCAATAATGTTGCCTTCTTCCCTACCTCTTATATCTCCTCATTCAACTACCATACCTCAGGTTAGCACCTCCTTTCTACGATCACTGCATTCTCAATATTTATTCCTGTAATTATTGTCTCTCTTCCTCTTCTCCTACTTGTAATGCAGTTCTACGGTTTGTTTTACATAAGTGATGTCTGCTCTCTGGTATACATTTTTAGTTATTGCTCCCTTCAGTGGGTGTCATTATAATCATCACGCGTAACTTTTTCATCCTTTCTTGTACAGATATCTCCTCTTGCACCCGCTCCCTCTCTTTCATTCTGTGCAGTGTTTTATTTTTTGCCAGGTTGTTCTTTTCTCTATATTTGCTGACTACGACTTTTTAATTGCTATGTTCTCTTTTACTATGACACTGATGTCTTATGCTTACTTTCACTTTAGCCTCTGTGGTAGGGCACTTTAACTCCCTTGATCCAAGATCCCCTAAAGAATATCACAAAATAATGATATTCATAACAATAATAAAAAGAATACTACTACTACTAATAATAATAACAATAATAATAATCTTTCGTTATATTTTCATCTTTTTACACGAGTTTATTGGAATCAGTACAAACAAACAGGCAGAGTGAACACAGTAAACTTAGATTTTGAAAACCAGAGGCTCATCCCTCTCCTCGGTGTAGCCAAGGGAAGCACAGTGATCATTCCCCAAGCTCATATGTTAACGAAAAAACAGACTTCGCTAAAATAAAAACGAGCAGCAGCGGTGTATGACAGCATTAGTGTTCTTTCACGGGCCGAACCCCTCTTATCCACATCCCTCAGACAAGTGCAATCGGGAGCGATGGAGCCCCCCAGGGCGAGGGAACTATCCCGAAGAGGGGCAAATGAGAGGGGGGAGGAGGGCATCACCATTTGTAACGGAGATACCATCAGGGCCGCATAAAGGCTCACCCGGGGCCATGCGCTCATCCACGGCCGGTACCCAGGACCCACTAAAGTTCCTTTTTTATCACTAATGTAGGAAAGAACAGTTCTCCGAAACTGCTGATTTCTTGTCGATTTTTTCAAATAAGTTCTGTCGGTGAACCCTTCAGCAGCGCGATGTCGATTCCAGTCACTGCAAGATACCTGTGTTATGCACTTATTGTATTACCTATGACAACATTTCCTGATGAATGCTGAGAAATTCCCAGCTTGTCAGTGCTCTGCAAAGGATTATTCTGACAAGTTCTGCTAGGTAAATGAAATTAGAAATAGTGCCATCCCAGGCAGATTGAAAGAATCAATGACAGGTCAAAGGGAGCAGGCACCAGGTGAAAATGAGACCCACTACTTTTATTTTAGTGGGAGGTGGCTACACTGATTCTCATAACCTTTTTCTGCAGTTCCAATACTATTCTTTTTTCAGTTAAGGCAATACATTTGCATATTTAACAATTGTACCTGTTGTTCTCGATCTGGAAAGCCCATGAGGACAGCAATTCTACGCCCTTGGAAGGAGTGTCCGTTTCAACAGGACTAATGCTGATACAGTACGTAGGGCATTGTAATGAGTGCCCTGGTATGGGGGTGTTATTTCTGCACCTCTGGACAAAATGATATCAGGTGTCCCGTTAACACTAGGGATTCAACATTTAAGGTCTGGTCTAGAAACAAGTTTAGATTCTTTCCCGGCTCTTCATAGACATATACACGTGGGGGTGCTCTGGGTCAGACCTTTTCATTCACTGGTCCCTTCATCTGTGATTCTGAATCACAATTTGCTTCTGCCCACCACAGCACATAACATAGGGAAATAGATAATTCACTTCAGCCATTGGCTCTCTTGCAGCATGAGTGACAAAATGTTGCCTGTTCACGTGTGAACTTCAGCCTACAGAAGACATCTACTTCAGTGCCAAAGTTGGTGTGCCAATATTTGACTCCACCACTGCTGTTTTCATTCCATTCTTTATCCTTTTTTCACAAACATGTAGTCTTCCTTGTGGGTTTGAACTCTGTCTTCTGTTAAAGTAATTCAATTCTAATCACACTTTTCTTGCACCTCTTCGAACCATGTTTTTTTGTGAATTGCAGTGAAATAAAACGTGTTTTCTATACCTATTCTAAGAAGGCCTGCCTGCTAGGAAGCGCAAGTGCTGTTGGGATGATATTATATGTGATGGTTACTGTTTTTCACTTATGATTTTTATTGCAAGCACGAATCTACAATACTTAGGCAGTCATGTTGTTTTTCTTTTGTTTGTTACTCAGGATTGCAATACAAGTGTTAAAAAACTCTAACTGTTGAATCGTCTCGCAAAGGGCAGCCCTGTAGGTGTTGCCATTGCTGTTTTTTTGTAGCATGTGTTCCTAGACATGCTTGCCCCACCTTTGAATCATTAATAGTGCTTTTTCTCCAAATATGCTTCATGTTGTGGGTGCAATGGTGGTATTCAAAATAAAAATTTAAGGCTGATATGGGATTTTGTGACTTAAAATGCCCGCTCCCCCTGCCTATTTTTCATTTTCAGTCTTGTATAGAACTAATGGTGTAAAGCAGTGATCTGGCTTCTAAGTGTGTTGTAGTTATGTATGTTGTATCACGAGTAGGATACCTTTGAAGGCAAGGTCCCAGTGTCGCCAGGGCTGTTGAGGAAATGCCAGTGCACTTAAAATTCACGGCCTAGTGCTACAGGCTCCTCAGCAGTTGTCACTGCATGGGTGTGGAAAGTCTTGTGGGGCTGTCATTCTACCTCTCACTGCCTCCCTATGGGCTATTCCATGTGTTTCCAAGTGTCTAGTACTCAATAAACTGACCAATGTTTTTACATCATAGACATCCTTCGGCAAATCGCTGACATGACCTTCTGCCTTTTGTAGGCATCTAAGGCTTCTTACAAGCTTTGCCCCCACACTCTTCCCCGAGTACTGCATGACTGTCAGCCCAGTGGACACGGGGCCACAGGATCCTGGCTTTCACAAGGAAGCATCACAGCCACCTTCTAATCAGGGCCAGGAGGCAGCAGGCCTCTGAATAGCTGACCCACCCAGGATCCTGAAAAGACTGCCAGTGACACTATTAGAGGTGCACGCAAGCTCTACTCTGCTCTCTACACTACCAGCCCAGCAGAAAGTTGTACACAGCAGCACACTGGAGAATGTATTGTAGAGCAGTGGACAAAAGATACATTTTGAGGCCCCTGTAGGTCTGCTGTCTTTACCTACACATTTTGATTACTTAAGGAGGAATCAGATGTCTTTACTGCTATATTTCTTGTACAGCCTCCGGTTTAACAAGTTCCCGTCTGTTAGATAACTCCGTGTACACTTTTCCTTTCAAAATGTTTGCTTCCGTAATGCAGTGAGCATTAACACGAACCTCATGACCCTAAACAAAGGGAAACATAGATCCCAAAGCTCCAAGTGTCATGTTTGAAAAGGAGCTTCAAAACACTCAAGGACTCATTAGAAGAGTTCCTATGTGAGCTGATGGGGGCAGTGGAGACAAATCCAGCCCCATTAGGATGGCAAATGGGGTGTGAAACACAGAAATTTTGAATGCTCAAAGCAGCCAAAAACATGCAGGAATAGGCACAGAAACACAGATTCCAGTATTTTATGCGACGAATACGTGTAATCCCTGTTATTTCACCCTTTTTTAAATTACTGGGACCTCTGGTAAGAGTAATAATGGGGGCGGGGAACTAACAAATCATATTCCAAGCAACTCCTAATGAGGGTCTTAGAGAGGATTCTGAGTTGAGTGGAGCCGTGTCCCCAGAGTTGGCAACAAATATTGCCCTGGCTGGTTCCCTGTTTTGCTGGGTGTGAGAATGCACCTGCAAAAATGAAACGGGTTGCCGCACACGCGTTTCCGGAACTCCTGCTAAAAGCATCAGAAACACCTTTGCGTAAAAGAGCCCAGAATCTGGAAAACATGTACAATTGGTGTCAGCAATTCAGGATCCCCCCGCCCTGGCCTGATAATTTAAAATGGTAAGGAACTGGAGTGGCCATACCAGCTGGAAGTGGTATCTATGGCCCATGATCTCCAAGTTTAATGACCGGCCCTATCAGAATAAGGCCCATGCTACACTATCTAGTGTATATTAAACACTGCTTAACAGTTAAAAAGTGTGACTTCCAGGAGTTGGAAAAATGTTCAGTAGGCTGTCAGATGGAAATAAGAAACAATGCAATTATTAACAGAGGCATCATTAAGGATGAAAAGGTCATACAGTATGAGCTGTGAACAGCTCCTGACATGTACAGTAGGTCATTCCGACAGCAGACAGATGAGCTGCAGCACATTCAGCAGAAAAAAAGCCCGAGACAGGATCACCAACTCAATTAGAGAACTTGCTGTGTTGAAAGTTCACGTGAGAGATGGGAGACGGGAGCGCGTTCATTCTGTCTACTATTCCCAGTTATGTGTCAGAACTTGTAGTGCTTCGCCGCCCCAGGCTGTGTTTTGTGTGTCTATGGTCAGAGCTCTTTCTGGAATATATCACTTTGAAGAGGACTTTTGTGAATAATGTGTTCCCAGACACTTCGCTTTCTTTCAAGTTTTCACCAAAGCTCTTCCAGTGTTGACAGTCCAAACAATGAAACAAAGTAGGAAAGAGATTTCTGTCTGGTAGTGGCAGACAATTTTTACTTCTTCATATTTTGATGACAGCTGCCTCACACTGAAACCGAACAGTCAGGACAGACAATGGCTGCCTCCGATGAATGGGGTACCCCGAATTATAAAACACACTGTACGCCGTTAGAGAACACTTTAGTTATACATTATGACTGCAGTATCATTAGGAAGGCTGCTAGGGGGTAGCAGTTACAGTCCAGGTCAGAGGGCTTGGCTTTGGATAATCACTCTTTCCAAGCAGGAACCACAATCCTAGTCAGGGTAAGTCAAATACACACCATACATTAACCTTTGCTCACCCTCTGGTAACCTGTTACAGAGCAGTCAGGCCTAACTTGAGAGGCAATGTACAAAATATTTGTGCAACACTTCAAACAGTAAAACAGTGAAAATACCATACAAAAGACACAACACCTGGTTAGAAAAACAGAGCCTAATTTTGTGAGTAAAACAAGACCAACACAACAAAATTCCAAAAAGTAAAAGTCGAGATATACATTTTAAAATATTAAACTGAAACGTAGTACTTAAAAGCATAAAGTGTCAACCGGGCTGTATGGTAATCACTAGACAGGATGAAATCCAAATGTTCAGGCCGACTGTGATGGAGCACGGGTTGGATACAGTCCCAGAGAAGTCCAGCTGAAGTTTTACCTTCTCAAGAATTGAGCTAAGAGTCCTGTTTGCGGGAAAGAAGTTTGCTGGGAACAAGAAGAGCATCATTGGTGGTGATCCACAGGCACAAGGAGTCATTAGGGCATTGCGGATGGACGGGCTAGAGCCTTGTGTCACGAGCACTGATACCTGCTGTGCTAGAAGACAAAATTCCACCAGCTCACACTGATTCTTTGGCTGAGCGGCACAGTTCCAGTGCGAGGTGGACCATTTGCAGATGCTAAGATCTCAAAAGCCTGATTTCAGGAGCCAAAAACCACTTCCAAGGCTTCAGGACCTGAACGGCGCCTCTTGAGGGTCAGGAGCTCTTTGAAGATGGGTCCAGGTGCTGTGAGGAGGGATACTCTATGTCCCTGAGACTCAGATTGGGAGGCCAGCAGACTAGCCCTTGAGACACTCTAGGGTCCTACTTGCTTGATGGAGGGTTGCAGGTCCAATTCTCCTTACCCAGACAAGAGAGCAGCAAGCAGCAGGACAGTTCTTCAAAACAGGAGTCAAGCAAATAAGTAGCTCAGCCGAGTGGCAGTCCTTGCAGCAACACAGTAGTCCTTATTTCTGGTAGCGTATCCACAGGTCTAGTGTACTGAGTAGGCCTCCCATCCTGCTGGCACCCCAGCTCCCTTTTAGTGTGGCTGTCCAGAAATACACAAGAGCCCAGCTGTTATCCACCCACATGTGTATTCAGAGACAGGCAGATGGCAACAGATGTTTAAAGTACGAATATGGCAACTTTCTAAAAAGTACTGTGTAAGGAATAATGATACTACATCAATATAAATATCATCAATATAAATATATGCAATAATATGGGAGGACCATAATTCTCATTTAAAAAGTCCATTCAACTTATTTAAAAAAGATTTTAATATTTAGTAAAATGCGAAAGAAAGTAACAGTGGGGAAATAATTAAGTCTGGTTTATAAAAAATCAGACATATATGTGACGATTATCAATTAATTGCTTAAGTCACAATTTGGCAAGTACACAAAAACACCTTGTATTTAATAATCAAGTGGTACAGAGTCAGGGTGTCAAAGTCGAGGACGTTTCGATCCTCCAAGTAATATCGGGATCATCATCAGGACAAAAGGACAGCAAGGCCTGAGAACACTAATGCACAGAAAAAAAATTGGAACAAGGGAAAAGGTGGGTGGGTGTAAACAGTAAGAAAACGGGGAGGAAAAAAGAGAGAAGGGCACATAAGATACAAAATAATTAGAAGTAAGAAAATAGTGATAAATAAAACTTCCAAGAACTCAACACGGCACAGGTGCTAGCTATGCTCAAAATAGGGGAAGGAACCATGCTAAACCATCACACTAATGCAGACTATGTACAAACCAATATGCACCGAATTGCGCGTCAAGCTATGTGGCCAAAAATCATGTATACAAAATAAGTACTGGAAAGTGAAGGGAAAATACTTGAGCACAATTTAATAGGGGTTATCAAGAATGGTATAAATTGCTGCAAAAAGCTCAAAAACATATATTATATAGCATATGTAAGCCAAAATACCTCTAAACAAAAAATAAATGAATCACTCACTGTGTCCCCACTATTACTTTCTTCTGTATTTTAGGCAATATTAAAAAAGAAAAATCTATTTGAAATAAGTGGACTATTTATATGGGTACTATTGTTATCCCATATAATTGCATACATTTGTGTTGATGAGAAACTGTTGTTCCTTATACAGTACTTGTACCCCTGGTCCCTTATCCATGGGTTTCCCTTTCTGTTTATAATAAACTTTCTAAAAAGTGACATTTTCAGAATTACAATTTAAAATCTGACTTCACTGTAAGTTGTGATTTTAAATTGTGATTCCAGAGACACCAAGCTTGGTGGATCCATCTCTTCCCAATTGGAAATTACACTTATGAAATGTAATAAGCAAATCCAAAAGTTATCCTGCCGGAAAGGTAGGCCTTGCAGTAGTGAACAATGAATTTAAGAGTTTTTCAAATCTAGGACATGTAAACCCTACAAGTACATGTCCTACTTTTTAAATACATTGCTCTCATCCCTTGAGTTGTCTACGACCTACCTTGGGGGTGACTTATATATATTAAAATGGAAGGTTTGGGCCTGGCAAGAGGGCTAACTTGCCAGGTTGACATGGCACTTTAAAACTGCACACACAGGCTCTGCAATGGCAGGCCTGAGTCATGTTTAAAGGGCTAATGGAGTGGGTGGCACAATCAGTGCTGTAGTCTCACCAGTAGCCTTTCATTTACTGGCCGTGGGCACATGTAGTGCACTTTACTAGAGACTTATACGTTAATTAAATATGCCAGTTGTGGCTAAGCCTATATTACCATGTTTTAAGCAGAAAACACATGCGCTTTACCACTGGTAAAGTGGCCAGAGTCCTAAAGCCAGCAAAAACAAGGTCAGCAAAACAGGAGGGCAGAAGGCAAAAACGTTAGGGGAAACCACACCAAGGATGCCAGGTCTAACACCGCCGTGCCAGTATTTTACTGGCCCGGTCTGTATTTTTATATCAATGCCAGTAAAAACCAGCACTGGCAAAGCCAATAGGTCTAGCATTGGCAACCCACCTTTCGGCTTTACTAATGTTTGTTTTATTGTTGTGTATTTTGAAAAACTTTGTTTTTAGGGGAGGTGCTAGGCCCTCATCAATACATAAGAAAAGGCATAGGCTAAAAGCAAATAAATGTTTTGTTCTCAAAAAGCACACATTGCCATAGCATGTCCTGGCATTTAAGAGAGCAACATTTTGGGTGGACGTACTTTGTGTGTAAGAGAAGAATGCCGTCACTCACAGTGACATTAGCCAGTGGCCTATGTGGGCTGACCCATTGCCCCATTATATTTGATATAGTGGACAGGAGCAAATGTCAATGACAGGCAACAGACCAAAGGAGAAAGATGGTTTACTCTAAGTAGGTAAGTATATTAGAGGTTTAATTTGTGTCAAGTCAAAATGTCTTAGCTAATGTTAGACCTAAAAAGGAGAAGACCACTGAACTGATTCAAAGCAATGAAAGGAACATTAACCAACAAAGTAACATTAACTGAATTGTATCAAGTGACATGTAGGTTACTCATCCTCCTCAGCAACCTTCCACATATTGCGATCTATGGGACGTTACTCTACCAAACTATCATGCAAGGATTGGAGCACATGATTTACTATTTACATACAGATGACTTAATTCTGTGCTTTAATCTTCGAAGCCAATTTATAGGAAAATACAGCTGTCATATGCTTACTACGCGTGAGCCTCTGCACAGCACCAACTCCATTACCCATTGAGCTATTTTACAGGGTTTTGAACCTGTAACTTGCAGATTTCAACTAGGACCAGGCCAATTGGTACTTTTCCAGTGAAGATATCTTACTGGGATTGGAACCTTTTATCTGAATTTTCGTTTTCAATCCTTTGTAGCCAGAGCATTAAAACACTGAGACAATTGCCTAGGGTTAACTAGGGTTGATCCATTACATTTTTAGGACATATGCAGATTTTCTCACTCCCCCAGTAGAGTGTGCCCTCCTCTCTAGTGGTGTTTTCTGTTGAACACTGGATAAAGCTGGAACAAAAAGAAACCTTGGAGAACTTTCCATAGTCACAGGACCTTTGGGATCCCCAACCTGATAAAGATCCCTGTACATGGACCACTTGTCAGGGTTGAAAAGAACAGTGTTGTTGACATCTCAACCAGAAGTAGTATAAAAAAGCAAAAATCAGTATGCAGTTGAAGAGGACTCTCTTGAAATGTATCAAAAGAATCTTTACTCTCTCTTGTCTCCGTCCCTTTAATGTACAAACATTGTTCAGCTAATGATAGTTTCTAAAATAAATCCTTACTGAGAAACAGAACAGGAAATGGCTGTATCTGTTGAAGGGTCTTTTCAAACCTGTTCTCACAATAGCATCACTTTTTTTAAATAATGAAAAATATGTGCACAGCTTATTACAGCATGAGTAAAGGGTTAGCGTAATCACGTTTATGAATTATATACTTTGTAACAAGATTCTACTTTTATGACACTTTTTTCACCATATTTCAGTATACATAAAAAATGTACATATTCTTTTTTCTTGGAGCAGGTGGTTTGATCCATTTTTTTCCATTATTATTTTCAGTTAAAGTACGTAGATTGGTTGGTTCACTAAAGCTTTTTTTTAAACAGTAACATTTATCCTGGTTATAGGATCACAACTAATCCTTTACCAAAAATAGCTTTGCATTAATGGGTAGGTAGAAATATTCATTTGAAAATACGTGTGTATAAATATATAGCCATAGCATTGATTTGTAATAAAAGTTTCAGTTCTACACCCATTAAAGCTATGTGATGGAAAAAAGAGTCAGAAAAATTGACAGATGAAACACATAGGGGCATATGGATGAACCCCTTTCTCCGCATTAGTGTGATTATTTTTACACTAAGGGGCACTAAGGTGGCCATTTTCCCAGTGCCATATTTAAAAAGTGGTGCAATGCATGCATTGCACCAATTTGTAACCCCCTTGCACCACATTATGCCTACGCTAGGCATAGTGTATGCAAGGGGCCGTTCCGGTGCTAGGATGACCGCATAAATGGCGCAGTGAAATTCAACAGATTTCATTGCACCATTTTTGGTGTCATTTTTAATGCCTGCTCAAAGCCGGCGTTAAAATGACGAACCCATAGAAACCCCTTGGCATCCTTGCACTTTGCTACACTAGCGTCAACATTTTTGGCACTAGTGTAGCAAAGCGCCACAATAGCGTAAAAAAGTTTGATGCTATTGTGCTAACGACTGCCATGGTGTGCGGTATTATCAATACAGTACAACCATGGTGTTGTTAGGTGCTCTGATGAGCCACTTTTTCAGAAATATGGGCTATAGTCTTACTCTGATGGTCAACTGACTAATAAAGTACAGCAGTGCTGAGGATGACACACTCCACAGTGACAAACAGTCACAAACAGAAGACCGCACAGATTTCAGGACCGCCCTAAACCTGTTCCACCACCTCCTGACAGAATCCAAGAAGAAAGTATTAGCAGACTGCATCAAAGCCAGCACAAACCACAGCAAAGAACTTTTCTCCATTGTGAAGGTGTTCACCAATCAAGCAGCTACTGAGTACAAAATCACTCACTCCCAGGAACTGGGAGACAACCTTGCAGACTTCTTCCATGACAAGAACTTGGCTATCTAAGAAAACTTTGAACGCCAACCCTCTGCTGCAGACAGCATCAACCAGATGTCATGCACAAACGCGAACCCCATTCACTTTCTCACCCACTGGGAACTCCTCACCACGCAAGAGGTTATCTCCATCATGAACTCCGTACACTCTGGAGAATCCACGGACCCTTGCCCCCACCACGTTTTCAACCTTGGAAGCAAGACAATCGGCAAAGAACTCATGAAGGTCCTGAATACCTCCATCACCGTGGCCTCCTTCCTGGACATCTGGAAACATGCTGAAGAGAGGCCCCTACTGAAAAAAACATCAGCCAAATTGAAGAACTACTGGCCCATCTCTCTGCTCCTCTATCCAGCTAAAGTCCTAGAGAAAGCAATCAACCAGCAACTCACCTAACACCTAGAAGACCATAAACTCCTGAACCCCTCCCAATCTGGATTTCGAGCTTACCACAGCACAGAGACAGCCCTGACTGCAGCCACAAATGACATCAGAGCACTCCTGCACCATGGGGAAACAGCAGCCCTCATCCTATTGGATATCTCCGCTGTGTCTGACACTGTCTCCCACCACATCTTGATCAACAGACACCACCACATCAGGATTCAAGGAAACTTCCTCAAATGGATCGCCTCATACCTCATCGTCAGAACCCAAAGGATCATTTTCCCACTGTTCACCTCAGAGCCCAAGAAGATCATCTGCAGGTTCCCCCCAAGGAATGTTCGTCAGCTCAACCCTTTTAAACACCTGCATGATCACCTGGCCATCACCATCAGATCACACAGACTCAACATCATGTTCTAGGCCAACAACACACAATTTATCTTCTCAAGGTCTGAAGATCCCTCGACCACAAAAACTAACTTCCACAGACACATGATGAACGTAGAGGACCCGACTCCACACCAAAAGAGCAAAAGTCCTCATCTTTGGAAACAACACCTCTGAAAGGAAAG
This sequence comes from Pleurodeles waltl, assembly GCF_031143425.1. Taxonomy (NCBI): domain Eukaryota; kingdom Metazoa; phylum Chordata; class Amphibia; order Caudata; family Salamandridae; genus Pleurodeles; species Pleurodeles waltl. The sequence goes on from NC_090438.1 coordinate 830,684,271, forward strand.
GACTGACACATGGTGCCCCGCAGAGCCCGGCCCGTCCCCAACAGACCACACCCGCAACCTCGGCATCATCCTAAAAAAGAAAACTATCAATGAAGAAACAAGTTGATACAGTCTCATCCGCCTGCTTCCACATCATTCGCATGCTTTGCAAGATCTTCAGGTGACTCCCAGCAGACACCAGAAGAATCATCACACAGGCCCTCAACACCAGCAGACTGGACTAAGGAGCATGCCTCCTGAAGAGACTTCAAACAATACAGAACTCAGCAGCAAGACTCATAGTCAACCCCCCCTGAATGAATTACATCACCCCATCTCAAAAACCTACCCTGGCTCCTGATTCAGAAGAGATGAAAATTCAACATGTTGACCCACGTCTACAATGCACTGCACAAAGAAGGACCAGCATACATCAACTAATGTCTGACCTTCCTTCAACCGGCCAGACACCTCTCATCAGCTTCCCTCTCCCTCGCAGACACCCCACAGATCCGTTAAGCCAACAGCGGAGAATGCTCCTTCTCACACCTGGTAGCCGAGGCTTAGAACAACCTCCCCCTGCACCTCAGGACCGCACCGTCACTCCAACAATTCAGAAGAGAACTAAAGACATGGATGTTTAAATGATCATTCTACCACGAAGCAGTTTACAGCTCTGGTGCCTCGAAACCCTCATGGGTGATTTGCTGCGCTCTATAAATGTATGATTGATTGAGTGACTGAGAGTGCACATTTACATTGATCAGGATAACATGCTAGGGGTCACTCCGCAGGCACACAAACAAGAAAAACTTTTTTTTTTAATAAAGCAAGTCTGCCAAACAATACACAAAACAGGGCATATCAACTACAAAGGTTATATACAGACCTAAGTTGTAGGTACCATCACCCATTCAGCTAATTTACTGAGATTAAAATAAATGTTTACCAAATTTCAGACAGTTCTGCAGTCACCCTAACTCTCAAAGATACACTACTAGCAATAGATGAGGAGCTAGGCAAATACCAAATGGGGAACCGGCCCAGGCAAGCTTTAGGAGCTATTTGCCATTCAGAAATTCCGCTGACTTTGTATGAAATATCTCTCTTTTAGGGTTATTATCTTGATTCTTCTCTTCTTATTCACTTAAGAAGGTTGAAAGAGTCATGCCTGTCTGGATTCACATCTTTGGTATACAGAATGCATAGAGGTCCTTGTTGGATGAGAATTCACCAGATGATCTCTCTTACCACAGAACTTGATGAACTGTGCTAACCTATTGCCCCCTTCACATTTTGTGCACTCTCCTTCAGCTTCATGATCCTGAACCTTCCTCCCTCAAACATGTAGTTCCCTTTCTCCAGCCACTCCTCCTTTTGAAGACAAGTTTCACAAAGCTCTTTCAAGAACTTTTGACTGAATCCGAATGTTCATGTGGATGCCCTTAAATCACTTGGGAAGATTTGGTGGCCATATGTTTTAGGATCCAATGGGAAAAGGATAGGTAGCAGTCGTCTAATGTGTGTAGCACTTCCCTTACGTAAATACTAAAATTAAATCTGTAAAAACAGACTGCTCAACAGGTGGCAGCACTATGCTACCAAAATAGTGCCATACAGTGTGGGATGAAATCCCACATCAAACATAAGCATAAAGTACACCCAGATCAGCTTAAAGTAGTCTCTTAATGGAAAAGGATCATCCAGTAAGTACATAAGTCCAGTATGTAATAATTTGTTTTATTCCAAAGAAAGCAGGCAGCCGACATGCATTTCATCTAGGATTACTTTTTCAAGGCTGCAAAGATACAATATTAAATAGGATACATAAGCAAAGCATAATAAAAAAACATTACAGACACGGCACCACAACCCACACCAAAAACACATCACAGATGTGAAAAATCAACACAGAACCTACTAGTACTAAAAACATGTATCCAAGAAAATGAGTAATCGTGTGAGAAAGGTCAGTACCCAGAGATCCAAAGACATATTACACATACAAATTGCAGAAAGAGCAATGAATCTGTGAAAAAAAAGAAAAATAACAGAGCCACAAGCCCACGGAATTACCTGTCATGCACAGGCAGAAAAAAGAAAAAATACAGAGCCAGAAGCCCATGGAATCACCTGTAGTGTGCAGAACAACAGGAAGGGAACCACCATAGAGAGTGGCTATGCATTAGATTGCCTAAAAAATGATAGCAAGTGTAAGTCAAAACCAGATAACCAGAGTCCAATATAGGACAGTGAACTCCGAAGAAAACTTCACTACCAGAGCGGGCCAAGTATCAGGCTTCTGTGCATATATGTCAAATCTGGAAAGGGGCAGCCAGGGAAAAGAAAAAAAAAAAAGAACCAAGTCAACCCCTGTTGAGTAATAAACAATCCATGTGCTACCTCAATATTGTGTCCCAAACCCTATAAATCAAACAGAGTACCTGTTTATATCAGGTGGTGCTATGATGGCATAGTCCAAGTGAACAAAAGTGCTTGAGTCGATAAACAGTCAGTACAGAAGACAAAGTTCACGAGCGAAGCAGGACCGAGTATCAGGCTCTTGCATACACGCCACATCTGGAAAAGAGTAGCCAGGGAGAAGAAAAATACAATAGTGAAATTAATGTGAGCCACTGTTACATAATGAAATAATAGTGTGCTCCATCAGTACTGTGCCCCAAACCACACAAAGTCACACAGCATACATGTATATGTCAAATGTAGAACTCTAGTAATGCAGTCAAAGTAAACACAAGAGTAGCGAGGCCATGATAAGCCCCCCAGGTACTAAAAAACTGAAAAGGTAAAGCTATTACCAACAAGCATCCAGACAAGTAGTACTCTAAGTTAAAATTAGTTTAAAAATAAAGGACACTATCTCATCTGGCATAAAGCTTGGTAGAGGTCAGTTAATGGTGGCGTGGCCAAGCATATCTAGTGATGCACTTAAAAATAAAAACTAGAAATGGAAAACAGACACTTCACATTGAGGTTGGTCTGGAAGAGCAAGGAGAGGCAAGCACCATATTAGATTGGTAAGAAGGCCTTGATAAGCCCCGCAAGTGTGCTCAAGAAAAGGAAAAATTCAAGGTAATATCAAAAACATATCAAAATGAGTAGTACATTAATTCAAAAAGGGCAAAAACTGATAAAAACTGTCTCAACTAGACGTAGTATATAATGAAAATTCACGAATGGCGGCTCGGGCCACACGTCAGGTAAAGTACTTATCAAAAAAGTTTATCAAAATTGAAAACTTACACTTCGAATTGAAGTTAGTTGGTAAAAAAAGGGGCTTTTGAATACTGAACAACCCTAAGGAACGTAAATCTCTGTATGCAACTATTGAACACATACCATGGGAACAAATAGAGATGGTTGGGCACTGATAGTATAATAAGGTCATTTAAAATAGTCTGTGCAGCTGCAAAAGATATAAACATTTCTACTGCAAAAAAGCAGTACGGGAGGCTAACCATAAAAATAGGTAGGTAGACGGAACAGCACAATTACTGGCAGATGTGTACATAACAGGAATTTTATCAGAGGAAATTAAATGGACACCAAAGAAGCACACTTTCCCGGGAGGGTGCTTCATATATTAATGTTGAGATAATTGAGGATGGAACTGTATTAATGATGATGGTATCATATTCAAGACCTAATAGGTAAGAGTTGACAAGATCAAAATACAATTGAAGCCCCCACGGTTAAAAATAAATAAAGGAGGAAACCTCAATCGAACCTAGAAGCAGTCAAGGGATCAGTTCAAGGTATAAACAGGCATCTCAATAAACGTGGTCTAGATTAGACATAACAGACAGGGTACCTAGTGTGAAGTAAAGACCGGGTACCTAGCGTGAAGTAAAGACCAAGTCCCAGAGTCACTGCTAGAAAAAAAGGAAAAAAGAAGAAAAAGAGAGCAAAATTCCAATCGAAACCAAAAGAAGAAACCAGCAACCTATGACAAAATGTAAAACAGGGACAAATGCTATCACCCAACACAGATAGATCGTATTAAACTGTATTACAAAGCCAAACATTGGGCCAGGAAAATAAAAAATACGATAAAGAAAAAAAGAGAAACCACATATAGTAAAGAGAATCAGTCTTGCCACATACAGAAGTTTAAGAACCGTCCAGAAAAACATGTAACTCCCGGTCTACATTCAGTCCTCGATCAACAGCTCAAAGTTTGGTGATCAAGCTAGTCTCCAATCTCCGAAGAGCCTGGACATTGTTGCTTCCTCTTGGATGTTCAGCAGCCACTCCAGTGGCGTGGAACCTAATTTTGGTCAATTCCCTGTTCTTGTGCTGGGTAATGAAGTGAGATGCAAGAGGGTAGTTTCCATTATCATTCCTGATGGCACGCATGTGTTCTTGTATTCTTTCCTTCAACTGTCTCAATGTACTTCCTATGTCAATGTGTTGACAGATACATACAATACATTATATCACAAATTTGGTGTTACAATTGATGAAAGCGTTAATAGTATATTTAATTGAAGTGTTATACTGAAAACATTTAAGTTTGTCCACATGATATGGACATATATTGCAATGCCCACACTTGAAAAAACCCAAGGGTTGTTTGTGGCCGTATGTTTCTGTTAATGGGAGAACCACCAGGAGTAGCTGGCGCTACTTGTCATTTATCCACTATGTTTCAGATACTACTGATGGTGCACTTAAAAGAAGTTCACCCTCTACTTCTTAATCTCCGTGACTAGTCACTGATAGTCAAATACAAATATGTAAGGCACACATCCAACAAGTCCATTTGAGATAATGTCCATATCTTTATTCCATGATTACACCACAATTGTGCATATCCTTATTCTTCAAATCTTGAATTGCCAGTCAATTGGTATTCCATCATAACCAAAGTTCACCAACATCCATGCTTGCCAACACGTGTTTCGTCAGAGGTATACCCCATGACTTCCTCAGGACTGTAATTAATACATATATTCAAATTAACCATACAAACCGATTCTAACCTAACATTAATCTGGAAAATTATAATTTATGTTCATCCTTTATGCAAGGAGTGGGAAATATATTTCGTGGCAATTCCTGCCACCTTCTAAATAAAAATAATATCTCATGAGATTTGTGTATTCCATGGCCGCTCTGGCCATGAGGGTACGGTCGAACAAGACATGTAGTCCACCATAACTTGTTCTTTGCCGGGAATATGTAGCGTTTGAAAGGAAAAGGGTGGTAAAGCTAGAACCCCACAGAGAATTCTAAGGTTCACATATTTATTATGCAAAATTGCAAAAAAGATTGCAAAAAGAACAGATATCTGAGCTTAAATCTATTATTTTTTGTGTGGGAAGGGTATATCCAGACGTTGGTCCCGTGCTCACTGCACCACTGGATTCAAGCTAGCCTGGGTGATGAAGGGTGATACCCTGAAACCGGTACTAGGATGCTTGTTTCCAGTCGAGGGAGGACCTGGCTTGGCATTTCGGGCTGGACTGTTCCCATGGGGAACAGGGTTAAGACTAATTTGCATATGGCTGGGTCTAAACTTGGGTGGCGTGGTGAGCAAAAAAAACAATGGATTAAACCCAGATCTTTGTGACTGGGGATGAATGTTTGCATTGTTCAGCATTCCGTCCATCATCTGCTCCTTTTGCATTTATTACACGAAAGCCACGTTAAGGGTGCATGATCTGTGAGTAACGTAAAGGTTATTCCCAGCAAGTAGTATTGGAGGGCTTTAACCGACCATTTTATACACAAGCATTCCTTTTTTATTATTGGATAATGCAATTCTCTAGGCAACAGCTTACAACTTATGTGTAATACTGGGTGAAGAAGCTCCTGAATATCAGGTTGTGGTAGGACTGTACATAGACCTTGTTTGGATGCATCTGTTTGTAAGATAAATGGTCTAAACAAGTGAGGACATTTTATGATAGGATTGTCACAGAGGATGGATTTAAGATCGTTGAAGCTGTCTTGTTGTTGAGGGGATAGGTCTATTATTTTGTTGGGTTTTTGTTTCTGTAGCAGGTTGGTGAGAGGGCCAGCTTTACCCACAAAGTTTGTGATGAACCTCTGGTAATATCCAATCAGGCCTAAAAAGGATCGGATCTGAGGTTTTGTAGTTGGGTAGGGGAGTTACTGAATAGCTTGTACTTTGTCTACTTACAGTCTTATAGAGCCTTGGGTTATGTTATATCCCAGATAGTGTATCGCCTCGCATGCTATTCAACATTTACCTAGGTTTGCCATCAGCTCCATGTAACCCAAAGGGCCTTACTTTGAACTGATAAAGATTGGAGGGAGTAGAAAAAGCAGTTTTTTCCTGGTTGTTCAGCGACAGAGGTATTTATCAATACCCTTTGGTCAGATCTAAGGTGGTGAGATATCGAGCTGCACCCAATTGTTCGATTAGTTAATCCACCTGAGGCATGGGATAAGTGTTGAACTTGGATATTGAGTTTAACTGAAGAAGTCAATACAGAATCTAAGGGATCCATCTGTTTTGGGTACCAATACGCAAGGGGAACCCCAGGGACTTGTGGATGGTTCGATAATGTCCCCTTCTAACATTTTCATTACTTCATCCTCTACGGGTTTCAGCGTGCTTCAGGTATTCTATATGGTTTTAAACAAATGATTTTTCATGGTTCAGTCTGTATTTGGTGCTCGGTGAATATCTTGCCCCCTGGAATTGGGGAAAAGACATCACGGTTGTGGTGTATCAACTCTAGGATTTGTTTTCTTTATTCTGTGAGTTTATCATTTATATCAGGCAGCACTTCTTCCCCTTCCGGCGGTAGGGGAGGAAACTGTATGTCTAGAAAATGACTGTTAGTGATAAATGCCACAAGGGGGTTTCCATTTGGACTGGCCTCGGTCTCTTTCCATTCCTTTAGTATACTCATGTGGTGTATTTGTCCCTTTTTTCTGGAATGAGGTTACAAGGGACACCTTTCCTATAACCCTATATGGTCCCTGCCATTTAGCAAGGAGTTTAGTATCGAAGGAGGGGAGGAGTATGAGCGCTTTACAACCAATGGGGAGTTCTCGTAGTTTACTGCCCCGGTCATAATATCGTTTTTGTTTCTTTTGGGTCTTCCCCATCTGATTCCTGACATCAGCCCATAAGGAGTGTAGTTTTTCTTTAAGGGTCCGTGTATATTCAAGGAGGTTCCTACTCTCATCCTCCTCTTCTTCCCACAGTTCTGCTGTCATATCCAATAGAGTTCTAGGTTGCTGCCCAAAAACTAGTTCGAAGGGGCTGTGACCAGTGGATGAGTATGGATGCCATATAGGACCAGGGGTAGCTTATTATCCCAGTCCCTGCCTGCGTCGGAGATAGTTTTCTTCAAGAGGTACTTAATCATTCAATTATATCTCTCTATGAGGCCGTATGTCAGGAGGTGGTATACAGATGTTTTATTTGTTTGATACCCAACTCATTGCATATTTGGGGCATGAGTTTTGACATGAACGGGGTGCCTTGATCTGTCAGAAGTTCTTTAGGAAACCCAACTCTGGAGAAAAACTCTATCATGGTCGGAGACACTGTTTGGGTATTCATACTTTTCAGGGGGATAGCTTCTGGGTATCTTGTGGAATAATTGATGAATACCAATGTATATCTGTAACCACGGGAGGAAAGCAGTAATGGACTACCCACCCTGGAAAAGCGTATATCAAAGATAGGTAAAGAGAATAATGTGGCCTTTGGAAGTTGGGGAGAGTTGTTAACTTGGCATCGAGAACAAGAACCACTGTGTTTTCATATATCTAAATAGACTCTCAGCCAATAGAAATGGCCAGGGAGTTAACTCTCCGTATTTTCCCAGCCATAATGTCCCCCACCGGGTTGGCTGTGGGCTAAGTATAGATCATGTACTCAGTAAGGACCTGGTACCATCAACTGGATATTAACCTTCTTTTGGCTCTTTACATTTCTCTAAAGCAAACCCCGTTTGACAGTAAAGTATGTCCCTGACTTCTCTGAAACCTTGGGGATGACCTGCACCCATGCATTTTAGAGCAATGGATCTTCTCTCTGGGATTCCTGAAAACTTCCCAGAAGGTTCTCTCAAGGATCAACTGTGGAAGAGAGGGAAAGTACAACGGGTGAATGGGTGAGGCGGTATTTCTTCTTGTTTTATCTTCTTTGCTTACAGCTTATTTTCTTCTTCTTCTTAGCTCCCTCTATACCTTCCAATAATAGGGGGCCTCCATTAACCATTTTTGAGTATCCTCTGTTTTGACCACTTTATCTAGCAGGAGTGAGAAATCCCCATCATCTGCTCCAGGAATAAGATCTTCCATCAAGAGAGGAATACCTTCTACCCGGAGGGGTTCTTTATAACCCCTCCACTCAATCTCAACTTGAGCTATTCAGTATATTCTTGTTTCTCTGTGCACACAAGTGATAGTGATGTGGCTGTTCTCCTTCCACTGATGAGGGGATACCATCTCAGCCTTAATACCCGAATGTCAACACCCCCAGTCGATCAGGATCCTAGCCGGTCAATTGTTTACTTTCATTTCAAGACTATATTGGGGTTTAATCCTGACCATACAGCATAGTCTCCCTCTGGCTATCCCTACATCTAGGGGTTCGGGACTTTGGGCCCTATGAGGACAGTAACAGGCGATGTGTCCCCAATCTGCGCAGTAGTAACACTGGGATTCTTTTTGCTTTGTCGCTTCCTTGGGATCGAGGAAACCTGGGGACCTCTAGGGTAACTCTAGGAGATGGCTTTGATAGTAAAATATGTTTCCCTCCAGGAGCTACAGAGTTGATTCTGGGAGGGGGGTATCTTCTGGTTTCGGCAGTACGATGACAGGCACTACCTAAATCAATGACATTTGAAACTATTACATTCAGATGTTTTTGGATCCACTCTGGGTGGAAACAGAGAGGGCTTCCAAGAACTGTTCCAGAAGTATTTTCTGCACTAGTTCCTCTTTGGCAGACCCATCAGGTCTTAACCACTGAAGATCGAAATCTTGTTTTCAGTAAAACAGGGCCCTTGGGTTATCGTTAGTGCATCATTTCTCTCACCTGAATTTCATTTAATAGTGTTCCCCATCATACCGAGCCTTTCCAAAATGGCCCTTTTTACATCTTCATAGGGTGCCTTACCCCCAAGGTTAGCGGCATGATAGGCCGTTTGCAGCTCTTTGGTAAGTAAAGGGGCTATATATTGGCTCCACCGGTCCCTGGGCTAGGTGGCGGATGTGGCTACTCTATCAAAGTTAATAAAGAAGGCATCAGGGTGCTCCCCTGCTAGATACTTCTGGAGTACTAAGCTCAGTACACTAGGATGAATCTTCGAGCTGGCAAGAGTCTCCATAAGTTTTTGAAGAGCTGCCATGAACCAATTACTTACTAGCCATAAGGGTTTCCTGGGACTTCAATGCATCCTGTAACTGTTCTCGGTCTCTTTGGGTTGTTTTACTTGACCTTTGATTACTAACTGTAGGTGTCTCTGCCCCTCAACCAATTGTTTTACCATCTCATCCATGGTTATGTTGAGTTCCGTGACTGTGGGCAGTAGGTTCTTCAGGAGCAGAAATCCCACTCTGGCACCACTTTGGTGTGTGTGGCCTCTCGAAAAAACTAGACGTCAGGCTTATTAGGGTTATAGTGTGTATATTTATTGTCCCATTTACTTATATTAGTCCTCTAGGTCTCCTCAGTATTTCGTCTTTTAATTGTATTTGCTCCTCAAGGCCTCTAATATTCTTCTTCATTTGTTTATTTTGATAGGAGTGAAGATGCTTCCAGACTCTCGCTTAACCTGTCCCTCTAACCTCGAAGAAATATGGAGAGGATTGAAGATCAGGCAAGTGCACAGGTCAGGGTAACAGGGGGGAGGTCGAGGAAGGTGCTCATGAGGGTGTGTGTAGGGTGGTATTCAGCCAGTGTTCGCACAGTGCTTTACAGGTGAACTCCGGTGCCTACCTGGCTCTTCGTGCCTGTCACCCTGCCCCAAATCACACTCACACACCACCACCTTTTGTCGCCCTGGTCATCTTAAAGAATGACCTACCTTGTGATGCCACGATCCTCGGGTCACGCTCCTTCCTTCTTCCTGCTTGCGATGTCCACGGGTTCCACACCTTCTCTCTGCCAACTCCCGACCTCCACAAGTCCCACATCTTCTCTCTGCCGATTCCCGAACTCCACGTGTCCCGAGTCTTCTCTCCACCGACTCCCCAACCCCATGGGTGTTCTCTCCCGCACTCTTGCTCCATCCACACTGCTCCGACATCATCTCAGCCACAGCTCACGTTCTGCCCAGCTTGTTCCAGCTTTTGAGCGGGATTTATCTGGAAGTAGTCCTTCCTTCTGGTACACTGATTCTCCGATGTTCCCCAGGGTACAGGGTGGTGTTGCTAGTTCGTCCTGGGGCAAGGTTTACTGCCTGGATTGTCACAGTAGCGCTGTGACACATGCATATCACTGCATTGTATTTTATGTGGCTTGGTCAGTGGGCTACTGCTTTTGTCATGGAGATCATTTTGTTACTTGCAGTTCATAAGTTACAACCCCAATATAGTACAGGGAGCTATGAATAGTCATCAAAGAGCTGCATGCAAACTGCATGGTATGTTAGAGTGCTATGTTTTTCCATGGTCTTCCATTATCCTAATGTTGCTAAAAGAGGGCTCATTTGGGTCGAAATACATTTTAATTAGTTAAGCCAACCCCACCACTGTGGTGCATTTTAAATCCTGAGTTTGCACTTCTCCAGACCACTCACAAAATATACTGCCTACTAATATCGGTGACAAGTGACTCCTACGCCTTATATTTCTCATTGTCTTATGTGACATTTCCTATTGCCTGATTTACACATGTATGATTCATCAGCTCTGTATAATGACACCATATGCTAGTATGAGTAGTTCTATAAAAAGAATAAAATGAATGTGAGAGAGAGGCCATGGAGAGGTGACGGCACTGGTGGAGCACGGTAGTGAGGAAATTTGTAAAGAAGGAAGTTTTAGAGGGGATGCCAACAAAGATAGTCGCACTGGGTCCCCCGGCGCTAAAGCGGGCCCTGGTCAGGAAGTCACCGCCTATCAATGGCAAATGTTCGTAATTAGATTCATTCTATACAATAAGTTGCCAGTAATTTTTTCAGTAAACAAAATATGATAGATGATACTCAAGATGAAATAAATTGTTAACTGAATTATTTTCAGCAATGTGGATGAATGGTTATTGGCAGTTCATCAACATTAGCTGACGCCTATGATTATCATAAGTCTAATAAAAACGTATCAGTGGCGAACTTATTAACTCAAGTCTGCCAAATATTTATCTGACAGTCTGCCAAATGAAGTGATACAAAATATTGTATAATTGTATTGGCTTTGCGAATACTGGGCCAGATGTACCAAAGGATTTTATACATTCTGATTCTATGGGAAAAAGCTTTCGTACATATGGCCCACTACTGTGTCTACCAGAAGTTTAATAGTACACTAAATATGCATATACATTGCAAGAGGGAAAAATGCTTGATGCATACGACAAGAAAAAATTAAAAAGTACTTTTTAAAATCACTATAGTGTCTTCCGAATCTGCCGCTAAGCTACCTAAAATGCGAGGATATCACATCACAGGATGAACATTAAGGGGGTCATTCCAATGTTGGCGGGCGGCGGAGGCCGCCCGCCAGAATTCCCCCATCCGAAATACCGCGCCGCGGTCAAAAGACCGCGGCGGGTATTACAAGTTTTCCCCTGGGCTGGCGGGCGGTTGCTGAAAAACCGCCCGCCAGCCCAGGGGAAAACGACCTTCCCACGAGGATGCCGGCTCGTAATCGAGCCGGCGGAGTGGGAAGGTGCGACGGGTGCAGTGGCACCCGTCGCGTATTTCAGTGTCTGCAAGGCAGACACTGAAATACTTTGCGGGGCCCTCTTACGGGGGCCCCTGCCGTGCCCATGCCATTGGCATGGGCACGGCAGGGGACCCCAGGGGCCCCGCGACCCCCCCTACTGCCATCCTGTTCATGGCGGCTTTCCCACCATGAACAGGATGGCGGTAGGGGGGGTCGGAATCCTCATGGCTGCGGAGCGCGCTCCGCAGCCATGGAGGATTCACACGAGCAGCGGAAAGTCGGCGGGAGACCGCTGACTTTCCGCTTCTGACCGCAGCTGAACCGCCGCGGTCAGAATGCTCGTTGGAGCACCGCCAGCCTGTTGGCGGTGCTCCCGTGGTCGGTGGCCCTGGCGGCCACCGGCCGCCAGGGTCAGAATGACCCTCTAAGTGTGTGGATGGTGGTTTGTGAAACTCGGTGATTTGAATGCATTTTTCATGACCCTTGAGTACCATATAGGTTTAAATGTGTTTATTATGCAGACCTACAACCGAAGGTGCTGCATGGAATCATAATAATGCAAAAAAGACTTACATTTAGACTATTCAAAGCAGAAACCACAATGCTTGAACAATTCCAGTTAAAGTTCACATATTAGCCCTACATTTACAATATACTTACTGGGGTTATCCAGCTTCTCATATCGAGCTACGATGAGGAAGAAAGTAGGCAGCGGAGAGACAAATTAAGTCATGAAGAAAACAAGCATTTGCAATGCAACGGGTCTCGCGTTTGCTCATGTTAGAGCTGATAGCGTTGTAAACTCCTAGCCCGACTTTTCACCTATCGGCAAAAGTGAATTTATATACGTAACCCGAAAAAGTACAATTAACTATGTAAAGCGCTAGACTTCTGCCAATCGAGATCGCGCTAGTAAATTAGAGAAAAAGTAGTCCACAAGCCCGACGGAAAACAGCGAGCCTCGCATGTTTTGTACTTGGTCGCTGCGCTCGAGGAGGGCTAGCCACTGGAAAAGGCATGACGTATGCATGCCTTCAACTAATGAAAGCAAGCAGATTTTATTAGGTAACCCACAAACCAATGAAAAACACTGACGTGATGTTGACAGGGCTCCGAGCCCTTTTCTAAACACTAAAGCGCCTCGCTGCGATACGCATGCGCGAGCGCATGCAACGCAGGCTCGACCCTAAAAAGACTTCTTGTGCTAAATTCCTATCAGCTGACCATCTCCAGAAAAGACACTATTTTATCTCTCTATACCCTGCAACTCACCCTGAGACGAGAGTCCTGTAGACAGAGAGAACATAATTTACCACCAAAAAAACAGTTATACCTCTTTTGTGCTGCCCTCCTTAAGAATGATCAGGCTGCCTACGCCAGTGAGAACACTTATCTCTTCCCCTTTTAATCCACTCTACGATTTCATTCTTTTTTGCCTGTCATCAGTTTTCTTTTCATCCAGCGTCTCCATGAACAAATCTGGAAACACAAGAATGCAGCTATTTTCCTTTGTCAGCGCACTGACAGACACCGCAAGTGTTTTAATACTGATTTCTGCAGTCTATTACAGCCATCACTGTACTGCTCAATGTATCGCCTTCTCTTACCGGTCCTGAGGGGTGTCTAGAGGCTTTGCACACACCCATGCTGTCTGCCCCTCCACAAGACCCGAACAAGTTCCTCAAATATCTGCTATTGCTCCTACGAGTGGGTCTGCCGCAAGTTAAGCACGGACATCCAGAACTGTGAGCAGGCAGCCTCTCCTTAAGATGTCTAGTAGTTTGCATTTTTAGCCCAGCCTCGACAGGCTTTCCACTAGGCTACTATGTAAGAATCTGCCATCTCTTCCAAGGATGTATTGACCACTTGGCCTTTGCCTTCCAATTGCTGCCAGGTGGTACCAAAGATGAGGCTGCTTGTGGAATTTAAAGAATCAGCTTGACACACACCACCTCGCCAGTGCTCTATATTATTTCATCATGGTCAATAAGAAGAGCATTCACAGATTTCAGTAAAGTTTATTCACACTGGGTCAGGTCTACATTGTATGAGGAGTCTTCTCACTCTTTCCCTTATACAGCAGCCATAAACAGATAAATGATCTTTCTTTTTCTTCTTGTCATCCACGTTGAAAAGCTGCATCCCCATCCCCACACCGCCACCACTCAAAGGCTACAAAGTAGCTTCAAGTAATAGAGATCAGGTGATAACAAACAAAGTAGGTCTAGTCAAGTAGATCAGTCCTCTTGATAAGTAGTCCACAAATCCATGACGTTCAGAACCCCCACCCATCAATGGCCCACAGTAGTGAAGTGGGGAGGTCTGAGCAGAGCATGGATGAAGAAAGTACATTCTACAACACTCATTTACTGTCTTCCATGGCTTGCTCACCCTCCAATCTTTTTCCAAACAAATGTCAGAAGGTCCATTCACAGCCCTGGTTTTGCCACTGGTCCTGCCAATAACCAGAAGGTCTAAGGATTCTCCCGAGCCATAGATCCTCCCACTATCTGGTCGGTTACCCACAGTAGGGAAACATCCTTGACAACGACTCTGAAACAACAATGTCATAAACAACGAGAGCAGAACAATGCTTTCATTAACCACGACTTCGTTGTTATGTGCCTTAATCACGCATGTGCTGAACAACGCACATGCGTGGTTAAGGCACAGAAGAAGGAAGTTGTCTTCGTCGGAGGACGCAACCAGGTAAGTGGAGCTGGGGCTGTTTTACGGGCGGGGGTGTACCACAGGCCTTCACGTAGCCTTAACTCAAAGCCTCACTAAACAACAAGGTAACCTGCAACCTCCTCCACCACACCCACAAAAAACACCCCAAACATGTCACAATATCAAGTGCATTTTCTTTCTCCAACCTCTGCTTCCCTTCAAGTAAAAAAAAAAGGCCTATGTTCAACCTTAGCTCTTGTAGCAGATAATGTTTTTCAGTACAAAAGACGAGGTTCTGGGACTTGTTTCTCCTACATATAAGAACCTCTTTTCTTCCTCAATTTCAGGCAAAAACGTGATGATTGTTTGGCTAGGCTGTCCTACAACCAGCGCTAACACACCCTTGTGAGTAGTGGGCGCTAAGTAGTTGTAGCCAGCCAATAAAACGCTCCTACTTCTGCCTTCCAGAATCCCAATAGGAGGACATAATATTTTGCAATTAAAAAAAGAAATTTAACTTTTTTTTGGGCCGGTGTTTTATTCAAAAATACATACAAAATGTCACCTTTCCACATGGCTACAGAGTTCTGCTGCCAGATCGAGGGAGCCCCGTTAGTGTACATTAATCCTTGTATATATCTACACTAGCCCACTCCCCGCCCCTTTTCTCCTCATCGCCGGCTTCACATTCTTGTGAAAATGATGCGAATAATAATCAGCCCCTCCGCCATTAAATCTAAGGCTGGAGCCGGCATTGGGGAGCAGTGCCAGGAAGCTGCATCAAAACGTATTTTCCCCCTCGCTGCCTTAGTTCTAGTTCCCTCTTCCGTTTTTCCATTTTCTTGCTCATTTGCTAATGCTAGGATTTTTTTTTTCTTCTCTCCCCTTTCGAAGGACCCACGCTCCGAGTGCACATCCTTTAAGGATCAAAGCAATAATTGTCATTGAATAATTGAAAACACCGAATGTGTTTGATTTAATCCTGGCTGATGAAAGGCTTTAGCGCGGACTGCGTGGACGCTTGCTCTATGATAGGTTATGGCTGCTGTGCTCAGGTGCAATTTGGATCTACATTATCTTTAATAAACCACGGTTCGCTCACTTGTCCTATTAAAACCACATACTACCTTCCTGGGTCTGAATAATTTGTATAAAATTGATTGCTACAGTTCTCAGTAGAAGCTCTAATTGCATTCCTGGTATAACTTAAAATGATAACCTTATCTTAATTAGAAGCATGCTGCAGAAATGCTTTTGAAAGCCGGTGAGGATCAACCTGCATTTTTAAACGAGAGCCGCGGGGCCTTTTTTTTTTTCATTATTATGATTTCATGTACAACACATGGACCCGCGACTCCGTATCATAAAGCTAGACAATAAAATTGTGACACAGTAAATAAGATTGTTGTCGGGTTAAGGGTCGCGCGGTGAAAGCTCAAAGCTGAACAGGAAGTTGCGATCAGTGCGTAGGGCTGCGTCTAAGCAGCAAGCGGCCGCAAAGCTAGAAGGCGCCGGCGCAACGTTAGTCTAGCGTTAGCAGAAAATAATACCGGTCTGCCTCCTTTTTCTTTCTCTTTCCTTTTGTCACTCCTCGGGAAATAATTCAGTGACAGCTGTTTTAGTGTAAAAGGTCATTTATTAGGACAGGATTGCATAAGTAACATAACCATTAACTTTCAAACGTAACCGTAACTTTAATAACGCCCTCCTATTAACCTCTCCTCGCTCATCCTTCTCCTTCAAAACCTTTATCTCGTTTCCATTCCCCTACGCACTCCCCTTTTCCTTTCATGCCCCATTTAGTTCGTGCGTACCCCCACTCAGAGCCTTCACCTGCTTGTTTATTCCCTGGAAGGGTGGCCAAGCCCGCATCTGACTCACCACCCTCCCCCATCTACTGCTCGCTCAGCCCTGCAACCTGCCCTAACTGACAATTTCCCCCCCTCCTTGCTATTCGACTCTAACTTCCGTCCTTCCAAATCGCTCTTCCAATTGCCGGGTGGGTGGGAGGCCAAATTAAAAAGCGCGAGGGAATCGCGGCAAAGAGGCCGGTCCCTCCACCCCCAACCCCTTTTATTTACTCCCCCTAGACCCGCCCTCACTTACCTTCTTCCCAATCCCTGTCCCTCGCCGTCACTTCCTTTCCCGAATTGACCCGCGGGAAGACTAGAGCGTTGCTCTTGCTTCCCGCGGGCCCCTCCATCGGGAAATAATTCAGTGACAGCTGTTTTAGTGTAAAAGGTCATTTATTAGGACAGGATTGCATAAGTAACATAACCATTAACTTTCAAACGTAACCGTAACTTTAATAACGCCCTCCTATTAACCTCTCCTCGCTCATCCTTCTCCTTCAAAACCTTTATCTCGTTTCCATTCCCCTACGCACTCCCCTTTTCCTTTCATGCCCCATTTAGTTCGTGCGTACCCCCACTCAGAGCCTTCACCTGCTTGTTTATTCCCTGGAAGGGTGGCCAAGCCCGCATCTGACTCACCACCCTCCCCCATCTACTGCCAACCAGCACAAACCCATTTGGCGTTTTGCTGCCCCACCCCCAAAGGCCACGCTACTGCGACCCAGTGCTTCTCATTTCTTGTTTGTAATCCACAAATTTTCTCTCCCCAAATCTTCCACCATCAATCTCAGATCTGTCAAATATTATGTGTTTCCCATTGTGGACAGGTGAAAACCATCGTTTCTGAAAAGTGCAACCTCCTGCTCTGTAATGTTCTGGTGTTTCAGTAATTTTTTTTTTTTTTTGCGCCCAGCAAAAAACCTTTCCTCCTTTGGGCCCGCTCCATGGCTCCATACTTAACTGCCCCTTTCCACCCTCTTCGTGGAACAAATTCTGTCCACCCAAGTATGTACCATGCCATTTTTGCTTGAGAATCTCAAAAATCCCTCTGCCTGTGTTGCAGTAACGTGAATTCTGACAATTTCACAAAGCCATCCCCTCCCAAAGGTATGATTAACAATTCCGCAACATCCCCAGTTCAATAAATTAGCAGTGATGAAAGGAAACAGGTTACCCCACCGCCTTCTGCTCTTTTCCCACCATAGCACCTTGTGCCGCCTGCTGGATAGTCCCAGGACCCGATCATATATCTGTTTTCTCCGTGAACCTCGCTGCCCAGTGGACCAATGAATGGCCGACCAGCCATGTAACCATCTTGCTCTGTGATGGACCAAACGCATCTCCTGCAATGGAAAAATAACTGTAACCTGTGTTTTTTTTTTTTTTTTTTTTTTTTTAACAGAACAAAACCACCCCCCCCCCTTCTAAAAACCCTTCCAACTGTACACGCCCCACCTTTCGGATCTTAACTTAAAATTCACAACACCTTGATCGCTAGCGGAGTCTCACCTTGATCTTTTGCCCAGTCCCAACCCAAATGCGCTGCCGCCGTAGCTGCCCCAATCCTAAATGAATGCGTGGCGAAAAACCATGGCCCGGCAGCCCACACGTCCCAAAGCCATCCTCAACACTCGTAAGAGCTGAAAACTAGTGAGCTTGGACCTTGATCTGTGCACAAAAAACCCCCGGCTGTCTTATTTGACAACCGTGAGGGTTGATTAAAAGCTCCAAAACATCTACCCTGCCTACGCGGAAAAAGTGCTAGCTCGTATTCATCTGCGCAACATACCAGCAATTCGTGTAACAACTCTAGTAACGACTCAAAATCAAAGGGTTCCCTGGCCGTTCTACCCCCCACCGCTCTAATTCCGACAAAAACTTCATGTAGCTGCTCAAAAAACTTGAAAAAACCCCAACCAGGCCAGCCGGTAACTTCGCCGAACGGACTCCGCTAACACATCTCCGCCCACCCGTGATCATCATACCCCCCATTCCCAATTGTCTGCCGAGGACCCCTGTCTTGGTCTGCTCCGTTCCTGTCGCAGGTTGCAGAAACGCTGCCACTGTGAACGGGACAGGGAAACCGCAATCTCGTTGACAACTCCTGGTATAGGGACAGCTTTAAAGATCACAATTCAGAGATAAGCCCTGCAACCTGAATCAGCGCAAACAGTGCAAAACCTTCACATCCCTCGCTTTCTGTCCGTTCCCAAATCCGCGACAGCCATGTTGTTGGTTCTAAAGAAAACTGCCCTATTTGCTAACTCGCGCCCCCCATACTGCCATGGCCACCAGAAAGGAAAAAGTAATTTCCAGCAAAGCAATGCTCCTCCTTAGTTGTCACTAAAAAGCTGGCCACGCCTCCGGGCACCATCTGCCATCCCCTACAATCACTAAAACCATGCGCTCCTGCCGCATCTGAAAATATCTGCACCTGCCATACGGTCTCTTCTTCCCAGAACCACCTGGATACCCCAATTAATTGTTTCAGAAATATTTCCCACTTTAACATCTTCGAGTCCCCTTGACCCACTTATTCTGTGGTGTGGCAAAACTGCACCTGACATGTACAACCCTAATTACCTGCAAAACGTCCTCCCCCCCCTTTAATTGTCCTACAAGCAAAGTTAAAATACCCCAACCCTTTCTGGGCTGTCTCAAATCGGTTTTCCGTACTTCCTATCCATGTGACCAAGAAAAACAGCATCTCCGTTACTGTCTGTGCCGGTAATCTGGCCCTCATTATACTGGAGTCTTAAAACCCTACCCAGAAAGGTGAGAACCTATAAGGGGCCTTTGGTCTTTCTGGGTGCCAACGGCAGTCCCATCTGCTGTGCCATATCCTGAAAGTCTTCCAGAGCCGTCCGGCACTCCCCACGAACCCTTCCTTCCCGCAAAGGAAGTCATTCAAATAATGGTTCACCGCATAATGCCCACTACTCTTGACAGAGACCCACTGCATTTAGGTGCTAAAAGCTTCGAACAACGCGCATGAGGTCGCGCGACCCCCTGGGCAGGACCTTGTCCACATAGACTGCCCCTTCAAGCTGCATCCCCAACAATTCAAATATCCCTTGAGTGTATCGGCAATCACCTGAAAGCTGATTGCATATCGCATTTTCCATTTCTGCCCCATGGCGGCACGCCCTGACCAGGTATTTTTTTTTTTTTTCATCATCCACATATGCATACACCAGTCTGGTGTCTTCCGCTGCCATGAAATCGTCCACAGATGTGCCCTCCGGCCATGAGAGGTGATGCATCAACCTGATTTCACCCGGGGCCTTCTTCGGCACGACTCCCCACGGGGATATCATCAAAATCTGACTTGGCCACTCATAAAAACGGGCCCGCAATTGTGCCCAATGAACGTTCCTTGTCCAGCTTTTTCCTTACCACCTGTGGTAATTCCTTGCCAACCGCCAGTTGTCTGCCCAGTGTCTCACCCGTGGGGCCGTGGTCGCTGACCCTGAAACCTTCTTGAAACCCTTCTGCTAACTCAAGGCAGCTGCCCTATCCTTGTATATACGCAGCCCCGGTAAGATAAAAACTAACCTAACTGGCGTAGGCCCCCTTTGGATCAGTAGCGCCCTGTGTCCCTCCCCTTTTGCCGCCCTCCGTTGTACGGAGGGACTGGAGAGTGCAAAACATTGAGTAACCTGGTGACAACCCCCGCACTTGGAGCAGTCATGTTTCATTTTTACCAGGATGTCTGGAGCAGAAACCCTTGTTGAAATTCCCGCACACTCTTGTCGTGTTAAATGTTGTTCTTTGTCCCCCCCCCCCACCCCGGGGCTGGACGTACCTGAAACGGCTTATATCCCACTGGTAACCCCCTGGCCGTATGTGCCGCTGCTGCAGATTGTGATGATGCCGTCCACTGCCTCCATAATTCTGGGTCTACGTCCCCCCATGGCTCATCTGGGTTAATGCTCATTCCAGCTCTGAACCCCCAAAATGCATCTGCGTTTTCCTAATGATGTCCATGTATTTAAATAGCGCTATAGCCCTGTCAAGGTATCTCTTGCAATAAATGCTTGCGAAGATTAAAAACTGATGTCCAATTGTCCATATTAATTGGCACCCTCGGCCAAGGGGCCGACTTCCATTCCTCTTCCGTAGACCCTTCTGTGGCTTGAATGTCCCTATGTAACAGTTTTTTTTTTTTTTTTTTTTTTAATAACTTCTACGTACTCGTGTCTCCATATTCTGGCCTTGTTTTCACCACTATGTGTGGGCCCAATGGCATTGCCAGACCCATCTAGGGTAGCCTTCTCTTGTGTTCTCCCCCTTCCTTTTCTTCTGTGCCTGACTTCTCTCCGCTGCCTTGTCCCCCATAAGTTGTACCTCTGGCTTGCAGCTCTGTGCCTTTTTCCCCGCCTTTCTTATCTTTACCCGAAACTTCTCCTACTCCCGCCGACTTGTAAATTGGAGTGTCGTCCCCTTTTGCACCGTCCCCCAAACCGACCACCATTGCCCTTTACCTCTGTAATGTGCAGCCCCCCGGCCGCGAAACCTTTCGGCCCCGTGCTTGTTCTTGCCTTCTTTCCTGTGGACCACTGCTGTTGTCCCGCTCCTGAAAATAGAAAACGGAGAGAGGGGTTGCGCCGCTCCTGCGTCCTCTTCCCCTCCCCCTTGTGCTGCCTTGATCTCCCCCACTTCCCATTCTTCCAGATCCTCTTCATAGTCAAGTTCCCACACATCCTCTTCACACACATCCATCCGTTTTCCAACACTCCCGCTCCTCATCATGTAGTTATTAGACATGTCATTGTGACCCACATGGCGTCTGCCATCACTGTGTTGTCCCCGATCCTACGGAGTAGAGAAGGCCGCCGGAGACCCCTCTAGCGCTTCCGACCAACGTGCCGGGGCCGTATTGCGCCCCGTTGGTATCGCCTTCCTTCTGCCAACCTCTTGCGTTGGCATTGACCTTCCGCGCGCCGCATGGCCGTATGCGCCACCGGCTCCCATCGTGCTGCCTAAACCACCGTCCTCCCCGCCTTCCATCCCCTTTGGCTCCGGAACCCATACCCAGCTGCCGCTCCGCCCTTAAGTAAAGACAAAAACCCCAGGGCGTAATTCCTAAACTGCCTGTACCCCCCTGCTGCAGGCCGCAAAGGGCGTGCTGAGGAAGGATACGTGGGCCCTGCGTAACCTGGCGCCTCCCGTGGGGTCCTGCGGGGGGCCTGGCAAGGGGGGGGATCCCTATAGTGCGTTGGTTTTGCCTTGTGTGATAACCTCCTTGTACGAAATTGTACTAATTATTTATTTATTTATTTATTTATTTATTTATTTATTTATTTTTATTTATTTTTTTTGGGGGGGGGGGGGGGGGTGCTGTATTGTCCCTAAATCACTTAATTGTGCCTGAGGGCCGGCGGCGGGGGCCCCCCACAGAATGATGTGGGGCACCCCCCCTCGATAATTGTAGTAGCCAAACCCGGTTCTCTCGCCTAGTCTTATATATATATATATATATATACATACATATATATATACATATATATATATATATATACACATATTTTTTTTATTTTTTTTTATTTCTATTTATCCCTTCCTATTTCCCTTTTTTTTTAAAACTTATATTAGGCCCCCACGCGGTCGGGGCCAGCACAATCTGGACCGCTGCTAATTCAGGAGTATGTTGGGCCTATAAAACAAAAAGGCCTGCTGAGGGGCCCCCAGGGGCCGACAGTGGCTTAAAACCCAGCCACCTGTTACTGCGGCCGGCAGGCCAGCAACCCGTGCCCTGATTCCTGTGAATGGCGGGGGGAGGGGGGGGGGGGGCGGCCGCTCGAAAAGGAGCGCATGGCCGCCCCCGTAGTTGTGAAGGATGAGAGGGGGGGGGGGGGGCGCGCGGGCTGAACGCGCGCCCCAGCCTACATAAATACTGCCAAGTAGCGATGCCCGCATACCCCTTCCCCGCCCGGGGCCCCACCCTACCTGCACCTCAAAAGAAAACCCGCCGAGAAGAGCCCCAGGGACCGGCCTCTCCAAATTAAAAAGCGCGAGGGAATCGCGGCAAAGAGGCCGGTCCCTCCACCCCCAACCCCTTTTATTTACTCCCCCTAGACCCGCCCTCACTTACCTTCTTCCCAATCCCTGTCCCTCGCCGTCACTTCCTTTCCCGAATTGACCCGCGGGAAGACTAGAGCGTTGCTCTTGCTTCCCGCGGGCCCCTCCATTCCCCCGCACCGCCCCCCCCCCACACACACACTCGCGCGCTTGACCTATCCTCACCCGTCTAGGTTCCCTCAATCAGCAACTGTTCCGCAGTGCACTGAAGATGCCCTAAACTCCCATTAAGCTAAATACAAGCACCAACCTGACATACGTCACATGACGCTTTAGTACTCTGTCCACCTTTTCACACCTGTGCTGACTGCAACTTAAATTGTCCCAAGGAGGGTCGTAGGCCGTAAACATCTTTGCATCGTAACTCCAAGTGTTACAGAACCTTGCAATATAGCCTGGGGTAGGGTACCAGAAAATGATAGCCACAATGTAGTCTGACAGAAATATTGTGTACTGAGCATCGTTGACAGAAACACTGCCCCTTTGGGATTAGTAACAGAAAATCTACGTGTAATTGAGGGATATTTGTTAATAATACTTCGGACGCAATATTATGTCAGACAGTATTTTTGCTAACAAAATTCTGACATTCAACCTAGACCGGCCACCAGAATGTGTAAATTCTCAGGGAGGAACACAAACCCAATCTTGGGGTACTACGATGTTTCTCGTGACTGCATCGTCTATTAGTATAGGCCGCCGGCATGGAGGGAATGGGTGCAGGTGTGTGGGCATGGACAGCATGCACACTGTGCCATCATGATGAGTCCGCAAATTGCAATTCTCATTCCCAAGGGAAACTGATTACATCAAATGAGCCATGCAAAGAAAGGAACATGATGAATGTGGACCTACACAGCGAAGAGAGGAGCAAAAAGTCAAATTATTATCAGAAAGACATTGTGGTGGGGCAAGGGACAGTCAGCATACGAAATAACCATTAAACTGAGCAGAAATACAGAAGTGTTACAGGAAAACCATACCTCCAATTTCAACTAGCTTTGATAGAATCTTGCAAGCTCTGCATGCATTTTTCAAGCATTTGTGCAGTATCATATCAGAGTCTGTGGAACAATGTTATTAGAAGCATCTTAACATAAAATGTTTTAACACTGTGAACTGAATTCTGTCTGTGTGCTTCCAGTTTTCAGAGGATGATAGAACCGACGACCAGGAAGAAAACTGATAAGCTCAGCTTCACACATTTTTGTTACGTGAAGAACTTGGGTGTTCTGATTCTCTGGCTTGACATGTAGTCAACTAGGTCACAATATTTCGGCAGACTTTGCATGCTAAAATGATGCAATTTCAATTTTATGCTGAGCGGAATATTGTTTACCATACCAATACTGGAGTGGGCTTCGAGGTTAGCCCATTGATTATCATTGGTTACCTTTCTTGTCAATCTATTTTGTAACTTTTTCAACGGCTTCTTTACAACCCTTTTCTTTGGATGTCTTACATGCTTCCTCAGTTGACAAACTTTTTATTCCATCCTCACCTCCCCACCTACACTTACTGGGTTTCTCCCCCGAGCTCATCTTTTGTTTACCCCACTCCACCTTGCCCCACTCAGTTTTTAATCCCTACAATCCACCCAGTCTCTCCATTCTTTCTCTGCCCCTTCCATCCTGGGCTTTATTCTTTATATGGAGGGCCGAGCTTCTACAAACTACTGCTGGGTCACTCCTTTCTCTGTTGTGAGCTTTCATGCACTTTTTAAAATGTAATGCTGCAAGAGCAGTGTCTATCCTCTTGCAATAGTAAATAAAAAATAATCAAAATGGATACCGTAGTGTAATGACACACACCTTCGCATGCATGGTGACACTTCTGCATGCAAACATCAAAGTGGTGGGGTTGGCCGTTTTGCTTTTCTATTTCTTTTTGCCGATGCTGCCCAGCATCTGCAACAACAAGTTTTTTTTTTTTTTTTTTGCCGATGCTGTTCGGCATCTACAAGAAGGATTGGCAAAGCCAAAACTTTGATTAACATCTTTCAAAGGCAAGTTCTATTGGCTTTGCCAGTGCTTGTCTTATACTTTGATCCAGATAATACATTTTCTATATTGATATACATACTATTTTGTTCACATGTAATGAATGGAAATAAAAAGCACCCATTGTAAGACTACTGCAAGACAGAAGCAAACAAATGTCTGCAATTTCAGTTCTATCAACATATGTAAATATAGCCATTGCAGCAGAAATATAAATTGAGAAGACTGACTTTGTTGTGTTAATATTTGCATCTATTATTATTTTTATTTATTTATAGTGTTTACAGTACTACATTTTGCACTTCAGCAACTCCAGAGCAACAGAGGAGAGATGGGAATGACAAGGAGTAGAAACAGTACGGTAGTTTGGGTCATTGAGGCCTTGGCCTGCAGTGTTCATCGGAAGATGACACTCTCCAGACTTCCAAAGTCTTTTTTCAGTACTAGGTTTATAAAGGCAGCAGCATTCTTGAAAAAAGGAAAACACTGTTGAGTTACCTGCATTTAGGTATTTTGTGGAAACACTGGTGGTCAGTCTCAGGCTGTCCTTACAAGTGCCTCATGAAATTTCGATGTGTGATGTATCTCACGTTACTCTCATTCTACTTTCGCATCCCAGCCCTTTTCCGCCCTTCCTGCTATGTGCCTGGGTTCAAATGAAGTCCTCTGTGCTGCATTCAAAACTGTCTGAATACGTTTCTGGGTAGATGTAACCCTTATAGTCACACCTAAAGGGAAAGGAATTCACGTTTTTTTTCTTTTTGTGAGGTAGCGGAGTGCCTCTCTCCAGGGTCTGGACACACCTCATGACATAAGGACTAGGACGAGGAATTAAAGAGGAATAATGGGATTACCAATAAGCAATTAAGGCATTACCAGTGCCTCGAAAGGGCCTGCGATTTTTGTCACACCCCAAAAAATCCAATAGCACATGGTTCAGAATTTATCTGGAGTAATGGAATTAGCAGTAAGTAATCAAATCACTACCTCCTACAGCAGTAATTAATGTGCCACTCCTTTTTTGCACCTTACTCTATGCTGTACATTTTAACACCCAAAAAGTATTGTTCGAAACATTGTGGGGCATATTTATACTCTGTTTGCACCGAATTAGTGTCATTTTTTTTAACTCTAATTCGGTGCAAAACTAACTCCATATTTATACTTTGGTGCTAGACCCCTCTAGCACCAAATTTATGGAGTTAAAGTCATTTTTTGAAAGTGGAGACCTACTTTGCCTTAATGAGATGCAAGGTAGGCGTTCCCGTGCAAAAAATGACTCTATGGCCTTAACACCATATTTAGGGGCATATTTATACTCTGCGGCATATTTATACTCTCTTTGCACCGAATTAGTGTCATTTTTTTTAACTCTAATTCAGTGCAAAACTAACTCCATATTTATACTTTGGTGCTAGATCCATCTAGCACCAAGGCCCTGATTTAAACTTTTTTTGCACCACATTAATGTCATTTTATGACGCAAAAGTGGCGCAAACGTACAAAATATTGGCCCTTATTTATACTTTTTGCTGCAAAACTGCACTAACTCAGTTTTGCACCAAAATGTTTAGCACCGGCTTGCACCATTTCTGTGCACCAGCCGGGCACCATATTTATGGAATGGTGCCAGCCGGTGCAAAGGGTAGGCTAGAGTTTTAAAAAATGACTTTAGTCAGGTGGGGCTGGCAGTATAGAAGAAGAGGGTTTAGCACTAAAAAATGGCTTTAGGCAGGTTAGAGTAAAAAAAAATGACTCTAACCAGATTAGCGTCATTTTATGGTGCTAAACCTACCATGCCACATGACTCCTGCCTTAGTAAAGGCAGGAGTCATGCCCACCACCCCAGTGGCCAGCACAGAGGACAGGGGTCCCCTGGGCATGGCCATTGCACCCTGTGCCATGTATGGGGGCCCAATTCAGGGCCCCCTATGGCACTTTCAAAAATAAAATGCACTTACCTGTACTTACCTGGGATGGGGTCCCCCATCCTCGCAGTCCCTCTAGTGTGGGTGGGGGTGCCCCTAGGGCCTAGGGAGGGCACCTCTGGGCTTATTCCATGGTGTTCCACCATGGAAATAGGGCCACAGGTCCCCTAAGACCTGCCCTGACCCAGGTCTTAAAAAATGGGGCAAAGCAAGCTTTGCCCCATTTTTTGACCCCTCCTCCCTCCCTTGCACCATTTTTACATGGGAGTATAAATATGGTGTTAAGGCCATAGAGTCATTTTTTTGCACAGGAACGCCTACCTTGCATCTCATTAAGGCAAGGTAGGTTTCCACTTCCAAAAAATGACTTTAACTCCATAAATTTGGTGCTAGACGGGTCTAGCACCAAAGTATAAATATGGAGTTAGTTTTGCTCTGAAGTAGAGTAAAAAAAAATGACGCTAATTCAGTGCAAACAGAGTATAAATATGCCCCTTAGCGTAAAAAAATGATGCTAATCTGGTCAGAATCATTTATTTTGACTCAAAACTGCCTAACCTCATTTTTTTTTAAGCTAGCCTACCCTTTGCACCGGCTTGCACAATTCCATAAATATGGTGCCCAGCTGGTGCTAAAAAATGGTGCAAGCCGGTGCAAAACTTTTTGGGGCAAAACTGCCTTAGTGCAGTTTTGCACCAAAAAGTATAAATAAGGCCCTGTGTCTTTCTGTGTTATATCTGAACATGAGTTAAATTAGGGCATCCAGTTTACAATTTGTATGCCACAAGGTAGCTGTTTTTACGAAATGAAAAGTTACCTTCAGCTAAACAGGACTACTTCTAAGATGTTTTGGTGTAAAAAATATGCTGGTGCTACTTAGTGTATTCAAATATTGTGGCCTGAGAAACAGCTGCATTTACACTATGCACAAACAGTTGCGCATAGCATTGTATGGTGTTTAAAATACACTATGATTACATTTTCACAGAGATCGTATTGTATTGCACTGCATAATTTGTACAGCATTTGGTACAACCGGTAATGCGGCAAGGAGCTTCGACGTACAGCGAGAGCCTGAGACTCCTTTTGGAGTGTTTGGTTGGAAGGAAGGTGGATTTAATACATCTTACTTGGGAGATATACAGTGACGTACATGCAGGTCAAAGACATGATTCAGACATGCATGCCCATGAGCTGTTGAAGGGTATGAAAATAGTTACAGGTTAGCAATTTATCAAAGGATAAGAAAACAATACATACAGACAGTGCTTCTGAAGATGGCATTGGCCCTCCCGGTCAACCTGATTTCCATCATCTCCTTACCTACTAGGACATCCTTTGCTAGAAAACAATTGTTTACTATACGAATTGTATGATTATTATCATCTTCAAAATTTTATCTCATAGGAGAAAAAAACTTCAATTTTTGTCCAAAAAATGTAGATCACAAATGTTCTCGCATATTTTAAATCATGCTTAGTATCTGAGAGGAATGCCTTCTAGGGGTTGCAAAATGTAGCAATTGCTACCCATGAGTTATCATTTGCACCCACACTGGGATGCTTAGTATTCTATTTAATTTCATTCAGCTATATCTTTATCTTTAAATAGTAGGCATACATTACATTTAGTTAATTTTAGTAGTAGTTACTAATATCCGCCAATCTTCATTAACATGATGAAGTCTTTACTGTTTAATAAAGATTTTTTTTGTGCGCAAAAACAGATTATTTATTGAATCAAAGGCTGTATGATGTCATTTCTTGTGGTATCATAAAGGGTCTAAGGTTGTGTGATGTAATTTCCCCACATTTATGACCTTCGTGAAATAATACCACTGACAACTCATAGAGTTAGTTCAGAAAACATCCACTCTCAGTAAAGTAAACCATTATTTTGCTAGCATGTTGAATCGAACCTGGTTACTTTCGTGGTTTTAACTTTGAAACTTAAAGTATTAAAATAATGATTGTGCTGTTATCGCTTTCATTACTAGACTGGAGTTCTTCCCCGGTCTTTAAATGGGCTGAGTCTCTCTGGGTCTCAGACCCGGTAGTAATTAAAAACGGACACTGAAACGGGCCTCTTTTGGGACCTATATTCATGTCCTTAACTTTACTTTACAATACATGTGAAAAGCATTCAGGTAAAGCATGTTAGGTATTTAGTTCCTGTTTATATTTCACACATTCTTCTTAATCTTGCATACCCAAAGCATGTTAGCTAATTTCAGGATGTTGTGTTTCTATGTGTTTTTCATGTAGCATATTTCTCTTGTAAATTGCATACTTTAAACTGAGTAGCCCCCAGGTGTTTATGACGGGCCATGGTTGACTACTCTGGAGCTGAGGCTGGGAATGCCTGTCAGTGGGTCAAAATGTGTTCATAATGCATAATCATAATTTCCTTGGCCTTTCTACAGAGCACATAGAACAATGGGCATGTATTCCAGTTGCAATTGTGATTCTGTGCAAAATGTATGGTAAGGAGGTACACAATTGTCAAAATATTGACAAGGCAAAAGTAAAACTAAATCCAGTGCTACAGGTGAGTGGCTACGCTGAGTGTTTGCGGGGTGATTAAGTTAAAGAGCTGCGAGGAAGTGCATTCAGGAGAGAGTGAAAAGAGAGTGCGTGAGAGGAAAGAGATGAGGTGTAAAGTTATTTAGAAGGACAAGATGGAAGAAAAAGGGTGTACATGTCTAACGTAGCGTGAAGATATTGGGAGTGATTGAGACACTCTTAAAACAACTAACCCTTCCACAGTCCTTACAAAAGTTTAATTTAAAGTCTCTCAATCTCAGAATTGAAACATTTTCAGTCTTAATTATTTACAACAAATCATTGTTATTACTCATTCATCTTTAACAGCTAACAACCTATAGCAAAGCCAATATTCCCGGCTGGTTTTAGGTGTATATCAGTTGTTGTGCTCTATGTCTGGATGCAATACCAAAACGCTCATAAAGAATCCAAAATCCTTGTGGGGTGTCACACTATGGGAATCACAGAAATGTTGCTTATGTGTTTAAGCTACACCCTTAGTTACATAGGCCACACCCCTTTTAGAGTCCCCAAACCTTTTTATGCCACTTAAAGCTCTTCTTCCCCAGTATTGATTGCTATTTTCTTAAATTCTAGACCAGGTTACATGCTGCGCTCAATTGCTTGCACACAGCGTGTGATCAGTCTTACCATCCCATTGTGGTTTAGATAAAAATGGTTCAAAATGTGTCGAGGTTAACTGTTTTTACTGATTTAACACTAAAAGTGACTGATAGTTTCGATTGATTAAAAGGCAAAAACGTTTTGTCTTCTGTAATTTCAGAAAGCCCGTTGTACCACCTCCATTTCCAGTTTCATTAACAGAAACAAAAAATCATCGGCCCGTAAGTACCCGGGTTCCCTTACTAGGGATTTTATTAGATGGGAATGATGGGATCTTATGTCTAGATGTTAGGTCGGGCCTAAAGACATCTTTAACTGTGCCTCTAGCCTCATGTTTCCCAAAGCATGTGTAACAAAATACATAGAGATATGCATAATACAGGGTTTTCAGTCAGCATTTTCATAAATTTGTCCAAGTGTCAGTCACATTTTGCTTCCCTTAACCACCACATACAGCACGGGTCAACGGGTCAGCTAACTTCACCCATTGGCTTTACTGAAGTGTGAGTGATGGCATTTTGCATGATCTAATGTACATGGGCTACATTAACTAAATAATAGTGCATTGCATTTACCAAATATCACCTGCTGCTGCTGCCTTCTACTGCACTCTTGCACAAACCGGCAGCCTAGCACTGCACACCTTTGCACCACAATGCAAAGGCGTGTGCAAGCAGCCTAGTATAGGATTTACACTGAAAGGTATTTTTCAGTATAAATCCTACACTTAGTCACATTTTAACACATTTCACAGTCTGTGAGCTCTACAGTGCAGCACACATGCAGTCAGTGAAATGTTAGGAGAAATGAATACGTGTCTCCTGCTTTATTTTTTTCCATGCAAAGCAGGTCTGACAGTAATTGAAGATCTGGGTTTGCATAAAAAACATGGGTGGGAGTGTTGGAACAAAAAAGTACCACACATGGAACGCCCACTCGACACAAAACGGCGCAAAGTGACACAAAACACTATCTGTAATACTTTAAGAGCACCATGCCAATGCAAAAAAAAGTTTTGCTCAGGAAAGTAAGTACCAAACCAAGACACTGCATTTCTTTGCATGACTTTGCATGTCAGTGCAAACCCTTGATAAATCTGCCGCACAGTCAAGAGTGCACTTTAGTGCCAGGGCTCCTGGCCCACTCCTTTATTTGTAATATATATTTTTTAGATATTTACCACTTTGTTTGCATATTGCACATGTTTACAAAAAATAACAAGACCAAGCATATTGGATCTGCCAATGCTTATCGCTAAATATCTTGGAAAGAGGACAGAGAGAACACATTCCCTAAAATGCATGCGATAGTTCATTATCTGCTTGAATTTTATGGGGATAATTACTTTGACTTCATTATGCGTTTTAAACAGCACTAATAAAGAGGTTTATTTTCGGAAT
Source organism: Pleurodeles waltl (assembly GCF_031143425.1). Lineage (NCBI taxonomy): Eukaryota > Metazoa > Chordata > Amphibia > Caudata > Salamandridae > Pleurodeles > Pleurodeles waltl. The sequence continues at coordinate 830,715,190 of NC_090438.1, forward strand.
TCAGCATCACCAGAATGGCTTTTAGCTTTAAAGAGCCGTAAATGTGATGTAGAATTTGACTGTCGAGGTGCCGCTGATTTACAAACTGCTCACTAAAACAACTCGTGATAAAAATAGGATGATGCTTTTTAGCACTGGCACATTTTCCGGACATTGTAATCTGGCACAAAAAAGATTACGAAATCTTAATACATTGTGCTGCCATTATTTGGGCATAGCATGTTCTCCTGCGCCTAATATATTTGAGTTAAACATTTAATGAAAGTGGGGCTGCACCCTTGAGCCCCTTAGGTCCCCTCTACCCTCCACCATGTGTACACTGTGGAGCAGGGTAGGGGGCAATAGCATAATTTATTTTACGCTACTGATGTACTCAGCAGTAGTAGTACCAACGTTTTTGAACTACTCCTGCAGAGTACTAGGGGACCATTATAGATAAGAGTATGCCCCCTTTTAACGGCTGCTCCGAGCAGGCGTTACAAGTGCTGAAACAAATGGCACAAGGAATTCTCTTAGATTTCCTTGCGCCATTTTTTGTGCCCCCCTAACAGGGGAACGCCCCCTTGCATACATTATGCCTGGCGCAGACACAATGTGGGGCAAAGGGTTACAAAGTGGCGCAATGCATGCATTGCACCTCTCTGTGAATATGGTACGGGGAAAATGCCACTTTAGCGTAAAAAAAAGGAAGCTATGGCAGTGCTAAGATGGTGCTAGGCGCTCTTAAATTTGCCTCTTATTGACTTTCCCCACGGGGGACTTTCCAAATTCTCAATTTTGCTAAAAATAGTCTCCAGTAATATACTATAACTTGATTCACTGTCATTACTGGTAAACTATTCATTTTCCAATGAGATGTCTATACCTTTCTACCAAGAAGGACAATTCCTCTAGGCATTTCTTTGTAGGGCACTGGTCCTGATGAGAGTAGGCTATACCAAATGACACTGCTGCCCCACAATAACTTGTCATCCTTATATCACAGACCAGGCTTAGAATGGCACCAGCTGTGGGAGGAACATTCTTTATTTTCCGGAGACATAACCACAACATAAATATTAGTAAGCAATGGGGCTGTGAATCATTTCTATTTTACTTTATTGTTCGAGGCTGCTCAAGTCCAGAAACATTTAATCTAAGTTTAATTTTGGATATTCTTGAAGATTTAAAAATGCTGGATTTTATTGTAGCTATGCACAACTTGCCCCATAGCTGCCTCCATCATAACCAAAGCAAAGTCTGATACAGGGTAGCGGCCAGAGCTGTCGACATTAGAGCTGGGGAACCAGCCTCGAGTCTCGCGCAACACCCTGTGATTCTGGGCAAATCACTTAGGGGCATATTTATATTCTGTCTGTGCTGAATTTGCATCATTTTCTACGCAAATTCAGTGCAAACTTAACTCCATATTTATATTTTGAAGCTAGACCCGTCTAGCATCAAAGTATTGGAGTTAAAGTCATTTTTTGGATGCGTGAAACCACCTTGTGTCAAGCAGATGCCAGGAGATCCCATCTAAAAAATGACTCAAAGCCCCTAGCGCCTTATTTATCCTCCAGTACAAAAATGGTGCACAGGGGGAGGCGGGCCTAAATAATGATGCTAAGCCTGCTTAGCGCCATTTTTAACTCCTGGGTTAGAGCAGGCGTTAGGGGATCTCTGGACCCATTTCCATGGTCAAACACCATGGAAATGGCCCACAGGTGCCCACCCCAGGAACACCTCCACCCACACCAGAGGGACAACAGAGGGTGGGACCCCATCCCAGGTAAGTAGGGTAAGTAGAGGTAAGTATTTAAAAACAATTTTTAAAGTGCCACTGGGGGCCCTGAAATGGCCCCCCCTACATGGCACTGGCTGCAATGGCCATGCCCAGGGGACACTTGTTCCCTGTGCTGGACATTGGGGTGGTGGGCATGACTCCTGTCTTTTATAAGACAGGAGTCATGTAGTATGGATGGTTTTGCACCAGGAAATGAAGCTACTCTAGTTAAAGGCATTTTTTCTGCCTCTAACCAGCCTAGCGTCATTTTTTGAGGCAAACCCCCCTTCCCCCGTACCGCTACCCCCACCTGGCTAATGTAATTTTTCTGACGCTATCCCAAGCGTTGCGCCGGCTTTCAGGGTTTCATAAATCGAGCATCCGGCTGGCTCTCTGGAATGGCGCAATCCGGCGCTATATCTTCTGACACAAAACTGCACAAATGCAGTTTTGTGCCAAAAAATATAAATATGGGCCTAAATCTCCCCGTGCCTACAAAAAATGAATTTGTGCTTGTGTAATATAACTGGTGCTCATATGATGAACCTCAATACCATGGGGTAGAGTTAGCACTCTATAAAACCGGCCAAAAAAAACATACTCTGAGGGTGGGGAAAAATCTAGGCCATTTTCCGGGCTACTCGCGATGAGCAGCTAAAAATGCTAGGCACAAATCATGCCACAGTAAATATTGAGAGACTGCATTTCATGTAATGTTTATGTAGTTGTGGATAATATTTGCTTGGTCGAAACTGGTTTAAGGAGAAAATGTATTTCAGGAACTGTGATTGAGGGAGTTGCTCTTGAGCCACAAGAGTTGCATGAGCAACGTTCACCACTTCTTTTTAGAAACTGTATGGAAAATATGTTAAACAGGTAACTCTCTTGACACAAATTTCATACATACACTGGCCAAGCAGTATTTAGGTAGAATACGTGATATCCCTAATTTTTGGGAAAATAAAGCAGGTTTCACAAGAACAAAATGATGTGAGTGTCCATCTCTTCCAGTAATTCTTAGTATGCTTGTGTTTCATACGTATTTGCTTATTTATTTATTCATGTATTTATTTAGTTACACAAGAGTTAGACCAGAAATGTTTTACAAGTGAGACCAGGGTAGTAAATAGAACAAAGCGGGTGAACCACTTACCTTTAAACCCAAAAGAACGTTTGTGAATTTGATCAAGTTTAACTTTTTTGTGAATATTATAGACACAGGCTTACAGGACACATCTAAGTGAACATTTCAAATTATAAGGCACACAGGCATGGAATATACATATTTGAAGGTTTGTGGAGTGAGTGGGACAGTATCCAATGCAAGTGATGACTTATCAATTTTTTCTTGAACTCATGGAGAGAAGGGAGAGTCCCCAGGTGTCTGGGAGTAAAGATTTCCAGTGGAATGTTCTTCCAATACACTAACCCTATTTCAAATATTTGTTTCCTCAGTATTATCATAATCTATGACAATGTCTTCCCATTCTTTTTAATATCTTTATGAACATTGTTTTTTTCGCCCTTAATTTTCTCATGTACGACAAGACTTGTCTCCAAACTATAAAATGATCTCACTTTCTTAGAATATGATTTAATTTATCTAGAAGATTCGTCATCTAAATAATTAAGCCAGCATTAAGTTTGCACGGGAACTTCAGGAATGTGATTCACTTTCTTGAGTTCTCCAGCTAAGTTGCTTAGGAGCTTCACTATTATAAAGTTATGCACTGTGAACTGTGAGCTGTGCTTTGTACCTCTGAGCACTTGAGTGAATGATGCCTGACTCCTGCATAAAAAAGTGATCTATACCTTATACCCCATCATTTGAATGACTAGTTCGTCATAGAGAACTGTAAGCTTGAACCTTCCTCTCTGTACAACATGCTTCAGAGTGACCGGTGCCTCGCACTGAAAGATTTGCACCATGGCATTGTTAAGCATGTTCTGAAACCTCTAGTTTGAAAGCTACTTCTAAGTTCTTATCTCAACAGCCTTTCCGTTATTTTACTCATTAGCCATGACCTTCGATCGCTCACATTGCTTCCACTAAGCAGGTGTCCACAAAGGTGTCCCCGTAAGCCTTGATGTAGGCCCCTGCAGTGTTACAAACATGTCCACCCTATTATTTCAATACACCAAATCCTTCACCCAGTCTTCCAAAAATCCAGCATATCCAGTCCAGGGACAAAACAATCAGCTGCTAATTGACGGCAGCAAGAATAGTCCGTGTCCACCTCTAGCCCACAGGACCTCAGTCTCCCAGTATGGAGTACAGTATATGTGAATATTTGTAGTGCAAACGCCTGTGCCTCCCATTGAGGGAGACTGCCTTTGTCCGTCAGCAGCAGTAAAACAATTGTTCATCTGATTGCTCCATCCCCCAGTCCACTTCTCTCTGAAACCTCGCATTCTACACCCACAATACCATAATGCTAGCAGGTGCATTACTTACTGGAGCTATACTACTGTGCAACATAACGGATAGTATTTGCTGCGACACTGCAATCTGTATTTGTGTTTTATCTGCTAAGGAAAGGAAGCATTTCTGAAGAGTGTGCCTAAATCTAAAATATAATAACTTATCTAGTGGTTTTGCTAGTTCCTTAAATTGAAACAGCATCAGAATGCACCCCTGGTGTAAACCCATTCATGAAAAATCCTAGCCATGCAAGCGTTAGCTGTTCTTTCACGTCCCTTCTCCTGCTAAGCCCTTATTTACCTCCACTGTGTAGTGAAAAACACACAATAGATAATCTAATCCACAGATTCTAGTGTTACCTACAATTAACATGGTGAGAGATCAAGCAGCTCCAAACATGATACCTTCCATGACCTCACTGGTTGTATTCTCTGTCTCACCAGTCCCTAGAGTCAGGGGTGTCCTGGGTAATTCCTTTTTTCCACTTCTCATTGCCCCCCCCTCCCCACCCCCCGTTTCCATATCACAACTTCTCCACTTACTCTAACCATGCTACAGGCTTGCAAATACCCAACCCAACTTTATACCTGTAGAATGATATACCATTCTGTAACAAAACATGCCTCATGATCAGTTTGATGCCTCATCACTTTCACCACAATTACAGTCACCTGGAAGGATCCCAATAACTCACTTTGCTTTCACTAGCAGTCATGTACATTTTTCGCATTATCACAATTATTCCTACAGGAGGGTAGGTGCCTCGTTCCAAATAATAGATTAGCATTGAATACTTCAGTTATATTTTGTTACCCTATTTCAATATGCATTGTTATCATCATTACTCCCTTCAAAGCACACTTAGTGGTCATCTATAACCTTCATGGTCCCATACAATTGTTCTCTGACTATTTAACACTGTTAGTGACTAACTTTCCAGTTTAGTGAAGTCGTACTGTTTGCATCCACCTTCTTCAAAATGTTGACAAATGGCATAATTTAAAAAGCAACCAATGTGGTTATACAGAGAAGGTCCTTTCTCCCTGGAAAGGGGAGAACTTTTGCCAAATTGTTATATGAGCCAATATAATCTAATTTCAATTAACATAGGAGTACCCTTTAAATCATATATTTCTCCTTCATTTTCCAATCTTGCATTTCACACTAGAGACAAGCCACACAATTGCATGTCTTAGCCATTAATTCTTGAAGAATCACCAGAGAGGTAAAAATTGAAAAACATCGACCATATAGGATGAGGAAGTCATTCCTGATCCTTACGAAGGATCTGAAGGTGCGTATTAATCTCATTTGTGATGCACGTCAATATTGTATGAGAGTATTTAGAGACTTATTTACAAGCCCCTAGTGCCACCAAAGAGTCACTTTCATTTCCACACTTACACTTTGCGTGACTTAACTCTGCCTTGCAAAACATGGGCCCCCTGATGCAGTTTTCTGCGGCAGAGGGGCGTGGAATGGGTGTTGCTGTGGGCGTTTCCAAGCAACACAAATTGCTGTTGACACTGCCCCAGATTTACAAGAAATCATAAATCTGAGGCAGCACCAAAAATGCCACCCCGGGGTGGCGTTAGAGAGGCGCAATGAGGAGAAATACTTTTATTTCTCCTCGTTTTTGCTTTTTCTATGTGTGCTGCATTCTGCACAACACATGGAAAAAGCAAAACGCCATCCATTATTGTTTATGTGCAAGAGGGTGTCTTTTCCTACACATAAACAATCATTAAGTAATGATGATTTGATATTTAGAAGTAACAAATTGCCATTAATGATTGTTTATGTGCAGGCAGGGACACTTTCCTGCACATAAACAATCATCCCCTGCAACGCAGGCACCCTTGCACTACTGTGCAAGGGTGCCTGCGTTGGCGCTAGGCAGCTAATTTTAGCTCCAGCACAGGGCGAGAGGACAGAAATGCGATGTATCTTTTAGATACAGCGCATTTCTGCCCTTTCCTAGTGGTGCAGGGCGGTGAAGCAAAACACTTACTGTGCCGCCCTGCACTACAGCGGCTTGTAAATGAGCACCTCTTGTTCTTTAATGTGTCCAATAGAAACAATGGTGATGAAGACAAGCAGGACCCACAGCAAAGGACTGTGTTAAAGTAATCCAAAGTACAACCCCTTATTGCATAGAGAGGGAGAGAGCAAGAGTTTATAGTGCAGCAGGTGCAGTGGCACCAGGGCCCACACACTCTATTTATAACTGTGTTGTAGTACCTAAACAAGGGTATAGAAGTGCCACATCAAGGCCCATGGTATCATTCCAATGCCACTTTTTGGTTGATTAGCATACACACCAAATATATTTTGAAGTTAGAAAGAGGGGGATGTTGAAAAAAATGGGGCTCTATATGTTCCCCACAGAAGGATGCCATGCGTACAGTGACTGATGGATACTGGAGTTGGAGAACAGGCACTTGAGTGGATTCGTTCCTTCCTAAGAGAGCGAGTTCAGGCTGAAAGGACTCTATTTTCTTCTACCAAATTTCTTAACCTTGGGGTACCTCAGGGCTCATCTTTGAGCTTTGCCTTTACATAGCTCTTTTGCCCCCCGTAGTGGAGGCATTTGGTGTGAGATTATTTCCTATGCAGATGACACAGAGCTGTTTCTCTCATTTGAGAATGAGTCCCCTGTAGCTCAGGAGTCTTTTAAACTTTGCCTCGGGCTGGATCTGGACTGGATTTGGGACTACAATCCACAATGTAACTTTGACAGAGAATTTGCTGTTTGGGTGTTCCCTATCCCTCTTGTGGGAGAATAGCTGGACAATCTTCATGCCACCTCCTGCACCACCTGCTTTGGTGGCTAGGAATTTGGGAGTTAGATCGCCAGCTCTCATTTCAGTCACAGGTAGCTGCAGTGTTGAGTTCTTTTTGTGTGCTGCTTCGGTCATTAACTAAATGTATTTTTCTCCCACCACTGCATTCTAGGAAAATCACAGCCCATGCTCTGCTTACCTTGAGATTCGGCTACTCAAATATTCTATACTTGGGTTTACCACCCTCACTTATCAACCGGCATTCCTCTCCACAGTCTTTTTCTCATTGCTTCATTGCTTTCCATTGGTTGCTAATTAGGAAAAGGATTTTGTTTAAGACATTGATGTTTGCTCATAAGGCTTTTATGGCTCTGGCCCTCAATACCTCATTTAAAGGTTTGCGATCACCAAATCGCGATTTTTAACAAATTACAATTTGTTCATCTCTAATCGGCATGTACAGATGCTGGCTGCCTAGAATTTGTGACTTGCAAAAGATTTGTTTCCTGATTTTGGAAATCACTTTTTGAAATTACCAAATAGGTTGCAAATCGCGAATGCGGTCGCAAATAGAGACCGCATTGTAAAAATAGTGATTCTACTTCCTGGTAGAGGGGTATGACCCCCGAAACAGGAAGTGCAGGATCTCAGAAGCCAGGAGGGAAGACAGAGAGAGGCTTGAGAGCTTTTAGAGCACAGGTAGTTAACTGAGGACCCCAAACAACAGTTTTCCCAACACAAGGAATGGCCCAACCAGAAGCAAGAGGAGGAGGCATAGAGGAGAATGCGAAAATTAAAGTACTCAGAGCAGGACCTGGAAATACTGACCGAGGAATGCTGCAACAACCCCAACCTCCTGTTTGGCCAGTCATCTATGACTGTGCCTGAGACACAGAAGCACAAGATATGGAAGGAGATGCAGCGAAGATAAATGCTGTTGGTATGGCACAGCGCTCTGTAGAAGAGATTTTCAAAAGGTGGTACGACCATTGTTCTCGTACAAAAGAAAGAAAGCAACACACTTGAGTGAGTCCTGTGCCACAGTAGGCGGACCCTCAACTGCACCCCCACCCACTACACTGTAGTCAATGATAGAGACCACCCTGGAGCCAGAGGCTGTTGTTAGTTTTGCCAACTTGGACACGTCTACGCCTGTACCTTCGCAAAGTAAATGCCAAACTTTTGTAATTGTAACATTGCTGACCTTGAAACTGGTGTCCACATGCATGTAAAAGAAACTTAAACAGACATATCAGTATGGGATTATTCTGTTTAAAAAAAAGCCCTCATAATGCATTATGGGACTCATAGTCAAAGACAAACACAGTGTAGTCAGTGTCAGAAATTTGTTAAATTAATTTGTACAACCAAAGAGAATTGTGATTCTCATGTAACATAATTAATGGTATTTCCATTATCCAATTAGGTGCACCTAGGGAAGACAGTGAAGGCCCAATTGATAGGGTGAAGAACAGCCACAAATGGTGGAAAAAGAAGCAGTAGTATTGGAGAGTCAGCCCGCAACACCTCAGGGCCACTACAGCATTGTGTCCTTCTCCCCACAGACACCATCAGTGGAGTAGGAAGTTGCCATACAGCCACCCACTCCAAACCTGCAGTCAGTTGTCAGGAGCGCACCACAGTGCATACCGTAGGCACCGTAACACTTTGCAGGCTTCTGGGTCTCAGGCGACTGCAGAACAAAGGCAGTGTATAGTTGGCTTGTAAAATGGTCAACAGGAATTTGCAGACCATGCAACAGTCCATTACTGTGGGGTTCAACAGAATGGCTAATCAGAAGGCAGACAATCAGACCAGGATGGACACAAAACTAGACAATCTAACAAGTACCTTTGAGAAACTCTGCACTCAGATGTCAGAGGACAATAGCACTCAAAGGCACTGTCCACATGGATGCCTTGACCAGGTCCGTTGGAGGGTTTGCACAGTCCACCACTACCCTATCTGAGCGTACCGTGATGCTACAGGTGGAAATAGGCCACTTCAATGGGGATGTGTTGAGGGGCCTTGACCAGATAACTACTGCTGTGGAGGCAATTCAAACTGTGCAACTTGCTGGTGGTGTGGCTGCAGAGTATCCTGATAGTGAGGAGTTGTCCAGTAGCATCTCTGCCACAGACACATGTGTGCTGTGATACAGTAGCAGCTGCACTCCTGCACCTAAACATGGTGGCACATCACAAACTGGACACAGGCACAAAAAGAATTGAGGAGCACCAATCAGGGAGTGGCTATATTTGCTTTTCTATTTGTTTTGGGTGCTGTAACTGATGTACATGTTGACTTCATGTTGTGAAAAGTCATAACAATTACATCTTTTAGTAACACCTGCCTTTATAGGTATATTTACTTTGAACAATCAATCAAGTGTGGTTTCATTTTTGTTACATTATTGTGGACATGAATATAGCTTACCTTGAGAAATAATGTGTGGCCATGTGGTCCCTGCACCTTCTCTCCTCCCCTCTGCTGCTGTGCTCACTTCTGTTGGCTGCTGGACAAGTGGGCCAGGATCTTCCTCCTCTGAATCAGATTTGGACATACAATGTGAATGCCTCTCCTGCAGGCAATATTGTGTAGGATGGCACACGTTGCTACAATCTTACAAGCAATTTCTGGTAGATATTGTAAGGCACCCCCACTGAAGGCAGCCGAAATGTGATTTGAGTAGCCCAAATGTCCACTCTATCACAGTCTTGGAGTGACGATGTACAGTGCTGTATCACCTTTCATTTTGGAGTGTGAGGATCCAGGGACGTGGAGCATATGCACTAACACCTGAAACACATATATTAGTGTAAGACAACATGCATAATGTGAGGATTAGGCACTTTCATATCAGCATGTACATTAATTTTCGGTACTTAATAAGTATCCATCATCAAACTTCCCACTTTCCAGTCTTTTGTACATTCTGCTGTGCCTAAACATGAAGGAGTCATGGGTGCTCCCTGAAAATAGTGACACAATGTTAGTTAGTATGTTGTGGGCATTGCAAACCTCTTCTATATTAAGAGAACGTATTTTTCCTTCTCCTAAAAAGGTATCCAAAAAGGTGTGGAGGACATATGGGCACATGTGTCCCGTCTATACACCTTATGACGTTGGGAAAATGTGCAATCCTGTAAAATTGCAATTTGGTAATATGCATTTCCCCATCATCCTGGGTATGTATATGTGTTGGTGGATGTTTGAGACGCATGGCATCGAGGAATGAGTGGAAGAAAGGTGAAAGCGCACTTTGCGACACCCCACCTGCAACAGCTACCACGTCCTGGTAACTGCCAGTGGCTAATAGGTGTAACGAGCACAACACATGGACATGGGTGGGGATGGTACTGCTTTTTAGGTGTGGCTTTAAAAGGGCAATTAACTTCAAACTAACAGTGCTACTTGGCCTATTTTTGTCATATTTTTCTTCGTTGGTTTGATCAAAAATAGCCTGACTGAATATTTGCTCCTCTGTTCAGCATCCATTATGTACATCCTCCTTGCTAACATGTACGGGGAAGCCATTATGGACAACTGGAAGCATTCTGGGCCTGCTTTTATAGTTTGCACCCAGTTACCACCATGTTTGAATTGGTGGTAAATTGCATGTGCAAACAGGTCAGATAGCGACTAATCACTATTTGCGACTTCCTCAGACATCCCTTTTGTCAGTAACCATATGGGATTTCCTATTTCTGGATCGTTATCTCCATTTCTAAAAACACGAAGCGGTCGCATCATTATTTTTGGTGTGCAAATGGCTTTTATATATGGTGAAAGGCCATTTTTCCATTTGCAAACCACTTTGCGACCATTTTGCCAGTTGCTATTCTTCTGTACAAATGTCCCCTACTCCGTGCTGTTAGTATCGGGCACTAGCAATGAAAGACAATATAGTTTCGCTTGAAAATAACCCCTAAATGATTTTGCGTGTTTTATGCTCAGGGCCACACAAACCTTTCACCTTGAGGCAGTTCATGGGACTAGTGTTAGTTTATGCTAATCACCGTGCAAGTAGTCTGTGTTCCATCAGGCGTTATATAACTCTGTCTGAATCCTGAATGGAATATTCTAGAAGAAAGCCCATCAGAAAATTACCTTCATTTGTTTTGATTGCAACATTGCAGCTGCGCTATATTTCTGACAATCACGCCTATTCTCCTTGATGATTTCACAATGGCCTGGGGGCCCGTGTGATTACAAATGTGTCAATTTTACTCGCTCTGTTAGAGCAAGTGTTCTTTTCAAAAGATAATTTTTGATTCCCTATTAGAATACTGCCCCGGTTCTGTATGGGATTCAGCAGTCGTGAACTCGATGTAATTTCGTGAAAGATTAAACCAGGAGAAGGCTATTGTTGTGAATTAATAATGTTTTTTATCGAAATAAATCAAAGTTTGAAGAGCTGTGTTTTGGGGTTTGATTGATGCGTTAACACAAGTCCCTCGGCGGCCCTGTATCAATTCTGCATGTGGATACATGCTCGTTAATGTGCCAATTAATAATATTATTTTTAAAATATGTGCCTACTATAAATAATACAAAGCCATTACGTGCTGCTATCATTATTTTAGTGAGGGGGAATACAATAAAACTGAATGATGATGACATGAGTTGGCCGGCCAGTGTGGTGGTGAGTTATGGGGGCTTCATCAGTGATCACTATGACTTGGCGTCGTCGTGTGTGTCAATGGTCTCATATATCGTGTGCAAGTGTGTGCCAACAGATAGATAAAAATTAGGCCACTCACTACAGCGGTTGCTGGGATGTGACTATGCCAGGGCTTTCACTTCTAAGGTTGAGGACCATTGGTCATTGCCAAATGTTGTGGATGTGTGGATCAGGCTGCCCTGAAAGTGGCAAAAAAGCCTGCTACTTGAAGGTACTGTGGTAGGAACGCAGTGCAGTGCCAGTGGCCTGTTTCTTTACTGCTTCCTATTCATAGGCACCACCAGGAGTGCCAGTGAGAGTGAAGGTTGTGTCAATATGAAGCAATAGGGATGGTGAAGAAAGCCATAGATTATTAGGACACGGACTGCACAAAAGATGTCATAGAAAATACAAAAGGAGTGGCGGTGACAGAGGTGTAAATATGAGCGGCTGAAATGCTGAGTCGGATCCTTTCATGCATTCGTGAATTGAAAACTCTCCTAGCCTTAGTTCCTCCATGGCTGGAAAAAAAGCCTTCAACTCTTCTGCAAGAATATCATAGTCCAAGTGTTCCATTATACGAGGAAGGTTGTGAAGCATGCACACTCTACTTCAGCAACACAATACATGAGCAGGCTTCTTTCATGGGAGGGGGCATATCGGCAGTTTCATAACAGATTCAGAGTTAGCCAGGAGGCTTGTCTGAATGTGGAAGAGTTGGCACATGGCAGTAAGAGTGGAGTAAGGCGTTGGGCAAGAGCAAGGACTTTGGTGTGGTCTGCAACATGTCAGCCTAACAATGACATAAATGCTGCAGGGTACTCCTCAGTGACGCATGGAAATACAGCCTTCTGTGTCATGAAGGATTGGTGTCTGTTGTCATTAGAGCAAGAGCTCAATGCAGTGTCCATTCAATGTACCTGTGTTTGGTTTTATGAGGGATTGTGAGTTGGCCCTGTAGTGATCTGAGAGTTGACTGCATAGCACCAGAGAGAGATAAGTGGGTACAGTTCTCCAGTTTGATCAAGAGCCAGTCTATGGTTTGCTAGAGCGCCTCAGCTTTGATGGCAAATTTGGAATAGTGCTCTCAGTTGTAGGAGTTTTATGTGATATGAGGCTGTGTTCACAATAAGTATCACATTAGGAAACTAGTGGAAGATCACTGCAGCACCATGCATGGTTAAAATAGCAAGTGCTTTAGGTCTGTGGCATAACTGGGTGCATGCAGAGTAGTACTCAATGGGCCAACTGTAGCTTTTGGCATTCATCGGGTTTTGGAAACTTCATTAGCAGTACATACCCAAGACTCACAGCACAATAGGGAGCCAGTCAAGAATCAAAAAAGGAAGAGATCACAGACAGCCACCTTCCCTTTTTTAGGTCTGCTGTTTGTTAAGACTTTTGGTTTCACTAAGATTATATGTATAACATATTTATAGAGGTGTTCAACCAGCCCTCTTCCTCCATTGGCCTGTTATTGTGTTACTTAAAAAATCAATTTGGAGGTGGAGAATGAAGGATGAAGGGATTCACTCAGCTCCCAAATATAATGCTAGAAGATCAAAGGAGAGTGAAACCACACCATAATAAATTCCAGAGTTTTACGAAAAAATATTTTAGAGACCCTCGCCCACTTGTATCTATCAGCATTGGATATGATATCTACTGATGTAATTGTAGCATATTGCATCATCATTGGGTCTCTTACCTGGGCTTGGGGTGGTCCAGGTAGGTATTAGCTCCACCAGGAGGAAAGGTTTCTGGTTACAGGATGAATATGGCGGGATCAGTAAGGGAAGTTAAAATTACCTCCTATCCCTAAAGGTTGCCATTTTAATAAAAAACGTGATGGGCTAAGGTTAAAAAAACAATTGGATGTGTTAGGGACAAAGTAGCAACTCTTCACCTCTCACAAAAGTGGTGTACATGTTTCAGCCATCTTGTGTCTAGGTAGGTCGATAGACTTTCTTTAGGACCTAAGATTATCTGATCTCGGTGTTCACAGTAAGGATACTCCCTATTGGAACTCTCTAAAGCTGATAGTAAGTACATTTATTTATATATTCTGGAATTTTAAAGAGGAGTGGAAGAGCAGAGCTACCCCATTGTGTTTAGTAAAGTCCACAGATTTGTATATCAAGGGGCATGCTCTGTGATGCAGCTGATGGTCGTCAATGCGCTTAAAGTATGCCTCCTGCAGTGCCAATATGTCATGTCTCTGGTCAAGAAGATATTTCCAGAGCATATGGGGCTTTGCCGGCGAGTTGAGTCCTTTAATGGTCCATATCAGAATAGTTACTACCATGACATCGTAGTATAAAGCTCACTCTGTAGCGTCCCATCTGATGTAAGGCTTAACCTCCTCCCACCAGCACTCAGAGCCATTGAGGAATGAGAATCAAAGCCCTGGGTCCTCCCCCCATTATACTCCCTATTCCTCCCCACTGTGCATTAAAATTGACCACTTGTGTACTATGGACAAAAACAACATAACTGCAACGTTTGAGAAGCTAGGTCCCCAACAGAATAGAGTTGTGATGGTATTTTGCATGGATTCAGGTGTAAGTCAGAAACCGCTAATGCATTCCGGTTGAGGCATGTCATAAACAAGGTGAACTGACAGCAGATAAACAGTTATATCAAAAGAGGAGAGACTTCCATTTCACAGACTAAAGATTCACCCCCTAAAGGCAGTGCAGTCCTGCAAATGTAGAGTTGTGCGAGACCTCAGATTGATGTCACGCACTCCTGTGTAACACAACAATCATACATGTGTCAGGTGAAAGGCTGAACCCGCCCTGTCATAATTCACAATGTAAGGTATATGGCCCCTGTAGTGAAGAATCGGCTGCCAGTTCAATGCTTCCCCTGTCGTTTCAGACATCGTTGCAAAAGCTATTGGCCCCTCTCTGCACCAGTCTCAGAGCTCATGGCTGCCACCTCTAAATCTTCCTGTGGTCACCGACCCCTAGGTGCTTGACACCCCCAACAAGGTTGCTGCTTCATTCAGGTCTGTGAAGTAATGAGTCTTGGTTCGGTAGTGAAAAGAAAGGCCAAACAGGTAGGTTCATCTGTACTTGATACATTCTCTGCAAAGTTTGTCCATGACAGGTTGAAATTGTAGGCAACGGGCCAGTGTAGCGGGGTGATGTCTTGAAAGAGAGAGCATGTAGTACCCTGCAACAAGACTGCTTCAGGTTTGCATGCGCCCAGCACGATGACATCCTTCACCTTGAAGGAATGGAGTTTTGCCAAGACATCTCAGGGGCATGTCCCCCCCTCCAGGAGCCAGAGGACTAACTCAAGGAACTCAGTCAAGCTTAACCTTAGTGTAATCTTCTTCCAACACCTCGAAGAACAGGCCTATGATGAAGGCCTTTAGGTCTGGGTCTTCCCCTCCCTCTTCTAATTTGTGAACTCAGATGTTGTCTTGTTGCTTACGATTTTTTTTATCTTTGCACTTTATCATGGTGGCTTGCAACTGGTTCTGGAGGAGGTCAGTCAAACCTTCCATTAGGCCAGCTTGTTGTTCCAGCCCCTGAACTTTGGAATCGATCCCAGCATCCGAGTACCCACTGAATTCACATCTTGCTGAAAGGTAGTAAGGCTGGTGTGGACATCAGACCTGAGGATGTTGCGGGAGGAGGCGAGATTGGCTTCCATTTCTTCTCATAGATCTCTTTCAAAGGGTGGTATGATGGAACCATGCGTGCTGGAACCATGCATGCCTTAACATTGCGGCCGAAACACGACTGCGTTGTTTCCACGCATGCCTTTACCACGCATGCCTTTACAGCTAATTTCTGTTGTAAAAGCATGCCTAGTAAAGGCATGTGTGGAAACAGCATGCAAAACGGCATGCGTGGTTCTATCATACCACCACCCCGTCCGCCCTGAGGCCCAAAACTACCCCCACCTCTAATACCTAAACTACCCGACCCCCCACCCAAACATAAAACTATCCCAACACCCCCACCCTCACCCCTATGAAATAAAGTATCCTGACCCCCACCTGCCCTAAACCTAAAAAACAAAATCCGACGCCCTCCCCATTAAAGTAAACTACCCAGACATCCCCCACCCTCCCTTAGCCCTAAAATAAAACTATCCTGACTCCCCCACCTCTAAAAATAAACTACCCTGACCCCCAACCCCTAAAAACTAAACTACCACGACATCCCCCACTCTCTGAGCCATAAAACCTTTCCCCCTAATAAGTAACCTACCCGAGCCCCCCACCCACTGTAAGCCCTAAAAAAATTAACTAACTATCCCAACCCCCCACCCCATCCCTTAAGAACTACATTACCCCAAACCCACACCCAATCTGAGCCATAAAAAAAAAAATACCCTGACCCCCACCCCTAAAATCTAAAGCTCAATTACCCCGACACCCCACAACCCACCTTAAACCTTAAATCTGCCCCCACCGCTAAAAACTACCCACCAAACCTGCCCCAACCCCACTTACCTCACTGCGTCCTCGCCCGAGCTTTCCTCCTCTTCTCTCCCCTTTCAAAGTCCTGTAGGGAGGACACAAGGTCCTCCTTAGTGATAGCCATCATGTCATCCTGGATGGTGGAAGGGTGGGAATCTCTCACCTCAGCTGGTTCAAAGTAGCTTGACACTCCATTGGATTGCTTTTTTTTCAGAGGCATAAAGGCAGTAGACAGGCACAGAGAAGGCCCTGAAGTGGTGGTGTTCAGAGCATGTTTTATGAGGGTAGATTGAAGAGAACCAGTCACTGTGTCTCCCCTTTGCAGAACGGGACCTATGTAGCAGATGCAGCCCTATGGTGGTCGGGACAAACTCACCACTGAGGCACCATCAACAAAATCCATGGTGGATTAGAGCTTGGGTGACATGCAGTGTATCGCGGTGGCCCTAGGGATCAAGAAAGGCAGGTTCTTGATGTTTATGTCTCCCTTTCCCCAGAGCCGCACCAATGTATATGTCCAGGATGCAGCATGACACGCTTCAAGAGAAGGCTCCCAGTTTCCCAGCATAATCGAGGTTGCAAGAAAACAGAGCATCAGTGGATTCGGTACTGGGGGCAAATAAAAGTGGGAAGGACTCACCCCTAGACTCTCAGCAGCTAGTGTTCCCCGTGGCATCATGCAGGATGTGCAGGCAGCAGGCTGTATTTGCAGAATCACATTTCTTTTGTCTTTTCAGTCGCAAAGTCCCTTCACAAGAGGACCTGTGTGCTCCACTGCGAGCCCGCCGTATGGTGCGGCCACCATGTTGAAGTCATGCATCTTGGCCGGTACCAGTTTGCCAAAGTCTGTATGTACTGTGGACCAGCCCCAACTGCAGCACTACATAGACAGTCTTCATTGTCACTGTATGGGTCGGAGGGGCTCAGGCATCCAACGATACTAAATCGTACCTTTAGTTCTACCACAGAGGCCGCAAGTCGGCTGTCGGGCCGTGGGTGCAATGTCACCCCGGGACTGTTCTGCATGGTGGGTAATAGCTCACCAGGGGCCATTATAGCCACAGCTCGACCCGCACAGTCTCACCAGTCACTTTTTTAGCCAGGTCATCGCATGGGGCAGAGGAGCTGGTGTGCGGTGGTCCCACCCACCAGGTAAACAAACTTGCAGCAAGAGTCATGCCTTGGCCGTCGGACGCTGGTGGATGAGCATCATTGTGTTGCACTACAGGCTGGCAGGGGTTTAAAAAATGACCCCATCAGTGCCCCCAACTCTCTGTCAGTTTTGCATCGCAAAATGGCACTATTCCCCGGGTATGGCGCCAGTCGCCTTGATATGCTAAATGAATGCAGCAGAGTCCATTTAGATCACGTCCACATTGCCATGTTGGTTGGCCATGCACCCAGGTTTTTTTTTTTTGTAACATATACTACATATTGATTTTTGGTACATAGTCACTATTGTTTATTTCCACTTATGGGAATCCATTTTATCATCATTAGACAAATGAACGATTGTGTTAAACTCCTCAAGGTTTCGAACATGCCTTGAAGGTGACATCAAGCTGTTTAAGGAAGTTCCATAATGGAGCTACTTTAACAAGATTGTAAAATGCGACCTGCAGGTAACATACGTATCTCTGCAACAAAAACCTTAACTCACTAGTTTATCTTATATAAAACATTGCTCTGTGATCACAATTAAGCTCTGTGCTCTGCAGCAGGCACAATAACCCTCTGGGCTAATTTATGGTGTTTCAAACCTGTAACTAGGTAGAGCACTCCAGCAAATGCATTAATTGCTAGAGTAGCATACCCTGGTATTTGATGAATATGCAAAGATTTTCGCAGTAAATGCCTTAACACCTTAGGCTCAAAGGCCCTGATCATGATGAGTTGGCCAGACTTTGGTGCTGAGATCCTGGGGCAATAGAATTTTAATTACCAGTGGTATCTCCTCACCAAAGTCCGGCTATTAGGAGTTTTTCCCTGAAGTGGTGGAATAAGTGCTTCGACTTGGAGTTGCCGGGTTCTTCTGCAGGCAGTTTTTCCCTAGTTTGACAAAAAACATGCTGACATTTTCCACCAGCGCTGAGCTGGGAGAAATTGTCAGCGGGGGTGCTGATGGAGGGGTGGAATGGGAAGGGGTTGCAGGGCATGCCTGTGCTTGTCCGGGGGGGGGGGGCACTGTCTCACCCCCATACTTCTGCATGGAGTGTGCGGTAACCGAGCAATGTTTCTGCAGACATCTCCTGCCACCTACAGCTTAAGTGTCAGGCCTGTTGTCTCCTAATGAGACTATAAATCTCAGAAAAGAGCCGCAAGTTTACTTTCACTTATAGTACATTTTTTCATTTCCAGGACTGTCTGCGTTTGATGGCTATTAGGCCATCTGAATTCAAACGACGTCATTTCCTCCGTATGTCATCCCTATAATGAAAGTAGTTTGTTTTAACTTCCATGTTTTCCTTTTGAGGTATAATACTTTATGAGCCTTGCAGATAGGTCGCTGCTAATGTGTCATCTCATTTCTGTAGCAGATTGGTAAACTGATTTTTCCTCTCAAATGTGAGGTTTCAAAAACCAGATTTGAAAACCGTTGGCTGCACGCTGGTGAATAATGACAATCTGCTCTTTCTTCACGTGGCAGGCCTCGTCATCTCCAATCTGCTTATGATGTTTTGCGGCTGTCAGACTGCCTAAAAGATGCAAGGAGAAGGGGGCTTGCTGTTGAGTGCAGTCATACGACTTCACTCAGTCCTGCGAGTTTCGGATCCAGACTGAGCCCTGCTGACCTGTAACACTTGGAGGCCTGCCACCCTGTCTTTGTTTACATAACTGGCACTGGGAGAACTGGCTTCCTGGCGGTGAGGCTGGAGCCTAAGGCCAAACCTTTTCACAGGTGAACAAACACAGCCCTGCCACCTCGAATGGGCGACGCTCCCTAAGAAAAGTGCCAAGGCGAAACTTAAAAAACAACCGAGGTGAAACGAGCCCAGGCCTAAATAAACAGAAGACGCTGCGTCAACAAACGTGAGTCAGGAAGCGGTAGTAAAGCAGTCCACGCTGGTCCATGAATAAGGTCTGGGTAGGCTGTTTTTACTGACAACCAGATGAAATTTAACGACAATTTTTTCGTTTGTCTTGCAGGTGCAGCCTGCATTTACCAAGCAACAAAGAAGTACGTTTCTTGCTGTGAAGCTCTGGTCCTATCGGAGTACACGGCAACTTGTGTCCAGCTATAGCGTCTTATCCTTGGCTTGTCAAGCTTTACAGAATATCGGTTGCTATTCTTCTTTTTCCCGAACCACTTGCTAGACGGCACCGAATCTTAATTATCTTCCGAGTTTTAATATAAACATACTCTCATGGAAAACAGGCTGTACACGAAACTACGTTTGTTATTGTCTTTCAGTCAAATCTGTAGTTATAGAAAAAGAATGCCAAAAATGAACATGTGCCATAACTTCTTGTTTACAATGCATTATATATATGCTCATTAGGAGTCCTGTGTAAACAGTGGTGCAATGCAAAATTATGCCCTCCTCTGCAGAATATGAAGAGGGGCCCCTGATTATCCAATATCTCACATACTTGGACTGAATGAGACCCCCCTGAAGGATCGAGAGGGTCCTGGAGGGTTGGCTCCCCCTGCTGTTTGGGGGGAAGCATGGGCCTTTGCTACAACCCTGTACATGCAAAAAATGCTGTACTGGTGCCCTCAAAAGGATCTGGTGCTATGATAATAATGAGGTACAGTAATTCCGTATCATTACAAACTTCATTACTCAGAATAAGCATTGAATGTGGGAACCTGAGTTTGAGTATTCATTTCTGAAAGTTTTCCCTTTATTCTAAGCACTTTTCCTTGGATAAATTTTGCCTGCTTCTCACAGGCAAAAATTATCTAGAGAAAAAAATGGTAGTGCAGGTTTTACCACAAAAACCAAATACCCCAGTTTGGGGTAAACCCCCTTTCTTCCCAAATAGGAATTATCTGGAAACATGTAACAAGGACCTTTATAGCAGGGCCACTGCAATTATGCAACTGTGGGTGACAATATTATGCAACTGGGTTGACTAAATTATGTGGCAAAGAAACACATGCTGTCACATTTTCAATAACTTTTGATCAGTTTGAGATAGAAACATTGTTTTGTTAAAATCTGGAGATTATGTAGCAGTTGATGTTTTATGTATTAAATGCAGAAAACCCATAACTACGCAGAAAATACCTTAGAATTGCATAATTACAGTTACTCTGCACAAAATACCAAGAATCAGGTGCCAAGACGCTTGACATACAAGCCTTACATACCTCAATTTGAGGACGTTGCGAGAAGTAACTATCCACTACCTCCACAAAGTTTTTTTTCCATGAGTATTCGTGACTTACTCCTAGAATCTCAGGACTAAGTCACTCCTGTTCCACAAAACTTAGTAAGTATGTGGCAGTGGAAGACAGAGAAGTGACATTGGCTGTGAGTGTGAAGTTAAAACTTGAAGGCGTGCTGAAATTGATTTATTTTGAAAGTATGTTTAAGGATTGTGAGCAGGCAAGGCAGAGGACTGAGAACACTTGAAGCCCATGAGGCTAATTGGGAGCACCTAATATGGCGATGGGGCACTTACTCAGTTGCAAGCAGCAAAGATGATGTAGATTTGAGTTACTTTGCTTTATGTAAAGTTAAGTCTCATTCTTTGGGGGAGTGCCTTTGCCACGCTGCTGTAGCTGGACTTCTCCTGTAGTCAAACTTCATCCTGCATGGATGCCTTATGCACCCCTTTCTCAGCAGGGCCTTGTTAGGCAGATACCATCTCTCCTCCAGCAAGTCCTTGCAGACTTCATCAGGTGCTGTTTCTTCACCTTTTAGAGACCGGCTATCGTTGATAACAGCCTGGGTCGCAAATACTTTCCTAACTTTCTTTAGAGAGAACCTGGAATGATTTGGGTCTGGCTGAGGCCTACATCCTATACTATTTTTCCAAACATAGACTGTTGATTCTTCATGTTCTGTTCTGAAACTAGTTTGAGGTGGTTTCTCTACTTTGTGTATCTCTCCCCTTCAGAGCAGAAACAATCTTCGTCTTTAGGTGATGGTGCAGCAGCAGTGGGCTCACATGGAGAGTCTACAAGGAGTGTAACGAAAGCATCTGCACAAAGAGCAGAAAGAAGCCCTCACGCCTGATATCTATAAGCCTTTTGGGAGCAGCACCTCTGAGTGAGCAAAATGCAGGTTCTGACCTGAAAGCGTCATCCTGTCATGCAAAAGAGATTGCTGCCTCCCCTCTCTCCCTTGCGCTCCA
The DNA here is from genome assembly GCF_031143425.1 of Pleurodeles waltl. Lineage (NCBI taxonomy): Eukaryota > Metazoa > Chordata > Amphibia > Caudata > Salamandridae > Pleurodeles > Pleurodeles waltl. The sequence continues at coordinate 830,736,562 of NC_090438.1, forward strand.
TCCGGAGTAATGGGATTGTACCAGGAAGGGATAAAAGGCAGGAACCCGCCAATGGTCACTTATGCACTTTTAATTGGAACCGTATTATTATCCAGCCATACTTCAGAGTCTGTTGCTTTACACAAGTCTCAAGAATGATAGCAGTGCATAATGCTAGTCTGGCAGGCTACCTCTAACATCAGTCTTCATTTTCTCCAGCATTCAGTCAGCGGCAATTCAAATCTGATGTCACTGACAGCTACTCATACAGTCCACATTCTGCATTGGCTTATACCACTATCATCAACTTATTATCGTATACATGAACTAGTGATTCACACAGTATGTAGCAAAAGGAAGCGGCCACCCAATAAAGAGAATGGGGATACAGTCAGGTCCCGTATCTAGAACGGAAAAATATGCTGCAACCACTACCAAGCGTATGTCAACAGGTATGAAGACAGCAGCTTTGTATTCAAGCAATGTATTTTTGGTGCGCACCACCAGACTACAGACCAACACCCTGGGACTTCAGAATCGTTCACTAAACCCAGTTCCTACTGCACATGCATGATTTTCATGTATAGTGGTCACAAAAATGTGGGTTTACAGTTGGGTAACTCAAGGCAGGGGTGCATCCCGTTCTAAGACCACCTTTGGACCACCCTGTTTTCACTTTGGTACCCTAATCTGGACAGTCTCCTGTATGGCTGATGTGCACCTTACCTTGAACGAGAGCATATACCTCTCTTTGCCATCGGGCCCATCTCACATGCTTCTAGAGGGGCCTCACAAGCAGGTGAAGCATGCCTGTTGACACCACATTTTGATTGCTCATAGTAATGCAACAACAGACACAATCTGCTCTCAAAAAACAGATAAAGGCACTACCAGGAGGTGTACCGTTCTGCTCTCCATGGGCCTCAAGCTGCAGTATGTACACTGCATCCCACAAAACTCCTACCAGGCCCCACACCAACCTTGTGTCGTCCTTAGAACACAGGCACTTACAAGCGGATTCATCAGGCACTCAATTGAACATCAGCTCATGAGCCACTCCACACAATGGCTTGCCAGCTCCACAACTATGATGCAATTCTGGGCAAGGCACTTCCTTTAGCATGTGGGCAGTGGTACAGGTGTATGTGGAGAGAGGGATACAGGGCCGATCTAACTTGGTTTTTCATTTCTAAAGGAGCTTCAGTGACGTTAGAAGTAACTACTTGCTCAAGAGAGTACATCACACTGCGTTTCTCCTCAGACGGTTTCTCAGAGGAGCTTTGAACTATCTTGTCAGTCTTGCACGGCCTCACATGAACTGTCTCCAAAGTGTCTTTAAGCTTCTAGGGAGGTGCCCTTTCTCAAGGACACAATCATCTATCTGAAGTCTCTCCAAATATATGCACAGTTTTAGCACAGTATCTTGTGATAACCCCGCCCTAAATTAAATAGATTGTATGTCTTTGTGTTATTTTAGGATTTTAATGCAGGTCCGCGAGGAGTCTCGAACCGGAGCAGTCATGCACAGCACTGCGCACTTTCTCACGATGTCCCCCACGTCACGTGGATCCTCGCTAGGTTTGAGAGAGTGAGAAACAGCTCGGTTATTTTAAAGGTGACTTCTCTGTGTAGACCGCCAACACGGGGGCTATGCCCTGTGAAAAGACTCAGTGGCTTTGATGCCAGCCAGGGAACCAGCGGAGTTGTTGGAACCCTGGCTTGAGTTAGCTACAAACGGGCATAGAATATGAACTATCCTCATGGTAACCAGGAAAGGCCCTGGATTTTTCTTTTTCTTGAGTTGCACTTATTTTGTTCGGGCGCAACTTATATACATTGCGCATGATCGTCACTTCCTCCCCACATGTCAAGCACTCTTTCTGCTGTCAATTGAGTTAATAAAGAGATTCTGATGGAGCAGACCTGCCTAGGACCCATCTCGCGTGTCCTATCGAATGAATGTCTCACTGCAAGTTATGGCTCTCAGAGCCCTTAGAAAGCTCCCTTGGCGTCTCATTCTTTTATACATTCAGAGGAAACATGTTTCCTTGACAGACCGAGTCTCCATCGCCCTTTCAGCTGAAACAGACTTGATGTTGAAGTATGTACTTCCTGTGTTGACAGGTTGCTCAACGAGACTGCCTCAGGAAATGCACCAGCTTTGAGGTAAATGCCCACCGGATCGGGTAACAGAAAACCATTCATTGTGCTACCGTACACCAGCTTTAATCTATCCGTGCTCTTCATTTATTAAGTTCCTAAAGACACAGGCTGCCGTCGGAGCCCTTTGATCACTGTTGTTTATTTTAACCCCGGGCTCAAGGCCAGGTGCACAGATCGAAAGGCAGAAACCTGCCCTCTGATGTATGGATCTTGTCAGCGCACCCCTAACCCCTTTGTGTTGGCAGCGGGACACACCCTCATGGTCTCGCGAGGCTCCTTCATCGGAGCTCCCCCTTTATGTAAACGTGCCATTTAGGCCTCGGGCACCTTCATTAGGCTGAGTGGAAAAAGCAGCACTGGGGGGTTTTGCACCTGCTCCTGTGGGTATGCGTACCACGGCAGTCGTGTGAGCAGTGTGGGCAGGCCCATTTAATGTCTGGTGAAGTGGCACTACAGAATTTACGACCAGCCACTGTGGATCATCTAATTGTGCCTTTTTTGACTTGCAAGACGAACAGTTAAACGTATGGCTTTCATATCTTGAAATGCTGTGTTGTGAGGACCCAAAACTGCTGCAAAGAGATAAGAACGGACCTTATAAACGTTTTTCCTATCCATCCTTTCATTGTCTTCTTTGCGCTCAGTGGTTGAGAAGGCAGCTTTGTTCAGTGAGCCAACATGTTGCCTGGTGAAGGAATGACCAACTTCGTAGCACCATCAGGGAACTCAGGTGAACCGCGATCGTGTTCTACACGTTGTGCAACTTATGATGTGTGTTTGCTTTGTTTTGTGCCCTGTTAACTGTGGGACTGTGTTGTTATGAAATTTGTAGAATATGTGGCTCGTAGGCCATTACCCCAGAGTATAATGAGCATCCCTTTAATGTCCTGCCTATTTTGCTTTCCCACCAAGCACAAGAACCCCGGCATTTTGCCACTCTAGGGCCACTGGGTGGGTTGCTAGTGCAAGTTGCCTATGTTGGCAGCTTTCACTGGTTTTAACAATGTGTGTCCTATTTTCTGGTAAGTCTTGATGCACTTCAGGAGGGTTATGTTACAGGTGTTATGTGCCACCTTCTGTTTTGCCACAAGAATGGCTGCCGCTGACCTCTTTGGACATGCGAGTGTGTCTTTTTTGTGTGTGGAACTTGTCTTCCAGTAGCCCATCTGAGGAATGTGTGCACAAACTGTAGTTAGTTGTTCATCCCTAACGAACTTGAGTACGCAATATAGGATGGCAGACCTGTATTATAGCCGTAAGTGTATAACCATTTTCAATCCTGTCCCGATAGATCCATTCATAGTTTAAAGCTTCCTTTAGCTTCTGTCCTGCTAGTTTGCTGCCTTTTGCATTCAGTTAACTTGTTGCAGCCATAGCAGTCGTTGTCACTACTCACCCCGCTTTGTATATGGGTGCGTGAATCACAGTGTGTCAGTTTGGTTGCAGGTCTCATGGATCAGCAGCAATTGGATTGTTCCAATGTGGGAAGTAGTGTGATCCTCGTATGCACAACTTGGTCATGGTGTTCCTCCTCTATTGAACTAGGGGGGCTGAGCGACTTCCTGTTCCCAGTGCGTACCTTGTCACATGGCTTTCTGACCCATACATCATGTCTGCAAATATGTATGTAACTGGCCTCCCTTTCAGGCCCATGCGTGCACTGGCACTAACTGTGGATTTAATCACGCTGTTGCAACTCAAGTATGTAGAATGCTTCAACATTGTGATGTAACTTTTTTGAACTAGTTCACAAGTAAGCACATTAGATGAGATAGGAGGCAGCAGTTTGAAACCCAGATGACATGCACATGTCCCTGTGTTTCCACTGTGCTTTCCAGGGGCTGCAGTTGGCAGGATGTTGCGGTATTAAGGTTGTGTGCTTTTTGCCACATTGGTGCATTGATTTACAGACTCACGAGCTGGACAGAATCACTGTGCATGCCTTATAATCACAATATTATAGCCTCTGTACTTCTCCTGTTTGAACGATTGTTGAACTCCCTTTTTATTGGTCTTCACCATAGCGGCAAGTTCAGTTTTCACAATCCTGTCATCAGCTTACAGGCGACGTGTTTTTTACTCCTCAGTGGGGCCCATTAGGTTAATTCTGTCTGTGGGGTGGTTTTGTTTCACCTCGTGACTCTTTGCCTTTAGCCTAGTTCATGCTTGTCCATGCAATCACATTTTCTGACTGTAGCTGCAGCAAGCAAGGTATTGTTGCAAGATCCCCAAACATGCCATGCTCCCAGACACCAGACACCACACCTAGCCTCTCTACACTGACACTGACACTGGTCGATTTGAAAGGCTGTCTGGGGGAGGCCTGGAAGGGAATTTTGATTGGAGCCGGAGAGAGCAATATAAAGGCTGAAGGTAAATTTTAACTAATGCAATCAGTGTACATTTTCTTGCATGTCTCCTCTACCCTTCTCACACATTGCAAGCAGGACATGTCTTTCCTTTGGTACAGTGTAGAACCAACTCAACTTTCTGTAGTTGAGAGAAGGTTTCCAGTTCCTATATGCAAATGAACATACTCTGTCATGTTCAATAAAGTGGGAACCCTCTTTGCTTGTACCAGCTAATAATATTTGCAGAATGGGAGCTTGTATTGTGAAATAGACAGTGGCAAACTTGATGAATTCCTCCTCCCCTTACCCATCCACCTGAAGCCTGCCTCAGCTCTGCTCTGGGACACATTCTACACTTTAGCACATATAGCCTGTGGCACTAAACAAGGGAGGAAGGAACAGTCTCGGCAAATATCTTATTAGGCTAAAATAAATTATTCAGAATGCAGCCCTGGAAGCAGATTGCAGGGAAAGATAATGGAATTGGTTTTCCAAGACGGTTTGCCCTATGAAGGCATGCTGTATGCTTTTCAGGAATTCACATGAGTCGTATCAGCGCAGAATGAGGCTGCCAAGAAGTAATATTGCTGCCATCCAGCTAATGTCTGCGGAACAGCATCCCACGCGCCTTCTGAAAATTGTACAACTCCGTACTGCCTACACATTAAAAGAAGACAACAAAATAATTTCCACCCACTAGAGTGGGAGCATGTGCTTTGCTTAAAATGTAAACAAATATTTATTATATATCCTCTTTAAAAAAGTTGACCACCACGGCTGATAAGCCAAGTTTCCTGACATGACTCTCCACATGGTGCTGGTCTACAACCCAGTGCACAGAGCAGCATTCAGGCTCCGAACGCGAAGGCAGCAGCATGCATAACCTGAAGGAACAGAGTGAGAGTTAAAAAAGAAAATAAGGAATTTAGGGTAAGCAAGGGTAGCATAGATAGCTTTGAAAATATGAGTATTTAAACTTTTTATCTACAGCACATTGTAATGTTCACTTCTAACATATCCGTCATTGCGTGGTGAATGCAGTAGCAGTCGGAGCCACTCCTTGTCTCTGGATGTTGAATCAATGCAATTTTGATGGCTTTTCTGCTGTCTCACATCTGCTTTTTTCGCAGAATCTGACTGGCACTGAGGAAGCATGATAGAAAGTCAAATACAAGTATAAGGATGACCGAGAGATTTGGAACTGAACAAGAGGCGTGTGTGTTTGCATATGTACAAGGAAACAGTACGAGGGAAACAATGCTCGGGTGAGTGAGGAGACTTTAGTAGTAAGAATTCTGTTTTTAGGGATTAAAGATGGTAAATTTACAGAGATGCATCAAGGTTGTTCTTTGGTGTTGTGCACGAGCTGGTTAAACAAGGGAGTTCTTCAGTCAACATAAGAGCCAGAATGAAGCAAAACCAAGCACAATGGAAAAAAGGCGAGGCAATGAAAGCAGAGGTCCTGCATGCCTTTTGTTCTGGTACATGATGACAAATTTTCACAAGAAGATCTGTGTGAAGAGACCATGCAATTGGATCTGGTGACTACCTTGAAGACAGTAAGTATACTCAAGTTCTCAGTAGCTGCACCTACCTTCTGAAGTACTACAATAACCTTAGCATTCTGGGGGGCTCTGTAACATTCATGCACTCACGCAAACACGCGCAGGTAGGCGCACATCCCCACACCCACCCACGCCCAGGCACCCAAACACAAATCAATGTGCAGGCATGAAAAGTAGAATTTTAATTCATGCATCACATCTGCAGCTTCTTCTGATTGCTTACTTGACGGCAGTCTATGTTTGTGGCTTCCGCTCTGCATCGTTTAGCTGGTCAGTGCACACTTTGTGATTCGGTCTCAGGCTTTCCTCTGAATTTATTCCTTGAATCGCTCACTTTTCTACCTGGCGTGGAAGAAGGATGGCGCGTTACCTTCAGTCGGTCTGCCAACTCTGTCAGACGGGGCTGCTCAACCGATGGTACCCTGCCCAATGTCGTAGATGCTATGATCAGTCGGATCCAAAGCTGTCACCTCGGTTGGATTGCTCCACTGCTGACCTCCAGCATCTTCAGAGGGTCCAAGCGCACGGCAGAACCAGACTTGTTCATTTTGATTTTGCTTGACTTCCTCCTGCAGGCATCATTCAAGGAGAGAAGAAATGCACTGCTCGAAGAATAAGCGAGTGACTGTGCTGGTGGAGCGGGGACAGGCGCTTTGGTATTCCTCAAGGAAAGTACTCTATTTGCATGCTTCTCTGCAGACTGACTGTTTACAGCTGAAAGGGATTTGTCAGGAAGCAGATTAATGTTAATGCATTGAAAACAAGGAGACATCAGGTACATGGGCTCTGTTAATTAATTCAATTAAAATACTCTTGCATCCTCCCAACAGTCAGTGTTTTGCATGTTTATTGATCCCTCACTACAGTCTTTCGTCTAATACGTCTGAATGCCTGAACGCTAACACTCGGAATGCATTGTTTTGTTTATTTCTTTTAATGGAAAAAAAGGCAGACCACTTCCCGCCCTGCCCTGAAATATGGACACGGAAATCTGCTATCTACCCAAAGAGATCTGTCCTGGAAGAGGTCGAGCTGCCCTTTCCAGGGCTGCTGCAAAAGCTGCACTGTGTGTCTAAAATATATGTGCACAGCTGCTGAAAGTCATCCCTCCAAAGGCAATAACAACGCACCCGCAAAAAATCTGGTTTGAAGCTGGTCTCAGTTTTCCTTCTGAATAAACAACACAGCAAATTAAAAAAAAGTCTGCGAGCGTGACACTCTCTCTCCGTCCTTTCTCTCCGTCCATTGCCTTATCACTGAAGCAAGGCACCGACCAGTGGAGGGATTGAGAGCAAAGGGGTGGGTGAGGAGAGAAGCTTTAACTGGCAGAGTCTGAAAACTGCGGAGAGAGAGGCGAAATGTCGACAGCGTGCAATTACAGCAGGATCACGGTTACGTCAGCGACTCTATCTTTCCAAGAATAACCGAACGCGACGCTTGGCAGACAGAGCAGAAGGGAGGTAGCCGTGTTGGAGACAGAAAGCCTCTCGCAGCCAAGGACAAACAGATTAATAGAGCATCCCTGTTCATAAATCAAGCTACGATAGATTACATGCATAAGTCTGTGCTCAATTTTGCATAAGTGAAGGCAAAATTATCAACTTGTCAGAGGGCACATCGTCACTAAGTGAAAAATGCAAACGTCTTGTAAAACGCAGATTAAATTACCATAGAAAACGCCTTTGCTGCCTCTGCAGAACAGCAACACAGTGAAGGGCAAGATCCCCCAGTAATGTAGCAATCGCCTCAATTCTAATTTTATAACAGTTTTTACAAAATGGGGGTTGGGGAACGGGTTGCCGCGTTGTCCAGAGAGCAAGCTATGTCTGTTCTTTAGGAGTTTGCAGTGAGATGCTAAAAGGAACGCAAAAGTTATAAGCACAAACACTTCCCTTACAAATAAACTCTGGATTCTGGCAATTGAAACCTTGAAAGACTGATGCTCGGAAACCTTCTGGCGCCATACGTGTTCACTTGGGGGGCAGCAAGGTGTCAGTCAGCTCGACTCGTTTCTTCACAGCCAACAAATTCATGCGCTCTTTCTTCCCGCCTCCAACTACAGTGAGAGCTGGCTACAGCTGGATCTCAAAGCAGTAAAGACGGGGTAGCTGGTCGTGAAGGTTGAGTGTGTGCAGTACTTAATTTGCAGTACTTAATTTGTAAAACATTAAGGGCCAGGAGCTAAGGTATTTCTCGGGAGTTCACTGCAGCTGGCACTGGTCCAGCTCATGCCACTGCAGCTCCTGCCACTGCTGCTAAATGCCAGTGACAACTGTCCCTGTGTGATTGTTTAAAGTATATTAAATCGGCTCTGAGGAATTCTACTAAAAAATAGACTCACAACGCCACCATGTGGTGAATAAATTAGGTGCAGGTGTTTGGAAAGAGGTGCTGGCGTCGAGCTCGGGTAAACGGCGACACAAATTAAGCACTGGGTGTGTGCTTAAATTGTAATGTATAAGTTCAGGGGGCCAACTTTTTTTTACAAGTCCTCAACCGGCACTGCTGAATGCTGTGATTGCGTAATACCCAGGCTGCCTAGTTTGGATCCCAAATCATGCCTCTTTTTTTCTACCACCTTACACTTTCTGCTCTCCTTATCATAATCTGACAGGTTCTTTTTAGGTCTCACCCACAGACAGCTTTTGGCTTTTGCTGTCTGTTGTTGAAGATCAGTTGTTTACAATACAAAGAGGAATCTCTTTGTACTGGTCATGATTGGGTGGCTTCCTCCTCTACCTCAATTCTCTGTTCCTTAGTGAATGGATTTCATTATTATGTTTGTGTTAGTCACACCACAGGAGCAATGCTGTTTTACTTCATTCCTGCTTGGATGAGTTATGCCCTGCTGACCTAAGAGGGCTCTTTTTAGGTTGAGCTTAACAGACAGCACAAGCTGCGTGGTTGCAAAAGACAATGCAGTCTTACCAAGTATATATAGGAGCTTGAAGTCTACCCATTGCTTAGAATTGGTGGTCTTTCCTTTCACTATCATTTAGCTGTTTCTTGTTTTTCCTCTCCGTGAAACATAGTCACTTTACCATGACTTTGCTTGGCTGCATATTGTGCTTCCTCTACTTACTTCAAGGGAACTACTTTTTTTCCTTTATGTTTAAGCACTCCATGATAGTGCATGCATTTTCCAGCTGTCTCCCTCACATTATTTTCTCCTCCTCACTCTCTCCGCCCATATGCTTCTCTCCCCACCCGCACTGGTGATGATTTCTCTTTCCTGTGTGCTTCTGCCCCCTCATACTACTGATTGCTCTCTCTCGCTCATGTTCTGTCCCTGTAGTTGCTTCTCTCTGTCTACCTTCCCGCTGTGTTGCTTCTACCCTATTTGATGTGTTGATTCTCGCCCCACCCTCCACATTCCTTCACCCTTGCCCCTTTCCCAACCCCCAAAGCAACCCATTCATCCATGAATTTTTTCTTCTTTTTAAAGTAGTGCTTTTGCACACCTATTTTAATACTGATACATTTTGGTACACTAAAAAAAGTGCCCCTTTCTAGGTGAATGCATGAATGTTGAACGCTTTCGCACACCCACAAAATGATGTATTGGCTTCATCATTGCAGTTTTGTTTTTTCTCTTTGTTAGACATGCTGCACAGCTGCTGTACAGCATGGCTAAAAACATTAGCAAAGCTAATTGTTTTTTTCGGTGAGGCATATTTGCGTTGCCAATTATTGTTTTAGCTTTCTTTCAGCACTCCATGGGAGCATGTCTGCTTTCCTTAATCTATCTTCAACTGCTTTTTCTCCTTACTGTGCTTGTCCTTAAATTATCTCTTCGTGTTTTCCCCTGCTCGTCAATGGCTGCAACTCACGCTCCCTGTTTAATTTTTTTAATGTTTTTAATTACATTTGTTTTCCTGAGGGCCACTGCTGATCACCTCACTCATCCACTGCTCCCCTCTACTCCCACCCCCTCCCTGATTTTTATTTATTTATTTACTTTTTTCCAAGGGCCCGATAGCTGAAATGTGTTATTCTTCTTTATGTGGCTCTCACATGCATTTTATTTTTCTTTTGTAATTTATGTTTCGTAAATGTCTGTTGATCAAGTTGAAACAATAAATTACAAAAGCCAAAATGGCTGCTGGTGCATCACAGTGCATTCACACACATGCGCGCACATGGTGGCCATCTTTGAATGTTTTTGCTCAAAGAGCATTTTAGCTAACCCTTCCAACATGACCAACACCCATGTTAGAACGGTAAATTATAAATTAAGAATAAATTGCTTGGGAATACCAATGGAAACATCCAGTAGGTCAGTACTCACCTTTTAAAGGTGAGACCTATTGACTTTGTTGATGTTCTTCCCTGCTTTTTGCCTTTATCACTGATTTTTAAAATATTTATCTTCCTCCTTCTTTGTACCTTTTATTCCTTTTTCTTTGATTGGGATCAAAGTCTAATGCTTAAAAATAAGTTCTGCTCTCAGAAAATGAGTGCCTGTGCAATCACCTCCAACCAGCTACACAAATTAAGCACTAGTTGCAATCTCAATTCCCTATGAGATTGCACAAGGTTTGTACAAAAAAATCAGACGATTTTGCGCATGGTTGGTATTTAACGATATGGTTGGGGTGCTGTTGTGTTCAGAGGCATGAGCAATCTGCGTTTTACCTGTGTATTTGGACAGCCACTATATTCTTCTTTCTCCCTCACATTTGAACACTTGTGTTCTTAATGAGTGATTGCCAATGGATCAACATGTGCCAATGTACTTAAAATCACTTATATAGTGCACTTTCAGATGCCTTGAGGGGGATATAAGGGCTCAGTAAGGGTGTTAACATGAATTTAGCGTTTTACATATTGACTAGAGGAGAAAGGTGCAATCCAGATGTTGAGAGTGAATGTGCAGCGGCTGTAAATTTTGTTGGCGGCAAAGAATCACAAGCACTGGCAATGCCAAGAGTTTTGGGCTTGGCAAGGTTATTATTTTTTCTATTGCAAGAAGGTGGCAGAAAAGAGAAAAAAGAGAATATGCTGTCATTTAAATGCGGCTGCCATTTGTTTGCAATGCAAAGTGATTTTCTTTTTTTTAAATAACTCAGTTGTGTAACACATCTTATTGTTGTTTGTTAATGAACCACTAACTGTTGAAGCACTCAAATTGAAGGCAGCTACAAAGTAACACCATCACTTTATAACACTAACTTTACAAAGGAGATGGAAAAGTTCTAACTGGACTCTTGAGGTCAGTGCTAAATTTGAGCCGGTGTTTGCAGGTGGCATCCAATGACACTCATTTTTGGGGACCGGCACTTAGGAGGAGAAATATGGAGGAAGAGAAAGAAGGAAAAACAGTGACAAAGAAAGAAAGCAGTGATTAAAAAGAACCTGTAGAGTCAGGCAAAAATGCAGAAAGTTTCTGGTGGTTTATTAAAGAGGAAAAAGGTGGAATAAAGACTGTGCAGCATTAGCATCATTCAACACTTCTGAAATTCAATAGCACCATTCACGAGCTCCTGAGCAAAGCGTTTGCCCTGGCATTTATTCGCAGATTAAGTAACCAACAATTGTAGATAATATATAAAAATAATGAAAAGGCACACTTTGATTAAGTTATATTTTAAGTGGGTGAGAATAATGTGCAACGGGGCTGTTCAGCCACTCAGCATGAAGGGATCCAACTGGTATAGTGGGCTAACCTATTCTCCATGTAGTATACTATGCGGGGAGAAATGTGAATGACAAACGTGAACCTGATGACCAAAAGCCTCTATGTATGTATGTTATACATGAATTGTTTGGAAAAACAGGAGTCAGGCTCAAAGGTCACATCTAAAAATCACATGGGGTAGTAGAAGCTGGTGAAAAGCTATGGACTAAGTAAGGTCTTCAAGTACTCCAAGAGGTAGGTCAATGGCTAGACACCAGGCATGTGGCGGTAATTATTTTCTGTTTATACTTTACATTAATTTATATGTGCATTCTATATATATGTGGCTTATTATTTTGTGTCAATGTAAGTAAACTACAGAGCTTTGAGAATGAAAACAGTCACAACGAAGTGCAAACTGGTCATTAAAATCTTGCAAAAGCCTGGTGGTCTGCCTGCATTACATGCTTTTGGGACAGTCATTTGCTGGCTTAGGGCTTCTTCATTTTGAGCGTTCGCATTCCTCGTGATTAACATTTCTAAAGATAAAACATGTCTCTGTGCTACAGTCCCTCTCCCTGAGTCAACTTGTAAACACCCGTTGACCCCTCACAGGACCTCCTGCACAGCACATGTGGTGATTGCATGGCTGCACAAGGAACTGGACATCCTGTTGGGTGGCTTGAGCTGTCTCGTCATGCTAAGGGAGGGATCCCAGCTTACCTCTAGTCATTGTATTAGCCCAGATCAATCTTGCTATCATCACTAACTAAATGCACATGAACTGTTGCGCAATAGAATGCAACCAAGGATTTTAGTTGTTCCACGTGACTTTGTCATGGGCAATTCTGGAAAGAGATGTTGCAGGCTTGAAACAAACTGAAATTTCACATGCATGTGGGCAGTAGTGCTGTGATCTGGTGTCTCTTTGGTCAAAGGGCAGGATAATCGCCACAGTAAGTAATAACACTGAAATGCAAAGATTCTTATTTCCTGCATCAAAAGATAGGTCAAGGATGGAATATTGAGGAGCAGGAGCCTTGTTGTAAAAGCATAAATATCAAAGACAGCTCAGTGGCTGTTGGTTGCACTGATGCATCATAACAGCATCCTATGTGGGTGCTGGACTTGAGGTTACCTCTTCCTCTCAGAGGTGCCCTTTGCATTGTCCCTGTTTTCTCCAAAGCAGCAGCATACCTCATTTTTCCCACCAGCCCAGGCAATTGATCTCATCACTGTAGGGAGCTGGCTCTGTATATACTATATTAAAATGAGGTATAGTGTACCCAGAGTCCAGGGGTTTCCCAGAGGCTTAACAAAGGATCAAGTAGATAATACTAATGCTCTCTTTTGTGGAAGTGTGGTCGAGCAGTTAGGCTTATCAGAGGGGAGTGCAAAGCATGTGTTGTACACACACATCATTCAAGAAATGAGACACACATTCAATGACTAACTCCAGGCCAATCGTTTTTAAATAGCAAAAATATATTTTGTTACTTTATTACTAGAACCAGAAGAACATTGTTGCAGGGAAGTACAGTTGTCAATACGTATCGAGCATATTTATCAAATGTACTCTGTTTAGTTTTTGTAGATCAAGAAGTTTACAAGTAACACTTTTCTATTTCAAAGATGACACAGTGCAACTTTTCGTAGGAATCAATAGAGTCTGGGGAGGAGGAGGAGAGGGGTAGTGTTAGCACAGATAACAGGTAAATACACAACTTAAAATTCCAGTCTTAGGGGGCTAGGATGTCACCAGCAACATGGGGCCGGTGGGGTGCAGAGGTCAGAGTTGGTTTTGGGTTTGCAGTGGAATCCTATGAGGACTGGTGGTGCTCGGTAAAATGCAGATTGCAGGTAAGTACCCATGGTTCCAGGACAGGCTGAATCGCAAAATGGGGTCTGTACATACAGAAATGCTTTCTTTTTCGCAAACATCCTAATTCTGCTAATCAGGCCGTTTGCAACCAGGATAAAGCATTGTAAATCTGGCCCTTGGTCCCAGAAAAAAGTGCTCCATAGTTAAGGGCCCCTTTGCACGGCACCTTACCACAATATATCGAGAATCTAAGGTCCAGATTTAAGAGGGCCTAGCGCCATTCCAACACCACATTAGCGTATTTTTTTTATGCTAATGTGGTGTTGGAAGGCCAAAAACACCGTGCCATATTTACAAAGTGGTGCAATGCTTGCATTGCACCACTTTGTAACCCCATGCACCACATTATGCCTGTCCCAGGCATAATGCATGCAAGGGGGGCGTTCCGGCGCTAAGGGGGCCAAAAACATGGCGCAAAGAAATCTAAGAGATTTTGTGGTGTCATTTTTATTGTCTGCTAAGAACAGGTGTTAAAGGGAGGCTCTCATTGTTTTCAATGGGCCTCTGGGTGCTTTGACGCTAGTACCCCTGACTACTGCCATGGTGTACCTTATTTTAAATATGGGTCACACATGGCGCTGTAGGGGGCACCAGGCGCAGCGCCACTTTTCTTAAATCTGCCCCTTAAAATGTCATAAAGAGTGCTTGGTGGCTCGTGATATGGAGATTGAATAAATTACCTTGTGAAGGGACAACATTGCATGTTTGGGTCTTTGTATGCACGCACGATCCCTACAAGTACTGTTTTCTCTTTTTGATCCTGATTCATCTGCAGGACCTCAGCTGTCAGGCACATAAGGAGGCCCTCTGTACTCGTGGTCGAGGAATAAAAAATGAGGGTGCGAGAGGGACACGTGCGCTGTACGTGCTAACAGATCTCTGTTTTCCATTGCGTGAAACAAAAATAGCAATACGTTTACTTAATTGTTGGAAGCCGCAAAAAATATATGGCTCGTTCCACTTTCATTCATATTTCGTATTTAGTTGGTGGTCGGTGTCAGACAAAAAAATAAAATAGCATACTCGTTGCACCCAACTGAGGGCGGGCAGGATTTTGTTTGTGTTAGTTCAAACAGCTGGTCATTAATGCAGGACCCATCTCCAGAGTGGAGTGCCAGTGGACATGAATGACTGCCTGATTAATGCCGCCCCTCCAAGGAGCCTTCATCCAGCAGTGATGCTCGCAGCAGAATAAATGCAGCATGATTTGACTGCTTTCTAACAGGGTAGTATGTCATTGTGTCATCAGGCAATTGAGGTTATTATGGGGCAGGGCAGACAGACGGGACAGTGGGGTTACTAGACCGTGACATTTCTAGAAATACAGGCCTGACCTACTTAAGTCGTTTTCATAGCTGGCTGGCAGCTGCACTGTGCGTGGAGGGCCCTGATAGGGCAAAGCTGTTGCTAGGGGGGAATTAGCATGAAATTTTGGTGCACACAAACTCGTTGATTGAATGATAAAAGCTGACGGGAATTAAAGACCTGTTCTTCGGCATTATGTAGATTTCCAGTCTTGTTTTCCTCCTTGTGAGTGCAGACAACATTTTATTTCCCATTTAAGTATTGATTTTAATATACATGTTCACAGGGGTGGTGGAGGTAAGTGGAAGCGGCGGTTACTTGCCAATTATGCATTTTTGATAACATGTGAACGTTTCCCTCCTTCCCGAGAAGCTGCACTTAGTGAGGCATTTCGGAACGTGATATTTCAATTTGACAAGAGTGTTTACGTTCTTGTCTTCAGCCTGTTTTCAACTGCATTCAGTCTTCTCTTCATCCCTTATACTTCTCTACTCCCTGTAGCACCAGACCAAGGCAAAACGGATCTTTAAAAAACGTTTCCCCAGGTAATATGTACAATGCCAGTGAATATACAGCCAGGAAATAATGTCCACTTTCTTCCACACTTCTGCTGTTTCTAAGGGCTGTGAGTAGCCAACGTTAATTTCATCTATTTTTACTATCCTCATATTACTGCAGATGTCTAAGAAGAATATTAAATAGGTGAATCATTTTGGCAGCGTAATGGACAGCAAATAATCCACTCACACTAAACCTGCCTATTTCTTATGTGCAACATCTCACATGTGTCTGCACGTGTGGTACTATGAAGAGTATTAAAGTGGTATTAACAGTGCTAACACAGGCCTCTTGAGGCTAGTCTTAGACTTACAATCGTTCAGTGTTTACTTTCGCGGTGTACATAAAATAATCAATCCAACCCAGCCATTACAACCAGGACCCACGCTTATCTTGAAGACCACTTCTTTGGTGGTTCTCGGCACAACCCGAGGCCAGGGCACCATCAGACTGAGAAGTGTAAAAAACAAAAAAACAAGGGCTTTTCCATGTCTGCACCCACGATCTTGAACAGCATCCCTGTATCCATCAGCAATGCCGTAGTGGTCCTCTAATCTAGAAAAGACTTGAAGACGCACCTCTTTAAAGAACACTACATCGTAATGCGTTGACATCGGTGGCCCAGCTGCCTCTCTTATCACTCGTTGACTTTATACTTTCCTTTGACCCTGCCCAATGCTCCCCGTGCCTTTTGACTAGGTTTAGATTTAGATGAAGTAGAATTATCATAAACATACATAGGTACATACACACTTTCAGAATATATAATTAGAAGAGTACAGAAACAGGAGGAGAATCATACCTCTCATTAAACTAAAAGTGATAGCTGATCAAGCCTAGGCTGGTCGTAGTCCTGCCTCTAGCCATGGTGCTTGGGGCTTAGACCAACACTTGTGACTCTTAGGACTGTGCCCCTCCCAAGTAATGCTCCCTCAAGCCAAGCCTGACCTAACCATGCTTTGCATTCAATAGTATGTCCCCCATCTGCCAACACTACTAGGATGAATTAAATAAAGCCTGTGACACTAATTTAGCAAGTCTAATCCTCATTACAATTTCTCAAATATGAGCCACAGTGATTCATTTTGTTAGAGCCCAAATTCCGTCCAAAAGAACACCATGACCGGAGCCCGCATGCTGACTATGGATATAATGCGCATGGAAATCCATGAAACAAATTGCAATGCTGTTAAGAGGTATACGTTCTCTTCATCCACATTTTCGTAATTCCAAAATGGATGGATGGCCTCCACTGAGGTGATTTCAGTGGACAGCTCCTGGAGTGATGTGTCTGAAGGATGCAAACCCTAAGGTATGTCAATTCAAGGGTTTTCTTCTGTAACATTCAGCATCCCATTAATGGCTTGAGGACACAAAGCTAAAAAGAGAAAGTAGAGGGTACTTGAATGAGGTACCATTCCCAATCCTTTTATTTCACCTTAGGAAAGACCAATAAGAAGATATTCTATCTCTTTGCTTATATGAAATCCTTACTCTGCCATTTTGTTTTAACTATGTAGCATGCCCCTTTGATGTCACACATTCTCAAAGCCCAGTGCCTTAATTACACAGTGTGTTTCTCAGGCATAGCTGGACATGCATGTGTACTGTAACCTAGAAGGTCTTTCTTGAGAACCTGGCACCAAGGGCCGAGATTTTTTCAGCTAGAAATTGGTCCTTGAAGAATAGTGCCTTTTACAAACCTATGTTAGTATTCTTATTTTAAGAAATCATTGTGCTACCCAAATTAAAAAGAATGTACCCAAATTGTCGATCATGACACAGTATCCTGGTCCTCAGCAGAATGCAGCGAGTGAAAAACTGTTAAGATGAAGAATTTAACTTCAGACTGTGGGAAAAAACAGTTTTTGGATAATTTGCAAAATGCAAACATTACTTATCAGGAGAAGAATAAGGGGAGATCATTCCAGTATTTGATTCCCATAAGAGAAACAGAGTGGCCTTCATCCTCGTTTTGTCTGTTTGGAGGGAATCTAAGAAGATAAAGAGAGGAAGAACTAAGGGAGCGTTCTAGGGCATACATGTTTGAAGTAATTGGGGCCAGTGTTGAAAGGCTCGGTGGGCTGGGCAAATACTTTAAAATGATATGCATTGCATGGATAGCCAGTGTAGCAGGTCAAGAAGGAAAGAAACTTACGAATCGAAAGGGAGATAAAAAATGAGTACAGCCACGGAATTTGGATACTCTCAAATCTAGACAACATACTTGACCGAGAGAAACATGTTTAAATCCACGTAATTGTAGAAACAACGGAGCCTCTTCACAAAATAATTTTGGAGTGTGTACTCCTGAAGTACTCTGGGATGTACTTTTATGCATGCTTTAAAAAATTGTAATTATTAGGAAATATTTATATACAATTTGTACAAATAGAAAGGACTGTGGCCTATTTGCACATCTTCTAATAGGGTATGAAATGTTTCTGTTCCGTGTCACAAAGGCATATGAGAATATAGATAATAAAGAGTACTCCTGTAGTAAGTCTTCACATACTCATGAATGCTTTCAGGAACTGGTCTAGGTATGTCTGGCCTTCCTCCATAATATTACTTAGTTGCAGACAGAGGCATAAACTCTGGTTATGCACTCTGAAGATCTTCTTATTTCTGGACAAAGTTCAGAATGTTTCCAGCATTTGTAAGAGGATTTAATCAACAGTCATGCTCTGATTGTGTACCTCCCAATTAGAATAATAGTCGTACATGTACAGAACATCAAAATCAGCACCAATAGCTGTATTATCCAAATAGTAAATCTGTAGAGACGATTTGCAGTCATTTCACAGTGGGAATTCACCAACACCCTCTGTACCCTGGTGTTTATTCCCAGATATTTTCTCCATTACTGTCATTTGTACTACTGTGTTCCCCTATTTACCTGTGTACCTTTATTTTTGTCTAACAGCTTTTCTTTGTGCCCTTTCATTTATTGTTTTCGGCAAATCACGACCTGGAAGTGATCACAGCCTTTGTTTCTGTTAACCCTCTATGCCCCTGCCCCTTATGGGAGGTGCCCTCCAGAACCTTTGCTCCTCATGGAGGTGACATGTGCAACCCAGATCCTTACATGCGTGCCTGCATTACACCTGCATCTCATGGGAAGTGCCACTTGTACCTCTACTCGATGGCACTACAGCCCCTGACATTTACAGTGATTATTTATGTTTCTTTGAACTACTTAATCGCATCCCTTATCTTGTCAAAAAATTAACATTTCTGTTTACTATTCAAAAGCATTACTTAAAAAGATTTATGCATACATTTTTTTCTTCACTGTATAGTTATTGTCATTTCTGATCTTCCCTCTTCTGTGCATGTTCCTTCAATACCTGTAATTATCTGATGACTAGGTGCTTTATCGTTATCTGCTGAGTCATCCTGAAAACTGGACATGAAGGAAACGTACGTATTTCTGAAATGTATATCAGATGCTGAATTGAAAAGCAGTGGTTATTTGTACATTTCTGAATTTCTGCGAACCCAGACTAGTATGTGATTCAGAGGGCTTTTAGCAAAATGTCTTCTTTCTTACATTTAAAACACACCCATTTCTGTGATGGAAAATTCTGGAATCTGCTGGGAGCCACACATTTCCTACCATCCAGCTTTTCCCCAAGTCTCTTGATAAAAATGGTACCTCAGTGGTGTAGGTGGGACTAACTTTCACTACAGGAATGGACCCAAAAGGCAACATGGAGACATCACATCTTTTCACTGAAAGCCAACCTATTTGTTTTGCAATTTGGGTAGCTGTGGATTTTGAGCCCTACCTCAGTCAGCACTTAGGAAGGCCTACACATATACAGTACATAGATCGGTTTACAAAATTCCAATGCATTCAGTGGAACTTGGTGCATTAATTGCAACTGTTGTTACTGAATCGGTTTTAGTACATTCTAAATAAGAAATCGCTAATTGTGAATCATGATTAGTCACAATTTACTATTTCTTAGAACCACACATTGCTAAATTGAACATAACGTAGATTGTAAAATGCAAATCCTGTCTTCTGTTCTTTCACAACAGAAATACATTAATTGTCGTTGAGAGAGAGCAACATGTATTAATAAACTGGTGGCATAGAAGTAGCATTTGGCAACTAATAAATCTGCAGTTTCAAAAGACTAACATAGAAAATAATATAGACATGAAAATATGCATGTTTAAATTCTGGTGGACATTTGTGCCTGTCATTTGTATTTTGACATCACGTTTAACATAAAACCATTGTGCATTCATAAATGTGTGAACTATTAATAATTATTAACATAAAAGTATTATGTTTGGGAAGAAATAGTAGAAATAAAATATATTATGAGTATTAAATGAATAAGAATTAAACACACATATTGAATTAAATGAATTTCATTAACATGCGAAGAGAAAATAATCCCCGTATAAAATTGCTTTAACATAACATGAATAATGTTTTTATTAAAATAATTTGCTTTTATATTTGAGTTGATTGTAATCAGGTTTATCATTGTATTAATCGTATTAATGTGTATGTAAACTTTTTAACTTGTCTCGGCCTGAAGGTTCATTGTGCAAGCAGCAATGGAAAAACATTTGTTTATTCTGTCCCCTCTGACCTGAAATCTCTCCCTAGGCAGATAATGTAATGTTGAATGTTCCATTTGATGGCAGGAGAAGAGCATGTTTCAAATGTAATTAATGTAACGGTATTTGTTCTAGCTGCTGAACTGGACAGGAAACTCACAGTGCTCATGTGAAAAGAATATTAGCTTAGTTTATTGTCTGTTGTGAGAAAGAAACTGTAAGAAATAAATAACTAGAGAATGTAATATTTTGTAAGTCAGATGTTGGATCACCAGATGACAATGCACTTTTCCTGAGAAGATTCTTAAAAGTATCAGAAATTGGTGGCACCAAAGCCTGCTATTAGATGCTGAAACTGACACCCAGAATGTGCCCACCTAAAGAACCAATGAATGAATTTTCCATATTTTAATTAGTAAAGTGCTTTGAAACTGAAGTTAGTCCATCTCAAGATCTCCTTTGAGTTAATCTATGCTTGTCTCAAATCAGTTTAGAACTCTGTCCATTTCTGTTGTAAGTCTGCAGTCCCATTCTCTACTCTAAGTTACCTGATGAGTTTTCTCATTATAGTCTTAATGGCCCAATGAGGTTTCAGTACTAATATGGCCAACTAATTCTGAACTGCTGAATTGTCCAATGTGCAGCATTTGTTCTGCACCATCTTGATGCTGCTATCAACTGATGCTGGAAGAAGGTGACCGTTCCTGTGGAATCATCCTGTATGCTGTCCCATGAGGAGAGGTTTAACTAAATGTGTTTTTTTGTTTCCTTTTTAGCAAAGTCACTTACACCAGCATATTGTTAGAGTTAGTTGCCCTAGTTTGATGTTTTTCAAAATTATTTTTGTCTTTATTCTATTTTTGCTTTTGTCCGTCTGTGTTAGCTTATTCCCACATGTGCTAGTCCCAGTGATAAGGATGACCCAGCTCTGAAATTGATTGTCAAAACTGTAATTTGATCATTTATTGATGTCACCATCATCTGTTTTGAAATCTGGTATTAATGTTCATATTGAGTTGTTGCTAATCTATTTTCATTCTTTTGGAGTGTTTAACAGTATTGATGTTTAGTAGGTTGAATATTTTGAGACGTTTCGGTCAGCCTATGGCTTTCATGTGTGTCTATAATTTAGTTTTACACACCATTTATGTGACATTGATTTTGGGACTGTAATAAAGCTTTGAAACTTTATTCAGCTTGGAGTTTTGATTTAGTGTTGAATTGTTCATGTTATTTAAAATTGTGCATGATCTAATGTCATTGACTTGTGATTGAATGATTCTGACTACTGCCTTCGTCACTGAGTCTAAGATCCAGGCGACCTCTAAGGGTGAGCTTTGTGATGGTGTCTCACCCACACCTGTGGTTTCTGAACCTGAAGCTGAAGAGGACCTCCACAGCCGCACCAGCATCTTCATGCATCTTAAGTTGCTTTTCACTGACTTTCTATATAAATTATCAACAAATATTTATCGGATCAGAATCTGAATGTATGCTGACAGATGGAATTTAACACCACACCAAATCTGTAAGTAAAGCGGACTTACAGCTGGCACATAATTTCCAAGGGAGTCCATGGGGGGTAGTGATCGAAAATATTGTGAGCATCCAAAATTTCACGAGTTTGTGGGTAGATATAAACATTCCCAAACGTTTATTTCACTCAATTTGCATACCAATGACAATGTTAAAATGTAGGGCCTCATTTACGAAGAAAGGGCACAATGCGGTGTTGCAAGCAATTTTGCTGCGCCAAGCCTTTCCATTTTCAAAACGCATGGATGCACCGCATTTACCAGAATATGATGAATCCCTGTGTTTTCCTCTGTGCTGGAGCTAAATCAGGTGCCTAGCGTCGTCAGCACAGCCACCCTTGCGCCATGGTGCAAGGACGCCTGCGTTGTGGGGGGTTACTGTTTATATGCAGGAAGACACCTTCCTGCACAAAAACAATTATTAATGGTGATTTTCTCCTTCTATGTGTCCTGCAGTATGCAGGACACATGGAAAGAGTAAAAAAACGAGGAGAAATAAATGTATTTCTCCTCGTTACACCACTCTAATGCCACCCCTGGGAACGCATTAGTTTTTGGCGCTGCCTCAGATTTACATTTCCTTGTAAATCTTGGGTAGTGTTAAAAATCAATGGGTGTTTCGTGGGTACGCTCACAGCAACACCCATTGCATGCCCCTTTGCTGCAGAAAACTGCGTTGGGTGGCCCATATTTACAAGGCGGCGTTAAGCCATGAAAAGTGGCTTAACGCCTCCTTGTAAATATGGAGCAGGGGACAGCACCACTGGAGCGTCGCACAAAATGGCGCTCTGGTGCCGCAAAGGGCTTGTAAATGAGGCCCTTAGTGTGAAAATTCTACTTCATATTTTCTAGTGGTGAAGAGAAAGGGACTTCTGCGGATGAAAATTTATTTTTCAGGTAGGGAACAGAAATAAACGTGGAGAAGCTATTTTTTTACCCCCACCTGTAGACAGGCTGCCATTCTATCGTGCTGATTAGCTTCCTATTCGACATGTTAAGGGTTGTGCTTACACACATTAATCTATTTACCTAGTGGTAAGTCTGTGGTCTTTGGAAATTTATCACACTTTTTATATGAAATCGTAAAAGTAAGCTTTAAACTCGTGAAATTGTTAATTTTTTTTCAGAACTCTTAGCTTAATCTTTAGTCTTAAATAGTCTCTGTTGCGATATGGAGTTGGACAGCTTTTTAATTTGTTTTTAGTTTTAATTGACGAAAATCATTACCGAACACAAAACAAGTAGATAAAACTCACGTTACCACGTAAAATGCAGCTTGTCATTCCACGCATCTATCCGTTGCTTCAGTTATAAATCGTGGAAAGAAACTATGGTTATTTCTACATGCTGGAACATAAACTTGCACATGTTTAACGGCCATAGAAACTGTGGCTTGCCACCTAAACCCGATATCAGTATAAACATGCATAATATTCACAAATGTGTGCTAAATGATTTCTCGCGAGACCGCTGTGAACAATATTGAATGTGAAGTATGTAACGTGACAAAGTAATCATCAAACAGCACTTTCAGAAGTGCTAAGTTATTGTAACAGCATATGCAGTTGTAAAGATGTGCTCAAGAAACAGAAAGAAGTATGAATATTTAGAAATCTCCAAAATATTACTTTCAAATGTCTCTGTGTGTGATATCAAAAGAGAGGTCTGTATAATATTTAGGGGCATATTTAAGAGCTCCTAGTGCCATTCTAACGCCACATTTCGTCATTTTGTTATGCTAATGCGGTGTTAGAAGGCCAAAAACGCTGCACCACATTGTAACCCTTTGCGCTATATTATGCCTGTGCCAGGCATAATGTATGCAAAGGGGCGTTACCCCATTAGGGGAGCCGAAAAAATGTCACAAGGTAATCTAACAGATTTCCTGTGTCATTTTTTTCGCCCTTGTCATGCATGCTCATAGCAAGCGTTGAAAGGGGGCATACCATTATCTATAATGAGCCCCTACGTACTCTGCGGGAGTAGCTCCAAAAGTTTGTTGCTACTTCTGTAGAGTACATCAAGAGTTACCTGGACTGTTGATTTGTGGATCCTCTGTGGATCTGCATGGTTTCAGGATGGTTGTGAGTGGTTAGTCCTAAACAGAACTGAACATTTTGATCACCTGTTAATTAACCCTACCTGTGTATTGCACAAAGTAAAGTATAAATAAACTTTTGGCAGTTTTCCCCAACAAACAGCTTATGGTCTGTTTTGTGGATGCAAACTGTGTTTGTTATATGAGCAAGAATGACAAAGAGAATAGGGATGGAGACACTAGGATTGCTACGTTGCCCACAGGGGACATATAAGGTGGCAGCCCCTGAGTATATCTTCACTGCCTGGGAGTAGAATCTGTTCAGTGACCACCTGGC
This sequence comes from Pleurodeles waltl, assembly GCF_031143425.1. Lineage (NCBI taxonomy): Eukaryota > Metazoa > Chordata > Amphibia > Caudata > Salamandridae > Pleurodeles > Pleurodeles waltl. The sequence continues at coordinate 830,760,473 of NC_090438.1, forward strand.
TAAGCAAGCTAGCCACGGCCAACACAAGAGATTAGACCCGAAGCATAAGCAGATGAGCTCAGATATTGTTGGGAGTATGTAGCAGGTGCCCACATTCGTGATCCTTCTTTTTTGTGCAGCAGCAGTGGAATTAACCGCGCACTGGTGTATGATGGAAGAACAACCAGCTGCTCTACTGCATCACAAGTGAAGCTAATGGGCGATCCTAATCCAAAAGAGTGAAGAATGACACAAAAACATGGAACTAGGGCAGCATAGTATGATAACCTCAGGCCATGGGGGGGCATAAGAATGAGGTGGTGACCCCCTTATCTCGTAAGAAACAGTTGGTATACTGACAGCTTGGAGTTGCCCTTAATTCCCCCCCTGGTGACACGGTTGCAGCAACTCTAAATTGTCTGGGCCACAGCACAGTTGCAAAAGCACCGGATGACAAATGCTACTTCACTTCGATTCCCAGTGGCGCTATATTGATTGCCCGTAAGTTTATCCTACCTGTGTATTACATAAAGTAAAGTATGAATAAACTTGCAACAGTTTTTTTCCCAACAAATATCATGTGGTCTGTTTTGTGAGATGCAAATGGTGCCTGATGTATAAGCAAGAATGACAAAGGGGCTGAGGTGAAAATGCTAAACTGGATGCTTGAGAAGAAGCTGAAGGGTCACCATGTGAGAATGGAGCCATTTTGTTCAACCAGTTATTAAGGCAGGAGGCAGCTCTTGCTCCTGCAATGCAGTGTACAGCACACTGGAGGTACCATAGGAGATGCTTAACAATACTGAGGTTTATGACTAAACTGTCACCTGAGAAGGCCACTAATGTAAACGCTACCATTAGAAATATCTGAAATGGGGATTTTCAATTGGAAGATGGAATACATCCTCAATATACTATTTCCCCAAGTATAAAATGCTTCTACTAGCACTGAATCAAAAATATCATGAGCCCATGATGTTGACCAGTTTTCTGCCATGTTTAGACCCCAGGGGATGGCCTTCTATATTGGGTGGAAGCCTGCTAAACAGTCACTGGTGGGCATTTCCTTTCACCGTGTTTAAGGTTTCTGCTAATGAACAAGCCTGCCATAAAGTCACTAATTAACAACATTTATAGTAACCTGACCATCCCACTGACAAAAGATGCACTCCTGATGTGACCATTACCTCATCCTGCAATACCAATGGTGAGGTGTCTGGTGCTCTCACTCTTTCAACCACTGTTCTTTCAGTGTTTATTTTACTTGGCCTCCACTAACTCTTAGTAGATACCTTTTATTAATATTCTCATACTTCTTACTGGAGTTCATTCCACAATAAATCTATAATATTTGTTTTAGTTATACGTTTTGATTTCTGATTCAATCATCTTTTGGTATTTTCACTATACCCATTTCTATTACATACATATTCAGATGTCCATGCAATGTAGCACTTATTGCCATTTAAGCAGGGCTGAAAGAAATACATGTTATCAACTGTGCATCTTTAAAGTACTTAGGGGCATATTTATACTCTGTTTGCGCCGAATGTGCGTCAAAAATTTTGACGCACTTTCAGCGCAAACGTTGCCCCATATTTAAACCCTGACGCCCGATCCGGCGCACCAGGAAAATGGCGCTATGTGCGCCAGTTTTTGGAAGCGGCACCCCGCCCTGCGTTAATGACATGCAGGGTAGGCGTTCCCGTCCAAAAACAGACGCACATAGCGGTGCGTGGTATTTATGCTCCAGGGCAAAAATCACTCCCGCGCGGCAGGCGGCGCAAAAAAATGGCGCAAAGCACGAATAGCGTGAAATTTTAACGCCTGGGTCAGGGCAGGCGTTAAAATGGGGCAAACACACCTGTACTTAATCAGAACACACAGAACAAACAACAGAGCAGCAGAGCAGCAGAGCAGCAACAGGGAGACATGGAGGTGCTTTTTCTTCAACGTGCACGTAGACGCAGAGCCCTGCAGCAACAACAGCAGCCACAACAACAACAGCAGGGACCCCAAAGACAGCGCAGAAGGCAGGAGAGGATATTCCGCCCAAGAACAACCCTGCATGGCCTCAGGGAACGAGACATCATCCAGAGGTACCGGTTGAACTGGCAGGCCATTCAGCAGCTGCTGACAAATATTGAACAGCAATTGGCCCCCACTTTAGTGACTCCACGCACTATCCCAACCGAAACAAAGCTGCTTGCCGTACTACACCTGCTGGCAAGTGGCTCGTTTCAGACAACTGGTGCCCTGGTTGGTGGAATCTCACAACCATCTTTCTCCGCATTCCTGCCTAAAGTACTGGATGCCATCATTGGACTGACACCCCGCCACATCTGCTTCCCTAACACTGTGCAGAAGCAGCAGGAAACAAAACAGGGGTTCTACGCCATCAGTGGCTTTCCGCACGTCCTTGGTACAATCGACTGCACACACGTACGCCTTGTGCCACCTGCTGCGAGTGAACACCTCTACCGCAACAGGAAGCACACACATTCCATCAACGTGCAGGCCATAGTCGATCACCAAGGACTGATCAGCAACATTGTGGCTAAATATCCTGGGAGTGTACATGACGCATTCATCTTCCGTCACTCCACCATCAACCAACACTTCCAGGATGGACGGTATGGCAATGGACTACTTGTTGGTAAGGACAAAAATCTACTTATATACTCACTGCACAGAAACCCTCTAGGATAAACAACCCATACACCACAATAGCAACACCTAGACAGGAACACACTGAGGTACTCACATCACTAGCCATGTGTCACAAGTCACCATTGAACCTCTCACACATTAGAATTTACTCCACAGCTTAGTGTGAAGACATTCATGACTGTGGTTGCCTAAATGTCACCTTGCAAATTGGAAGTCTCACAATAACCTGCACACTAATACAATGCATAACTTTTAAGGGATGGGATGGCCTGGGTATGTTCATATGAACGTTTCTAATACCCTTTCATGTTTCAACTCTGCATGGAACTATCATCACACCCCTAGTGAGGACACACGGCCACCTGTGTCACAAGTCACAATGCAAGGGAGGGCACACTGTACTTGAGAAACCAATACATCCTGCTGACAAACAGTTAGACAACAAACACTTGCTCAGCCAAGGAAAAAAAACAATGCCAAAGTTTCCACCAACAACCATAGGTTGTCACATTAGTACACAAAATAGTCACAGACAACACAACACAACTACTGCCATCAAAGATACGTACAACAGTGCCTCCTACATCTAATTGATACCATTCTGTGTTTCTCTTTCAGCTGATCAGGGGTATGGCATCTAGCCTTGGCTAATGACACCATATGGGAACCCAAATACTGCTGCTGAGCGGGCATACAATGACGCCCACAAGAGGACACACAGCATTGTGGAGAGGACCTTTGGGATCCTAAAGTCAAGGTTCCGCTGCCTTGACATCACTGGCGGAAGCCTACTATACTCCCCAGAGATGGTCTGCAAGATCATACTCACTTGTACCATATTACACAATATTTGTGTAAAAAGGAACATTCCCCTCCTTGAACCGGACCCAGACATGCCTGAGGATGATGATGAGGAGGATGCTGGCCTGCAACAGGAGGGGGAACAACCTAACACCGCAGCAGGAGTGCGTAGGCGCCAACAGCTTGTGAACAATTTTTTTACTTAAGTTATTATAATCACTTGTATTCCACACTTGTAAATAAACACAGATAACAAACACCACATCATGCTTTGGCCTATTCATTTCTGACCACCTTTAGTTTGAAATAGCTGAAGATGCATGTCGTCTCATTGATCAAGAATGCCATTAAAATTCATCACACCAAAAATAAACATCACAACTGTATGCACAGAGGGTAGGATGTGACATGTTACATTACCATACACAGAGCCCAACAAGAGTACAAATGTGACAATTACACATGCCGGATCCAAACAACTGAAACAGTCTCTCATCCAGCCCAAAATTGGAGATCATTTGAAAGTCACATCACACGTGTTCAGAGACAGGGTGGGACCATCCATGTGTACGTGAACATGTCATCAATGGCTTCTCTCAAGTGTATGATGTGAGCAATACACAATTGCAACAACATCAGCTGCCACTAACTCAGGAGGAGACCTTGAAGTTACAGTGACAACATACACACAGACAGGTCATACTGGATCCACATTCCCACACACATGTACACATATGTCATACAACCAACCTAATATTTGAAAGTAGACCATCACAGTTGTGTCCCAGTTTGAACCTAGCAGGAAGATTGTAACATGACACTAAACCAGTTTATGCAGAAAAGGACACAGACAAGCAAAACAATCTTCGCATTATCACATTGTGAACGCTGAGAGTCTTGCAAACTTAGTCATATGAAAATGGTATGCAACTTAGCTCCAAATCATCATTACTGCAAACGTCAAATGGGCTAATGAGATGAATGAATGGTCAACAGTCATTCATACCATATGGCCTTACATTCGCCCGCTGCTGCAGGTTTGCCATGATATGATAAAAATACTCCATGGATACAGTAGCTATTCTGGATGGTCAAATCCTAGGGTGCTGGGGGCCTAACTCCACCTCTACCACCCCCAAAACATACAAGAATCATGTACTTGTGAACTAAACACATGCATAAGGCACATGTGTGGCCTCCATGTCACAAGTCCTACACAAATATGAAACACAAAATCATAATGGGACATGGTCAGCCCCATAAAAACTGAAAGTGACTCTCCCACTCCCTGTTAGGACTACAGATAAAAGCATCCCCATCATAAAGGTGGGCACATTTTGGAGACGGAATACATAATGGTATCAAAAACATCATTTCAAAATAGCCATCAGCAATTACACCAAATATGTTGTCAAATATGGTCAATACATTAGTTAACGTATCCCAAACATCACAGTGTGAAGGCCGTCTATACATAAAAGTACGGACATTTGTCATATACAAACACAAATGTGTCTCACATCGCACCGTTTGACCATGACAAATCACCTTTCCAAAGCTAAACACATGAAGACATTTGGATAAATTTGCTCCATATTCTACGCATACAGCATGGCCGTCATAATTTGTTCACGTACATGAGTGCACACAATGCAGAGTCAGATACAAATGTATCCAAAAGTGTCTTGATCTTTCGCCTTCAAAATATTATTTACATCCACAATATTTTTGACTCTGCATCATGTGCACCACTGTACGTGTAAAAAAACCGACGCCCATGATGTATGCGTGGTGAAATTGACGCTACATGCACAATATATTGGTCATTTCATGTACAGTATTAATTATTCATATTCATATCATATTTTTTCACTCCGCATCATGTGCACCACTGTACGTGTAAAAAAAACGACGCCCATGATGTATGCGTGGTGAAATTGACGCTACATGCACAATATATTTGTCATTTCATGTACAGTATTAATTATTCATATTCATATCATATTTTTTCACTCCGCATCATGTGCACCACTGTACGTGTAAAAAAAACGACGCCCATGATGTATGCGTGGTGAAATTGACGCTACATGCACAATATATTGGTCATTTCATGTACAGTATTAATTATTAATATTCATATCATATTTTTTCACTCTGCATCATGTGCACCACTGTACGTGTAAAAAAAACGACGCCCATGATGTATGCGTGGTGATATTGACGCTACATGCACAATATATTGGTCATTTCATGTACAGTATTAATTATTAATATTCATATCATATTTTTTCACTCCGCATCATGTGCACTGTAATGCGTCATAAAAAATTGACGCACAACTGTGTATGCGTGAAAATATGACGCATAACGGGAAAATAAAAACGGCGGCCCTTTTATGCAGGAAGTGATGTAATAGGATATCCTGTTTACAAAATCTGTACTGGGAGGTAACTTTCACTTTCACTTTGCAGTCTCAGATTTCTCTAGACTGTGTGGTTGTGTGAAAGGTGTTGTCGTGTGTTTTACTGCTCTAGTGTCCTGTGTGCCTTGTATTTTGTCTTAGTGTCAATCTATTATTGTTGTATCACATTGTCTCAGTCTGTTTAGTGTTATTTTGTCTATACCTGTGATAGTTTGTATTGTCTGTGGGAGTCTGTTGTGGGTAGCATAGTTTGGGGGGTTAGTTGGGCTATTTTTCTACTTCTCCTTTTTCTTTCACACCTCTACCTTTCCCCATTTCCCCCTTTATATTTTATATTTTGTTGGTACATTCTTATCCCTCTCAATATGTCAGGTAGGCCTCGCCTGTCCAGGATGGGGGAAGACGAATTGGGGGGGTTCATATGGCTCGTAAGCCATTTCCTCCCACTAATGCTGGAAGCTGGGGGCCGTGTGATACAGGGGTATCACACGGAGGCCAGGAAAATCCGGTGGGAGAAGGTGCGCCATCACCTGGTCCGGGTCTATGGGAGTCTCAGGAATGTACACCAACTCAAGCACCGCTGGGCAGATCTGATCACCAGGGAACAGGACCTGCTGGACCACCTGGGACTCCAGATTGGTGGCCATGTTGGTGAGTAAAAAACAATTACATGGGAATGACAGAAATCGGTGTGTGAACATGTGATGATTGTTAGCGAATCTGCAAAATAAGTTGCTGAGTGTGTGTAATGCCAGGGAAACCTAGGCCCATGGTTATACACATTAATCCCCATTCTTGCAACACATGTACACGCAATGACAGCTTTATAAATTCAACATCTATTTGTATTATGCTAAGTCGCCCCCTCTCTGCGTCCCAAAATGTTTCAAATGCTGCGCTACAAAGGTATACATATGTGTCCTAATGTGTATTTGTTGCAGAATGTGTATGAAGACCTATGCTACCAGTCCGATGGATCATTTTTGCAACACATACCAGATGCCTGTAGCTGCATGTAATGTAGTGTTGCCTTTGTGTCAGAAAAGCAACACGTGAACGGCTCCATTTGTACTCCACTGGTCATAATGGCCAGTGGTACGTCACGTAGAAACAACATACCTACATATGCAGACGCCATAGCTAGACAGAAAATTGGAAACACATGATGATGCTATACATGTGTGTTGCCGTCACGTCACATGAAGTTAGTCATGTTGTTCACACATATGTCACATGTGTGTCTGTTTGCTGTCTGTTGACCCTGTCCAAATAGCCTGTTTAATTGTGAGTGGTCATGCAGTCCTCATGGAACCAGTTTTGGAATGTCTCTCGGGGATGCACATGCTGAGATGTATGGATAACATTATTGTTGGGGCATACTAATGGAGGATTAACTTGGACGACACCTGACTGTCCTGACCACTGCATGAGTGTAGTAGGGTGTGACACTGGAGCAGGAGACTCATCCAATGTTAATGTTGAATACAAAGTGATCCATGCAGGATGAGCATGTGTGAAAGTCTATCATTACCATGTCATTTTCACACAGTGTCATTGTAACAGAAATCTTTTGTCCGTTCACCCAGTCTGAGTATAATCTTTGTTTCATGCTTTACAGGTGGACCAGCCCCGTACACCGTGGGAGAGGTGGCCCATTTTGACGACCCCGATACCTACAGTGAGTGTCGCCTGAGTGCTATTTACATTGTTTGGTAATGACGCATGATGGATTACTGTGTGTTCAAGAGAATTCATGATTTGATGTGCTGGCCGTTCATTGGCTTTGTTCTTTTAGTGTGATATCAAATTAGAATTATGTTTCTGCAAAGCAATACGTAGTCATCTCTCAGATTGAGGGGCTGTAGCCCATTCAATTATGGCGGCAATTGGGAATGGTATGACTCATTTCGAATAGACTGGTCAATGTTAGACTTGGTCAGGGACTTGCCATGAACTGAGTCTGCATATCAGACTGACAGTCTCCCAGATAGCTTAGGCACATGGCATTGATGACAAGTGCTTCTTCCTAGTTGAGGATGGACTGTGTACACTGTAGGTTGGATCTTCCATGGGCATGTACTTCCACAAGGTGAACTCGAAGTGTGTGTGACTTGAGTGCAATGCCCTAGGTGTTCAGTTGAATCATGTGAATGGGTGTACTACCTCCCCTGTGTGTGTTGTTAAACATGCCTCACTAATAGTATGTTATGTTGGGCTAAGTCATAACATTTTGACATGTGTGGACCTGGGATGTGACAAGGTTGGGCTGACTACAACGTGTTGCTAGCCCTTCATAGGTGTTGTGTGTGAAGGCACATAATTGTTGCACTTTCTGTACACTCCTGGGTGTGCATTGAACATGGGATTGTTGGTTGTTCTTCCCACACCACCCACAAAGACTGGGATGTTACTGTGAAACAGGGTACCTAGGACTGTAGCAACCAGTATGTTACACGTACTTAACACCTTTTGTGACTTGAGTTAGTACCTTGGGCCAGAGTGAGAAAAATGTCTACACGTTGCAAATGGCATAAATATCTGTGTGGGATTTGCAAACGTCTGTTTCCTAATCCAAAATGTCTTTGGTGGTCATGTACATATGAGTAAAATGCTTTTCAAAATTGATATAATGAAGGGTTTTACCAGACCTACTTGCAAATCACAGTGGTAGGCAATCCCATTTGCAACCGAGTACATGGTTGCAAAGTGAGTAGCTGTTATCATCCACTTGAAGTGGATGGTAACCACCTTGCTGACTGGAAGGGGTCCTCATTGTAAAGCTTCAGCCTTTGTGAGTGGACTAAAAAAATCCTGCGCAAAAAAGCCAGTGGTCTAAGGGACCAATAATTACCGTGAAAATTTCCAAGTACAATTGTTGTGATTTAAAAATAATTGCAGCTCATTTTTCTTTCCGGTAAACGGCCTACACTTGGGGAGAAATAACTTGCTTAATTTAAAAACAGTCACGTCTATGGAGTTCTGCTGGTCCCAGCAGGCCACCATCCCCGTGAGTGCCCATGTTGCTAAGGTGGGGCAACTTGGAACCCACATCATTGATGTTCATGAGGTGGGTTTTAGGGACCCCATAGCGACTCGCAGACGGTGTCAGAGACACCGTTCTGCTTTGCAATTTGCTAGTTGATTTTCCTAAATTCCTACATCTGACACCTAGTGTGGACACATGATTCTGGGCCAGGGGTTCAATCTTAGCACACAACTAATTAAAAATGCTATTGAGTGAGGAGTGTGAGTGTAATCACATAGAATGACATATGTACTGAAGTCAGTATGCGGAAGAGCTGGTGCCATAATGTCAAATGCCTTAGGTATGATTTGGATGAGTAGTTTAGGGTGATGTCATCCATCATGTAGAGGCATGGATATGCTAGGTGTGATATGACCTTAGGGATGCATGATTCACATGTACTTCCTCTGAGCATTTCCGTGAACTATGTTGTAACAATTGCTGCATACAATATATTTCTAGTAATGGACAAATGAGCCATTGTGGGATTCAACCCACTGTAAATTCAATGCTCAATATTTCCCTTTTCTCTTCACAGCTGCAAACCTGAGTGCCGCAGAGCGCAACCATTTTGAGCACAGGGCAATGAGGTACAGGCACATCCTGCAGGTGCAGTGTGGGTATCGGAGGATGGCCCGCAGATACAATTCCGATCGGGCCTCCGGGGCGTGGTATGCCACACCACAGGCTCCACCAACGGTGCCACCTACAACCACCAGGTCTGCCCAAGGGGACCCAGCGACGGACCAGCCATCTTCCTCAAGACCTGGACCCAGCCGTGTGTTGGGAGCAGGGCTGTCCCGTGGCCACTCCACTCCAGCGACAATCTCCACCTCCACCGGCACGCAGACCAGCAGTGACCCTCCAATTGACCCTGCAGCCTTCCAGGCATTGTCTAGGAAACTGGACAGGTTAATTCAAAAGGTGGACAACCTGACGGAGGACATGGCGGAGGTTAAAAAGAAGGTGCGCTCCATCCGGCGCACACTTCAGAGGGCAAATCTTTAGTTATTTTGCCCTCCTGAACTTTTACCCCTCCCCTCTCCCCTCTTTCCTCTTTTCATACTGTTAGTTGGGTTTGGGGGGTTAGTTATAGGATAAGTATAGGTAATTAGCTTAGTTAGTGTTAGGTAAGAGGGTGGGGGGTCCTTATACTTTCTATCTAATATTTTTGTGTGGGTGGGTGGGGGGCAATGTTGGGATTCCTGTTTAATAAAAAAAAAAAAAAAAAAAAAATATAAAAAAAAAAAAATACAAACAAATATATGTTTGTTTAGGATAGTATAGTATGTGTGTAGGTTAGTAAGTGTTGTCCTGCATGTGTCTTGTCTCTTAATGGTGGGTGGGGGGTTGATGTTTAGATCGTTTCGTTACATGTGTAGAGTAAGTTTAGCTTAGGTTAGTTAGGGACAGTTGTGGGTTAGTAGTAGTCAGGTTAGATTAGTGTAGGTTTACCTTTCCCTTAGTTGCCTCTTTTATTACTACTTTTAAATAAAATTTTTGTTAACTCTTTACCTGATGCGTTAGGTGCTACCTTTTCATGGCCTTGACATCAGTGTAGCAGAAATGTTAAGTATGACATTTGTGTTCCATGCTCCCTATCCCCAGGCTTATGAGGTTTAACATGCCAGCTACCCGTGTGCTAACTTGGTAAGTATCCACCATGTTGGAGAGCCACCATTGGTAGTGTGCATTGATCATCAAGGTTTGGGGTTGGTTTGTATCCTACTTCACAAAGAGTGCTTCCAGACTTGTTATTGTAGGTAAATAGATAGGTCGGACAGCATTGTGAAGTTCAGGGAGAGCTTTATAGATGATGATTTGTTCACACTCTTGTCTTGTTGCTATCATTGCTGACCTACATCATGTGTGTACTGATTCAGCATGACTTTCCTTCATGGAAGTATACGCCGTAAGGGTGATTGATGCAGTGTAATTTGTTTATCATTCCTTTCATTCTACAGCATAATTACAAATTGTAGTATTGCATGGTGCCTACATTTCTCAGCCACCATTAGTTGTGTAGAATAGCTATAGATGGTGCATCATTCTGTCCAACACAGCATGATTGTGTGTGCTTAGTCCCTTCATCAGTTATTTTCCTCAGTATAGTAAAGCTATGATGCAATCCTGGCCACTGCACAGATGATTCAGTATACATGAAATGAGGACAGTAGTATAGAGAATCGACATGGTTTCCACACAGCCACTTTGGAGTTATCTACTGCACAGTTGAATTTTGAAATGACACAGAGACACAATAGGTGTGCAAGTGATATTTATTTATAAGTGGTGTTGTGCAAAATGTCCATTCACCATGTTTGCTGACTCCTTTCTGGTGCATTATTACATGGTGATCCTACAGAAGGGGTGTGGATGATGCTCCTGACATGCTGGGGTGATGTCACAGACAGTGCAGAGGAACATGAAATGCCAAATGGTAGGAGAGAAACATTCACTGGCAAGGTGGACAAGTCAGACAGTGGATTGCCGAACAGTCATTGAGGTTAGTTGTAGTGAGACTGGCATGTGTCAAAACGTAGGACCTTGGTCAGAGTAGGGCATGGTGCAGGGACTAGGGCTTCCGGGTACTCTTGCGTGTGAATGTTATCTGTTCCATGTCTTCTTCTTCTGATGTGTGTGTTGCCTGGTGTGTCCTTGTTGTTGTTGGTTGTGAATGGGCAACACACACCTCAGTGTTAGAAGACATGGAGGCAGACATCCCGGGGGCTGATCCCTGTTGAGTAAGGAAGGGCAGTACTGCAGCAAGGAGGGCCTGCTGGTTTTTCAGAATGGCAGCCACATCCCGATGGTAGGCAGCCAGGTCGGCCCTGAGGGGTTCTATGTTGCATTCATGCACACGTTGAGTGGCTTGCAGTTTGAGTTGTTGTGTCAACTGGATGACAGCTGTGCCAATTTCCTTCAGTGTTTTTGAAATGTCCTCCAAGAGAAAAGTTCTGGCTTGCATTGCAGCTGCCTGATCAGCAGTTGACAACATGCACGAACGCACCCCCTCAAGGCTGGCTGCCATATTTTGCATCCCCACCCGCACCTCCTTGGCCAGCTCCCGCTGGACCCCAACGACAGTTCTTTCGAAGCTGGTGCCAGTGTCGTCAGAGTCCTCAGCTGTGTTGGAGCTGGCAGGTCTTACAATTGGGGTGGCGGGTGGTTCTACTGTGGTGGCTGCTTCTTCTGTGCTCCTCCTTGTGACTGAAGGTGGGGTTTGGAGGCTTTCAAGGACCATGTCAATGGTCTCTTGTGGGAGGTTGATGGTGTCGTCATCCATGTCATCAGGGAACTCATGGACAGGCAGATCAGCAGGAGATCCGTGTTCCTCTGCAATGAAACAGGGTACAATTAGTGTGTCTGTGTTGTGACAATTTTGCAGTAAGATACAAGCCTTTGGATGCCTTAACATTGTACTCTGTGTTTGTCTAGGTATCTGCTGTCCGTCATAGGGCATTGTTGTAGGCCTATGGCCCACCTGTGTGTCACATGTTTGATATGGATCTTTCAGACATGTCTGCCAGGTCGCCTCTAGGTGTTGCTTTGTAATTATTTAGGAATAGGTGTTTTTTTCTCCTACTCCTCACTCGGTGTTTCACTATTGTTATGGAGGGACATTTTGTAGGGTGGGCTCTCATTATCCAACATGTGATTCTTGGCTTTCTAGGCAGCAGGATAGCTAATGGTGTGGGGGACTAAGTTTGACCCACTTGAAAATAACTCTGTCACCCAAATATTCAATTTAGCTAAGACTAACTAGCAGTGCCTCTGGTCTCCCACATCAAAGGAATGTTTAGACATCCGAGCGCATGACATCTTTGGAACTTCTCAGGGAAGTGGTGGTCACTCAGGTCCTACACATTTGTATCTTTTCCGGTAGGTTCCCATACACAAATGACATAGACAGTATTAGTTTGATATGAAGTTTCATTGTACAACTGACTTGTAGGAATTTAGGTGTGAGCCCCATTTACACAAACAATACACACTGTTAGAATTGAAATAGTCCGCAGGAGAGTAATACATTAGTACACAGCTTTCATGGTGCCTAACTGTTTCTACTCTCCCCCTGCATGTTCTATGTATAGCATCGCTTGTTAAGTTTGGAGGTTGCCTGTCAGAATCACAGGGGAGACATCATCCCTCATATCAGAGGAATGGGCTAGGATCTGGTTGTGCATCAGCAGCAAGGCAGGCAGCATCTAGTTGTTATTTTCTGTTTGGAAACTCCCCCATGCGTGTCTTGGGACAAGGGAGTGAATGTAAAAGACATATGTCATGGTGATGACAAAGTTTCCCTAAGCAGGAATGCCAAACCTTGACCCCTACCACATCTATCAGCAACGTACCAGACGGTATCCTTGACTGGGGCACAGAGTGAATATGTTCTGGCAAACTCCAGTGCAGAAGTAGGCAAAACAGTGTGATTTGACTAATTGACAACACCTTAGGACTGACTATTTGCTACATTAACTGATAGGAAGGGCAATGAGAATCATTTAGTGCAAATTGCTCTGAGGCACTTAGATGTGAGCAAATGAGTATAAGTACATTCAGGGTAAGATGCACAAAGGCCTCCAGCCTGAGGCTAATGCGCAAAGTATACGTTTCACTTGCCACCCTACACTTTGACTGACTGTGGGTGTTGTGACTGCCCTGCCAGCACACTTGCCTCTCAGGCCCTGCCCCATACACTTTTTATTCACATTGCATGATCTGTACATGTAACGTGGCATTACCTATGCATGTCAATGTTAGGATGTGGTATGGATGTAAACATTCTTGATGTTTTGAGATGATGTTGGGTGATGTGTTTTGAATTGGATTGGCCTGTTTATCGTATGAAGGTCCTATTTGTTTGTCCGACTTTGCAGGTGTATTTCAGTGACCAGTTGCCTGTGTCCCCTCCTCAATGTTGTTGTCTGAGCAGTATGACATTAGTGATGTAGCCTTGTTAGCCAGGCACGTGAGGGACCCTGACGTATGCAGCATGTGTGTATCGTTAGTGCTGTGTGGCTCCTATTGCTGTTTACTTAGGCTTATGTATATGTCAGTTATGGACATTCGGCATTTGAGTGTACTGGTACCGTTGTCTTATTTCTAGGAGTAATTGCAGATGTCACCCTCACCCCCTAATTTAGGTATGTATGTTCCAGGGTGGGGTTTCTGCCATTTGGTACTATAGCTGCACAGAGATGAGAGGTGTTATTGTCAACTGTGTTTGCAGTTAAGTTACAGTTGTTGTATTTGCTACTGCATTACAGATAGGGACCTAGTTGATGTAGAATAGATTTTGCAATACAAGTGCCTGGATGTGGATTTGAGGTAGTGTCCTTCCCACCTGTCACTGCTTTCCCTTGGCTCTCTTGTTGTAATTACAGGATGTCCCCGTGGGACTGTTGTGGTTGCTGTATTTTGTCGTGCCCCAGCTTCGGTCAGTACTGGGCATGCCCCCCTGCCGTGCCCCTTTCCCCATGCCACTTCATATATGTGCTGACTTACATGCATTGTGTAGTAGGTATCCCCCCCCTGCTTACAGTCCCCATTATTGTATTAGGATTCCCCATGCGACTTACCCTGCATGTGCGTAGTGTCGTGGTAGTCTGCGCTGTCCAGTCCTTGAATCCCTGTGACGATCTCCTCCGGGATGACGGCTGCTACCATCTCCTCCATGTGGTCCAGGGCCTCCTGTTGTGCTGGACTCCCCCCTTCAGTCTGCATTGCTGCCTTCCTGTTCCTGGCCATTTTCTCTTTGGTCCTACGTTTGCAGTCATGCCAGCGTTTCTTACACTCAGTGACTGTCCGGCGTTCTTCAGCCACACTGTTAATCTTGTCCACAATTTGTTTCCAGATGGCCTCTCTCCTACTGAGTGGCAATTTGGAGGTGATGAAAAGTTGGTGCTGGTGTTCCGTCACCTCTTTCACCAGGATTTCCTGCTCCTCTGCACTGAAGCGACACTTTCTTTTTTTTTTAAAAATGTCCTGGTTCCTGTATGCTTCCTCCTGGCTGGTTCCTGGTCTGCTCTCATCCTCCTGGGGTCTGTTGGGGCATCTAGGATCCATTTTGGGTCTCCTCTCCTGAAAGGGCAGTTTTCGCGTAAAAATGTGACGCAATTGCGTGAATAAAAACGGCGTTTTCACGATTGCGCTGTCGTAAATTGACCCACAGTGATGTGCGTCGCATTTACGTTGGTTTCCTTTACGACAGACCGACGCTGTCTGCGTCACGAAATAATGACTCCCACCTGTTGGTTGCGCCGCCGTACGTCAAAGTATAAATTTGACGCCCGCATGGCGCATCCAAATGGTGTTAGACGGCGCAAATTTTTTTGACGCAAAATTGCGTTAGCGCAATTTTGCGTCAAAAAGTATAAATATGGCCCTTAGCACAAATACAGGTGAAATTAAACACGATCTGCATAATTCAGTTAGTTGTAGTAACCTATAATTTATGATCAATTATATAAAGTTAAGTCAAAAGTATTTATGTACAATATGTTCACGATGATTTGCACACAATTGCTCTATTCCTATGGTCAAAAGATTTTGTTCAGTCTGTGTTACAGACTTTCATCACTCCTGATGCATTATAAGAGAAAGGACAAGGTATGCTACACATACAAAAAATAGCACCTTCCTTTTCGTATTAGCAGTCAATGGCTGGCACCAGTACATGCAAACTAGAAGACCCCGTGTTCCCGTCCATCTGCTGGCCAGATATAATAATGCCACAGTTTCAGCAAAACAATTCTATGTTGTATCAATTCTTTTTGTGAATATATGTGTTTTCCTAGGCATCACAGATAGGCCTTTTCAGAATTGGACATCTGCTCATATCTGTGATCTAACCCTCCTAAGCAAGGGAATCTGAAGCTCGCCAATGTTGAGCAATATCTTGCTGCCCGAGTAGCAAGCCCAATTTAAACATCCATTTAATGTATTAGTTGCATCCAAGTGAGTGAAGTGTAGTTATTTTAGGAGGAAGAGATACAAACTCCCTGAGCACTTCACCCACACTGAATGTCTGAAAGTGGCTGTGGTGAGTTGCGTGAGAGCCATTTCTGAAGGGATATGGCACTTCACAGCTCACTCCCTAACACAGGCACAAAATTAGGCTGCCCAGCGCCTCTAACACACCATAGTGTAAAGGTGTCTGCATGAGTCTAACATAGGTTTTGTAATGAAAGGGTGTCATTCCAGTACGAAATACTATAGCTAGAAAAACGTTAACACTTTCCCCACTTCAGATGTGTGCTGTGTAATGTATTACACATGAAAAATGGGAAAAGTTAGGAGAAATAAATACATTTGTCCTTTTTAATGCCTGATTTCAAGTGGTGTTATTTTTTGATGCCGAACCCTATCTACTATTGATAGAAGATAGGGTTTTGCATCTAACAACATAGATGGTTGCATAAAACTATGTACCACCCACTGAATGCCCCACTGACACAGAGTAATGTAAAGCAGCACTTTGAGCTAATTTGTGTTACTTTCAGGCACCTTTCCAACAAAATAACATGGTCTGCACTAGAAATTAAATCCATTTTTGTGATGGAAATCCAAAAACAAATGTTTGGTAATCTGGGCCAACAGTGTCCCCTCATTCTTCCTCCGGAGATCCACTATATCCAACTCTCAAGCCACTTGTAGAGCTGAAATAGCATCTGCTTTGTCGAGAGCAAGTAATGTGTAGAGCTGAGATATTATCTGATCTCCAAATGCAAAATCTGAAAGCGTTGCCTCTAGCAGGCTTATTTAAGGGATAATGTCTAATTCTTGCAAGGACAGTAAGATAACAGGGAGATATGTCTCAGTTGCAAGTATCTTAGAAATTGGGTCTATAGAGTTCATACTCCTATTGAAAAAACTAAAAACATACCTGAGATTGGAGTACTCCATCCTTTACCCATCAACAACAGTAACATGAATGATGCTGCAAAAATGCAATAAAAATTGTATTTGAGATTACATATATATATTCATTGAAAAAAGGTTAATTTGATGCTATAGATAAGAATTGTAATGATCTTACTTCAGATTTAAAAAACCTTAGCAATTCACTGAAAAAGTGTCCGTCTGGGTGTGGGAGTAGATGTAAGAGGGTGTCTTTGGGTGTGGCAGTGTGTGTGAGAGTGGCTCTGCGAGTGGTTGTTTGAATGTTTGTGTGGGTCTGAGAGTGTATCTGGGAGCGTCTGAGTGGGTCTCTGAGAGCGTGCATGAATGTGTAAGTGGGTCTGTGAGTGAGTGAGTGGGTGAATCTAAGTTGGTCTGTGAGTGGGTGTGTGAGTGTCTGTGTGGCTCTGTGAGTGGGTGCATGAGTTTCTGAGTCAGTGCATGGGTCTACGAGTGGGTCTGTGAGTAGATATATGAGTCTCTGAGTGGGTGTGTGAATGTCTGAGTGGATCTCTGAAAGGGAGCATGAGTGTCTAAGTGGGTAGGTTAGTGTATGCATGAGTCTGAGTTGGTCAATGAGTGGGTGCATAAGTGTCTGAGTGTGTCTGTGAGTGGGTGCATGAGTCTCTGAGTGGGTCTGTGAGTGGGTGCGTGAGTGTGCAAGTTGATCTGTGAGTGGGTATGTGAGTGTCTTAGTGGGTTTGTGAGTGGGTGTATTAGTCTCTGAATGGGTCTGTAAGTGGGTGCATGAGTGTATGAGTGAGTGTCTGAGTGCATCTGTGAGTGGGTGTGTGAGTGTCTATGTGGGCCTGTCAGTAGATGTGTGAGCGACTTTGCCACAAAGAGCCCTAACCTGCCCTTTTTATGGAATATCTACCAAAGTGGAGTTTGTTCTGCCTCCTTGGGTAAATGTTGATTATGTATTCTACACTACAGCTGCATAATGGAGCATAAGGAAATGTCACCAGTGATCTTGTGTATGTTTGGCAATGTGATTGTTCCTCATGCATCTCTCTCAAGAATTTTGTGATAACATGAATCCTCCTATAGAGAGGCCAATGAGACTACAGAGATGTACATCTCCACCAAAACAGGGTTCTTCCTCTTATTTATATGAAGTAAATGTTTCTATGTTTTGTGGAGATGTCCTCATATTTCAAGGCATCAAGAACGCACCATCAACATTGGTAGGAAACACACTTTGGGGCCCTTTGGGAAGCTGTCCATCATCCTGGAAAAAGGGGGGAACATACATACTACTAAGGTAGGTGGTGCAGGGCCTATGGGTGCAGCTTCCAGGTGATTTGCACATATGCACACTGTTAGCAATTTAAAGGGAGAGCCATGGGTACCATAGCCGATTTCAGCCTCGGGGACCCCATTCCCTGAGGCTCACTACTATTCAATTGGGAAGGTGGGCCATGCGGTCCCCCTAACCCTGCTGATTTTGGCCATGGGGACCCCATACCCCAGTGCCCCTCTATTCAATGGGGGTGGGGCAATGTACAACTACCCACCCCCAGCTGATTTCAGTCCTGGGAACCCCATCCCCTGGGGCCAACCTCGATTTAATGGGGGCATAGGGCCACATGGCCACTTTCCAGTGGTCTATTTCAGACCCGGGGATCTGATCCCCCAGGTCCAACCTCTATGAAATGGTGGAACGGGGCCGCATTGCCTCCCTTCCTGGGCCGATATCAGCCCCAGGGACCCCATCCCATGGCCCAACCTTAATTAATGGAGGAGGGGGACCCCGTTCTCCAAGGCCCAGGCATGTGTACAATGAGACCGCAAAAGGGTGTAGTAGCCGGCATTGCTTTTGCACACAGGGTGCTGCTAAACATGCAGCTCCCTGTCTGCAAAAGTAATATTTTCCTCTGTTTCCCTGCCTGCATCTCTGTATGCTTTCAACAGGCAAGAGCACTTTGACACTGGAAGCAAAGTGTTTGCTCAGACTTGGCGGGAACTCTCACACCTACGGCCAAGTAAGAGCAAACAGCTATGTCCTGGGGTGGGACATAGCAGGAGCCAAACGTGAAGGGTGGTGGTACCCAGGGCCTTTATAGGGTCCACAAGGGGGAGCCATAAAGCCCCCCTCTAACGTTTAAATAGCCCAGGGGTGAAGATGGTCCTTGGAGGTCTGCAACGGACCCCCTTCATTTTTTTATTTCAGCCCCGGTGAGGTGACAGTTCCCGTGGCTGAGGGGAGGCTGTGCACAACCCCCCTTAATTGATTAAATTGCCCTGGGGAGGCAAAGGTCCCTGAGGCTGTTGGGGGGGGGGGCATGCAGCTCCTGTATTCATCTCATATTAAGCCCCAGAGAGGGGGTTGAAGTTCCCAGGGACGTGGGGGAGGCCGTACAGGCCTCTCCCATTTGAAATTAATGTTTTGCCCCAGGGGGGAGGCAGTCGATGGGGCGAATACAAGCCCCAGTAGGGGGGATTCATCCCACAATGCCCCCGGGACCTGGCCCACCAGGGGCAAAAATTTAAAAAAAGGGCAGGAGACTGCCCTTTTTAAAATAAAAATGTCAGAAAAAGCTGCAGATCCGGATTTGATTTTCCCAACATTTGAAAAAAATGCTTTTTAGCCCTGATGGGGTCTGTCAGGGACCACTTGACCAAGGCTAGGGGCTCAGGATTACCCTACCATGGCCCCTTTTCCTTTTTTTCAATTTTGTTCTGGGACTCGGCTGAAGACCAGTCCCAAGAAGGCTGCCAACACTTCCTTGTTGAAGTGTTGGCAGCCAAACAGATATCAGCACCGGCACTGATGATTCTGCAGAAGATCCACGTTCTGACGATATCTATATCCTTTTACCTTTAATATCTCCAAAACTACTAAACAGATTTATAGCGAATCACAAAAAAAAAATTCTCGACCAAGAGCTAGCTTTCTGCCAAATTTGGTGTAATTCCATCCAGCGGTTCGGGATGTAGTCGTGTTTAAAATCCCTATTCAAAAATGTGAAGGGGAAAATGTGTTTGGGCCCACCCCCTTTTTTCTTGGCCCTCTCTTGACAGATCACCCCAAACCTTCAAGGCAGCAGCTGAACTGACCAAAGTATACATTTTGGATATTTTGTGAAGATCCGTCAAGCAGCCCCAAAGTTATTGGCAAAACAAAAAATGTTCTTCCTATGGAAACTAATTCCTAACTATAACTGGCAACTACTATTAGGATATATATATATACACACAGATAGGGACGTTACAGTTAGGCTCACATTTTAAATGTACAAAACCAGAGAAATCCGGCTGTTATATTTATTTCAAGTAACTATAACTCCTGCCCTTATGTATCTCGCACCCCCCAAGCACAGTTTTCTCATCTATAATATTACTGCAAGCATTACAGTGTTGTTATCAATGATGTTATAAAAGATGTCATGAGCTCTGTAATATCTGGGGTTTTTGGCAGTGCATTACGGGATGCGTGAGTTGAAGTTATCTTACAGCTCAAGTTATAGTTACTTGAAATAACTCTACTGAAACAGCTGAATTTCTATGGTTTTGTACGTTTAAAATGTGAGTCTAAATATAACATTCCTGTAGCATTTGTTATTTGAAGTGATTTTCTATGGTTTTTTTTAAATTCCATTCCCTTACTATAACATCCCTGTAACTTTTGTTTTTTTTCAGTGAATTTCTATGTTTTTTTTTAAAGCTAATTACTGTTAATACTTTTAATTACTATGGCCCTCATTACAACCCTGGTAGTAAATTCCTCCTACCGCCGTGCCAACGGGCGCCTAGATACTGTGCCCGCGGTGGCAATCCGCCACGGGTATTATGACCCACACAGAGAATACCTCTACAATACAGACACCCACACAAGTCAGTCCACCACACCAAAGGTCAGTGATAAACTGGTGGTACCAAAACCCACACCGTTACGCCAACAGGAATACGCCCACAGTATCACGTGCCAAGAATCAACGTGGCGGTCTTACAACCACAGTAAACCATTGGCGGTACATACCACTGCGCTCAAAATACACACACACAAACAAAACAACACCACATTGGACAATTCAAAATACCAATAAGTGACACACATACAAACACCAAACCCACACACTCACAACACTATAAAACACACACCCACATTACCCACAACACTTTCAACGAAAAAAAAAAGAGACCAAGCACAGAGAGAGAAGCAAACAGCACACACCCAACAGAGGCACAGAACACCATCACTCATACACCATCCACGCACTTTACAGAATACATACCAACACATCACCACACACATTACCTCACACATATCACTCACAGCACATCCATGGCAACTCAAAGACACCCCAGGCTTTCTGAGGAGGAGCTAAGGGTCATGGTGGAGGAAATCATCTGGGTAGAGCCACAGCTATTCGGATCACAGGTGCAGCAGACGTCCAGTGCAAGGAAGATGGAGCTATGGCGGAGAATCGCGGACAGGGTCAACGCCGTGGGACAGCATCCAAGGACAAGGGATGACATCATGAAGAGGTGAAACGACCTACAGGGGAAGGTGCGTTCCGTGGTTTCAAGACACAAGATTGCTGTACAGAGGACTGGCGGTGGACCCCCACCTCCTCCCCCACAGCTAACAACATGGGAGGAGCAAGTCTTGGTGATCATGCATCCTGAGGGCCTCACAGGAGTAGCAGGAGGACTGGACTCTGGTAAGTTAAATCTTTACTACTTTATCCCCCCCTACCTGCATGCCATCACATATCCCCACCTTCACCCTCACTCCCATCACTCCATCACCTCACATCTACAGCACCCTCACAACCCACACATCCCAATACCAAGCCCTGCATGCAACACCAATGCATGGACACCCATCACCACAGCATGCCCAGTGGAGAGACTCACCCGGCCCACAGAAACAGCAATCACACAAGGACAATGCGACAGGGAAACCACTATTATATAAGGGAAACACACCCATCACACAAGATGGCACACACAGGTACAATAACAATGCATTTGCATCCCAACAGGACCCCCACTCAACATCACCAGAGAGGAGGTGCCAGCTACATCCAGTCTCCCACAGAAGAGGCCCACAGTGATGACAGCAGCTCTGCACGCCTGGATCACAATGACCAACCTGGCCCATCTGGAACCTCTGGACAGTCGGTTCCCCTGCCACAGTCCCAACCCACCACAGAGCCTCCCCCCTCAGCAAACACCACCACAGCACCTACCCAGCTGGCCCATGCCACTGTCCCCAGGACACATCAATCAGCAGTGTGTCCACCACTACAGGGACCCCAGGCAACCCCACAAACTCAGGACGAGCAGGGACCTTGGGTCAGTGTTAGTGGGCACACGGTTCAGGGGACAGAGGCACAGGACAACAGGGAAGCTGGGAGGACTGCTGTGCAACAGGGGGAGGACAGGCCAAGGGAGCCAACCCTCAACAAGGCACTCTCAAACATCATGGGAGCATACCACCATTCCCAGGAGACCATGGGCACGGTACTGGTCAAGTTGCAGGAGACCCAGCGGCTGCAGGAGGGACAGTACCAGGGGATCAGGGATGACCTAAAAAACATCTACACCATCCTGGTCACCATTGCAGGGGTGCTGGCTGACATGGGCAAGACCATGAGGGAGGCAGTGGCACAACAAAGGGCCCCTGACACTATCCAAACTGAGGCACAGCCTTCCACCTCTGCCAGCGCTAGTGGACAGGAGGCCCCACCACAGGATCAACAGGCCACCAGCAACCCACCCCCTGCAGAAGGAGAACCACCCCGCAAACGGTCCCTGCGATCCAGGCAGAAGACAGAGAACATTGCCAAGACCCTCGCCAGGAAATAAGACTCTCCTGATTGTCACCCTTCTGTCCCACTCTGTCACCCTGTCCACCTTGAACTGCCATTACTCCCCTTTCTATGCCCCACTGGACAATGCACTTGTGATACCAAGAGACTGGACTCTACCGTGGACCGTCCTCCACCATCACCCCATCCCCTTGCCCCCACCCCCATACTATTTAGCACAAAAAATAAACACCATTGAAATATAAACCATACTGGAGTCAGTGTAATGATTGGAAAGATGTATTTAGCATAGCAACGTCCATGTTCATTGAATTATAGCAATGTATGACAGTTGGTGGGCAGCAGCACATATATCAGAAGCCAGAAAGGTGTACACAGATGTGCAAAAAGAAAACCCAAAGGGAACAGTCATTGGCCATACTAAGAGAGTAAGAGGATGCCAGGTACAATGTCCTAAAGTATACTGAAATGTGAAGAGGAGTTACTGTCTCTTACCTGTGTGTCACTGGAAGTACTGCTGGATAATGTTTGTCCTGTTGTCCACATCTTCTTCATCTGCCTCCTCTTCCTCACTGTTCACAGGCTCCACCGCTGCCACAAGACCATCCCCAGGCTCATCCTCCAGCAGGAAAGGCACCTGCCGTCTCAATGCCAGGTTGTGCAACATACACCATGCCACGATGATCTGGCACACCTTCTTCGGTGAGTAGTACAGGGATCCACCTGTTAGATGGAGGCACCAGAACCTGCCCTTCAGGAGGCCGAAGGTCCCCTCAATTATCCTCCTTGTTCGCCCATGTGCCTCATTGTAATGTTCCTCTGCCCTTGTCCTGGCATTCCTCACTGGGGTCAGTAGCCATGACAGGTTGGGGTAAACAGAGTCACCTGTAACTATCGAGGGACAATAGTAGGACACACACTAACCCTTAGGGACAACCCCATGCCCAGACACCTACATATACTGTGTGGGGACCTTGGCCTCACCTATTAGCCACACCCGGTGTCTCTGGAGTTGGACCATCACATATGGGATGCTGCTATTTTTCAAGATATAGGTGTCATGCACAGAGCCAGGATATTTGGCATTCACATGGGAGATGTACTGGTCCCCCAAACACACCATTTGCACATTCATCAAATGATAGCTTTTTCTATTCCTGTAGACCTGTTCATGTCTGCGGGGGGGGGACAAATACCACATGTGTACCATCAATGGCACCAATGATGTTGGAGATATGACCCAGGGCATAGAAGTCAGCTTTCACTGTGGCCAAATCCTCCACCTGGGGGAAGACGATGTAGCTGCGCATGTGTTTCAGCAGAGCTGACAACACTCTGGTCAACACATTAGAGAACATTGGCTGAGCCATTCCTGATGCCATGGGCACTATTGTTTGAAAGGAGCCACTTGCCAGGAAATGGAGCACTGACAGCACCTGCACCAGAGGGGGGATTCCGATGGAGCGGCGGATAGCTGACATCAGGTCGGGCTCCAATTGGGCACACAGTTCTTGGATTGTGGCACGATCAAGTCTGTATGTGATTATAATGTGTCTGTCCTCCATGGTCGACAGGTCCACTAGGGGTCTGTACACCGGAGGATGCCGCCATCCCATCATCTGCCTCAGCGGTTGTAGCCTATGAAGGAGAACGGTGAGCAGAAGGTCATTTCCCACATAGATAGCACAACTATGTTTGCATTAATGTCACAGAAGCAGTGTGTGTAATCTAGAGTCAGTATCTGTGCCAATATGTTCTGTGACGCAGTTAGGTGGCATGCCATGTGGCCCCCTGAAATGGCACCTACCTGACCTGTGAGTAGGGACAATTGGAAATGAGGTAACTGCGCTGGCATTGTGCAGCATCGCGGTAGGCGGTCGAAGACTGCCACGCAACTGCGTATTGGTTATCATTGGGTCGTATGGGTTCCAGGAGCCAATGGCGATGTACGCCGGCGGTGACAGTATGCACAGTCACGCACATCACCGCCATTTCCTAGCTATTCACTCACTTACTACCTGACCATCAACATGAGAGGACCTACACTGCAAGTGCTGCTGTGACCTGAGTCTGGAAGCGACAATGGCTAGAGTGTCTGGGGAAAGGGCCCCTGCCTTCACTGCGGAGGAGTTGGAGAAACTGGTGTATGGGGTCCTCCCCCAGTACATGTTACTCTACGGTCCTCCAG
This sequence comes from Pleurodeles waltl, assembly GCF_031143425.1. NCBI lineage: Eukaryota > Metazoa > Chordata > Amphibia > Caudata > Salamandridae > Pleurodeles > Pleurodeles waltl. The sequence continues at coordinate 830,785,240 of NC_090438.1, forward strand.
ACAAACAGGTGAGTACACTGAGAGTATGATCAATGGGCCATGAATGTAGGGAGTGCTGTGCATTTAAGCCACATGTGGGGGGGGCAGAGGCGTCCTGGCCTGAATGTTGCATGAGAGGTGGTCAGTGTATGTGCGTCATGGCATGGGTGGGAACTGGCGGGCAATGAGTATGACGGTCCGGACAGGTGAGTAATTACATTTTCCGCTGTCTTATCCCTCATAATGACGCCCAAAGTCCTTTGCCATTAGTACAGCAAAATCGTTAAGCATAGGATTGACACAGTGTCAAAGCAAAACCCCTCTGAAGAGCTCTAACGAGAGGGAAACATGTGTCAGGAGTTTCTTTTACTCATTCCAGGTTGGCTTGGATTGTATTTTATCAATCCAAAGCAGTAATACTGTTCCTGGAGTGGTAAATGGCATTTGTCATTTTACAGCTTGGCAAGGATGACACTGTGTCGAACCTATGCTTAAAGATTTTGCTGTACAAATGGCAAAAGACTTTGGGGCATATTTATACTCCGTCTGTGCCGATTGTGCGTAAAAAAAATTGACGCACAATCAGCGCAAACGTTGCCCCGTATTTAAACTTTGACGCCCGCGGAAGACAAAATTCCTCTGTGTGCGTAATTTTTGGATGCGGCAACCCACCTTGCGTTAATTATATTCAAGGTAGGCGTTCCCGTCCAATAAATGGCTTAAACGGCCGCGCGTCGTATTTATGCTTTCGGGCAAAAATTACGCACGGCCGGGAGGCGGAGCCAGAAAATGACGCACAGCCCGATTTGCGTCAAAAATTAACGCCTGGGTCAGGGCAGGCGTTAAAATGGGGAAAACACACCTGTATTTAATAAGAACACACAGAACAAACAGCAGAGCAGCAGAGCAGCAACAGGGAGCCATGGAGGTGATTCTAATCCAGCGTGCACGCACACGCAGAGCCCAGCAGCAACAACAGCAGCTACAACAACACCAGCAGGGACCCCAAAGGCAGCGCAGAAGGCAGGAGAGGATATTCCGCCCAAGAACAACCCTTCAGGGCCTCAGGGAACATGACATCATACAGAGGTACCGGTTGAACTGGCAGGCCATTCAGCAGCTGCTGCGCAACATTGAACAGCAGTTGGCCCCCACTTTGGTGACACCCCGCACCATCCCAACAGTAACAAAGCTGCTTGCCGTACTTCACATGCTGGCAAGTGGCTCTTTCCAAACAACTGGTGCCCTGGTTGGCGGAATATCACAACCATCATTCTCCGCCTTTTTGCCCAAAGTACTGGATGCCATCATTCGACTGACACCCGCCACATCTGCTTCCCTAACACACTGCAGAAGCAGCAGGAAACAAAACAGGGGTTCTACGCAATCAGTGGCTTCCCACACGTCCTTGGTGCAATCGACTGCACACATGTGCCACCTGCTGCAACTGAACACCTCTACCGCAGCAGGAAGAACACACATTCCATCAACGTGCAGGCCATTGTCGATCACCAACATCGTGGCTAAATATCCTGGGAGTGTACATGACTCATACGAAAGGGTACGGGGCTTTCAGCAGAACCAGCAACCTCTGATAATGTCCATGAATAATACACAAATGTCAGAACCATGACAGTTCACACACAGCATCACAGTGCGCACAACATAGTGATGGGCCGTGTGTGGTGAATAGCTGCGAGAATAAACAGCACAGAGGATATGATGTTCCCAGATGCAGTGGGAAGTGCAGAGGCCAACCTATGTACAAATGTTGTAATGACACCTGCCGGAACATGACAATTGAGACATTATCTCACTCAGCACAACAAGGTTGCCCTGTTGACTGTCTCTTTACACGTCTTTAGCGACAGGGTGGGACCATCCACATGTTGGTTCACATGTCCACATCTACTTTACTCACATTGATCAACAAAGGATACTCAGTAGTTACAGGAATAGCTGCCACTGACTCATGATGAGTCCTGGTCCGAACTGTGACAAATTACACCCCAAACAATCTACAGGATCATCATTGGACCACACACATGAACAAGACACCTATGTGCAATTGATCACTGGAAATATGTGGACATGTGCTGTCTTGTATGCTGGTCCACCACAGCCACTTGATAGTTGGGGCTCACTTCTATGGCCTCAACTGTGGTGTCATCATACATATGAGATTGACCCTTGTCTGTCTGTGCAAACAACATGGTACCCACTTCCTCAATGCATGTGTATGACTCACTGTGCGAATCATCAACTAGTGCCTAGGAAGCTCTTACCAGTACTCTAGGACATAGGATGTAGAAAATGTGGACCATTGACATGAACATGCTTCTGCCATCCATCTGGTGCATGCTGTGTCACATGTGGTGTCTACGTGACCCTAAAACTTGGAAGTATACTTTCCGAGTGTTGTTACGTGTATGACTAACACATGCCCTTGCTCATTTTAAATTTGACTTGCATCTTAGGATTGGACACATGGACGTCACATTCATACAACCATATGTACAATTATGCTTCATGTGATATACTGTCAAAGCCCAGCTCACCTGAGTTCTTGTTCAGTTCTGATGGAGGTTGAAGACAATCCGACCCCACCCTGAAACTGCTTGTTCCAGCACACTAGTTTTTAAAACAGTGCACTAAGAACAGAAGCTCAAGGGAAGGGGGGAAGTGGATAAAATAAAAAATAGAGACAACACCGTTCTTGCGTTTCCACTGTTGAAGTGCTGCACACATCTGCAGCCCTTTCTGACTTCTGTAGAAACTGGTGCCTAATGAAACATAAACAAAGAACAGATAAGTGCAACCTATTCCTAAATGGGTTCCTGACTATCCCTTTATTTATTAGAAATTCTCTTCTAAAAGTACCTCTTGGATCCTGGTCTCTAGTTTCCAGGTTTGGAATGCGTTACTGCTCTGGGATGTGTTTTCTATTACTGTAAAGCTTCTAAAACATTAAACAAATACCGTTATCAGAATTACCAATATCAAACATTCATCATAATATAACTAAAGCCTAAATTCCCAATAGCAGACTCACTTTTCCCATATTTCCAGAATCTTTTATAAAACAAATACTGTACTTTTACATCAAAATACAGCATGTAATTTGTGCAAGTCCTTGATTTACTGTTTGCCTTGCTGTTAATGGTTTCCACTGTTCGATTCTTAAAAGTTCCATGAGAAAAAACAATGTTTGCTTCACAAAGTTCTGCAAAATATTCTTGTAACAAAGAGTTTGAATCACAATGTTCGTGGAAGGTATTTCGCTTCAAACTGTCTATACACGAATCCAGAAATTGTTGTCAAAGTTCTTTCAGGTAATAAAAGGTTTTGCACTTACTTGTTGCTGGCAAGAGATACTGATCAGTCTAACCTTGTCTTCTTTCTCTTTTGCAGGTTACTCATAAGAGAGAGGCTGAAGCAAGGAGGAACCGGAAACCGGAAGAAGGAAGAGCCAGAGGCTGCGCCCATTGAAGTCAATGAAAGTCTGTAAAGAGCAGGAGTGCCAGCGCCGAGGGATCTGTTCTCAGGTAAGCGGGAGGTAGACGAGCACAAGCACTGGGTGAGGCTCGGGGGATGCCTTTTATAGACAGGGCTGGGTGTGGTTTGAAGGGCTGGGTGTGGTTCTCACATGCTGCACATGTTCTTGGAAGGTGTGCAGAGCTGGGTGTGGTTTGAAGAGCTGGGTGTGGTCCTCACATGCTGCACATGTTCTTGAAAGGTGTGCAGAGTTTCAGTTATTATACAAATGAGTTGGATTAACACATGGCCTAGGGAGGAGTATTTTAAAGAAGCCTTGGTAAAAGCAAGGCCCAATGTGTAAACAAAACAGCACATTAAACAACATACACAGAAGCCTGGGGGGGGAAGGTGAGATAACAAGAAAGGCTTTCAATAGTAAGTTTAAAAGGGAGCTATTACAGAACCCACTAGTGCAGTGAGAGGGGACATGCTCTTTGCTGTGTACAAACCCTAACAGTTGCCCCCCTCAAAGGCCCTCCTACAGGACGGGGTTTTCCTGGATTTTTTAAATAAAACCGTCTAATCAGCTGTGGGGCATGTACATATGATGCTGGTTCCCATGAATTCTCAGATTCATCATATCCTTTCCATTCTACTAAATAAAACAGACGTCCACTAATTCTTTTTGAGTCTTTTATGCTTTTTACTTCATATTCCAGATTTCCCTTAATTGGTATGGGTGGAGGTGGTGGTTCAGGTCGGGTTTTTGAGTTGTACGGCTTAAGCAAGGACACATGGAATGTAGTATGTACTGGATATTCTTTTGGTAAATCTAATTTTACTGTTACCGGGTTTACTAGGGCAGTTATACTAAAGGGTCCAATGAAACGTGGTTGCAGCTTTCGGGATCCCTATATGTTTAGGTTCTTTGTGGAGAGCCATACCTTGTCACCAATTTTATACATTGGGGCCTCAGACCTGTGTTTGTCTGCTTGTCTTTTCATGCTTTCCTTGTACTTTAATAAATGTTTCCTGGCTTTGTCTTGTATGTCACCTAACCTCGTTAGTCTATCCGTTACTGTAGGCAACAGGGAATCTTCTAACAAAATGGGTATAGCTCTTGGATGATACCACTGCAAGAAATAGAATGGTGAGCAAAGTAGAGCTGAATGCTCAGTATTATTATAAACAAACTTTGCTACAGGGAGAGCTTCCAACCATTCACTAGAATAATCAGCCAATAAACAATGTAGCGTTTGAAGTAAGGTTTGGTTCAGTCGTTCAGTCTGTCCATCTGTCTCTGGGTGGAAAGCAGTGGATAAGGCCACATCTATTTTCAGTTTTTCACATAATTTTTTCCAAAATCTGGAGTTGAATTGGCTCCCTCGGTCTGACACCACTTTGCTTGGCAAACCATGTAAACGCACAATTTCCCTTATAAAAATATCGGCAAATTCTGCCGCCGTGGGTAATTTCCGTAATGGTACAAAATGTGCCATTTTAGATAAAAAATCCACTATAACCAACACTGTTGTGAAGGATTTTACAGGTGGTAAACCTACAATAAAGTCTACGCTCACAGTGTGCCAAGGTTGTTTGGGAGTTGGCATTGGTATTAACAAGCCGTCAGGAGCCTTATGAGAAGATTTATGTCTTGCACAAATTGGACAGGTAGTGACAAATTGCTTAATGTCCTTTCTTATAGTGTCCCACCAAAAGTGTTTTTGCACATTTTCCAGGGTTTTTACCCAACCAGGATGACCTGCCAACGGTGAGGCGTGATGCCAAATTATCACCTGTGTTTGTAATTCAGAGGTGGGCACTAACAGCATGTTGTCGTGATACAATAAACCTCGTTGTATTGTGTTATGGGAATCCTTTAACCAATCCTGAGGTGCTATTTGCATGTGTGCATTATATAGATCTGTGATGAAATCCTTCTGTTGTACTGGTGCCAACAACTTTTGGGGAGGAATAATGGGTTCTCCTATTTTATCTTGTTTCATGTCTGAGGTATGTCCGTATCTAGATAACACATCAGATTGAATTTGTTGTGCACCTGGTCTATAGGTTATAACAAAGTCAAATGTGCTAAAAAAAATTAACCAGCGCATCTGACGTGGTGTTAGTGCTTTAAGTGATCCAAAAAAACTGTAGGTTCTTATGGTCAGAAAAGATTGTAACTGGGTACTTGGCTCCCATTAAATGGTGCCTCCATTCTGAAAAGGCTACTTTGATAGCTAGTAGTTCCCTTTCAGCCACAGTGTAATTTTGTTCAGCTGGCAATAACTTTTTAGAATAGAAGGCTATAGGATGTAACTGGCCATCTACTGCATCTCGTTGAGAGAGAACTCCTCCTAAAGCTACTTGTGAAGCATCCGCTTCAACAAAAAAGGGCAAGTCAGGATCAGGATGTTTCAGAATTGGGGCTGAAGTGAACTTTTGTTTTAGGAGTTGAAAGGCGTGTGCCGCCTCATCAGTCCAAATAAATCGTTGCCCTTTCCGCAACAAGGTAGTTATTGGGGCCGCAATGTCTGCAAAATGTGCAATAAACCTCCTATAAAAATTGGCGAAACCCAGAAATTTCTGAATATCTTTTACAGAGGATGGTTCTGGCCAATCAGCAATAGCACTGATTTTCTTTACATCCATAGTTATTCCTTGAGGTGACAGGCAGTATCCTAAAAAGTCCACCTTGTTGACATTAAAAGTACACTTTTCTAACTTTGCAAAAAGATGATTTTCTTTTAACTTTGATAATACTGCACGAACATGTTGGGTATGTTCTTCTGAGTTCTTAGAGTAAATGAGGATGTCGTCTATGTATACTATGACACAAACGTCCAGGAATTCGTGTAGGACCTCATTTATAAAGAACTGAAAGGCCGCAGGGGCATTACATAACCCAAAGGGAATTGCTGTGTACTCAAATAAACCAAACTTTGTCTTGAAAGCTGTCTTCCACTCATCCCCCTCTTTTACTCGGACCAGGTGGTAAGCTCCCCGCAGATCTAGTTTAGTGTATACAGTAGAATGTCTTAACTGATCCAACAACACAGGTATTAGAGGAAGAGGATATTTATTCTTTATTGTAGCCTTATTTAGTCCTCTATAATCGATACACGCGCGCAGGGATTTATCCGGCTTCGGGATAAAAAAGAGTGGAGATGACACCGGAGATGTGGAATGACGGATGAACTCAGACTGTAGTAGGTCATCTAGGTAGGTTCTTAAGTATTTGGTTTCTTCGTCAGTCAAAGCATATACTCTGTTATTAGGTAAAGGGGCCCCTGGGATAAGATCTATACGGCAGTCATAAGACCGATGTGGGGGCAGCACACTAGCCTTTACTGGATCAAAGACGTCTTTAAAGTCAGAATATTCAGGAGGGAGACTTGGTTCATCTTGTGTAACACTAGCACAGTGTAATACTGTGCTCTGTTCTGTACCTGCTTCTTGATAGCAATTGGTTCTACAGAAAGAGGAATCCAAAGTAACAGTTCTATTCACCCAATCAATTTTTGGGTTATGAGTTGTTAACCAGGGTACCCCGAGAATCAAACCAAAATTAGGAGTATCTATCAGATCAAAGCTAATCACCTCTGTGTGCCCGTTCTGACAGACCATAACAAGTGGACTTGTTTGTTTTGTGATTAATCCAGAGGTCAATTCTGACCCATCCACTGCACATACTGCTTCTGGACAAGGCTTTAGGCACATAGGAAGTCCTAAGATTTCAGCTAACTTATTATCCACAAAATTTCCTGTCGCGCCTGAGTCCAGTAGGACAGGGAGAGAATGCCTCACTTGGGTAGTAACAATTAAAACGACCTGAATTATGAAATGTCTAGGTATGTGCGGTACCCTGAAGGCTGCAGCATTAGAGGTTTGATTAAGATGTTTTCTCGAACAAGTAACCTCTCCCCTTGTCGAGCTTAATCGTTTCCCGATTCAGTTGAGGAGGTGGAGGAAACAGCACCCTTTCGTGGAGTTTTAGGCTTTACTGGACATTCTCTGGCAAAGTGACCTGCCCTGCCACAATATAAACATAATTGAAATGTTCTCCTTCTTTCTTTTTCCTCTGATGTGAGTGGACCTCTGAGTGTCCCTATTTGCATAGGCTCTGGTTCAGGGAGTTTATTATCTGTGTCTTTCTTCTCGTGTCTAATAAAAGTTAACCGTGATTCCAGTTTGTATTTATCTCCCTTTCTTTCTCCTAGTCTATGTTCTAATTTCACAACTAAATCTACAAAGTCCGAATAGTCTTTTGGCAAATCAACGATAAGAGCCAGCGCGTCTTTTAACTCGTCTCTCAAACCTTTATAAAAAAGGGAGACACGCTTTTCTTCTGGCCACTGTGTCTCGGTGAGTAAACGATTAAAACTAGTGAGATAGGTCAATAAATCCTTGTTGCCTTGTTTAAGATTTAAAAGCTCATTATCACTTGCCTGCATGAAAGTGTGTTTTGCAAAAAGGCTGGTCATGGTACGTTTAAATTGATTCCAATTATGGAGGATGGGATCATCTCTATCCACAAAAGGAATTGACCAATTGGCTGCTGTGCCACCCAAATAAGACAAGACGAATGCCACTTTCGTATCATCAGTAGGGAACTGTTGTGGCTTACAAATGAAGTGTAATTGACATTGATTGATAAAAACATGGAATTTGTTACTATCTCCATGAAAACGTTCAGGTGCTGCTAAGGGCACAACATTAGGAACATTAACAGTAACCTCAACTGGGGAAGGCAAAGTTGTATGTTTTGATGGCGCCCCTGTCTCTAGAGGAGGTTTTAAACAAAGGCGTAGAAGCTGTGTTCCACTGAGATCCCCTAAATTTATACCTGCTTACATCCTGTTTTAAAGAGGTATTGTCCATCTTTAATCTCTCTATTTCCTCTTGCATATGTTGCAAGATGCCAGACACTGATTCATTATGAGCCAAGTCCTCATTTAGGGCCTGCGCCATATCCGTGACGTCAATGCCCTCTATTTCTTCCCCGGTATTCATCGTCCACCAGAACTGAAATTTTTTAAGGCTTGTGCTTCTGTCAAAGACCAGCTCACCTGAGTTCTTGTTCAGTTCTGATGGAGGTTGAAGACAATCCGACCCCACCCTGAAACTGCTTGTTCCAGCACACTAGTTTTTAAAACAGTGCACTAAGAACAGAAGCTCAAGGGAAGGGGGGAAGTGGATAAAATAAAAAAAAGAGAGACAACACCGTTCTTGCGTTTCCACTGTTGAAGTGCTGCACACATCTGCAGCCCTTTCTGACTTCTGTAGAAACTGGTGCCTAATGAAACATAAACAAAGAACAGATAAGTGCAACCTATTCCTAAATGGGTTCCTGACTATCCCTTTATTTATTAGAAATTCTCTTCTAAAAGTACCTCTTGGATCCTGGTCTCTAGTTTCCAGGTTTGGAATGCGTTACTGCTCTGGGATGTGTTTTCTATTACTGTAAAGCTTCTAAAACATTAAACAAATACTGTTATCAGAATTACCAATATCAAACATTCATCATAATATAACTAAAGCCTAAATTCCCAATAGCAGACTCACTTTTCCCATATTTCCAGAATCTTTTATAAAACAAATACTGTACTTTTACATCAAAATACAGCATGTAATTTGTGCAAATCCTTGATTTACTGTTTGCCTTGCTGTTAATGGTTTCCACTGTTCGATTCTTAAAAGTTCCATGAGAAAAAACATTGTTTGCTTCACAAAGTTCTGCAAAATATTCTTGTAACAAAGAGTTTGAATCACAATGTTCGTGGAAGGTACTTCGCTTCAAACTGTCTATACACGAATCCAGAAATTGTTGTCAAAGTTCTTTCAGGTAATAAAAGGTTTTGCACTTACTTGTTGCTGGCAAGAGATACTGATCAGTCTAACCTTGTCTTCTTTCTCTTTTGCAGGTTACTCATAGGAGAGAGGCTGAAGCAAGGAGGAACCGGAAACCGGAAGAAGGAAGAGCCAGAAGCTGCGCCCATTGAAGTCAATGAAAGTCTGTAAAGAGCAGGAGTGCCAGCGCCGAGGGATCTGTTCTCAGGTAAGTGGGAGGTAGACGAGCACAAGCACTGGGTGAGGCTCGGGGGTTGCCTTTTATAGACAGGGCTGGGTGTGGTTTGAAGGGCTGGGTGTGGTCCTCACATGCTGCACATGTTCTTGGAAGGTGTGCAGAGCTGGGTGTGGTTTGAAGAGCTGGGTGTGGTCCTCACATGCTGCACATGTTCTTGAAAGGTGTGCAGAGTTTCAGTTATTATACAAATGAGTTGGATTAACACATGGCCTAGGGAGGAGTATTTTAAAGAAGCCTTGGTAAAAGCAAGGCCCAATGTGTAAACAAAACAGCACATTAAACAACATACACAGAAGCCTAGGGGGGGAAGGTGAGATAACAAGAAAGGCTTTCAATAGTAAGTTTAAAAGGGAGCTATTACAGAACCCACTAGTGCAGTGAGAGGGGACATGCTCTTTGCTGTGTACAAACCCTAACATATACACACACACTTGGTCAACCAACACATTAGTTGTCAAAGCACATACTTTGAGCCAAAGGAATTTAGGTATTGTACATATGTGTGTCACAATGCTATCCTCTCCTTATGACTAACATGCACAATTTGTGCCACACATATATGTAGGCTACACTTATGACCATCTATGACGTCAGCCAACTGTAAAAGTACTGTGAAGGGTGTAGTGGATGATGTTCCGCTGCAGTATGATGTCACACATGTGAACATACACCATCAACACCATACTGTCTTCAATTAGCCAATCTATGATGTGTTCCAAATGTAAAATAACCAAAAAACAAGTAAAAAAGCCCCAAACCAGTTAATGCACTGTAATTTTTACGTCCCTAGCGGTGTGCGTCATTTTTTGTTTACCAAAACTGTATTTGCGTCATTTTTTTTGACGCACAGGAGTGAAATTTAGCCCGTATCCAGATATTTGTACAGTTCATGTATCATTATGTGGATGCGGGTTCGTTTAACACATGCTTTATTCGATCAATCGATCATCAAAGCGAATATACAGTAGTAATAAGAATAAGAATAAAACCAATAATAATAATAATAATACATAGATAAAAATTATAAAACATGGATACCTAAGAGCATGGTCCAATTAAAATTCTCGGTACACATAATACACATGATACAATAATACGGTTTCAACCCCCCTCCTGCAGTTCTTATAAGAGTAAAAGGAGTAAAAAGTGGGGCTCTGAATTAAAACACAGTCCTTGCAATGGAACTACGTATTCGCCATGCTACTAATAAATATTTACTAACAGCAACTATTAAAACCGTAGAATGGTGACTTTTTAGAATCCTCAAGGCAGAGGCACAATCTCTTATCCCCATTTCGCGGCAAATGTGACGAATCCACTTAGATCTGGGAAGGGAATAAGCAGGGCAAAAAAACATAAAATGTTCAACCGTTTCCGATTTTGCACCACAAACTGGGCATGTACTTGTATCTGTTTTTGTACCCCATCTGCACATCAATGACTTCAACGGCAACGACCCAAAACGGAATCTGGCATATAGGCTTTTACCGAGAATGTCAGGAATATTGTCTAAGTATGGTTCAAATTGTGGATACCACTTAAAATCTGTGAAGCGATTTGTTAAGGTGCCATAAGTTCTGTGGGTGATATAATCGTTACATACATAGGACCAATATATGCGTTTCAGCACAGTGGAGTGAGCCTTTTCTAGTTTATGGGGTTCCTCCCAAAAGTGGCTGAGGCCAAGTTTGTTAAACCAACTGGATACATGTTTAACCCAAGGAATAGAGGTTGAATTGGAACACATTAGCAGGTCGTGGAGTGAGGTCTTATAAACGTCTAATTCAGGGTTAGTCCATAGTCGTATCCAATATAATAATGGTCTTAAAATAATTAGATCGGCTATGCGTCTCAGGCCCAAATCTAAAAACTGTGGTATCAATGGAGTACTAGGAGGACAAGCACACAAGGACCTCACAAAACTGTTCTCACTGATAGTGAGCCTGTTACATTCAGAAAAAACCCAGACCTCCGCTCCATATGCGGCGGCACCCTGTGCTCTGGCAATATAGATCTTGATTGCCGGGGAGACAGTTTTAACTGTCGTACCCCTATAGAAACGCAGGATTGATGCTGCACCGTGCTGCAGGCGACCCACACTTTTATTGATCTGTTCTGCCCAGTTCAGATTATCGGTAAGCCTTACACCCAAATAATCAATGGAAGAAACCTTATCCAGGAGGTTCCCTTCTAGATGGATAGTACATTTCTTCCGCACTCCTGAGCGGAACGCCATTAACTTGGTCTTTTTATGGTTCATCTCTAGGCCGTAATCTCGACAAAAGGAGTTAAATCTATTGATAAGAGTTTGGAGGCCCATGGGAGATTTAGAAATAAGAAGAGAGTCGTCAGCGAAAAGAAGGATTGGAATTTTTTGAGCGCATAGGGTGGGGGCATCATTCTGGCACGTCATTAAAACCTGTACAACCTCATTAATAAAAATAGAGAATAAAAAAGGTGCCAGCACACAACCCTGGCGAACACCCCTATTTATGGGGATTTTGGCCGTTAGTTCGCCTAGGTTCCCCCATCTCACCTGGGCATATGTGTCCTCATGCAACCGCTTCAAAAGTTGGATTAGATTGGCTGGGGTCCCTATTTTTTGTAGCACCTCCCACAATTTTTCCCTCTGGGCTCGATCAAATGCTGATATCAAATCAACAAAAGCGATATATAATGGTTGTTTGGCCAGGGCTGTATATTTCCAGTCAGAATCTACCTAGGAGTTGTTTGGCAAATATTTTTTGGATGTTATCAATTAAACTGATTGGTCTATAGTTTGTCAGGAGGTTTACGTTACCCTTTTTATGGATGGGGATAATTTCTGCACCCTTTCATGGCATGGGAATCTGCCCCCCTTCGGCAATTTTATTGGAGAGTGTATTGATGTACCAGGTCCAGACTATTGGTTCTGACGAATAAAGATCCCCCGGAATTTTGTCTGGACCTGGAGCTCTCCCAAGTTTTAAAGAACTAATAGCATTGGCTGTTTCTTTAATAGTAAAGCAGATATGGCTCTTAGAATCCTGTGAGCCCCCTACAAGGGGAGCTGGTCCGTGATGCTCATCAGGGGTAGAGAGAAAATCTTGGCCTGCTTCCCCTGTAACTAAGATTGTGGGGGTCTCAATTTTTCTATATAAGTCCAAAAAATGCTCAACCCATTTTTCTGGCTGTATATGGCTTCTCACACCAATCCTGCCCTCTTTCTCTCGCTTACCTAACAATTCCCAAAACAATTTATTGTTGTTGGATTGAGTAGCATCCAACAATTCCTGCCAGGTTGTGTCTTCCCAGGTTTTTTTTGCTCGGGTGATGGATTCTTTGTAAGTACGTCTAGCTAATAGTATTTCCCCATGGGTTCCTTCCATGAGGGCACCTTTTAATCCTTTCTTGGCCGTGTGGCAGGACTCGTCAAACCATGGGCTAGAAGTAGCTCCTTGGTGTCTTGCCCCAACCTTCCTATAGAATATGCGTTGTAATCTTATGATCATATTTTCGTGTATGGATAAGAAGGGGGTGTCATTGGAATCATAGTCGCTGTATGGGGCAAAGATGTCTATGAAAGCCTGATAAATCTTGCGTAGCAGATCAGGGTTTGACTGGACCTTTGGCCACCTGACCTTGGTAGATGTGATATTCATGGTAGGAATAGGGACCAAGGTAGTTTGTTTGTTCAAAGTCCTACCAAAAACATCGCCTGACATAGCGAGTAGCAAGGGATAATGATCGCTTTTGGTTCTAACATCCACCTTCATATCATTCAAAAAGGGCCACAATCTCACATCCACTAGAAAATAATCGATTACGCTTGTAATTGAACCAGGTTTAAAAGTGGGTGCAGTGTCCAGGTCAGAGGGCATGCGGCCATTACATGCCCTGAGACCATGTTTCAAACAAAGGGATGCCAATTGGATAGCTACACGAGAGTTAAAACAGTTATTATCACTAGTCAGCTGTGCAATCACCCATGCTTGATCTTCATCCTCTGTGAGACCAGTTAGTATCACAGAGGGTTCGAAGGTGCAGTTTACAACCCCGGCTATTATTAAGTAGGAGGTTGATTGTAGAGTGTCTAGAAAATCAAGAAGCTGTTTTAAGACTTGGGTCTCAACCCCTCGCGAAACCGAACGGGCATAAACATTGACAAAAATTATGGTAAAATTCTGTTGGAACGTAATTTGTAGCCCCATCATATCTGGTCTATCAAACTTTAGAGTCTTATATGTGCACTGCACAGTTTTGTTTATTAATATCAGAAGTCCTCCTTTGGCTTGACCCGTCGGTTTTGTGGAGGGTTGAGCAGCCACATTAAAGGAAAGAAACCCATCTAGGGTAATCAGCTATTCAGCCCATGTTTCTTGAAAAAGACATATGTCTTGGGTGTTGATGTACGAGCACCAGTCAGTATCGTCTAATTTCCTCCCAAGGCCAGCTAAATTCCATGTCATGATTGATATGCCTTTTTCCTCAAAGACCGGGCTTAGTGGCTGTAGGTTGGGTCTCTCAGGAATCAACTCTATATCAGTAGGTCCATCAGAAATCATCGGACTGGGTTCCGCTAAACTAGTCCCAAGTGTTGTTCCCTGGGCTGTTGTCAGTCATACTGGGTTAGGCCGGATAGGGTCGACATGCCTGGACTGATTACTGGTTACATTGTTGCATGAGTGACCAGAAATTTGTGGTTGGCCTTCCATCTCCAGTGCTGTCTCTAAGGTGATGAATCCCCTTCTTTGTTCCATAAGATGGATAGTTCGGTCGTTGAACAGAATAAGGTTTTCTACCAGGGATCTGTTATGAAACTCGATTGAAATTACGTCATAGGTTGATCCTAAAGGACACCACCGCTTAGTGTTACAGATATCTGAACGTATAACTGATAAGAAATTTCTTTGGTGTCGTAGCCAGTGGATTACTTTGTTAACCCTAGACTCATGAGCCTCCCTGAGTCCTGGTAGCAATTTCGGGACTTGTTTTAAAAAGAGAATATTTGTTCCAGGCTTGAAGCATTGGGGTTTTGACAATAAGACTGGATCGTGAGAGTCCTCTGATAAGAAGGGGCACTAAAACAACCAGGAGATAGTTTGGGAGCGAATAGGTCGCTGGCGTTAGGTATGACATAGGACGTCCTGAGTGGGAGATTGTCAATCTGTTTGCGGCTCTTTGATGGCAGGTAGTTTGAGGGCCCTGGGGGGAAATTATTAAAAGCACTATGGTTTTCCATAGTATCCCCCTCATTTGATGATCTTTTACTATGTTGGCTCGCCTGTGTAGTGTTGGATTCAGGGCGTATTGCATTCCCATCTGAGCCAGCCCGATGTATCTTCTCCTTTTGATGATCAGTAGCCTGGCCCCCCTGTGCAAGCCGGATTGATAGTGTTGGGTCTGGCATTGTATGGCCTACATTCGCCCCTTCATCCCTAAAATTGCACTTACATCCACACTCTAAGCTCTCCCGGAAGCATTTGGCCAGTTGTAAGACCAGGGACCTAACTTCTTCTATTCTCTGAAGTATAAGGGCATTGCTAGGCTCAGTGGCAGGGTGCATTGAGAGGGAGACGGGAACTGGTTTTGGGGTACAAGGGATAGCCTCTTTGTTGGTATCATCTGTAGTTGCATCAAGAACTCTGGGAGTTTCATCATCCTCAGCTAGGGCCTCAAACCGGTTTCTACAAGGTATGTTCGAGATCAGTTTGGTTACAGGACTCGGTGATATGACAGGATTAAGAATGATACCTTCTGTTTCCGCATGTGGAGATCCGCACCTGTGCACCAATACATTTGTCGTGTTTATTATATCATTTGAGGGGGGGGTAGGTAGCAGGTGCGTTGTTAGTAAAGTTGCACCATTGTTGGTCAAACCTGGGTCCAGACCTTGATTCTTTGTCCTTTTCTTAAAGTAGTCTTGTATCTTCCCAGGTGGAACTAGGGCACTTTTTCCGAGGGAGGCACCATTATGATTGGGTGAACAATTTAGTATCGCCTCAACCTCTTCAAACAATAGGTCTATCTCCTCGAAGGGTTTTTTGGGCTTAGTGACCAATTTAGCAGTACGCTTCCTCTGCTTTTTACAGTCTGACAAGGGGTCTAGAGAATCAGCAGCTTTCCTTTTCCCCATGGAGACTGTAAATATGGAATACCAGTAAATTATATAAATTAAGACTTACTTGGTGTATTTAGACAGTAGATGAAAGAGAGTAGGCCCAGCCCAGCCTCACCCGGACGAAGACGGGCAGATGTTAGATTTAAAGGGCTCCTGCCCTTGGTATCTGGCTGCCGCTGTCTCTCCCCCGGCTGAACGCACTTCCCGCTGGGCGGGTGCGCGATAGTTAGATTTACAGGGCTCCTGCCCTTGGTCTCCGGCTGCCGCTGTCTCTCCCCCGGCTGAACGCGCTTCCCGCTGGGCGGGAGCGCGATAGTTAGATTTAAAGGGCTCCTGCCCTTGGTCTCTGGCTGCCGCTGTCTCTCCCCCGGCTGAACACGCTGGATGCGGGTTAATATTCCCGTCTGTGCGTAAAAAAAAAAGACGCGAATACAGTTTTGTGCAACAAAAAATGTCGCATAACGCGAAAAAGGCGGGACTTTTCATACAGGAAGTGATGTAATGGGATATCCTGTTTACAGATCATGTACAGTGGGTGTACTTTCACTTTCACTTTGGAGTCTATGATCCTTCTAGACTGTGTGGCTGTGTAGAGAGTGTTGTCCAGAGATTTTGTGCTGTATTTGTCCTGTGTGCTATCTGTAAAGTCCTTTTGTGAAATAAATATTGTTTGTGTATACTGTAGTACTGTGTTTTGTCTACATTTGTCCATTTATCTTGTGTATTTCTTGTTTGTGGGAGTCTGTTGTGGGTAGTGTTAGTTTGGGGATAGTTGGGCTCTTTTTGTGTTTAGGTTTACTTTTTTTCTGTCTTTTTACCCCTACTTTCACCCTTTTCCCCTTTCTATTTCTTTTACCCCTATTCCTTATCTTCATCTATAAGTATGTCTGGTAGGCCACGTCTTGGCAGGATGGGGGAAGAGGAGTTGGGGAGCTTCATCTGGCTGGTGACACATTTCTTGTCGCTCATGATCCAGGCAGGGGGCAGGGTCATACAGGGGTATCCGACAGAGGCGCGCAGAATCCGGTGGGAAAAGGTGCTGCATCACCTGCAGCGTAGGTATACGCCAGCCAGAGGAGTGACCACCAGCTGAAGCATCGGTGGGCTGACCTCATCACCAGGGAGCAGGATCTCTTGGACCACCTGGGAATCATGATTGGTGGCACTGTTGGTGAGTACGACTATTGTTAATGTGCACGATTAAATGCTCTGTAGTGACATCAGGGGATTAGTGCAATGTCTGCCAGCTAACTTGATGACTGTGTGTAATGCTGCGGAAATATAAGGGGATCATTGATGCACTATGGCAAGGATCACAATTGCTAGCTGTCAGCTAGCACGTGCTCAGCAAACTTACAGGTAACTTTGCCATGAAGGAAATTGGTGCGGCCTTTTTGTCAGCACAGCTAACAAAATAGGAGCCAATCATATCTATATAGGGTACTATTGACAGAGAAGTACAGATGTAGCAACATTTAGGCCAACTATGTTGACGCAATTGCTAGACTGACTTTAGAATCACTACATGATGCTGAAAATGAGTGCTGCCTTCAAGTCAATTGATAATAGCAAAGTGGCTCAGACATTGGTCTCATGTTAGTCTGGTGAGTGTGGAAGGAAAGCGTTCGCCGAAGTGTGTGGGATTATTGTGTTTCTTGATCTTTTTGGATACATGTCAGTTCATGATTTGAAAACATCGTGAAAATGTGTAAGGAGCCCTCAGCTAACATCTTAAGATGTTTGTTGGAATTAGTTGAGCCACAATCCAAATATGGATGGCAGTCCAAGTGTATGCACATGGCTTCACATCTCCATGGTTGGTGCAAATCACCATAGCTGGGCCACATCAATTGACTATATTGTAACAACAGGATGGCTTACAGGAGTCCCTGCCCCTCCCTCTGTACATTGGGCCTATGTGCAATAAATGTGTCATGGCCACAAGGCATGTTTGACTGGTAATGCAGTCCTCAAGTAACCAGGCGTTGGATGTTTCTCTTGGATGCACATGATGAGACGATTACACTCCATATTTTTTGGTGCTCACCAATTATGGGGCAAGTTTGCAACCACATGATAGTTAGGGCCAATGTATGTGTGCAGATATGTGTGTACCTGTCACAGGAGACCCATGCTATGTACAAGTTGGCCGTGAAATATCAGATGCAGTACCATCATGTCTGAATGGCTGCCATTTCCTTATTCAGCCTACACATTGTAAATGATTATGAAATTGTTGCACTGTGCACAGATTTTGAGCACATTTTTTCCTTCCATACCTTACAGGTGGACCGGCACCCTACACTGTGGGAGAGGTGGCAACATTTGAGGTCCCCGACCAGTCCAGTAAGTGTTAACATGTCTGTTATGTGTTGTGTTTTCTGGTTATGGACTCGTGTGAGTTGGATGCATAGCAAGGTGTGATGCGTTGGGCAAGCTTTTCACTTGTTCCATGAGTGGGAATGCAGTTCTCACATGTTTTGAGTTTGCCAATGTGTATCCAATGGTATCATGTAGGGATTGTAGGACATCCCTGTAGGCCCCACTGTGAGTACAGGGGATAGTCATGTGTATGACACTTGTATCACCAAGAGTCGCAATGGAAGTCAGCCCATATTTAGTCAGCCAGTCAGACCCACATTCTCTAAGATTGGTAGAGCTAACAGCTTTTCAATAGACATCTGCTTCCCTATTTACCTACGTAAGTTTGAAACAGTAGGTAGAACCTCCTAGCAGCATGTACTTCCACATGTAGTGCATCAAGTCTGTGGAACCTCAGTGTAATGGCCTAGGTGTGCATGCAATTCATGATCATGGGTGTTCTAGCAACTCTGTGTCTGATGTAAGTCAGGCCTCACTGGAAGTATATGTTGTGTACTAAGTTCTGCATTTCCTGACATGTCTGACCCTATGAGTGCTCTGGGTTTGCTGACTCCTAATTGTAGATAGACCTTACCTGTGGTGTGTCTGTAGAGACAAACATGTGTGGAGTTGCCTATTCACTCCTCGGTGTACATGTTGTTGGCAAATTATAGTTGTGTATCCACCTCCCCCCCTCAAACACGGCCGTGGGTTTGTGAATGGGGTACCTAGTACTGATGCTACCAGTATGTTACACATACCTGTGACTAAGTGACGGTTTGGTTGCATACTAGTATACACACTCAGGTTTGGCACTTGGTACCATACTGGAAAGTCCAGTTACAACTTGCAGACCATGTGGCTTTAGTTTTGCTTTCTGTACACTGACATTTGTAGCCCAGCTCTTGGTGGAGGATATGCAGCATGATTCTTAGATGATAACTGTCAGAACTCAGATTGCAAGTCAAAGCCAGTTGTTACCCATCTTGTGGGTTATGGATGTGCTTTGTGTGATGTGACCTTTGTTGTCTGGCCTGCCATATACTTCCTCAGGGACAGTCAATGCTCTGTATCGTGATATGAGCTGTTACAAGTACAGTAGATGTAATGTCTGATTAACTTGCTGTGCCATTTCACACAATGCAGTTACTAATGTAGCATATCTGCATTTGTCTTCACAGCAGCTAACATGACTCCAGACCAGGTCCGTGAATTTCAGCGCCGGGCCATGTGATACCAGCACATCCTGATGGTGGAGTAGGGGTTCCGGAGGATGGCCCGGCGATATCGCCATGAACGGGCCTCGGGGACATGGCGAGTCTTCCCACAGGGTGGGCCTACTTTGCCCACCACAGCCACCACAGAAACAACCACCAATCAGAGCCAGGTGGCCCCACCCACAGCTGCCACTGTTGATCCAACATCTGCTGGACTTACTGGCCCCAGCATTGCCACCGGTGCAGGACAGCCCACACAGACCTCCTCCACCGGTACCCAGACTGCCACTGCTCCATCTGTTGACCCTGCAGCCTTCAATAGACTTGAACATAAGATGGACAAAGTGCTGCGCAAGGTGAGCCACCTGAGCTGGGACGTGCGGCACATTAAACGGCGGGTCAAGGATATTAAGAGGACCCTCCGGAGGGCCAACCTCTAGACACTTGATTTGATGGACATGATACCCTCCCCTCTCTCCTCTTTCCTTGTACTTATAGTTAGTGGGCTTAGGGGGCTTAGTGTTAGGTTAGTATAGGCTGTTAGTTTAGTTAGTGTTTGTGGGTGTGGGGTGGGGGGTCCTGCTTGTTTCTTTTTTGACTTATTACATGTGTGTTGGCTATGTTGGGGTTCTTGTGTGTAAAAAAAAAAGAATACCCCAAAAAAAAAAAAAAAAGAAAAATGCAAAAGAATATATATTTGTTTAGGATAGTATAGTATGGGGGTCATTCTGACCCCCGCGGGTGGCGGGAGCCGCCCGCCTGGAGGGAGCCGCCATATGGCCGCTCCGCGGTCGAAAGACCGCGGAGGCCATTCTGGCTTTCCCTCTGGGCTGGCGGGCGACCGCCAGGAGGCCGCCCGCCAGCCCAGCGGGAAACCCCTCCCACGAGGAAGCCGGCTCCGAATGGAGCCGGCGGAGTGGGTAGGTGCGACGGGTGCAGTGGCACCCGTCGCGTATTTCAGTGTCTGGAAGGCAGACACTGAAATACAAAGTGGGGCCCTCTTACGGGGGCCCCTGCAGTGCCCATGCCATTGGCATGGGCACTGCAGGGGCCCCCAGGGGCCCCACAACACACCATACCGCCATCCTGTTCCTGGCGGGCGACCCGCCAGGAACAGGATGGCGGTATGGGGTGTCAGAATCCCCATGGCGGCGCAGCTAGGATTCTGCAGGACAGCGGAAAACCGGCGGGAGTCAGAATGTCCTGAGGAGCACCGCCAGCCTGTTGGCGGTGCTCCCGCATCCCCGGCCCCGGCGGTCCTTGACCGCCTGGGTCGGAATGACCCCCTATGTGTTTAGGTTAGTATGTGTTGTCCTCAATGTGTCCCGTCTCATAAAGGGGGGGGGGGTAGATGTTTAGAACATTTCGTTACATGTGATTAGTAAGTGTAGCTTAGGTTAGTTAGGGACAGTTGTGGGTAATGAGTAGTCAGGGTAGATTAGGGTAGGTAAGATTTTTCCTCATCTATGGTTAGCTTTTAATAAATATTTGGTTACCCCTTAATAGCATGTGTTGAATGGTACTTGATCGTGGGTTTGGATTCTGTGTACATCAATTTTGTACTATAACATCTGTGTCCTATGCTACTAACAAATCCCAACTGAGCTGTACGATTGGCAGCTAGCCCAGAGCTACCTTGCAAAGTGTCTACCCTTTGTTGCAACCACCAATCACAGTTAATATGGATCCCAATGTGTTTCTGTTGATAAGTGTGTTTTCAAAGTCACTAACAGTGCTTCCAGACTTGATATTGGGGAAACAGTTTTAGGTCTGACTGCAGTGTGATGATCATGCACACCCTTATAAGATGAGTTCTCATTGGCAATCTTGTATTCTTGTCTTCATGACCTTCATACATCATTTGTGACACAGTTCGGCATGATTACCTATTTGTATGTTAACTCAGACACCTTCATTTGTGCAGTTTTTTTTATATTTACTTAGATTAGTGTGGCATGTTTATTGTGTTATTTTTGCATGGTGAAAACATTTTGCGGACACTATTTGATGACTTAGTTATCCCCTGAGGAAGCATTCTTCTGTCATACACAGCATGGTGGTGTATGGTTTCTCACTTCATCAGATTTGTCCCTCAGGATGGGCAGAGTATGATGCAATCATGGGCACTGTGCAGATTTCTCTAACTACATAATATCAGGACAGTTGTATTGACAAGCTTCGTAATTTGACAGTAGGCACATTTCAGTTATCTACTGCACAGTTGATATGTCACATTACCCAGAGACAGATTTGTTGTGTAAGTGCTATTTATTGAAAAGTGTTGTAGTGCTATATGTACATTGTCCATGATTGTGAGTCCATTATAGTGATATCTTCCATTGTGATCCAACACAAGGGTTTACCAAAATGCTTTTGTCATGCTGGGGTTGCTGTTTCAGACAGTGCAGAGGGACAGACTTAGCCAATGAGTAGGAGAGAGACAATCACTGGGCTGGATGACAATATATACAGTGGTTAGCAGAACAGTGCTTGAGTACAGTTGTTGTAAGACTGTCATGTTTCAAAACGCAGGACTTTGGTAATAGTTGGCCATGTGGCAGGGACTAGTGCTTCCTGGTACTTTTCCTTGTGAATGTGATCTGTTCCATGTCTTCTTCTTCTGATGTGTGTGTTGCCTGCTTTGTCCTTGTTGTTGTTGGTTGTGAAGGGGCAACACACACCTCAGTGTTAGAAGACATGGAGTCAGACATCCCGGTCGCTGCTCCCTGTGAAGGTCTTAAGGGCAGTACTGCTGCAAGGAGGGCCTGCTGGTTCTTGAGAATGGCAGCCACATCATGATGGTAGGCAGCCAGGTCGGCCCTGAGGGGTTCAATGTTGCATTCGTGCACGCGTTGACAGGATTGCTGTTGTAGGTGTTGGGTCAACTGTATTACAGCTGTGCTGATTTCCTTCTGGGTTTTCTGCAGTTCCTGCAAGATAGATGTTAGGGTTTCCATAGCTGCTGCCTGATCTGTAAATGACATCATGCACGAACGCACCCCCTGTAGGCTGGCTGCCATATTTTGCATCCCCACCCGCACCTCCTTGGCCAGCTCCCGCTGTACTCCAACTACAGTTCTCTCAAAGCTGGTGCCAGTGTCGCCTGAGTCCTCAGCTGTATTGGAGCTGGCAGATCTTACAATTGGGGTGGTGGGTGGTTCCTCTGCGATGGCTGCTTGTTCTGTGCTCCTCCTTGTGACAGAAGGCGGGGTCTGGAGGGTTTCAAGAACCTTTTGGATAGTCTCCTGGGGAATGTTTATCGGCTCTTCATCCATGTCATCAGGGAAATCTGGGACAGGCATATCGACAGGAGATCCATCTTCCTCTGCAATGAAACAGGGTACAATTAGTTGTGGCAATTTTGATGTGACGTGCCTGTCTTTTGATGAATTCACTTTGCGATCTTATTTTGTGTTAATTTCTGCAGTCCTTCAGATGGGCATTGTTTCAGGCCTATGGCCCACCTGTGTGTCACATGTGTGTTATTGAGTTATCAGACTTGTCAGCCTCATCGCCTCTAGGTGTTGATTTTAGCCAAATAGAGAATTGCCACCTTCTTTTCCTACTCGACCCTCCGTGTACATCCATTCTCATGGTGAGACCTTTCACTGGCTGTGGGTGTTCTGATGGCCCTGGCAGCACACTTAACAATCTGGACCTTCCCCAATCCCTGATCGTTCACATCAACTTAAATGTAATTGACATGTGGCATATCCTATGCATGGCAATGTTATGATCCGATATGGATGTTGACATTGTTAATGGGTCCTGCTGATGTTGGGTAATGTGTGTTACATTGGATTGCCCTGATAGTCGTATCAGTGTCCTATTTCGTTCTCTGACTGTGCAGGTGTATTTCAGTGACCAGTTACATGTGTCCCCTCCTCAATGCTGTTGTTTGAGCAGTATGACATTTGGGATATTGCCTTGTTACCCAGGCGCAGGATGGACCCTGACATATGCAGCATGGGTGTGTCCTTAGTGCTGTGTCGCTCCTATTGTTGTTTACTTTGGCTGATGTTTGTGACAACTATGGGCATTGACATTTGAGAGTACTGGGGCCTTTGTCTTGTTTCTGGGGATTGTTGCAGTTGTCATCCTCACCCCCTAATTTAGGTGTGTATGATCCATGGGGAGGTTACTGCCATTGGCTACTTGAGCTGCACACAGATCAGAGGTGGTAGTGGCAACTGTTGTAGCAGTTACATTGCAGTTGTCGGTTTGGCTAGAGGATTGCTAATAGGGCCCTAGTTAATGTAGGGGGTATGTTGGCTGAAGAGTGCCAGGATGTAAGTTTGATGTAGTGGCCTTCTCTCCTGTCGTGGCTTTCCCTTTGCTCCATTGTTGGCATGACAGCATGCCCCCATGGGACTGTTGTTGGTGTAGTGTAGAGTAATGGTGTGCCCCAGCTTCTGTCTGTGCAGGCCATGCCCCAATGCCGTGCCCCTTTACCCATGCCACTCCATGAATATGATGACTTCCATGCATTTTGTGGTCGGTATCCCCCCCCGGTTGCAGTTAACATTTGTGCATTTTAATTCCCCATGCAACTTACCCTGCATCTGTGTTGTCTCCTGGTAGTCTGCGCTGTCCTGTCTTTGAATCCCTGTGACGATCTCCTCAGGGATGACAGCTGCGACCATCTCCTCCATGTGGTCCAGGGCCTCCTGGTGTGCTGGACTCCCCCCTCCAGTCTGCAGTGCTGCCTTCCTGATCCTGGCCATCTTTTCCTTGGTCCTGCGTTTGCAGTCATGTCAGCGTTTCTTGCACTCGATAACTGTTCTGCGTACTTCAGCTACACTGTTAATCTTGTCGACAATTTGTTGCCATGTGGCCTCTCTCCTACTGATTGGCAACTTTGAGGTGACAAACAGTTGGTGCTGGTGTTCTGTCACCTCTTTAACCAGAATTTCCTGCTCCTCTGCACTAAAGCGACACTTTCTTTTCTTCTTAAAAGTGTCCTGGTTCTTGTGTGGGTCCTCCTGGCTGGTTCCTGGTCTGCTGTCATCTTCCTGGGGTCTGTAGTGGCATCTGGGATCCATTTTGGCTCTCCTCTGGTGAAATGGCTGTGTTCGCTGTGTTTTTTGACGCTATTGCGTAAAAAAATACGGCGCATATCCGGTTTCGCGGTGTCGTAAACTGACCCACAGTCATTTCCGCCGCATTAACGTCGTTTTCCTTTACGACTTGACGCCACGGTGTGAGTCAAAAATAATTACTCCCACCTATTGTTTGCGCTGCCGTGCGTCAAAGTATAAATATGACCCCTGCACGGCGCACCAAAATGGCGTTAGCCGGCGGTAATATTTTTTACGCAAAACTGCGCCGGCGCAGTTTTGCGTCAAAAAGTATAAATATGGGCCTTTGTCCCTACTAAGCTCGGCGTGCATAGCACTGTGTTAATCCTATGCTTAAAAACTTTGCTAGATAAACAGATTTTGAGGAGAGCAAATCTAGGAGCATATTAATAGGCCCCTGACACCACCTTGCGCCACATTAACATAATTTATTTTGACGTTTATGTGGCCCAACAAGGCCAAAATCTCTGCACCATATTTATAGGGTAGTGCAATGCATGCATTGCGCCACACTGTAATGCTTTGTGCTACATTATGCCTGCGCCAGGCATAATGTATGCAAAGAGGGTGTACCCCAGTTAGGGACGCCGGTAAAATGGTGCAAGAAAATCTATGGGATTTCCTTGTGCTATTTATTACGGCACTTTTAACGCCTGCTCAAGAACAGGCATTAAAAGGGGGCTTCCATTCTTGAGAATAGGCCCCTATGTACTCTGCAGTAGTAGCACCAGTATCTTGGCACTACTCTTGCAGAATACAGCAACACCATCATCAAAAATGACCTTATTTCCTCCTACCCTGCACCATGTTGCGCCGTATTTTAAATACGGCGCACATATGGTGGTGGTAGGGGGGTGCTGAGGGACGCAGGGAAAGTGGTGCTGCACTCAGTGCTGCACCACTTTCCATAAATCTGCCCCCTAGAGTGTCGCTGGTGTTGCAGAGTCCTCCTTACTGTAGCTGCTCTCCACCCAAACTTGGGAGCTACCCAGAGTTCTCTCTTCTTTTTTGAATAATTTATGCGTCACTCTAACCCTGAAAGGGCTTTGTTTTGATCTATGTATGTCTGTATATATATATATATATATATATATATATATATATATATATATAGTCAGGTGTATTTTTTTAGTATCTCCTCTTTACTTTACTTGCTTCTTCTAGTACATGAATATCTGTGTTTTTCTCAAACTCCTGCAGTGGGTTACTTGAGACCGTACATAGTGGCTACACTCTTTAAATAAAACCACAAAAACAAAAAAAAACTGTATAACTGAAATCTCTAGAGTTATAATAGTATCTTTACTAAAGAGACGAAGTACTCCTTTACCATACTATGGTATACAGGCAAAGCGGAAATTTCAATTAACACTTTATATATGTTATATCCCCAATTCCCGAACCTCAGATTATTACCATGAGGGTACCCTTTATTTGAGTAATTGCCACAAAGATTGCCCCCTGCAAGCACAAATGCATGCTATATATCATATCCTGCAAAACATCTATGCGGCATGTCTTTCCAAGTTAAAAAAGTCCCAATGTAGAAATGTAGGGTACTTTTTATATCTGTCGTTGTCCGCACCCTTTAGAGCTCACTAAAATAAATATATTATACTGATAGGGGTTTGCAGCTAGCCAGTTTTGTGTCATTCACCTTTTTCCATTTTCCATTTCGAAATAGTCCATAGATGTATCTGGCATATCTCATAGACCCATTGTTTTATAGGCATACTTATGCCTTCTGGGTAGGGCATAGTGTTTCAGAAGGAAGGTTTTAGACAGTCTCAAAGTTGGCGTCTTGGTGGATGACTCCTGCCTAGGTCCTAACTCGAGTAATAGAGGACAGCTGTGAGCTAGGATCAGATACTGAGAGAGTATGAGAGGGAAACGAAAATGGAGCAGGATCTGAAAGCAATTTTTCAGTTGGCAAAGTTCCATCCGATGACTCATCTGCTAGTGATTCTGATGAACATGGTTATGGCCATCATGAAATTCTTTTGGAGGCATAATCTGTGCATCATAGAGGGATTAGTAGGGGAACAAAACCCAGAGAGCAGGCATGTATGGCTGCAACACTGACGGAGTGCTTTCTTGACCAGCCACCACTTTAGTCCATCCCCAAATTCCCACATTGAACAAGTTAATACAATTAATTCTATGCTCATTGACTATGTCCATCTCGAGCTGAATATGGACTTCCTCGAAGAACCAGACAAATATGCATGCTGAGCAGTTTCTGGGGGAGCATGGAGGTACCCCTGGGCCTCGTTCTAGTGACCACTTGTGGCCTGCCGCTTCACATGGGGAGTTGAAAAAAAAGTTCTGGGCCTTACTCTCGACATAGTGATGGTACACCAACCAGGCTTACAGTCCTCCTGGTCTACTGCACTGCTTCGGCAACATCCAGCTTTGCCTTGGTCATAAGCAGGAGTAGGTATTTGATATTGCAGCATATGCTTCATTTCAGTGATAATTCTGCTGAATTGCCCCAAGACCATCCAGCCCACAGTCCTCCTTTTATCTACTTCTGTAATTCCCAATACTGATTACGGCCGGATAGTAAGAGCAAACCTCACTTCCATACGAGAAAGAACACGTTTGTAGTAATGTGGGTCCCAAAGAAGGTGTCATGAACACAATAACAATAACAATACTACCACCAAAACATGTGTTAGCCATTCTCTGAGTCCCCAAGCCATGACCCAACATTTGTGGAAGAGCTAAATGTCAGTCACCTTGTCGTGGTTCCAATGAATTAATGGGAAAGCATGGATGAGTTTAATGAGTATGTATGCAGCTGTCTGAATGGTACGTATGAGAGATTTTTGATTTGTTAGGGGTGTGTGATTAATGAATTGTATTTTTATATGTATTTGAGAATATGTTGAGTATGAGATATCATGTTCATTATATTATGTGATAATTAATTGGAATATTTGATAAGAGATGAAAGCACTCTACACTGATATTTGTTAAGAGCAATAAAGAAATTAATACTTGTGATGAAATACATGTTTGGGAGTTGGCTACAATTTTGTTGTTTATTCTGTGATTGAAGCAATACAGGCCAAGCTATAAGTTTTTGTAATATATTAATGTCCTATTTACCCCTATGTTTTCCAAATTGCTTTATGTTGCATCATACAAAGCTTAAGTGTTGAGAAATTGACTGAGGTAGAACTGGCCTACTGATAGTATATGCCTTTCAATGGATTAGCATGAATACATACCTTCCATGGACCACTACTTCACTAAGCAAGCAGCCTTGTTTTCTCCAGTTGAGAGAAATGTGGACTTGCTTATGAACTACTTAACATCCTCATCAGTTGTCAGAACATGGTAGATATACTGTTTGCTTTATGACAAGTGCATTACAATCACAACACTGCACAAAATGGTGAACGGGACATAAGCCACATTCTCACAGAGTACCTTTGTGCCAAAACCTAAAGCCCTTAATATTTTTGGACGTGCTCTTTTGGGAACTTAGAACAGTCTTCCTCAGCATGTTTACCTTAGTTTCAAAGATAAATATGCTCCAAGAGTTCTAGGAATGTAGTCATCCTTGGACAGAACCCCACTTACATCCACGAACTGGAACTGAATTTTGCAGCGTGAATGCGCCAAAGGCACATAAAAGACATGACTCTATAAACTTAATGTGGCTTTAATGGGAGATGTTAGTAAAATCCAAATGGCAACTGTTCGGTATCACTCAGGACTTCAAGGGAGGCAGACACTTGACAGGAAGTAAAAACATATTCTATGATTCTTTTTATTTGGGATGTGAAGCTTGTCAATTCCCCAACCATAACATGCCTGATTGTGTATGTGTAGACGTTTGCTTGTGGTGTGCTTGTATGCAAGTTGGTTGATAACTAGCTGAGAGGTGGTGTGATTTGTGATTCAGTCGTATCCACATGAGCGTGATGAGCACTTGAATGGCAGTGGTATTTTGATGAGTGTTGTGCTGTGTTGTATTGTGCTTGTGGGTGGCAATGTGAATGTCATTGAGTGTGACTTGTGAAAGGCTTGTGAATGGCTGTTAAAGTAGCTGGTGCATTGATGCGACTTTAAGTCTCACCACTGTAAACTGGTATAGTTATTAGTATTTGTTCTTTAAACCCAGTGCTTCTGGAGGTACTAAAACCAACCGGTTGAAGTTTGTACTTCAGTAGTGGATGCACTCAGAAGGAGCAGTACTAGCCACTCACATTTTTGAAAACTGAACACCCAGAGGTGTCCAGGGTGGTGTAACTTACATTGATCCCACTTACTTTCCCACAAACCCCAGCAACCTTCCCCCTTTCCCCAAATGGCCTAAATCACACATGCTCCTTACAGTTTTCAAACACCTAGAGTTCCGATATGTGTCTTAATAGAAGTAATACCCTACTTGTGTGGATGGGCACAATAAAATAAACCTCAACAAAAGATGGATGATCATATTCCTTCACTCTAAATCAACACTTTTTTGTAATACGAATAGCTGTGGGTTTTTTTTTTGCCTGGAATCCACCGGCACTCATAAAAACCTACCAAATCCAGATATTTCGGAGATCTAGGCACCCAGTGGAATCCAGGATGTTGTGATTTGTTGGAATGTTGTGAGGTGTTTTTTTACCTAGAAATCCTTGCAAATCTCAAACTTTGGCTAAAAAAACACATGTTGCACAAATTTCTGGGAAACTTGTGGAATCTGTGAGGATCAGCAAATTCCCTACCACTTAGCATTCCCAGATATCTCCCGATAAAAACATAACCCCACTTGTGTGGGTGGGAAAAGTACCCATGACTCATGAAGCCTTGCAATGCTATGTGGAGAGAGAAGACTCCCAGTGGCCCTTGTTTGATCCGTTCTTGCCGCAGGCACTAGGAATAGTCAAACAAGTGGGTAGTGTTTTATCAGGACAAGTGAGGTAACAGTGTGTGGTAGGAATTTTTGAAGTTCCTATCATAGAAATATAAGGAACATATGTGATTTTAGGCAAAGTATTAATAGCCATATTCACCCCCTTAGTTCCCCTAATGCCACCATGGTAGCGCCATATTTACAATACGGCGCACCATGGTGCATGTTAGGGGCAATAGCGTAATTATTTTGACGCTATTGTAACGTTATACGGGATTAGCATAAAAAATATTACGCTAATCCAGTATAGTGTTAAGAGGCCCATTGAAATCAATGAGAGTCTCATTTCAAGAAGTCGTTAAAAATAACTCTAGAAATGGCACAATGGAATCTTGTGGATTCCATTGCACCATTTTTAGTGATCTTCTAACGAGGGATGATGTGTCGCAAACCTTGTAAACATGGCGATATGGTAGTGGCCCATTTGCGGCCTTGTAAATCTGGCCCTTAATTTGCAGGGAAATGTGGGTAAGAAAAGGTTGTGGGATACATGCAAGGCATGAAAGGCATGCAAGGCATGCAAAGCACACCCCTCTGGAATCCCCTGAGTATCCAGATTTCATAAATGTCAGTGGTTGGTAGGTTTCAGTGGGTGGGGGGCAAACATGGGCCAGAATACTGCAGCTACCCTAGTTGCTGATCTCTCAACATAGCATTTTAGGACATTGCGGTTGCTTGGCCCACCCACATGATTGGGAAGCAGTAGTTATTGGGAGACATGTGAGAATCCAAGGTGGTAGTAAAATTGTGAATCTATGCAGATTCTGGAACTTTTCCTCACAGAAATGTGTGGAAAATGTGTGTTTATTTAAGAAACGTTTGAGGTTTGCAAGTGCTACAGGGTAAGAAAACCTAGCGAGAGCCGGGGTGTCTAGTTTTCACAAATGTGCCGGTTTGGTAGGTTCCCTGGGTGGTGGCCGAGCCCAGCCCTAAACCCACAGTTACCCAAATTGCAAAAAAGGCTTGGTTCAAGTGGAAAACATTGATGTGCCCATGTTGCGTTTTAGGCCCGTTCCTAATGTGGGCGCTAGGGCCACCACCACAAGGGAGGTACCTTTTTTATAAGGAGACTTGGAAACGCTGGGTGGTAGGAAATAAATAGATCCCTGCAGATTCTACAGCTTCACCTCACAGAAATGGGAAGAAAATGTATATTTTTAGCCAACATTTGAGGTTTACAAGGGATGTTGGATTAAAAACCTCACAATTTGTCTAGTATTGTCTATAACACCCTAGTGTATGGCACCAAGTGTGTCAGAGCTGATAAATTAAATTGTACCAGTGGGGTGCAGCACTCATTGTGCCACCTACTGCAGCAGCACTTTAAAAATCTTTCTTCAGGCCTACTATTGCATCTACCAGTGAGGAAAGAGCTGGGTGGGGAGGTCCAAAATCATATTTTATGATGGTCCAGATGGAGAGGAACAGGTAGGAAGTGGAGGCCATTCACAGTAGGAGTACCAGTGGGTTAGGGCTTACCTGCTGTAACAGATGAGTATTCCAAGACTGACTCTAGACCCAAGAACAGGCCCAATCCACCTTGTATATCCACTTTGCTCTATAACTTGGTCGATCTTAACTTTTGACATTGCCCTGGTCTCATGTGACCTGATGTCTGCAGTTGGCACATTGATATTTTAGGTGCTATTTTGCATTAAAAACTTTAAAAATACATAATTTGTGGTCTACCTATTGGATTTAATTCATTCTGGTGCCTGTTAGAAATGGGGTCTCTAGTTGGCAGTGGTTTGCACCCTGTGCAAGTAGGGACTCCCACTCTAGTCAGAGTAAGGGAGTCACACAGCTGAGATAACCCCTGCTCATCCCCTTGGTAGCTTGGCACAAGCAGTCCGGCTTATCTCAGAGACAACATGTTATCTTTTATATCCACACACACAGTAACACAGTGAAAACACCACAAAAGTACTCCACAACAGTTTAGCAAAAAATAGCCAGAGTAAAACAAGACCAAAAAAAACACAAATCAACAAACACAAGTAAAAATATCACTTTTTAAAGGTTTCAATGAGTCTGAATTCATATGAATCAATGGTTGTATCTTTTTAGCACAAAGTACCTGGGATGTGTAAAAAAACAAAGATTCTGCGGGCTGCAGGAAGGTGACGCACCAAGAGGAGGTGATGTGTTGATTCTTTTCTCACTGTAGAGGCGATGCGTCGGTTCCGTACAGGCAGAGGAGGTGATTCTTTCCTTGCAGGACAGGTGATGGATTATTTCCGGACACACAGCCTCGTTCCTCATTGTGATGCATGGTCAATGAGAAATTGACATCCTGGGGACGATGCATAGAAAATCCAGACACTCTGTGTTGATGGGGCTGCAGGAAAACAGGGACTGCCGAGATTCTGCAGCCGCTAGGCAGGAGCTGGTCAATCCTCCAGCAATGGTACGGGTGCTGCATCGATTTTTGTGCCACGGCAAGGTTAGTGCATGGATTTTCTCCTTCAGGTCACCAACTTACACTTCCAAGAGCCTGGAGTTGGCAATTTTTGGCAAGTCAGGACTCTCAGCAGAAGAGCCCAGGCACTGGCAGATGAAGTATTTGCTGTCCCTGAGACTTCTTAACAGGAGGCAAGCTCAGTCCAAGCCTTTGGAGAACTTTTGAAAGCAGGATCTAGAAAGCAAAGTCCAGTCCTTTCATTCCCAGGACAGCTGCAGCAAGCAGTAGGCCAGCACAACAAATCATCAGGCAGAGTGGCAGTCCCTCTTACAACATCTAGCTCTTCTTCCTGGCAGAATGTCCTCAGTCCAGAACGTTCTAACTTTGTGAGGTCAGAGGTCCAGTACTTCTGCCATTTCTGCCTTTGAAGTAGGCAAACTTCAAATTCAAGTCGTTGTAGTGCACAAGACCCTGCCTTTCCTGCCCTGGCCCCAGACACACTTGAGGGAGTTGGAGACTGCTTTGTGTAAGGACAGCCACAGCCCTATTCAGCTACAAGCGTCAGCTCCTCCTACCACTCTAGCTCAGGAAGACCCATCAGGATATGCAGAGCACACCTCAGCTCCCTTTGTGTGACTGCCTAGAGGGAATTCACAAGCAGCCCAACTGCCATCCTGACCCAGACGTGTATTCCACAGTCAGGCAGAGGCACAGAATGGTTAAGCAAGAAAATGCCTACTTTCTAAAAGTGGCATTTTCAAACTTACAACTTAAAAAACAACTTCACCAAAGGATGTATTTTTAAATTGTGAGTTCAGAGACCCCAATCTCCATATCTCTATCTACTCCCAAGTTACCCTATTGAAGAGATAGTCCTTGCAATAGTGAAAATTGACTTTAGCAGTATTTCAGTATCAGGACGTTAAACACACCAGTGCATGTCCTATCTTTTTAATACACTGCAGCCTGTCTATAGGAATGCCTTGGGCAGACCTTAGGGGTGACATACATGCAATAAAAGGAAAGGTTTGGGCCTTGGAGGTGGGTGCACTTGACAGGTTGAACTGGCAGTTCAAAACTGCACACACAGATACTGCAGTGTGCAGATCTGAGATATATTTACAGGGCTATTCCTGTGGGTGTCACAATCAGTGCTGCAGGCCTACTAGTAGCATTTGATTTACAGGTCCTGGGCACACATGGTGCACTCTACTAGTAAATCAAATATGCCAGTCATGGATAAACCAATGACCAATACCATTTAAACAGAGAATACTGTCACTTTTCACTGGTAGGCAGTGGTAAAGTGCCCAGAGTCCTAAAGCCAGCAGAATGAAATGCAGTACACAGTGAAAACTAGGAGGTTAGAAACAAAACGTTTGGGGCTAACCCTGCAAAAAGGGCAATTTCTAACACCTCCCCCCAAGCCTAAAGCCCCCCTTATCCTGAGACTTGTTTGGGTCTCCCTTTACCTCCCCCTTCTTCCTCTGATGAGGACCCTGCCCACTCTTGGCTGAGTCTTCAACATACAACTCCTTTTGGACCCTGGTGCTGAGCCAGCTGTCCTCCTCCTTGGCCAGCTTCCCGGGGTCAGTAAGCTTGTTGTCAATCAAGTGCTGGTGCATCTCAGGAAAACGACTAGACAAGTGCTCCCATGCAATAAAATTGTATAGCTCCTGGTAGTCTGTTACCTCGCTGCCCTTCACCCATCTATCCAGTGCTCTGTGGAAAGAAGCAACATACCCCACCCAAGTTTGAGACTCAAGTTTATTGCTCTCCCAAACCTTTACCCTGTAACTCTCTGGGATGAAACTATACCTCGTGATCAGGGCGTCCTTCATGGCAGGTTACATAATCTGATCCTCTATTTCTAAGACCAACAAGGTGTCCCTCCCCCACTGAGAAATACTTCCACATACCTGCCCCCAATATCTCTCAAGGACCCTGTGCATCTTCAGTGCGACCTCATAACCCCTGAATCACACCCCTATGCCATCCCCCACAACAAAATGACTCACCACATCCTTGGGTGTATGTGCCTTCCCCTCATACTGCACTGGAGAACTGCTGTCACCATCTGTGGTGGGCCTGCTCTTTAGATCCAGCTCTTTCAAGCTCAGCTCTTGAGCTAAAAGCATTTTCTTTTCCTCTATGGCAATTTTCTCTTTCTCTGCCTCTCTTTTGAACCTGGCTAGTTCCAACTGAAGCTCCATCTCATGCTTCAACTCGAGCTTCTCCAACACCATCTGGAGTCTCCTAGCCTCCCACATGTCCTCCAACTCCTCTGGGGACAGACTTTTTTTAGGAAACACTGTTGCTTGCCCTGGAAGGTGCCCCCTTTCCATGCAGATCCTGATTCTCCATCAATCATCCTACAAGTTTTGTTCCTCTCCCTCCACCATAGCATTCTCCTCCCCTGTATGTTCATCAGATTCCTTTTCTGTCAACCAGGCCCCCAGTGCCTTTTGCAGCTCCTCCTTTTAGTGAGGCCTTTAGTAGGACATTTGAGCTCCTTCCAGAACTTTTTGAGCTGAGGCACCGAATAGGACTCCAACCTCTCCTGCTCAAACACCAATTCTGCAGCTCTCACTGATGGCTCACCAGACTGAGACATGATTGTGAATCAAACACAAAAGTTGTACAAAGAGAAAATTCAAGCCAGAATTTTTGGGTGTAACGTTCTGCGATATGGAAGTAGTGTACATCAATCACTATATATAAAGTACAAATTCATGTCCTGTCCTCACCACTGATCACCAATGTTAAAAATGTGGTCCCTAAACCACTGCAACTAGAAACCCCATTTCTAACAGCACCATTTTATTCATTACGTTACTCTATTTTTCTAAATTGGTTGCGATTTTTCTTGTGTGTGATTTGACTCTCTAACTGAATGTGTGCTGCAAAAATACTTTATTAGACAATGCCTCTAAGTTAAGCCTGGCTGCTTTTTTGCCTAGCTACAGTGGATTTTTGTAGTTAATCCTGGTAAGGATTGTGGATGCAGCTTGAGTGAGGCTTCCACCCTCTCAACCAATAATAACCCAGTTTTTTACAGTGGCCTCTGGTGGTTACATGCCTTTTGGGCAGAGATTTTTCCTGGGGTGGAAACAGATGTTTGACCCAGGGGGCAGTATGGGCCACATCACCTTGTTGGCCATGATGGTATTATCTGAATACTGGGATAAAAGCTGAAGTTAGGAGCCTCAGAGATTGGGTTTGCAGATAAGGATAAAAAGGGTTCCACATGGGCCGTTCCAGAGACCCAGAAAGATGGTGACAGAGGGGCAGAGATAGGTTCAGATGGGCACAGAACAGACAAGTGCCACTGTTAAAGAGGCAGATTGTCCATGTTCTGTCACATGGGCAGGGAAACCTATCAAGATATTAATCAGTCTACCCTTTCCCTAGCTTTTAGCTGCTGGTGGTGTGTTGAAAATTTGCACTTTCTGCAGGCTCACCCCAGATTCTTTTGCTATTTTTGCTGAACACTATTCTTGCTGGCTTCAGAACTCTATGCACTTTATCCCTGCTAGCCAGTGGTAAGGTGCTTGTACTTCAATTTTCAACTTGGTAAAGTTGGTACACACCTGAACAGTTTATTTAATTTGTCTATGAGTCCCTAGCATATGGTACCACGTGTAACCAGGGCCAGCGACTTTTGCCTTTGCCCCAGGCAACTCAGACCATTGACTATTATTGTAACTTTGTGCTTCTTGGCACAAGTTTTACTTAAAACTTTAACAATTCAAATCTCTGGTTACCAATATTGTATATTTGTCATTTTTGTGTTATTTTGTTTATTACATTGTAATCTATTTCTCTAATTCATTACTTTACATATTGCCCATGTATAAAGCCTATCTGCTCCGTGTAATAGCTACCAGGAAGTTGAACTCAGGTTTATTTAGTGACTTTAGTCGTTCTTCCTGAAATGGACTGTGATTATTACTTGAGGTGGGTATCTAACCCCCACCTCAACTAATAACCCAATTTATTAGACAAACCATGTGAGTTTGTGAATTCCAGCATTTGAAGCTGCATAGGAGCTTTGTATATAACATTGACACATCACACATCACACAGCCCAATCTTTTAATTTTCCGAATTTTAGTTTAGTTTGCCTATGGATTTTTTGTATATTTTAAACTGGGATATGTCTGCATGTTATGGTATTCTTTTTTTTTGGGACCAAACCTAATTAAGGTTGTTCTGACATTTTTCTGAATTTAATTCTTAATAGGCCAGTTGCTGATAAGCAGTGCTTCAGAGAACTGTGACTGATAAGTACATGTGAGACAGATATCTTCTGGGTAATCACAAGGAAGCCATGCAGCACATTTCGATTCACATTTTATGCGCCACAGTGTGAGACAAGCCCTCTTTGCACATAGGGGCTTACTTACAGGCCCCTAGTGCCACCGGAGCATCACTTTCAGTGACACTCTAGTGGTGCTGTGCCCTTTTCCACATTTACAAGGTGATGCTAAGCCACTTTGCATGGCTTATTGCCGGCTTGTAAATATGCCCCCCAGACACAGTTTTCTGAGGCAGAGGGGCATGCACAGCAACAACGGACAACACCCTTTGCTTTTGAAACTACTCCAGATTTACAAGAAAGAGTGAACCTGAGGCAGCACCAAAAGCTATTGCCCCCACTAGGGTGAAATTAGAGTGGTGCAACCAGGAGAAATACTTTTATTTCTCCTTGTTTTTGCTTTTTCTAAGTGTGCTGCATTCTGCAGCACACATAGAAACCCAAATGCCATTAATGATTGTTTATGTGCAGGAAGATGTCCCTTCCTGCACATGAACAGTCATTAAATAATGATGATTTGCTACTTCTATGTGTGCTGCATTCTGCAGCACACATAGAACTCACAAATCACCATTATTGAGTGTTTATGTGCAGGAAAAGACTCCTTCCTGGCCATAAACAATCATTCCCTTCCATGCAGGCACACTTGCACTATGGTGCAAGTGTGCCTGCATTGGTGCTAGACAGCTAATTTTAGCACCAGCGCTGGGAGGGGGGGGGGGGGCAGAAATGCTTCGTTTCCTAGTGGTGCAGAGCAACACAGCAAGACACTTGCTGTGCCGCCCTTCGCCACAGGGGTTTGTAAAGCCCCATAGATCTCCTCATTCACAGATGTAATCTGCTAGCTGCGGGAGGGTTAAGATGTGTGCCTGAGTCTTGCACACATCCACCTTCAATGCATAACTTAGCCCAGGACACAATCTCGGCAATGTTGTTATTGAGTTGAGAGTCTGGGATCTCTTGACGTAAGTAGAGCCCATTATGCCCTTCATCCTTTGAACCAAACAAGAGACTGTATATATATTTATAGCCCCTAATACGGAAATAAATGTTTCCTTTTCCATCCCAAAGTAAGTGATGGAAATACATATAGCTAGGCTTGTGAAGTAAATGAGCTCAGTGATTCAAGAACTAACATGGCATAGAAGGGTAACATGCAAGTCAGGTTTACTTTGTGAATGTTCCTGTGCATGGTCCATCCCTTTCATAGCAGCCCAGGAAAAGGAGGGCAACTTTAGTTCATTTGTAAGCACATCTTTACCATTTCCAGCGCAATTGCACAAGCTATATGCACTCTGGGTGCAGTGCCTTCTGTGCACATGCAAGTGCCTTTCGTGAAAAGCGATATAACTTTTGTTAACTCCTGCATCTCCTGGAAAGTGGAAAGCTTTTGGAATCTGGCACCCTATGACTACCCACTGTGCTAGACACTTATTCAATAGACTCGTATACACTACCAAGAATAGGTCATTTGTAGGTTGTGCCTATTGTTATTCTTTCTATTATTTTTATTAAATATGTGGAGTCTTCTAATTCATGAAAAACATGCTAAAGATAACTGCAAATCGAACAAAAATCTACATGAAAACTGGAGAAGAATTACATCATAGGGCCATGTACTTGTGATTTCCCAGAGGTCATAAGTCCATCTATGCACGTAGAGCAGGGGGGATACTGTACCAGAGATGTGAAGTCTGACTAAAGGAAGCAACATTTTGAACTTTAGAAGGACAAGTAAATTGGTGTTAGTGGCGAGCATATGGTGAGTAGGACGGTATCATACACCTTTTCGTTGTAGAAAGCAACGTCCACCTTGATGGATGGCCTTACCTATGAATACAGAGTTATTTAAACATCATGCTTTTGGTTAAAGGCTTCTGAAAGTGTATGCTTTTCGAGATGGAGTGTCAGCTTACAGTGGGCTTAGAGCCCCCCCATAACTTACCATTAGTTGACTTCATTGTGACATTCACTTTCTTGCTTCCTACTGGTCAGCTGCTGCAGGCTTCCTTCTTCTTTGCGAGCTTGTCCCACCCTTGGAACATGAATGAATTACTAGAGTCCTTCCCCTGCTCACCTTTTAGGCACTAATGATTTGTTTGTGTTTGAGCAATTTACTAGAGTGCATCTTTTTGAAATGTCTCCCTTGTGTATTTGCTCCCCTTCGTTTTCTCCCTCCCGCCGACCGTCCCCTGTCCATCTGCTTACCCTCAGCCCCTCCCTGCCCGCCTCCCTCGCAGCCTCCGTTGTCTTTGTGTTTGCACTCAGCCCCTTCCACCCTCCGGTGTCCATCTTGTCCACCAACTCACCCACCCTCCTCCGGTGCTGACTGCCACGCAGCTCGGTTCAAGTTCTCTCCCACCCCTAAATAAGCAAAAAATGGTGCTATGACACAGCCAATCTGGCCGCACTTAGCGCTTTTTCCCCACATCCTCCACCTGGTTTCAACCCACATGCCCTCTCTGTGTTGCCTCCTGCTGACCCCCCTCCTGCACCGCCAGCAATAAAAAAAAGTGCTATGACGCGGCACACTTTTTTACTTTCAATCAGAATGCACAAACATGGCTAAAATAAACCCAATTTCTCTCTCACAGGCGAGGTGCGATTGGAGACCTATTTTCCAATGCTTGTTAGAACAAGATACAGTATCTGCCCTTGAACATTTTCTGTCTCAATCAAATATGTGCAGATAAGTTCGTCCCACGCTCACCTTTCTAACTCATCGACTCGAAGAATGTATTGACCCTCAGAAGACTTTATTACAGCATATAAAACATTCCTACACAGGCTGTGTGTCCTCTCTGTCCAAATGTATGCACCGCTTTTTGAAACATGCAGTCACACTGCCTGCACCACTACAGATGTCCATAAGTTCTGCCTTAGAAGCCTCTGCCCTGTCATCTCCTGTGGCATAAATACAATACAAATACTCACAAAGATGTCAACATATTTTTTTCTTCATTTAGGTGACATGACAGATGAATGTGGAGCAATACTAGGTAAAAATTACATGAAGATTACAACTGATATTTCACAGCTATGTTCCTCCTATTACAAAGCAGGATCATGACAGAAAATCTCATTTTCTGCAACATCCAAGGTGGCAGCAGAGAATGGCCAAGGTGTCCATGAAGACAAATGATGTGCAGTTGTTCAGAACAAATACATTTGTATGATGAATGCTGGCTGTTGCACCACGCTTGTCGCGGATAGATTGTCGCCCTCCAGCCCCTTTCCACTGATTTTAACATGCACATTGCAGGTCTTGAAGGATGAAGGAACTGGTGCCCTGCACATGCAGGCTATCTACTGCAGAAGGCATTTACTGGCTATTCGTTGGGAGTGGCAGGACAGGCCTACATTTGCATCCACTGTCTACACTACATCTGCTTACATTGTCTCTTTTTTAAAGTACACCGCAGAAATGTAACTGTCCTTTATGCAATCAAAGTTGATGGCATACGAAAATCTCTGTCAGGTGCATATTTAGTGTTACACTTTGCCTCGCTTTATCTAATTTTTCTTTTCCCCTGTTAAAACACCTTTATTTTTTAAAAATAATATTGTCACTATATAACCACGCCTTTAAGCACTCGGTTTTGACACCGACATTCGAACTGTACAATCTTGGTAAGCATTCTTGAGTTCTTAATGAAGTATTTGAACAAGAGCTACAGATGAAAGATTTGATATTCGAACAGCTATGCTGCGCAATTGCCATTACATTGGATATCAATTCGCCTTACTGGCCATTTTCGGATAAAGGAGAAACAGCCATGCCCTGTGTTCACAAGGTGTACGCTCTTCATTTGGGCGAAATCGTGCAATCACAAAATAATCGCAACTTTTAAGTGTGTGGAAAAGGCCACTGCAATGAAACAGGTGCACATCACAATAACATTAGCCTTGGCTCTTAGCCTTACAAACTAAATAAGTCTCACTAATCATCATGTATAAGTAACCTAATTTCCCCCATCCCCTAACTAACCCCTCCAAACACAGCTCTCACACGCAACCATGTTTAAAAACTTGCAACCGCAAATCTGGATCTTTCTGTTTATAACTGACATTTCAAACATACCCTACCACCCCTTGGCCCGCAAGCTGCCTTGCCCTCTTCAACTCCTCGTAAAATTGTTTCTGCACTGAAACTTCGATCAGTCCGTTTAAGCACCTGCTCATCAGCAAAACCTTTATAACAATATTAACACTCCCTGCGCACCTGATCCATCATGCTAACACTTCACTACACATGGCCCCTCTTACTGCTAAACTTTGGGGATGGGAGGGTTGTCCTATCCCTCAGACGCTGTGCTGTCCTAAAATTTAACAGTAATTGGTAAATGTATTAGGTTTCGCCTATGTGATTAATGATAAGCTGTTTTTGTTGTAACTTGTGGCTTGCTGAGGAGTTATAGAATACAAGTTAATGAAACATTGTTAAAGTGTTATGACTTATAATTACAATTGCACAGAGTTTGGAATATAAAGAGATGGTGTGTTGGCTCCAGGTGATGGGGCGATATTCCATCACTATGACATGTCCTATTAGGGAGACAAGTGCATCTATGGTGTCAGTAGGTCAGTCCAGAAATCACTTGAATCAAGTTGAGAGCACATGTTTAAGGATTCCCAGATGCAGAGATTGTTGTATGTTTTGATGATGTTGGTGGTAGTGTTGAGCAAGGCATCTGCAAATGCTCAGAGATTTGAAGGAGGCTTTTAAATCATAAGGAAAGAGCATGTGATAGTTTGGGTAAGTAAGCAGCTGACAAAAATGATTTGTCTTCGAGAGTGGCAAGCTTGTGGTCATTAAGGAGTGCTGCAAAACAACTGGTAGTGCTTGTCCAGCCTTCTTGGGGTGAAGATTCCCTGTGTGGGTGTAAAAGCCTTGTGAAGTATGGGTAATGGATC
Organism: Pleurodeles waltl; assembly: GCF_031143425.1. NCBI lineage: Eukaryota > Metazoa > Chordata > Amphibia > Caudata > Salamandridae > Pleurodeles > Pleurodeles waltl. The sequence goes on from NC_090438.1 coordinate 830,826,088, forward strand.
GTCTCCGAGCCAGGTTTCAGTAATGAAGGCTGGTCGACCCATTTCAAATGATTCTTATTCATAGATCATGCATATATAGAAGATAGCTCTGCTATGGGTTGTGGGGCTTATGGGAGGGGGACTGAGCGTGAGGGTGGACGGTTAGTAGGCCAGGAGGATCAAGGAGAAGAAGAAAAGGAGGGGGAATGTGTTCAGGCCCTTCATCTGACCCATTGGTAGGTGTGGTTATGTGTAGGATAATGACACTAGGCTGCGCACAATGTAACGTGATTAGGGAGTGGACCCAGCAGTCAAGGGTGCAATGAACTAAAGAAAATGAAGATCTCTCAGTAGTTCAGGTGCTTAAGATCAGGACAGAGCAGACCAAGGGAAGCACACAGCGCAACCCCTTAGAGGTTCAGAACGAGGGTCAGAAAACTTAAACAAACTGATCAAGAATCACAAAAAAAAAAGAAACAAAGAAAGGGTGTAGAGAGGAACAAAAAATAGAAGGCATGGGGAAAAAGAAATGTGGAAAAAATGCAATATAATTAAATAAAATAAAACATCACACTAGTTTTCCCGGTTCACGTTAGGCACGTTAGACAGTGCTGCGCATACCATTTTGGTGCAAAAGTTGAATATAGAGCTCAGAAGTGGTCTTCAGCAATGCTCATCAATAGAGCTGTAACATCCTTCTGAGTGGGGATGATGGCCAATGTTGTAGGCTCACTCCAATCAAAGGAGTTTAGAAACAGTCATTGTTCTGAGTGTGGTGGAGCCTCATTTTGACTACAGATATTTCAGAATTATTTTATTGGAAGAGAAGAATATTACATGCTCACCATTTAAACTTAAGTAAAATGCATGTCACTGAACGGCACTCAGGCATTTACTACAGTTGTGCATTTCACAGGAACATGCACATGTCTCACCTTTTTTTCAGCAAGAGGCAAAAAAAGGTGTGGGGAGAAATGTGGCACTTGTGGGATGCGGTGCGAAACATTTATTTAATTCCGGAGCTCGCAAAAAAGACAAAGCTGGATTCCAGGTATACTGCCCTGTGTGATGCAACTTAAAAAGGTGCAGTAAATCGAGAGATAAAAAATCCCTCACCATAAAAGCAGATGCCACGCTAAAAAAATGTGATATACCCCAAAAAAGCATACCTTGTGAAAGTCTTGCTGGTAACATAAAGGCCTAACTCTTCGTTGCAGCAGCATGGCGTGTGCTAGCTTCAGACACGCTGTAGAGAAGCAATTGGACTCTGGGGACGGGCTCATGCATTCTAATCCTCATAAGCCTGCGCATCAATGTCGTCTGCTCCTGTTTAATTAAAATGTTGACACATTTAGGAGCACACATTAAACAAAGAGGGAGCAACCCATGTATGCCAGTGCCACAACAGAAGAATAAAACAAACCATCTGCAGGTACAACCATGTTGTTGACAGTGTCTCTAATGCAAACTCTATGTATATAGAGTGTAGCCGCTGACACAAACACACTCTTTGTTATTAGTGCAACTGCTGTCTGACTCCAAGATGGTGGCAATCTCACAAGGACTGAGATAAGCTCAGTATTTGAGCTACTGGTGGTGTGTGGGAGGAGAGAAAAGGGGGGAACAACATGAGGGAAAGAGATGAACTGTAGAGAGTCATAAACAAGCACAGGGCAAATGTTGTGTAGGCGAGCTAAACTCAGTATTTGAGCTACTGGTGGCGAGTAGAAGGAGGGAAAAGGGGGAGGCAACATGTGAGACAGAGACCAACTGTAGAGTGCCATAACAAGGACAGGTTAACAGCTGGTCAGGCAAAAGGTAAAATAAAAATTTCCCCAAAAGTGGATGAAAACAGTACTTGGGGGTTGGGACACTGATAAAAGCAAGCACACGAGGAACAACAGGAAATAGTATGCTTTAGCCAGCACAAATGGAGGAAAAGTGAGTTTCAAGCACAGGAACCAATGAAAAGCAAGGGCAGGATGTAAGCCCCTTCTAAGATTTATATTAAATACAATAGATTTCACGAGAACAGTGCAAACACTGTGCCGGCGAAACCTCAAAATGGCATTTATAACCCTGTGGCACCCTGACTTAAATTAATAGTCTCTCCAACCAAGGGGCACATCCACCTATTCAGCATGTGATCCCTTGGACTTCACTACTGTGCTCAGACAGCTTGTGGGGCAGGCCTCAAAATTGACCACCTCCTCCCCAAACCTGCCCATTAGGAAAGTCAACTGTTTCCTTCTCCAAGGAAACCAGCAGTTGGTATATAATGCAATTTACTTCAGCCAGAATGGTCAGCAAAGAAACACTGAATTGTTACCTCTCTTTTCACCTTCTCATTACTGATACACTCACAGACTGTTATGGGAGCAAAACTGAACCCAAAAGCTGAACACCCAAAAATGTACATTATTCGGTTCTCCCACAGCTTACTGGATCGAAGATGATGTTAAATACGAATTTAATGAGGCAAGTTATCCCCATGTTGAGACACCTGCTCAAACAAATCAGTTTAGTAAGTAATGGGGTACACTCATTTAGCGAGTTCTAGATCAATGAAAAGTCAAAAGGTTTTGTTACAAAAAATCAAAATAAGTAGTACAGAGTTAATGCTCTGAAGGCTCTCAAAGGTTTGCAGAGTATATGAATTCAGAAAATATTCTAAGTTAGAATAGGCATAAAAATAATCAGACAATCGGGCAGCATCCCTAGCAGCATAGGAAAGCTCAGGAAAATCTGTGCTAACCCCTAAAATCAAGGGGTTCTTATACACAATTGTTGCATAAGAAATTAGTAACACTGCAAAATCACTGTGGTCTGAGCACATCAGAATCCTCAGATATTACACATAAGCACCATCTCAATTTTTAAAAAAATATTCAACATCATCTATGGGAATGCCATCTGGGACTGTTCGAACAAATATGTAACTTTCTCTCAGTGAATAGATTCTGTGAACAAATGAATGAGATGGATACTTGTTGCAATTGTACATCTGCACCATAGAAAGTTCATAGTGAGAAAAACAATACAGCAATGAAAATAAACTATGACCTTAGTTTGACCGCCTCCTGCAGGACCTGTGGAGAGGTGATGTACACGGGTAGAGGAAGCAGAAGTGAGTGACAGAAATGACGCCCATTTTGTATAATCTGCCCTTTTACAGAGAAATGTGGTATAACTAACACACATTAATAAAAAACACTTCTACACATCATAGGAAATTCAGTTCAAATGTAGTTATGTTAATTCAGTCTATATGTGTAAAATCAAGTATAAAAGAGGCATGTTAATCTCAGCGGTGGCTAGCAGTTTTAGGAGGGAGGGGGCGGGCGGAAAGCACACCCACACTCATTCTTTCACAAACACATGCACGCACATCCATTTACACTCATCAACATTCAAACATGCACGCACGCACCAAACATTCGTTTACACACACACACACACACACACACACACACACACACACACACACACACACACACACACACACACACACACACACACACACACACACACACACACACACACACACACACACACACACTTACCTTCAGCCTCGGAGGTCCCAGGAGAGTTGGGACTGCTGCCTTCCCTCACTGGCTGACCTTAGGTCCATCAGTGAGGTAAAGCAGCAGTCCCAACTTCATCACAGAGTGGGATAGGGTCAGTGAGACTGCTGACCCCACCCCACTCTGTGACAAGGTGTCACTGATTGACACTCACCCTGGGCGCTTCAGGGCTTAAACCTGAAGCGCCCAGGTTGAAGTCAATGGGTGACGCTTCCCACGTCAACCGGGGGGAGGGCCTCGAGGCACCTTTGCTGAGCCAAGGAGGTCACGCCCACAAGAGCTGTGACCTCTTCAGCCTAGCAAAGTTCAGCTCAGGCAGCCAGGAGTCTGCGCAAATCGTGCATGTCTGCTCCTGGCTGCCTGACCTGAACATGAAGAGTGTCTGTCAGGCTGACCTTTGTTCAGCCTGACCGGCACTCTTCATGAGGGGCAAAAGGTGGGGGGGCGTGGCCCCTCCACCCTAAAGGACGGGCCGAGCCTGGTTTATCTTCATTATTAATGAATATAAATCTGAAACCTTTTCCACACTGTCACACTCCAGCCTGGGTACAACTACTCTCCATGCACCACCAGAGTACTAAACATTTATTCCTGAATGTTTGCACAAGTAGGAACAGGAATCAGAGATGAAGGACTATTACTATCTCCTACTCTTTTACCTCGTTGCTTGTTTGGCCACCTGAGACCAATGCGTTTTGTAAACAGTTGTGGTGTGCAGAAGCTTAATCAATACCAAACAACTCGAGTTTCTTCCTGCTCAGACGAGAAAGCATCTCTGCGGAATTTGCAGACAGAACATGCACTGTTGAATGGGTTTGGGAAAGAGCTTTTTTTTTATTAAACTCATGTTTGTAAGGAAAATAAATGCTCAAACTTCACAGAAACTCTTTGCTCTACAGTTCTGTAAACATACCCTTGGTTTGGAGAACTTGAGCCCTACTTGATGGAAATGTTCATGAAACTGAGAGAAATCGTTTGAATATGTTTATATTTTCGGAGCAATTACTGTTTTTCTTACTCTCAGCAGCTGCCCTGCTGAGAGTTAGCCTGAATTTAGAGACAGAAGCTCACGTCCAGGGAGGATCACTTTGTTTTCACAATACCCATGGCGTGCATTTTTGATTGCTTCGTGCATTGTGAGAGATCCACGGCCCAAGCTGTGATATTCCCACAACCCTGTGGGCGACCAGGGTAAGCTAATGAAGTTTTTGCAGGAATGGAATGATGAACACATAGGGAATTTTTTTTTCCCTCATAGAATGTTTTTATCACATCTAAATAAGGCAATACATAGTTACATTGAGATGTTCAGATAGTGTTTTTTAGGAGGAAAGGGATAAAGGGCCGGATTTAAAGAAAAGTGGCGCAGAGTAGTGCTGTGCCAAAATTGGCAGCGCCGCGCTGCATCACTTTAGAAATGCTGGGATGCGCCGTATTTAAGAGAATACGACGCACCCCTGCGTTTCACCCTGCACTGGCGCAAAATGTACCTGCCAGCGCCAATGCAGGCATCCTTGCACCATTGTGCAAGAATGTCTGTGTTGAGGGGTGTGATTGGTTATGTGCGGGAAAATGTCCCTTCCTGCACATAAACAATCACTAATGCGGACTTCTTTAAAATACTGCCACAGGTGACATTCTATTCCTCAACTTAAGTTTATTAAGGTCTTAATGTCAGATTTTAATTAGCACATTTTTAATATTAATCTGTACTGGCTTACTTGTACCTTCTGCCTACGGTCCGTGTTTACAGGCCGTAGGCAGTGAACTTGCTTATTGTATCGCTCCCTCCCTCCTCCCCACCTTCTTGTGTATTTTAATATTTTTACTGGTCGTACTTGGGCTTTTCTGGTTTTACACTCAGGGTGTTGCTCAGCCTTGTTGGATTCAGCTGGCAGCCATCTTTCCCGTCAAGCTTTTTGCACAGTCATAGACGCGATCTTTGGAGGTCAGCGGTCTAGCCGGTTGACTCTCCGTAATAGGATACATATTTAAGGACAGCAATGCTGCGGTCGCGCAGCAGACTTCATTAAAATATTGCCACAAGTGACATTATATTCCTCACCTTAAGTTTATTAAAGTCTCAATGTTGGATTCTAATTAGCACATTTTTAATATTAATCTGTACTGGCTTACTTGTACCTTCTGCCTACGGTCCGTGTTTAGAGGCTGAGGGCAGTGAAATCCCTTATTTTATTGCTCCCTCCCACCTCCCTACCTTCTTGTGTATTTTTATATTTTTACTAGTCATACTTTGGCTTTTCTGGTTTTAAACTCAGGGTGTTGCTCAGCCTCGTTGAATTCGGCTGGCAGCCATCTTTCCCATCAAGCTTTTTTGCACAGTCATAGACGCCATCTTTAGAGGTCAGCGGTCTAGCCGGTTGACTCTCCGTAGTTGCATACATATTTAAGGATGGCAATGCTGCGGTCTCGCAGTGGACTTCATTTTTTAAATACTGCCACATGTGGCATTCTATTCCTCAACTTAAGTTTATTAAGGTCTTAATGTCTGATTTTAATTAGCACATTTTTAATATTAATCTGTACAGGCTTACTTGTACCTTCTGCCTACGGTCTGTGTTTAGATGCCGTAGGCAGTGAACTTGCTTATTTAATGCTCCCTCACTTCTCCCCACCTTCTTGTGTATTTTAATACTTTTACTGGTCATACTTGGGCTTTTCTGGTTTTACACTTAGGGTGTTGCTCGGCCTCATTGGAGTCAGCTGGCAGCCATCTTTCCCCTCAAGCTTTTTCCACAGTCATAGACACCATCTTTGCAAGTCAGCGGTCCTGCCAGTTGACTCTCCGTAAATGCATACATATTTAAGGACGGCAATGTTGTGGTCGCGCAGCGGAAAAGGTGCGCCTAAGGCAAGCCTGTCTGTGCCCGTCTGTGCCCATCTGTGCCCATCTGCGCCCGGCCGGGCCGAGGTGCCAGGACCCTTGCTCATTTTCATAGTCACAGGATATCCTACATTGCCGATTTTCTTGAGTCACTTAAACCAGAGCCTGTAGAGTGTTGCCATGGTGATTAAATCCTGTTGATATTGCTCCAACTTGTGCCAGTTGCCATTTTTGCCCACAGTGTAATGAACTGACGGACCTTGTGTCTTATATAGCCTCACAAAGTAGCTCTCTTTTGGCCAAATGTTGCTCACTGAGTGCCCACAATCTGGATATCAATCTTCTCTTGAGCAACCGGAAACTCACAACTCTTTTTCTCACGGAGACCTGGCTCCATGAGAGTTCGGCATTAGATGTAGCCTTAGTGCTACCTAAAGACTGTTCGATAACCAGATTGGATAGAGCCAATGCAAAAGGGGGTGGAATCGCCATTATTTTTATGGATTCAGTTAAGGTCAATTCCTGTCCCTTTCAGATACCCGGCTGTGAGAGCATGGCTTTTTCCATTTTATTAAATCCACTGTATAGTTTTTCAGGGGCCTTAGTATATCGTCCTCCTAGCCCAGCACAACAGTTTTTACAATCATTTCCAGAACAGGTTGCTAAACTTACCTGCAACAAAGCAAATTTTACTATTCTTGGTGATTTTCATATTCACGCGGAGAATCAAGACAACGCTGCGGCTAAAAGTTTTTGTCTGACATGGCCGCCCTGGACCTATTACAATTGGTCAGAGGTCCAACACATAATAACTTAGTTTTTAGTAATGCCACGGGTCCAACTGCCTTTTCCCTGCTCCTTTGGCGCGGTCTGGCCACTTCCTAATTACTCATAATCTGCCTACATCATTAACAAGCAAAACCTCCCATATGGTAACTCAGCCCTATAGGCGCTGGCATACGCTTAACGCTAAAGAATGGATAAGCACTTTAGAGAGCCTGAAACCAGTCTTAAGGGGCACCACGACCTGTTCCTTGGAGCTATTTAACGATTGGATTACCAAAAGCCTAGATATTGTCCTCCTATATACATCAAGGCCAAGAGGTCATCTGAAAAAGGGGGCTCCCTTGGTTCTCCCCCCATTTACGTCTATTAAAGAGGGCCTGTAGACGTCTGAAAAGAAGATGGAGAAAAACGTATGAGACCTTGCTGAAAGTGGAATACAGGAACGCCATCAGATTGTTTCATGCAGAAATTAAATCAAGCTATTTAGAAGAATTGCTCACCCCGCACTCTTATATAGATTCAATGGAAGCATCTCATGAAGACAGTAACAATCTGGGGTCATTTTTTCAGCAAAAAATCTTAGACATTTATTCAGCCTTCCCGAGTGGTACTCACAGTTCCCATATTCCTATTGAGGAAGAAATAATCTGCACAGCAGTGCTCTTGCAGTTTCCGCCTCTTTACTCAGAACAAGCTGCAACATTACTTGACTCCCTCAAATCTGGCTCTCCCCTAGACCCAGCACCTCCTACTATCTTAGCTTAGGGTGCATCCATAATAGTTCCTATTCTGACTGATATGCTGAATCTGTCGTTGTCCATCAGTAATATTCCCCACCAGTGGAAACATGCATAGTGAAACCCTTGCTCAAGAAACCCAACCTAGATGCTTCCGTCCTTAATAATTACAGGCCCATTTCCTTACTGCCAGTTTTCTCCAAAACATTGGAAAAACATGTTAATACGCACCTTTCCAATTTTCTTGAGGACAATAAGATCTTACATCCATCTCAGACTGTCTTTAGACCTCTACACAGTACGGAATCAGCACTGATTGGAGTCACTGAGGAGGTCAGCAAGCGTCTTGATCAGGGGCTGGTATCAGCAATTATTCTTCTAGATCTCAGTGCTGCTTTTGACACTGTGAATCACAGCATCCTAATTCAAAGGACAAGGGAGTTTGGAGTGACAGGCAAGGCTCTGAACTGGCTCGCTTCTTTTTGAAAAGCAAGATAATTTCAGGGACCAGACCGTTCATTCCTCTCCAGCTGCTTTAATTTGCAGCTGGGGAGTGCCGCAAGGCTCATCACTTAGCCCTACTTTATTTAACATCTATATGTCTTCATTGGCAAAGATAGTGGAGCCATTTGGTCTTTCACTACTGTCATATGTGGATGATACCCAGCTGGTATTCTCCTTCTCAGCCGAGCAGAATTCATCGGAGACAGGTCTTGCCCCTTGCTTAAGGGCAGCTTCCGAATGGATGTCTAACTGTAAACTCAAGTTAAATGGTGATAAGACAGAGGTCATGATCTTAGGCCATTTTTCTCGGCCAAACTCTATTGTTCCTATGCTTCAATTCTTATGTGAACATCCCCCTCCTAAGGAATTCATCAGGAGCTTAGGAATATGGCTCGACCCATGGCTAACCATGGACCATCAAGCTAAGAAAATTGCTTCCACCTGCTTTGGTACACTAAGACTCCTCAGAGAGGTGTTTAAAATACTTCCACCTATTGCTAAGAGGCTCATCATCCAAGCTCTCATTAGTTCGCGACTGGATTATGGTAATGCCCTGTACCTTAGGGTGCCAAAATATGTTAGAAGGAAGCTGCAGAAGGTGCAAAACACTCCAGCTCGCCTTCTTTTTAATATACCAAGACACTAATCGACTAACTATGCTCTTGCTACTCTACATTGGCTCCCAGTTGAGCAATGGATAACATTTAAATCCCTCCGTTGCATTCACAGAGCCCTTTATAACAAAGGTCCCCCACTTTTGCAAACTCTTGCCTCTTTCCACAACCCTGCTAGACATCTTAGATTCTCTTCGGCGGCTTTGGAGGCTATTCCAATAATAAAAAAATCTAAATGGGGCGGAAGCTCCATGGCCTATTTGGGGGCTAAGCTGTGGAACTCTTTGCCCAGAGGTTTACGACTAACCAGTCATGAATAGTCCTTCCATTGTTTGCTTAAAACTTGGTTATTTTGATCTGTGTCCAATATGTGTTTTGAAGATTTCCGTAGAGCGCTGGGAGGCCTGTGGGTAGCCATGCGCTTTATAAATCATCATAACGTAACCTAACTTAATGGCACTTTGGCAATTCTGTGTGTGCTGCCCAATGTGCCCAAAGTGCCAAAGCGTCATTTTCAAATAATTGTTTAAGTGCAGAAAGGGACACCTTCCCGCACATAAACAGCAATTTCTGGCATTTTGTTTTTTCTATGCGTGCGGCAGAATACAGCATGCATAGAAAAAGCAAAAAACTAGGAGGAATAAAAGTATTCCTCCTCGTCGCACCCTGCTAACACCACCCCTGGGGGTGACGTTAGGTTTTAGCGCTGCATCAGCTTTGCGAGATTTCATAAATCTGAGACAGCGTCAAAATGTAATGGGTGTTGTTGTGGCATGCCCACAGCAACACTCATTGCACGCCCCTTTCACGCACAGTGCTGTGTGGAAAGGGGTCGTATTTACAAGGTGGCGTTAAGCCACCTTGTAAATATGGCGCTGTGCTTAGCATCACTAAAAGTGATGCTCCTGTGGTGCTAGGGGCCTATAAATACGGCCCAAAGTTCCATGCCTTAAAAAGATGGAAGTCATTCCATTTCCTCTCAGGTGTTGATACTTCCAGGATAATGATGTCCGCCACAAAATGCATGTCATTAGCCAGAGGCTCTGGTAGACATAATCCCATTTAATTTTTCAAGCCTAAGAACAATTTGGAGGAAATGCAACCAATCAGATTTGCAAATGCCTTGATCTAATCACAGGATATGGAGGGAGACCCTCAGGAAGAACGTTAAGTGAAAATACTGGTCCACCAGACACGTGTAGAATAAAAGAGAGACTCTGGGGCTTGATGTGCTATTCTAAATAAATTACAATCTAGGTCTTTAGCTTTCTTGTTTTCTACCTTTTTAAAAAAATATTCTTTGCTTTTTTTCTGGCAGTAAAAATGCCCAATGATGCTTAACTGAAGCCATTCTGAAGTGTGTGAATCAATTTACGTGCCCATTAACTACCCTTGGGGGCATAATTACGAACACCATGTGCAGCCGGTGTGTTACATTTTGTGACGCACAGGCGGCACATAGTGCAGAATCATATCTACAAGGCTAGGCAAAGCCACTTTGTGTGGGTTTTCATGGCATTTAGTGGTGGCTGCCGCCAATTTAGAGTGGTGGGGTGGGGGAAGGTAGGGGAAGAATATCAAGCATTTGCAATGCAATGGGTCTCATGTTTGCTCGAGTTAGAGCTATTAGCATTGTAAACTCCTAACTGGAGTTTTCTTGCCACATAAACTGAAAATGTAAAGTAAAACAGTTCCACATGAGGGAGCCGACGGTCACCATTAGTGTGAAGGAAACACAGAAAAAGAAACAGAAGTTTGCTCGCAGTGAAACATATTGGCAAAAGTGCAATTATCCATGTAACCGGCAAAAGTGCAATTATCTATGTAAAAGGGTTGATGTATTTCAAAGTGCTGGACTACTGCCCAGCGAGATCACGCTGCCTACAAAATAAATGTAAAAAGTAGTCCAGAAACCAAACGGAAAACATTGAGCCTCGTATCTTTTCAGTAGCTGGCCGGTGCGCTCGAGGAGGGCTAAACACCGGAAAAGGCATGACGTGTGCATGCCTTTCACTAATCAAGTCAATTGAACTTTAAAAGGCAAGCCCAGGAACGAACCAAACTGATGGACGTGGTTACAAGCCCGTAGAGAGATGCCAACAGGGACAGAGTGCTTTGCTGCTGCCAGCTGCCTTGGTGCTCGCGCCCTCCCGACATGGGCCACAAGCACAGGCTCCCCATTGAATCAAGACACTGCTCTCATGCTATACCAAACATGGGAGCAGCACCAGAATTTGCCTAGGCAGGCTGGTCTGACGGAAAAGTAAAAGTGCCCATGTCGGTTTGGCTGTCCTAAGCCGGCCAGCCAAACAGACATGTGCACTTTCATTGTCCACCACTCCTCCTCCCTGCCGTGGCCGGGCCACACCCTAAAATTGTTTTAATATAATTTTCATTTTCACTGACTGACTCTGAGCAGGGGTGCGACGCTGCTCCGCTATTACAGAGGAGCCGCCCCTGATGGCCTTGTAGATATGGTGTAAGGCAACACAGTGCAAGTTGCTGCCTTGCAATACACTGCATCAGGGAGGTGTACCAAGGAAGTTGCAGTGGGTGTTCCCAAGCAACACCCATTGGTTTTGAGACTTTCCCAGATTTACCAGAATCTGTAAACCCGGGAATGTGTCAGAAATGTACGCCTCCCAAGAGCAGGCACAACAAGGAGAAATATCTTTATTTCTCCTAGTTCTTTCCTCTTTCCATGCAGCACGTATAGAAAGAGGAAAATACATCTCTGGATTGTTTTTGTGCAGGAAGGTGCCTGTTGCCGCACAAATACAATCCTGCTGGCAACGCAGACAACCTTGCACCATGATGAAAGGGTGCCTGCATTGGTTCTAGGCAGCGATTTGTGTGTCAGCACGGGGGGGGGAGGACAGAAGTGCACTGTATCGGGTAAATATGGTGCATTTCTGCCCTTTCCCTGTGGTGCAGTGCAGCGCAGCAAGATCACTTTCTGCATTGCACTGCGCCGTTGGCTTGTTAATATGCTCCTTGTTTTTTTCAATTTTGTCAGCGTGCATCTCTTTGCGCTGGGGGAGAAGCCTCCACACATTTTGTTGAAAGGTAAATGCTTAGGTGCTTAAAAATCCAATATAGGGTAGTGGGTTCCACATACTGGTTAAGTTGTTGTTGGAAATTGGGTCACTAGTAGGCAAGGATTTGCACCAAGTAGGAACTACAATCCTAGTCAGAGCAAGTAAGAAACACACTAGGGGCCATATTTATACTTTTTGACGCAAAACTGCGCTAACGCAGTTTAGCGTCAAAAAGTTTTGCGCCGGCTAACGCCATTCTGAAGCGCCATGCGGGCGCCGTATTTATTGAATGGCGTTAGCCGGCGCTAGCAGACCGGCGCTGCCTGATGTGCGTGGAAAAAAACCATATACACCAGGCAGCGCTGGCGTTGGGGAAAATGGCGTTAGGGCGTCTTAAAATGGTGCAAGTCAGGTTGACGCCAAAAAATCGCCTCCACCCGATTTGCGCCATTTTTAACGATGCCCAGATGCCATTTACATGACTCCTGTCTTAGTAAAGACAGGAGTCATGCCCCCTTGCCCAATGGCCATGCCCAGGGGACTTTTGTCCCCTGGGCATGGTCATTGGGCATTGAGGCATGTAGGGGGGCACAAATCAGGCCCCCCTATGCCAAAAAAAAATATTAAAAAAAATAAAAAATTATACTTACCTGAACTTACCTGAATGTCCCTGGGATGGGTCCCTCCATCCTTGGGTGTCCTCCTGGGGTGGGCAAGGGTGGCAGGGGGGGTCCTGGGGGCATGGGAGGGCAGCTGTGGGCTCATTTTGAGCCCACAGGTCCCTTAACGCCTGCCCTGACCCAGGCGTTAAAAAGAGGCGCAAATGCGGGGTTTTTTGCCCCGCCCACTCCCGGGCGTGATTTTTGCCCGGGAGTATAAATACGACGCATTTGCGTCGCAGTCATTTTTTTAGACGGGAACGCCTACCTTGCATATCATTAACGCAAGGAAGGCGTTCACGCAAAAAAATGACGCTCATTCCTCATACTTTGGCGCTAGACGCGTCTAACGCCAAAGTATAAATATGGCGTTAGATTTGCGCCAAAATTGCGTCGAAAAAAACGACGCAAATTCGGCGCAAACGGAGTATAAATATGCCCCTAAAGGTTTAGCTGTGCTCACCCTCTGGTAGCGTGGCACAGAGCAGTCAGGCTAAATTAAAGCACCAATGTGTAAAGTATTTGTGCACACTCACTGTAACACAGTGAAAACACCACAAAAGAACTCCACACTAGTTTAGAAAAACAGCTAATATTTATCTGAGTCAAACACGACCACAACAACAAAAATCCAACAAATAAAAGCCAAGTTATGAATTTTGAAAGAATAAATCAAAATGCAGTGCTGAGAAGACAATAGCTCCAGCCTGAGCTATCTGGTCACACTGGATCGGGGCAAATTCAAAAATGCAGTCCGACCGTGATAGAGCGTGGGCCGGGTACATGTGTCAAACAGAACCACTCACAATCCCTTTTTTGCATTGATGCTCAGTGACAATGTATTGATCCAGACGAGGGGATGCGCTGTGCTTGCAGGCAATGAGTCATTTCCTAATTGGGCAATGTTGTTGATGCGTCGATGTCCAGAAGCAATAAGTACTGGTTCCGATGCTTTGGTGGTGCATCGACCAAGCCATGGCTGCTTTGTAAGTCAGGGTCATTGCGTCATGCAGTCAGTGTGCAGTGTCCACAGCTTCGGTGCAGGCAGCAGCAAAGCAACATTTCTGCAGTGAGATGAGTCAGTTCCAAGTGATGCACCGGTGTCATCGTGTCATTTCTTGTGTTGCAGCACCACACTCATCTCCAAGGACCCAGGACTAGTTCTGGCGCTACTTGACAGAGCAGACTCATAGCACAGCAGCCCAGGTGCTGAAAGCAAGATGCAGGAGAATTTTTTGATATCCCTGAGACTTTATAAACAGCAGGCAAGCTCGGTCAGGCATTTGGAGAAACTTTAGATTGCAGGATGTAGAAAGTTAAATCCAGTCCTCTCACTCCCAGGCAAGGAGTATCAGGCAGCAGAGTCAACAGCAAAGTGACAGTCCCTCATGACAGCCACACAGTCCTTCTTCCTGGTGGACTGTCCTCAGTCCAGAAGTGTTCTGAGTATATGGTGTCAGAGGCCCAGCGGGGAAAACTTTAAAGAGTGGTTTTGAAGTGCCCCAGTTCCCTTTCAGCCCAGTCCTGTCTGCCAGGAGGTCCGTGGGGGATCATTGGTTCCTTGCGTGGGGTCTGGCCACTACCCTTTGAAGTGTAAGTGAGAGCCCATCCACCCTTTCTCCTGGGAAGAACCATCAATATGCAGATGGAATGTAGAAGAAGTTGAGTTCCCTGCATTTATGGCTGTCTGGATGCAATAAACAAAGGTGAAGCTGTCTCCTAACCTTACACAGACCAGATGCAGGCTAAGGCACAGGATGGTTAAAGTAAGAAAATGCCAACTTTCTAAAAGTGGCATTTTCAGACCTGCAATTAAAAAGACACTTTTACCACAAAATGAATTTTAAATTGTTAGTCCAGAGACCCCAAACTCAATTTTTTTCATCTTTTCCCAATCGCAAATTACACTTAAAAGATGTTTTAAAGCAATACCCATACTGGCCTATGGGAGAGAGAGTCCTTACAATAGTGATAAACAAATTTAAGAATTTTTCACTATCTGGACATGTTAAACGTAAAAGTACATGTCCAGCCTTTTAAATATACTACACCCTGCCTGTGGGGCTTACCAGGTCCTACATTAGGGGTGTCTTACATGTAATAGAAAGGAAGGTTTGGGCCTGGCAAGTGGGTACACTTGCCAGAATGAAATGGCAGTTTAAACTGCACACAAAGGCTCTGCAATGGCAGGCCTGAGGTATGTTTGAAGTGCTACCCCAGGGGGTGGCACAATCAGTGCTGCCGAGCCATTAGTAGCATTTGTCTTACAGGTCCTAGGCACACATAGGACGCTTTACTAGGGTCTTACTAGTAAATCACATATGCCAATCATGAAGATGCCAAGGTCACCATGTTTTAGTCACAGAGCAAATGCACTTTAGCACTGGATAGCAGTGGTAAAGTGCACCAACTCATAAAGTCAACAAAAACAAAGTTCAGCACACTGTCAAAACAGGAGGTCAGAAAGCAAAATGTCGGGGGAAACTATGGCAAAAGATGCCAGGTCTAAACCGTGTATCCCCCAGCAAAACGTGTAGAGTGCTACACAACCTTTTGGGAGTTCCCTTCACCAGGCAGAAAAACCTGGAAAGACCATCACTACTGGCATGCCTGATCGAGGGCATTGCTCCACCGTAAAGTCCATTCCCTTTTGGGAAATGGACCACCTCAACAGTTTAGGATTCTCACCCCTCATCTGCATCAGCCATCTGAGGGGCCTGTGGTCAGTCTGAACCCAGAAGTGAGTCCCAAACAATTAGGGTTTTAGCTTCTTCAGCACCCAGACCACAGAAAAGGCTTCCCTTTCTATTGCGCTCCACCTCTGTTCCCTGGGAAGTAACCTCCTACTAATGAAGACTACAGGTTTATCCATGCCCTGTTCATTTAGATTTTATAGCACAACCCCCATGCCATGCTCTGAGGCATCAGTCTGTGTCTTGAGCACTGATGCTGTGCACAGGGCCATCTTTAGGGTGTCAAAAGTGGTCTGGCACATCTCTGTCCAGATCACCTGACGCGGGTGCTTCTTGGAAGTCAGCTCCGGGAAGGGGGTAACAAGGTTACGATATCCCTTGACAAATCTATTGTAATATCCAGTGAGGCCTAGAAAGGTTGTCACTTCCGTCTGGTTCTTGGGGGTTCCCAAGCCAGAATGGTGTCAATCTTGGGTTGCAAGGGTTGCAATTTGCCACCCCTAATTGGTGTTCCAACTAGACCACAAAGCCTGCCATAGCTGGTACTTACTGACCTTGATAGTGAGGCCCGCACTCTGCAGGGCTCTCAGCACTTTTTGGTGGTGGTACAAATGGTCCTTTCCGCTGGAGCTGAAGATTGCAATGCCATCCAGGTAAGCAGCACTGATGTTTTCCAACCAAACCAGGACCTGGTTGACCAGCCTATGGAAGGTGGCAGGGGTGATCTTCAACCCAAAACTCATGACCCGGAACAGGTAGTGCCCTTCTGGTGTTGAGAATGCTGACCTTCCTTTTTCCCGCTTGGTCAAGGCAATCTTCCAGTACCCAGACATTAAAGAAAATGTGCTGAAGAACTTGGCAGCATAAGCCAATCAATTAGCTCATCAGCTCTGAGGATGGGGTTTGCATCAGTCTTAGTGACCACATTCAGCCCCCAGTAGTCTACAGAGAACAAGAGTTTGGTGTGACACAGGGTGGGGAAACCTTGGGGAACAGAACCAATGGACTGGACCAAGGACTGGTGGAGTGCTCAATAGACCCAAGCTCAAGCATCTTGGCAACCTCCTCCTTGATGCTAGCTTTCAGTCTGTCAGACACCCTGTAAGTTTTGTGCTTGACAGGCAGGCTATCCCCAGTGTCTATAGCATGTTTGCACCAATGGGTGACCCCCGGGGTGAGTGGGAATAGAGATACAAAGTGTCCCAGCAACTGGTGACAGTCTCTCTACTGATCAAGGGTCAGAGTAGGGGTGAGGCTCCCACCCTCTACTGACCCATCCTGCTCTTTGGAAGATAGGAGGTCGGGGAGAGGTTCACTCTTCTCTTCCACCCTATCATCAGTGACCAAGAGAATGGTCAACTCAGATTTCCCAAATTGTGGCTTGAGGCTGTTCACATGCAGGACCCTCAAAGGGTTCCTAGGAGTTTGCATGTCCACCAGGTAGGTGACATCACTTTTGTGGTGCCTCACCTCAAATGAGCCAGACCAGCTTGCAGAGCACGGGGCTCCACTGGTGCCAGTACACACACATTTTGACCAGGCTTAATCTCAACCAGAGTGGTATCCTGGCTAGCTTCCGAATTCTCTTGTGTGTGTTTCCTGGAAGCTGGTTGTCTGGTTCCGGAAAGCCAGCATATAGATAACTATGGGCCATATGTACGAAAGCTTTTTCCCATAGACACAGAATGGGTAAAATCCTTTGGTACATCTGGCCCTATATCCTGGGGAGTCTTCCTGGGATCCTTCTCCCAGCCCTCCTTCGCCAAACTAAGAGGTCCTCTCACAAGGTGCCCAAACAGAAGTTAAAAAGGGCTGAAGCCAATCCCCTTCTGCGGTACTCCCAGTAGGCAAATAGCAGGCATGGTAGGAAAACATCCCACTTACGCCTCATGGGTTCTGGTAGACCCATTATTATGCGATTCAGGGTACGGTTAAATCTCTCAACCAACCCATTGGTTTGGGAGTGGTAAGGCATGGAAAAATTGTACGTTACCCCAAAGGTCTTCCATGGCCTTTATGTACAAGGACAAGAAGTTGGTACTGCGGTCTGAAACCACCTCCTTGGGGAAACCCACAAGGGTAAAGATCACCATCAGAGCCCTGGCCACGGTGGGCAATAGTCACTGTTCTCAGAAAGATAGCCTCTGGGTACCAGGTGGCATGGTCCACCAAGACCAGGATGAACCTATTGCCCATGGCTGTTTTGGCGTCCAGAGGTCCTACAATGTCAATGCCCATCTGCTCAAAAGGGGTAATCATGACAGGAAAAGGTTGTAGGGGGGCTTTGCACTTCCCCCCTGTCTTGCCACTTGCCTGGCAGGTGACACAAGACCTACAGAATGCTTGCGAGGTCTTCTTCATTTGGGGCCAATACATGTGGGTGACAAGCCTGTCAAAGGTCTTGTCATGCCCTAAATGACCTGCCAGTGGCATATCAAGAGCCAGACCTAGTAGGAAGGCTCTGAAGTGCTGCGGTACCACCAGCACACGGACTTCACCAGTTTCGGGAGCCTTAATCTCACTATACAGGAGACCATTCTCCCAATAAATCAGGTGTTTGCCAGAGGCGTCACCAGCTGCCTAGGCCTTGGCCTGCCGACAAAGGCCCACAGGAGTAGGGCACGCCCTCTGGGCTGCGCAGAACTCCTCTCTGGAATGACCTCCTTCCTGCTGTCAATTGGTCAGCTCAGGCAGGCTCCCCAGTTCAGCCATGTCTTACCCTGTAGGTTCGGGAACATATCCGTCAAGGTCAGCCTCTTCCCGGACTGTCAGAATTTCAGGAGCAGGTTTCCTTTGCCCTTTTGTCTTCTTGGCGGACACCTGGGCCACTCTGTCAGGCTCCGCATCCTTCTGACCACCCTCAAGTGCTGCCATGGACCGTGTGGTCAGGCACACCGATTCAGGCAACCCCAACATCTCCAAGTATGACCTGAGCTCCATCTCCTTCCAGGCGGTATGCTCCAGGTCACTGCCCGGTAGACAATCCACAGGCATGGACGGACTCACAGCTACCCTCAAGGAATCTGAGACCCCCACCCCATTCAAAGGGAACCTAGCCACCTTACATTGTCTCTTGCGGTTGTCAACAGCATCAACTTGGTGGACCACAATAGGGACTACCTGGTCTGAAGACACCTGATGACACCGCACAGTTGTCATGCTGCCTCCTGTGTCTGAGCCTCTACACTATGCCCATTAATGGCAACCCACTGCTTAGTATTGTCAAGCATGAGGGTTTTCTGTTGTATTTTACTGTTACCCATGGTCACTAGGGTAATCTCAGCTGTCTCCCCACCACTAGCTAGGGCCACCTCTTCCACAAGCGCTGCACTCACCATCTCCGTTGACTGCCCACCAATGGGGGGCTGTGTCTGCTTAGGACACACGGGAGCCCCTCTGCAGTGTCCTTCCTGACCACAGTAAAAGCACTTCCTGGGTCCCTTCCTTTCGGTTTTACCTGACAGGAACCGTTTCTTCTTCATAGTAGGGGGTGTGGGAACCATGATCCTGGGAACTAGTTTGGTGCCCTCTTAATGACTCCTTAGTCTTATTTTTGTCCCTCCCCCTCTTTCTTCTGCCGGGAATCCTCCCCACCGTTGGCTGGATCTCCCCCAGAAACTTTCTTGTGGACCCTCATACTGACCCTGAGTTCCACCTCCTTAGCAAGCTCCCTTAGGTCAGAGAGCTTAGTGTCAATCAAGTGCTGGCACAGCTCTGTAAAACAAAGACTAAACATGCTCTTGTGCGATCAAAATGTACAGCCCCTGATAGTCTGTCTCATTACTGCCCTTTAGCCAACTATCCAGTGCCTTGCAGAAAGAGTCTACACAATCTACTCAGGTCAGAGGAAGAAGCTTCACACTCTCCCTAAATTTCTGTCTAGACATCTCAAGGGTCAATCCATATTTCCTGATAAGGGCCTCCTTCAGGGCAGAATACTTCATCTTATACTAACTGTAGGGTTAGTAAGGTGTCCCTCTCCTCAGCTGGAAACTGCTTCCACAAACTGACCCCCCAATACTCCTTAGGGATCCTATACATTTGTAAAGAAATCTTGTAGGACTCAAACCAGTGATCTGTGTCCTCCCCCATCTTGTAAAACCAAAATAAAATGATGCATAGATTGTTGAAATTTTTCAAACACTCACCCCCAGTCACAGATCTGAGTTTAATCCATTGTTATTTTGCTCACCACGTCATCCCAGTTTGGACTCAGCCATATGCAAATCAGTCTTGACCCTGCTCCCCATGGGAACAGTTCAGACCGAACTGCCAAGCCAGGTCCTCCCTGGACTTGAAACTAGCATCAAGGGACCGGTTTCAGGGTATCACCCCTCATCAGCCGGGTTAGCTTTAACCCAGTGACGCAGTGCGCAAGGGACCCATGCCTGGGCATACCCTTGCCACTTAGAGCTCACATAGCAAACCCCACCTTGTAGTCAGCTATCAGACTCTTGGGTATTTGTACTCATGGATATATGTACTCTTCTGCCAGAAGACACTGAAGATATACTGCCACCATCTGCGTTGGACTTAGCCTTCTGTACTTTCAGATCCAGCTCCTTCATGCTCAGCTCATGAGCCGAAAGACTTTTCCATTCCTCAAAGGCCAATCTCTTTTCCTCCTTAGCTTTTGCCAGGCCATTCTCCATTTTGAGCTTTGCCAGCTCCAACTTGAGCCTCCTGGCTTCCTGTTGGTCCTCCAGCTCCTCTGGGGACAGACCTCTGGAGGAAACACTGTTGGCTGCTTTAAAGGGGACCCTCTCTCCATTGATGCTGGCCCCTCACCCCATAGGCAGTTCTGGTCTGTCCAACAACTCCAGGTGCATAGCCTCCGCGCCATCATGCAGCTGCTTCCCTGGCTGGCAGTCATGCTCTCAGTGCCTTTTGCATCTACTCCTTTTCAATAAGGCCTTTAAAAAGGCACTTGAATTCCCTGTAGAAACCTTTGAGCTGGGACACCGTATAGGTTTCCAATTTCTCCTGATCAAACTCTTCTCCTGCAGTTGCAGCTTTTGGCTCACTAGATTGAGACATGGTTGTTCCAAAAAGTCAAAAAGTTGCCAAGGAGAAAAATAAGATATATTGGTAATTGATGGTCTGAGATATGGAAGTAGTGTACACCAATCACTGTAAGCAATTCACAAATACAAGTCCTATCCTCACCGATGATCACCAATGTTGGAAATTGAGTCTCTAGTTGGCAGAGGTTTGCACTCTGTCCAAGTAGGGATCACAATCCTAGTCAGAACAAGTGAGACACACTAAAAGTTGACCTGTGCTCACCCTCCGGTAGCTTGGCACAGAGCAGTCAGGCTAAACTAAAGAGGCAATGTGTAAAGTATTTCTGCACACTCACAGTAACACAGCGGTGACATTACACCAGTTTAGAAAAACAGCCAATATTTATCTGAGTCAAACACGACCAAAATGACAAAAAAACAACACACACAAGCCAAGTTATACATTTTAAAAGATTAAATGAAAATGCAGTGCTTAGAAGACAATAGCTCAAACTGGAACTATCAGGTTGTGCTGGACCGGGGCAAAATCTGACCACGATACAGCGTGCGCCAGGTACAGGAGTCACACAGACCCGCTAACAGTACCTTTGTTGCATCGATGCTCAGTGACAATCTGTTGATCCAGAGGAGGGAATGTGCTGTGGTTGCAGGCAATGTGTCATTTGATGATCAGGCAACGTCATTGATGCGTTGATGCACAAAAACAATGAGTACTGGTTCCAATGCGTCAGTGCTGCATTGGCTAAGCCATGGCTGCATTGCAAGTCAGGGATGTTGCATTGCAGTCAGGGAGCGGTGTCCGTGGTTTCAGTGCAGGCAGCACAAAAGTGGCGTTCCTACAGCATGATTCGTCGGTTCCAAGTGATGTGCCAGTGTCATTGCATCAGTTCTTGGGTTGCAGCACCACACTCACCTCCATGGGCCCAGGACTGGATTTGGCACTACTTGGCAGAGCAGGACTCATAACAGAGAGGCCCAGGTGCTAGCAGCAAGATGCAGGTGAAGTCTTTTATATTGTTGAGACTTCAGAAACAGGAGGCAAGCTCGGTCAGCCCCTTGGAGAAACTTTAGATTGCAGGATGTAGATAGGTCTAGTCCTGTCACTGTCAGGCAAGAAGTAGCAGGCAGCAGGTTAACACAGCATAACTAACAGCAAAGTGGCAGTCCCTCCTGAAAATACCATGGTTCTTCTTCCTTGTAGAGTATCCTCAGTCTAGAAGTGGTCTGAGTTTATGGTGTCAGAGGCCCGGTACCTATACCCAAATGTGCCTATGAAGTGGGAGAGACTTCAAAGAGTGGTTTTGAAGTGCCCCTGTTCCCTTTTATCCCAGTCCTGTCTGTCAGGAGGTCTGTGAGGAGGTTATCAGCCAGTTTTCCCCGATGGACATCAAGGTTCACACTGCTTGTGTTTTGCTCATTTTCCTTACCCCAATAGTGAATAATAATCTGTTATTCACTATTAATTTAATGATAAGTGGAGCACCCAGAGTGCAAACAGGACCTTTGCTAGAAGCTGAGGCAAATAAAATAAAATGCTTTTAAATGTATGGTGTATGCATGTGTCCAGGTGAAAGTGTGTGTGGAAGAAAGTATATGCATGTGTGAGCATGTGTGTGTGTGTGTGTGTGTGTAAGTGAAAGTGGGACTAAATTAGTATGAGTGAGTCAGAGTGATAATGATTGAGAGAAAAAGTGAATGTGAGAGTTCAAATGACTTGTGAGGATGAGTGTGAATGAGGGAATGTAAGTGAGTGTGAGAATGTGGTGTTATACATGAGAGCCTCAAATCGGCCCTAGCATGCTGAAGGTAATTCTTGACTTATAGAGGCATCTATGGCAAAATACTGGCACTGGCATATTGGGAGTAATACGTGGTATATGGAACCATTGGCAAATGCTGGTATGCTGGTTTTGGCACTCTGAGGTAATTCTTGGCAGAAGGTGCCTCTGGAAAATGCTGGTGATACCATAGTTAAGAAAATTCTTGTCAATGGAAGAATCTATGACAAAATGCTGACACTGACACATTGGAGGACAATCTTTGCAAAAGGGATGGCAACCCTAGCATATGGGAAGGGGCAACCATGACAAAACGCTGGCCCCGACATACTACAGGTAATTTTTGCCTTAGGGGTGACAATAGCATATGAAAGGTACTAAAGGCAAAATTCTGGAGTATTATATGTACATTTTCACCTAAAAGGGCACCCAAGACGTATGGCGGGCACCT
Organism: Pleurodeles waltl; assembly: GCF_031143425.1. Taxonomy (NCBI): domain Eukaryota; kingdom Metazoa; phylum Chordata; class Amphibia; order Caudata; family Salamandridae; genus Pleurodeles; species Pleurodeles waltl. Next base: position 830,848,780 of record NC_090438.1, read on the forward strand.
ATGACAAAATGCTGGCCCTGGAATAATAGAAGCACTTTTTGGCATATGGTGGCACCCATAGCACATTATAAAAAGAGTATGGTCAACTAATGGGGAGAGTCCAATTTTATTGGCTTGGCACACCATAAAAGGACTTGAATATTTAATTAATGCCGTTTAAAGCTTTTTGCTTTTTAGCAAGTTTATGTGGAAATTGTGCTTTGAAATGCACTTTTGACACAATTTTGTTAGGTGGGGGTGAGGGAACCCCCGGAACCTTCCCTAAAACAAGTGATGCTCACTATCTCTGCTCGGTCGCTACAATTCAGAAGAAATGTAACACTGTGTCACGTTCACAGATCCCCAGCTGCCACTGCTAGAACAGAATGTAAAAATGTCTTAATTAGCACTGTGTCCTTTCTACATCTTCCACTGATATCAAGGCCTTGGTCTTTAGGTTATGTAAATTAAATATGATGTGCAATGCACACTCTTCTGATTAAAGAAAAATGAAATAAAGGTGCAAAATCATCCTTTCAGCAGCGTTGTGATATCACATTTCAGAGTGAAGTCACTGTTGGGTGATAAATCACACAGAGGTGTAAACCTGCATGTGGTGCAGTATCAACAAACGTGTGGAAAGCTGTTTAGGAGCACACATTGGTTTTACATGTAAAATCACCCTTTGTATGACATCGGTTGACATGCAGAATACCTTTAGAGGTAAAATAAATGTAGGTGCCGTTCCTTGGTGGGTTATGTCTACACAGGCTGTTACACTCATTTCTGCAAAACATACTTCATATATGTTCCCTTTAAGGAATTTCACTTCTATTGAACATGGGCCCTATTTGCCTTCTCAGAATTGTTAAGTATTTGTAATGGTTTTTGCCTTTCATGCACAAAAAGTGAATTAATTCTTCAATGAGTAATGAATAAGGCCCATAAAAGAAGCAATATTCAAGCTACACTTAGGGGCAGATTTAAGAAAAGTGGTGCTGCACCCAGTGAAGTGCCTATTTCCTTGCACCACTTAGCGCCCCCTACTGCCACCATGTGTGCGCTGTATTTAAAATACGGTGCACCATGGTGCAGGGTAGGGGGCAATAGCGTCAGAATTTTTGACACTATTGATGTACTGTTCAATGTTAGCGCCAACATTTTGTGCTAACCCTGAACAGTACATAAGGGCCCATTGTAACCAATGGTGTGCCCCCTTTTAACGCCTGCTCTGAGCAGGCTTTAAAAATGACAAAACAAATGGAGCCAAGAAATCTTTTAATGGGGAACGCCCCCCTTGCTAAATTTTGTCTGGCGCAGGCATAATGTGGCTCAAGGGTTTACAAAGTGGCACAATGCATGGATTGCTCCACTTTATAAATCTAGTACAGCAATTTTGGTCTCGTTGGGCCACATTAGCGTAAAAAAAATTACGCTAATGTGGCGCAAGGAGGCGCTAGGTCCTCTTAAATCTGGGCCTTAGTTCCATGAAAACTTCCTTTTTGTTGATGTGCCTGTAAACATTTGCAAAAGCTTCTTAACCAAACGATATTTGAAATTTTGAACTTTTGGGCATCCTTGCTTTGTTCGTTTCCACATCAGATAAGAAATGCATCGAATCGAACAGATCCTGGGCATGAACTGATTCAGATGCTTCTAAGCCATAGCCATCAAAATACCTTTCTTAACTATGGCATTCACTGGCACAGATTCTGTAGGAGGAGTGTACCGCATCAAGTATTAAACAGTTGGCAGAGTGTTAATGGCATCCACAGTTGTGTTTAATGCTATTTACTGTATTTACTAGCCACCTTTAAACCCTGGAGCATTCTAACCAACGCATGTGTTTTTATTTTTGTCATGTGCTTAAGGTGAAGCTAGATAACTAGTCCATCCCATGCATTTGCATCACTTATTGCGAATGGGCTAGTTGCGACCTCCTCGACTCTTGCGCTTTTATGCAGTTGTACCGCCCGACTCAAGCCTGCTAGTTCTCCTATTCTGATCCCCATGCTTAGTAGTTAATGCAACTCAATAGTAAATCTGCTTCCTTGTAAAGCAATTGCTGTGTTATGTTATGATACCTTACAGTATGTTTCGTGTATTTGTAAAGTGTGCAAATCACCCGGGTGGGTATCCTAGCGCTTTTGAAAAGGGGGAGGAGCCCTATTTAGGGCCTATTAGAATAGTCATGTTTTCAATTTCGTCTGAAATTGAAAGAAGGAGTGCATGCTGCAAGTCCAGGCTTCATCAGTGGGAATCCTAATTTGTGAAGGAGTTTCACCAGAAAGGGCAGAAAGGGTGTGCACGGGTAGACTTTAACTATAAACCTAGCACTACTAGTTAGTAGTGGTAGAATAAGACTCATAGCTGGACAAATATATATGAAAGAATGAAAGATGGTGTCACACTTTCAGACATGATTGGGCTTTCCACGAAGTATAAAGTTTTAAGAAACTTTGCTGCTGAATCATGGATTTATACAATTGCTCGCGGAGACCTGGAGCCAACGACGTTAAAAAAACAGACCCGCTACAGTCCATGGCTGTATAATGTTATGGGACCAATAAAGTGGGTTACGCTCCAGCTCTAAAACTTTTTCTTGTTTGTCCAACATTTGCATCGAGACTGCAAATCACATCAAATCTTCAACAAAAATCCTATAAGCAGCCGCTCATAAAGAACCCCTCTTCGTGAAACAGTTTTACAGATTTTGTTTAAACCATAATGTTTCAGCTGGAGTCCTCATGAATTTTTATGATATGTGCAATGGGAGCTCTGTGTGCATTTTCCTGTGTTTATGCGATCTGTGTTGAAGCCGAGTTTGTTCTAATGAAGACACGGAGCTCCACATTAGGAGCAAATTTGCCCACATCTTTGGGCTGTAGCTCTGGGTCTCTCTAAAAAGGTTTTCTAAGTTAAAGTTTTCAGCATTTTTCTATTTTATAATGTTATCTATGCAGTAGAAAGCTTACATTTTCAAGTTACTCTTTGCTAACCCCGAGAATTTCTTCACTCAAAAGGGATCACATACATTAAACCTTTTTGACTGCTGAATGCATATTACCTCTGCTTTAAAGACAGTTCAGTATTTGCAGCTAAGGGTAGTTGTGGGCTACATCCAAAGACGGAAATATTCAGAAAACTGCTTAGTACACTGGAAAACGCTTCTGCTGTCATTTTGAAAATACACACTTTCAGTAGTGTTTGCACGTTTTGTTTCACAGGCATGTGCGCCGTTATCACGCTGTCTGTCTGTAGTGTATTTTAATTTCCTTATAATGATATGTGGGTGGGTTGTGTCGTCCTCTTCTGTCCCAGGCCCAAAGGAAGACGCAGAGAGACCGGTTAGGCTGTTAGGGACTTGCTTTGTTCTTTATTGCGGCACCCGTGCAGGCAGGGACGCCCTTCTGTTTCTCCTGACCTGTGGTAGGGTGTGCGCCCCCTTTGCTGACCAGAAGTGGTGTCCAGTCCCCTCATCCCCAGTCAGTAGGCAGAGTGTGTGGTCTTAGTGCCCACTCTTACTTGCGCCCATCGTTCCAACAGGTTGCACAGTAGTTATTGCCCTGGTAAAAGAGCGATGAACCGTAAGAACAGTAAAATGCCCTCCTGCCAAATCTTCAACAGTTCTCCCACATGTGAACCATAGTCCAATGCTGGCAACCTATATTAAAACAAATAGGAACAACTGCACTAGTGTTTAGAAATTGAAACTCGATTGGCATTGGGCTTCCAGTCAATTCCTTTGCACAGCTCACATTTCGTTTTCGTCCCATTGGTCAGAGGGCCGTACTATATATTAACATAATAAACAGTCTGTTAGTTAAAGGCAGAGTTGCAGGAGTTACAAGGTCCAATGCTCGTGGCACGGCTGGCAGCCTTTTAGAGGCATGGACAATAAATGCTGAATATTATGTTTGCAAAAGCAATTTGTGCATTGTGTTTCATGGCTTTGTAATTTAACTTTTGAGTAGGACTGGATATTTATGTCTAAACGAAACTGACAGTTTAAACAACAGAACGTTTACAGCAATGTAGAACATGGTACAAATCTATGCAAATTATTATTAAATGTCGATATTTTGTCTCATAAAAAAACAGTAATAGCATTTTGCTCTAAGAAAAATCCTACTGTCTCTGAAATAAACGAATTTTGAAAAACCCCATGTGGTACGCACTAGTACACAAGCCACCATCCACGTGTTCACTTCGTGAAATAAAATTTGCACTCCTACTGTTGTTTATCACCAAAATATAAAAACATTTCCCCACAGCTATCAATATATATATTTGAGGAAGGTGAACACCCATTAACTGGACAAAAAGCGGCCTTCAAGCAGGCGTATGCCCAATGGCCCTTGCCATGGAGCCCAAAGGGCTTCAACCTCTGCTACACTAAGTAATCTCTGAGCACAAGGTCTGGCCTATTTGCAAGTGCATCACTCGGCACCCAGTTTCCTGAACCTAATAAGCTTGAAATTTGGTTATTGAAATTGAATTTTGGGCACAGGTCCACGCCTTGGCCCAGTTCCTACGACCAACACCACTTAGTCCAGATCCTGCTATGCAAAGCAGCAGCCACACACAGAGAAGGACTGGGTTTTTGGGTAGCCACTGTGCTCAGTGAACTGTCCATAGCCTCCTGACCATTACCACTGGCTTGGGCATTTCAACATATCAAAGTCCTCTTAAGTGGTTCCTGTGTTGAAGCAAGACTGTCTAGTCTGCCTGCCAACAAATATGAAAAAGTTCCACTATTTGCTACTTCAATGATGATAAAGTCAGTGCTGATTTGACTTATGATGTTACTAATGCCATTACCGTGAGGTCGTTTGTAAAGTGATCTGTGACATAATGTTTGAGGTGAACAGCAGTGCATGAGTAAGAGTTAGGGTTGCACAGCTAGTTTTAACTAGTACATTTAAGCAGTTTTTAAGTTTAGACTAACAACCATTACGTCGATTCAACTGAACTTTTTAAAGAAATATCTATATTTTTTTATACCAACAGCTTTTTTCTAGTCTGAGTCAAGAACTGTAACTTTTCTTTACCAATTTTTTTTCAGTGAATTTTGGAGAGTATTATTATTTTATACATTGCCACCTGTTGAAAGTATTCTTGAGTTCTTTGTGAAGGATATGGTCTTTGGGTGCAGAATATGACATTTGACCACATTCCCTGTGCAGCGGCTCTGTTCCCAGAGGCCACCGTGAATAGCCTATGTCTATGTGCAGCAGGCTCTAGGCACACAGTGCCCCAGCCCCCACACAGCATCTTCTTGTGGGCACTGGTTTTGGCTGCAGGGCAAAACCCTCACACAACCTACACTCAACGCCATTGGCTCTAGAGCCTGCATACTGCTGTGTGGCTTGAACTCTAGGTGCAGGGTGCTACCTTCTCATATATATTCTCATATATTTTGCATCTGTTATCCTTGTCCAAAAGCTTGTTTTTTAGGACACAAGGTGTTAATTTTGGCCATTCCTTGCACTCAGTTTCCACCGGTTGCATGGTTCTGTGTATAATCTCTACGCCATAAATAGCTACTGGGCATGCCCATCAGCCATGGCCAGAAGGTACTGGATGTGGGGCAAGGCCTTCAGATTTGCCCTGTGCAGAGAACTTCTCCCCCATAGGTGCTACCTCAGAGAGCACATTTGTCCTTTCCTGTGTGCAATCTCCCTCATACCGCTAGTTACAGGATGGGAACTTTGATCATGACAGTTTATTTTTCCACCAGTGCCTGGAGAGCACAACCTTTGTCTTTGCCTAGTAGGCAGTGGTCACATGGTCGCCTTTGACCATGCACTACCCAAACTCACCCAAGCTCACTACCCAGTGGGCATAGCCTCCGGCCATGCCTAGCAGGCCCAGGTCACGTGGTGTGAGTTCTTCCCACACTCTGAAGTGATTCTTTCTTGTGATACATATTGTGCATAGACTTAGTGTAACTGTTTTTGCATTTTTGTTCAACAATAATTTCTATAATTGAATTTCAATTGAAGATATAACTTTTGTGTCCCCTCCTTTGTAACTTTTTTCTCTCTTGGCCAACCAGCATGCAGTTTAAATCAAGTGTATAAGACCTGTTGTGTTTTTGAAAAGTATAGTAAGTGGTCTTTAGATTCTAGTACTCAAATAATGCAATATTATTATCCTCATCATTAGGGTTTGTGCATATCCCCTTGAGAGCGGGCTCCTTCCCCTTACCAGATACCATAAAAAAAGAACGGGTTTAGAACATGGGTATCTGTTTGCGCACAGATTATATCACACGTAATTACTCAATGTCATACATAACCGATAAACATATATTGAAATGTAACCACATCAGCTTTTGTTATTTTTATTCCTGTTAGTACATAGAGAAGAACTAGTAACGGAAATCCAATATGAAGTGTGGTAAGTATTTATTCAGTATTCTTGATGCAACAACAGCCACAACAACCAACATGTGCTTCATTTCATCCTTAGTCCTGCCTGTGTTCTTCATGACCCATGACCTAACTCTTTTTACTTAGCATATGTTTTGAATTTTTGTGATATATACATATATATATATATTTATAACTCAGGAATCGTTCTAACTTCGCACACCATGGGAAAGGTATTTGACCCCAAATAACGTATCAAAAGGTATTCTCCACGTATATCATATGTGTCCTTTTGCTTCCCACCATACATTGTTTTGCTCACTGTCTGGTGCTTATCCTTTACAATGTGGAAGATCAGAACATGAACTCCACATAGAACCAATCATCCTCTTTAATTCTTCATCTTAGTCGTCTTGACACTTTTTAAATACTGGATAACGGTCACACTCTTTGCAATGGCTCACCTGTGTGTTCACTGGTGATAGAATATTCACCTCAAGTGCATATTGATGGATAAGTATTTATTAATATGAGGGGCATAACTTGACACTGTGCACACAATCTAATGGTACTAATGCAGAGACCAGGTAAGGGTAGAGGTTAATTTAGATTCAGTGAACCGGAACTCCACAGAGTTCACAATTTTTATATCCGGCAATCAAGAGTACATGTCGAAGCATAATTGCATGTACTTGTCACACAGTGTTATTTTGACTGGACAAAGGATGTCCAATGCTGTGTCCACTCATGGGCCAGATGCTTGCTCCCTTATGACCAAAAGTTGAGTTCTGCACGTCAAGACCTTGTCACTCCACACACATTCTATAGAATTTCTCACTTCTCTTTCGACCATCAAATCCATTGCAGGCCACCAGTACCCTTATTTGGCCCATTTCCTTGGACTTGGATATGGCCATGTGGCTCATGTGGGTACTATCTATCAATTCTTTCGTCAAACTACACTGCAGTACGAATTTGCTTCCCCTTATCAATAATCCATCCAACACAACCAATTCATTTCTCATCTGACAATATCCTGGGATGTCTTCTTCACACCTACTCTTACTGCATCAACCATCTTTCACCATCCTGGTCAACTTCTTCCCCATATCCCTTCCTACATTCTTCTTCTTGTACTGTGCCATCAGTGGTTACACAAACATTCAACTCTTCTTTATAACCTTCCTCACCAAAGTACTCTTCACGTTCAGGGCCACCTTCATCAAGTGTTTGACACTTACTGGAAAAGCAATCAGCAAGTAAGTTACTTGCACATGGAATATACGATAAATAGAACTCAAATTCCTGAAGTGCGACCACCCATTTGCAGATCTGATTTGAGACATAATCAATGCCCTTCTTCAAGAAAAACCTCTTTGAGAGCTTTGTGGTCAGTTTTGATTCCAAACCTGTGCCCCCAGATTCATTTTCTCAGTTTCATCAAAGCGCAATACCCACCCAGGGCCTCTTTTTCAATCATGGAATAATTGGGTTCTGTCCCTTTCAATCCTGTGACCTACCACAATTCCAGAACACCCTCAGTTATTCCAGAACACCATGTGTGTTTCATAGTTGTAGAAGATGAATGTTTGAAGTACATGCAACATGTCTGGTGCTGTCCCTGGCATAATGTATAAGCATCTGGATCTGCATAAGTTTCAGGGTGAGTGTCTGGGGGGGGCAGTACATGTAAGACATGAAAAGGAGGCCACAAAGCCGAGTTCAACATAAAGTAGTGGACTGCTGTATGAGTTTTTCAAGCTGAATAGTCCTGTGTAAGGGCTGCATGAGTCATGTTGGGTGATGGCAGGGGCAAATAAAATAACTTGTTGCACTGATTGCTTGGTGCATCTAAAGGTGTAAATGTGCCTGGCACTAGTGCACGTTTTGTAACCTGTTTGAATGTGTGCAGGCCAGATGACTGTCAACGTGGAAAAGTGATTAATTCAGCATGTTTATCTGTGGTTTGTCAGTGTAGTGTTTAAGGTGCGCCAGAGATGCTGTGTAAGTGAGAAACAACAAGCACTTGTGAGTGTTGGGGGCATCTCTCAGCTGATATGGAAACCTCCAGAACAGATGGTTGGAGGGACAGTTAAACACACAAAATAGTCCCTCTCTGTACAGTTATTTAGACATGAATGTGCAAGTAACTAACTACAGGCACTCCGTGGTGTGATACTTACTCAAAACCACAATGACATATTTTGTTTTATTGTTTTTAATGATTATTTAGAATTAAATATACAATTTCACAAAAATCACATTATGTTTTATATACCCTCTATTATTTCATTGAGCATTAGATTTGGAATACAACTCTCTAATACATGATACTACTACAAATACGATCCTCATTTATAGATTCAAAGAACTCTACATGTATCCAACTGTTATTCCAGTGACCTATTCAAAACCATCCTTAATTCTGTCATCAATGTAAACTGAATAGTGTTCATACTACAACATTGACTTTGTTAATGCTTTGTTTCGGCTGGGTAGAGATCTTCCTTTTTCAGCCTTCTTCAGGACAATAGCTTTTATCATTTAATACCTTGTGTTTGTAAGGTAAAATGTGCTTCCAAATTGATGTGACTTTAGTATTAAATGACCAGGACGCTATGATACACTTAACTGGATAGCTGTTTAAAGGTGTATGAGGTAATCTGTACAACTGATTTTCAGATCAAAATCATGTTTATTATTCTATGGTTGCTCTATTCAGTGTGGTGCAGATGTCCACATTGTATGTCTGGCCGTCAGTGTAATTAAAAGGTTTGCACCCTAAATATGGATCTGGTTATACGGTGAACATGCCAGTCTCTCAACAGTAGTTCATACTGATGCACCTCTAAGCCACACTACATGTGAAAAACTAAGGGGCCTATTTACAAACACTATTTGGGGTACTCTGAAATACAGTGCTCAACCCCTCAGCAGGTGATCGCCCTCCACTCCTCTCCTATCATTTCTGTACAGATATTTCTGCCATGGAGGCACTGATCTCTGCATTCATAGATATAGGGTTGTGTAGTAAACGTAGTAGGGCCAAGGGGGAGTGGTTGGAAAATGGGGAATAATTAATATAAAATGGGTAGGGTTAAGGGAAATTGAAAAGGACATTTAGGGAGGGAGATGCTAATACAAAACTCACACAAACATTACTAAGACAATTGTAATTCACAAAGTACACATTTAACTCTGAGATATTAGTACTACCCAGAAAACAGGCTCAAATGTACAACAGCTCAGCCTTGGTGTAAGTTGAGCATCACAATAGGTGAATGACTGGTACTGCAATAAACTCTTACAGAAATCAGTGGAGGAAGGAAATAACGCTAGCACCTAGGTAAACATAAAGTATAAACTACATTAAATACCTTTTTTCATATTTAACTTTATTTTACATTCTTCTTAAGCATCTGCTTCTTTTACGTCTCCTTCTTCTTATAATTATTTTAAATCAAATCTTGTATAAAATAAGTAAGTAACTAAAAGACTTATTAAGTGTGCAAATGTCCACAGGTGTCTTGGTGCTACTGTCTGCCATCAAGCCCCGTGGAATGCTTACAACGAGAGAGATCATGCGAAGAGCCAAGTTTTAAGCTTTTTACTAAACTGCAGTAGATCTGTTTGGGCTTAGAGTTTAAAGGGCAAAGAGTTAACCAGTTTACACCTGGAGAAGGAGAAACCTCTGCCACCCCAACGAGCCTTGTTGAATCTGTGGACTGTCCCCATTTTAGCTGCAGCAGATTGAAGCATGTGTACCACTGGAAGATCTTTCTGAGGTATTCAAGTCAACATTGTGAAGGGCTTTGTGTGCCATGCACAGAGCCTTGGCATTGACCTGCTCACAAATTGAAAGTCAATGAAGGGTAATTAGGCCTGAGAAACCAAGCTAAATTTTGGAATTTTCATAAGCAGAGGGGCTGCGGCATTTTGGAGAGTCTGGAGTTTACTCAATAGATGTTGGTGGATACTTACATAAAGAGCATTGCAATAGTCAATCCTAGACATGACAAGGGCAATAATAACCATTTTTAGAGTTCTGGAGAAATGAAAGGAAAATCTTCTTCAAGATTCTTAACAAGAAGAAGCAGAATGAAGTGACCTGATTTATTTTGTCAGAGAAAAATAGCTTCCAGACAAAGAGGACACCTTGGTTTTTAACTTTTTTTACTAGAGAGGGAAACAGTTCAAGGTTTATGGCTGCCAGGAGGCAGACCAGAAGGATTTGTCCTTGGCAAATAGAAGTACCTCACTCTTAACTAAATTTAATTTGAGGCAACTGACATTCATCCAAACAACAGAGAAAGGCCCTGATGTAAAATCGCCCAACGATACCACTTGAATGTGCTTAAATGGGAAATGGCAGATTCTCTGATGCCTTTGGTCTTCCACCGGTCTATTAACAGTGAATAGTTGGCAGGGTCGAACACAGCAGTTTCTTCAGTAGCAGCAACTAGGGCTGATTGGGTACAGAGATTGGGCCTAAAACCATACTCAGAGCAGTCTAGGAGATGGTGTTCATCAAGGAAGGCCATGACATCTGCATTGATGGCTTTCTCAGGAATCTTGCCAGGCAAAGGAAGGCGTGAGATGGGCTGATAATTGCTCATGTCTAAGGAGTCCAGGGAGGGTTTTTGAGTAGGGGAAGTACTGATGCCTTTATCCAGGTTGAAGGAAAGTGCCATGAAATCATAATCATGTTTAGCAGTTCTTGTAGGTGACTGCTATAGTCCCTGAGTTGCACTGAAGAATATTAGGGGGGGCATGGATCAGTAGGGGCACCTGATATAGTGACCTTGATGAAGTTGGCAATCTTTTCACTGGTAAAAGAGGTAAAGGCTGAAAAAACATTAGATGTTACATTATGTCTATCATTTCTGGACTTGGTTGACTTACCATTCAGATTGGAGGCAAATTAATTAAAGATTAGATTAACCTTCGATAGGAAGAAATCGGCTAATTGATTGCACACGTTTTTTGCAGTGTTAAATTTATTCGTACATTATATGGATTTTTCTGCTGCAATCAAAAACTTACAATTACAGATAAGTTGTTTGTATTTATTTTTTTCATCAGGGCACTAGTTTGTTTTCCATTTTTGTTCATTATGTCTGCTTTTTTGTATTAATAATTTTAGATCTTGTGAATACCACAGAGCAGAAGGCTTCCTTCTGTGTTCTTTGATCGCCTTTACAGGGGCCCGCTGAGAGACTGCAGAGTCAATCCGGTCTGTAAAGTTAGCAGTAACTAAGTCAATATTATTTCCAAATATGAGTTGAGTCTTCAAGAGAGTAGTATTCAGTTTACTCTTGTCAAATGTCTGCCAGGGGCAGAATCACAGAAGGCACAGTGTGGCTAATGCTGTTGTTGGTAAGGAATTTAAGTAAAAGAAACAGTACTTTGTGGTCAGTCTAGGTCAGGGGCAGGACTTTCTCAAAACCTAACTCATGATTCTTAGTGAAAACCCTATTGAGGGTGTGATTTACCAGATGGGTTGCTGAAATTATTATTTGAGTAAGGTCAACACTAATCAGGCTATCAATTAGGTGGTATGCGCCTTTACTGTCTAAAATCTCTAAATGAAAATTAAAATCTCCAAGTATTGTAAAGTTAGTGAGATCAAATTCATGATTCAGTGAACTTAATTAAGGTTTTATGAACTTTGGCCTGGGCCCAGATTAATGCCATTGAAGGTGACAGTATTGTTCAATTTAAAGTTAAACATAAGAGCTTTGCAGTTCAATAGTGTGATAAGCTGAAACAAGGCGTTATAATGCTTATGAAAAATTGTAACCAACTGGAATAGTGACTTGTAAATCAGGGTCTGAACATACAACTAGAGAAGGAAAAAATAGTTTAAAAAATCTAATCAAATTTAACTTTAATAATATGTTAAGCTTTAGTGCCAATGTCTTGATCCGTTTTACTATGGCATTCCTAGGTGGATAGTAGTTAAAGATATGTGTTTTGATATGTTTTAACTGAAGAAATAAATAATCTTTATTTTTTTATTTAAAATTAACTTTCTTAAAATTCCAGATCACTTTACCTTGGGAGATCTCCACCCACATCCACAAGTGAAAACTTACTAGCAGTAAATTTTAAGTTGTAAATTCAGTCATAGGAGTCTCCAACCCCTCTTTTGTTAGGAGTGAAGGCTCGAATGTTGATGTACTTGATGTAAATCTACACATGGTAATGGTGAATTCCATCCATGAGAAGATGTACATTTAGGTGTATACGAAGATCCACACAAGAAGAGACCTACACATTCAAACTTACCTTTCAAAATAGGGTCCTAAGACTTTTAGGAACTAAAAGGTTTACATCTTCTGCAGTCTGTTATGGCAAAACAAAAAGAAACAGGAAAGAAACTACAAAATGAATGACTCTTCAACTTGAGCCATGTACTAGGGTCTAATCATCAAGGTGGTAGATTGTCTCAAGGATGCTATGTGTATTGTCTGAGTTTTGAATGTACAAACCAGTTGGGGAGAACAGGGAAGATGCAAAATGAAGGTTTTGTGCCTGAACCACCTTGAAAGAGTATCTACAGCGCATGTGAACTGTGTATATTTTGCAGAGGTGACATGAGGGCTAACAGTCTGAGATGTGCAAACTGTATGGACTACATCTCCAGCATTGCCGTTTGAAAGACTTTGGTGCACAAGTTACGGGAGGCATAGCTTTGGCATGCACTGCTGTCAGAATTGGGGCTTGTGTTACACAAGGCATATGGAGCAGGGTTACTGATTATGTCAATTAGATTGAAGTTGGGCACATTGTCTGCTGTTTCTGTGCAATGTTGCATTGACCACACCAGGCAAAACGTCATTTAAAAAACTGCCCAGTGCTAAAATTGACGTTTTGCACTGGTTGTCCGGTGTTACATTTCCTAATGTGTTAAATTACCCCGTATCTGGCCAAACATGCCTTGCACAGAGGCACTTTATGTAATCTAGCTAATGTTAATAGGGTGAATATCTGTGGTATACTTTGCACGTCTAAATGACATACGGGGGGTGGTCTTCGGCAAGCATTATAAGAGCATGGGGTACATAGGTCACTTAAAGTGATTGTCTGAGGCACACAGGCACAGGGTGAGTGCAGCATGTCAGTCATGTTGGTTAAGTGCCTACGGTGTTCATGGTGCACAATATGAACACACGGAAGGGACATGAAATGTGAGGAAAGTCTCTTACGAACGTGAAGGATGCAGGTTGTGTGTTGGAACATGAAAGGGCATAGGCAGTATGATGTGCTGTACAAGGAAGTGGGATGTGCCTGTGTGTGTGTCTTGACGCGAGAGCCACACAAGGCAGACAGGGCATTATTTGCTGGGCGAGTCTCAGAGACACGGGAGAGGCAATGCCCTATTTTTATGAAATTGGCATTCAAGGCTTGGTGTCTCAGATGTTTGGCATGAGTGCGTGGGAAACATCAGCACCATGGGTACATGTGGTGGACAGGGAGGGGAGCAAGACCCAACAACGCTGAATGTCACGTGTCTGTAGCATATGAGTAAATGCGGCTGTCAATTGGACAGCACAACTCGTTTCTAATCAGGTGAATGTCGTATACAGTTGTTCCTGTTTTGTGTTAGAGAGGGAACGGGCGTGTAGGAGGTACCAGAAGATTGTGTTCCTGAACCTTTGGGAGCTAAACAGTTTGCTCCTTCAGCTATATTTTCTTTGGGAAATATAATGTCTGAAGAAAAGACAAAGGGAGCTGTAAATCTCATGATGTTGAGCAATTTGCGCATCAGTGACTCTGTCTGGTAAGAACATTTTACAAGCTCCTGCTGGTATATTAAAAGCAGGAATTTATAATCAGTAATGTCATTTGTTTTTATTTAAAAAGTGAAAACAGAGATTAATGCATTCAGTAGGCTTAGGGTGTTTTTCTCTTTCAAAGAACACAAACTGTGATTTATTCTGGCTAACACAGTATGCGGTCTAATTTTCTACTAACAATGCATGAGAATTAGTAGTTTGGAAGTGTTTAAATTCTAATTGTAAACTTCATTATGAACATTTTGGTAAGTAAGTATTTTGCAAGTGAAAAGCCTTACTGTGTAATGTAATACACTTTTCTAAATTTGTTTTTTTTTAAGCGTTAGCGGTTCTTTTTATAGGGATTATGTATGTAAATCCCATGTGTTGTAGAACACATAAAGCATAACGATCCCTGAGAAGAAAGTGCCATAATCTCAAAGCAACTCTAGAACCTTGTTACTTCAAAATTATAAGAGCACAGGAAGTGACTTCACATGCCCTGCGGCACCCTATAACATCGACAGGCTGGCCCATTGGACCAAAACTCCTACCCTTAGACAGCCTCATGTTTTCTGCTCAGATGCAACTGAATGATGTTGAGAAAAAAGCACACTTTTTGTTCCTGTGTCTGCCTTCATGACCCCTTAAATCCAGGGTAACAATAGCAGTGCAGAGTATCAAAGGGAGAACCAGGGGTAACACATTTATCCTTTCACATGGCTACCACCAATTGATGCCCATGCCGTAGTACTGAATATGTGAAGTAGTAGGACAGCTTTTCCATAATCCTGATTTGCAACTGGGGAAGCATATTTGGCACTGCACATAAATACTTGTGGATCAGGTGTGCTACAAAAGCAGGGAAAGAGTCAATGAAGACTTAGCACACCTTATTCCCCATTTGACTTTGCAACCCATCTCCTAAAAAGTAAAGGGCTTCAATAAAGGACACATTTGGGGAAAGTATACAGGATTCCTGCACCTGCATTAGGCAAACTACAAGTTTCCCATCATGGACAGGTGGAAACTCTTTTTTGCTTTCCATTTGAATGGGCCAATTGATGCTTCTCCCTGTGAGTTGCAAGGAGTAGGATGCCTTTTCCCTCCGCATTTACTTGCTACTATTTGGCCATTGTGATGTGCACAGTTTTTCTTGTGTGCATTGATACTTGGCCTTTTCGTGTTTGCAAACCTTGCCATATTATGAATCTGAAGGCCTATAATTCATAAGGCTGGGGACTACTGTCTGAGTTTTTACTATGTGTTGTAAAATAATGTAAGTTTGCAGAAATCTGAATCTGCAGAAGTCAACAGCACTGTTTTTGTTTATGGAAATGGAAAAAGGTTGCGTTTGAGAAAGCTAGATATCCAACATACAATGTTATTTAGGTACACATTTTACTAACATTTCTCTCACTGCAATGCAGCAAGGCAACTAGCGAAGCTAGTTGTGTGAAAGAGAGACAGGAGAAATGCACCATATCTACAAAGATATGGCGCACTTCAATTCTCTCATAGTGCTGGCGCACTTCAGGAAGCTTAGTGTTAACGGAGGCACCCTTGCACCATGGTTACGGACATACCTTGCTGTATAAAAACAATCCACGGACTACATATAGAAAGAGGAAGAAACAAAGAGAATTGGAGATTGTTTTCTCTTGTTACACCTGTCTGGGGTAGGCACACCTTTTTGGCTCAAATCCAGATTTACTGCCTTTAGTAAAACTGGGTTTGTGTCCAAATCCATGCGTGGATGCATGAGAACACCCAGGCTCCACTCTTGGAATGCCACCCAAACCTCAAAGTAGTGCAAGGCAGCAATATGTGCTGCATTACTTTTGTTTTTTTTTACTAGGCCACGCAAAGCCATGCAAAGCGGGCTTTGTATGTGTTAGTAAATCCAGAAAAACATTTTGCTTAGGGCAACATTAAAAAAGTGATGCAACTCTGACACAAAATGTTAATAAAACTGGGTCTAAATGCACCTCTCCATGTCCTTTCTCACCATAAACCAAAAAGGCCTTAGTGCTTATAAAGAAATGAGAAAATTGGGTGGAAAAAAACAGACATTAGAGTAGCCTCATTGCTGGAAAAATAAAGGATATAAAATGATGCATGCTGATACAATATTCTGTAAATCAATCTCAAATCATTAGCCCAGTTTCAATTTAGTAAAGCTGAATGACTGTGTTCATGAATTAATCATCCAAACAGTTTCAAATCTAAATCCCAACTTTAAAATTGACATAAATGGGATATAGCATCAAGGATGTAGCTTCGAGAAGCTATTTGCAGTGTTACACCTTCCAAAGAAATCCATTCTTGGCTTAGTAGTTAGGTAAATGTGAGGCTTGAGCTGGGTCTGCTACCTCTATGTCGGTTTGTCTTGTGGTGAGCCAAGAATGAAAGCCAAAATATTGACCTTTGATGTAAATTGTGGAGAGAGAGAGATAGAGATATCCATTTGGTATTTGGATTTCAAAATACGAAACTAGATAACCTAGAATCAACACTGGCTTCCCTACTTGCCCAAAATGTGTGAGCCTAGGCAAATGTTAATTTCATAGAGCCTCCTTTTTCTTTATTATGTGAGCATGCTTTTAAATACTTCAGGATGTGCGTTGTACAAGCACCTTTTGGGCCATATTTATACTTTTTGACGCAAAACTGCGCTAATGCAGTTTTGCGTCAAAAAAATTAGCGCCGGCTAACGCCATTCTGAAGCGCCATGCGGGCGCCATATTTATTCAATGACGTTAGCCGGCGTTAGCCGCCGGCGCTGCCTGGTGTGCGTGAAAAAAAACGACGTACGCCAGGCAGCGCCGGCGTAGGGGGAAAATGGAGTATGGGTGTCCAAAAATGGTGCAAGTCAGGCTGAGGCAAAAAAAATGCCTCAACCCGATTTGCGCCATTTTTTTACGACGCCCAACCCCCATTGAAATGACTCCTGTCTTAGCCAAGACAGGAGTCATGCCCCCTTGCCCAATGGCCATGCCCAGGGGACTTTTTGCCCGGGTGTATAAATACGACGCATATGCATCGGAGTCATTTTTAAGACGGGAACGCCTACCTTGCATATCATTAACGCAAGGAAGGTGTTCACGCAAAAAAATGATGCTAACTCCATGAACTTTGGCGCTAGACGCGTCTAATGCCAAAGTATAAATATGGAGTTAGTTTTGCGTCGAATTTGCGTCGAAAAAAACGACACAAATTCGGCGCAAACGGAGTATAAAGATGCCCCTTTATGTTTATTAGACTACACTGTTGCTTCATCTATTATAAAAGTTTAGGCCACGTTTAGGGTTTACATGACTTGCCTCTTAGTTAACTAATGGCATTGTCCCTGGGGGTAAGACTTGAATGTTTCTAAAATCAATAACTTTTAATAAAATGTCTACCTATGCAGTGATATAATCTAAAGTGGAAAGATGAAATGTTTCTGCATGTTATTTGAATATTGAAGCAATTGTATCATAATGTTTATGATATACATGCCAAATGCTTTCTTGGCTTGCTCATGCATGGACTCTTAGGCCCGTATTTATACTTTTTTTGCGCCGCATTTGCGTCATTTTTTGACGCAAAAACGTCGCAAACTTGCAAAATACAATTGTATTTTGTAGGTTTGTGCCATTTTTGCGTCAAAATGCGGCACAAATGCGGCACCAAAAAAGTATAAATATGGGCCTTAGAGCCAAGCCAGACCCATGGCTCAGCTCCTGCTCGGCCTGCCATATTAATTTGTGTATACACCCACCTCTATGTGCATCTCAGGCTTAGTACATGGGGCTGTGAGTCACTTGAAAAACTATTTGTAAAATGTGAGGACTAGAAACAGAGTCCTACCCACATGCACCGATTTGATGCCTCTACCTTCAATGCTTCTTGTAGCAGAGATGAAGGAGAGTGTTTGCAGTTAAAATACATTTAAAATAAGTGATCCCAGGTCAGGGAATCCAGGTTGTTGTATTGTATATTTGACCTAGTCCTGAGTTCCCAGGAAGAACTACTAGGCTGTGATGGATCAGACATCAGCATAGCTTCAGCAGGTGTGTTTAGGGTGTGAGACTCCTCTAATGCATTCTCAGTTTGTTAGTTGGGCCCTGGGGGTGTTCTCATAATTACTAATTTCACTAAGAGGTTTAACTTGTTCATTGTTTGGATCAGGATCTTAGGATTTATAGTGACTGGTTTACCAAATAAGTATTACATCTGCGCCCATTGAAATACTCCTTGAATGGATGCAAATGTATTACTTTTTGAAATTCATGTACATTGGCAGTAGTAGGCTTGGAAAGCTGTGGCAGCCTCAAGCTTCCAGCGCACTCCTGGTGAAAAAACAGCCAAAGGTGATGGGATGAATGCTTTCAAATACTCTATCCAGTTTGAATAGCTCGGGTAGCATTCCAGACCATTGTTTTTCACTCACTGTGTTACTCTAGATGAAGACAAATCTAGTACTGACCCTGTTCCTCATGGAAAGAGTCCATCACCAACTTTGGTTTTTTTACCCCTCCACACTGCAGCCCACTGCCTTTTTTAGTCTGGAAATTTGAGATTCACACCCCTTGAATCTCATTGATTCAGCTGTGCCTCTGCACAACAGACAACGAACTCAATTGCTAAAACTATTACTAAAAAACACTTCTAGCAGAATTAGCCTAGGTCATGCACAGTGATGGAGGCATGCATGAAAAGGCATCTCATTACACCAAATTCAGGGTGCACGTTTAAAAAAAGATCTTTCTACTATTCAAAACTTTTTCATCAATTTGTACTGCATACATCTGAGTGTGAAATGCAGAAAAACATTACCTATTGTTGTGTTGTGTATACAGAAGCAGTACTTTTAGAGCAATAGGGCCCAGATTTACAAACGTTATATACAACGCAGCACAGCACCCCAAAATGCTGCACAACGTTGCATAAGGGGGGAGAGAAGAACAGCATCATATCTACAGAGATATGGGATTCTCCTCCCTTCTCACCAGCGCCAGCGCAGAATCTGGCTGCAGCGCCACACACACTTTTTTGCCATAGTGAAAGGGTACGTGTGTGAGTCTAGCATAGGTTTTGTATTGGAAGGGTACTTTTCCATTACAAAATACTGTGCTCAGACTAACTTTAAAACGTTTCCACACTGGACGCATGCTGTACAGTTCAGCACAAATGCAAAGATTTGGGATAAATAAAAGCAATTCTATTTTTTAACGCCTCCTTTAAAGCGGCATTGTTTTGTGCTGCAAACCCCTGTTTATTTATGTTAGTAAGTAAGGTTTTGCATCCAAAAGAATCGGTGGTTGCATGGGAATGCCCATGTACCATCCATATAACGCCGCCTTCACGATAATTAACTAAAAGCAGTGCCTGGTGCTGCTTTGCATTATTTTTGCGCAACTTTTTGGAGTAAAGTAAGTTAATAACAAGAAAATAAATTACGCTAGTTGGCATCACTTTTGTGATGCAAACACAACACAGAATGTTTGTAAATCTGCGCCTAGGAGCGTTCACTTGCACTGATTGTCAAGAGACTTCCAGTTAATTCTTTCAAGATCTTTTGTCTCAATAATTAACCCTCGGAATTGTTTATCAATTTTTATGACAATATCAGGTGTTTTTCTTCACAGTTGGTATTTTACCATTTAACTATGAAAAAGTTCATAAGCTAATAAGCCCAAATCAAAATATATGTTGGCTAAATAAACACCTAAACTCATACTTCTTGAGTCAAGGCTCGTCCTGCAAAACTAGTTTGAAGATAAGTAAAAATGAAATATACGTAAAATAATCAGACCCCAAAATAATATTATTTTGAACGTATTAGATTGAAACGAGAGTGGTGAAGTGGAGGCTCTAATATCAACAATATTTGCTGTGGGTTTTAAGTTTAGATGATGTTTGATGACCACTTTATGAATTAGCATTTGGATGATCAAGGAAAAACTTAAAGATGATCTAAAAAGTAAGCACGTTTTGCATGAATGTTCTGGCATGGCTTAAGTAGAAATTCTGGCAAATATACTTTCTTGTTTGATTAGTATCATGGATGAAAGCAAGCTTAAAGCTCTATATAAATGGTATAAAGTGAACACAAACATTTATCCTGAATGACAATAATAATTTATTTTTAAACAATCTTACCTTTCAATCACCCAGTGAACTGAAAACTCTATTAGCCTCCTCTAGCCTTATTTCATGAATTTCTTTAAAAAGACATTCAGATTTTAATCAATTATTTCATCATCTCTTTTTTTGTCAAACTGTTTTTATTAGTTTTCAAAAATGTAATACAGACGGTCGTGGTATACCCTTCGCAGGGCCCGTTCCCAATGTGGGCTAATGGCAGGTAGAGTTTCATAGTTACAATCAGATCAATAGGGTGCACATTTATCAAACAAGAAATAAAAAATAAGAACTTCCCATGACAGTGTCGAATAGTGCACTGTAATGGATTAATATTAAATACAAACATACAAAAACCAATATAGCCTGCATGGAGAGACCTCTGTTAGCTAGGCGACAGAGAGAGAGAGTTTCCAGGAGCTGTGGGGGGATATTTGTCAGCGAGGTCTCCAAGGTAGATCGCAACAGCTCCACATGGGCTTTTAAATATGGAAGAGGTGGAGGTATCTAGTCTGGGTGGGACACGAGAAGAAAGGGAGTCCTCTCGAAAGATACTGTACTAGATGGCCCTATAAATACTCAAAGTCTTAATGGTGTCAGCCATCACATCGGCCAGTCTCTCCTTTGTGAGGGCATGCCAGAGGCACGCATGCCATTGAGACAGCGATTGTGCTTCTGCTTTTCTCCAACCTGATGCCAGGGTCATCTTGGCGGTGCCCAAGCACAGCCAAAGGATCTTACCGTCTCCATATATTTGAAATTTAAGAGAGGAGTCCTTGGGCCCTAAGAGAGCATGCTCTGGGGTCGAGGAGACATGGTGGCTCAATATGTCCTTAATTTATGCAAGGATCTTCTCCCTATATTGGTGAATAGTCGGGCACTCCGACCAGATATAGCAAAAATCTCTCAGTAGCCCACAACTCCTCCAGCATCCATCTGTCATGTTGGGGAATATTTTCTGGAGTTTTTCAGGCTATAAATACCAATCATAAATAATCTTCATGCAGTCACATTTAGCATTTGAATCTATGTATATTGCGCCAAAGATTTCGCCATTGCTGTGAGTCAACTGTAATCCCCAACATGTGTTCCTAAAATGTAACATTTCGGGATGTGGTGTGAGCGTGGTAGATCTCAGGAGGGTGTAAAGAAAGGATACTGCCTCTTGTAAGTCTTGTCCTCTGTACAAACTGTTCAATGGGTAGGAGATCCCTAGTAGCAGCCGGCTTTACACCAGGCTGAAGGACCCAGTGTATTAATTGGGTATAATGGTACACCTCTGAGGCTGGTAGGTTAAAGTCTCAACAACAATTTTCAAATGTTAAGGTTTCCCACCCATGGAATAAATGCACTGCTCAGACATCCCTCTTCTCTGCATCTATCAAAGGGGCCTGGCTACAAGGCGGAAGGGAAAGCCGGATTAAAATGAATAGAAGTGTAAGTGGAGAGGAAGGTCATGAGCTAATTGATTTTGGTGACTGCATTACAACTTTTCAGTGTAGTGGCTACAGGAGTGTTTCACTGACCACGGTCAGTCACTTTTAGGTTTCCAGATAGTGTCCTAGATCGTCCTGCCCACTATCGCTCAGTCCATATGGAGCCAGTGTTTGTCTGATTCCTTTACTGACTATTCAGAGATTATTCTGAGTTGGGTTGCTTTGTAGTAGAGCTCAACATCTGGAAAGCCCAGGCCTCCCTCTTCTTTGGGAAGTGTCAAAAGGCAACATGCTAATCTGGCCCTTTTGTTTTGCTATATAAATGTAATAAACAGGGAACGCGGTGTGGTGAAAAATTCCCTGTCCACCTCAATCGGGAGCACCTAAAACAAGTACAAAAGTCGTGGAAACACAGACATTTTAATGGCGTTAACACGGCCTAACCAAGTTAAATACCATTGTTTCAAGTCTAGTTTAGGTTGTCGTGAGAGTGGAGGGCAATTGGCTTTATACACTTTGGACGCAAGCCATATTCTTAGGTATGCTGTGCCCTACTTTGCTAACCGGAAGGGGAAGATGATAGCCAGTTCATCTATTCCTGCAGGAGGTCCTGTCAAGTTTAACAGAAAAGATTTGTGCAAATTTATATGAAAGCCTGCTACTGATTCATACTGTTGGAGTTCAGTTTGCACAGCCTGCAGGGAGGATCTAGTGGAAATAACAGCTCGCAAGATGTCATCGGCAAATAATGGAAGTTTGCATTTATCAGATCATAAGAGGATCCCCTGAGTAGAGGGAGTAGCTCTTAACCTTGCTGCCAGTGGCTCAATACTTAGGGCAAACAGCAGAGGGGATAGAGGACACCCCTGCCGTGTACCCTGAGTAAGGTAAAAAAAATCAGAAGCTGTCCCATTCATCAGCACTCTAGATCGGGGCAACTATAATTAGCCTGAATTATGCCAATAAAGTGCTCATTGAACCCAAACCCGCAAAGTGTGTGGAATAAAATGGTCCAATCCACTCTATCACAGGCTTTCTCTGCGTCCAACGTTAGAAGGACCACAGGAACAGCCTTCTTTATTACCTTCTCTATCAAATGGATGCTTTGCAGTAAGTTATTGTGAGTTTGGTGCCCTGATATGAAGCTAGACTGATCTGGGTGTATCAGATACAGCATCACATCGTCTAGTCTGTGAGCCAAAATTTCAACATATAGTTTTGCATCACCATGAGAAGGGCTATTGGGCAATATGAGACACAGAAGTCAAAATTTTTCCCTGGCTTTGGCATGACCGAGATTAGAGCCTCACCCAGCGAGGGGGTGACTGCCCGGGAGTTTGTTATATAATTGGACCAATCCGTTAGATGAGGAGTCAAGTGCGGGCCAAAAGCCTCATAAAATTGCACATTAAAGCCATCAGGCCCAGGGGTTTTGAGAAGTTTAAGCATCTCTATACCGTGCTGCACTTCTGTCATGATAGGGGTGCATAAGGCATCATTGAGGACTGGAGAAACCTGGGTAAGTTGAATATCAGCCAGGTAGGCTAACTGTTCCCAAGCATCTTCAGGGTCTGCATTCTAGAGTTTTTGGTAAAACTCTTGAAATGCCCGGGCCTTTCCTCCCTCTGTATGTTGTGGCACACCGGTCTTTTCATAAATCAACCTAATATAGGATTTCTCCTGCCTACAATGTAGTTGCTTTGCTAACTGGGAGCCTATATTATTGCCTCTTTTGTAAGTGGTTTGATTAAGTCCTAAGAGAGATGATACGGCTCTGTTGGCATACATGGCTTTAACCTTCCCCCTGAGGGCTGAGACTTTTCTCTGTAAGTGAAGGGTGGGTGCAGCCCAGTGAGCTTTTTCGGCTATTGAGAGTTCATTTTTCAGGCATCTCGCTTTCCCCAGATCTCTGCTTGGTTAGGGTAGTCATCAATGATATGCACTTTCCCCAAAGAACCACCTTAAAGGCACTTCCATGAAAAAAAAATACTTTCATTGCCTTGTGAAGGTCTGTATGGAGCAAAGGGTCTCTTGAAAGTATATTAAGGAAGTACCATCTGTGGTAGAATGAATGGGGAGTGTTCCAGTCAAAGACAATTTCTAAGGGAGCATGATCGGAAATGGTGATCGTATTAATAGTGGCAGACAGAATAATATGTTCTAAGTGCTAGCTTATAAACGTGTGATCCAGTCTTGAATGGGTTCTATGGGTGTGAGAAAAGAAAGTGTTGTCTCTCACATCAGGGATGAGGGATCTCAAGGCATAAATCAGCCCCATGTGGCTTAAAGTCGTTTTGATAGCTTTAGGGAACAGGCCAGTGGGAGATCTGAGTGGCTGAGTGTATCAAGATTCAGATCCCAAATTAGGTTGAAGTCTTCCATCAATATGAGAGTGCCTTCTGCAAACCCACCTAGTACAGAAAGGGACGAGTGAAGGAATTCCGTCTGACCAGTTTGTGTGGCGCAGACATTAGCAATAGTGCAGGGACGGCCGTCAATAAGGCATTTAACCATCAAAAGCCTCCCATCTTTGTCCGACTTGCTGTTAAGAAAGTAGAAGTTAAGTGAGGAGTGAAAAAGGAGTGTGACTCTGTTGTGTTTCATGTTTGCAGATGAAGTATATATAAGAGGATAGAACCCCACACCAAGTCCCTCTCCCCCCCTTCAGGGGCCCCTCTCCCACCCAAAAAATATGTCCTACCATGCAGAGTAATAACAAACAAATAAATAGACAGAGAAATAAGAACCTGGGAGTAATCACTCTCTCCTAATCCTAAATTCCATCTTTCTCTAAACACTAAGGGTGTAGTGGGCACCAACCCCCCTAGCATCCTTGCAGTGTGCAATTGCTAAGAATAATTAACATGGACCACAATCTCCTATTAATTGCCTAGTATATCATGCATCTAGTAAACAGGCCCCAGGAGGTGCTGATAGTGTCAGTTCCACAAGACTAAATCAGTCTCCCGGCCATCATCAAAATAGAATCTGAGAAGCTGTGTGGTCGCACCATTTCGTCTTTGAGGCAGACATAATGTTGAGGGAAGTCCAATCTTCACGGGGTCAAATAGTAGAACTGGATTCACTTCTTGACCACCGCTTCCCTTTTCATTGAGATTGCCAGTCTGCAGCTGTAGAGCTTCCAGTACATTCATCTACAGGTGTCCCAGCATGGGCCCCAGGGGCCTCTGGGGGGATTTCTTCGAGACCCAAAAAAGAGGCTGCACCAGCAAATTTTGTGAAGTGGTTCTGCTTGTTACAGAATTCAAATGCAATACCAAAGGGATAAGTCCACTGATATTTCACATCTTCATAACAGAGGGCATTTGTTATGGGTTTGAACTGAAGCCTCTAAGCAAGTGTTGCTGGAGCAATATCCTGAAACAGGGAGCAAAGTGACTGTGTCCTTCTGACACATGGCAGTAAGAATCAGTTCTTTTAGCTATGGCCAGAATATCTCTGGACGTCCCCCCGCAGCCATGGCCCACGGTCTGACTCTGTGTACCTGCTCCACTCTCACCTCCAGCTGCCCAGATCGTAAAAGCTCTGCGAACAAGCCCACAATGAAGGCTTCCAAATCTGGTCCTTCAATTCCTTCTTCGAGCCCTCTCTCCCAAATACTGTCCCTGTGGGATCAGTTCTCCCGATCTTCACATTTTAAGAGAGTGAGATGTAGTTGCACATTGAGATGATCTACTTCCTGATGCAGAGGGAGCACCCAATGTTTCAGGTCTTGTAGTTACTTTTCCAAGTCCAAAGTGCTGTACCATTGGAATTGACATCCGATTGTAAGGTGGTCAATCGTGAGTTGATGTCTGCTTTAAAGGATTCAAAGGAAGCAGCAATACCTGCCTTAAGCTCCTCATGTAATTCCATTTTAAAATCACAAGGGGAACAGAGGAGCTGGTCTTTCGTTAGAGCCATGGTGCAGTTTGAGGCGGTATCCAGGGTAGGTAGTAGAGTTTTTGGTGAAGTAAAGTTATTAGACACTCTGTTGTTATGAATATTTTTAGGTGGCATAGGGACCGGACTATTGTGTAGTAGTTAGAAACATACAGGCCAGCCCTTATATCCAGAAAGCTACAGATCGGGCTCATCACGCAAAAAAGTCCATTCATGCCACAGGGTACTTGTATTTCTGTTAATTTGTTTTGGGTTGTGGTGGATATAAAATTCACCCTGATCTTTGTCTGGGAAGTAGTGGTTGCTTAGGAAGCCGTGGGTGGTCTGCTGCACATGTAAGGCAGTAGCACATGAGTCCAGAGTGATTCCTAGAGTCAGGCAGGAGCCATATTAGAGTATGGCACAGCATGAAATGGGCCTCACCAAAAAGACTCAGCTCTGCTGTCCCCTGGTCTCTTCAAAAAGATGTTGCAAACATTCTCAAGCCAGGTATGTAGTCATCTTAATGCCGGGGTAAGTGAACAGCTCATTCCTCCTGTTAGGCTGGGACTTGCAGGATGCTACAGGGGTTCGGCACCAAGTACTACATCACATAGTGTGGCAGATTAGGTCGGGAGGAGAGAGTTGAATGGTGCTAACTGCCGGGCCCTTTCCCATGCTGGGAAAAACAGGTCTTGCTAATCATGGGTGTTCTTCTCAGTGTCATCCGGCTGAGATCTTCAGCCCGTTCACACGTGTGATCAGTCCGTCTGCCATTATGTCCCCAGCTGGCCTGCTGTCTGGTGGCAGATTACCGCAATCAGCCCAAAATATAAAAGTTTACAGGACGAAAGCAATGTGTCAGCCTGCAGGGGCCTCAGTACTTGTCTCAGGACATTTAGGGTGGGGCAGGGAAAGCGTCTGATAGCGGAAAACTGTGGGGTGTTCAGCGAAGCCTCGGTGTTTCACATCCACACAGCCATGTTGGTTGGCCATGCCACAATCATTCTTTTTTTCTATTTGAATGCTGTACTCTATCATTCTGCTGCCATTTATTACTTTAGTTGTGTCTTGAGCACAACATCTGTTATTACCAAATCCAAAATTCTAGACTCCACATCGCATAAATAAGTAGGTCTATAAATGAGCTATTTGTTAAAAAACATACTAACCAGGATTTTGCACTGATAAACGAACAGTGGTGCCAGATGGCACTAGAGTATAACCTTCTTATTTATGGGTGTCCCTATTACAAATAATTGTGTTTGGGTGTGTTACTGCAATTGGTGAAATTATGAACATCATCGAGGAATATTCTGTGTTCTTCACTTACTGAGTAAATTGTGATTTGAAGCACTGTCTGCAGTTGCTTCTATATCTGATTATCAGTATACTTGCATGCCACACAAACCTGCCTATGTGGCAGCTCTACTAAATAGAGGTCTTCACCGAATGGTGGATGATAAAATGCAATCATGAATAAATTAATTAAGTCTTAAGCATTTTTCCCAGCTGCTCCAAATTTCATCTCTCCCTATCTGGTAGAGTGCATAGTGGTTAAGATGATTGCAACATCTTGTTTTTAGATATGGCCTTAAACAGCTTTAACTGTCTTGCAAACCTTGTTTTCCAAAACAATTTACAAAAATACATACATCCCTTCATAGCCCAAAATATGGATCAACAGATCAGCCCACTCCATCCACTGGATGATTTCACTTTGAATGGCTGAATTTTATCCTTACACATGTATACCTACACGAAAAATACTCCCCCAAGAATTTAACTTTTTAGACACTTGTACTTTCCAGTGACTGATAGTCACTATACAGAGTAGGATGTAATAACATTTTTTCATTACTCTCAAGCCATTAATTGTAAGTTGGAATGTTGTTTCTTTACTATAAACCAGCTTTACTATCTTGATTTATCCTACAAAAATTAGTATGTCATCAGAGTAGCTAGCATGTATGTGCAAATGTTTAGGTTGAAGCCACACCCCCTCAGGTTTAATATTGACACGTCAAGCACTTGTACCTGACTTGAGATGGACCTCTAGTAATGATGTATGGAACTGCAGCATTCTGAAAAAATTTCAATGTTTTTGAA
The DNA here is from genome assembly GCF_031143425.1 of Pleurodeles waltl. Taxonomy (NCBI): domain Eukaryota; kingdom Metazoa; phylum Chordata; class Amphibia; order Caudata; family Salamandridae; genus Pleurodeles; species Pleurodeles waltl. Next base: position 830,876,467 of record NC_090438.1, read on the forward strand.
TCTCACTCAAGAGGGACCTCTAGTTACACATTGAGGAACTGCAGCCTTGTGAAAGAATTTTGAAGATGTTGCATCTAACTCGAGAGGGTCCTCTAGTAATGGTTTGACTATAGTAACAGTATAAGGAACTGAAGAGTGGCAGGTTCATAAAAGAATTTCAATCTTTTTGCGTCTGACTCAAGAGGGATCTCTAGTTACACCTTGAGGAACTGCAGATTTGTAAAGGAATTTTGACGATTTTTCATCTAATTCAAAAGAGACCTCTAGGAACAACTTGAGGAACTGCAGGTTCCTATACTGATGTGAAGGAAGTCTTGTAATTACTTAAGTTACTAACACTATATGAAAGCCCTGACAGATTGTCTTTGCCAGTACTTGCTTAAGCTATGTTTTTGGTATGCTTCCCCTACAAGTGCACGGAACACTTTTACAACAACTTACTAATAAAAATATTAAAAAAAATTGGCAGTCACCTCTATCCATTAAGTTGCTCAATTCTTACTCAAATAATACTTATTTCTGCCACAGCACACAGAATATACCATTGAGTAAACCCACTTCTACAATAGAATATGCTCACTCGAGGGGTCCTCTTTACAGAACCTTTCATACTGACCAAAACCTAGACAGTGAAAGTTTGTTACTTGCAGACACTTTCATTTAACAATAAATGCTATTTCCTACACATAGGCCCTCATTCTGACCTTGGCGGGCGGCGGAGGCCGCCCGCCAAAGTCCCGCCGTCAGGTTACCGTTCCGCGGTCGAAAGACCGCGGCGGTAATTCTGACTTTCCCGCTGGGCTGGCGGGCGGTCGCCTTCAGACCGCCAGCCAGCCCAGCGGGAAAGAGGCTTCCACGAGGAAGCCGGCTCGGAATCGAGCCGGCGGAGTGGAAGCTGTGCGACGGGTGCAGTTGCACCCGTCGCGTATTTCACTGTCTGCGCAGCAGACAGTGAAATACTTGTAGGGGCCCTCTTACGGGGGCCCCTGCAATGCCCATGCCAGTGGCATGGGCACTGCAGGGGCCCCCAGGGGCCCCGCGACCCCCCCTACCGCCATCCGGATCTCGGCGGTCCGACCGCTGGGATCTGGATGGCGGTAGGGGGGGTCGGAATCCCCGCGGCGGTGCAGCAAGCTGCGCCGCCGCGGAGGATTCAATGGGGCCGCGGTACACTGGCGGGACCCCGCCAGTGGTGCCGGTCCGACCGCGGCTTTACCGCCGCGGTCGGAATCCCCATTGGAGCACCGCCGGCCTGTCGGCGGTGCTCCCGCGGTCCTCCGCCCTGGCGGTCAAAGACCGCCAGGGTCAGAATGACCACCATAGTAGGGTATCATCACTTACTTTTATTAAAATCAAGTTTTAAATTGTTTTATTGTGATTTTTCTTACATTTTGTACAACAATTGCAACAACAGTACTTTATACCTAGCACAAGATAGCAATACATACAGCAAATCTCTCAGTTCTTGAAACATGGAAATGCCTGTGTCCTCCCTGCTTCTGCACCAATAGAAAGTGAACATCCCTGATATGAGAGTTCACACTTCTCCTCATCAGTATAGTTGCATACTCTGAGGTGGGTGGATGGATGCCTCTATATGTTGCCAGGACAGGGTCAGGGTCAAATTCCACATTCAAAGTCGCATCTGTTAGAAGTGTCCGCAAATATCACAGCAGAAGTTGCCAAATATCACTTGGCCTGGAAGATGAGGGCAGACGTTTGGCATAAAAGATTTGTTATTCATTCTTTTATATGAGATCTGTAACCTAATCCTTAAATTTGGGTGCACATCCCCTGCCCCAGTGGCATACCACTCTTCTCTTAGCTAGTAGTAATACCAATTCCATATACCCCTACATGAGGCTGAGAATTCCCAGAAATCCATCTGCAGGTTTAACTGTAGGGCCTCTTCTAGCACAATAGATAGTGAAGCTTGGAGTTCAAGCAAATAGGATTGTATTGCCCACAGGACCATGCCACATGTAAAAAGTCTGCACCGGACTCCTCACATCTAACACACCTGTCATCCAGATGCAAACCAAAAATTGTGCAGGCTAATGGGGGTATAGTACGGTCTCTGAAGACATTTATAATTCATGATCTGGAGTGTGCCACTGGAGGATATCTGTCCTGTCTGCGAAATTGGAGTCCGCTCCCAGATCTGCTTCCCATTTTTCATGAGCCCTACCATAAGGGGCAGTTATTTCTGACTGTGCTGAGAGGTATAGAAGGTAAACCATATGTTTGGTGCTCATGCCAGGCCTGTAGCATGTTATACAGTGGGTGAAAGTAGTAGATTTATCTGGGAAACTCAGAAAGGTGGCTCTAGAGCTACATTTCAATCTAAGAAATATGAATTCTTCTAGAGGAGTTGCTGGTGTTTTGCCCATGTAATCTGCCTGAGAGAGAAATTACCCATTGCGATAAAGATCATACAAGAAAGTAAGTCCCCTAGTTTTAAGGTGACACCTCCTCAAGGACTCATGTGATACCAGTAGAAGTGGGTGATACTCAAGTAGAAGGAGTAGATTCAATAAATGTCTTACCAACCTTGAAGCAAAGTTGTTCCCAAGCTTTGGTGGTGAGGGTGACTGTGGGGAGACCCATTGAGGATTTTGCTGAGGGGATCCCTTTGAATGAGGAAGAGGAGATAGGAGCTATATTGTCCTGCTCTACAGTTAAGTGAGGAAGAATTGGCAAGGAGAGGGGCCAGTGAGCTGCATTGTGCATCTGAGCACATAGATAATAGAGCTCCATATCCAGTGCTTTACACCCACCCACCTGGAATGAGAGATTGAGAGCCTCTCATTTAACCCGGGCTGCTTTCTGGCCCTTGGGAGCTATATCAGCTGAGATTCTCCAAAGAATGATAGTAACAGTGGGATAGGGAAGTTGAGAAAGAGATACAGTAGTTTTGTGAGGATTGCCATCTTCATTAATGCTATACATCCTGCAATGGATAACGGTAGGGAAATGCAGCTGGTGTTCTGGTCAGTGAAGGTGTTTAATACAGTTCCATAATTTGCACAGATCACCCCATCTTTGTCACAGTATATCTTGATTTGCAAATATTTGAGGACCCTAGTGCACCATTGCAGTGGAAAGTCTAGGGTGAATGGAATTGTGGTGGGCACCAGGGGGAAAAGTTGAGACTTTTCCCAGTTGACGTGTTTGCCAGATAAGCCTCCAAATGGGAAGAATTCCCTCAAGATTCCATTTAGGTTCAGATGAGGATGCTAAGATAAAGAGTGATGTCATCAGCAAACTGAGAAATCAATAGGTGCCGGCTTAGGTAGCACCGTGCAAAGTTACAGTAGTGGTGTCTCAATGTGGAGGCTAGGTATTTCACAGCCAGGGCAAATAGCAAGGATGGGAGTGGGCATCCCTGTCTGGTCCCCATTGATGTCTTGAAATCGTGAGATGCTGCTTCTTTTTATGCACACCCTGGTCAGGGGCCTTGTGTACAGTAATTGAACCCAGGTTGAAATTTTCTTGGAAAGACCACCCAGCAAGGACAGCCTCCATGTATTCTTACTCTAAAGATCAAATGATTTGGTGGCCTCTAAAAAGTCCACGACTGCATTTGAATTAGGGTCAATATTCTGAAGAACTGCAAAGAGTGCCTCCTCAAAGACAGCAACAAGTGCTGGCACTAGTATGTCAGGGTACAACATAAACTTTGGCCGCCATGCCATCTGGCACCTTTCCTAATGCCAACTGCTGCATTAGTTCAAGAATTATGTCTTTGGTAAATGCCTGATCTAGGAAGGAGTGGCGGGTATCACTTATCCTTCCCAGGGTTACATTTTCAAGATATGAATTTACATCTACGGGTACCTATCATTGAGTGGTGTAGAGACAGTGATGAAAGGCAGCGGATATCTGCAATATAGTAGGTGTGTCTACATGTCTATCTCCTTGTGCATCTCTGAGGCTGAGCACATAATTGGCAGCCCATTGTCACCGTATCATGGTGGCCAGCGTTTTCTTGACCTCTCTTCCTGCATACTTTCCACCATATCTAGTCTCTCTAGAGGCCAATTCATAGTGTTCTATCAAGGTCTTTTTAATCTGGTGTGCCATTGCGGGGTTCTGTCCGATAGCTTGTTGCTCTTCCAGCTGCTTTAATTCCTTTTCCAGCCTGCTAAGGTAGTTACAGAGCAAACACAGCACACCACCCTCTTTAGCAATGCATATCCCCTTAATGATGACCTTAAAGGTCTCTTAAACTGTACAGATAGAATACACTGACTCCATGCTGTGTTTGAGAAACTCTTTGATATCCAGCTTGAGTTCTTCAGTGAAAGGTTTATCTAGCAATATGGATGGAACAGGCGCCAGTTGGGCTCAATGGCATCCATGCCGAGATTGTGAATACAAGCATGACTGAAGAGTGATCAGAGAACGTGCGTGCCATATGGACATCCGTTTCCACCTAGGGCCCCATTCTCTTAGAGATCAGCCAGTAATCGAGATGGGACCAATTCCTTTGTACTCCAGAGTGATAGGCCCCTTCCCTCCCCCATGGATGACGAATACACCATATGTCCTCCAGATTGTGTTTGTGAATAATATCCTTTAGATGAGGAGATGCTGTGTCATAGTAGCTTGGGGGAATATGCTATCTCTGCATGCTTATCAAGGGTTCAATTGACATCATCACCCCAAAGCAGTGTGGTACTGCCTGTGGACAAGATTTTTCCCAATAATCTATGAAAAAAAGGCCCATATGATAACATATCTTCCCTACTCATCAGCTATGAACCCTTGCGGTGTTAAGGGCCACCCTTCATATCAAGAGTGCCACCTAAGTGCATATATATGTGTTTGAGGAAAATAGTCTATATGATGCCCATTTCTCAGCAAAAGTGTGGTAGGGATGCAAAGCCAGAGGAGTGTTTCCTGTAGGAAACCAGCACTCACCAGATAAGCCACAATGTGTCTGCGTTTCTGAGGGTCATTTAAGCCTCGCACGTTCCACGTAACATATTTGTAGGGCATGCATTGATTATCATGAGTGTGATTAGTCACACCAGTCAGGTCTACAGCACAGTGAAGTAGTGGCAAGTGTGTGGAGATGTTGGTAGTCTAACTCTTGGCTGATGTTAATGGCTGGGTGTTGTCCCATAATCAAATGGCAAGTTGAAATTTCCAGCAGCAAGAGCTCCCTCTCCCTCCCACACTGACGACCAAATCCCATCAGGAATTTATCCCCAACCCCACTTAGAGGAATAAGAATGCCCTAGAAACAAACATTTAATGTGAAACACATCTGGAATTTGTGAAAACAGTACAATCACCTCTGGGGTACGACTAAAGAAGCGGCACAGTCTTCCTTGAGAAGTTGGGGGTGTTAGAGGGGCAGCTAGAATTATACCCCCCCGGCATGTGAGAAGTGTACACTAATGTTCCAGTGTCAGACCAAGTTTCTTCAGAAGGTAATATCTGGTGATCCCATTTACTGTGCTGCAAGACAGAACCTAATGCACCATGAAGGGCTTTATTGCAATTAAGTGACACCTGACTCAGTCTTAATCAGCCTGGGGTGGCCCGGACTGAAACAAGCCCGGTGATCGGTCCTCTCTGTCCTCTCGGTGCGACAGTCTGCACAGGAATTCTGAAGCTTGTTGCAGTGTGGAGAAGAGGTGCTGCTTGCCTTCACTGTGATCTGAAGTGTGGGCTGGTTAGAGCATAGCATAAGCAACGTCTGCCTTCTGAAGTTTTTGGTTGATGGGGAAGAACTTGCATCTAGGCTCCTGCACCACTGCCATGAAGTACGGGAACAGTGGAATTGTATTGCCATCAAAGACCAAGGTGTGTTTTCCGCAAGCCAGGCGAAGAGCAATATTAAGGTCCCAAATGTTTTGGAGACAGGCAATTATAGGGCAGGCATAGTCCCCCAGTGAGGTCTGACCAGGCAGGGATCTGTGCATACGTTCCACAATAAGCATGCATGAGAAAGCCTCAGGCCCAAAAAGGTTTGTCGACATCTTTTCTACATACAATTACCTTCAAAATGTTTTCCATTTTGAGTTGGGTTGTTCAGCTTCTTGCACAGGACTGTCATGTTTGTTCAATTTTTGCATTATGTTATCCATCGTAGCACTGACAGACTCCATTTTGGATCTGATGGATGACAGACTACTTTGCATCGCCAGGAGAAGTGCCTTCACGTCATCATCTTCTTGAAGGGTGCAATTGAAATTGTCACCCCAAGCAGAGTGGTAATGCCTGTGGACACGATTTTGCCCCATAATCTATCAGCTTGGGCTGGTATCATGGTCCCAAAAATTTTGAAGATGGGCTATTACACGGCAGACAGGGGCACCTGGTGGGGTTTGATTAGCCAGGGTTTGGTACATAGGTTCCACAATAAGCATGCATGAGAAATCCTTATGCCCAAAAAGGTTTGTCAACATTCCAATATTCAACAGGCTGGTAGAGGCCCAGGTTCACCTGTACCCCCGACTCCAGTGTCAGCCCCTCTAGGGGTACATTTAGATTGCAATTCGGATTGGCGTGCATCTGACTTTCCCATCTTCTCACAGCAGCCAGTGACAGCAACCCTCACTCTGCAGTGTGCCTATGCTTGTGTCTTAACTCAAACTAGGTCCCAAAACAGTATATTCAAAAAATTAGGTGGTCAACCAAAGGAGTGCAGAACAGCTGTCCCGATGCCTAGTTGAGAAGGTCCCTCTATGCATGGCAGTGGATTCAGGTCAGGGCTCCGATTTTCCACCTATTTAAGTTGGGCTTGGGGATTGGGGGGCATAAGCAGGCTCAGACCTCTAGGGGGAAAGCTGAAATGTTCTTGAGCCCCCGATGAAGGCAGATCAAATGGGAATGGCAAGCTTCAAGCGCCGTCGTTGCCAATTAGGCATCATGGGGCTCCCATAGTCCACACGCCTGTTGTTCAAACTCTGACCGGCTGGGGATTTAGTGCAGTGCTCTCCTCATGCGGGCTGCAATCTGACTTCACAGGCCTGAAGTGCCAGGGGAAAGAAGAAGCAGATGGGTTGTATCAACAGGTCTGGCTCTTGCTCCACAAGCGTCATGCGGTGGGGCGGTGGGGGGGGGGGGTAGGTGTCTATGCAGGGCTCACTGACCCCACACAGCCAGAGGCTGTGCAGAAATAGTCAGTGCCTTGGACACAGGGCTGGTGTCCGATGCAGTGATACAGAAATAATTAGGCCCATAAGGATCTTCCCACTCTCGCGGCCCCCTCACTCCCAGCCAGCGGTCACCGAGGTGCACTCACCGTCCCTTGAAATTCACAAAGTTATGTCTGCATCCTGCCAGCAGGATCTTTGTAGGCTGCTGCTCACAGTGTCCGCAAAGGCAGTTCTGGTAGTCCGCCTCAGTCCACAGGTTGCTCTGGAAGCCTGGCCAGCACTAGGCCACAAGCACCCGACGGGGTTCCTTTTGGAGGGGCCCGCGGGGATGAGACTCGCTCTAGTCTCCGCGGGCAGTTTCGGGATGGAGGAAGTGACCTAAGGGCGTAGGGCAGGATGTCGGTTAAGTGGGGGTAGGTTCTAAGGCAGGGTATAAAAAAGGGGCACAGGGAGGTTTCGGCCTCTTCCGCGCCGAACAAGCTGTAGTGAAGAGTTTTGAGCAGAGTCTGGATTTTTTTGCTGCGTCGGAGGGCCAGTGCGGTGAGAGGAGCGCCCCGGGCTTGTACGGGGGCCGGTTCCTGTTTCCTTTATTCAATTTAATAGGAGTAGCGGCTTTGCCGCTCTCGCGTCAGCGCCATGGCAACGAACCATGATGCTGAAGCCGTACGGGCCGCGCTTCGCCTATTAGGCGAAGCGGGCCGTGCCGATCTCCTCAGGCCTGGTGTGCTTGACCAGAACTGGGTCGGCATGGTGCGGCTGATGCGCTTAGCGTCGAGCTGGGTAGCGGCTGTAGTCGCCTCGTGTGATTCTCCTATGACTTCCCCAGAGAGGTGGGGGCATACATTTTTTTAAAAGGCGGCGGGTGGTCAGGCCCGTAGCGCGTCCAGCCCAGCCCACAGCCAACACGGGGACAAGGTAGAGCAGCCAGGATGTGAGGCCGCACCCACGGCGGCCTCAGAGGAAGTTAGGGTACAGGCCCTTGGGGTCCCCTTGATTGCTCTGACAGTGGCAGGGCCCGTTCTGGCAAACCCTGAAGGGGAACCAATAATGCCGGGGCCCAGCCATGACTGGGCCCCTTTGGATCTTTCACGCCAGGCAGGGGGGCAGACCAAATTATGGGCCCCCGGGCCCCAAAGCAAAGCAGGAGCCAAGGTGAAAGCCAGGGCCACAGGAAGGCAGAGCAAGGCAAAATGGGGAGGCAGGCAAGCAAACAGGGGCAGGGTGGGAGCTGAGCAGGGGCTGGCTGGGCGAGGCAAAATGCAAGGGGGGGACAAGAAAGCCAATTGGGACAAGAGCGAGGTGGGGGACCTGGAGGCCAGAATAAAAGAGCAGCGACGCGTTGTGGCAGAAACAGAGGCACGATGGGCCCAATTGTGCAGGGACAGGGAAGCAGAGGGATCACGAGGCAGGCGAGGGAAGGGTCATGTGAAGTTAAGGAGGAAAGGGGCTTACCACCCACAGGTATGGGGACTGGTAGCTGGGTTTGGGTGCCGCAGACAGAGGAAGGCAAGGGTCAGGAGGCTGGTGCGGCGGGAGGGCGTTTTGGCACGGAAGGTCCCAGTGGCGCATACGGCCACAGTGGGCAAGGACATGCAATGCCAGTGGCAGAGGCTGGCGGGAAGTCAAGGATGCCATCAGGGCGCAACACTGCCCTATCACGTTGGTCCGAAGCATTAGAGGGGTCACCGGCGGCCTTCTCTACACCGCAGGAGTGCGGGGCACACAAAGGTGGTATGCGCCATGAGGGCCAAGAGGTTTTCATGGCGAACAAAATGCGAACGAAAGGAAGTGCGAGCTATGTGAGAAAAACAAATGATGATGAGGTACTTGACCTCGATTATGATGACGACATGGATGAGTGGGAAGAGGGAGAGATCCGCGAAGCGGAGGTGAGCGAAGTGCAAGGGAGGGGGCAGGGGCACAAGTGCGGCGCAACCCCTTCTTCGGCTTTTGTTTTGCAGGATCACACATCAATTTCCAGGCTGCTGGAAGTGCAGTGCGGCTCCGCACAAGGTCGGGGGGGCAAAGAAAGTGACAGTGCCTCTGGCGGGGCAAAGCACAGGTAAGGGGCAATGGTGGACGGCTTGGGAAAGAAATGATGGGGGTAGTGGGCAATGCATGAGCAAGTCCATAGGGGTGGGGGACTGTTCAGTGCACGACCTGGTTACAGAGGCAAAGACACACGGGGGCGATGCGGGTCAAGTTAAAGCAACCCCGACAACAGCTACGAAGGAGACTGGCAATCAGACAGCAGGGGAGGCCAGCGGGGCAGAGGACAAAGAGGGGGGGTCACAAGAAAAGGCTCCCTTACATGGGCCTGGCCATGCCGTTGGGTTCGCACATAGCTGAGAAAACCAAACCTACAATATGGAAACATGAATATGTGGATGTCTTTAAACTATTACATAGAGACATACAGGCTAAAGAGGGCTCCAAGGAGGAGGAATGGGAGCTGGAGCGTAGACCTAGGGTGCCGATCACCATGGATAACTGGACATCGGCCTTTTTGATTTTTGCTAGCATATACTGCGAGAAGTTCCCAGACAGGGCCATCGCACTTTTCAAATATATGGACATAATAAGGAAAGCTCAGATGCATTTTGGGGGTTTCGCTTGGCTGAGTTACGACGAGGAATTTAGGGCCAGGGTGAGTGTCAATCCTGACAAACCATGAGGGGATGTAGACCCCGAATTATGGATGCAGTGGATGGCATCTGCACAGTCCACAGCCTCTACACACAACGCAAGTGGTTTGCCGGTAATCTACAAGCCTTTTCAAGCACGTCCTGCCCAGGGAGGGGCGGGTGGGGGACAGCGGCCCCCGGTGCCTACTACCGGAGCATGCTGGAATTTTAACAAGGGTTTCTGTTCCAGGCAGCCCTGTAAGTTCAAACATGACTGTTCCAAGTGCGGGGGTCGTCATCCAGTTACCCAATGTTTTACGCTCTCCAGCCCAGCTGAGCAGTGGAGGGCATCAAAAGGAAGAGGCATGCAGGGCACTCCTGCGCCAAAGGGCTCCTACGCCAATTAGATTAGCGACCCTCCTGCCCTGGTTATGTAGATATCCAGATAGTAACACAGCCCGCAAGTTGGAGTGGGGTTTCAGAGAGGGTTTTCGGGTAGGTTACCAGGGCCCGCGAACCAGGAGATGGGCGGATAACCTACTGTCCGCAAAGGAAATGCCACAGGTAGTGCGCACGAAAATGGACAAGGAGGTGTCATTGGGGAGAATTGCGGGGCCTTACTACGAGTGGCCAAGTGAACGATTGATGATATCACCTTTGGGGGTGGTGCCCAAAAAGGCCCCAGGGGAATTTAGTTTGATTCACCATCTGTCTTGGCCAGAGGGTACCTCGGTTAACGACTTCATCGCACCTGAGGACACAAGAGTAGTTTACGCGTCAGTAGATGACGCCATAAAGCTGGTCAGGGGGTGTGACAAACATGCCGAACTGGCAAGTGCGACATTCAAGCGGCTTTTAGGTTGCTGCCAATACACCCGGATGATTTTGACCTGTTAGGAATGCAATTTGAGGGAGCCATTTGCATGGACAGGCTGCTCCCGATAGGCTGTGCTGTTTCATGTGTGCTTTTCGAAGCTTTCAGTACCTTTATCCAGTGGGTTTTTATTAAGCAGAGTGGTCACCGGACTGTGACACACTATTTGGACGATTTCCTATTTATAGGGAACGCCTCTTCAGGAGATTGCGGAAGAGCGCTGGCTTTATTCCAGGATCTGGCACAGAATTTTGGGGTGCCGTTGGCGCCGAAAAAGGCAGAAGGTCCACCATCAGTATTGACCTTTCTAGGCATAGAACTGGACACAAACAATATGGTTGCGAGATTACCAAGACCTAAGGTGAACGAGATGTTGGAATTTCTGGGCACAATAAAGGTACTCCGCAAGATTGACCTGCGGACAGCGCAGAAGCTTTTAGGTTATCTCAATTTTGCGTGCAGGGTAGACAGAGGGGTAGGACCTTTTGTAGGCGTCTAGGGCTAGCCATGTCGGGAGCCGTGCTGCCGCACCATAGGATACGTGTTTCAGTAGGTATGAGGGAGGACATCAAGGTGTGGGAAACATTTTTGGCAGATTTCAATGGAGTGTCCATGTTTTTCTGCGAAACCAACTTAGTATGGCAAGTGCAAATTTTTTCCGATGCTGCAGGGGCGACAGGTTTCGGTCTTTTCTGGGATGGCAGATGGTGTGCGGAGACATGGCCAGCACAGTGGCTAAAACAAGGGAGAAGCATCGCATTCATGGAGTTCTTTCCCCTTTTGGTGGCGTTGGCAGTGTGGGGGCACGAGTTAGCGAACAGAACAGTGGTTTTTCACGTGGACAACATGACGGTAGTTGACCTAGTTAACAGACAGAGAGCGAGAGATCTCAGGGTTTTGCGCTTGTTGCAACAATTTATGCTTCATTGTTTATCATTGAATGTGATTTTTAAAGCTGCACACATACCTGGGGTTTACAATGAGATTGCGGATTCCCTGTCTCGTTCACAGTGGCAATGTTTTTGCACCTTGGCGCCAGGAGCAGAGAGGATCAAGACCATGGTCCCGGCAGACATTTGGGAATGGCGGGCGTGATGATCACGGGGCTGGTTGAGATGTCCCTAACGGAATCCACTCGGCGGAGTTACAGGCTGACATGGTTGGATTTCCAATCCTTTGAGTCCTGTCAGAGATAGTTTTGGGCACAAGGAGCTGAGGAGTTAGAGTTTTGCTCGTTGCGATTTGTGATATCACTGATTGAAAAGGGTTTGTCGCCTGCAACCATTGGTGGCAAGTTGGCAGGGGTATCCTCTTACGGGAACCTCTTTTTTGGGTGTGACCCAGCACGCAATAATCTGCTGGGCAAAATGCTAAAAGGCTGGGGCAGAGTTAGGCCAGTTCTGCAAGATCAGTTAGGGAACCTATTACTTTCGAATTGTTGTTGGATGCTTTTGCATGTTTTGCCAGTATGCTGTGTTGACGAATGGGAGCTGGCTTTATTTAGATTATGCATGATATGGATGTTCTTTGGAGCTTTTCGGGTTTCAGAATTGTTAGGAGTTGGCAAAGGGGTTGGGCTAAAGTTTAATGAAGTTTGCTTGCATGGGTATCACTTAGGGATTTGGCTCAGGCGTTCAAAGACAGATCAGTTGGGAAAAGGGAAATGGGTGTGGCTGGACAGAGGTGGCGATGAGGCGGCATGTCCGGTAGTGGAGTGGACAAGTTTTCAAACGGGAAGGGGCTTGAAAGGGGAGAACAGAGTTTTTGTACACAAGTCAGGGGCAAAGCTGACTAGTTTTCAGCTGCTACAGGTATTACGCATGGCACTGAGGCAAACCAGAAGGCACGGCACGGATTTTGGCACACACTCTTTTAGGATTGGGGCGGCTACTGCGGCAGGCGCATTTGGGTTGGGACTGGGCAAAGATTAAGGCGATTGGGAGATGGAAGTCTAAATGCTGCGAGCGTTATGTGAGGCCATGACAGGCGGCTGAGGAAGGGTTGCATGAAGGGGGCCAGGCTGCGTTAGCGGGTGGGAGGTTAGGTTCGAGGTTAGCAACCGTTGTTACAGCTCTTTTTCTTTGCAGGATGCGTGTATGGCCCACAGAAGGACAAGACGATCACATGGCTTGTCGGCCATTCTTTAATCCACTGGGCGGCAAAGTTTGCCGAAAAGCAGGTTTACGGACGGGCCTTGGGGCTCTCTAGCGATCAACATGAAGTTCCCTGGTAGGGTAAAAGCGGCATGAGGTGGGGAAACCTGCTTCCATTTATTACTGCAAATTTGCCGAACTGGGGCTGTCCAGACTTATTGCTGATTCACCTTGGGGAGAATGACCTTGTGAAACTGTCAGGCCTCACTTTCCAGCAGCACATGCAGAGGGATCTGGAGCTACTAAAGCGGAAGTTACATAGTACTTGCCTGGTTTGGACTGAATTTGTGCCTAGACGGGTATGGAGAGGGGCAGTTAGGCACGGAGCAATAGAGCGGGCGCGCATGAAACTGAACCGGGCTGTGAGGGTTTTTTGTGGGTCACAAGGAATAAAGGTTTTGAAACATGAAGATATTAAAGAGCAGGACGAGGCACTATTCCGGGATGACGGGGTGCATCTGTCACAGTTGGGGAATGCATGCTATTTGACGGAATTGAGGTTGTTGGTAGGAGATCTGTGGGGGGGGGGGATGTGGCTTGAAAGGCAAAGGAAGAAGTAAGGTGCAAACAGCAGGTTAAAAAAAAAAAAAAAAAAATGGGAACCGGAAAAGCAAGGCGATTTTGGCTTGGTGGGGCAGCAAAACGCCAAGAAGGTTTATGCTGGTTGGCGGTAGATAAGGGAGGGTGGAGAGTCAGATGCGGGCTTGGCCACCTTTCCAGGAGAAAAATAAGCAGGCAAAGGATCACAGCGTGGGGGATGTACGAAACAACTAGGGCATGAAAGGAAAAGTGGAGTGTTTAGCGGAAAAGGCGGGGGTTTTGAGGCAAAAGATGAGCGGGAAAAGTTTAAAGGGTGGGACCTGTTAAAGTTGGGGTGTAAGAGTTAAAGTTTAAATATGTATTACTGTTACAATCCTGTCCTAATAAATGACCTTTAACACTAATGACTGGTGTCACTGAAATATATCCCGATGGAGGGGCCCACGGAGATGAAACTCGCTCTAGTCTCCGCGGGCAGTTTCGGGATGGAGGAAGTGACCTAAGGGCGTAGGGCAGGAAGTAGGTTAAGCGGGGGTGGGGTCTAAGGCAGGGTATAAAAAGGGGGCGCGGGGGAGGTTTCGGCCTCTTCTGCGCCGAACAAGCTGTAGTGAAGAGTTTTGCCACCCACCCACCCGGCAATAATCAAGAAGGGAGTTTAGGGCATAGTTGTTTGGGGGTGATTAGGTAAGCCAGGAGGGATTTTTGAAGAACGTCAGTTAGGGCAGGTTTGTAAGACAGGAGTGGGGCGGTAGATAAGGGAGGGTGGAGAGTCAGATGCCGGCTTGCCACCTTTCCAGGAGAAAAATAAGCAGGCAAAGGATCACAGCGTGGGGGATGCACGAAGCAACTAGGGCATGAAAGGAAAAGGGGAGTGTTTAGTGGAAAAGGCGGGGGTTTTGAGGCAAAAGATGAGCGGGGAAAAGTTTAAAGGGTGGGACCTGTTAAAGTTGGGGTGTAAGCGTTAAAGTTTAAATACGTATTACTGTTACAATCCTGTCCTAATAAATGACCTTTTACACTAATGACTGGTGTCACTGAAATATGTCCCGATGCACTGTAGTCAGCCAGGAGAGCCACCTCTCAATCCCTGCGTTGCTTGGAAACTGTGCAATACTAAACGGCCGCCCTTAACAGCCGATCGGTGAAGGATATTACAGGATATGTGCCCCTGACAGCGGAAGCCTCACATAAGTGCGGCCATCTTGCCTACTGGCTCTCTGGCACCCCACAAATGGAAAACAAGCACAAGTCACTAAAAAAGCAGCTCGGTGTATGCAAATCTATATGTTAAAGACACACCCACCCAGCTGGGTGAAGGTCATTTGAAGTAGTTGCATGCGACTTGCGAAGGACCGCTAATTTATTTATCAACAATCCAAACTTTAAGTCACCCAGTAAACTGAAAACTTTACTAGACTCCTCCAGCCATGCTTCCTGAATTTCTTAAAAAAGACATTCAGATTTTCAATGATTATTTCATCATCCTTTTTTTCTATTCAAATGCTGTACTTAATATTTCCGCTGTTGTTTAGCTTAGTCACATCACGAGCACAGCATCTGTTATTACCAGGTTCAAAATTCTACACTTCACATCCCTTAAGTAGTTGCCAAGACAGTAGCAGCTAAGCTAAAACATCTATTTTTGCTTTATCCTTACGTGTTGTTTTATTCTTTTTCAAAAACTGTATTCAGTGTTTCATGACACAATTAACTAAAAATATATTTGAATCATTTCACTTTTGTGAGCTTCCCACGCCTGTTTGAGAGTACTAGACCAAATTAAATTAGGGCATGACAACTAGTACGTGATGTACAGACGCTCAGATGCCAGACCTTGCACAAATAAATAACACTAAGGTCTAATATTTGGTGGAATGCAGCGCAGCAATCAGAGTTGAGAGTCAAAAGGAGAGGGAAAAACTTTGCTAATTTTTTCTCTCCCTCTTTTCTGGCACACGCGCACACACACACAGACAGACACACACACCCACAAGCCCCCCCCTATGCCATAGTGCAAGTGTGGGTGCATTCATTCAAGCACGTTTTGTGCCCAAAGGGGGTCCCTCCAGTAGAAAAACTATCCTTTAAATCTTTTCCCATTCTGCATGTGTGCTGTTTCACACATGCAAAGTTGAAAAAATAAAGGGAAATTAAAACATTTCTCCTCACTATGCCTGCTTTGAGGAGGCGTAAGGTATTGATTGGTACACATCCCTGTTTATGAATGTTAGTAGATAGGGATCAAAACCCGAAAGTGGTTTGATGGGGACACCCGTGTACTACCATCAAACGTGACCTTGATGCAAAGTGGAGCATAATAGAACTTTGGGCTAGTTTAGGGAACTTTCCAGCACAAATCCTGGTTTGCATTGAATAGTAAACCCTACCTCAACACTAAATCCCACCGCAACACAGATCAGTTTGTGTCACTCTTGTGACACAAACCCTGTGCAAAGCATTAGCAAATCTGGACAATAGATTATGTTACATTGTAAGAAGTTGTGCATGTAGCAAGACACATCATTACTACCTATCCTGTGTACAGGTAGGGCACTCAGATGAATTGTGCATAGATAATTTACCCCTATTGTAGTAGGTGAGTTACAATAAGCGAAAGCAAGTCTACGTTGATGCTTAAAGAACACTTTTCCCCATACAATGAATTACTGTGTTACGTTTTGGGGTGAATATTAGTAAATGTCATATAAAAACGTCAGGGAATTTAGAAGTCTAGGGGCATATTTACAAAAAAAGTGGTGTATTTTAAATGATGCACCACTTTTCTTGCGCCCTCCTTTCCGGCACCTAGCAACGCCATGGTTGCGCTGTATTTACAATACAGTGCACCATGGCGGTCATCAGCACAATAGCGTCAACATTTTTGATGCTATTATGGCGCTTTGCTATACTAGAGTCAAAAATGTTTCCACTAGTGCAGCACAGCACAGGGAGGCCCATAGAATTCAATGGGTGCGTCATTTTAACGCCTGCTCTGAGAAGTTGTTAAAAATGACACAAAAAGTGGTGCGGTGAAATCTAGTAGATTTCATTCACTGCGCCCTTTTTTAGGGCCTCCCAGCGCTTGAACGCCCTCTTGCATACATTTTGCCTGGCACAGGCATAGTGTGGCGCTAGGGGTACAAAGCGACGTAATGCAAGCATTGAGCCACTTTGTAAATATGATGCTTCAGAAATGCCTACCTAATGCCACATTAACGTAAAAGAGACCCTACTATGGCGCAAGGAGGCACAAGGGGCTTGTAAATATGCCCCTTAGTTTGTTGGTGATCTAGGTTCCACAAGTTGGACTATTGAACATAGTATGTCTTTTCTCTTTTCTGCAAAGTGCCAGCATTTTACTCTATCCCAAGCCCACTGTTTCTTGTTTGATTGTTACAGAAACAGTGATTTAATTGTAATGTTAGCAAAATAGAATTGAACCCGGCGTGGAGAGAAACAAAAGAGTGATTTGTTAGGTAATGTCTAGGATTGTGTAGAGCGAAACATTACAAGTGTTGTTTTATATTTATGATATTTCATTATTGTGCTGCATACTGTCTTGCTTGCTGCAAAAACTCATACCGTTTTTCTTTTTCAATCATTTCTTTTGTAGCCACATTTAATTATTAATTTACATTATTCAATGTGAACTGTACCTGACCAACTAGAAACGTATTTTATTGAATCCATTACCCTGCATAATTCATGTTTTTATTTTTGCTTTATTCTGAAGAGGCTTGCATCAGACGGCGTGCCCTATAAAGTACTGTCGAAATGCCGCCGTGAAACAAATTGGTAAACATGGAATGCACAGCTTAATACATGTTTTAAATACAACAACATTTTTTATAATACACAAAAGAAAATGAAAGCAGCTGACAATCACATGACAATAGCAGAGGTGGAATGAGTTAAAATACTCCAGTACTTACACTTCTGAAATGACCAGTAGGTGTTAAACTGTAATGCATAGGACTACCATTAACCTGATTATCTGACCAAAACATCTAAAAGCTAGCATGGCAATTTCTACTTAAAAAGAAGAAGAAACGTGCTTTATTTCACACAGATGTTTCGCAACTACTCATGGACATTTAGGCCCATATTTATACTTTTTGACGCTAAACTGCGCTAACGCAGTTTAGCGTCAAAAAAATTTGCGCCGTCTAACGCCATTCTGAAGCGCCATGCGGGCGCCGTATTTATGGAATGGCGTTAGCCGGCGCAAGCAGACCGGCGCTGCCTGGTGTGCGTGGAAAAAAACCACGTACACCAGGCAGCGCCGGCGTTGGGCAAAAATGACGTTAGGGCGTCTTAAAATGGGGCAAGTCAGGTTGAGGCAAAAAAATCGTCTTAACCCGACTTGCGCCATTTTTTAACGACGCCCATCCCCCATCAACATGACTCCTATCATTGTAAAGATAGGAGTCATGCCCCCTTGCCCAATGGCCATGCCCAGGGGACTTCTGTCCCCTGGGCATGGTCATTGGGCATAGTGGCATGTAGGGGGGCACAAATAAGGCCCCCCTATGCCAAAAAAAATTATAAAAAAAAAAACAAAAAATACTTACCTGAACTTACCTGAATGTCCCTGGGGTGGGTCCCTCCAGCCTTGGGTGTCCTCCTGGGGTGGCCAAGGGTGGCAGGGGGGGTCCCTGGGGGCAGGGGAGGGCACTCTGGGCTCATTTTGAGCCCACTTGGCCCTTAACGCCATGCCTGACCCAGGCGTTAAAAAGCGGCGCAAATGCGCCGTTTTTAGCCACGCCCACTCCCGGGCGTCTCTTTTGCCCGGGAGTATAAATACCACGTAAAGGCCTGGGAGTCATTTTTTAGACGGGAACGCCTCCCTTGCATATCATTAACGCAAGGAAGGGGTTCACGCTAAAAAATGACGCACATTCCGGGAACTTTGGCGCTAGACGCCTCTAACGCCATAGTATAAATATGGCGTTAGTTGGCGTTAGTTTAGCGTCGAATTTGCGTCGAAAAAAACGACGCAAATTCGGCGCAAACGGAGTATAAATACGGCCCTTAATATTGGTACCTGTCAGGGGGGGAAAAAGAGAAAATGGAAAATACAGCCAACCTCTTTACTCTGCATGATGCTCTCTGAGCCACTAATGGTTGAATTAATAATCAGACATGTACGTTACGTGGTGCCAGTCAGGAATGGCATTTCCTTGTTATTGGTGAAATATATTGTTCTAAATGGCGCATTTAAATCCACTTGGAGTCGGGAGAAGGTGGCAGACTCTTGTGGTTTGTTAACTGCTTTATATTGAGAAAAAAGCTAACTTAGCATCCGATCGCGGAGCTTTCACTCATAAGCTCACATTAAGATGGGCCATAAAATATTGTGGAACGGCAGGTCTGGAAATAACATTACCGGCAGCCTTTGCCGCACTGTATTTTAAAGTAGGTCCGGAGGTTTGCAAAATAACCAACATTCTCTGGAAAGCAAAAGACCGCGGGATGCACCTATGATAATTTCCGGGAGGCGTGTGTCATTACTGGAACTCGTGGGGCACCAGCTCCCGGAAATTACTAGAGTTATTTGTTAATCTACAAATATCTCCTTACGTCTTCCGGGTTTAATATGGACACTAATATGAGGGGCACAACGTGCTTTGCATACATAACTCTAACATATTATGTCTACCAGGCAATTTAAAATGGAGACGATGCATAGTTCCCCCTTTTTACTCAAACCTGTGGCATTGAATTATATTGAAACTTTGGCAAGTCATAAACCATTAATTGCCTCCCAGCGTCTGCTTTCCTACCTATATTTCTAAACCATTCACAAGAGACAAACAAACCAGATCTTTTAGTTTATTTAATTTTAATTGGTTTATTTTTTAAAGCCGAAACAAAAGTTAAATATTAGTTTATTTAATTAAAAAAATTAAAGTCAATCTAACTTTTTACCAAGTACAAAATATATATGGAATTTTAAAATCAAAATAATTGTATTTCTGTACATTATTTCCTATGGGAATTTATCGTGATTCCCTGTCTCCATTGTTTTCAATGACAGTGTTTTTTCAGTATCTGTGAATGGCTGTGTGTGGTTTTAAAATTATTCCAAGGCTCGGGTGGTGTACCTCTACTACTGTTTTGGGTCATGTTTAGCTGTAGTAACTTTAGAAGTGCAATTTGTAAATAGCAGTGGGCTTACACTTTTCTAGTTGGGTGTTTGTGCTTGCATGTCCCACTCTTAACCCCTACTACTCTCATCTTTCAGCCTCTACCCTAAGATTCACCCGCATTTACTACTAAAATGTATACCTATGGCAGAGACTGTGGCATAGAAAAGATAGGAAAGGCAGGAGTAGAGGACCCCATCCAAAGGTTTTGTGAATAGCATTTTGTAGTATACGAATAGTACTATTGTAGGGGAGCACAGTCTGCAAAGTATGGCTGTTCCTTTGTCACAAACTTCAGTATCTAGCATTTCAAGGCCCTAGGAGGCAAGGCTACATCACTGAAAGAGGGATATAAGCCCTTTCAGACACCAGTGGCGTGGGACGTGCACGGGAGCATGCCCGGGCAAAAACCATGTGAAGAGCGGGCCCATCTGCGCCCATCTGCACCTGAGTGGGGGTTGTACCACTCTCTCACTCTTTTTGTGATCTCTGTTTTGCCATGAGTAGGTATGTGTAACTCCACCTGCCCTGCATGTACCCCAGCTAAAGACAGCACTATTGATAACGTTTATGACATGAACTGTGGGGGTCGTTTCTCAGGAGATTGAGCTTGCAGAAAGAAGAATGTCCCTTGATGGCCAACACTAACCTCTGCTTAGATGCCACCTACATTTAGTAACGATGGAGGTCACTGAAATTCTAACCATTGCCACTCCCCTCCGGGAGCCAGCCACAGTCCTAAAATGTCAGTGTTAGATCCTGTGGCGAAATGAAAGAGGAAAGCACCCTGCTCTTCTAGAGTCCAAGAGAGGGGGGTGAATTTGCACGTGGCTGTTTAGTTCTCCTCCTTATGAGTCCTGCTTGGTGGATAATTTATGTAACAGGTTCTGCTCCTTACTAAAGGAATATTTGTTGCTGTTGACCACTAGGCTGGAGATAATTGGTACCAAGTTGGCTGAGCTCAGTATAAGCGGGTAAAATTAGCAGCTGGTCTATATGTTTAACTAGTACATTTTAATATTGACAATTTTTCATATCAAAGCACCCAGCCCCGAGGGGGAGCTCATTGATCTTTTGAAGAGTAATGTCAATTTTCGGGCACCATTACGGGCTAATATTTTCAATAAGATATCTGTTAATCGCATTCCACACTTGTGGACTTTAGACTCTAGTGTTCCTATTTTTAAACACGGGGACAGTGCTCAACCTAGCTGTTATGTACCAATCGCCCTCATTGTCTTAACCATGAAAATCCTACATATGGCATGGTTGTGTCTGCATATAGCTAGCTATTGTTGCAGGGTATTCCAGATCCTTTCAGAAATGATCGGTATATCAGTGAAGCCACCCCCAAAGCTGGCCCTGAAGGAATGCAGGGTGAATGTCCCCTGTACGAAGCACAAGTTCACCCTCCTCACACTACTACTAGCTAAGATGAGAGTAGCTTGTGCCTGGAAAAGAGTCACACTGTGACAATTAGCGCATAGTTCTGCAACTTATCATATTGCAGTGAGCAATTAGACACTCTTCATACCATGATACCACCAGCCAGTAGACCCTGGGACATATTGGACCTGCTGCTCTCATACCTACACACACGACATGCCAGAACCCGCTCGTACTAAACAGGGATGCTAGTTTGGAGGCACAGCTGGAATTCAGGGGACATCACTGAGCACTGAAACATTACAGCATATTATTAGAAGTGAAACAGTGGACTGAAGCCTCAGCCATCAGTGCCTGCACTCCCATTTTATGAAGATGTAGACAAACTACATGTGTGCGTGCACTGTATGATGATTTTGACAGAGATGTACGAACCAAATGTGACGCAATCTCAAAAAATCGTATGTACATTGTACATATGTCAGCGGACTACACCTTTGTTTTATGGCAGCACTAATCACAGTGCAGTGTCGTCATTGGAGGTGGATGTTGTTTGTAATGTAACTGCAGAAAACAATAAATGAATTATAAAAAACACAATTATTTTGGGAAGGGTGATTTACAAGAGGATTAGTGGCTGGTCCTCAGAGCATAAAGTCATCAACCCTTGTCAATACAGATTCCACAAAGTTCTAGTTACAATGGAGCCGTGCCTCAACCTTCATCTTTCAGTTGGTAAATATGTTACTGCTAAGTGCTGCCCTGTGTACATGGCTTTCATGGATTTATCCTGTGCATTAGACAGTGTTAATCAGTCAAAATGTTGGCAAATCCTTCTTAGACAAGGGATGAATGTGTCTCTGGTATGTTATCTGGCTGACTTGCATCATGACGTGGCCAGGGTGCGTTTTGGCCAGAATCATGAGCTCTCTGACCCTTTTAAGTCATTACGTGGAGTGAGACAGGGTTTTGTCCCAGCACCCGTTTTGTTTGTTCTTTACAATAATGATCTAAAAAGGTTTTTAGTGGGGTTGGGGTGGACGTGACCCTATTTTAATCTTCAACTGCACTGGCCTTATTGTAATGCAGATGGCATTGTCTTAATGGCCTGTACCTCGAATAGCCTGAAATGTTTGGCCTGTAATTTTCTAAATTTTATATCAGATTTAGATTTGGAGACCAGTTTTAATAAATGAAAAATAATGGTATGGAGGCGTCGAAGACAGATTACAAGGGCCCTAACAGTTAATGCTAGTACCTTGTCAAAGGTTTTTCAGTTTCCATTTTTGAGGATTAAATTGGACCACTTCAAATCGTAGAGTCATAATTTGCCTGTTCAGATCCATGAACTGTTGTTTCTTTTATCCTTTGCAGTAGGCAGCAAGCCCCTTGCCACTTTGGTAGACATCTGTAACAGACAATGGGCCTGATTTAGGTCTGGGCAGAGAGGAATACTTTGTCACAAGCATGACAGATATCCTTTATTCCCTATTGTGATCCCATGGTATCCCATAGACACCATAATAAGGTGGACGGAATATCCATCGCATTTGTGACAGAGTATTCCCTCAGGCAAGACCTAAATCAGGCCCAGTGTGTCCTGGTTGCTTTGCATGGAGAAAGGGTTTGGGAATACTCAAATGTGCTTTCCATTCAAATTTAAAAGAATCAATGTGTGTGTCATCTTTTGGGTCTTCTTCTCCCCATTCCACTATTATACCATGAGGAGGCTGGTCTTCCGTTCATCAAAAATTCCATCAAACTAGCTCATTTATAACTCTCTCTCTATCAGTTCGGTCCAATCCTCTTGCTACCTTCAACCAATCTGTCTTCAAGGCTTGTTTAGGCAACACGGATGACCTAAGTATTCCCTGAATGTTTTACATTAATGATGTTTTAGAGGTCCTGGGGAGTGCTGATCTGATCACAGATCCAGTTAATACTCCTAAACTGAATTTAAAGATTTAGGGCCACACTTATCAAACATCGCCCTTCCGCCACGCAAGGGGGTCCAAGGGTGACAATTTATCAAGTCACACAAGGCTACTGCGGGAAAGGGCCTCTTTTGACATGGTTACCTACCCACTTTTTGTCTGGTATTTGGCATGGTTTCAAAGTTGTTAGTTCCCAGGGCCTTTGCTAACCAGGTTGCCTGGGCCAGATCTCTTTTCCAAAACTGTTGTGAAGCAATGGCACAATTGGCAACACATTTAGCTGCACTACAAGTCCCTAGTAAATGGCACTGAGGTCATGAGGTACTAAGGGTAGGCCCTTGAGGGCATAACATATTGTGCCACCCTCAGGGACCATGCATCCAAGTGCACCCAGCACTGCCACTGCAGGCTGAGTGTTCTGGTGAAATCCCAAAATGCAAACTCAACATGGCACACAATCTGTGTGATCTGTCCACTACACACTGCATGCAACATAGGTAAGTCACCCCTCAAGCAGGCCTTCCAGCCCTTAGGAAGGGTGCACTATACTGCATGTGTGGGCATAAATGCATGAGCAATATGCTCCTACTGTGCTCTTGCCAAACCTGGGACATAGTAAGTGAACAGAGCAGCTATTTTAAATGCATATGCTGGACACTGGTCAGTACGAGTTTCACAGCTACATGATGGCCACATTGAATCCTGGGTTGTTTTGGTATCAAATAACTCAGAACAATAAACCCAAACTGGTACCAGTATTGGATTTGGAGGTGACACCTTCAAAGCCTACTAATCCTGGCATGGCTGCCGGCTGGTCACAACCAGCCCACCAACACCAGACAAGATTCTTGAACCCTGTGGTGAGAGCCTTTGCTCTCTGAATTCAGAAAACAAAGCTCTTCCTGGGCAGAGGTGTTACACCTCTTCTTCAAGGAATGTACACTGCCCTGCCTTCGAGCTTCAAAGGGCCTGCTGCCTTTGAAACTCGACCCGCAATCGCCGCTGAGGGGTTACATGGACACTGGACAGACTCTACAAAACCCCAGAGGACCTCCACCTATCTGAAAATCCCTCCAGAGTGAAGGCATCACTATCTGCAACAAAGTAGCAAAAGACCAGAGCACTGACCGACCACTGACCAAGTAACCAGACACAGCAGCCAGACCAAATTCCACCTTATGGACTGAGAGGACAAATCCTGCAAGTGTGTCAAGTTTGGTGGCACTGTGACCTCCAGCACCTGAACCATGCAATAGCCCAGGGTTCTGGACCCCAAACCTCAGACACCCAGAAGAAGATTCCACTCTGGACTCTCCAAGGACCAGAAGCAAGACCACCCCCTGATTGACCCTGATGATCTGCAACCAACCATCAAAGATACCCGCTTCCTGGTTTCAAGGTCACCTTTGCGCACAGCCCTTGGCTTACCTATCTGCTCTGCACCCGGCCTCCCTGGGCCCTGTACCAGAGAACCAGCTGTTCTCTAAGGGCCCCCCATGCCTTATGACCTCAACAGTCCAAGGGGACCCACCGGACTCACCTTGAAGACCACCTGTGCATTGCTCTTCCGAGTGGTCTCCTGCAGTGTTCTTGTACTAGCTCCAAGGACTTTTCAGCAGCTACTCCCGCCAAAACAAGGAGCTGCCCAAACTTCCCCGGCTGGTCCACAAGACACCATGAGGACATCAACCTTAAAACGAAAGGAGACATTGGTAAACTCATTGCTTGATTTTATATACATTTTAACATTTTCCTCCCATTGATTTCAATGGTGTGTAATTACGCACAAAAAGACTATTTTTGCTAAAATGTTAAAAATCATAGCTTAAAAAGTACTTACCTGACTTTGATGATCTTGGTCTTGAAAATTTTATTAAATTTCGAAGTATTTTTGTAAATTGGTCTTGAGTTATTCTTTTGTGTGTCCACATATATTGATACTGTGATTACAGCAAATGCTTAAAACTTATCCAAGATTGGCCTATCTGCTCTACCAAGCTACCATAAAAATTAGAACATTACAGGGCATATTTATAATGCCCTAGTGCCACCTTGTGCCACATTAACATCATAATTTTTTACGTTAATGTGGCCCAAGAAGGCTGAAATCCCTGCGTCGTATTTACTGAGTGGCGCAATGCCTGTATTGCGCCACTCTGTAACCCTTTGCGCTACATTATGCCTGCGCCAGGCATAATGTTTGCAAAGGGGGCCTTCACCCGTTAGGGGAGCCAGAAAAATGGCGCAAGGAAATTTATGAGCCTGTGGGTGGAGGTGGGCCTCGAACAGAGAGTCAAGCAGGCTCTCAGTTCACTCAAGGCAGAGGCAGCAGCAACAGAGGCACAGGGGATGGCAACAGACGCCGACCAGAAGGTCATAGGAGGAGAAAATGCCTCTCAGGATTGTTTTTGTGCAGGAAGGAGTCCCTTAGGAGTTTGGAGGACTGAAACATCCGTCTGCCAAACTCCTGGCGTGGAGACCGCAGCGTTGCTGGCTATCGCCCTACCGGCCCCTTTACAGCTTTTCTACTGGCTTCATTACAACTTTCACAATGGACTTACCGGTGTAAACCAAGGTTTCCGCTGGTCAGCCCAGTGGGAAAGGTGCAGCAGTATTGTTCCCGGCTCATAATTGAGCCAGTGGCAGGGGTGCTGCACGCAAGGTGCACCAGCACCCTTGCATTTCAAGGGTTCTGGGCAGGGGGATTGCCGGCATGGACAGTGCAGGGCTCCCCTTGTGGTCCCCTGCACTTGTTCTCCGCCAGCCTTTTCATTGTGGTGAAACTGCCATAAAAAGGCTGCCGGAGAACGGAGTTTAGCGCCGCCCTGGGTGATTACAATCAGGACTGCCGTCAGCCCTCCAGGCTCATAATGTGGAGGTTGGATAGGCACAGCTGCGATGTTCTGACCGCCACCACGAGTCTGGCGGCCTTGTGACTACCAGAATCGTAATCGGCCCCTAAGTCTCATACTCATATATGTCTATGTACTTAGGCACATTGTATAGATTTACAACTGTATACACTATACACAGAAGTGTCAGGCCTATATGAGGGAATTTCTTGTAACTTTTTGGGCACACTCCAGTCTTTCATTATTGTGTGAGGATTCTGTCCATAAGATTTGGATATTTATGGATTTTCTTAAATATATGTTTTGTCAATGTGTGAAATCTTTTCTTCATTCACACATGGCCAGCCCAAGGATTTTTTGGTCCTCAAGCAGAAAGGGGAAAGTAGGAAGTCCCTCTGATCTGACCTGACATTTTAGGAAGTGGCACCAACGGAAATTACATATCTTAACCTTTCATCCTAACACTAAACATTTAGTGCGTGAAACAGATAGCAAAACAAAAGCCTAATTAAAATAAATACCTGTACACTTCAGTTCTTTCATGTGGATGTGCAGTAATGTCACTACGCTGAGAGACTAGTTGGGGTAGGATTATGTCAGTCACATCTCGGACAATTATAAAAGGGACGGTTTGCTGGGGAAATGTGACAATAACTTGTTTTTTGTTGTGCTAAATTGGTCACTTCTACCATTTTAAATATTGTAAATTACAGCAGTTATGATTAATCAATGTACGGTGCTCAGCTTGTCGACCTTGTAAAAATAAAAGGCTGAGCTCACATGAGCTTTAAGCTTGTATTTCAGTATTCAAACCCATAACCCCCATAACACATTTTTGTTTTGCAGGAAGCCTTCATCTCACTGAGCTATGTTACTGGCAGTAGCACTGTTGGCAGTATCAGCTTGACATTTGACTCACACTTCCCCAGACCCACTGGACTCTCTCAGGGACATGAACCTAAGAAGAAAGCAGTAAACCATTCTGCCATAGCTTATCCCATTGCCTCTCCACCCAAATATTCATCTGTCTCTGACCTTATTATCTCTTATATTCTGATATCTCTTCTTTTGCGCCCCTCTCAGTGTGCCATAACCCTTTGCCACTGCTTTATGTTGCAGATCTTTGTTTTTCATTTCCTTCTTTCTTTCTTTCTTTCTTTCTTTCTTTCTTTCTTTCTTTCTTTCTTTCTTTCTTTCTTTCCTTCTTTCTTTCTTTCTTTCTTTCTTTCTTTCTTTCTTTCTTTCTTTCTTTCTTTCTTTCTCGTTTGCTCCTCTTCTTATTTCTTTTCACTGTTGTCCCTTGCTTTTGTCTGTCTCCTCTTTCTTCCATGCTCCATTTACCACTCTTTTTTCTCCTTGCCTCTCCCCTTTCTTTCACCCAGAATTCATATTTCCATGAATTTGCCTTTGTTTCTTCTATTTTTTCCCTGCCGATCTCTAGTGATCCAGCTTTCAATCACCCTCCTCTCCCTCTCTTCATCTCAATTGTTCCTCTTGCTCTCACAGCACATTGTTTTCACATTTTCTCATTTCATTTTCTTCTTTTATGTTCTCTCCTTTCTCTGCAGTGTTTTAACCTCTCTCTACCCTCTATTTTTCATTTTGACCCCGCATTGCTGTTGTTTCCGCCTATTACTTTTACCTCTTTCCGTTCCTCATCTCATCATGGCCATCTCATGTCGCCACATCTTTACCTACATGCCTCTTCCAGAGACTGACTGACATGAATCCCTGACTAAGGAGAGCATCAGGCCTCTTAATGAAAGGCTAATGTGATGGTAAAGGGGTAGTTTTATATTATTCTGAGTCTTACACAAGGCTAAGGCTCGCATATAGCTTTCTTTCGTAAGCTGGAAGCCACAGTGAAAATCAGCTCTGCTAAAACTGTTCCAAAGACCTTTTGTGCTCTTTAGAGTATCTTGTTATGAAGACTTTTTGAGTGGAGGATAAAGCTATATTTGTCATTTCCTCCACCAGAAAACCAATGCCACTTGTCGTGTTAAATCTCTCTATGTCGGGGGCGTGGCTAAGATGCCACCTAAGATTGCAGCTGAATCGTGGATCTCCACACCACACTGGAACTTCAACAGATATTTCATACATAATTTTTGTAATATGGAGTCAATTTCTACCCACATCTATATGGCGGAAGATGCCAGGAACGAATATCTGTGTTCATAAACCTAGGTACTCTTTGGTTTTACAAATGCAATTTTTCTGACTAGAATTATTACGGCCGCCATTTTTTTAATGTGGTGTCTCTTCAATTCTAGTTACCTCAGAAATGGTCATTTTGCTTACGTTTTGTCATCAGTTTTTATAGTCTTTCAATTTTTTTTTGGGGGGGGGAATTATAATGGATATTTGAAACTGGATGTGTATGTTCCATCTCTTCCTGAATTTACTCTGTGAAGTTTTTAAAAAATCACTATTTTAGCTGAACTTCAGCCACTTTTTCTTAATACTAAGTCTGAGGTCTCTTTGGCTAGTCTCTTGCATCATCTTCTTCAGACTTTTTTTTCAAATTTGCCTTTTATACGAAAAAGCAGGAAACTTTACTGTTGCTTACATTTTCTTCAAAGACTACCTTGATCTGGGATCAATCTTTCATGTTTCCTTTGATGGAAGCTTTAATATCTCTGCTTGTCATGGCTCAATCTAGTTCCTCTCATCTAAGCTTCTACGCTTCTGCCTTCGAAGTCGTCTTTATCATCTTCAGCAAATAAGAGACATAAACAGGATCCTCCGTCTCCTCTGAAGCCTACATCTCCTATTTGTCTGGATACTGTTTTAAAGGAAATTAGAGCCCTGAGACCATTTATTGAGGAAACCAACACTCGCATTCAAAATCTGGATGATAAGTGATCTTCTATGGACTCTCGACTCGAACACAATGTCAATGCCATACAGGAGTCTGCTTCTAAAATTGCTTCTTTGGAGAAGGATGTTTCAATGCTAAAGAAACAGGCGGAAGATCTTGAAAACAGGAATAGACGTAGTAATCTACATTTGTATGATCTTCCAGAAGGTATTGAGGGTGGAGATTCAGTTGCTTTCTTCACTTCATTTCTACCAAAACTGTTGGATTTTCCTTCGTCTTCTACCTTAAGTATACAATTAGCCCATAGACTGGGACCCCGTCTTACTTCTATTTCTGCGCCAACAAGACCCTGAGGTGTAATTATTCTATTTTTGAAGTTCATGGATCTTCTGCAAGTTTTAAATGCAGCCAAAGCAAAAAAACAACTTATCTGGTCTGGTACAAAAGTATTTTTGACCCAGGATGTGTCTACAGCTACTGCTAAATGAAGAAAAGACTTCCTTGAACTTCGTCCTGCATTACGTTCATTGGGTGAAGGATATGGTTTGTTTCATCCTTGCATTTTCAAGGTGACATTCCAGAATAACGCATTCTCTTTTGAAGATCATGCAGACCTCAGAAAATCCATTCTTACTCACTCAAAGGTTCTGATGGATGTCCCTGAATCCTCCGCTTCAGGATAAATTAAACATTGACTCCAAATGTTTATGCTTTTCATTCATCTGACATATAATTAAGATATATTTGTGTTTATTGCTGGTTTAATCCATATCTCTTTATTCTCTTCTCAGAATTGTCGTGTTCATCTATATTTCTGTTTACCGTTTGTTCTCATGTGAAATTCTGTTGTGGCTCACTCCTTTGTGTTGGTTGTGCATTACCACTCCCTGTTTCCTTCCTTCTTGTCTTCCATTAAGGTATATCGATCAGTCGTCATTTGACATGTACTGTCTTATTTTTCTGCACTTTCTTCCTTACCCTTTTATCCTTCCTTTTTCCTTTTTCTTTTTCCTATTTCCTGTCTTTTTCTTTCTCTTTCTTCTTTTTCATGTACCTGAAAGTCTGTTTGTCTTCACTTACAAGCCGTGCTTTATTAATGATTGCGTAGCTTTATAGTTATTTCTTATTGGCTATATTCAGTGATATCCTGGAATGTGAAAGGTTTTGTTAATCCTGTGAAAAGGCAGGTAATATTATCTCATCTTGTCTCTTATAACCCAGATTTGGTACTTCTACAAGAAACTCACCTTACAGAAATTGAAGCATTAAAACTGAAACATAATTGGGTGAGATCAGTCTTTGTCTCTCCTACCATTACTAAGAAAAGTGGAGTAGTTATTCTTTTTCACAAAAGGTTAAATTGCGTTGTTATATCTCAAGAAAATGACTCTGAAGGTAGATGGCTGATTGTAAAGTTTCTTATAAACATTATTCCGTTAACTGTTCTTAATGTATATGGTCCGACTCAGCCGGATTCTTTGTTTTGGCCTACTATTACTAAGAAATGTTTGCAGTATAAAGATGATTTTTTTATTTTTAGAGGTGACTGTAATCAGATTATGGACCCTTTTATTGACGAAAGGCTTCTTTTTCTTCCAAATAAATCCCATAAGCAATTCCATTCCACCATTTTCCAGAACTCTTTAGTTGATGCATGGAGATTATGTAATCCCACAACTCAAGAGTATTCCTTTTATTCCCCCAACATGGTTCACTTTCACGCCTAGATCATATCTTTCTTAGTAAATCCCTAACACAGAACCTTATCTCTGCATCTATTGAAACTATAGTCATTTCTGACCATGCCCCAGTTGTTGCCAATTTGGACCTGGTTCGATCACATCCCAAATCAGCTAAGTGCAGATTCAATGATGTGCTTCTGTTACACCCAAACTTTTCCTCCTCCTTTATCTCCATTACTAATGAATTCTTTTTATTCAATACTTCTTCTGATACAACTCCTCAGTTGGCATGGGATTCCTTTAATGCCTCAGCTCGTGGTTTTATTATAGATTTTGTTTCTAAAAAAGCAACTTTTTGCTTCTCAAAAGAAAATCATATTGTCTGACATCAAAACGTTTAGAACATGCATTTTATTCCTATTCTTCAGAATCCTCTTTGCATGAACTAGTTCAGGCCAAATTAGCTTTTAATAAAAAATCAACAGATCATGCTTCCTCCGTATTATTGCATAGTAGTGCCCATTATTATGGTGGTCATAACAAATCAGGATAACGTTTAGCCAATTATTTTAAAATTCATAAAGAACGCTCTTTAATTGAATTAATTTATCCATCAGATGAGAAACTTTTATTTAAAGATCAGGACATTTTAGCTGAATTCACAAAAATGTATATACTCCAGAACAGCCAATTCACTCTGCTTCTATTGATTCATATCTTAAAACTGTTTCACCTCCTTCACAGTCTTTACTGGATTTTGAGCCCTTTGAATCTGACTTATTGGCTACGGAGTTACTCAAAGCACTTAACACAATGAAAAAAGGGAAAACTCCTGTCCCAAGGTGGGTTCACTGTAGAATTTTATCTACATTTCTCTAATATTTTGCTACCTAAACTTCTACAACTCTTTCAGTTTTC
The DNA here is from genome assembly GCF_031143425.1 of Pleurodeles waltl. Lineage (NCBI taxonomy): Eukaryota > Metazoa > Chordata > Amphibia > Caudata > Salamandridae > Pleurodeles > Pleurodeles waltl. The sequence goes on from NC_090438.1 coordinate 830,907,509, forward strand.
CTTCCTTACTGGTAAAGCTGGTGGTACTTTTAAGGAGGCTACTATTTCTCTAATACGTGAAGCTAATTCTATATTGCCCCCCCTGGGGTTCTTGTGAACTTGTTCTAAACCAAAGAATTCAACATTTATGACAGGTCCTTGCTCTGAGCATTGTCTCATGTGTAAAACAATAGGATAACTAGTGCCATTCTGTCTCAAGGCTCTGGAATGCCCTCGCTTGATTTAATAACACAAGTATTCAACTTGTACAGTGGCATTATGACAATGGTATACTGGGCACCACCCACCATTCTGAGTCGATTTGTGTGTTTTTTCTCACTCGCACTGCTCATTTTAGCATTTAGATGTATAGATGATAATAGTCCTTCCTTTTCTTGATTTTTTCTATTTTACATGGGATTTTTGTGTTTTTCTTTTATATCTTTTTTGCATCTATATGGGTAATATTCAATTTAAACCTAATATATGAAGTTTGTGTCATAACTGTATTGAATTATGTTAATTTTCAGCCTTGAAAAAGTTAAAGTGAGTATTGTTTGCATGACGAAACACGTGTTGGCTGGATGAACTGGATTGATTGAAATTCAAGAAGACATCCAATAAAAATAAGTGGATCGACTGAATACAGAGATATGGAGTAGAGTCTTATTCATTTAACACGAGTGGCTTGGACTGATTATTGGCCTTTTGGGATTTTTGTGGGAGAGTAGGGTGGGCCCTCCTTCCAGGAGCACAGTGTAGACACGATTATAACTGAAGATATTGTGGTGGATGAATTGTGAGTGCCATTCCTAGAAATACACCCTGTCGATTTCCTATACCTTACTAAATTCTGCACTAAGCATTCCTTTGACTCTACTGGGTTTCATTGGAATAATTCTAAAATCAAATACTTCGGCGTTTGGTTTACTAGTCCCATTTTAGAGTGTATTAAAATAAATATGAAAGAATGTTGCAATAGAATTGATAAATTACTGTGCTCCTTGAACCACCTTACTTCTAATGGGGGGGTCGTATGGATTCCATAAAAATGATGATGATATCCATTGTTTGTACATTTTATCTATGACCCCAGGTCATATACCAGACACTTATTTTAAAAAATTAGACTCACCTCTCTCTAAATTTATTTGGAATAAGAAAAAATCACGAATTTCCCTCTCACTGCTTTAAAACACTAAGGATAATGGAGGTGTGAATTTCCCAGATTTATGAACCTATCATAAAGTTTTTTGTCTGAAATAAGCTGCCAATTGGATTTCTTCTGCCCCTCCTCTTTTTACTCCCTAATAGCTTGTCATTGAATTGGCATTTATTGCACCTTTCTCTCGTAAAGACATTTTTATGTTTTCTTAAAAAAATAACATAACATCTTCACCGCTCTTTAAACACACTTGTTGTTTACTAAATTCCTATTATCAAATAAAAATATCATCTACAGTCACTTTTTTACAATCCCCACTTTGGTATAGCAAGCTCATAACTATTAATAATAGGCCCTTACACTGGAAATCTTGGAGAACCAGGGGGATATTCTGGGTTCAAGATCTTATTGATGGCCACCATCCTCATTATTTTCCTCAATTTCAAGGGATTTTTGACTGTCCTCGATCATTTTGGCACAAATTTTCAATCCTTATGGGGGCTGTTTTAGATATTTTCTGTTTGTTCCCTTCAGATACAATACTTCATTCTCCTTCTCCACCGGATGCAATTTTACATTCATTGTATCTCAATTCTAAAGCATCTCTTCTAGACAAATATTTCAATCATCAGATCCCTCTCGTCCTAAAACCAAAGTAGAACTTACTTGGGAAGTGGATTTGGAATGTGATTGGTCTGTTTTTTTCTGGAACAAAATATGGTCCAGAATATTCAAAATTTCAAGATCGGCCTCTACTACTAAATCTATGTTTTTACTTTATCATATATTATATCACACACCAACATCCCTAGCCAAATTTGGTATCACCTCTAGCCCTACTTGTTGGTCATGTCATTGCTCCAAAGGGGATTTGCTCAATATGCATTTTTTATGCCCCCTACGGCTGTGCTTTGGCAGAAAGTCTGGACTCACTTTACAGCAATATTTAAAATAAATTACCCTTTGTTGATTATCAATTTTTATTTAGGTAGCCTATCAGATAAAATTAAAGTACATGCTCATGAAAAAGGATTATTTGATCTCATGTTGGCCTTAGCTTTTCAACAAGTTACAATTAATTGGAAATCCTCCTCTAGCATATCTTTTACAGCTTGCTGGAATAATGTTTGCCATTATCATCGTTTAGATTTTATATTTGCTTCTGTTTGTAAGCCTCTTGTAAATAGATTTATATTGGTCCGTATCAATGAAATTTCTTAACAATAAGATTAAACTATGTTATCAATCCATTAGATCTGAGAATTTTAAACCACAGTGTTTTTCTCTACGCCTTTTCTCAGAATCATAGTTCTAGTTTTTCTTATTATACGTATATATTATTGTATTTACTTACTTGCTTTTCAAATATAGACTTTTATTCCCCTCTCCCCTCTTCTACCCATCTTTGTCCTTTTACAACATAAAATATAAACAGATTTTACCTTCTATATCGCTTATTAACTTTGTAGTTTTATTGCTTTTGGAGACATTGACTATTGTTTGAACTTCATATTGCAAAATAAAGCTGATTAAACTTATAAAAAAGTTTTTTTTTAAATCTCTTTATGTTGGTTTTCCTCCAGAATATCAACCCTAAAAACATTGTGGGGCCAAAACATTGAGGTCTAAGTATCATGGACTAAAAAATCCTAAAGGTAAGTATATATATGTAAGTATAGGTGTACTATACTTAACTTAATTAATATATACATGTTTGCATATAAATAAACCCATATATAATACATAGATATATATATATTCACTGAAAAAAACAAAAGTTAAAGTGTTATAATAGTTAGGTGACAATGCCAGTTGCAACAGAGGCCCAGATTTAAGAAGGCCTAGCGCCTTTCCAATGCCACTTCATCGTAATTTTCTTTACATTAATGTGGCGTCGGAAGGTCAAAAACGCTGCTCCATATTTACCAAGTGGCGCAATGCTTGCATTGCACCACTTTATAACCCCTTATGCCTCATTATGCCTGTGCTAGGCATAATGTATGCAAGCGAGGAGTCCCCGCGCTACGGGGGCCGTAATAATGGTGCAAAGAAATCTAAGAGATTTCCTTGCATCATTCGTATTGGCATTTTTAACTCCTGCTAAGAGCAGGCATTAAAGGGAGGCTCTCATTGTTTTCAATGGGCCTCTGGGTGCTTTGCAGGATTAGCGTCAACATTTTTTTAGGCTAGATGTAGCGCCACTTTCCATAAATCTGCTCCATAGTCTTTTAAAGTAAATAAAATGGAAATTCACCAAATTAACCGAAGTAACTATAACTTGAGCCTTGAAGTAACTATTATTCACCCACCAGCCATGCACAGTGTTGTCGTAAATGAAGTCATCAGCACGGTCTCAATGCTATCAATGAACATGTTATGAGTGATGTACTATGTGAGGGCATAAGCAGTACGTGGCGAAAGCACAAGATATATTTATATTTCATGAGCAATGTTCTATGTGAAGCCATCAGCAGTGCAGGGTGTAAGTTATAGTTATTTCAGATAAATACAACTGGGGAATTTCAGTGGTTCTATGAAGTTATAACATTATATTTGAACTGGCAGTATCACCTGGCTATCACTTGTGTTTTTTAGTGAATTTATGAAGTTTTGGTAATGTAAAGATAGATATTATTACAAGACCTAATTATAAAGTCTTTAACCTTTGTTTTCTTCAGTGAATTTCTGAGGGTATTTTTTATGTAAAGTAAAGTATATATAAAGAGATGTCATTTTAAGTAAAGTTTTGTCAAAGAGTCTGAACACAAAAATATAAAAGGTTGACCTATCAGCATTAGCAACGAGTCAGTACACCAAGCTATATAAAGCAGACCCATTGGCTTTTTGAAAGGTCTCCACAGTAATTTATCAATAAGCATATTCCAAAGTAAACCTTATAAATACATGCAGGACAATGCATAATAATTACTGCTGCAAATAATTTAAAATGAAGTGTGTTTATTCCAACAACGCCAAATGTGCATTTGAGTCTTTCTTTAACACACTTCATGTGACAAAATGCAGCCAATGAACTAACCAAAAGAGGTCCAAGCACTCCAGATGAAGAGCATACAACTCCAGCTCAGAGTGCTTTTAAAATAACAGTAAGCTTTCCTGGGGTCATGCATTCACTGACCCATGAAACAAACAGTTTTATTTTAAAAACGTTCCTTGGAGGCTGCTGTACTCCTTACGGCCCCCATTACACTTTTGAAAATTGTAGGTGTGATCATGCCTCTCCTTGGGGTGCCACAACAACCACAATTCCACAATTATTAGGAAAAAAGCCCATTCAGGGCATTATGGGATGCTCTTGGGAGGGAACAGTGAATATTTTATGAGTAGCCTTGCGTTTCAATAGTAAAATGAGGCTGCTTTTATATTTATATATACCAAAGCATGTGTTTGTATATATATATATATATATATATATATATATATATATATATATATATATATATATAATTTTCGAAGAACGGTGCAACCTATTTTAGCACCAAAAGGCTGCACAATATCCAAGAGATCGTAGAAGGTAGAAAATGAGCATAGTTAAAAAATAATTCATGTAAAAAATCGTCAGCTCCATTTATCAGAAAAGTTCATACAGGCAAACAAAAATAGACTTCAAAAAGGCCACTTCAAAAATACGTGTAATAATAATCAAATTGGTGCCCAAAACTAACAACAAACACACCCTGTCCTGGCTAAATGTCGACGCGTTTCGGCAAAAGCCTTCAACTGGACATATATATGTATATCCTAGAGGCGGTCACCACTAGGTATAGTTAGGACCATATTTCCATGTTTCCATAGAAAAAGCATTTTTTCACTTGCCTATTATTGTGGCACCATTTGACGAATCTTTGCAAAATTTTCCAAAAAGAGAGGCGCAGTGATTCTTGTTGCAGGCGGTAAGTTTGGGGTGATCCGTCAAGCGGGCCAGAAAAAATGGGGGCTCAAATAATGTTGCATTTCCCATGCTAATTCCCATTGGATTCTTTAGACACATTTACAACCCGAATCACTGGACGGAATTACACCAGTATGCAGATTACACTTTTGCTCATTTAGAGTGAATTAGGTCAGTAGTTTATGAGAAATGTAGGGAAATTCAAAATTGTATATGTTTGACCGCAAAGTATTTGCTGACAAAGACAATCTTGTGCGGGGAAATGCACAGATCCTGTTGGCTGCAACACTACAAACAAGGAAGTGTTGTCAGCCATCTTGGGACTCGGCTCGTGGCGAGGCATAGAAAAAAAGTAAAAAAAAGAAAAGGGGCCAAGGTAGAGTCGCCCTGACCCCTTACCACTGGTGGAAGATCCCAGAGAGACACCCCAGGATCAAAAAAACATGTTTTAATGATTTTTTTGCCACACGTTTGCGATATTCATGAAATTGCAGCAAAAAATAATAAAAAAACCAAGTGTGGGCTTCTAAGTGTGTTTTTTTATAGGCCGGTGGGAGGGCCCTGTCTCTGGGGCATTAAAAATGTAGTGTGGGGGCTTCCTGCCCCCCAGCTCTGGAGACTATCACCTCCCTGGAGCTTTCATTTATTTACATGCAGGGTCCTGCAGGCCCCCCCGCTTCCCTGGGTACGCCCACCTCCCCAGGGCTTTCTTTTTTATGTATGCAGGGGCCACCATGGCCCAGGGACCATCACCACTGGGGCATTAATAAAAGTATATGTGGGTCCTGCAGCCCTTAGGACTGCCACCTCCCCAGGGTTTTCCTTATTGAATATGCGGGGCCACGACCCCCGCTGACCTGGGCATCACCTCCCCCTGGGGCAAATATTAAAAAAAAGAAAGGGGGTCCCTTTGGGACCCCCAATCCCTGGGGACCACCTCCCCTCGAGGTATATTCTCATTGGAGGGAGGCCGCGTGGCTCCCCTCATGGAGCCAATGATGGCCCTGGGGACCACCACCCCCCAGTGCTAGCTCCTGCTATGTCCCGGGGTGCTCACCCCTGGGACATGGCTGTTTGAAAGCAGGACCTCTAAAGGAGGTCCCACTGTCAAAAAGCAGAGCTTTCATCTCTGTGCCCTACACACATGCAGAGGACAGAGATGAAATGCTTCAGCAAGCACAGAGCTGCTGTCAAAGCAGCTCCGTTCTTGCTGAAGCAATGGCACTGCAGGGGAAGACTTAAGGCTTTCCCTTTAGTGCCAGGTAGCCCGTAAGGGCATTTTATTATACATTTTTTTTAAATAAATAAATAAACAAAACAAATATGTAGGGACTGCATGAAAGCCCTAGAGGGCACCCTCGAGATCCCAGAAAGCCCATAAAGGGCTAAACATCTTTTAAAAAACACAAACCCCATAGCTCAGTGTGAAGGTCACAGACCTTCACACTGAGCTTGGGGTATGAGTCCAGTTGGATTCATTACCATTTTTTAAAATAAAAAAATCATATATTTAAAAAATATATATACATTTGTGATTTACTATTGGATAGAAATATCACATTCTAATTATATCAGACATCAAAGCCTACATAACTCTATGTCTCTCCCTCTAACTTTCTGTCTCTCTCTGCCTCTCTTACAATCAATTCTCCCACTCACACTCCCGCTGAGACAGTTATGCACCCACTCACAGACCCACTCAAACACTCATTCACCCACTATGATACTCATGCACCCACTCACAGACCCACTCAGATCTTCATGCACTCACTAACTGCTCCACTCAGACCCACTCAGACAGTTACACACCCACTCACACATCCACCCAGACCATCACACACCCACTCAAAGACCCACTGACAGCCTGATGCACCCACTCACAGACTCACAGACCCTCGCACATACTGACACACCCACTAGAACACCTATTTTAGGCACTCTCACACCCAAACAGACACTTTGACAGCCACTCTTACCCCTGATACAGCCTGTCACACGTAATCTCTCACACCGAGAGATGCTGCAGACAACTTCTGCCATGCATGCGCCAAGGGCTGTGCACAGCATAAAGTTGGGTGAGTAGGGTGGGTAGGTGCACAAACTGGCTACAGGCCACCCCTTGCAGGCAACCCATAATGCACACAGGAGAAGGCTGTGCATGGTGCAAGTTGGTTTTTTTTTAGGGGCTTGGCCTCAGGGCCTGACCGCAGGCCAAGACCTGTGGTCAACCTCCCAGCCGTGTGCGGCGGTGGTTGGATTCATGTACAGCAATGAAAAATACTATATATTAAAAACACCATAGAAATTCACTGAAAAAAAACAAAGGTTACAGGAACGTTATAGTTAGGTTCTGAATTTACTCGTAAAAAAACATAGAAATTCAGCGGTTATAGTTAGAGTTCTTTCAAGTAACTAAAACTCTCTCCCTAAAGTAACTATAACTTGTGCCTTCGCCATGCACAGCTAATTACTCCACATGTTATATCATTGATTACATATTCTATGCCATTTCTCATATTCTCACTGCAACATTTGCAATAAAATTATTGATGAGACAACTATGCATGGCGAGGGTGCAAGTTATAGTTGCCTTAGGTTGCAGGTTTTAGTTACTTAAAAGAACTCTAACTATAGTTGCTGAATTTCTATTAAATAACAGTAACAGGTTCCCTCTGTTCGAGTAGTAAAGATCCAATCCGGCATATCCTGTGTCCTTTTGTCCCTTACGTGGGTTCACCTATGGGGGCACTAGGATTGATCTGTTCAGGTTTATAAGAAAACTGAAAATGTCCAACTGGCATAATTTGAGATATACTCCAAGTAGAGAAACAGACATTACTCGGACAGATCAAGTGGCAGAGAATTTGGTAATTGAGAATTTAGAGGCTTTATCAACACTGTATGATTTAGAAAATGAATCCAAAGGGACAAGAAATAAGACCAGTAACACCAATGAGTTACTGGGTATCCTTGATATTACACATGACAACCATACCCCAGCAAGCTTAAGCCTCCCTCTACGGTTTGTCCAAATATGCCACATGACACTATAGATACGTTTCAGGAAATTACAATCAGGGATCTCAAGAAACTGAGAGTTAAATCATCATTTAAGCATGGAAACACTAATTTGACTCCAGCCCAATTTCAAGCTATTGAATCCCTAGCTAAAGATGAAACAATTGTTATTCGCCCCTCAAGTTGTAGTTCTCAATAGAGAAAAGTATATTAAAGAGGCTGAGAGACAACTAATGGACATTACCTTCAAATAGAAGGTGAACAGATCTACCTATAGTTATAGTATTGTCTCCCTATGGGAAAACTTATAACATGGAGAGATAAAGGGATAATCAGTTGGGAGGAGTATTGTTTTTTGAAGAGGGAATATACTAAGTTAACAACTTTTATCTATTACCAAAATTACATAAGGATCCTGTGACCCCACCAGGAAGACCTGTAGTTTCCTTTAGGGAGAGTGCAACAGTGAATGTTTCTAAATACGTAGCTGAGATATTAAGAGATTTTGTACGGAATCTTCCATTTTATGTTAAAGACACAAAAGATATTTTGGGCAAGATTAATGGGATCCTATGGGAACCAGGTTTTTCATTTATGACCTTAGATGTGAACTCACTGTACATGATTATCGATCATGAACAAGGTTTGGCTGCTGTTAAAAATTTCTTTAGACCAAGAACTATCTGATTTCTTGACCACACCAATATGATAATGCAGATGTTGAGGCACTGTTTGAAAAATAATATTTTCCTGTTTAATGGTGAATTATACCAACAGATACGCGGAACTGCAATGGGCACCTGCTTCACCCCCAGCTTTGCAAACATTTTTCTGAGCTGGTGGGAGGAGCAGGTGTTCACAGACGAAAACCTGACAGACTGCATAGAACAAGTAGTTTTATGGCTTGGATATATTGATGACCTCTTCATAATTTGGAATGGCCCTGTAAGTAAGGCTAAGGAGTTTTTTACCTACCTCAACAAAAATCCATGGAATCTAACATTTACACACACTTTAAGTAAAACTTAGATTGAGTGTCATTATGTTAAGCTTGAAGCTATCAATGGTGAGGTACAAACTTGTCTGTTCAGAAAACCTACAGCAGGGAATAATATTCTCCATATCAATAGTGGCCATCCAGATAATCTCAGGTGGAGCATTCCCTATGGTGAGCTCCTTAGAGCAAAAATAAATTGTACTACTGAAGCTACCTTTAATGAGGAACAAAAGAATGTGATAGCCAGGTTCAGGGAACAGGGTTATCCCAAGTGGGTTCTGGAGAGAGCTGTGAAATGTGCATCTCAAAATGGACGGGATAACATACTCTTTGAGAACAAGAAAGCACCCAAAGCACCCACCTCAGAAACTACCAAAAGAGTAATTTTTTAATACAATGGCAATTTTCGAGAAATTAACCAGATACTGAATAGACACTGGGGGATACTTCAAAGTGACCCTACTGTTGGAAGAGAGACAGGCGAAAGACCAGCTATCACATACAAGAAGACTAGATTTTGGAGAGAACTCCTAGTACGGCATGATATTACTATCACCAAAGGGATGGTGATTTTGATTTGAAAGGTTTTTTTCCTTGTGGACACTGAAAAGCCTGTAGAAACAGCACTATTACTAGAGAATATACTGCAGTAGGTAATAGAAAACACAAGATTAGGTAATTTCTCACTTGCAGCTCCCAATCTGTGATATACATACTCGTATGCCTGTGCCACCTAAGATATGTGGGGAGCACCGTATGTGCAGTAAGAAAGAGAAACACAGAGGGGATCGCAATAAACTGTCTTTCTTTGCAGTAGAAAAAATTACATGTAATTTTAAAGGAGGTAACCAAACCTTACGCTTGAGACAAAGAGAAGCTGAAATAATTATTAATCTTGAGGCCTTGAGTTGAGGTGGCTTAAACTTGGACAAAGAACTAAGGGGGTCATCACGACCCTGGCGGATGCCACTAATTTGGGGAAAGGTACTGCCAACAGGCTGGCGGTGCCTTTTCCCAAATTATGACATTAGCGGTTTGGCACACTACACCCCCCCCTCTCCTGTCGGAGAACCGGACTTACCTGCTTGCAGGGGGTCCTCCGGCAGGAGACAGGACGCAGCGATGCTGCCAGCAGCAGCGTACACCAGCAAAACACTGTCAGGCCGTATCATGGAACATGATACAGTCTGCGGTGTTTTGCTGGAGTAGCGCTGCTGCTGGCAGCAGTGCCACCTTACTGCTTTCCACTGCCATGACCGGCGACGGAATTCTTCCAGCCTTCTGGCGGTATTCCGTCTACGGTCATAATGAGGTTGGCGGCTGGTAGCCACGGCAACGGTATTTTGGCAGCCGTCGCCATGGCGGTAGGTGGCATTTGTTGCCAATGTCATAATGAGGGCCTAAATATCCATTTACAGTACTGATGTTTCCGTTTTAGTGTTAAACAGTATTTTGTAGTCTCTTGTTGAAATATTGTATGGAGAGACACTTCAATGTAGACTAGACACTTCTGGTAAAAAAGATATACCAGTTGCTCCCCTTGCATTTTCCTATTTTTACCTCTTTACTTTTTTACCTCGCTACTACTCTATCCCATAATTATAATTCTGCATTTTGGGATATACCATATACGGTACAACTTGAAGACATTGGTCTTTCTTCCTTCTTTTTTGACAAGCTAAGAGATACATACACTTTATCTTTACTTTCTCTCTCCTATGTTTTCCGTCTTGTGTCTTCCAGTTCTGATTCAGGGAACATATATATATTTTTATGAAATAACCTTTCTTTTGTAGGCTGAACAGAAACGGAATTTAGTTCTCTTGTGAGTATATAGAGAATGAGATACAACTTAGAATGCTTTTAGTGGGTTAGTTAGTGGTCCACCCTAAATTTATATCAAAGATATGAGCATATGATTCAATATAGTTAATGGATATGCAATTGCCTATGACAAAGTAGTAGAGGTTTGCATTGTATTGTGTTTTGGACTTTTAAATATGTTTATATTTATTATTTTCATTTTTTTTTTTTTTTTATGTGATATCAATTAACTGGAAGATCTATCTCAGACATCATTAGTTTAATGAGAAAGATCACACTATGCCCTTATATAAATTATTATGATTATATCAGAACAGGATTTGAACAAAATATACTGTGCCCACTTTGGGCTTGATTGATGGAGATATCCACTTATTCAGATCTGTGAATAATTTAATTACTCAAGGCGATCAGATGACAATAATTGGGGTGATGATTATCACTTTAGGATAAAGTTTGCCCATTATGGGCTCCATTTCAAGATAAAATGAATAACAGACATATTATAACAATGTTTACATTATCTTTTATTATTTATGAGCTCCATTACTCTACATAATTAGGCTTAATTTTGAAAACAACACAACGTGAATCATGTAATGCTGTTTCTTTATAGTTTAAATTGTGGTGAAGTGTTCCATTAAAAAATGGTGACCACCTTTGCATTTAATATTTATCTCAGGATTTTTTTTATCATGTTAATTGATTGTAGTTGATTTATCACCAGGTACTGTATTGATAAATGTCCTGAAACTATATAGCAACCATGTATTTTTGATCCACAGACTATTTAATGGGTGCCAAAGTGTACCACTCTAAGATGGTGACTATACTCACAAGTCACTTTAGTCCGTTCTTTGTGTTTACTATGAATATTTAAGGAAGTGCAAAATGTAAAAATTATCATTCGATCAAGGCCGCGGTGACAGCCGAAACGTGCCTGTTGAATAAAACTTTTTGCTTTATTTTCCCCGAGTGAGTGTAAGTTTTTGTTTTTGCTGGATTACACATATTTGCTGGTGTGCTCCGCTGGCAAATGCTCCACCCTCCTTGGGGAGCAGGACCGCTTTGAAGCACCCCTGTGGATGTTGGAGATATATATATATATATATATGTATATAAATATATATATATATATAAATATATATCTATTCTTAGAATGTGAGTGAGGTAGTTGTGAAAGATATGAGGCTTTGCACGAAAATTAATCGAAAAGCGAGTTCAAGAAATAACATCCTACACGCCAATAGTGGCCATCCGAAAAATCTGAAGTGGAGCATCCCATATGGGGAAATGTTGAGAGCCAAGAGAAAGTGTTCTGAACCTAAGGACATAGAAGAGCAATTAGAGGAAATGAAAAGATGATTTGTATCCAGATGCATATCCAATGGAGGTGCTGAACGATGCCATGGGACAGGTGAAAACTCCAGTAAAAGAAGATAACATTTAGATGATCATGGATTATAATTGTCAATATAAGCAATTTAAAGAGATCCTAAATCATAATTGGAGAATACTGCAACAAGATGGAACCTTAAAGGAATGCTCACGGATCATCTAAGCATAATCTATAGAAAAATCACCTCTATAGGGGACTATTTGATGCAAAGCCACATTTCTGTAAGGAAACCGGCTTCTACAAATTGGTTGAATGCACCAGGTTTCTGGCGGTGTGTTAAATGCAAAGCATCTGAACATGGGATCAATACTACAACAGATAAAGTCCAGGATGGCAGAATGGAAAAGAATTCAGGAGCACATCACATGCCAGGCTAAATTTGTGGTTTATGTTTTGGAATGCCCTTGCAGAATGCAATATGTAGTGGGTACGATAAATAAACTGAAATTTAGAATTTTACAGCACTTAGGAGCCATAAAAAATAGAGACTTCTATCCGATAGCCAAACATTTTGGGGAGAAGCACCATGGAGATAATATGGGGATCAGATACTTAAGATAGAGGGACGAGGAGGAAATAGAGTATTGGCTCTCAGGAGAATGGAATTCCGTTTGATAATATCACTGGGAACAGAGACTCTGCATGGGCACAATCTGGATGCGGAGTTAAATGTACATTTATGATGTCTCCGAAATGTAGTTTTAATTTCCTCTCGTCCTCATGATATTTGAGACTATGGCTTTTTACAGGAAGTACAAACCGTACGAAAGGGCTACGATTATGACCCCGTTTTGGAGGAATTGATTTATGAGCAGGCGTAAAGTGACATTTATAGTAGGAAATACAGAAAATTAATTAATGGTTATGTTTGTGTACTTTCTGGCAATTTCATCAGTGAAAGTGTTACTGTTATTCTGTCATATTTGAGTGGCACAAATGGCAGATGTATAGAACACGTGTATTTGAAGTATTTTAATATCTTGCATTTTTTGCACTTTTTTGTGGAACTTGTAGATAGATTGATATACAATGTTTGGTATTGAATTAATATATGAATTCAACATCAATTGCAGGTTCTTGCATATAGTAGATACAATTGTTAGCTTTAAGTCACTTAGGGCCAGATGTAGGTAGGTTTCCTTTTGCGAGTTGCAAATTGCGAGTTCCAGCGACTCACAATTTGCAACTTGCAAAAGGAAATGCAGAAAGGTGTCTCAGACACCTTCTGCAACTCGCTATGGGGTTGCAAAGACCCACCTCATGAATATTTATGAGGTGGGTCGCAGTTTGCGACCCCATAGCGAGTCTAGGCACTCATGGGGATGGTGGCCTGCTGGAGACAGCAGACCACCATGTCCGTGACTGCTTTTCAATAAAGCAGTTTTTTTTTTCTCTTTGCAGCCCGTTTTCCTTAAAGGAAAACGAGCTGTAAAAAGAAAAATTACTGAAACCTTTTAGTTTGGGTTTTTTTCAGAGCAGGCAGTGGTCCATAGGACCACTGCCTGCTCTGAAAAAATATTTTGTTTTGCATTCACAAAGGGGAAGGGGTCCCATGGGGACCCCTTCCCGTTGGCGAATCAGTTACCATCCACTTCAAGTGGATGGTAACTGCGAGTTGATTTGCGACCGCTTTCGCGGTCACAAATCAACTCTACATTGCGATGCGGTCGTAAATAGGAAGGGAACACCCCTTCCTATTTGCGAGTCGGAATCACATTTTGCGAGTTGGTACTGACTCGCAAAATGTGATTCTGCATCGCGTAAGGGCTTTTACGCCTCGCAAACGGCGTTTTTCGCCGTTTGCGAGGCGCAAAAGCCTTCCTACATCTGGCCCTTAATTTCTTTGCACTTTAAAATGCTGTCTTGTATGTATCCAATTTTTAGGTAGCTGCCAAATTACATATATTAAGCATTATCTGGGTATCCAGGAAGTTTGCATTAGTAGTAATTCAATCAGTGAAGAAGGAATTTTCATTTTGTGATTTTTGTGGTATACAAATGGCGTGTTTATTGTCTATGGCATTTTGAATTATTTCAACATTTTGCAATTTTTGCACACTTTGCGAAATTTGCACATGGGACTATGCAAAACTTTTATGAATTCAGTGTCCATTGCATTTGTTTGCACACATTAGATTTAGAACTGAAGCAATTGAAAAGTTTTGCACCATGTAATGTGTTTGCACATTGAACAGCGGGTTTGCACAGGAAAACTCTTTAGGGAGCTGTTGAATGCCATATATTATCTATTGTTTGTGGCATCCAGAATACTTGCACTTTTGATATAAATGCTGAAATTAATGGAGCATAGTATAATGTCTAGATTTTAGATCAGGGCAGTATAAGCAAATATGGGACAGCTTTTGATATCATATACATCTTCTTGCTCTTTTCTTGGTCACTTTGTATGGATTGTGTATTTTACATAGATAGTGTTAGTATACAATTGAATTGTAAACTGAATTTGCTATTTATTATGTTGGAAATAGGATAGGTTGCATCAGATGTATGTGAGCCTAAATGTGTTAATGTTGCAACACTTTGAGCATACTCTAAATTATTATCTAGGACAGTTCAACATTTTTTCTAGACATGTTTCACCTTGGATTTGCATACTGCTTGAAATAGATCTGGTTGTACTTTACAATGACTTAAATATGATTATGACACGGGATGTGTGCCACTAAACAGAGCAAGTATGCATGTTCTAGCTTTTAAGAGACAGGAATGAGGGACTGCACTGTGTGGACACTTTAAATGAAACAGTTTGTAAAACAGGACTCTGTGGTCCAGTCGAAGGAATAACGCCAAAACATGTTGACCTTTCTGCACTTTGTTACGAGCATTTAAAACAAGTAAAATAGATACAATCTCCTGGAGTCCTCGATGCGGTGATTCTTGTTCCAGTGTGGTGATTTTGGGACAGATATTAACTATATATATATATATATATATATATATATATATATATATATATATATATATATATATATATGTGTGTATGTGTGTGTATATATGTATGCACATAGATGCGTATAGCAGATAGATAGATAAATACATACTTTTGTGCTCCTGAGGCACCCACAGCCTATATATTTGTTTTTAAAAATGACAGCAAGGAGAGCCCAATCTCGCACTATTGGTGTCTTTCCTAAGACCACCCACCCGGGCACCCAAAACATTCATTATAATTGGGAGATACAGGCGGGAGGCCCAGGTAGAAGCATGGTTTCTTTCTACTTCCACTCGGTGGGAGCACTCCTGCGTTACTTGCTTCCACCAGGTCGGAGCCTTTGTGCTTCCACCAGATGTTGGCAGGGCACAACAGTGTCTCAGAGGATAGGGTCCATGGGACACTGTCTTACATCAGGTCGTGTGGCACAGGGGGGGGTCCCTGGGGCTATAACATAGCTGAGGGAAATGAGCCCAATGCCCCCTCACAAAACTAACATGCATCGGGTCCTGGGGGAGGAGGGGTCCTAGAAGCCATAACATAGCTGGGGAGGAGGGTACACACACACATCCACCCCCTTTTTATAATTATTAAAGGATACACTGACCGTTAGGAACTGGCCCACCCCTGGAAGGATGTTTAGTTAAGAAAAGGAGAGCCTGCCCCTTTAAAAAAAGAAACGTTTTACTGCAGTACTGTGGTACAGATAAAAGAAATCTGTTTTTGTCCTGGGCAATCCATCTGGGAGTGCCCCATCAGGCCTAGGGTGTCAGGGTATCCCTACCCTACCCCAATATGTTTTTGTAAATTATTTTTTCAGGACACAAGGCCTCAGTCTCCAAGTCCTAAAATGGCTGCCAAACATCTGTAATGGATCTGAGGCAGTCAAACAGATCTTATCTTTTGATTTGCCAGTTCCATGGTAGTAACACATCTCCATATATACATACATTTTGACCCTTACTTTCTCAAAACCTGCTGAACGCAGTTATACTAAAATACCTAAAAGATGTTTTCTGGGTAAAGATCTAGCTTTCTGCTAAATTTGGTGTAATTTTGTTCAGCAGTTATTGTTGTACTATTCAAAGTATGTAGATTTGGAGTTAAGTATAGTACATTTTTTTTACTGACCTTCATGACGTTTTGTTCCTTGATATTTGGGACTCAATATTTTGATCCCTGACAATCTGACATACTACCTTCCTCGATAGTCGAAATTGGCTCCCCTTACATGTTTCTTTACATTTATAGGAAGTAGGAGTTATTGATTCTGCTCTAGGGTGATTGCTTCCCTTTTTTCCAACATTTTTATTGAGAAACAATCATGATTTATGATGGCATGCAATGTTTCACATATCCTTAATGACCCAATTATGTTCTCATTTTATACCTTTTCCATAATGTTAGGTACCCTCCCTCATCACCCCCACCCAAATAAAATAATATCCAAATTAAGTGTGAGGGTCCTCCTTCCCCATTACTATTCTTTTAGGTGTATCCATACTCAGTTGTTGACTGTTTAGAAGTAAATAGTTCAAATCTAAAGCTGTAAGTCTATCCGGTCTGGTTAAGCTCAGTTTCTATTTCATGATCAATTAGAGGTTGCAAATGTGTTGAAATTTATTGTGCCTGTTTCCATGTCATACGTTATTTGTTCCATGTCTAGTGCATTCCAAAGTTTCCGATACCATCTATTGAGTGTAGGAGTCTCTGAAGTTTGCCAGTCTGCATTACGAGCTGTTTTGAAGCTGTTAATACATGTTGAAGTAATGCTTCTGTTCCTTTGTTCATACCTTGAGTATGGAGTCCCTTATTACCAGCAACTCTCATGTATCATAATTCAGAAAGTCTGTTATTAATTCAGGAGAGAGTTTATTTCCAAAAGTGCCATAATTTGTTATAGGACCACCAGATGTGAAGGGTAGATGCTTCTTCTTCCCCTCATCTCCAACAGTTCCCCTACATCTCCAACAGTTCCCCTACATTTAAGTCGCTATGATGGTACGTCAACCTATATCTTTGTTCTCTGTATGACGTTTTTATGTTTGTTGATTATGTCCTCTACTCAAGGTCAGTGATTTATTTTCCCAGAAGTGTCTCCCATTTTGTCTGGAAGCCCCAAAGGCCTTGTTATTCTTCTTTCATTAATATTGTGTAGACATTTAAAGCCATTCCATTGGTTTCTGGGGAACATTTTTATGTATTTTTCCAATGTTTTGAGATCTCTTGATGCCACATCTTTCATCATTGAGTGTGTTGTCCAATAGCGTATATGCATGTAAGTTAGTCTGTCCATTCCCATAATCCTGAAGTCAGCTTTGCACTGTGTTAGGCAGTCCTCATCCCTCCATCTTTGGACTACCAGTCTTGCTTTCACAGGATGAATATGAGATTTTGATGAATGGCATAAATAGCAAGTGATAAGTTTAGAGTCCCTGTGTGGTGTTTATCGCAACCCACATTTTCATTATAGTATTAAAAATTTCACTGGCATAGGCATTCTTTGACCTAACTCATTGGCCCAAGTGATAGTACAGACCATCAGAAGAAGGACTTATTAACAGGTAGACAGTGTAATGTCTTTTTTTCCTGTTTGCCACTGCCACAAAAAATGATACCCAGATTCTGGGAGAAAACTCCCAGGATGTGAGGATCATTATTATTTTTTTTTTCTTCTGAAACTAACGTCCCCTTACTGAAACACCCTTAAATACAAAAACAAGAATACAAACACCCTCAAGAAAGACTAGCATAGCATCCAAGTTGCATTAGAAAATACAATTCTCTTATATAACATTTTTAAAAGATATATTTCTTTACTTTTAAAAAGGGGACAGCCAGTTGGAAGCGGCAAAAGAAAATGGTAGTGCCTTAATTCATGGAAGTTAAGTCAAAATGGATGAGGGTGCAGTATCGGCTGGTG
This sequence comes from Pleurodeles waltl, assembly GCF_031143425.1. Taxonomy (NCBI): domain Eukaryota; kingdom Metazoa; phylum Chordata; class Amphibia; order Caudata; family Salamandridae; genus Pleurodeles; species Pleurodeles waltl. The sequence goes on from NC_090438.1 coordinate 830,925,677, forward strand.
TCAGATACCATTTATTGAGTGTAGGAGTGTAGCAGAATGGTGGGGCTGAGGGGGTGGACAACACAAACCAAAAAAACACAACAAATGGACAACACACAAAACAACCATAAAACAACTTACCTACCCCCTGCCACCCGCCGCCCGCAATGTCAACGCTCTTCTGCTTCTCTACACTACAGCACAGGCTCCCAAACTCCCCTGCAGCCAATTCAGATGGTGCTCTCATGCTGCTTGCAGCATGAAAGCAACATCTGGATTGGCTTGAGCACCCTGGCTTTGCGATCCCAGGGTGACTGGGAGCCTGTGTCTGCTGTCTCCAACCCAGCAAAGCAGTTTGGGTTGGAGACAGCTCAGTGTGCATGTCGGTTTGGCTGTCCTGAGCAAAACCCACATGCACATTTATAGCAGCACACACACCACTCCCTCTCAGTCCCTATCACCGCAATGGCCCCACCCCCAAGACTCGGCCTGGCCATCAGAACTTGAAAAATAAAATAGACCTCTTTTATTATTGTTTTATTTATCAACTATTAAGGCTGCTGGCGCGGGGGGCGATGCTCCTTGGCCATAGCGGAGGAGCCACCGCTGCGAGGGTGGTTCATGGAAAATAGACATGCTGGGAACACCAAGGAACAAGTCTGTTTACAAAGTCCAGAGGAGAATACAGAAAAAAAATCAAAAAAGTCCAACAAAAGTAGTTGAAATAATAGTCCATTAGTCCTAAATAAAAGTCAGTTTTGAAAGCAAAACTTAAAAGCCCAAAAGAAATCAAAAGTCAGTCGGTGGTGGTGTATCAGAGTTGTTGTCCTGGGTTAGGGGAAAACGTTCCTGGCCATCTTTAAACTCAACTTTCAAAACCACAACCAATTCCTCCTCACATGCATATCATTGGACTCACATGCAATGACCGGACACTGCTTGAGTACTGGAAAACTATGGCTGGTGTGAAAATTGCTCTGTTAGACTTACTGGGAGATACAACAACAATAACAGGTGGGAAGGTGTGGGTCATAAAAACTTTAGAGTGTGCCTGCTGTCCAGCAAGTCAAGTGGCTACATCCTGATAATGATTACCTTGCATCTCTCGGGTTGCCCTCAATTCTTTCTTCCTATCTTCAGAGAGTTCTTGTTTACAGCAATCATATGCCTCCTGGCTTCCTTCAAAAGTGTCATGATGACATGCACTCTCACTGGAGAGATGGGGGGCCAACATGTGAGGGCTTAGCGCTGTCTGGGGCAAATGGTATCCTTGACCACTGATCTTCCAAGCAGCCACTGGTATCAGGAGAAGATGTAGGAGAGGGTGTGGAATATAGGAATGTACTAAGAAGATATTACTTTATGGGAGTGATATATATCGTTATAACGTAATGTATGCATGAATGAAAGAATGAGTGGTGTGTTGGTCTATGCATATTACAATGACACTTATATGCTTCATTTTGACATCATGGTTTTGGGTAAGTGTTGTTTAAGGGTGGTATATGTAGATGGTGGAATAGGCCACCATTCATCATTGATTTAATTCTCTCCAAACTCTATGATGCAGTTACCAAATCACTACAATTAAGCCCTGTCACATGCCAATGTTGTTCAAGAGTCTACTGTATTCTTATGCTGGGGAGTACTAAAGCTCCTTTATGCATGTTTGAGACATCTAAAGTGTGACTTGAGCATTCCAAATTTGTGCTCAGTAATGGGTTGAGTATGTGTGTGCTTCCCTGTTGTACCTCTGTTGAAACTGTGTGGTTGGGCAACAGAAGGAGATGAGGAGAAGGGGAGGGAGAGCGTATGCAGCATAACCTGCAACAAAGAGAAGTGATACGTTTTAAAAATGTAGTTTCTGTGGAAAAGCTGCAGACAGTATATACATGCATGCATACAATCTTAATATCAGCAGTAGTGTGTATTGTGATGGGTGAAGTAATACATGTGTACACAGAGAATAATGCTGTTTCCTAGGTATGTACACAATCTAGTGTAAGTTAGTTAATCTTACTTAGTTGCCACACATCAGTGAAGCAGCCACTGCCATCATAGAAAACTTGCATATTGATAGAGAAGAGGGCCTAGGCGACATGGCTAGATGGGAAAGAAGGGCCCAAAGGGCAAGTGGTTCAAAATCAGCAAGAAGCTTTTCTTCCTTAGCAGTTGGTTCAGATCTTGTTTCTGACTCGGCACCCGCAGGGGAATCAGAGTCTGAGGAATTGTTTTCTGGTACACTTTTGAGAAAACAGATGTTATACCTTCCTTAGGGGAGATAACATGGCTCAGGCAACAAGAATCAGTCCAGTTGTTGATTTGGGGAGTGATAGTCAGGAGAATGAGTCCTTACAGTGGGATCACTCAGCAAATAAATGCTAGAGGAAGAACAAGCAACAGTACAGAAGGCTATTGATCCTCCCACTTTAAAAAAAGTCTGTTCTTGGTGCCAAGAATCAAGGCAGGACACAGTTGGATTCACAATCCTCCTTAAAAGCATTTTACATATTATTGTGTGCCTACATGGAGGAGTACAGCAAAGAAAACTGACAGAAAGACTGTGCACCAAAGATATCAGGAAACAAGACAAGACACACACCGCAATTCAGAAAGTATCCAAAATAGTCTCATCTCTGGGCATTCATATAGTAGAAATAGAAGGAATACATTAGCACTTTGGAAGACAAATCAACTGGCATGCAGAAAGAGATTATTGAGCAGGAGCAGAAGTCAAGAGATGTGGCCTGGAAATTCTAGAATTTGTAAAACAAAAGGAGGTTCAAATAATCTATGACTTCTGATTATTAACTATGGCACCAAAGGAGATGACCCTAGCACTTTCATTGTCCACTTATATCAGGGAGATCTCTCACTCTGGCAGACTGAGAAATTGATAGCCAAATGCATTGGGCACAGGCGATCTTGTTGTACATGGAAAATTTACTATTTTAGCAACAAGTCATTTCAGCCCCAAACCTGCTAAAACTTGTATGGTGTGATAGATCCTTTCTTTGTTCAGTCAGGCATCTGTGACATTGAAGGGCAGGAGACTATGGGGATTGCGACAATTGATTGTTTCACTTCAGACAGAAGAGGCTCAGATAATTCTACAGTAACCATCCAAATTAAAAATCATCAAGTACAACCAGGCAATTATTTGTGCACCAAAAGATAAAGCTAAACATTTTTAAGAACTTTGGAAGTGGGGGGGAACCTCTGATATTGACTAAATATGTTGTTCCAATAATTCTAAAGTGATCTGAAAGGTAAGACATACGGAGTAGGGATGACAGGGAGGAAGGCCAAGCTGGTCGACTGTTTGGAATTAATGTATCTTTCATATTTTGTCAGGGGATAAGGAAGGTCTCTTTGCACAAAAATGGAGTCTGGTACTCGGTAGGGTTTTGAGGTGAGGGAAAGGGTTGATGGGTGGAGGGCTGTCGGGGGGTGAAAAAGGGGGAGCAGAGGAAAAAAGAAAGGATGTCCAGACTTAAAAGCAGCTTAAAAGGCATCATGGGGGCAAAGTGAGAGATCAGGCTGGTAAGGAAAAGTAAGCTGATGGGGAAAGGGAGTATTAGTAACATTTTACATTTTCAAGAATATTCTTAAGAAAATATATAAATGCAACACTACACAGCCAAATACTTAGGGCCAGATGTAGCAAACGTTTAGCGAGTCGCAAACGGCAAAATTTGCCATTTGCGACTCGCTAAACGCGTATCCCAATGCAGAAATGCATTTTGCGAGTCGTTACCGACTTGCAAAATGCATTTCAGACTCGCAAATAGGAAGGGGTGTTCCCTTCCTATTTGCGAGTCGCATTGGGATGCAATACCATTTGCGACCGCATATGCGGTCGCAAATGGCATCGCAGTTACCATCCACTTCAAGTGGATGGTAACCCAATCGCAAATTGGAAGGGGTCCCTATGGGACCCCTTCCAGTTTGTGACTGGAGCCCAAAATATTTTTTCAGGGCAGGGAGTGGTCCAAAGGACCACTCCCTGCCCTGAAAAAAACCGAAACAAAAGGTTTCGGTTTTTTTGAAGTGCAGCTCGTTTTCCTGTTAGGAAAACGGGCTACACTTAAAAAAAAAAAAACTGCTTTATTTAAAAGCAGGTCGCTAACATGGAGGTCTGCTGACGTCAGCAGGCCTCCATGTTAGCGAGTGCCTATACTCGCAATGGGGCCGCAATTTGCGACCCACCTCATGAATATTCATGAGGTGGGTCATTGCGACCCCATTGCGAGTTGCAGTCGGTGTCTGAGACACCGTACTGCATAGCAATTTGCGACTTGCAAATTGCGAGTCGCAGGGACTCGCAATTTGCAAGTCGCAAATTGCTAATTTGCTACATCTGGCCCATAGTTCTGAAAAGTACACTTCTATTTCGTAAAATAAATTACCACAATTGCATCTCCAAAAATGTATACTAGCATAACATTAAAAAAAATTCCATCAAATCCCAAAATAAGCCCCATAACACAATAAACAAAATGTAGTTTTTAAGTAAGCTCCTCAAAAAAGCTACTTAAAATTGTATTAAAAAAGTAACACATATTAAACTATAATTGAAACAAATGTAGTTTAATTATTTAGAAAATTTAAATAAATTAAAAAAAAAAAATTTTAAAACATACAATGGATCTGATATTTTTTACTTTTTTTTAATTGTAATTTTTTGGGGGTTTATTGGGGAAAAGTCTTAAAAAGTAATGAAATTATACTGAAATAAAAAAATTTTTATCTCAAAGAACTGTGTTACTTTTCTTCTTCGGGTGTTTTTTATGTTGTAGGGTTGAGGAATACTGTTCATTTTCATTACTATTTATGTAATGAAATACAAGATGATTAGTTCATTTTGATATGTTTGTTAATTTTTATGGAACATTTTCATGATTGACGAATTATAAAGTTTTAACTTACTTTCATTAAACCATTTTTTAGGTTTACTTCTATTATTTGTCTGTGTTGTATTTATGCGCCCAATGCATGTGCTCTCCATGGGGCATGTTATGATGGTTGTAACATAGTACATGTGCACACACCAATGTATGCACTTTCCCCAGTGTTTGTTAAACTGGAGTTAGGATAGTAAGCCTTACTCGACCAATGTATGCAACTTCTTCAGTGCTTGTTAGAATAGACTTAGGGCCTGAATACGTTTTTGGCGCAGATGGGAGGCCACCACCCGGCTGTTGGTCTCTCCTCCCACCCTATTGGGATGCTCCCACCATTTTGGCAGCAGGAACATTCATAACTGCATTGGTCTTGGCTTCTCATGGAACCAAGGCCACTGCAGCCGCACACGGGGGCTGTGCAGCACTCACGCTCATACAAACAGTGCAAATTTTGTGGGTCCTGCATGGGGCAGTGGTGGCGGACTGCTGACGGTCCAATTGCCAGCATCCTAATCTGATGGTTGTACCGTCAGCCCCATGACTGTTCGGCCTCTGCCACGCCCTGGCAGCAGCCAGAAGTGGCCGGACCACCACGGTCATAATCAGGCTCTTAGAGAAATAAATCTGACCTTCCTATCGTAACACTTAGGTGGTCATTACAACCCTGGCGGTCGGTGTTAAAGCAGTGGTAAGACCGCCAACAGGCCGGCGGTAAAAAAATTGAATTACGACCATGGCCGAACATAGACAGCCACTTTAACACTCCGACTGCCACGGCGATACAAACAAACACAGCGGCGTTCACCGCCAACAGACAGGCGGAGGACAATGTACCTCCCACAGAATTACAACCCACCAATTCGCCACATTTTCCGGGGCAGATTCACCGCAAACAAAAACACGGCGGTAACAGGACTTCGAAGGGAAACCGCTCACCTATACACACCCCACAAGGAACTAGGACGCCAGGGAACCAGAGCTCCAGATTTTTCCAGCCTTTATCTTCCTGCTCCTCTACCAGGAGCATGAACGCTGGCGGCGAAGACCACAGTGAGTACTGCACCTACGACACAGGGGAGGGTAAAAACAGTGACACACACACGCAACACGCAACACCCCCACCCTCACCCACTACAACACACATGCTAATACATCATGATACATCACAGTTACACCCCCCAACCCTCCTGGAAGAATACAAGGACAAAAGGAAATGAGTTGAAAATTTGTGATATATTCAATTACATACATCCAAAATATTTACAAATATATACATTTATACTATATACAATTAAATACACCAAGAACAGAAGTCCAAGGGAGTCCACCATCATAGTCCGTGGATCACTGGGCCCAAAAGGCATGGGCGAGGCCCACACAAGATACCCGAACAAGACGGAGAGAACACTGCAGGGGCATCAGATAGAAATAAAACAGGCACCTCAGGGGGAAGGGAAAGCCTCAGCCGGTTGAGTGCACAACGCCAAATCCACGAGGGGGTCCCATGCCCACTGTTCAATCCTGGGGAGTGCAAAGCCACAGTCTCTCAAGTCTCTACAGTGGGTGGTTTGCCCACTGCCATATCCTGGGGAGTGCAAAGCCACAGTCTCTCAAGCCTCTACAGTGGGTGGATTGCCCACTGTTCAATCCTGGGGAGTGCAAAGCCACAGTCTCTCAAGTGGATGTCAATCTCCACTGGTTCTGGAGGGGGCCTTGTGCCCAGAGTGCTTCATCCTTTGGTGCTTGTCGCGGCGGTGTCCTTGACAGCGGTGCTGGTGGCGGCGGTGGCTTTGGCAGCAGTGCTTGTGGCGGCGGTGTCCTTTGCAGCGGTGCTTGTGGCGGCGGTGTCCTTGGCAGCGGTGCTTGTGGCGGCGCAGTCCTTGGCGGCGGTGCTTGTGGCGGCGGTGTCTTTTTGCAGCGGTGCTTGTGGCGGCGGTGTCCTTGGCAGCGGTGCTTGTGGCAGCGGTGTCTTTGGCAGCGGTGCTTGTGGCGGCGGTGTCCTTGGCAGCGGTGCTTGTGGCGGCACAGTCCTTTGCAGCGGTGCTTGTGGTGGCGGTGTCTTTGGCAGCGTGCTTGTGGCAGCGGTGTCTTTGGCAGCGGTTCAGCTGCTGGCAGTCCTGTCTGTGGCAGTGGGGCTGCTGGCGGTCTTCTCCTGGGCAGTGGGGCTGCTGGCGGTCACCTCCTGGGCAATGGGGCTTCTGCTTGCGGTCCTGTCCGGGCCAGTGAGGCTGCTGGCGGTCGCCTCCTGGGCAACGGGGCTGCTGCTGGCAGTCTTCTCCTGGGCAGTGAGGCTGCTGGCGGTCGCCTCCTGGGCAACGGGGCTGCTGCTGGTGGTCCTGTCTGGGGCAGTGGGGCTGCTGGCGGTCACCTCCTGGGCAACGGGGCTGCTGCTGGCGGTCTTCTCCTTGGCAGTGGGGCTGCTGGCGGTCGCTTCCTGGGCAGTCGGGCTGATGGCGGTCTTCTCCGCCGTGCTGATCTTCCCAGACTTTCCGGTTTTCTTGTGCCCCTTCCTCACCTTGGAAAGGTGTTGCAGCTGACTCCACAATCCCAACTGTACACCTGTGAGTGGCTTTGGTGGCTGGTGTCTTCCCCCTGTCCCGCTGGGCACTGGCCAACTTTTGATGCCTGACAGGTGGGGGACTGTCCGTGCTGTGGCTCCTTGCCGCACTACCTGCCCTGCTGCCTGGTGCACTCCATAATCCAGTGACTACTGCCACCACTGGTCCGGCCGATGTTGTGGCTGAGGTGTTAGGTTGGGACCTGGAGTGTCGGGCCCTAGGAGACTGACGGGGTGGGGGAGGTGAGGGAAAGAGGCCAAGGGTGGACAGGAAAAGTTTCTTAGGAACACTGGGACGGGTAGATGGAGGGGGTTTGGGAGTGGAGGAAGAGGTAGTGGTCGTAGGAGGTGTACGTTAGGTGACTTTGGGTGAAGGTGCAACGGCTGGAGGCTGTCATGAGGTGGATGGCTGTTGGGTGGGTGTGTGGCTGCGTTTGTGTACCTTGGGAGGTGGCCTCACAGACATACTGGAAGAGGACACAGGGGATGTGTGAATCGTAGTGGGGGTGGTGACTGCACGTGAGCGGGGTGTGGTGGTGGGTGTGCTGGTGATGGACGTAGTGGCTGAAGATGTAGTGCATGCAGGTGTGAGTGGAGACGAGACAGGGAGGGATGAGGGAAACGAGGAGGAGGGGGGCACAGTAGAGGCAGTGGATGTTGGTATATCTGCATGTGTCTGATGCTTGCGTGAGTGACTGTGGGATGTGTGGTGCTTATGTTTGCCAGAGCTTCCTTTGTGTGTTGAGGTGTGTGCATGCTGGTCTGATGGTGTGCTTGGGATAGGCTGAGGTACAGGGATGTGGGTCTGGGTGGAGGAAGTTGGAGGGGGGAGGCTAGAGACAGGGACAATGGCTGCCATCAGTGCTGAGGCCAGAGTCTGAAAAGCTCGCTGAAGGGCTGCCTGACCAGAATGAATACCCTCCAGGAATGCATTGGTTTGTTGCAACTGCCTCTCTACACCCTGGATGGCATTCAAAATGATAGACTGCCCAACAGTGAGGGACCTCAGGAGGTCAATGGCCTCCTCACTGAGGGCAGCAGGGGTGACAGGGGCAGGGGCTGAGGTGCCTGGGGCGAAGGTGATGCCCACCCTCCTGGGTAAGCGGGCATGGGGCAAAGACTGAGGGGCCGCTGGGAGGGTGGTGCTGGAGGGGGGTGGCAGCTGTACCTGTAGATGCGGGGGGCACAGATGGGCCCGCCACCGCAAGGGAGCTCCCATCAGAGGAGGAGTCCGTATCGCTGGTGTCAGCTCCTGTCCCCGCCGTGGAGCTCCCCTCGCCCTCCGTCCCACTGGTGAATTCGGATTCCGTAGTCTCGCCCTCCAGGGCCATGTGGGATGCAGCTCCCTCCTGATCCAGTGCCACTGCTCCTCCGCCTGATGATGTTAATGCACACAAGTACAGGAAGACCACAAAAGGGGGGGGAACAGAAGAAAGACATGTTGAGTGCATGCAATACCACTACCGTTGGCGGACACGACAGACACAGAAGCCCCCTGCACTACGCCATGCACTTGGGGTCCACTATTTAAATTCCTGGGACATGGCTTACAAGGCTATGGCCTATTTCTGCACACATGGATGTCACAGGAGCCTGACTAGGTGTAGTTGGCACTGTACCCAGGTGGGGTGGGGTGCCACAGGGTCTGCCAGAGAAAGGGGACTTAATTAGCAAACTCGCCCTGGCCTAGGGGAACCCACAGCCCACCTCCCCCACCCAGACACCTACAATGCGCGCTGAATCAGCTGAATGAGAGTGTACTCACCCCCTTGTTGCTGCTGTGATGCCCTCAAGCGCCCATCCAACTCCGGGTACGCCACCGCCAGGATCCTGAACATCAGGGGGGCCATGGTGTGACGGGCACCCCTCTCACGTTGGGAGGCCATCCCCAGCTGGGTCTCCGCCGTCTTCTTGCTCCAGCAGCGAATGTCCTCCCATCTTTTACGGCAGTGGGTGCTCCGTCTGTGGTAGACCCCCAGGGTCCGGACGTCCTTGGCGATGGCACGCCAAATGTCCTTCTTCTGGTGGGCGCTGACCTACAGGAATTGTACAGGGGAAAAAGAGAAGTTATTACCAACTGCACCATCACAGTCATTGGCCCGCATGTCTACCCTTGCCATGTGGCACATGCACTCACTGTCGTTTCATGCACGCCTCACTCTCCCCCCCTATCTTTCATCCATACCACTCCACACAGGCATTGCCCATACAGCATGCTCCTAGTGTACTTACCTGTTTGTCTGGAGGACCGTAGGGTAGCATGTACTGGGGGAGGACCCCATCCACGAGTTTCACCAACTCCTCCATGCAGAAGGCAGGGGCCCTTTTCCCAGACACACGAGCCATTGTCTCTTCCAGACTGAGGTCACAGCAGCACTTGCAGTGTACGTCCTCTCCTGTCGAAGATCAGGTATTGAGTGATTGAACAGATAGAAAATGGCTGTCACGTCTGCGGCGGTGCGTACCGTCACCACCTGCGTACATCGTCATTGGCTCCTCGGACCCATAGAGTCCAATGTTAACCAATGCAGAATTGCGTCGCGGTGTTCGACCGCCTACCGCGACGGTGTACAACACGAGCGCAGTTACCTCATATCCCATTGTCCCACTTTACAGGTCAGGCAGCCACCATTTTGGTGGCCCACATGGCTTTATTTTTAACTGCATCACACATACCTAGGCCTTGGCTCAACACTCATACAGGCAAATTTCGTTTTATGAATAGTTTTCTGAGTAAGCTGTGTTTATGTACCTCAGAGTTGGTTGACTCTGTGCTCGCTGTTATCCTCCATAGGCACCGTCCGCTGGGGCATGTGAGGAGATGGCGGCATCCTCCGGTGTACAGACCGCTGGTGGACCTGTCAACAATGGAGGAAAGACATGTGATCATCACCTACAGGCTTGATCGTGCCACAATCCTGGAACTGTATGCCCAGTTGGAGCCAGACCTTATGTCAGCTATCCGCCATCCAACAGGAATCCCCCCTCAAGTGCAGGTGCTGTCAGTACTCCATGTCCTAGCAAGTGGGTCATTTCAAACAACAGTGGCCATAGCATCAGGGATGTCCCAGCCTATGTTTTCCAACGTGTTGTCCAGAGTGATGTCTGCCCTGCTGAAACACATGCGGAGCTACATCGTTTTCCCTCAGGTGGAGGATTTGCCTAGAGTGAAAGATGATTTATATGCCCTGGAACATATCCCCAACATCATAGGTGCCATTGATGGGACACATGTGGCCTTGGTCCCCCCCCCCGCAGGAGTGTACAGGTGTACAGAAACTGGAAGAGTTACTATTCGATGAATGTGCAGATGGTGTATTTGGCAGACCAGTACATCTCCCATGTTAATGCCAAATTCCCAGGCTCAGTGCATGACGCTTACATCCTGTGGAATAGCAGCATCCCTTATGTGATGGGGCAACTCCAGAGGCACCGTGTGTGGCTATTAGGTGAGGACATGGACCCTATACAGTGTGAATAGGTGTCTGGGTCTGTGGATGTCCCTAAGAGTTAGTGTGTGTCTAACAGTTGTCCCTCTCCATTTGCAGGTGACTCTAGTTACCCCAACCTGTCATGGCTACTGACCCCAGTGAGGAATCCCAGGACCAGGGCAGAGGAACGCTACAATGAGGCCCATGGGCAAACTAGGAGGATTATAGAGAGGACCTTCGGCCTCCTGAAGGCCAGGTTCCGGTGCCTACATATGACAGGTGGTTCCCTATTCTAATCACCAAAGAAGGTGTGCCAGATCTTTGTGGCCTGCTGTATGCTTCACAACTTGGCTTTGCGACAACAGGTGCCTTTTCTGCAGGAGGATGGTCCAGATAGAGGTGTTGTGGCAGCTGTGGAGCCTGTGGACAGTGAAGACAAGGAAGCAGAAGAAGACGACATCGACAACAGGAACTCGGTGATCCTGAAATACTTCCAGTGAGACACAGGTAAGAAGACAAACCTGCCTGCTACATGTACTTTAACACTACTACCTCTCTACTGTCTGTCTTTTTCACCCAGTGTATGGTCACTGAGTTTTCACTTTCCCTTACGATTTCACAGATGTGGGTCCCACTGTGTGACATCTGCTTTGTTTCCTCATGGACTAGAGCTGTGTGACATAGGTATGTTGACATTACATTTGAAAGAGCATTTTGTCACTGTAATTGCTAATGCACTGATTCAAAATCACAGACAGACTCCAGATTGTTTTGTGCTTTAAGGGTGTTTATTCAAGTGCTCAATATTGGAGGGGTTTGTAAAATGGTGAGGGGTGATGGTGTAGGAATGTCCATGGCAGAGGCCAAGCTATTAGTCTCACAGGTGCATTGTCGAAAGGGGCATAGTAAGTGGAGCTGAGGCAGTTTGAGGATGGACAGGGTGACAAGGTGGGACAAAAGGATGACAATCAGGGTGGTCTCATTTCTTGGCGGGGGTCTTGGCATCGTTCTCTGTCTTTGTCCTGGATCTCAGGGACCGTTTGCGGGGTGGTTCTGGGGTGCTGGTGTGGTGGTCCTGTGGCGGTGCCTCCTGTCCACTAGCGCTGGCGGAGGTGGTGGGCAATTGATCGTCCAGGCTAGTGTCAGGGGCCACTTGTTGTGCCATAGTGTCCCTCCTGGTGTTGAGGACTTCCTTCAGCACCCCTACAATGGTGCCCAGGGTGGAATTGATGGATCTGAGTTCCTCCCTGAACCCCAAATACTGTTCCTCCTGCAGCCGCTGGGTCTCCTGAAACTTGGGCAGTACCGTTGCCATCGTCTCCTGTGAATGGTGGTAGGCTCCCATGATGTTGGAGAGGGCCTCGTGGAGAGTGGGTTCCCTTGGCCTGTCCTCCCCCTGTCATACAGCAGCCCTCCCAGTTCCCTTGCTTCCCTTGGCCTCTGTCCCCTGAACCGTGTGCCCACTGCCACTTCCCCCAGGTCCCTGTTGTTGTTGGGGTGGTGGGTTAGCCTGGGTTCCCTGTAGTGGTGGACACACTGCTGCTTGAAGTGTCCTGGGGACAGAGGTATGGGCCTGCTGGGTGGGTGCTGTGCTGGTGTTTCCAGAGGGGGGAAGCTCTGTGGTGGCCTGTGACTGTGTCAGGGGAACCGACTGTCCCGAGGTCCCAGATGGGCCGGGCTGGTCGTCTAGATCCAGTTGGACAGAGCTGCTGTCATCACTGTGGGTGTCTTTTGTTGGTGGTGTGGACATGTTGGGACCCTCCTGTCCGGTGACGTTGGGTAAGGGTCTTGGAGGGTTGTAAAAGCATGATTATTGCATTTGTGTGTGGCATGGTGTGCAATGGGTGTGTGACCGTGTACCCCAGTGCTTGCATTCCTGTGTGGGACCTTGCGTGATGATGGTTTAGGGGGGGTGTATGGGTATGTGCAGTGGCCATGCTTTGGTGATGGGTGTCCATGCTTTGGTGTTGCATGCAGGGCTTGGTGTTGGGATGGGTGGTTTGTGATATTGGGACATTTGTGAGGAGTTGGAGTGATGGTGTTGAGGGCGAGGGTGGGGGTATGTGATGGCATGCAGGTAGGGTGGGGGATGTAATAGTAAAGATTTGACTTACCAGAGTCCATTCCTCCAGCTACTCCTGCGATGCCCTCAGGATGCAGAATAGCCAAGACTTGCTCCTCCCATGTTGTGGGGGAGGAGGTGGGGGTCCGCTGCCAGTCCTCTGTACCGCGATGTGGTGTCTTGAGACCACGGAACGCACCTTCCCCCATAGGTCGTTCCACCTCTTCCTGATGTCATCCCTATTTCGTGGGTGCTGTCCCACTGCGTTGACCCTGTCCACTATTCTTCGCCATAGCTCCATCTTCCTAGCTATGGAAGTGTGCTTCACCTGTGCTCCGAATAGCTGTGGCTCTACCCGGATGATTTCCTCCACCATGGCCCTGAGCTCCTCCTCAGAAAACCTTGCCGTGACATGGGGTGGTGTGGGTGATGTGTGGGTTGGTGTGTGTTGTGATGTGTGGGGTGATATTTAGTGGTGTGTTGTGTGAGGTGCATGGATGTTATGTGGGTGATGGTGTAGAGTGCCTGTGGATGCTTGTTTGTAGATTGTGGCGTCTCTCTGGCCTTCTTTCAGAATTTTTGCTAGTAGGGGTTTGTGGGTGATGTGGGTGTGTGTTTTATATTGCATTGGATGTGTGGCAGTGGTGTGTGTATGTGTATCAGGTGTGTGTATTTGGAATTGTCCAATGTGGATGTGTTTTGTAAAAGTGTGTGTATTTTGAGCACGGCGGTATGTACCGCCAATGGAATACTGCGGTTGAAAGACCACCGCGTGGATTCGTGGGCCGTGATAGTGTGGGCGTATTCCTGTTGGCGTGACGGTGGAGGTTTTGTTTTCGCCAGTTTATTACTGACCTTTGGTGTGGCGGACTTGTGTGGGTGTCTAAATTTTGGCGGATTCCGAGCTGTGGGTCATAATGACCGTGGCGGAATTCCGCGGCCGCGGCGGTGTATTGGCGGTCTTCTGCACGGCGGTAAGCGGCTTTTACCGCCAATGTTGTAATGACCCCCTTAATGTTTGTTAGAATGGAGTTAGAATAGTAAATCTGACCACTCCCAAATGTATGGACATTTTCCGGTGTTTATTAATCTTAAGTTAGAATGGTAAACCAGATCCCTCCTTATGCCTACACTTTTCCAAGTATTTGGTAGAATGCAGTTACATTAGTAAATTTGATCCCCAACTCCACATGTTGTGCATTTTTCCAATTATTGTGGAATTGTGGTTAGAATAGTGTATTGGAAATGTTTGTGTGTTTTAAATAATTTTGGATTTGTGTTCCAGTACTACTTCTTATTTTAACATGTATTGTTTTATAATATTTTAATACATTTCATATAAAATTAATTAGATACTCAATTAAAATATTTGTTTTTTTTTGCTTAGGGCCTGATTTAGTACTTGGCAAAAAAATACTCTGTCACAAATGTGACGGATATCCGGTCTGCCGTATTATGATCCCCATAGGATATAATTAGACCGTACTGCGGCTGACGAAATATCTGTTGCATTTGTGACAGAGTAGTCTCTGCGTCAAGTTTTAAATCAGGCCCTTAGTTCTCTATTATTTTTGTTTTTAGGCATTATTTTATTGTTTTAAAATATTTTTGTATACATTTTTAAAAATTATTTACAGTACTTTACTAACTATAATGTATGTTTTATATTTTTATATAATGAATCATACATTACTATGTTCTGTTTTTTCTATTAAAAATTACTAATATTGGATATGTTTATATAAGAACGATTTGTGATGTCTAATACATGTATTTCAATGCATATAACGATATCAAAATTATTATTTTTATATGTATACAGTATCTAAAGTTGTATGTATTAAGACAATTTTACAGTTAATACATTGATGTGTATATGTAATTTTTATGTTAGATATATTTTTAAATATATAAATTTTATAAATGTAAAATATACATGTTTAGATGTTACTTGTATGTTATATAGTTTAACAATAGTATAAAAACATTTCATTTTAAGCTATAATTATGTTAATTACAAATAAATACATGTAATTACATTTGCCAGGTCAATATTTTGTACCACAATATTTTGGGTCATGATGTATTTTGTACTTTAAATTATAAGTATTTAAGTTTGATATTTATGTGGTCACTGTTTTGACCACCATGTTTTTGCGCAACAATATTTTTGTGGTTGATATTTTCTCAGACAATGACCACTGAAGGAATCATTATCTTAAAACATGTACAGTTTCTACCCTTCACTTAATTTACTGTGTTTTTCTTTGACCCGCAATGCCTTTGTGTAAGTAATCTGTTCTATTTCACACTGGTTGAACTGTGTTTGCTATACATGGATTCCTTGCTTTTCTTTGTTTGCTTTGGTAGGGTCAGCTTCAGCCACAAACAAACTGGTGTGCAGAATTCAGCTCGACTTGTACATCTCTTGCTGTCTTTTTACTAGGTGGCATTTGTCTTGTGTGTGTATTATGGAGGTATTTTGAATTGAGAAGATTTTATTTTCTTTGAATGTCATTTTTTCTTGGATTGAAACCATCAAAGAATGGTGCACATTATTTGGGTTTTTGTTCTTACATTCGTAGGTGGCTGGGCATTACTTAGGTGATTTTCTTTTTAGCATTAAGTGCTTCTCTACAATATTTTCAAAGTGCTTTCTTTTACATATTGGGACTGATTCACCAACATAATCATTGATTTTGTTTGAGTTTACTACTTTTCAGTATTTACATACTGCACTCTGAGTTTTACAACTCTGCTCTCCCTATGCTTATGTGTGAGGAGGTCTCTGCACCTGAAAGCTCCACAATTGGGGCAGAAAGCTCCACACTCTTATGTATAGGCAATGGGGAGTCTTAAAACTTCTCACATAGTTTGTGAATATTGAAAAATAGTAAACAAAAGTGTAAGTTTCCCACTGTGAATCAGGCCCAATGTGTTGTTTTGCTCTAAGCTACTTGATTCCAGTCTACGACACTCTTCTGTACAACACTCCACTTTACTCTATTCCATTGTCTACAGCTCCACTAAACGCTACTCAGTGCCACTCCAGTGTACACCACTCCACTCTATGCCACTCCATTCTATGCTACTCCATTGGACACCACTCTATTGTACGCTACTCCACTGTATGCCATTAAACTCTACCCCACCACATCCCACAATTCATCACTCCAGTCTAAACAATTTCACTGTATGTCACGCCACTTTACGCTACCATACTATACCCTATTACACCTTATGCCCCTCCACTGTATGATAATTCACTCTATGTAACTCCACTTATGCCACTCCTGTGTACGCTACTCCACACCACTGCTGTGTACTCTCCTCCACTCTACAAAATTCTACTTCAATCTATGGCACTCTACTCCCTTCTATCCCCCATACACTCCACTGTCCAAAGTGCCCGCAACTCTATACCTCTATTGTACAACACTCTACTCCACTCTATGGCAGATTCCAACTCTGTATGACATAGCACTCCACTCTGCTGTATGAGACCCCACTCCAATTTATAACAGTGTCCTCAACTGTATGCTATGCCACTTCCACCCTACCCTACTCTACTCCACTGTATCCTACTCTGCTCTATGCCACTCCACTGTACATCACTCTACTTTATGCTATTCCACTCAATGCCACTCCACTATTCTATACATCACTGTACGGAATTCCACCGTACATTATTCCACTGAACACTACTCCACTCTATGGTAATCCACTCTAAGGCACTCCAGTGTATGCCACTCTATTCCACTCTATGCAGCTCCATGGTATGACACATCTACCACCTGCCATGGCACTCTACAACATTGTACTCGACTCCATCCCCGTACACTCCGCTCCACTTTCCAATCCTGTACTCCACTCTATCCCCGTACACTCCAATGTACAACACTCTTTTCCACTATACAACACTTTTCCATATGATCCAGCACTCCAGATCCCACTCCAATTTATAACAGTTTACTATTTATGCTATGCCAGGACACTCCACTCCATGCTACTGTACTCTATGATACATCAAATACACTCTATTTCACTTTACTCCACACTACCTTACACCACTCCACTCGACTCTACTCTACTGTACGAGACATCACCTCACTTATGCTACTATAAAAACAATCCAATCTACAGCAGCTCCACTGTTTCACACACTACTGTAGTCTGTGGAACTCCAATCTACAGCACTCTCCTACACTCTATGCCACTCGTCAACACTTTACTCCTGTCTATTGCCTCTTCACTCTACTACATTTTACTATACTGTATGCCACTGTACAATACTCTACCGCATGATACTCTAGTCCACTATATGACTCTGTACTCAACTCTTTGAATGCCACTGCACCCCACCTTACTCCACTCTATCTGAAACAGTTCTCCACTCTACTTCGCTACTCCACTGTACACTACTCCACTTTGCACCACTCAATGCCATTGTACTCTATAACACAGCATGCCAACCCACTGTACCACACTCTACAACACTGTACTGTACACCAATGCAATCTATAAATATAAATTAGACTGTATGACACTTTACTCTACTGTAGTCTAAATCACTTTCCAGTAAAGTGCAACACCCCACAACACTCTACTGTACAACAGGGCACTCCAATTTATGGCACTTTACTCAACTGTATGCTATGCCATTCCACTCTAATTCACTGCATGCCGCTACAGTCTACGACATGGCACTCCACTCTATGACACTTTACTCCACTCTACACTACCCCACTCCAGTGTAACCACTCTACTATACTCCACTCTGCTTCAGTTTATCTCACTCTACACCACTGTACTATATTCTGCTCTATGACGGTCCACTGTCCGACACTCTAGTGCACTGTATGCAACTCCACTTTATTACACTGTACTACACTTTATGACACGCCACTCAACTTCTCTCTATGTTATGCTACTCCACTATATGGCGCAGCGTGCCACTATACAACTCTTTCCTCCACTGTTCTGTACTACACTCCATTTAACAATACTCCACTCTATTAATATTCTACTTTATTCTACTCCACTCTAAAGCACTTTGCTCCACTCAATGACATTCTATGACACTCTACTCTACTGTTTGACATGCCATTCCACTATACAACTTGCTGCTCCACTCTACGATTCTTGGCTCCATTACAAGAGACACCATGCCACTAAACAACAGTTTACTACACTGTATGATATGCTACTCCACTCTACGCTAATCCACTCCACAAAACTCCAGTCTATGACAATAAACTTTACAACGTTTTCCTACACTATACTGTACGACACGCCACATAACAACCCTCCGCTTGCTACACTGGACTCTACAATTTGAAAGACATCTTTATCCCCTTCTGTGCTCAAGACGTAATGGTTACGTCCTGAGGCACAATGCTCCTGTGCCCAGAACGTAACCATTACGTCCTGGGCACAGAGCTTAGAGGGAGCACTAGCGCTCCATCTGTGGGGTTACCCCCACCCCCCCAAGGCAGGGATGGAAGGGGAAGCCCTTCCCCTTCCACCCCTGACCCCTCCACCCACCCTGTGACGTCAGTGCACGATTGCGCGCTGACAATCACAGAGGCCTCCTCCCATTGCGCTGGAAGCTCAGTTTCCAGTGTGATCGGAAGAGAAATGCAAAGCATTTCTCTTCCGATCACGTGGAGGAGGCCGGAGAGGCTTCAAAGGGAAGGAAAGGAATTTCCTTCACTTTGAAGTCTCTCTGAGCGTTTTAGCAGCCGGATTGCAAGCAATCCGGCTGCTAAAACGCCCACTAGACACCAGGGATTTATTTTTGTACAGGAAATTGGCATGAGGGAGCGACCCCGTAGGCAAGGGTCGCTCCCCGGGGGGGTGGAGGGGCAAATTTATTTTAGGCCATTTCTGCCCCCCGGGGGCAGATCGGCCTATTGTTATTAGGCCGATCTACCCCCAGGGGGGCAGAAACCTCTAGGAGCCAGGGCTAATTTTTGTAGGTTTTTTTGTTTGTTTTTTTAGAGATGCGGAGCGACCCATTAGGCAAGGGTCACTCCCCTGGGGGGCAAATTGTATTTAGACCATTTCTGCCCCCCTTGGGGGCAGATCGGCCGATTTGAGGTCAATCTGCCCCCAAGGGGGGCAGAAACAACCAGGCACCGGAGATCTTTTTTTTGCACCAATATCACGCAAGGGGAGCGACCCCATAGGCAAGGGTCACTCCCCAGGGGGTTTGGGGGGGCAGGGGGGAAATTTATTTTAGGCGATTTCTGCCCCCCTCGGGGCAGATCGGCCTATTATTAGGCCGATCTGCCCTCATGGGGGGCAGAAACCTTTAGGCGCCAGGGCAATTTTTTTGGGGTGTTTTTTATTTGTTTTTTTTTAGATGGGGAGCGACCCATTAGGCAAGGGTCGCTCCCCTGGGGGGGAAATTGTATTTAGACCATTTGGGGGCAGATCGGCCGATTTCAGGTCAATCTGCCCCCAAGGTGGGCAGAAACAACTAGGCGCTGGGGATCTTTTTTTTTTTGCGCCAATATCACGCAAGGGGAGCGACCCCGTAGGCAAGGGTCTCTCCCCGGGAGGGTTGGGGGGCAAATTTATTTTAGCCCATTTCTGCCCCCCAGGGGCAGATCAGCCTACTGTTATTAGGCCGACCTGCCCCCAGGGGGGGCAGAAACCTCTAGGCGCCAGGGCAAATTTATTTTTGGTGTTTTTTTGTTTGTTTGTTTTTTTAGAGATGGGGAGGGACCCATTAGGCAAGGGTCGCTCCCCTGGGGGGCAAATTGTATTTAGATCATTTCTACCCCCCTTGGGGCCAGATCGGCCGATTTTTGTTGGGCCAATTTGCCCCCATGGGGGCAGAAACCACTTAGGCACCAGGGATTGGTGTGTGTGTATGCGTGTGTTTTCTTTAGGGGGACAGCCCCTTGGGTAAGGCTCCCCATGGGGGCACATTACTGTTGGCCATATCTGCCCCCCATTGGGGGCAGATGGGCCTATTTTTGGAAGGCCCATCTGCCCCCGAGGGGGGGCAGAAGGCCCAACAGAGGCCAGGGAAGTTTTTTTTTCAAAAATAAGAGGGTGGGGGTATGGCCATACCCCCACCTCAAATAAATGGGGCCAAAGTAGTTCTGCCCACCAGTGGGCAGATGGGGCAATTACCCCTGATCCACACCCCGGGGGGCAGAAAGTCTACTAGAGGCCAGGGAATTTAAAAAAAAATATATTGGGGTGGTGGCTACCAACCAGTATAGGCCTGGTTACGCCTCTACCTCAACTGAAGGGGGTAACAGTCTTTCAGCTCTCCCCGCACTCTAAAACATCTTATCCCACAGCAAGTAAGAAGACATTTGATTATTTTGGGTTTTAGTTTTACATTTGGGCCATGAGAACTTGGCTTACTCTCAAAATCGTCCCACTTGGAATGGTGAGGGCTGCACTTTATAGACTTTGGGACACTGCCATGTAAAATCCAGAAGACCTAGACACATCTGAAAACTAAACATCTAGGTGATTCAAGGGTGGTGTGTTTCACATGCACCCCGCACCATTTTTGTACCCACAATCCCCTGCAAACCTCCAACTTTGCTGGAAATCACACATTGTTCCCATGTTTTTGTGATGGAACCTTCCGTAATCTGCAGGAATCCACAAAATTCCTACCACCCAGCTTTATCTCATCTATACAGATAAAAAATTCTGCTGCACTTGTCAGCCTAAAATTTTTTTTTGCAAACTGCCCTTTTGGACCCCCTTTGTTCCCCCTTAATATCAACATGTTTTTGGCTCTTCCCTTTCACAAGCACTTGGCCCACCTACACAAATGAGGTTTCATTTTTACTGAGAGACTGAGGGAAACATTGGGTGGTATGAAATGTGTCCCACTGCGGTGATCCCACACAGAAATGTGGGGAAAATGTAATTTTTTTAGCTAAATTTGAGGTTTGCTGAGGATTCTGGGTAAGAAAACACTGGGGGATCCATGCAAGTCACACCTCACTGGACTCCCTCAGGCGTCTAGTTTTCAGAAATGTTTGGGTTTGGTAGGTTTCCCTAGAAGGCTGCTGAGCCCAGGACCAAAAACGCAGGTGCCCCCCTGCAAAAACAGTTAGTTTTGTATTGATCATTTTGATGTGTCCAGATAGTGTTTTGGGGCATTTCCTTTCGTGGGCGCTAGGCCTACCCACACAAGTGAGGTACCATTTTATCAGGAGACTTGGGGGAACGCTGGGTGGAAGGAAATTTGTGGCGGTTCCTCTCAGATTCCAGAACTTTCTGTCACCGAAATGAGAGGAAAAAGTGTTTTTTTGGTCACATTTTGAGGTTTGCAAAGGATTCTGGGTAACAGAACCTGCTCAGGGCCCCACAAGTCACCCCTTCTTGGATTCCCCTAGGTGTCTACTTTTAAAAAATGTGCTGGTTTGCTAGGTTTCTGCAGGTGCCGGCTGAGCTAGAGGCCAAAATCCACAGATAGGCACTTTGTAAAAAACACCTCTGTTTTCTATGAAAAAATGTGATGTGTCCACGTTATGTTTTGAACCATTTCCTTTTGTGGGCGCTAGGCCTACCCACACAAGTGAGGTACCATTTTTATCAGGAGATTTGGGGGACCGCTGGGTGGAAGGAAATTTGTGGCTCCTCTCAGATTCCAGAACTTTCTGTCACCGAAATGAGAGGAAAAAGTGTTTTTTTGGCCAAATTTTGAGGTTTGCAAAGGATTCTGGGTAACAGAACCTGGGCAGAGCCCCAAACGTCACCTCATCTTGGATTCCCCTCGGTGTCTAGTTTTAAAGAATGTGCTGGTTTGCTAGGTTTCCCCAGGTGCTGGCTGAGCTAGAGGCCAAAATCCACACGTAGGCACTTTGTAAAAAACACCTTTGTTTTCTGTGAAAAAATGTGATGTGTCCACGTTGTGTTTTGGGCCATTTTCTTTCGTGGGCGCTAGGCCTACCCACACAAGTGAGGTACCATTTTGATCGGAGACTTGGGGGAACACTGGGTGGATGGAAATTTGTGGCTCCTCTCAGATTCCAGAACTTTCTGTCACCGAAATGAGAGGAAAAAGTGTTTTTCTGGTCAAGTTTTGAGGTTTGTAAAGGATTCTGGGTAACAGAACCTGGTCAGAGCCCCACTAGTCACCCCATCTTGGATTCCCCTAGGTGTCTAGTTTTCATAAATGTGCTGGTTTGCTAGGTTTCCCCCGGTGCCGGCTGAGCTAGAGGCCAAAATCCACAGGTAGGCACTTTGTAAAAAACACCTCTGTTTTCTGTGAAGAAATTGAGGTGTCCATGTTGTGTTTTGGGCCATTTCCTTTCATGGGCACTAGGCCTACCCACACAAGTGAGGTACCATTTTTATTGGGAGACTTGGGGGAATGCTGGGTGGAAGGAAATTTGTGGCTCCTCTCAGATTCCAGAAGTTTCTGTCACCGAAATGAGAAGAAAAAGTGTTTTGTTGGTCAAATTTTGAGGTTTGCAAAGGATTCTGGGTAACATAACCTGGTCAGAGCCCCACAAGTCACCCCATCTTGGATTCCCCTAGGTGTCTAGTTTTCAAAATGCTCTGGTTTGCTAGGTTTCCCTAGGTGCTGACTGAGCTAGAGGCCAAAATCCACAGGTAGGCACTTTGCAAAAAACACCTCTGTTTTCTGTGAAAAAATGTGATGTGTCCACGTTGTGTTTTGAGCCATTTCCTTTCATGGGTGCTAGGCCTACCCACACAGGTGAGGTACCATTTTTATCAGGAGACTTGGGGGAATACAGAATAGCAAAACAAGTGTTATTGCCCCTTGTCTTTCTCTACATTTTTTCCTTCCAAATGTAAGGCAGTGTGTAAAAAAGACGTCTATTTGAGAAATGCCCTGTAATTCACATGCTAGTATGGGTACCCCGGAATTCAGAGATGTGCAAATAACCACTACTTCTCAACACCTTATCTTGTGACCATTTTGGAAATTGAAAGGTTTTCTTGATACCTATTTTTCACTTTTTATATTTCAGCAAATTAATTGCTTTATACCCGGTATAGAATAAAAACCCATTGCAAGGTGCAGCTCATTTATTGGCTCTGGGTACCTAGAGTTCTTGATGAACCTACAAGCTCTATATATCCCCGCAACCAGAAGAGTCCAGCTGACGTAACGGTATATTGCTTTAAAAAATCTGACATTGCAGGAAAAAGTAACAGAGTAATAATTGCTGTTTTTTTCACCTCAATTTCAATATTTTTTTATTTCAGCTGTCATTTTCTGTAGGAAACACTTGTAGGATGTACACAAATTACCCCTTGCTGAATTCAGAATTTTGTCTATTTTTCACAAATGTTTAGCTTTCTGGGATCCAGCATTGGTTTCTCACCCATTTTGGTCACTAACTGGAAGGAGGCTGAAAGCACAAAAATTTTAAAAATGGGGCATGTCCCAGTAAAATGTTAAAATTGTATTGAAAAATTGGGTTTTCCAATTCAAGTCTGCCTGTTCCCGAAAGCTGGGAAGATGGTGATCTTGCCACCAAAAACCCTTTGTTGGTGCAATTTTCAGAGAAAAAAACATGAGCTGCCTTCTGCAGCCCTTTTTTCCAATTTTTTTTAAACAAATCAAAATGTTCACTGTCTTTTGGCTAATTTCTTGGTCTCCTTCAGGGGAACCCACAAAGTCTGGGTACCTCTAGAATCCCTAGGATGTTGGAAAAAAAGGATGCACATTTGGTGTGGGTAGCTTATGTGAACAAAACGTTATGAGGGCCTAAGCGCGAACTGCCCCAAAGAGCCAAAAAAAGGCTCGGCACAGGAGGGGGAAAAGGCCTGGCAGCGAAGGGGTTATTAGAAATTTAAAAACACATTGAAATTCAATGCAAAAAAACAAAGGCTAAAGCTTAGTTATAATTAGGAAAATATATTTTCCACATACAAACCAAGTTTAAACTACACAAACTTTAAAAAGTCTAAAGTTATAGTTATAGTTTTAATTTACAGTTCATCCACCACTTTAAAAATATTATAAGTGGCGGACATCATTACACACTCTTTTCAGTTTGCTAACCAGACAAAACTAACTATAAGGTAGTTATGCCACATGGCAATCTGGACCTTTGTGTTCACGAGTCAGGATAAAAGTAAAAATATTTAGGTTTGACATATTTGCAACAAGGGTTTTTAACTTTTCAGTGTTTGGGGGGTAGATCTAGAATGGCACAGCCCTCTGGAAGTTCATGCACAAGTAAATGATAGTATTAGGTTCTTCTTATATAACTCTTTCTTAACACCTGCCTTTTTTTATGTGCTGTAAGAACTGAGGGGCATATTTAAGAGATTGTCATGCAGTGCAGCACAGCAAGTCACCTTACTGTGCTGCACTGTGTGACAGGGAAAGGGCAGGAAGTCAATGCAGCGCATTCCCGACTTTTCCCCTGTGCTGGCGCCCTTTTGGCAGTCTAGTGCCAACACAGGCACACTTACAACATTATGAAAGGGTGCCTTTGTTGCATGCAGGATTGTTTCTGTGCAGGAAAGGTTACCTTTCTGTACAAAAACAATTCCCTGAGGCTTTTTCCTCTTTCTACGTGTCCTGCAAAATGCAGCACATGTAGAAAGAGGAACAAACGAGTTGATATAAGGGTATTTCTTCTTGTTCTGCCTCCGCTGGGGAGGCATATGTTTTTGGCACATGCTCTGGTCTACCACATTTGGTAAATCTGGAAATGAATCAAAACCCATGGATTTTGGGTGGGAACACCCATGCAACACCCATGGAAACACCTCCCTAGTGCAGAGCAGTCCAATGCAGCTATTTGTGCTGTGTTGCTTTACTCGAGATCATGGCAAAATGTATCTTGCTATTGAACAGCTGATCCTTAATGAGTACAAAGTCATCCTTCAGAAGTACAAAGTCCATGTCCCTGGAACCTTCAAGGTTCAAAACCCAAAGAGCTACTGAAAGTGCTTTTCAGGAAATGCTCAGCAAATTTGGACTTCTATCCCCCCCTCAATGAGCGCAATCTTTTGAGACCTTCAAAAGGGATCTGAAAAATTGAATGTTTCAGCATTATCTTCAAGGAGGATCCCATTAAGACATGGCAATCTATGAGCCCTAGCTCTAAGCATGATCTTTATGTTAAATATTCCTGTTTTGTGTACAAGGTCAATCTGATGTCTATGTTCACAAACATTTGTAAGGTAAATACCTACTTTATAGAACCCCAGCACCCTTGAGGAAAAGGTTGATGCTATGTTTAATTTACAAATAACTTTGAAAATCAGCTAAGGTGTTATCTATGCCTAGTGTATATTAAACAACACTTTGAGAAACTGCTTTGAGGCACTTTATGGAACCATGGTGTCTACCCACATCTGTTACAATGGTCAAAGAATAGTTTCTCACGGAAAGACCATGATTTCCATGGAGACGAAGAACCGAATCACCCAATTTCTGAAATATGTAGCTTTACCAATCTGATCAAAAGTATGAGCCTCTCAAATACCATATATACTCATAATATTTAACTGTACCTTAAATCGACTACAAGGCATTACACCAACCACTTTGTGGCTTACTTGGAATCCTAATTGAATCCAAAAATGACTAAGGGCCACATTTATAAGCCCCTTGTGCTGCTGCTGTTTATTTTTTTTAACGCTGCAGCAGTGCTAGCAGTGCACTACACTGCTCCATATTTACAAACAGATGCATTGGTCCCAATGCATCAGTTTGTAAAGCCCTGTGTCACATTATACCTGCATCAGGTATAAAGTATGCAATGTAGGTGTTCCCATGGAAAACACCAGGTAGAATTGAGTAGGTTTAAATGTAACATTTTTTACTGCATCACTCTACAACTTCACTACGTCAAAATTTTACTGTCTGCTCGGAGCAGGCTTCAAATTGTTATAGGGCTTTTTCCAATGAAACTCTCCTTGCATTGCTGGAGTTGCTTTAGTTCAACAACGCAACTCCAGCACTGTGTCACTTTAGCGCCAGCATATGGGTCAGCGGATGTGTCAGAATTCCTGACTCATCTGTGAAAACGTGTGCCATGGAGCTCTGTATTGTAAATACAGTGCATCCATGGCGTAATTAGGGGATGTGCAGCAGGTGCATGAAACTGACGCATCTATGACAATGCATCAGTTTCTTGCAAATGAGGCCCTGAGTGGCTAATTTGGAGTTTGGCTGATGCATGGTATTTGCAAATAAGTGGTGCATACTTTGTTGGCCAAACTCTCTGTTTGTCTTCTCCATTCAGAGAAAACACTAAGGGGCAAATTTACTAAGATTTCATGCAGCACACTGCAGCAAGGCAAGTTGGTACGCTTGACCAAGTTGGACATAGCATGATTGGGAGAGACCTGAAGTGCACCATATTTACAAAGGTATGGTGCCCTTCAACTCTCTCTCACCGTGTGTGCACTTGTGGCTGGATAGCCTTAATGAAGGCACTGTTACACCATTCTGTAAGATGGGATTCCTTCCTGCACAAATTCCATTCAAAGAAGCATTTTTCTCGTTCTATATATCATGCCTGTCTGTGGTAAGCGTACTAACGTCACACAATTCCAGCTTTGCAAACCTTAGTAAATCTGGAATTCCATGAATAGGTGCACTGAAACACACATTCTCCACCCATGGAATGCCTACAACTAAGAAATGTAATGGAATGCAGCAGAAGCCACTGCATTGTGTTACATTTTGTTTCTTTACAAAGCTACACAAGGGCAAACAAATCAGACTTGGCTAAGTAAATTGCGAATAGGCCTTTGCATTAGCCGTTGTCTCCTTGTGCAGCTGACTATGTGGCAAAAAACTTTGACTAGCAGCCTGTCCTCTAAGGGCTTGGCAGTCGATGTACATCAGAAATTCTTCCATATTTAGCGTCGTCTTTCCACCATTTATTTTTCTGGTTTGTGACACACTAAAAGTGACCTCTCATGTCTTGGGAGAAAGCTCTCAGCATCTTTTAGTTTTACAGATATTTACCCACAATTTGGTGGTTTGTTTCTGCAAAACCAATAAAATGCCATTTGACCACTAACTGTCTGCCATACAAGCATGGTGGCTAGCTAGCACTTCAGTTTTGCCATAAGAGCTTCTGCTGTACTACCCAAGTCTGCCTATACTGTATGTTCCTATTGTCATTACTATTTTCTAATCAGGCAGCTGTCATGTACTCTGCTATGTACCTTATTTTGAATGCTCACCGTAGTGTTCAATTTTAAAAGTCATGCTATGCAGTTCAGTTTGTGTACACCGTAAATAAGTCTATTTAAGGAAGTATAAGTGTCTGGCATTTTTGTAAAAGCAACATGCACTGCTGAACAATCAATTAAAGGCCTCTGTTTCCTGCTGTCCTTCTTTCCTACCATAAAGTCTGGTATCCTTAATTTGTACAATGACTGCTAACTATGCAATGCTGAGTGATTAAAGACCTATATTTACTGCTTCTGTTGTTTCCTACCAGAATGTCCAGTGTTTTTTGTTTTTTTTGTACAACAACTGCCTCTGTTTCTTGCTGGACACTGTTCTCTGTTTGGCAGTGCTCACCACATGCAATATGTGCTATAAATAAAATGTTCAAAGTGTGGTTGCATGCTTAGCTATGTCAACCCATCTGAAGAGAGGACTGTGTATTTTACCAGCACCACCTATGGGTTCTGAGCCCTACTGTGTGAGACAAGAGCGACCTAGAAACTGCCACCTGGAAGATGGGGACTTGGAACTTTTCTTGGACAAACTGAGGCCCATATTTCTACTCTGCTTGCGCCAGATTTGCGTCATTTGTTTTATGAAATTTCGGCGCAAACTTATCTCCATATTTATACTTTGGCGCTAGACCCGTCCAACACTAAAGTTATGAAGTTTGAGTCATTTTTTGGACGTGAAAACCTACCCTGCACTAATGACATGCAAGGTAGGCGTTCCCTTGCAAACAATGACTCTATGGCATGTGCGCCTTATTTATCCTCCGGCGTCAAAATGACGCACAGGAGGATGCGGGCCTTAAAACATGGCGCCCAGACAGATTTGTGCTGTTTTTTAACGCCTGGGTCAGGGCAGGCTTTAAGGGACCTGTGCGCTCATTTCCATGGTCAGAGACCATGGAAGCAGTCCACAGGTGCCTTTCCCTGCACCCAGGGACATCCCCTGCCACCCTAGCCCACACCTGGAGGACACCCATTGATGGGGGCACCCATCCATGGTGAGTGCAGGTAAGTATATATATATATATATATTTTATTTTTTTAAGTGCCATAGGGGGGCCTAACTTGGGCCCCCCTACATGCCACTGTGCCCAATGGCCATTCCAAGGGGACAGGAGTCCCCTTGGAATGGCCATTGGGCAGGGGGGCATGACTCCTGTCTTTGCTAAGACAGGGGTCATTTCTATGGGGGTTGTGTGTCAAAAAAGGGTGCAAGTCAGGTTAGAGCCAGTATTTTT
The DNA here is from genome assembly GCF_031143425.1 of Pleurodeles waltl. Lineage (NCBI taxonomy): Eukaryota > Metazoa > Chordata > Amphibia > Caudata > Salamandridae > Pleurodeles > Pleurodeles waltl. Next base: position 830,954,020 of record NC_090438.1, read on the forward strand.
TACTCTAACCTGACTTACACCATTCTTTGGTGCACAACCCCTAGTCTTCCCTTCGCCTTCGCTGCTCGGTTACCGTCATTTATTTTGACGCTAACCAGGCCGCAGTGTCGGCTAATGTCATTCCATAAATACGGCGCCCGGCTGGCACATTGGAATGGCGTTGGCTGGCGGTAGACTTTTTGACGCAAATCTGCCCTGGCGTCAAAAAGTATAAATATGGGGCTGAGTACTCTGTGTGAAGTAACACAACAAACAGTTAAAAGGATTGTTATCATCAGTGAAGAAACTAAAAATATATGTATAGTATTTAGCACACATGTCAGTATTCAAAGGACCACCAAGTCAATTCAGATTTCTTTCAGTAATTCTTGTTTGATATTTTCTCAAGGACGCACACCTGAAAAACTCAACACTAAATTAACCGTTTCTGAAAAAATGCAGTTTCTACCTAGGTCTAATTTTACCTTGCAGAAAATAAAAAAGCAAACTTGATTGTAGTCTCGAAAAGTGGGTTCAGGGATTGTGGAGATAAGCCACAAATAACTGAAAGTGGATCAAGAAAAGCATGGCAAGCTGATTGTCAAGCATTCATGTATGGTTGCTTAAAGTGATTGTGTTCTTTTGTCACAGAGTACCTCTCCAGGCGGAAGGAGTGCTCCTTACCACTAGATCTTGAAGGGTCCTGATGAAAAGGATCAAAACACACCTGCCATTCTTTCCACAAGAGTTCCATGTACAGCAGAACCATATCTCTTTTTCTTTCTCTCTCTCTTCCCCCAGCACCCCTCCACCACCACCATGATCAATCTGTGGTATCAGTTGTCTACTCCGATACTAAGGATTGAGCTCAGAGGAAAGATCTTTGTTTCTGCTGAGATCCCAGTAATTCAGATGAGTGGCTCTTGATGTGACGTTTGCACTTTCAGCAATATGAACCCTGCCATGTAGGCAGTGATCATAAGTATTACATGTTGTCCACCATGGTTGAAATTGTGGCCGCACAGCATACTCTAAATAACTTCCTTGCTATATTTTTCTGTTTGTGTTTTTGTTCTACTTTAAAATTTGCCATCAAGATGAGCCTGTCTGGATTAACTGCAGATGGATCTTCTGCAGTCCTTGGACCATCCGCTCTCTGTTATGCCACCTGAACAACAAACATTGCTAAAGTTGCCCAGCAGATATATGACAAAGGGAGCTCAATGTCAGCTTATTCTCCTGAGGAATACAAATTAATATAAACATTCCATAGTCCATATCCGTCCCTTTGAAGGATAGAGTCCTGTAATATTGCTGGCAGAAATTCTAAGTGAATATCACTAGTTTCCTTTTCCTTCGGGCAGACTCCCAATTGCACACGGATGTGTCTTTATGACAGATTCCTCATTTACAGGGAGGCACACAACAAATCTCCAAAACAACTGATAGATACACTCATTAATTCCATAAGCACCTAGTACCTAAGCATTAAGGTGGCACTTCATCTGGAAAGTGATCTTCAGCAAAGGAAAATACTTGTGAAAAATTATTCTTAAAGCATAGCCCCCATAATACCCCTCCTCTGACCTATGCCAAGACCCTCCATCAGAAAGCAACTCAATACTGTGCATTTAAGAGGTAGCTTACTGAAAATCATTTTATGGAATATATGTACATTACATTTTTTTAAATGTTTACATTAACCTTGCAATTTCTGCTTCCTCGCTACTATCATTCACCATAGCATCAACTCTGCTTTAGGACTTGTGATTAATTTCGATGCAATATTTATTGCTCATCTCCTGCATGCACAGGGTTCTAAAGATGGATTGGGCCTAGTGTACACTTTAAGCATTGTAAAATAAAATATAAAAGAAACACAGGTCATACCTTCCCTTATTAAACTCCAACTACTCCCTCTTGTTTATCTAAGGAGAAGGAGGCCTGGAAACCCATGAGGAAGGCTCTTACCATCATGGTTCAACATCTCTAAAAATAGGTGAACACATTCACATTATTTACCTTCTGAATATTGTGCAATGTGAGTACTGCCTGAGGCCATTGTGGTTAATACTTTTATATCCTGTAGTTTTTGTTTACAACTATTTTCAAAACACGGAGATATTTGCATTCAAGAAACAGTGGCTTATACTTTCCCTCCACTTCTCTCCACTCTACAACAGTTATAATATTATCAACAGGTACAATAGTTAATCTACTGGGAGTCAGTGAAAGGTATGTAGTTTGTAAATCGTAGAGGTGGGACTAAATTAGATAACCCAATAAAATAAATTGACTATAGTTGATGAGCTTGGACAAAGACAAGTTTTTGCATTTACTAATTTAGACAAACCTCTCAATGATCCTTTTCAACATTCCAAGGAAATCTTTATTATGTTTCATTGTTAAAGGTTGTGTTTAAGAAATCAGTTGCGACACCTAAGTGTTTTGTAATTTTATTGTTGTAGTGCTTAGTCCTTTTGATGTTAGTTCGCTTAAATCTTTTCTGTCGCCTTGGTCAACCCATGGTAATTTTGTATCTTTATAGTTTCGTTTTGAGAATCATTTACATACATTTGGGCATGAGTCTACAATTAAATCTTTAACTATATTGCTGACTGGAGTTCTCCCTGTGTAGCCACATTGGTCATACTGTCACTTTAAATTGTCATTTGAGTTTTGATCCCTAACCTTTCTACCCCATTATGCTGGGTGAAAAGACCCATGGACCTCCATAAAAGCATAATTGGAAAAATGCTTCACCACACGCAGGCCCTGATTATGAGTTAAGCGAATTGGAATTTACTGCATGTAATTCCACTCTGACTGATGATAAGTTGGCCAGTGTTCCTTCAACTGGTTTTCATGGTATTGTAAAATCAGATCCGAATTTACCAGTCAGCACCAGCCAGACCTCTTTCTCTATAGTTATATTGCCAGGGAGCATTTAAGCTCTCCTCTGCCTCTTTTACAACCTTTTTCCCACACCCCTCCTTTCACCACAACCCCACACAGAAGCCCGCTGCATACAATTTTAATGTGTTCAGAGCAGGTGGTTAATGTATTCACTTACACCCCATGGAATTAAGAATACTCTGTTTTTTCATGACCAGTAAATGTTTATTTCCCTTTCCATGGAGTGTAACTCGCAATTGCACAGCGCTGGTGTGGTGTTACCACTCAGTAATGTTAACTCTGCATGCGGAGCTTGCACCCCACCAGAACCATGCAACACATAATCAGGACCTAAGTGCGCAATTAATAACTCAAATTGCTGTTCATGATCAGACTCCTGAAGACAAACTCAAGAATCTGCACTGCTGATATCTATTTTTTAATGCAAATGTTCAGAACAGTATCAGGAACAACATTTAGAAAAAGCATTACAAGGTATTTTTCTCTGCATGCCTATTGTACAATAGCGCAGCAGGGATTTTCACATTCAATCCAATTGTGCAGTACTTTAACAACTCCACGCATTTCCATTTACTTCTCCATTAAGGCAGAATATGTCACAGGCATACTGCTGGAGATATTCGCCTCCCAGAGGACTGTGTGAATGATTAAGGGTGGATCTTCAAGCCAGACCCTGTGAAGTATCTCTGTAAAATGCATTCTGCACTGCTGAGCCGCGCAGCCCCTACTCACTTGAAAAGAAATAGTCTGATAAAAAAGAATAAATGGTATCTAAAAACTATGCACAGTATATTTGCTGAAGAGAATAGAGAGAATTTGGACACATTGCTTTCCTAATATTCCTCTTCGCTTGCCAGAAAACCCTCTAGAGATTCCACCTGGTGTTCTGTTTTTGAGATGGGGGTTGTCTTATCCAACGTGATGAAAGTGTTTGAGGATCTCACATTATAAATAAAAGTATTAAAACGGAAAGTATGCTGCCAATGTAAATCCTGCAGGGGAAATATTTAAGACTTTTGAAACTGCTCTTGACTTTTGAGGAATTTGTGCACAATAATCTATGAAATTTCACAGCATATATAGAAGGTAGTGCACCGTTTTTGGTTATCTAATGTAGGGTGAGGATTCACAATTATGATTTTGTAAAAAAACGAAAAAAACAACAACAATAAGGCAGACAGAAATATCCACATACATTTTGCTATGAGATAGTGGAAAATATAATACAATTAATGAACGACGTGGACCTACATGTTTCCCAAGCCCAGCTCATTGGATGCATTCTAGCAAGCAATGTGTTGATCATATGGAGAAACAAACATTGGCAATGGCAATAGTTTCAGTGGAAAAGTTTTTCACAAGCTTCATGGAGACACAAGGAATGTATACTATGTGGGAATCAACAATGCATGTTTCTCTTTTACATTTACAGAGAACATGCTCAATAGCCATGAACTGACCTGGTTGCTTATTACACTCCTCGGCTGCAGACCGGGAATTCAGTCTGTCCACCAAAAATACACAGCTTCCTAAGGGCACAGCCAACGCTTTTACATTAGCAGTGCAGCTGGTGCTTATTGGTAACTGCATTTCCTTAAGGAACATGTTGTTGTTATGCAGAGAGGTAAGATTGCTGCACAGAACAATTCGTTTGAGCTTACCCATACATTTGTCTCTCACGAATCCTTCTGTGCTCGCAGTTATCCAATTGGTTCACCAAATCATGCAGGTATCCAAGAACTCACACATCCCTTGGTGCCTTCACTTACCAAATCAAAAGTCTATGAATTTAGTCACTCACTCAGCCATTGACTCATTGTCACATTCATTCACCCACCAATCCAGTCAATCACTAATTCATATTTATTGCCCAGTCTTCAAAGAATCCCTTCCAGTTACAAAACAAGCAATAGGTCTGGCTTATGAATGTACTGTTAAGCCAGACCTAAAAATCCATGTACGCTAATGACTGCCTTTCTCCCATCTGTTCTGCTCCCAGAGAAAGGCACCATAAATGATCTAGTTATGTACAACACTTTGATAGCATTGCAATGGCATGTGTGTGCCACTGAAAGTTCAAGCTCAATCAGCTGTATAAACATGCAAAATGATCACAGCTGTGTGGAGGTCAAGCACTTTTTTTCTGGAAGCACACAACTTCTGCCCTATCATAACATGCATTCCTGGCTTCTTAGGATGCTGTGGTCATATATGCATTTAGCTCCTGCATGTTCTATATGAACATAAGCCTCCCACTGACTGTAGATCTCCATCACTGGCAGTGAAGAACTGACAATTTTGAGCAGAGCTTTTAAAGACCAACCCTTAGCAATACCCTGGAGGTATCAGTTTTTTGATGTCCTGAAGACTTTGAGAAAGAAAACATCTTAAGAATGCACCATAGAAAATACTGAGGGGCATATTTTTACTCTGTTTGCGCCGGAATTGCGTCGTTTGCGTCGCAAAACTAACTCCATATTTATACTTTGGCGTTAGACGCGTCTAGCGCCAAAGTCCATGGAGTTCCATGGAGTTTGCGTCATTTTTTAGCGTGGACACCTACTTTGCGTTAATGATATGCAAGGTAGGCGTTCCCGTCTAAAAAAGTGACTCCGAGGCATGTGCGTCGTATTTACACTCCCGGGCCAAATTCACGCCCGGGAGTGGGCCGGGTCCAAAAAAATGACGTCCAGCCGCTTTTGCGCCGTTTTTTAGCGCCTGGACAAGGCAGGCGTTAAGGGACCTGTGGGCTCGGAAGGAGCCCAGAGGTGCCCTCCCATGCCCCCAGGGACACCCCCTGCCACCCTTGCCCACCCCAGGAGGACACCCAAGGATGGAGGGACCCATCCCAGGGAACTTAAGGTAAGTTCAGGTAAGTATTTTTTTTTTTTTTTTGTGGCATAGGGGGGCCTGATTTGTGCCCCCCTACATGCCACTATGCCCAATGACCATGCCCAGGGGACAGAAGTCCCCTGGGCATGGCCATTGGGCAAGGGGGCATGACTCCTGTCTTTGCTAAGACAGGAGTCATTTCAATGGGGGTTGGGAGTCGAAAAAAATGGCGCAAATCGGGTTGAGGCGAAAAATTTGCCTCAGCCTGACTTGCCCCATTTTTTGGTGCCCAAGCTCCATATTCCCCTACGCCGGCGCTGCCTGGTGTACGTCATTTTTTTTCACGCACACCAGGCAGCGCCGGCGGCTAACGCCGGCTAACGTCATTGAATAAATACGGCGCCCGCATGGCGCTTCAGAATGGCGTTAGCCGGCGCTAATTTTTTTGAAGCAAAACTGCGTTAGCGCAGTTTTGCGTCAAAAAGTATCAATATGGCCCAGAGTGCTTCATATCTTGCAAGATGGCGTCCATAGCCGCATCCTTTGTTCTATTGTGCAGACACCGGCAGTACTTTTGCTCTTTTTTAAGCAGGCAAGATCATAAGAACCTTTTCTCCCCATGACACGTTCATATAGAGAATCATGATTTAAAATATTTCTAATGCCACACTCATTGGGTCCGCATAGTAGGCAAAATTGTAAAGCAATTATGGGGGTTTGTTTATTTTGGAAGACGTGTTAAAAAATTATAAATACACTGCACTATGTTTCAGTAACATGATGTTCTACCACGTATTTTTAATTCTTTAGATGTATGTTTTTCCTGCAACTACTTTGTAGGTACTAATGAGGCTTTCTATATATTGTTTAAAAAATGTATAGAAAAATGTAAATCCATTTCATTACCTATTACCACTTTAATAAAGTGGTAATTGTAATAGGTTGGGAATGACAATAAAAGCTACTACTTACCTATATCTAAGGCTCTAACCCAGACTGCAGCTAAAGTGAGCTGAAAACTACATAGCTGCCTTTCACGTTTTGTAAACACAGTCATCCGCCAATCATTTACTGCCTTCTCAACAGTATGAACCATGGTATACTGCAAGGTTACTGTGGTATACCGCAGCACAATATATAACAAACTGTTTTCAAACTTATAGGTTTAAAACTACTTAAGCTATTTACACCAACTGCCAAAAATTAACATTTAAACCATATTATATATATTACTCCCACATAACATCTACATATGGTCCCCCACTTTCATGCTACACCTCTCTAAAATACCACACTGCACTCTACAAGACACCACTCAATGCAACTCCACTCTATGTCACTCCCCTGTACTCCATTCCACTTTAAGCTATTACACTTTGTGCAACTCCACTCTATGCCACTACAGTCTATGCAATTCCACTCTATGCCACTCCACTTTACTCCACTCCAGTCTATACCACTTCACTGGATGCTATTCTACTGTACAGGACTCCACTCTATTTTAGTGTACTGTTTGCCACTCCATTATGTGCCACTCTCTGCTGTACAACACTCCACTCTATGCTATTATACTGTACTTCACTCTGCCCCACTCTAGTCTAAGCCACTTTAATGAATGAATACCCCTCAATTCCTATCCACTCCGCCTAATGTTAATCCACTCTACCTCACTCCACTCTATAGTACTCCCCTCTACGCTTTTCCACAGTATGCCATTCCACTCTTTGCCATTCCATTGTATGGCACTACACTAATCTATCACTCCACTCTATGCTACTCCACTGTATGCCACTCCAATTTATGATACTCCAGTCTATGTTACTAAACTCTAGGCAATTCCCCTCTCTGCCACTCCACTCTATGCCATTACACTCTACACTAGCACCCTGTAAGGCACTACACTCTACCCCACTTGTCTCTACCTCACTCCACGCTATGCTAATACACTCTAAGCCCCTGAACTCCATGCAACTCTGGTATTGGAACTCAACTCCACACCATTCCACTGTGTGCCACTACACTCTAAGCTATTCCACTGTACGCAACCCTATTATACGCAACTCCATTCTATTCTATTTAACTGTTTGCCACTCCAGTCTAGCCTACTCCATTGTACCCCACTTCAATGTATGCTATTCCACTGTACGCCACACCACTATATGCCAGTCCAATCTGTGCCACTCCTCTCTACACCACTAAACTCTCAGCTATTCTACTAGGAAATTCAACTGTATGCAACTCCACTTTATGTAGCTCTACTTTAATCAGTACCACTCTCTGCACACCATATGCTACTCCCCACTACAACACCCCACTCTACACCCCTCAACTCTATGCCACTCCTCTTTACGCTACTACACTGTACACCACTGCACTCTACGCCACTCTACTATAAATTAATCCACTCTATGCCACACTAATTTATGCCACTCCACTCTATGCCACTGCACTATTCGCTATTCCCTTGTACTCCACTCCACTATACCATGGTCCAGTCTACATCACTCCACTCTGCACCTCACCTCTTTACACTATTCCACTGTATGCCACTCCACTCTATGCCATTCAAGTATACACCACTCCACCATGCACTAATGCACTCTATGCCACTCCACTCTATGCTGTTCTACTGTATGCAACTCTACTCTATGCCACTTCATCTTATGCTATTCCACTCTATTCCCCTCCACTGTCTGTGATTCAACAGTATGCAACTGCACTCTAGGTCATTATACTCTACGCTAATCCACTCAATGTCACTCCATTCTATGTCACTCCAGTCTGTGCCACTTCATTGTCTCATATTCCACTGTTCGCCACTCAACTCAAGGCCACGCCACTCTGTGTTGTTCCACTGTATGTCAATACAATGCACAACACTTCACTTTATGGCTAACCACTGTATGCCACTGCACTCTTTGCCATTGTGCTGTGTGCTATTCCACTCCATGGCACCCAACTGTATGCAGCTCCACTCTATGCCACTCCATTATAGACATTTCCATTGTACACCACTCCACTGTACCACACTCCACTCTACGTCACTCCACTATCCACCTCTCCACTGTACGCTATTCCACTGTACCCCACTCCACCCTTTCACATTCCAATCTACACCACTCCACTGTATGCTACTACACTCCATGCCATGCAACACCCCTCTATTCTATTCTCTGGTATACAGCTCCACTCTAAGCCACTCCACTGTAAGGTATTCCACTCAATGCCACTCCACTCCACGTGATTAGACTGTGCTCAACAGCACTGTAGACCACTATACTCAATGCTATTCCACTCAATGCCACTCCAGTCACTTCACTGTATGATATTCCACTGTACGCCTCTCCGCTATATACTCTTCCACTGTACAACACCCCACTGTATGCTATTACATTGTACATCACTCTACTCTACGCCACTCCAGTCTATGCCACTTTAATGCATGCTACTCCACTCCATGCATTCCACTGAATGTCAGTCCACTCTATGCTGCTCCACTGTACACCACTGGACTCAATACTATCCCACTCTACACTGCTTCACTCTATGCTACTCCAGTTTATGCCACCCCACTCTATGGAACTGCCCTCTACATCACTAAACTCTATGCTGTTCCACTTTACCCACTTACACTACCCTGACTCCACTCTACAACACTCCACCCTACGCTTTTCCACTCTATGCCACTGCACTCTAGGTCACTACACTCTTCAGCACTCAAATCTATGCCACTCCGCTGTGCACCACTCCATTCTACACTGCTCAACTTCATGCTTTACATTGTATGTTGCTCCACTGTACAACACTTCACTCTATGCTATTCCACTGTATGCCACTCCATTCTACAGTACTCAACTGAACACCACTAAACTCTATGTATTACACTCTACGCTGCTCCACTCTATGCCACTTCACTCTACACCACTCTACTATGCACTGTTGCACTGTACACCACTTCACTCTACCCCACTCTGGTCTACAATACTCCTCTCTATGGTATTAAACTCTACACCACTACACTCTATGCCACTCCAGCCTTCTCCGCTCTAGTCTATGCCATCCACTGTGTGCCACTCCACTCTACACCATTCAACTCTCCTGTACTCCACTTTGCACCACTCCACCATATGCCACTCCACTTCATGCCCCTCCATTGTACACCACTTCACTATACAGCACTGCATTCTATGCTATTCTTCTCCATGCCACTCCAGTCTATGCCACTCCACTCTATGCAATTACAGTTTATGCTAGTCCACTGTATGCTATTCCACTGTATGCAACTCCAGTCTATGCCACTCAACTCAATGTTATTCTACTCTATGTCAACCCACTCTATGCCACTCAACTGTACATCCCTGCACTGTACCCCACTCCATTCTATGCTATTTCACTGTAGACCACTACACTGTACCTCACTTCACTCTATGCCACTCCACTCTTGCCACTCTACTCTATGCCACTCCACTCTATGCTATTCCTCTGTACACCACTCCACTGTATCAAATTCCGCTTTATGCCACTCCGCTCTACACCACTTAACTTCATGCTATTTCACTGTAAGCCACACCACTGTAACACACTCCACTCTACACCACTCTACTTCACCATACAACACTTCACTCCATGACACTGTACTGCACAACATTCTTCTCCACTATTTCAACCCACTCTATGCCACTCAACTGTACATCCCTGCACTCTACCCCACTCCATTCTATGCTATTTCACTGTACACCACTACACTGTACCTCACTTCACTCTATGCCACTCCACTCTTGCCACTCCACTCTATGCCACTCCACTCTATGCTATTCCTCTGTACACCACTCCACTGTATCAAATTCCGCTTTATGCCACTCCACTCTACACCACTTAACTGCATGCTATTTCACTGTAAGCCACTCCACTGTAACACGCTCCACTCTACACCACTCTACTTCACCATACAACACTTCACTCTATGACACTGTACTGCACAACATTCTCCTCCACTTTACTGTATAACACTCCGCTTAGTGACACTCCATTCAACAACGCTAAACTCTACGATTTGCAACACACGTTTATTTAAAAAAAAAATATATTTGATGAACAAACCAAAGGTTAGATCTTTGGTATAGTTAGGAAAACCTTTATTCTTTCTATACAAACTAAACTTAAACTACACAAAGATTCCAAACTCTGAATGTAAACTTTTACCTTTAATTTAAAATGTATAAGTTATATAACACATTGATTGAAATCAGCACCTTCAATTATGCCAGGAATGCATCCCAGGAGACTGAGTCAGTGGTCTAGATGTCACAAGGTTCCACTTCAGAAAATCAGAGGCAGAGGTCAGCGCAGTAGCTGTACCCAAATGTAGACTTACATAGAGATATGCAGTGGCATGGGTGTTTCCCATGGGGATGAGGGTTAGTACCAGAGGCAGCCTTTGCTATGATAGTGCCCTGGTCAGAAAGAAATGTGGCTCCCTTTCTGATGGTAGTGAATAACATGAGGGACAGGGTCCCCCTTTTGTATTCACCAGTCAGTCCCTGGATGAGCAGTGAAAGGCCCCTGAACACACACATTTTCAAACCTCCCACAGCTCATCTAAATCACCCACAGTTTAAATGGGTCACAATGATGAGAGTGTTGTTGAAGTGTGTCAGTAGGAGTAAAAGGGTGAAGGGTGGGCAAGGAAGCGTTTAATGGGAGGTAAAAATATTCTCTATGGTGTACTAATGAAGGAATAAAAACACTTTAGCACAAACAAACGCACAGGGACACAGACAAGTCTGGAGAAAGGCAGCGGCTGCCACTGCAAATGTCAAGGGGGGGGACGGGGAAAACAATAAGAAAAAAATTACAAAATAGAAAATGTACCTCTTCTGCTGCCTCCTGCCACCTCGCTCGTCGCTTCTCTTCTTGTGGTGTCCCAGCATTCACTGGGACACCAGGACAGGCTCCCCAGCAATCCTGGCACTGCTTTCATGCTAAATGTAGCATGAAAGCATGTCCCAGGATTGGTCTGAGTGGCTTGGACTGCCACTCAGACACAGCCTTGGGGTCTGTGTAGTTTCTCCAGCCCCGCTGTGTACACAGCCGGGCAGGAAAAACCTAAGTGTGCATGCGTGTTGGCCTGCCTGAGACGACCGTCCAAACACACATGCACACTTTGGTGCACCCCACTCCCGCCTCCCGTAACCCAGCCCCACCCTTCCCTTCCTGTACGCTGAGCCAGCAGATGAAAAATAAAACAGAAGTGTAACTATTGGTTTAGTTTTCATCTCCTGGGTCTTGGCTGGGGCGACGCTCCTCTGCCATTGTGGAGGAGCCTCCCCTAGAGAAAAGTGAGAAGGCCACTTCTGTTTGAAACATCTTAATGCACACAGCTGCATTCGCCCCCCTGAAGATTGGCACCCTGTGCCTGGGAACAGCTCATCCATGCCAAAAGCCGGCCCTGGTTAGCATGTTATCTACAACCCTCAAGGGACCACTCTCCAAAATGCACACATGGTACACTCATCCACAGAATGCTGAAAAGCAAATATCATGGTGCAAGCTTGAGCCATGTCATAATAGGCAAGCACCAAACAACATCAGACGATTCCTGTAATCAAACTGTGATTAATTTGTGACTTTTGCAGACCACTGAGACATGTAAACGTATCAGCAATCCTGGCAAGATTTAGAAGCACCTACCGGCACCAAAGGGTTCCCATCTCCTGACTGGGACCAACCACTGGCCTACTCGGACCGCCGTGCACAGCAACACGCAGTAGCCATCCTTGTAAGATTTACAGAACATTAATTGGGGTCAGGCTACTGCCTAAAAACAATAGCCATAGTCATTTCTTACAGAAGAAGACATGATATCACCCCAAACTGAGCATGATATGGTGAGGTATGCAAACTGGGTGGCTACGCATTTTTTCACTGAAACAACACTCAAAAATACTTTATTACCTTTTCAGAAAGTGTCATGAGGAACCATGCCCTTAATACTAAATTTGACCAGAACACCAACTAAGAGACTGATAAGATGAACTACTGCAAATAAGGTCCTATTTCTAGGCCTTATCATTGTAAAAAGATTTTCATGTAATCTGGCTCATGTCTTGTTTCTATTGATATAAGGGAACACAGGATCAACCTCCTGAAGGACTGCACTCAAAGCTTAACTCCTACGCAGAAAATTAAATGCATTGGGTTTCATAAATAAGAAGTGCTTTAAAATAGTTTGATAATTAGGACTTAAAAGGAGATTTACAAGAAACTGGTGCATCAGCACTGATGCACCAGTCTTCTTGCATCGCCCCTTCCCCACCTAAGGACACCATGGATGTGCTGTATTTACAATACGGCGCACCATGCCAGTGGTTAGGACAATAGCATCACATATTTTACGCTATTGTGGAGCTTTGCTGCACTAGTGTCAAAAATGTTGACGTTAATGCAGCAAAGTGCAGGGAGGCTCATTGATTTCAAAGAGTGAGCCATCTTAACGCCTCCTTTGAGCAGGCGTTGAAGTGACAGGAAAAATGGTGCCATTTCTTCAGGCCTTAGTGCACTGAACCTCCCCCTTTGCATACATTATGCCTTGTGCAGGCATAATGTGGCACAAGGGGGTGCAAAGTAGCGCAAGGCATGCATTGCGCCACTTTGTAAGTTTGGCGCAGCAAAAAATGCTCTCCTAACACCACATTAGCGTAAAAAATTATGTTAACATGGCGCAAGGAGGCGCTATGAGAGAGGCCGACAAAGGCTATGAACTTGACGATAAGAGCCACAGCACCCTCATGGCGACAAAAGCTGCTTTACAAAGGAATGAACGGAATGAAGCATAAATTCCATTTTCATCCCATGATCCTGTTGATTCAAACCGCTGTATTTTTGGAACTGTGGGTTGCATGATTGGTTATGCATCTGTTTTTTATGTTTTCAGCACATGGGGAAGAGGTAGGCACTATATAGAGTTATGGAATTACAAAACACAGTTCAAGAACAATGGAAATGGCCTTTCTGCAGGGTCACCTCCAAACTTTTTGCCTTCCTCTTTTTCTGACCTCATTTTTGCTGGCTTTAGGACTCTGCACACTTTACCACTGCTAATCAGTGCTAAAGTGCATATACTCTCTCCTTAAAACATGGTGACATTGGCTCATACTCAAATGGCTTATTTAATTTACTTGTAAGTCCCTAGTCATGTGCACTACATCTGCCCAGGGCCTGTAAATTAAATACTACTTGTGGGCTGCAGCACTGGTTGTGCCACCCTCATAAGTAGCCCCCTAACCATATCTCAGGCCTGCCTCTGCAGTGCCTGTGTGTACAATTTCACTGCCACTTTGACTTGGCATTCATAAGTAATTGCCAAGCCTTAAACTCCCCTTTTTATATATATAAGTCACCCCTAAGGTAAGCCGTCGGTAGCCCGTAGGGCAGGGTGCTTAGTAGGTAAAATGCAGTACATGAACATGTGTGTTCTATATGTCCTGGTAGTGTAAAACTTCTAAATTTGTTTTTACACTGCTGTGAGGCCTGCTCCTTTCATAGGATAGCATGAGGGCTACCCTCATATATTATTTGAGTGGTAGATCCTGATCTGAAAGCAGTAGCCAGGTCATATTTAGTATGGCCAGAACGGTGATACAAACCCCTGCTCAATGGCAAAGTTGGATTTTATATTACTATTTTAGAAATGCTACTGTTAAAAAGTGAGCATTTCTCTACACTTAAATCCTTCTGCGCCTTCCAATCCACATCTGGCCAGGTTTAGTGACATCTCCCTTGTGCATTCACTCAGACAACCCCAAACACAGGCTGCTCAATCACACTTGCACACATCTGCATATTGAATGGGTCTTCCTGGGCTGGGAGGGTGGAGGGCCTGACACTTACATGTCAAAGGACAGTAGCCTGTTCTCACACAAAGGACTGCCACACCCCCTACTGGGACCCTGGCAGACAGGATGGAACTGAAAGGGGGCCTTGTGCACTTCTAAGCCACTCTTTGAAGTCTCCCCTACTTCAAAGACACATTTGGGTATTTAAGCAGGGTCTCTGACCCTACCAATTCAGATACTTCTTGACAAGACGCTCTTGTCACATACACTTCCTGGAGAAGAGAACCTGAACCAGAACCTGCAACCTGCCAAGAAGAACTGCCTGGCTGCCCAAAGGACTCACCTGACTGCTTTCTGTGAAGGACTTCTGCCTTGCTGTTGCCCTGCTGTCTTGCTGCTCTCTGGCTGTGCTGAGAAATGCTCTTCAAGGGCTTGGATAAAGCTTGCCTCCTGTTCCCTGAAGTCTCAGGACCAAAAAGACTTCATTCCTGTAAGAAGAACTCCCTGTGCGGCGGAAATCGGCGCACAGCCGGCAGAATACCTCTGTAGGAGGCTTGCCTCGTTTGTAGTGGGTACCTTGTGTACTTTCACCTTATCCCAGGTCCAGTTATCCCTTATTAGTGAAACGTAGTCGTGTTCTAGCAGCTCAGGCTGATAGAGGAAGCTATAGCAGAGCAGCTTAGGCTGAACTAGGAGACAGGCAAAGCTCCTGCAATACCACTTATAGTTACACAGTACTTATACACAGTAAAGACAATACTCAGGCCCTCATTATGACATTGGTGGTAAATCCCACTTACTGCCATGCTGACTGCCGCCAATATATCACAGCTGTGGTAGATATCCGTGCTCCATATTATGACACACACCACCAATCTGTCACTATTCAGCCACAGACACAAGTCTGCCACACCAAAGAACAGTGATAAACTGACGATATCAAAACCCACACTGTTACGCCAACAGAACTACGCCCATCACATTATGACCCACGATTCATCACGGTGGACATTCAATGGCGGTAAGCCATTGGCGGTGCATACCGATGCGCTCAAAATACACACACTCATAAAAAACAACACCACATTTGACAATTCAAACTACACACACCTGACAAACATAGGCACACCACACCCACACCACTATAAAACACACACCCACATTACCCACAACCCTTTACGAATACAAATCATTGGCACAAGACAGACACCAAGATTACAGACAAAACCAGTGCCACACACCACCTACACCTATACACCAACCACGCACCCAACATCACACACCCCAACACATCACCCTACAGACCCTCACCTACCGTGGGACAGCACCCCAGAACTAGGGATGACATCAGGAACAGGTGAAATGACCTACGGGGGAAGGTACGTTCCATTGCAGCAAGACACCAACTTGCTGTACAGAGGACTGGCGGTGGACCCCCACCTATTCTCCCACAACTAACAACATGGGAGGAGCAAGTCTTGGCAATCAGGCATCTTGAGGGCCTGGCCAGAGTAGCAGGAGGACTGGTCTCTGGTAAGTCAACTCTATACTACTATCACCCCACTACCTGCATGACATCACATACCCCCACCCTCACTCTTACTCCCATCACTCCGCCAACTCACACCCCCCACCATCACATCTCACTAATCCCAATGTCAAGCCCTGCATGTACCACCAATGCATGGACACCACTCAATGACCTGCATGGACACTTATCACTAAAGTATGCACACTAGAGATAAATATTCATCCCACCATACACCAATGTACACAAGTGAAAGATGCCAGGGCGAATACAAACAAATAGTGCAACCCATCGATGCCCAATATGTCAAACACACAAACAATAACACTGCATTTACATCCCCAAAGGTACCCCAGCCAATGTCAGCAGTGAAGAGGTGCCAGCACTATCCAGTCCCCCCACAGAAGAGGCCCACAGTGATGACAGCAGCTCTGGTTGCCTAGATCTGGATGACCAACCTGCCCCATCAGGGACCTCTGGCCATTACCCAGGCCCAGTCACACACCACCACAGAGCCACCCCCATCTAGAAACACCACAACATGGCCCACCCAGTGTACCCATACTTCTGTCCCCAGGACACGTCAATCAGCAGTGTGTCCACCACTACAGGGACCCAATGGCAGTGGGCACACGGTTCAGAGGACAGAGGCACAGGACAACAGGGAAACCGGGAGGACTGGTGTGCACCAGGGGAGGACAGGCCCAGGGAACCGACTCTCCAGGAGGCACTCTCTGAGATCCTGGTAGCATACCAACATTCCCAGGATAAGCTGGGCCAGATCCTGGACAACGTGCAGGAGAACAGGCGGCTGCATGAGAGACAGTACCAGGGGATCAGGGAGGACTTGCAGGCCATCAACACCACCCTGGTCTACATAGCAGGGGTGCTGGCAGACATGGCCAACATTATGAGGGAGGCGGTCTCACACCAGTGGGCCCCTGCCTCTAGCCAGACATCTGAACTCCCTTCCACCTTTGCTGCTTGTAGTGGACAAGTGGCCCACCACAGGACCAACAGGTCACCAGCACCCCTGCCCCTCCAGAAGGTGAACCACCCCTCAAACGTTACCTGCGATCCAGACAGAAGCCCGAGACTATTGCAGAGACCTCCGCCAGGAAATGAGACTCTCCTGATTGTCACCCTTGTGTCACACTCTGTCACCCTGTCCACCTTGAACTGCCATTGCTCCCCTTCCTTTGTCCCCTAGGATAATGCACCTGTGCTACAAATAGACTGGGACAATGCCCTGGACTTTCCTCCATCATCACCCCATCCTATTTGCACTCGCCCCTCTTCTTCTTAGCACTTCAATAAACATACTTTGAAAAAATACAAGTATGGAGTATGTCAAATGTTTTAAGTATGTATTCGTTTAACGAGGTTCAAACATTGCAATTCAACTGTACAGTAATGTTGACATAGTAAAGACCTGTAGTTGGCTGCAGTGATCACACCAGGAGCGATAGTGGGGCACCAACATCTGCAAAATGCTGTGATTATCTGGCAGACCTTCTTGAGTGAGTAGCACAGGGATCCACCTGTTAGAAGGAGGCACCGGAACCGGGCCTTCAGGAGGCCAAAGGTATGTTCGATAATCCTTCTTGTTCGCCCCTGTGCCCCATTGTAAAGTTCTTCTACCCTTGTCCTGGCATTCGTCACAGGGGTCAGTAACCATGATAGGTTGGGGTAACCTAAGTCACCTGCAAATGTCGAGGGACAACATTTAGCCACACACTATCCTATATGACCCAGACCATACCCATACACCAACATCTACTGGGTGGGAACCAGGGCTCACCTATTAGCAACACCCGGTACCTCTGTAGTTTTGCCATCACATTTGGGATGCTTCTATTCCTCAGGATAAGGGCATCATGCACAGACTCTGGATACTTAGCATTGACATGGGAGATGTACTGGTCCGCCAAGCACACCAGCTGCAATTTCATGGAGTGAAAACTCTTTTGATTTCTGAACACCTGTTAATTTTGCCAAGGGGTCACAAATGCAATATGTGTTCCATCAATTGCCCCAATTATGTTGGGGATATGTCCCATTGCATAGAAGTCAGCCTTCACTGTGGCCAAATCTTCAACCTGGGGGAAAACAATGTAGCTGCACATGTGTTTAGTCAGGGCAGACAACACTCTTGTCAGCACTATTGAGAACATTTGCTGTGACATTCCTGCTGCCAAGCCCACTGTCACTTGGAAAGAACCAGTTGCCAAGAAATGGAGCACTGATAGAACTTGCACAAGAGGGGTGATCGTGACGGATAGCAGATATCAGGTCAGGCTCCAGAAGGGCACACAGCTCCCTGATTGTGGCCCTGTCAAGTCTATAGGTGAGGATAGTGTGCCTCTCCTCCATTGTTGCCAACTCCACCAGGGGTCTGTACACGGGGGTATGTCTCCATCTCCTATTCATCTGCAGCAGTAGCAATCTATGGGGCAAAAGAGTGAGGAGCCGGTCACAAACTGAACATTGTAGCCACAACAGTACTATGCATGATATTAATTTGTAATGGGTAAGTGGGATTTGTCCTGCTTGTCCTATTTTGAATTGTGATGCAGTTATTATCCAGGGCCTGCCCCCCCCCTGAAATGGCGTTCATCTGTCCTGTGTGGAGGGACAGGTGGAAGTGAGGTAATTCCACAGATTTTCTGTGCCATTGCGGGAGGTGGTCATGAACCGCTGTGCAACTCTTCATTGGATAACATTGAGCCCTATGGGTTACAGTGGCCAATGGTCATCTACGCCAGTGGTGACGGTATGCGCCGCCGCGGACGTGACCGCCATTTTCTATCATATTCCTCACATGGAACCGGACCTTCAACAGGAGAGGACCTACACTGCATGTGTTGCTGTGACCTGTGTCTCGTACCTACCATGGCTCGTGTGACTGGGGAAAGGGCCCCGGCCTTCACCTCAGCAGAGTCGGAGCGACTGGTGGATGGGGTCCTACCCCAGTACGGACGGCTGTATGGGCCTCGAGACCAACAGATGAGTCCACTGTAAGCACGATGCATGTGGCATGAATGCATGGAATGGTGTGTGTGAAGGCCTCGTGTAGAGGGGGTGGGTGTATGTCTCCTGGGCAGCATGCAGCTTGTGTGCTGGACCCTGTGTGTGCAAATGGCGATGTGAAGGGGTATGGTGGGACAGAAGTGTAACAGGCAGGACGGTCTGACTGATACAATTTCCTGTCTGTATTTAGGAGGACCTGAGACGCTGGGCACGGAAGACCGCGGAGGCCCAGCTGGGTATGGCCTCCCAATGAGGAAGGGGTTCCCATTGAACCCTGACCCCCCTCATGGCCTGCATACTGGCAGAGCTGGATGGGCACTTGAGGGCATCACAGCAGCCAAAGGGAGGTGAGTACAGTGCCCATCATCACTACTTACGCATCGTAGGGGTTTTACCCGGGTGGGTGATGTCTGTCAGTGGGTGCCCCTAGGCCAGGGCTGACATTGCAGAGTAGGTCCCATGTTGGGCAGGGTTCTGAAGTGAAATTCCTGCTACCCAGCTTGTAGGCATCCACAACTCGTCAGGGCTGTGTGGGTCCAAGGTGTGCTGCATTTGGCGGTATGTGCCCCTCCCCATGCCTTGGTGGCTAGCATTATCACAGGTAGTGCATTGCATAGTGCGTAGGGCTGTTCCCTGTGTGTGACAGTGGTGTGTATGCCAATGGTGGTGTTGGTGCAGCCATTGACCAAGTGTATCCTTTGTCTCTCTCCCCCCCTTTTTTGTTTTGTCATCCTGTCCTTAGGCGCATTAGCATCATCTGGCGGCGGAGCAGAGGCACCGGTGACAGAGGGAGCTACATCCCACAGGACCCAGGAGGCAGAGTCCACCAACGGTGAGGGCACCAGTGGGACGGAGAGCGAGGGGAGCACCGCGGCGGAGACTGGAGGGGACAGTTCAGACACAGATACCTACTCTGATGGAAGCTCTCTGGTGGCGGACACCTCTGTGACCACCCCAGCTACAGGTACGTCCGCCACCCCGTACAAGCACCGCCCTCCCAGCAGCACCTCAGTGAGTTGCCTGTGCCCGCTCACCCAGGAGGGGGGGCATCTCCTTAGCCCCAGGCACCTCAGGCCCTGCCCCATTGAGCCCTGCTGCTCTCAGTGAGGAGGCTATTGACCTCCTGAAATCCATCTCTGTTGAGCAGTCAACCATTGTGAATGCCATCCAGGGGCTGGCAGCCCCAATGCAACAGACAAATGCATTTCTGGAGGGAATTCACACTGGCTTGGTGGCCCAACAGAGATCAATCCAGGCTCTGGCCTCCTCTCCGATGGCAGCCATTGTCCCTGTTTCTACCATCCCCCCACCAACTTCCCCTCAACCCCAACCTATCCCAAGTACACAGGCAGGCGAGCAGGACAACACACAAGAGTGGCACAGGTAAACACAAGCACCACTCATCATCCCACAGGCACTCACACAATCACCATCCAGATGCAGACATACCAACATCCACAATTTCCACTGTATCCCCCTACTCCTCATCCTCCACTTCCCTCCCAGTTGTGTCTATACTCAAACCTGCATGCACTACATCCTCATCCACTACCAGCATCACCACCACACCTAGCAGAACACACACCTCACTTGCAGACACCTCTACAACAGCCATGCACATGTCCCCTGTGTCCTCTCCTCTGTGTCTGTCCCCCCTCCTAAAATACACAAACGCAAGCACTCAGACACCCAACAGCCATCCACCTCACAACAGCAGCATCCAGCCCATGCACCTGCACCTAAACACAGCAGACAGACACCTCCTACAACCATTCCCTCTTCCTTAACTCCCAAACCTTCTCCCTCTTCCCACCCCAGTGTCCCTAAGAAGCTTTTCCTCTCCACCATGGACCTCTTCCCTACCCCTCCCCCGATCCTTCACGTCTGGCCAGGATGGCAAAAACCCAGGCAAGCACCTCAGCCACCCAGTCCATGAGCCCAGAAGTCTCCACACCCACTCGTGATGGGAAAGGATCCAGGCCACCAAGCTGCTGCCCAGGCCACCAAGCTGCTGCCCAGAAGGGCAGGGAGCCTGCCCCATCTGCTGCCCGGAAGGGCAAAGAGCCTGCCTCAGCTGCTGCACGCAAGGGTAAAGAGCCTGCCCCAAGTGTTGCCAGGAAAGGCAAGGGGTCTGCACCAGCAGGCAGGAAGTACAAGGGGCCCGGTGCAGGGACTCAGTTGGAGCCCCCATCACCAACCATGGTTGTGCAGCCATCCGAGGCTGCAGGGGATGGGCTGGAGCCTCCCCCCACTAGCACCACCACCAGCACCACCACCAGCAGTGGGCAGCTGTCCGAGGCAGCAGGAGATGGGCTGGAGCTTCCCCCCCACCAGCAGCAGCAGGACCACCAACAGCAGTGGGCAGCTGTCCAAGGCTGCAGGGGATGGGCAGGAGCTTCCCCCCACCAGCAGCTGCAGCAGCACCACTACCACCACTGAGCAGCTGTCACCGCCGGTGGAAGGTATGTAGTCCTGCCTCGATGGGCTGTTGTGCTTCCTGCCCCGTGAAAATCCAGTGGGTATGACACCCACCTGGGAGACTGTGACCTTGCACTCCCCAGGATCAAGAGCACAGGGCACGATGCCCCCTCCAGAACCAGTGGGTAAGACACACACCAACCCCAGCCTCCCCAGGATCAAGAGCACAGGGCACGATGACTCCTCCAGAACCAGTGGGCAAGTCACCCACTTGAGAGACTGTGTCCTTGCACTCCCCAGGACCAAGCACAGGGCAGGGAGCCCCCTCCAGAGCAATTGGGCAAGTCACCCACTTGAGAGACTGTGGCCTTGCACTCCCCAGGACCAAGCACAGGGCATGCAGCCCCCTCCAGAACCAGTGGTGTTGTTCCATCTGCCGGCTGAGGTGCCCCCCCTTTCCCCATCCCCTTGAGATGCCTGCCTATTTTCCAGCTGATGCCCCTGCAGTGTTCTCTCTGAGTTGGTGCAGGTTACAAGTGGGGCCTTGGACTTTGGCCTGTGGCCCTGTGGCCCACGCAAAATGAGGACTGGGCATGTCCCTTGAACTGTACATATGTATATACCATGATTTTGACTTTTCGTATTTCTACTGTGTTATTATTGCAGTCGACTTTTCATATTCATATAGTCCTTGCATTATTCCTCAGGGGTTTGGGTAAATATGTTTTATTACTGCAGCTGATTGTGTGTATGGCGTTAGGGGTGGGTGTGTGTGTGTGTTGCTTGTGTGTGTCAATCTGTTTTTCCTCCCCCCTCCCTTGTGTGCTAGGCGGCTATATTCACTGTGGTTGTCTTCCCCGGCGTTGGTGTACGTGGTGGAGCAGGATGTAGAATATCATTGGGAATATATGAAATTCAGGCTCCATGGTGGCATGGTTCTTTCCTGTGTCTCCAAAGGTGAGTCCTTTCCCTTCTGTGCAGTGTTTCCGCTAGGCTTTTGATGTTGTTGGTACAGCCCCGGAAGAGGTGGCAGTTTCCTGTCTCATAATACGGTGGGTGGAACATTGACTTCTGCCTGGTTGTAGGCAGCTACCGTTGTGGTGGCTTGTGTTTCCACCCTGGTGGTCGGTATGGTAAACTGACTGTCTATCTGAGTTCTCACTGCCATGGTCATAATTTGGTGGTAGTTACCGCCAGCCTGTTAGCAGCATTACCGCCTCTTTATCACCGACCAACAGTGTTGTAATGAGGGCCTCAGTGTTGCCAAAAATAAAGGCAGTTTTTTTGGGTGACACAAGGCCAAAAATATCTTAGAGGCAATACTCCTTCCGGAGGTAAGTATTACACACAATATATACACTAGACACCAAAATAAGGTAAGTTAGACATAGGATAGTGCAAACAATGGGAAATGCTATAGAATGCAATGGAAGAAAATAGGTCTCGGGCAACACAAACCATATACTAAGAAAGTGGAATGCGAATCAGGAATTCCCCCCTAAGCAAGTGTAGTGTGTAGAGAATCACTGGGAGAGTAAAATACCCCACCCCAGAGCCCAGAAAAGTAGGAGTAAAGTACTGCAAGTTTCTTCAGGGCACACTACAAGTTGTGATTAGAGTTATTGCAAGAACCAAGCAAGACTGCAAACAACAAATGGTGGAATCCTGGATCTGAAGACCTGCAAAGAGAGGAGACCAAGTCCAGAAGTCGGAAGAAGTTTCAGGAAGGACAGGAGCCCCTGCCAACCTAGAAAAGGGTGCAAAAGAAGAGTTCCCGGTTGGACGAAGACTGAAGAAATGCACCAAAGGAAGATGGCTGTGGGTTACTGCATGATGCAATGGATGTCCCACGAAGAGATGTTGGATGCAGGCGAGTTTTGGTGCTGGATTCGTCCAACAAGCATTGGTTCAAGCAAAGTCGCGTTTTGCATCAATGTGGTGCTGCCTGGACCCAGGAGGGACCTGGGGGCCTCAATTTGGACTGAGGAGGTAGAGGGGGCTCCCAACTCTGGAGCGAACCCACTGATGACCAGGCAGCACCCACGGAGGTCCCAGGACAAAGGGACAAAGAAGGTGCAAATTGCAGTTGGTGCAGCACTACAAAAGAAGGTTCCATGCTGCCAGAGGTCAACTCAGTGAGTTGAGCATTGCAGGATAGAGTGCTGGGGACCTGGGCCAGACTGTGCATGAAGGATTCATGCAAATAGTGCACAGAGGCCCCAGGAGGTGAATATGATGCAGTGCACAGGGGTACTGTCGTGAACGGGGAAGGCAAGCTCTTACCTCCTCCAAATTTGGACAGCCGGGCCTAAGGACAGTCTGTGTCGAAGGGGCCACCTCCTGTGTTTCAAGGAGCACGTTCGTAACCAGAAGAGGAGTCCAAGAGAATCGGTCGTCGACTCAGAAGATGCCTGCAAGAGCAGTGAAGTGACTCTGTCACTCCACTGGAGATTTCTTTGTCCTTCTTGTGCAGGGTGAAGACAGGGAGTCCCCAGAATGTGCACACCATAGAAACTGTTGCAGTTCCTGGCAGGAGCTGAAGTTGCAGAGGAAAAGTAGCCCTTCTGGATACTTTGTTGCTGTTGCAGCGGTTCCTGGAGCAGTCTGCGGTCGATCCGAGGTCAGAGGATAGAGTAGTAGTTGCAGAGGATTCCTGCTGGAAACTTGCAAGTAGGATCTGAGGAGAAACCCACAGGAGAGACCCTAACTAGCCCTGAGAGGGGGATTGGCTACCTTATCAGGTATGGACCTATCAGAAGGTGTCTCTGACGTAACCTGCTGGCACTGGCCACTCAGAGGCCTCCAGAGTGTCCCCACACCTTGGAAAACAAGATGGCTGAAGTCTGGGACACACTGGAGGAGCTCTGGGCACCACCCCTGGGGTGGTGATGGACAGGGGAGTAGTAAATCCTCTTTCCTTTGTCAAGTTGCACCCCAGAGCAGGGACTGGGGGTCCCTGAACCGGTGTAGACTGGTTTATGCAAGTAGTGCACTATCTGTTCCCTTCAAAGCATTTCCAGGGGCTCTGGGAGGCTACCCCTCCCAAGCCTGTAACACCTATTTTCAAAGGGAGAGGGTGTAACGCCCTCCTCCCAAAGGAAATGCTTTGTTCTACCTTCCTAGGACTGAGATGATCAGACCCCAGAAGGGCAGAACCCTGTCTGTGAGGTGGCAGCAGCTGTATCTGCAGTGCAAGCCTCAGGGAGCTGGTATGGCAGTACTGGGGTCCATGGTGGAGCTCCCAGGATGCATGGAATTGGCTTCCCAATACCAGATTTGGAATGTGGGTACAAGTCCATGATCTTAGGCACCTTACATGGCCATATTTGGGGTTACCATTGTGAAGCTAAATATAGGTATTGACTTATATGTAGTGCATATGTGTAATGGCGTCCCCACACTCACAAAGTCTGGAGCATTGGCCCTGGACTGCGTGGGGGCACCTTGCTAGTGCAAGGGTGCCCTCACACTTAGTAACTTTGCACCTAGCCTTCAGTAAATGAAGGTTAGACACATAGGTGACTTATAAGTTACTTAAGTGCAGTGAAAATGTCTGTGAAATATTGTGTGTACTATTTCACGCAGGCTGCAGTGGCAGTCCTGTGAAAAGGTTTGTCTGAGCTACTTATGGGTGGGTAGTTCTTTATTGTTTTCTCCTCTGTATCTTCACTCCTATCAATTCAAATATTTTAAATATGTCCCCTGTCTGACTGCTTTCCATTATCTATTTGAACACTTATTAGCACAGCACGTACTTTCAGAAGATGGTCTTCAGTAAATCGACAACACAAAGAGTGGAGTCATATAAAGACTAGGCTTAGTTATGGCTAAGGTGACGCAGTTTGGGGCCCCGATTTATTAAAGACTTGCTTTTTGCATGTGTGATGTAAGTCATTGCAAGGCAACACGAGTCCCTAAATGGGATTTACAAAGCCATATCAGAGACTATTTGTGCCACAATGCGTGATTTTGTAAAGAAATGTAATGCAGCACAGTTATTTGTTCTGCATTGTGTTACATTATGATGTGGTGGGTTTTCCATGAGTAGAGCATAGGCATTCCCATGAATCCACAAATAGTATTTGAAGCAATCCCAGATTTACAAAAAGTAGAAAACCTGTGAATGGGTTGAAATGGTCACCTACCACAGAGAGGCATAACAAGGAGAAATATGCGTTTTTCTCCTTTTAACTTCCTCTCTCTATGTATGATACATTTTACATACATGATACGTCACTCAACGAAAGAGGAAATTGCCTCTTAAGATTGTTTTTGTGCGCAAAGGTGTCCCTTCCTGCATAAAAAATAAGCCTGCCATAATGCAGGCACCCTTGCAGCATGATGCAAGGGTGCGTGCATTGGCGTAAGACAGCCTCAAGTGCTCTAGTGCATGGAGAGAGTTGACTTGCAATGTAACACAGCAACTTTTCCTGCTGACCTGTTCTTAGTGAACTTTTAGTAAATGTGCCTATGGTTTCCTCTGTGAGTGGTTAACAGAGAGAATGCCATAGTCAGACGTGTTGAAGCCTCGAAGAACTGCTGCATCAATTAGATCTCCTTTATTTAGGTAGCACTAAAATAACTTTGAAAGAAGATCGAAGTGCATCTTTCCAAGGAGGAAACTCTATTTTATTTTACACATTTCTAAACATGCATGCATACAAACCTTTGTAAAGTATCCTTTTTTGGATGGTCACCCCCACTTTTTGTTGTCAGATGCTGTTGTTATTGACCTGTCAGTGTACTGAGGCCTGCTAACCAGGGCCCAGTACCAATGCTCTTTCCCTTAAATTGTAGATCAAATTGCATAGGCCTGTTGGCAAGGACCTTACCACCCCTGTAAATCCCAAGTAAATGGTACCTAGGCAACCCAGAGAAAGGGTGGTAAAGGGAGTTACCAGGGCTGCAGCACTGATTGTGCCACCCTGAGTAACCAGAGTAAAAGAGAGACTGCAGAGCTGCCCGGTCAGCCTGCAGGAGCAGCCTGCTGCAGAGTGAGACTCTGCCCACACCAGGTGCAGACAGAGTCTCTGTTACTGCCCATGGACAGGTCAGTCATGCCCATGGGCCAGGTTGCACTGCCCATGAGTGAGGACATATATGCAAGAGCACATATGCCCCCTTGCTGGAATTTAAAATGTGATGCTGGCCTGAGTAACTGACGGTTCATTGGATAACAATGGCTGGCTTCTGACCACTGCTCAACTGTCTAGCTCTGCAATGACCCAGTTGAATGCCGTCATGTTTGGTATCAAACACTGAGCTTTTTAACCCTGAACATGATGCCCATGTTTAGGATTAAAAATCAGTTGCCCAGGTGGCACTCTTAGAAGGTGCCCACCAAGTTATTGAATCCTGTACTGTTTTGGCAGACTTTGCTGAGCCACTGCCACCACAGACAAGAGTTTGACCTTCAGCTGGTGGTACGAGCACCTTGGCAGGACATAGGAGTAAGGGCCTGAGCAGGAAGGAGGTCACACCTCCTCACACTCAAGCTGGCTAGTAAGACAAGCATCAGGCGGTGAGCCTCAAAAACTTCACACCCTTAAACATCCCCTAAATCAGGGTTTGAGGGGCTTCCCTGGCACCTGACCTCAGATTTTACCAGGAAAGGAAGAAAGAAGCACAAAGAGATGTCCACAACAACATCAGGACCTGGACTCCTGTCCCATTAAAAAGATGAGGACACAGAGTGACCTAAACAGACTAGTCCTGGAACCGCATGCCCGACGTGTGACCAAAGTGAAGACTCATTGGTCCCAGCAAGAGGGACTCCAGTGGACACCAAGAATCCAAGGAAGACTTTACTGACTGGTGGTACCAGTCCCTTGTAAACTGCAGGAGTAAAGGTGGGCTGAGATCGAAGAACTGCAAGCCGACATGCCCTGCGTGTCTGAGCCCAAAAGAAACTTGGTGCCTAGCATCTAAAGGGTAGGAGTAAGGTTCGAGCCAAGTTTCAATCCTCTACTCCCCACCAAATGACCTCCAGCCGCCAGAAAGCCCATGGACAACTTTTGCAGCTACCAAGGCTTGTCTGTCGCCTACCCAGAAACCTACGGCCACACGATGTTACTGACTCCACGGTACCGCCCTCCCCAGCACAGAGACTGACATCACCAGCGACCCCTCACCTGTGGGTTTGCAGCCTGAAGGAAGTGACTTTGGATGAAGCAGCAAAGCATCTTTGGCACCACCAGCCCGGTAATTGACAGCTAGAAGCCACCTCTGCACCTGGAGCCACTGAATGAGGTGGTGAAGCTCCAACTGTTGATTCCTGGTCCTGGCCCTCTGAAGACCTCTACATCTGAAGGATAGAGTGTGAGTCTACCCTCATGTCCCGTTTTGCAACAGAGTGCAAAACACACCAGCCACTGCGGACCGTTCAGCAGCAAGGACAGTCAAGTCTCCTCTGCAACCGGACTCCCTGGGCAAGGTGATAAAAGTCTGACTGTTGAATCTTGGTCTAGGTCCCCGCAGAACCTTCATTTCTTGTGGGTTGGTCGGAACTCACCCTATAAGTGCCTGAATGCACACTGCTATTTTCCTCATTGACTTCAATGGAATCCCTTTAAATCTACAAAGTACTGTATTTTCTAAAGACTTAAACATTCACAATTCCAGTTGTACAAAAGCTACAGAGTTCATTTTGGTGTCTAAATTAAGATTAAAATCGAAACTACTTTTCTAAATTGGTGTCGGATTTCTGTCATGGCATTTACTTATCGTCCATGTCAGTAATGTGAAATGCTTTACACATGTTCCTCTAAGTAGCCTGACTGCTCTTTGCCACACCACCAGGACTGAGCTAGGGTTTGCTGAGAGTGAATCTGTGGTCCACTGCTGGGTATTGTGTTGGTATTCCATGGGGAGACTACCTAGTCATACCATATAATGCCTTCACCTTGCTACACAAAAAATTGAAGAGCCATGAAAGTCGAAGCTAGAATATGTGGCTCTATGTTGTCCAACACAGCTGCAGTTTTCAAGCCAGTGCAGGTAATATGGAAAACTAGCAATGAAGTATTCTGCCAGTTGCACCTTGTGCAGTTATTCAAAAATGATTTTCCTTCCAAGAGAGCAGTGGAGATGCCCTTATCTCCCTCAAGAAAATCAACACAAAAGATTCTCAAACTGTTGCCTGGTCAAAGGATGGATATTTCTATTTATACTGCACACATCCCTCTCTAATTGTGTGCCACATTGCTCCAAAGAATATCCTGCCTGCATAACCCAGCTACTGATAACCTTATCGGCTACACACCGTCACTGCATGGAGCATCACAGTTCAGCAACTGGAAAAGAGGTCAGACATGTGAGACTGGGAGCACATCCTTGCAGTTCATGTGAGCATTAAGACACCATGGCAGATACGATATGTGCTGGACCTGGCCCTTTTGCATGGTAATCCCCAATCTTTTTCCCTTCTTCATCCTATTTTATCTGACCTGTTTTTGCTGGTTTTAGGACTCTGGGCACTTTACCACTTCTGAACAGTGTTAGAGTGCAAGTGCTTCATGTATAAATATATGGGTAATTGGTTTATCCATGATTGGCATATTTGATTTGCCAGTAAGTCCCTAGTATAGTACACCAGGAGTGTCCAGGGCCTGTAAATCAAATGCTGCTAGTGGGTCTCCAGCACTGCTTGCGCCACCCACATGAGTAGCCCATCAAAGATGTATCATGCCTGCAATTGCAGTGTCTGTGTGTACAGTTTTAAACTGCCATGTCAACATGGCAAGTGCACCCACTTGCCAGGCCTAAACCTTCACTTTTATTACCTGTAAGTGACCCCTTAGCTAAACCCAAGCCAGCCCCTTGACCAGGGTGCAGTGTAGTTAAAATGTTGGACATTTTACTGGTGTGTTTTACATGTCCTGATAGTAAAAAACTGCAAATTTTGTTTTTCTCTATTGCAAGACCGATCTCTCCAATAGGATGATCTGGGGATTGCCTTGATATTCATTTTAAGTGTAACTTCCCGTTGGGAGCAGATAGAGATGTGGAGTTTGTGGTTTCTGAACTCACAATTTAAAAATACATCTTTTGGTGAAATTGGTTTTTGAATAGTACGTTTGAAAATGCCACTTTTAGAAAGTGGACATTTTCTTGCTTGATGATTCTGTGCCTCTGCCTGTCCGCTGAAAACACGTCTGGGTCAGGATGACAGTTTGGCTGTTTAGACTTTAGATAGTCACACAAAGGGAACTGGGGTATTCCCTGCATATCCTGATGGCCCATCACTAAACTAATGGGACTTCATGAGGTAGAGTCGTGGGAGGAGCTGACACTTGCACATGAATAGGGCTGTGCCTGTCCTCACACAAAGCAGTCTCCAACCGTCTGGAGTGTATCTGGGGCCAGGGCAGGGAAAAGCAGGGTCTTGTGCACTACAGAGACTTCTCTTTGAAGTTTGCCTACTTCCAGACAGAAATGGATATAAATACTGGATCTCTGACACCACATGGAACACCTCCAGGTTGAGGACATTCTGCCAGGAAGAAGAGCTGGATGCTGTAGGAGGGACTGCAGCTCTGCCTGTCGGTTTGTTGTGCTGGCCTGCTGCTTGCTGCTTCCATCCTGAGAGTGAAATTACTGGACTTTGTTTTCCACATCCTGCTTTCCAAGGTTCTCCAAGGGCTTGAACTGAGCTTGCTTCCTGTTGAGAAGTCTCAGGGCCATCAAATACGCAATCTGAAAGCCCCTGGGCTCTCTTGCTGAGTGTCCTTGCTTGTCAAGTGGTGCCAAATCCAGTTACTGGGGAGTGAGTTCTGGTGTAACAAGGAAGAAACTAGTACATCGACTTCCAGAACGACTTCGGAACTGACTCCGTTCTCTGACCCCATACCGTTACTTGCATCGGAGCCATGATCCCCGCTGAATGCAACAACCGTTACCTATAACGCAGATCCCAATGCTGCCACAGCACCTCCAAGGCCTCACAACAGTATGATTCCAGAGTGCCCTTTCACCAACGTCTGTGGCACCCGACTCTGACTCCGCCTCAGCACATGTGGCCCTGTGTTGTGATTGCAACACTGTGAAGTCGACGTCTTGTGACTTGGCCTGCTGGATTTATCGACCCCACCTTGTCATATGGAACTGATGCCTTGCTACCAACGCAGCATCACCTCCTCTGCCACCGTATGGAACCAAAACCTCGCCTTTCCCTGCCTAGCAGTAAAGAACTGACACCTCACCTCCCTGGTGGCAGTAAGGAACCAATGCTGCATCAGCTCCAGTGACGCCTCACCTCTCTGAAGCAGTGAAACGTCTTTGTTTCCTCATCGTTTTTAAAGGTACTTTAACTGGGGTCTACAGGACTCTGTAACTGGCTCATGCTCCCTTGCAGGTGGCGCCGGACTGTTGAAAGCAACCCCATCAAGACATTGGGATGTTCCCAGTTGGAGCTATTGTGTTTCTAAGCCCTATACTACATCTAATATTTGAACATTTGTATCTTTACTTGTGTATGTTTAATTTTTGTTGTTTTGGTCTTGTTGTGCTCAGATAAATAGGGGCTATTTTACTAAACTAGCTTGGAGTACCTTTGTGGTGGTTTCACTGTTTTAATGTGTGTGTGTGTGTGTGTGCAAAGTCTTTACACATTGCCTCTGAGATAAGCTTAACTGCTTGAGCTAACCTCCCCAGGGGGTGAGCAGGAGTTATCTTAGCTCTGTGACTTCCTCGCCCTGACTAGCGTGAGGGTCCCTACTTGGACAGGGTGCTAACAATTTCCAACTAGACACCCCATTTCTAACATTGGTGCTCAGCGGTGAGAATAGGACTTGGTTTTGTACAGTGAATACAGTGATTGGTGTACAAAGACTGCACCTGGGATGGCTGATGGAGCCAGCATTGCCTGTGAGAATGGAAGCCAGCCTGAATGTTAGAAGAGCTCCCTTCAGAGCTGTCTGGCAGCAGTGTTTCCTCTCCAGGTCTGTCTCCAGAGAAGCTGGCGAATAGGTGGAGAGCCAGGAAAATCGAGTTGGAACTTGTAAAGCTCAGGTTGAAGCATGAGAGAGCTAAAGCCTTGGGGGGAAATGAGACTGCCCCCCTAAAGGAGAAGAAAGTTCTTTTAGCTCATGAGCTCAGCCTGAGTGAGCTGAATCTGAAAGCCAGGAGGGCTACGTTCAGCTCAGATGGTGGCAGAGAAAGTACCATGTCCAGTACCGAAGAAAAGGTCAACATTACGAGAGACTTGGATTCTAAGGAGGGGTGTGACATACACCAGTGGGCTCAGACATATGAGGTAGTTTCAGAGGTGTGCTGCGGTTCCCAAGGAAGATTGAGGAGCTGGCACAGGGAGTCATATTCCTGATGGTGGGAGGGACACTCTACTTCCTATAGGAAGGAAGTGACAGGGAGAGGTGTACCACCATGGAGGAATCTCTGGTATAGGATTATAGAGTCACCCCAGAGAACGGCAGGGTGAGTTTCTGGGACAGTCAGACACAGTGTAACCAGATGGGGGATGTTAGAAATGGGGGCTTTGGTTGGCAGTCAGGTTACCCCCTTTCCAAGCAAGGACCCTCACTCTAATCAGGGTAAAGGAGAATCACCCTGAGTTAACGCCCGTTCACCCCCATGGTAGCTTGGCACAAGCAGGCAGGCTTAACTTCAGAAGGAATGTGTAAAGTATTTATACCAACACACACAGTCATACAGTGAAACACTACAAAATGGACACCACACCAGTTTAGAACAATAGGTAATATTTATCTAAATCAAACAAGACCAGACCGACAAAAATCTAACATACACAAGTCAAGCCATGAATTTAAGAAAAATAAGAGTCTCAATCCTTAGAAAACACTGAGAATACTGTTGTTACACAAAGTACCTGGTTAGTATCAAAAATATTGCCGCACGGGCGAGCGTGCAACGAAAAAGGACAGCGATGCATTGATTTCTCACTCGCAAGCAAGACTGTAAGTCATTACTTCTCCGGTCGGGTCAGCGTGCGTTGTTTCTTCTCTCTCACAAGAGAGCAATGCATTGATTCCTAGATGGACATCTCGGGCCTGGACAGGCTTTGCGTTGATTTTTCCCGCCCAGCGATGTTGCGTTAGAAATCTTGTCACACGGTGTCAGGAAACTGCACTGTGTGGGGCTTCTATCGTTAACAGCAACCGATTGAAGGTGTTGTGTGTCATTTCTCCAGCTTCGATGCATCGATCTCCCAACCATGATGCAGGTGGAATGTCAATTTTAGCTGCGAGGCTGAAGGCGCATTGTTTATCAGCTGCGTAGCGGATGGTGCGTTGAAAATTTGCCCACACAGGGGTCTTTGCGTGGATTTCTCTCCTTTTCAACCACCTTAACCTTTCAAG
Source organism: Pleurodeles waltl (assembly GCF_031143425.1). Lineage (NCBI taxonomy): Eukaryota > Metazoa > Chordata > Amphibia > Caudata > Salamandridae > Pleurodeles > Pleurodeles waltl. The sequence goes on from NC_090438.1 coordinate 830,986,890, forward strand.
GGCCCAGAGACAGGTTAGGGCACCACTTGGCAGGGCAGGAGTCCCAGCAGAGAGTCCAGGTGCTGGCAGAAAGAGGTTTTTGATGTCCCTGAGACTTCACCAACAGGAGGTAAGTTCAGTTCAAACCCTTGGAGATTCTTCACCAGTGGGAAGTCACACAAAATGCAGTCTTTATCCTCTCTCAGGCAGAAGAAGCTACTGCAGGCCAACCCAGCAAAGCACAGTCACAGGCAAAAGGGCAGTACTCCTCCTCCAGCTCTCCAGCTCTTCTCCTTGGCAGAGGTTCCTCTTGGTTCCAGAAGTAATCTGATTTTCAAGAGTTTGGGTTCCAATACTTATACCCCTTTCTGTCATTGAAGTAGGCCTACTTCAAAGGAAAGTCTATGTTGTTTACAAGATCCTGCCTTGTCCAGGCCAGGCCTCAGACACACACCTGGGGGTTGGAAACTGCATTGTGTGAGCCCATTCAGGTGTAAGTGGCCACTCCTCTTCTCCCCTCCATCCCAGATAGCTCATCAGGATATGCAGGCTACACCTCAGCTCCCTATGTGTCACTGTCTAGAGGAGATTCACAAACAGCCCAACTATCAAACTGACCCAGACAGGAAATCCATAAACAGGCAGAGTCACAGAATGGTTAAAGCAAGAAAAAGACTACTTTCTAAAAGTGGCATTTTCATACTAACAATCTAAAAACCAACTTCACTAAAAGATGTATTTTTAAATTGTGAGTTCAGAGACCCCCAAATTCCATATTTCTAGCTTCTCCCAAAGGGAATCTGCAATTTAATAATATTTAAAGCTGGCCCCCATGTTAACATATGAGAGAGATGTGCCGTCCAACAGTGACAACTGCATTTAGCAGTATTTCACTGTTAGGACATGTAAAGCACAACATGCCCCACCTTTAACATACACTGCACCCTACCCATGGGGCTACCAAGGAACATCCTTAGCGGTGCCTTACATGTAGAAAAGGGGAAGGTTTAGGCCTGGCAAATGGGTACACTTACCAAGTTGAATTCGCAGTTTGAAACTGCACACACAGATACTGCAGTGGCAGGTCTGAGCCATGTTTGCAGGGCTTCTCATGTGGGTGGCAGAACCAGTGCTGCAGGCCCACTAGTAGCATTTGATGTACATGCCCTAGGCACTCCTGGTGCACTATACTAGGGACTTACGGGTAGTAAGACATTTCTTCTGGGCAGGTTGCAGATTCTGGTTCAGGTTCTGTTCTCTGGGAAGCGCCTTTCAGGTAGACTGTCTACCTCAGAAGTGTCTGAGATGGTAGGGGCAGAGGCCCTGTTTAAATACTCAAATGTGCCTTTGAAGTGGGGGAGACTTCAAAGAGTGGCTTAGAAGTGCACAAAGTCCCCTTTCAGTTCAATCCTGTCTGCCAGGGGCCCAGTAGGGGGTGTGACAGTCTCTCTGTGTAGGCAGGCTACTGTCCTTTGACATGTAAGTGTCAGGCCCTCCACCCTCCCAGCCCAGGAAGACCCATTCAAAATGCAAATGTATGCAAGTGAGGCTGAGTATCCTGTGTTTGGGGTGTGTCTGAGTTAATGCACAAAGGTGCTGTCAACTGAACCCAGCCAGACGTGGATTGTAAGGCACAGAAAGATTTAAGTGCAGAGAAATGCTCACTTTCTAAAAGTGGCATTTCTAAAATAGTAATATTAAATCCAACTTCACCAGTCAGCAGGATTTTGTATCACTGTTCTGACCATACTAAATATGACCTTCCTACTCCTTTCAGATCAGCAGCTACCACTCAACAGTATATGAGGATAGCCCCAATGTTAGCCTATGACTACCGGCAGGCCTCCCGGTAGTGTTAAAACAAATTTAGGAATTTTACACTACCAGGACATCTAAACTACATGGGTATATGTCCTTCCTTTTGCCTACACAGTACCCTGCCCTACGGGTTACCTAGGGCTTACCTTAGAGGTGTCTTATATGTAGAAAAAGGGGAGTTTTAGGCTTGGCAAATACTTTCAAATGCTAAGTCGAATTGGCAGTGAAAGTGCACACACAGGCCTTGCAATGGCAGGCCAGAGACATGGTTAAGGAGCTACTTAAGTGGGTAGCACAATCAGTGCTGAAGGCCCACTAGTAGCATTTAATCTACAGGCCCTGGGCACCTATCATGCACTTCATTAGGGATTTATTAGTAAATTAAATAATCCAGTTGGGTATGATCCAATGTTACCATGTTTAAAGGGAGAGAGAACATGCACTTTAGCACTGGTTAGCAGTGGTAAAGTGTGCAGAGTCTTAAAACCAGCAAAAACAGTATCTAAAAAGTGGAGGGAGGCAGGGAAAATGTTAGGGGTGACCACCCTAAGGCTGTCAGGTCTAACACCAATCATGGATAAACCAATCAACAATACAATGTACACAGAGAGCATAGGCACTTTAGCACTGGTTAGGAGTGGTAAAGTGCCCAGAGTATTAAAGCCAACAAAAACAGGTCAGAAAAAAAATAGGAGGAAGGAGGCAAAAAAGGTTAGGGATGACCTTGCAAAAAGGGCCATTTCCAACAGGGGATGACGGGGGATACTTTTTCAAGGCACTGAATGGTTGGGTGAAGGGTAGTATGGTGAACACACATGAGGGGCTGTACAATTTGATTGCTGGAGATCATGGCCCATATTTATACTTTTTGACGCAAAACTGCGCTAACGCAGTTTTGCGTCAAAAAAATTTGCGCCGGCTAACGCCATTCTGAAGCGCCATGCGGGCGCCGTATTTATTGAATGACGTTAGCCGGCGTTAGCCGCCGGCGCCGTCTGGTGTGCGTTAAAAAAAACGACGTACACCAGGCAGCGCCGGCGTTGGGGAAAATGGAGCTTGGGCGTCAAGAAATGGGGCAAGTCAGGTTGAGGCAATTTTTTCGCCTCAACCCGATTTGCGCCATTTTTTTTCACTCCCAACCCCCATAGAAATGACTCCTGTCTTAGCAAAGACAGGAGTCATGCCCCCTTGCCCAATGGCCATGCCCAGGGGACTTCTGTCCCCTGGGCATGGTCATTGGGCATAGTGGCATGTAGGGGGGCACAAATCAGGCCCCCCTATGCCACAAAAAAAAACAAAAAACACTTACCTGAACTTACCTTAATGTCCCTGGGATGGGTCCCTCCAGCCTTGGGTGTCCTCCTGGGGTGGGCAAGGGTGACAGGGGGTGTCCCTGGGGGCATGGGAGGGCACCTCTGGGCTCCTTCAGAGCCCACTGGTCCCTTAACGCCTGCCTTTTGCAGGCGCTGAAAAACGGCGCAAAAGCGTCCGTACGGAAATTTTTTTGACCCGCCCACTCCCGGGCGTGAATTTTGCCCGGGAGTACAAATCCGACGCACATGCCTCGGAGTCGATTTTTTAGACGTGAACGCCTACCTTGCATCTCATTAACGCAAAGTAGGTGTCCACGCTAAAAAATGACGCAAACTCCATGGACTTTGGCGCTAGACGCGTCTAACGCCAAAGTATAAATATGGAGTTAGTTTTGCGTCGAAACGACGCAATTCCGGCGCAAACAGAGTATAAATATGCCCCCATATGTTTAGTCAGGGTTTTCCAGAGCTTTGCCAACACCTGGTGGAGTGTGAGTTCTCTGAACCCGGGTAATATGCACTGGAGGTAGACCTCTGGTGAGTGCCAGAGAGTCTGGAGAGGCAGTGGGGAGTAATCCTAAGGGTATTGGCTCAGTTTTTCCCTATCAGAGTGATGGGGGGTTACAGTATCCCAGACAAGTCCCAGTGTAGTAGGGAAGGTAAGGGTCCCACTTCCTTTTTTAAGAGGAGAAGGGGTGGGAGTGGGCAGCGGCCCCAGGTGCTATATCTCCAACCCCAGTGCTTGGATTGTTCTCAGAGGGGGCACAGGCAGGGGGACATAGTCTGTACTAGGAGACAATCCACTGACGGGAGTGCCGTAGTGTCAGGAGTGCCGTAGTGCCGTAGTGTCAGATGGACAGGGGTCAGGAGACCTGCACCAGGCAGACTATCACACAACACATGAGGAATGTGTTTCCCATGGGGAGGTTGTACTTCCTCAGAAGTCCTGTCTTGCCAGGCACATACTCAGCCTAATGGTACAGACCCTGGACTTGAGGACAAGTCTCAGGAAACCACCTCTGAACTGGTGGGACGGAGAGTAGACATAAGGTGTCAGTCACCTGGGACTACAACCCCTCACTCTGAGAACCCACAGAATTTAGAGAGCCGTCAAAGGGCCGAGGCTGGCTCCCATCACCAACAGCTGTCAGTGGCCACTATGGATTGCTGTCCTTGTGGACAGAGTTGCTTTTGGGTTGGGGACAGGAGTCACACCCCAAGGGTGGAATGGGCAACACCACTATGTGAGCAGTGGTTGCACTCTCTGCCTACTGGGATACAACTATGAGCAAAGTAAGGTTTGGGCCTGCACAGATGGGGTCCACAGGTGAGGAGAAGGATTCCCCATGGGTTATCTTATTGGGCCCTGAGATTTTGGTCAGAGGGATCCAACTAGGTTCAGCGAGGTGTAGAACTGGAACGCGCTTGTGCTGTTACCGGCCAGGGTCCATGTTCTATTGCACTAAGCAGGGAAGTCTATCAAGGTATTCATTATCTACCCTGGCTATAGGCTGAAAAGGGGTTGTGCTGGACCTGGCCCTTTTTGCAGGGTTATGTCCAAACTATTTGCCTTCTTCCTCCTACCTTTTCTGCCCTGTTTTGCTGTTTTTAGGACTCTGGGCAACTCACCACTTCTGATCAGTGTTAGAGTGAAAGTGCTCCCTGTCTAAATTATATTGGTGAATGGTTTATCCATGATTGGCATATTTGATTTATTAGTAAGCCCCTAATATAGTCACCAGGTGTGTCCAGGACCTCTACGTCAAATGCTACTAGTGGGCCTGCAGCACTGGTTGTACCACCCCACGATAAGCCCTGCAAACATGTGTCAGGTCTGCCATTGCAATGTGTGTGTGTGTGCAGTTTTAAACTGCCATGTCGACCTGGCATGTGTACCTTCTTTCCAGGACCAAACCCTCCCTTTTAGTACCCATATATCACCCCAAAGGTAGGCCCAAGGCAGCCCAATGGACAGGGTTCAGTAGATTTAAAAGGTAGGCCTCACCTACTTGTAGGATATACGTGTCCCCTCTCCAGAGGATGATCTTGGCCCCAAGGACCCCATGTGACCTGGGTGTCTTTTACATGTACTGATAGTTAAATAGTGCTAATTTTATTTTTCACTATAGCATGACCTATCCCTCCCATAGGGTAACAGGAGGTTTGCCTTAAAATACTTTTTAAGCATAATTTCTCATTAGAAGTAGATAGAGATATAGATTTTGTGGTCTATGAACTTTTAGAAAGTGGGCATTTTCTTGCTTAACCATTCTGTGCTTCTGCCTGTCTGCTGAATGCATGTCTGGGTTAGGATGACAGTTTGGCTGTTTGCGCATTCCCTCTAGACAGTCACACAAAGGGAGCTGGGGTGTGCCCTACATATCCTGATGGCCCATCACCAGGCTGATGAGTCTTCTTGAGCTAGAGTGGTGGGAGGAACTGACATAGCACCTGAATAGGGCTGTGCCTCTCCTCACACAAAGCAGTGTTCAACCCCCTGGAGTCTGACTGGGGCCAGGGCAGGGAAAGGCAGGGTCTTGTGCACTACAAAGACTTCTCTTTTAGGTTTGCCTACTTCAAAGACAGAAATGGGACTAAATACTGGTCCTCTGACACCACCTAGTTGGACCACTTCTGGACTGAGGACATTCTGCTAGGAGGAAAGAACTGGGTGCTGTAGGAGGGACTGTCACTCTGCCTGTTGCTTGTGCTGGCCTACTGCATGCTGCTTCAGTCCTAGGAGTGAAATCTCTGAACATTGCTTTCTACAGCCTGCGTTCCAAGGCTCTCCAAGGGCTTGGACTGAGCTTGCCTCCTGTTGAGAAGTCTCAGGGCCAACAAAGACTTCATCTGCCAGCCCCTGGGCTATCTTGTTGAGAGTCCTGACTTGCCAAGTGATGCCAAATCCAGATCCTGGGCCCATTGGGAGGGAGCTTTAGTGCAACAAGGAAGCAACTAGTACATCGACTTCCGAACGACTTGGGAACCAGCGCTGCTTTGCAACCCCATGCTGAAACTGCACTGGAGGAATGGTTCCCGCTGAGTGCGACGACTACAAAGTGGGCCCCAACGTCATTGAGTACCTCCAAAGACCCATCACAGTGTGACTCTAGAGTGCCATTTCACCCTGACCTCCGCGGCACCAGACTCTGACTCCGACGATGTGGCCCTGTGGCACACCACAAAGTCGACATCTCATGTCCTGACCTGCTGGATTCATCGACCCTGCCTTGTCATGAGGAACTGCCATCTTCCCGCCAACACCGCATCACCTCCTCTGCAACTGTAAGGAACCGACGCCTCACTGCCAACTACAGCCCAATTTCTAACAAGATGTACAAGTAAGCTTAGGAACACTTGAAGTGGAGAATGGGAGAATGAACCACACTAGCTAAGTGGACGTAATTCTAAGTCACTCATAATGCTGTCTCTAAATTAGTACCAAATCATTGATGATACTGGGCATTTTCATGAGCCTTTAATAAATCTTGGCCGGGTTGACACTGCATGACAGTGAATACTGAATTACTGATACTACTGAGCCACTGATGATGCTGGAAAACTGTTAATAGAGACTGATTTTCATTGGTTAGTGGCTGAAACTTTTAGCGCGTCGGAGCCTCAATAAGTAAACTTACAAGGAGACACGTCTAGGTCGACAAACCTTTGGACCGCGTTTAGAGACTTCCCAGTACGAAATATTTTCTCACATCATCAACCAACAATATCAATAAATAATCAATAATGGCAATCACTAATCAATGAACAATCAATAAGAATCGAAAATTTAACACACCATGACCTTTCAGTCATAAATAACCACACCAGATTGAGTGTTAGGATATTTATTTCCCTATTTAATTACAGTCTGATATCATGTCTATTAATATCAATAACAATAAACTCATCAGAAAACGCTACCGATTAGCAATCAGAGCACAACTTAATAAATGCATAGACTATATTCATTCAATATTTAGGCACATCATTAATCTGAATCAACTTAGCAGCGTCTCATTAGTACATGAATCAACAAAGCAAGATCTCAATCATTTGTCTTTTTGCACATGGTATTAGTGAACACCTTAACTAACCTCAAATTAGCATTAGCATGTTGGGCTTCATGCAAAAGATTTAGTGGACACGAATTTAGAAAACATCTAAACTAAGGCCTCTATCAAAATAGCAGTTGGTACCTAGAAAGAAAAGGCAAACAGACAATCACAATTTGCATTGGATAGTTACCAATCCAACAGATCAGCAAGCAACGTCAGTCTTCGTCCTCAGGACATCAGCCGATTCACCATCAGCAGAGATAGGACGGGGCAAAGACTTTAGCATTAAGGCAAAGCAAAGTCTCTTTCAAGACGCATCAGATAGCATAGCTAGGGAATGATCACTTCCCTCGGGTAGAGGAGAAGTTAGCATCAGGCAAGAATGGGGTAGAGGATGGTTTTAAAGTACTCAGAATAAACTCAGGAGAGTAGATAAAAGTGTCTGGAAAAGTGGCTTGAGTGGAACGGGGAAATGGCAGAATGGAACTGGTTTCTTCCTGGGTCATGCGGTTAAGTCAAAACTGTCTAACTATTCCCTAATTCCTCACTGGATAAAGTTTGGTGCATCATTATCTGTGTCCAATAATTTGGTAAGCACCTTGCTAGAATTTTCCACAGTTCCCTTATGACAGATTGGTCCATGTTATTGACGTCTTCAACGGTTGGAATGTCAGTTAGAAAATGTTACACTTTGCGTTCCAGTCAGTGTCTTCATTGTCTTCTCCTAGGAGAGTTAACCTTGCACCTGTTACGAATTACACTGTTGTATCTAGCAAGAACATCACCTTGAGCAAGCCGGTTGTCATGAGAAAGAATTTACTATGGCTACACACATATAGTTCCTGGAAAAGTACAACTTTGTTTCCTTCAGGAAAAACAGCACACTACACATTAGAAAACGCAATTCAATATGAGGCCAGGAAGCTAGGCCCAAACCCTTGCTAAGTTAAAGCCCTTTTGTTTAATGAAGCAAATTTTTAACACATAACCCTAATTATGATATACTAATACAAATTCAACCATTACTGCATAATAATTCAGAATTAACAAGCCTTTTCATTAGTCTTCGTATACATTGGTAACCACTCCCCGTGGGCACATTTCAAACGCGTGCATTATTTTCTATGTTAACACATTTTCTATGCAGCTTCATCACACAATATATTGCAAGTTTTCGTATTAATATTGCTTTTAAAGGACACACTCCAACAGTACTACCAAGCTACTCATGGTACTAACCATTGATGATACCAGCACAAAGTTAATACATTATAAATAGTAATACTGAACCAATGATAGTGAGTCTCTGATGGCGCTACGTTCTGATGATATAGAGCTACTGCTGGTAGCAGAGCACAACAGATACTGAGGAACTGATGATATTGAGACACTAATGATACTGAGTTATTTTTCATACTCGGCTACCTACAATACTATTCTATCAATGATATTGAATCACCGATATTAATAAGTAACTGATTTTACTGAGTCATAGATAATCAGAGACTGGCTGGGACAAAAAATAGACCCGGCACTAAAATAAAAGTGGCCCCCCATTGCAATTAGAATGATAAAAAGGGGCCCATGTTTGCAAATTGGGGCAGTTTTGAACTTGTGGAGACATGCTTTGTAAGTGTTTTGCAAAGTATGGAAGACTGCATGGATTTTTAAATCCTGAGGGCAATGTTTGTTTTAGTATTAGGGAAATCAACATAAACAACTGCCTAGCAGATCATCAAACAGGCCTACAAATAGCCAAAGTACCAGCCTACACACTGACCTGTCAAATCAGCCTTTCAGGCACTGCCTGTTTGTTGTATAGGCCAGTCTGACCCTGCAGTGATAATACTAAGCCATCTTTAATAATAAGCCCTTCCTATAACAGTGTTGATCATATTAGCGACTGCTAATACTGAGGCACTAAGGGCCACGGTGCAGCGCCACTTTTCTTGCACCCCTTAGTGCCCCTCTAATGCAACTATGTGTCTATCGAAGAGACGGCACACCATGACTCCCTCTGATGGTGTCAAGAATTGCCTCCAGTAGGTCACAATCGCATGTACACCATGGCAGTAGTTAGGGAACTAGCATCAGAATTTTTTGATGCTAGTTCGGAGCTTTGTGGGATTAGCGTCAAAGATTTTGACGCTAATCCTGCAAAGTTCTTTGAGGTCCATTGTAAACAATGGTATGCTTCCTTTTAACGCCTGCTCTGAGCAGGAGTTAAAAGTGGCAAAAGAAATGTCGCAAAGAAATCTCTTAGATTTCTTTGGGCCATGTTTTCGGCCCACCTAACGGGGAAATGCAGCGTTTGCATACATAATGCCTGGCGCAGGCATAATGTAGTGCAAAGGGTGAAAAAGTGGCACAATGCATACATTGCAACACTTTGTAAATTTGGGTCCAGATTTATACTTTTTTTGCGCCACGTTTGTGCCATTTATTGACACAAAAGCACCACCAATTTACAAACTATAATTGTATTTTGTAAGTTTGCACCGCTTTTGCATCAAAAAATTATGCAAATGCGGTGCAAAAAAAGTATAAACCTGGGCCTTGGAATGGCGATTTTGGCCTTGTGGGCCACATTTGCGTCAAAAGAAAATGATGCTAAGGAGGCGCTAGGGGCTCTTTAATCTGCATTTAAGAATTTTGATCCACACTGATAGTGTTGATGTACTACTGACAATACTGAAGCTCTGATGGACATCATAATGTGATAATTACGGGGAAAATCCATTTAAACGTGTGAGTTAAGGCAATGTGAAATACCAGTGGATACAATGAAAAGCATGGTTTCTTTTAGCGGAGAAAATTCCATGTTGATTGTGAAAAAATGCAATATTGATGAATGGAATGTGCCTCCCACGGAAACGCGTCTATGTGTCTGAGGGTGAGTATGAGCAAGAGAAAGTGGGTTGTTCAGGTCGCATGTTTAATTCTGACAAAAATGCTCGTGTTTATAGAATGGGAACTTTTGGTTTGGCTACCAGCAGTTAATGTTTTCAGTCTATATCTCCAGGTGAAAGTCAGGGGCAAAGTCAGAAATTGCCAGAGCAATTGGACTAGGAATTAACGTTTTCTCCAGAAATTTCTAATTTGTTAGTGGACCATGGTTCAACTCGAAAGGGGCTGGATTTTCCCTGTCCTAGGAGTTACTGATGCCCCCTTATCGGGAAATTACAACAGCCACTCTATCTAAAGGGCTTAGAAACAACAGATATTTTAGTTAGTCATGTACAGAGTGTAAATACACGTTTGTATATTAGCAACAACACTTCTGATCATTTTTGCAACTTTCATTGTAATGCTTATTTTGAGCAGTTTTATGCATTTTGTGAGTTTACACGATTATTTGTCCTTTAAAATTCAAAATATATTTTTATAGCATTTTCGTTTAACAAGTAGAATCAGCAAAAGTGCTAAACAATCCATAATTGTTCTGTACTCTTTAGAAAATAAAGGTAGGTCTTTCACAGTTACTGGAGGAGTTATGCAGATTCTGTTAAAACTAAAGTACTTTTATATATAGTTTAGGAGTGAACTGGATGAGGTTCATATGTTTACTCAAAAAATGAGTTATCACATGCAGAGTTTGGTGCTTTCAGGCATCTAGACCCTGATTTATACTTTTTGGTGCAAAAATGCACTAATGCCATTTTGCATCAAAAAGTTTAGCACTGGCTTGCACCATTTCTGTGCACCAGTCAGGCACCATATTTATGGAATGGTGCAAGCCAGTGCAAAGGGAGGGCTAGCGTAAAACATTTTTACGTTAGTCGGGTGGGGCTGGCGCTATGGAAGAAGGAGATTTTGCACCAAAAAATGACGTTAGGCAGGTTAGAGGGAAAAAAAATGACTCTAACCTGCCTAGAGTCATTTTCTGATGCAAAAACATCCATACCACATGACTCCTGTCTTACAAAAGACAGGAATCATGCCCACCAACCCAATGGCCAGCACAGGGGACCAGGGTCCCCTGGGTATGGCCATTGCACCCAGTGCCATGTAGAGGGGCCCATTTCAGGGCCCCCTATGGCACTTTAAAATATAAAATGCAATACTTAGCTGTACTTACCTGGGATGGGGTCCCACATCCTCCGCAGTCCCTCTGGTGTGGTGGTTGTGGGGGTCTCTGGGGCCTGGTGAGGGCACCTGTGGGCTTATTCCATGGTGTTCCACCATGGAAATAGGCCCACAGCTCCCCTAACGCCTGCCCTGACCCAGGCGTTAACAAATGGGGCAAAGCAAGCTTTGCACCATTTTTTGACCCTCCTCCCTCCCATGCACCATTTTTGCACTGGAGTATAAATATGGTGTTAAGGCCATAGAGTCATTGTTTGCACAGCAATGCCTACCTTGCATCTCATTAAGGCAAGGTAGGTTTCCACTTCCAAAAAATGACTTTAACTCCATAAATTTGGCCCTACACGGGTCTAGCTCCAAAGTGTAAATATGGAGTTAGTTTTACACCGAATTAAAGCAAAACAAAATGACGCTAATTCGGTGCAAACAGAGTATAAATATGCCCCCTAGTCTTCATGTATCCAAATTCAGCACACGTTGATTACCAGGTACATTTTTGCAGGTTTTGTCTGATGGAATTCTCCAGGTGAAAAATGTGTTTATGGTTTTTACCAGAGTACATGGGAGCTGTCATCCAGGAGTGAACAAGGGTTTGTGGAGGAATCTGAATTTGAAGGTCCAACCGCAAACAGAGCCTTGAATTATTTTGTAACGGGATTTGAGTATAGACACTTCACAGTGCATTTTGTTCGATCAGACACTCTGTGATTTTGATAGTATCCTATCACCATCATTGCAGGGACGAAAACACAGGCCCTTATAGCCCCTGCAGCGGAAGGGGTGGGGCCAAACCCTTCAAAGAGAGGGAGGGGAAGTCAGCCCATGGCAAATGAATATTTGTGAGATATGGGAAACTCAAAGGCACCATTCACATTCTCCAAGGGTGCCCCATCAGTTTGGTTACACCACTACATCATTAGAAGTTTTTCATTCCCCATTAGACCCTGTGGGGAGACACAAGGATTGAAATGAACAATTCCAGGCAGTAACACTGTTATTAACAGAGATTATGAGTTATTTCCATAACATTGGGACCTGGAATTGCCAGTTAGGCAGGTTTGTCCTACTTCTGGAGGAAATGAAAGACCTAAATCCACATCTGCATATGTGTATCACCTGCTTCTAGCAGATAGTAAAAGTTTGGGGTCTTTTTCCTTTGTCATGGATGTCTAGGGGTAACAGGAGGGCAGAGTTTGGGCTCCATCTGGGGGAGCTTTTTCTGCTCCTCCATTCTGAAGTATACGGCAGCCAAGGGCAGACCCTCTTCCGCTCGCACAACTTCTCACAATTCTGGGTCGGGTGTCTCTGGACAAAGAATTACCTGATCATACACTTTTCTGACCGGAGACAACAGAAAACGTGTAATTTGCGTGGAGGGTATCCCTCAGGCATACCGCGGTAGGCAACTCCTAATGAGGGCTATGAACGCTCCTGTAACACATTCAGCTGCTTAAGTATTAGTACCCAGGCAGTCAGATTATTCTGTGAATGAACAGGATAAATCATCCTCTAATAAATTAAGTGTTTCCAGCACTACAAAGAATTCCGCTTACTTTGGAGAAGAATCAGTGTCCATCACACACACTTTTGTGGAGTGTCGCCCTGAAATCTCTGCTGTCACGCTGAAGATTAAGCAGGGGTTAGTGCTGAGCGATGGCCTCCTCTGGGCTCCTTTAGTCGATGTATGTGCGCACACAGCACATTAATTGTTCAGGTTCAGCTTCCCCTCCAAAGACAAATACCTGCACGTTTTGGTTTGACACTTGCATTTGTCAAGGCCCGCAGCTGCTTTGAGCCCTCATAACAAAAGACAGGTATATCGACTTTAGCCAGGCCGTTAACGAGACCTGCATAATTTTAAGCAAAATCAAAGGAAAAATCGCTGCTCACTCACATTCCTGATGGGTAATAACGTGTGCAAAGAGACTGCTTTCTTTAGCACCACTATGTCTTTTTTATTATGTTTTCAGTATGGTTATTTATTGAGACGTTTTTATATGCACTACTTGTAACCTTTAAGCTACTTCGGAATCAAGGAGGAAGTTGCATTGCCCACTTAGTGAAGGATCTGCGCAGCAAAGGGTCGTATCCGGGGAAGTCCGCAGTTGGGATCATGGCCCCTTAAAAGGTCCGTTTGGAACATCAGCCAGTAGTTAGTGTTTTAGGAGTTTCCTGAAGTGCAGGTGATTGCTTTCTGATTTTAGGATTTAGTTCAAATTTGGTATTGTGGACAAAGAACAATAATTTCATTGGATGCACTGATGATGACCCATGCAACCAAACCTACTTGACCAGTCGAACCTGATTAAATCAGTTTAGTCTCGTTCTAGATGTGTTCGTATAGGTGCAGATTTGAATGATTGTCAGAGTGTATTAGCAATCCAAAAACTAGTCATCTGCTATATATTTATGGTAAATAATTCACATAACAAGGAGTCCCATTGTCAAAGCCTTGTAAGTGATTTACGAATTTCATTAATTCATAAAGTATTCCAAGTGGCCCCTAGCGCCTCCTTGGGCCACATTAGTGTAATTTTTTATGCTAATGTGGCCCAACGATGCCAAAATAGCCATGCCAAATTTACACAGTGGTGCAATGCATGCATTGCGCACCTTATAACCCTTTACGTTAAATTATGCCTGCACCAGGCATAATGTATGCAAAGGGGGCATTGGCGCAAAGAAATCTAAGAAATTGCTCCATTTGCGTCATTTTTTCCTACACTTGTAATGGCTGCTCAGAGCAGGAATTAAAAGGAGACACACCATTGCTTACAATCCTCCTCAATGGGCCTTGCAGAATTAGCGTCAAAAATTTTTACGCTAATCCCGCAAAGCTCCGAACTAGCTTCAAAAATTTTGACACTAGTTCCATAGCTACAGCATGGTGCGCCATATCTTAGATAGGGCGCACACATGGTGGTGTTAGGGGACACAAAGGGTGCAAGAAAAGTGGTGCTGCACTGGGTGATAGAAATGTGTAACACCTCCATGTTTCCAAGAGTACTCTGGTAAATCTTTTGTAAGTTCCTAATTATTACCATACAAAGTAATTTATGCATGTGTAGTTGCACTTAGTGTAAATTGTCCTTGCAATAAGTCCTTTGCAGGTGTGAATTTGAATTTTTTTCTTTTTTTTTCCTGCACAGAGAAAATATTTTTCCTTACGGAGAACCCCGTTCAGAAACAGCCCACCATTTCTAGGGTGATCCATACCCAGCTTCGTCTTACTCCTTCCTGACAGCCTGATAGGTGTAAATGTTAGATTTTTCTGAGTGGTAATGAGAGGGATATCATTTTGTCATGATGGACTAATATAAGGAATGGTCAAATTGGTCTACAAGTGAAGATTCAACTGATAACGCGTCCCTCTATGTTAATTTATACACATTAGGACTCGTTTTAGGCCGATGAATCTTTTGACCCAGTGGTGAGACACCGTAGAACGAGATAACTGATCAATATGTCAAGCAATATATCAATAATATTATCAACGTATAACACCACAATATACTTCACTTTAGACATTGGTTAAACTGTCGGCGCAACCATGACCTTTCAGTCATGGATAACCACACCTTTATGGGAGTTTTTGTGAATTTTATTCCCTATTGATTACAATCTAATAGCAAGAGTATTAATCTCAAAACCATGAAGCAAAAGAGCTTAGTCACGATATGGCAACTGTGATAAGATTTTGGCAACGCAAAGATCCCAAACATAAAGACACTAATATAAGAGACACACAGATCAGAATGCATAGAACATCATATACGCCTTAGTTCAACATAGCACAATGTCAGTCACGTCTGTTGGCGTCAGTCAAGGTGAATGCCTAATCTAACCACTAATTGGCATCGGCATGTTGGAGTTCATGCAAAACAATTTAGAACCCGAATTTGGAAAACATCTAACTAGGGTCTCTAACCAAAAATACAGCAGTTGGTACCTAGAAAGAAAAAGCATTTAGACAAATTTCAATAGCAATTGTCATAATTACCCTCCTCGGAATGAGTCAGCGTACAGGATCAGTCTATGTCTTCAGTACATCAGTTAGATCGCTGTCAATCTATTTCATCTAAGGGACAGGGGACACTTCCCTCATAAGGAGGGAAGTGTAATGGGGTTATCTATGGATAAGGATGGTTTAAGTCTCAAGTCACCAAACAGAGTGACAGAGTTTCTGGATGCAATCGATATCATTCCCTACCTAGTTCTCTCGAGTCTTCAGTGTCATGGGTTTTTATCCCTTTTTTCACGATACATTCCCCCCAAATTCTATTGGATAGTCGCTACACCCCCCTATCTTCAACCTATCAAATTATACATTAGGTAATGCACTTGTCATTCCATGATAATTTATAACACTTTGATTGGTCTTCATAATTGACGTCTTTGTAGGTGGCACATCCGGGGTTACTTCATTTTCTGGCACGTTCATCAGGTCAAAAGTTCCCTTTTGCATGGTCGAATGTCCTTGAAAGTTTCCATATTTATTGCAAAACGTATAAAACTTATACTAAAACAGCTAGCAAGCGGATGGGAACGGTGCATGACTTG
This sequence comes from Pleurodeles waltl, assembly GCF_031143425.1. Lineage (NCBI taxonomy): Eukaryota > Metazoa > Chordata > Amphibia > Caudata > Salamandridae > Pleurodeles > Pleurodeles waltl. Next base: position 831,002,701 of record NC_090438.1, read on the forward strand.
CAACATAAAACAAAGAAAAGAACACATATTGGGTCATGGCCTTTGCGAGTCAGCACACTGAGGAAACAGAAAAATATGCTTTAATATGAGAGCTACACAACTAAGTTTTCAACTCACGTTAACTTAAGACTCATGGATTCTAATAACGTAATCTTTGTAGGTGTTAACATATTCAATTAATCAAAATGCAAGCAATTTATTTCTTGTAGTCGACATTAGTATATGTGCACAATAGCAACTTCACACTTATAATTGCGTTAAGAATACATCCAAGCGAATAATATTTTGTGATCATTTTGTATGCAGCATCGTTAGGTATAAGCATTTCACATTCTAATATGTAATATTTAAACTACGCTCTCTCAGTCCCTCCTCTGATGCTCTGATGACGCTCGTCATCACACAAATTTCTCTTTGATCTTAATTTTTCACCTTGCGCATAATACGCATTTCAACATCTTGCCCTTTATGTGAGCTTTCCCATATCTCATTGAACATTTTCTCTCTTTCACTTTCTTCATTTTTTCTGGTTCTTTTAATCCAGTTTCTTTTTATTTTTTCATTAATTTTACATGCCCCCCATAATCCCAATAGACAAACCAAAACAATCAGTAAACCCATGAAAATTTTTGCAAGTACCCCATTCGAAATGTTGGTAAACCAGCTTCCGACTCGGGCAATTCCCTTTCCAAATTTCTCCCAAACACCAAGGGGCATATTTATACTCTGTTTGCGCCGGAATTGCGTCGTTTTTTTTTACGCAATTCCGACGCAAAACTAACTCCATATTTATACTTTGGCGTTAGACGCGTCCATGGAGTTTGCGTCATTTTTTAGCGTGGACACCTACTTTGCGTTAATGATATGCAAGGTAGGCGTTCCCGTCTAAAAAAGTGACTCCGAGGCATGTGCGCCGTATTTACACTCCCGGGCAAAAATGACGCCCTGGAGTGGGCGGGTCAAAAAAAATGACGTCCAGCCGCTTTTGCGTCGTTTTTTAGTGCCTGGTCAGGGCAGGCGTTAAGGGACCTGTGGGCTCGGAAGGAGCCCAGAGGTGCCCTCCTATGCCCCAAGGGACCCCCCCTGTCACCCTTGCCCACCCCAGGAGGACGCCTAAGGATGGAAGGACCCATCCAAGGGAACATAAGGTAAGTTCAGGTAAGTATTAATTTTTTTTTTTTGTGGCATAGGGGGGCCTGATTTGTGCCCCCCTACATGCCACTATGCCCAATGACCATGCCCAGGGGACAGAAGTCCCCTGGGCATGGCCATTGGGCAAGGGGGCATGACTCCTGTCTTTGCTAAGACAGGAGTCATTTCAATGGGGGTTGGGAGTCGAAAAAAATGGCGCAAATCGGGTTGAGGCGATAATTTTGCCTCAGCCTGACTTGCCCCATTTTTGGGCGCCCAAGCTCCATATTCCCCTACGCCGGCGCTGCCTGATGTACGTCATTTTTTTTTACGCACACCAGGCAGCGCCGCCGGCTAACGCCGGCTAACGTCATTGAATAAATACGGCGCCCGCATGGTGCTTCAGAATGGCGTTAGCCGGCGTTAGATTTTTTGACGCACAACTGCGTTGGCGCAGTTGTGCGTCAAAAAGTATAAATATGGCCCCAAGTTCTTTCAGATCTTTCAAATCTGTACTATCTCTAGTAAGGTTAGTAAGCATGCTTCTAATTTTCTTACTGTTATTCGGTATAAATGAGCAACAATGACGCTCATTAAGCATTTTGCAGACTCCTCCACTCTTTGCTAAAAGAATGTCTAAAGCAAGCCGATGTTGAAGAGTCATGGCTCTTTCTGCAGCAAGTTCAGTATCCATCAGGAGTATAGCTCCTGTAAAATATGTCAACATGTTATCCACTATAGTAGACAACTTTTGAATTTTCATGGAATTCAAGATAACCCCTACTGATGGGATTATGGCTCCAAATATATCACCAATGACAGCCGCCACTGATTCTCGTTTTTGTCTAGGATGTTGTAATTCAGATGTTTTAGGTATTTGTTTTAAGTCATCAATCTGATATATCTTTGGGAATACTATTCCCAAATAACATGTCCCATACCATCCCTTAGGGAGACGGTAATAAGCATTTAGCCCACAGATGTAATAGATTCCAGGAATTGCTGGATCTTGTCCATTCAACATAAAGGTCCATTTACTATGAAACAAAAACACATGCCTACACTCACTTGTGCCTACAAACAAATTGTCTTGATCAGATTTTGGCCTATATACACAGAGCCTACCTACGTGTAATGCATCTATAGCTAATTTGCCTTGCGTCTTGATTGCAGTATAAGCATAATCATTTGCATAGGTAAGTTTCTCTAATCCTTTTTCTAACCTTTCTTTCAGTACTTTGCGTCTATCATCTGTGTGATCTAAAAAGCTCTTCTCTACAGGCGACAACAAGCAAGTCAAATTGTTGCGATGTGCATAAGCAGTGCCAAATGTAAGCGTTGGCTCAAAGAATCCTCTAACTATTTTTATATCATGCTCTAATTTATTTAAGAATTCAATCACAGGCACAAAGGAAAACACAACATCCAAATTTGAATAAAAGTATTGCACATGCTCTTGATTATAAAATCTTGTTAGTAGTAAGCTGCAACTAATTCCATAAGTAAGAGGGAGACTATAATAGGTAACTCCCTCCTGCACAGACAAAGGAATTTTAGTACATACATAACAATCTTTCGCATCCATAGTTTCCTCATACTCATTTAGTAAGCAATAGAAGACATTAGTAGATAGTTCTCCCTTCGCATTAGTCCCTTCATGCATATGTCTTGCATCCTGCTCAAATCTCTCCCACGGTGTTAGTGCAGTAGTAGTTTCAGGCTTTGAAGTTGCGTTAATAGTTTCTTTCTCTCTCCACGGTATTCCTACAATCACTCCCACTATCATCACTGCACACACAATACCTATTATAAGACCTAACCAACCACATACCTTACTCCCTTTGCTACTATTTCTATTGTAAGCCATGTTTGTATAGAATCAGAATAGCAGATCAACAATCAACTCAATGATAAACCCTTTTTTTCTTCTCTTTTTTTTTTTTTTCTGTATATATTACAGTGTCTTCACTCACTCCAGGACCCTTTTGCCAATTCAGGTTAGCAGCTTGTCGTAATCAGGTTTCTTTAAAAGACAAATCTGGTTTTCTAGTGTCACTCCGATAGTTTCTAAGTCTCTCTTTCTTTCCAGTTTTCAAATTTTCAAATTTAGCCAAGTTTTCTTTGAATACTTTCAGGTACCGTAGTATTGGCCTGGTACTTCTCGATCAAAACAGAATGCTAGGAACTCTTGTTGCCATTCAGAGGTTGTAGCGTATGCCCATTCAGGACCTGTATATCTTCTGTTTGCAATTCTTTTTCTTTTTAATCTTCGTTCACCTTGTTGTTCTCCTTCACTCAAATCATCTGCTTGTGAGGTATCACTCTCTTCTATTATGGTGTCATTCGATACCTCCCTTATCTTAGGATGTGACTTGTCTGGCCAATTATCGCCTCTCTGTGTCTTGATTCGATGTTTTCCTTCAGGACGTTGAACAGCACCCTCCTCTTGTGATATGGTGTTTTCTCTTGACGGACCTGCAACTGGTTCAGGAAACTCTGACACATTTGTATTTACAGTTTCTCCTTCTCTTTCTTCTTCTTGTTCTATATTGGGTTCAGATTCTAACCCATATTCGTCTACTTCTGGGAGAACCTCTCCTTGGCTTAGTTCTCCTGCTGCCTCTACTGAGATAGGCACTCTGTCACCTCTTTCGAACTCATTGATAGTTTGAGGGACAAGGCTGTTCTCAGTGGGTTCTCCGGTAGTCTTAGTGCCTTCTTGACTGTTCTCTGACCCTGAGACTTCTCTTCCTGAATTCGCTGTGCCGGAAACTTCAAGTTCCTCTTCAACAGGACACGTTACCTTTTTTGTATGACTGGCATGTATCCAGTTGGGAACTCCGGCACAGTTCACGGCAGTAGTAGTCGTCAATATTACTTGATATGGCCCTTTCCAACGTGGTTCTAGACACGATTTTGTCACGTGCTTCTTGACAACCACCCAATCACCGGCTTGTAGAGAGTGGCCTGGATCACCAATCGGTGGCAACGTGTTAGCTTCCACCTGGTGAGAAAAAGAGCGAATCACGTCAGCCAAACCTTTGCAGTAATCCAACACCATATCATCTGTAATATTCACTAGTGCATTTGCAGGTACTGCTGGTAATCTCATAGCTCTGCCCATGAGGATTTCATGGGGGGACAGTCCTGTTTTCTTGTCTGGTGTGTTTCTCATTGACATCAGCACTAGAGGTAAGGCATCTGGCCACTTCTTGTTAGTTGCTGCGCACATCTTAGCCATCCTTGATTTCAAAGTACCATTCATCTGCTCTACCAATCCTGATGCTTCAGGGCGATAGCTACAATGCAGCTTTTGTTCAATGTTGAGTGCGGCACACAAAAGTTTAATCACCTCATTGTCGAAGTGTCTCCCCCTATCTGATTCTATAGAAACCGGAAACCCAAATCTGGGTATCAGTTCCCTGAGTAGTAGCTTTGCAACTGTGAGACTGTCATTCCTACGTGTGGGGTATGCCTCAATCCAATGACTGAAAACACACACAATCACCAACACGTACTTCAATCCTCCACAAACAGGGATTTCAATAAAATCCATTTGCATTTTGTTGAATGGACCTCCAGCTCTCCCAATGTGGCTCAAAGTTACCACAGTTCCTTTTCTGGCATTCATCTGTTGACAGATGATGCACCGGTGGCAAGTGATTTCTACGGCATGTCTGAATTTTGGATTAAACCAATCAATCTTAAAGGATCTGATCATGGCATCTCTTCCCAGATGTGCCTGCCCATGGTAGAGCCAGGCAAACTGTGATAAAAGGCTATTCGGCAAAACCATCTTTCCCTCCTCTGAGACCCATAAATCATCAGCTCTTTGTACATATTGCATTCTTTGCCAGGAACGTTTTTCTTCCTTGCTAGCACAACCTTGTAATGTTTTCAGTTTGTCTAAGGTATCAACCACTCGTAATGCTAGATTTAAACATGTGTCGTTTTCAGTTTGTGGTAACAATTCCCATTGCTCCTTAAACGATATACAGTTCAGTGCACAAAATCTTGCTACCTGATCTGCATAACCGTTTCCCATAGACACAAAGGGGGTCATTCTGACCTCGGCGGTAAAAGGAGCTTACCGCCGGTCAGAAGGCTGCCACAACACCGCCGCGGTCGCGGTAAACCGCCACGGTCATTCTGACCCTCAAGAGGCAAACCGCCCAAAACCCGACATCCACAAAAGTCCACCACACCAACGGCCAGAGTTAAACTGGCGAAGACCAAACCTCCACCGTCACGCCAACAGAAATACGCCCATGCCATTACGACCCACGAATCCACGCGGCGGTCTTTCAACCGCGGTATTCCATTGGCGGTACACACCGCCGCGCTCAAAATACACATACAGCTCCAAAACACAGCCACATTGGACAATTTGAAATACACACACCTGAGACACATACACACAACACTCCCACACACCCAATTAACTTTAAAACACACACCCACATCACCCACAAACCCCTACGACCACAAATCAGAGACGAAGCCCAGAGAGAGACAGCACAGAATAGAGAACACCATCACACAGAGGCACACTACACCATCACCCACACAACAACCACGCACAAAACACCACACACCACTACACTCACCACACTCATCACCGCAAACACCACCCCACACCTCATCCACACCACCCCATGGCACCCCCAAGACACCCCAGGTTCTCAGACGCAGAACTCAGGGTCATGGTGGAGGAAATAGTCGGGTAGAGCCCAAGCTCTTCGGGACACAGGTGCAGCACACCACCATTGCCAGGAAGATGGAGCTATGGCAAAGAATAGTGGACAGGGTCAACGCTGTGGGACAGCATCCACGAAATCGGGACGACATCAGGAAGCGGTGGAACGACCTACTGGGGAAGGTGCGTTCCATGGTATCCAGGCACAACATCGCGGTGCAGAAGACTGGCGGCAGACCCCCACCTCAATCCCCAGAATTTACAACATGGGAAGAACAGGTCTTGAACATCCTGCATCCTGAGGGCCTCGCAGGAGTAGGCGGAGGAATGGACTCTGGTAAGTCTAATCTCAACTACTTCATCCCCCCCACCCACCAGCATGCCAACTCATACCCCCACCCTCCCCCCACCCCCATCACACATCCTCCCTGCTAATGTCTCACCATCACAACCCGCCCATCCCAACACCAAACCCTGCATGCCACCACAAACCATCGACACCCATCACCTAAGCATGTCCACTGCACATACCCATCTCCCCCACAAACCGCCGTCACAACAGCCCCCACAAAGGAATGCCAGCACTGGGGTACACGGGCACCCACCCATTTAGTAAGCGATAGAAGACAGTTGGTTCCCCTCAGACAGCCACAGGCCACAGCAGACCTACCCCCCTCTGGGAACACCAGCACAGCACCCACCCAGCGGGCCCATGCCTCTGTCTCCAGGACACGTCAATCAGCGGTGTGTCCACCACTACAGGGCACCCAGGTTAACCCACCACCCCAACAACAACAGGGACCTGGGGGCAGTGGTAGTGGGCACACGGTCCAGGGGACAGAGGCCCAGGTAAACAGTGGAACTAGGAGGGCTGCTGTGCGACAGGGGGGGGGACAGGCCCAGGGAACCCACACTCCACGAGGCCCTCACTTCCATCATGGGAGCATACCACCACTCCCAGGAGACAATGGCGACGGTCCTGGCCAGGTTCCAGGAGATCCAGGTACTGCAGGAGGAACAGTTCATGGGGTTCAGGGAAGAACTGAGAAACATTAGTTCCGCAATGGGCACCATCGTTGTGGCTCTCAACCAGATTGTCACCACATTGCGGGACCATGTGGCACCACAAAGGGCCCCTGTCACTAGCATGGACCAGGAAGAGGCTACCACCTCCGCCGGCGCTAGTGGACAGGAGGCCCCCGACCCAAGAACAACCGGCCACCAGAACCCCACCTCCTGCAGAAGAAGAACCACCCCGCAAGCGGGGCCTGAGATCTAGGAAGAAGACAGAGTAGGATGCCAAGACCCCCGCCAGGAAAGGATACCCCCTGATGTCATCCCACTGTCCCACATTGTCACCCTGTCCAACCTTAAACTGCCCCTGCTCCACCTTCCACAGGCATATGGACAATGCACCTGTGAGACGGAGAATCTTGACTCTGCCATGGACATTCCTCCACCATCACCCATCACCGATTTTCAACCATGTCCCAAAATTGAGCACTTTAATAAACACACTTATTGCACACAAATAATCTGGAGTCTGCCTGTATTTTTTAAAATCTGTATTAGACATAAACGTGCCAAAATGACCAGTTACATTGTGATGACAACATACCACTGTTACACAGCTGTAGTCCATGGGCAAACAAAGCAGAGGTCACGCAGTGGGGCCTACATCTCTGAAATTGGAAGGGAAAGTCACAACTCTGTTAGCATACACTGGGTGAAAAGGACAGACAGTAGAGAGGCAGGAGACTGTAAGTAAATGTAAAATGCCGGTGTTGATTCTTACCTGTGTGTTATTGAAAATACTGCTGTATCATTGTGTCCCTGTTGTCTGTGTCGTCCTCTTCGTCTTCCTCCTCTTCACTCTCCGCAGGCTCCACAGCTGCTACAACACCACCAGCTGGACCATCCTCCTGCAGAAAAGGCACCTGGCGTCGCAAAGCCAGGTTGTGAAGCATACAGCAGGCCACGATGATCCGGCACACCTTCTTTGGTGAGTACATTAGGGATCAACCTGTCATATGCAGGCACCTAAACCTGGCCTTCAGGAGGCCGAAGGTCCGCTCAATCACCCTCCTAGCACGCCCATGGGCCTCATTGTACCGTTCCTCTGCCCTGGTCCTGGGATTCCTCACTGGGGTCAGTAACCACAACAGGTTGGGGTAACCTGAGTCACCAATTAGCCACACACGGTGTCTCTGTAGTTGTTCCATCACATAAGGGATGCTGCTATTTCGCATGATGTACGCATCATGCACTGACCCAGGGAACTTGGCATTTACATGGGAGATGTACTGGATAGCCACCCTTCCAGGGTGAGCACGCCTGCGGGTAGGTGCCTCAAATTGAAGACGCCTAAAGCAAAAAGCTATAGGCTGGACCGTGCTACTCCTTAAGGGGCCCCCTACACGAAGAGGGCGGGGTGACCCTTTTTTATTTCAGACTACTGACGAGACAGTTCACATAAATGTAAGTGACTGCTATGTACCTTCCATACACATAATTAGATAGTGTTTCTTTCTTTTTGTATATAGCCAGGAGAAGTCTAGTTTGATGTAGGTCCTGATGAAGCGTTAGAGGATCTTTCACGACACACCTACAGACCAGCCTGCACACACCTCAACACCCAAGGGCAGCTCATCCAGACATAAGCACCACACATCACACAAGCAGTCAGACAAGCAACATCCACATGCAGACATACCAACAGCCACTGCCTCCTCTGTGTCCCCCTCCTCCTCGTCTCCCTCCTCCCTCCCTGTGATGTCTCCACTCACACTTGCATGCACAACATCATCAGCCACTACGTCCATCATCAGCACACCCACCAGAACACTCCGCACACGTGCAGTCACCACCCCCACTGCCATTTACACGTCCCCTGTGTCCTCTCCCAGTGTGTCTGTCACCCCCTCTTCCAAACCACACAAAAGCAGGCAGCCACCCACCCAACATCCACCCACCTCACGACAGCCTCCGTCACAAGCACCTGCACCCAAAGACACCACACTTGACTCTCCTACAGCCACATCCTCTTCCTCCACTCCCATACCCACTGCACCTACACTTCCCACTGCTCCTAAAAAGTTTTTCCTGTCCAAAATTAACCTCTTTCCATCACCTGACCCACCCCCTCCATCTCGTAAGAGTTCAATCAGCACCTCAGCCACCACAACCCCTGGACCTACAAGGACCATAGTACAGGGATATTGGAGTCCACCAACTTCAAGGGCAGCTACATCGGGCAGCAGTAAAGGGACAGCCAGCCCACCCCCTGGGAAAAAATCCAAGAAAGGCATGGCCCGGCGCGAGAGGCCAGAGACGGCAGCCTCCAAAGGCACTACCCTGGCACCGTCAGGAAGTGGGGTGCCACCTGGCACATCTACAAAGGGAGGCAAGGGCCACAGAGAATCACGGAAGGATGGCAAGGGCAGCACGGCCGACAAGTCCGGCAGCAGGCGAGCTGCCCAGGAGGGCCCCACCAGCCCCATTCCGGGCGTGAAGGAGGACACCCACGGGCCCGGGACTCCAGCACAGGAGGGCCCCGCAAGCGAGAAGTCGGATGGTGAGTGAACTCCATATATTGGCCGGATATGGTGCCCTGGAGACACATGTCAAGAACCGCTGAACAGGGCCCTTCAAGACAAGCACCGCTGAACAGGGCCCTTCAAGACAAGCACCGCTGAACAGGGCACCACCGTCTCAAGAACCGCTGAACAGGGCCCTTCAAGACAATCACCGCTCCGCTGGGCCCTTCAAGACAAGCACCGCTGAACAGGGCCCTTCAAGCCAAGCACAGCTGAACAGGGCACCGCCGTCTCAAGAACCGCTGAACAGGGCCCTTGAAGACAAGCACCGCTGAACAGAGCCCTTCAAGACAAGCACCGCTGAACAGGGCCCTTCAAGACAAGCACCGCTGAACAGGGCCCTTCAAGACAATCACCGCTCCGCTGGGCCCTTCAAGACAAGCACCGCTGAACAGGGACCTTCAAGATAAGCACCGCTGAACAGGGCCCTTCAAGACAAGCACCACTGAACAGGGCACCGCCGTCTCAAGAACCGCTGAACAGGGCCCTTCAAGACAAGCACCGCTGAACAGGGCACCGCCGTCTCAAGAACCGCTGAACAGGGCCCTTCAAGACAAGCACCGCTCCGCTGGGCCCTTCATCTCATGCACCGCTCCGCTGGGCACTGCCGTCTCAAGCAATGCTCCGCTGGGCCCTTCATCTCTGCACCGCTCCGCTGGGCACCGCCGTCTCAAGCACCGCTCCGCTGGGCCCTTCATCTCTGCACCGCTCCGCTGGGCCCTTCATCTCAAGCACCACTCCGCTGGGCACCGCCGTCTCAAGCACCGCTCCGCTGGGCCCTTCATCTCTGCACCGCTCCGCTGGGCACCGCCGTCTCAAGCACTGCTCTGCTGTGCCCTTCATCTCAAGCACCGCTCCGCTGTGCCGTCTCAAGCACCGCTCCGCTGGGCCCTTCATCTCAAGCACCGCTCCGCTGGGCCCTTCATCTCAAGCACCGCTCCGCTGGGCACCGCCGGCTCAAGCACCGCTCCGCTGGGCCCTTCATCTCAAGCACCGCTCCGCTGGGCACCGCCGTCTCAAGCACCGCTCAGCTGGGCCCTTCATCTCAAGCACCGCTCCGCTGGGCCCTTCAAGTCAAGCACCGCTGGCCCATTGGCAGAAGGGGCAGGCCCGGATCTGTGTCGGGCAGGGCTGCACGATGCACTCTGGGCACCATGCCTCCTCCAGTACCAGTGTAATCCACTTGAGAGACTGTGGCTTTGCACTCCCCAGGATGTTACAGTGGGCAAGCCACCCACTGTAGAGACTTGTGAGACTGTGGCTTTGCACTCCCCAGGATGTAACAATGGGCAAGCCACCCACTGTAGAGACTTGTGAGACTGTGGCTTTGCACTCCCCAGGATGGGACAGTGGCCATGGAGGCCCCTCGTGGATCTGTCGTCGTGGACTCATGTGGCTGAGGTTCCTCCCCTTCCCTTCCCCCTGAGGTGCCTGTAGTTTTTCTATCTGATGCCCCTGCAGTGTTCTCTCCAATGGATTCGGGTCTCCTGTGTGGGCTTTGCCCATGTGTTGAGGCCCATTGGCCCACGTACAATGACTGAAACCCAATTTGGACAGGACAATTTACATATGTGTATATAGTTATAGATGTTGGAAATAATTTTTTACTTAGCCTTACAATATATTTGAATTTCATGATCATTTTATTTTGTCTTGGCATTCTTCGGGGGGTTTGGGGGGTGTCACTCTGAGTTGTTGCCCTGCATTGATGTGTAGGTAGTTGTGGGTGAGGGTGGGTGTGTCGCGTATGTGTGTGCCCGTAATCTTTTCTCCTCCTCCCCCCTCCCCTGTGACGTAGGTGCAGTACTCACCGTTGTCTTCTGCGCTGGCGTTCGTGCTCCTGGTAGAGGAGCAGGTAGACAATAGCTGGTAGGATGTGTAGTTCTGGTTCCATGCTGTCCAGATTCCTCGTGGAGTGTGTAGAGGTGAGCGTTTTCCCGTTCGTAGTCTGTTTCCGCCGTGTTTTTATCGGCGGGGCTCCCACCCCGGAAAAGGTGGCGGATTGGTGAGGTGTGATAGGGTGGGCGGTACATTGTCTCCCGCCTGTCTGTTGGCGGTCACCGCCGCGCTGTTTGTTTGTCCCGCCGTGGCGGTCGGAGTGTTAAAATGGCGGTCTGTGTTGGCGGTTTCCGCCAGGGTCAGAATTCCATTTTTTTGACCGCCTGCCTGTTGGCGGGTTGGCCGCCGCTTTAACACCGACCGCCAGGGTTGGAATGACCCCCAAAATCTTGTGATCTGGTGTGAGCACTGCACTTCACCACAGCAATTTCGAGAGGTAACTGAATCGTGTGTAACAAATCTCATATTTGTTCACCGTTTTTCACAGGGGAACCAGAGGAAGTCATAAAACCCCTCTGTGACCAGAGTTGGCCAAAATCATGCACAATTCCAAATCCATATCTGCTGTCAGTATAGATAGTGACTTTCAAATTTACAGCTGCGTGGCATGCCTTAGTAAGGGCTATTAATTCTGCCACTTGTGCAGAAAACACTCTCTCGAGCCAGGAGGCTTCGACAATGCCAGTTATGGTACATACCGCATAACCGTCTCTCAATGTTCCTGTAGAATCTCTTAGACAGGACCCATCGACAAACATAATACAATCATTTTCTTTTAACTGGGTATCCTGTATGTCTGGGCGAGGGTTGGTGCACAGTTCAGTCACTTCAAGATAATCATGTTCAAATTCTTCCCCATCCTTGATTTCAGCACTTTCATTAGGAAGTAAAGTTGCTGGGTTCAGTACAGTGCATCTTTTAAGAGTGACATTCGGCGACCCCAGTATGATCGTCTCATACCTAGTGAGACGTGCACTTGTCATGTGTTGAGTCTTAGTTCTTGTCAACAGAATCTCAACTGAATGTGGAACCATTACTGTCAGAGGGTATCCCATGACTATGCCTTCACATTGTAAAAGGATCTGACCAACTGCTGCAACTGCACGCAAACAACCCGGTAAGGCTGCTGCAACAGGGTCCAAGGTAGCTGAAAATATGCTACAGGGCGATTTGCAACTCTGTGGACCTGTGTTAAGACAGACAAAGAACAAGCATCACGTTCATGACAAAACAACAGAAAAGGTTTCTCGTAGTCTGGCATTCCCAATGCTGGTGCCCTGCACATGTATTCTTTTAATTCTACAAATGATTTAAGCTCCTCTTTTGACAAAGTTATAGTATATGGCTCATCCTTTACTTCCTTTCCTGTCAATTTTATTAAAGGCTTTGAGATGATTGAGAAGTTGGGTATCCACTGGCGACAGTAACCCACCATTCCCAAAAACATCCTGACATCTCTTTTTGTTGTTGGAAGATTCATTTGCAAAACTGCTGTTATCCTTTCTTTTGATATTCTTCTGGATCCTTTCTCAATCAAATGTCCCAAGTATTTCACTTCCTTCTGACAATATTGTAACTTTCTGGGTGATACCTTGTGTCCATTTTTCCCCAGATGATTTAGTAATGCAATGGTATTGTATTTACAACTGTCTCTGGTTTTGGATGCAATTAGTAAATCATCGATGTACTGCACAAGAGTTGAATTAAAAGGCAGCACAAGAGGTTCCAAATCCTTTTTCAATATCTGATTGAAGATGGATGGTGACTCAGAAAACCCTTGAGGAATTCTGCACCAACTGTACACCTTATCCAGGAATTTGAAACTGAACAAAAATTGACTGTCCTCATGTAGAGGTATTGAAAAGAAGGCTTGTGATAGGTCTACTACGGTAAACCATTCAGCATCACAGGGAACTTGGAACATTATTACTGCTGTGTTAGGTACCACAGGGCAGCATTTTATCACAATTTAATTTATTTTTCGCAAATCTTGCACAATTCGAACTTTCCCACAGGGCTTCTTTAGACCCATAATGCAAGAGTTACATGGACTGCTCAAGACTTCTTTCAGGACTCCCTGTCTGAGAAAATCTGCGATTATTTGTGACACCTCAATGAGGAGTCTTGGGTCATGTGATATTGTGGCACCTGTGGGAACACTGCATTCGGCTTTATCTGAACTTTGACTGGTTCTACCCCTTTTATCAATCCTACTTCTTTTCCGGTCAAATCCCACACTTTCTCTGTCACTGTTCCTTGCAATTCGACAGGCAGGTCAATCAAAGTATGCATTGGGAATAAGGTAATTAATGGATAGTCTTCATTTGTCCCTGCTTCTTCCTCTATAAATTGACTTTCATCTCCTTCATCGTCGCTATTTGTCTGTACTTCAATCCCATCATTAGAACAGGTAATCGAACATTTTGTCTTACAGAGTAAGTCCCTTACCAGTAGGGATACTGGACTTGAATCACATACTACAAATCTATGTAGCCCTTGGAAGTTGCCAATTTCAACTTGTACTGGATCTGTAATCGGGTTACTCAGGTACTGATTTGCTACTCCAACCACTCGTATAGTACGCCCTGAGAGAGGTAATCTTGGAACTTCTACACTTCTAACTGTGGAGCGCGTAGCTCCTGTGTCAACCAGGAATGAAACCTTATAGCCCATCACCTTCCCTTCTACATATGGGCCTCTCTGATCCACTTCTAAGGATGCTGCAAGCCTGCACTCCTCACTGTCTGAGCTATCATCTGACCAATCCTCATTCATGCCATTTTCACCTCGTAATGGGAATTGTTGCACAGTATTGTTTTGATTTGTTACCTGACCTGTGACCTGCTGAGGAAGCATCCCCTGTTGCTGTCCCATCGGAGCCATTGGTAATTGCATTTGCTGTCTAGGCACCATAGGAATCTGCTGTTGCACTGGTTGCATTGGTATTGATTGGAAACGCGGCATTTGCATCTGTTGTATGGGCTGTACCCCTTGCATGTGTACCAAATTATTCAGAAAATTCGGGTTTTGATGTCTCACCTTCGGACCTCGTGAATTCTGTAATGTACCAACATTAGTGCTCTGCTGAACTGCACCATCTTGTGTCATATTCGGGCACTCCCGTTTCCAGTGTCCCAAGCCCCCGCACGCGTGACATGGTGACATCTTTTTCACCCCTTGAACATCATTCTGGACAACAACATTATTCATGTCCGAACCACGGTTTACAAACCCTCGACCTCGGCCTCTTGGTTGAGCCTGAAACACACCATTCATTTGCGGTTGAACTGTATCATCTGTTGAACTCCATTTCCCTGTATTCCAGCCTGTGCAGCCTTTATCTGCATCACCATCACCATCACCTTTTCCTTTAACTTTTTCTGCTTCAACTCGATCTCATCGCTACAGTACTTTGCATACTGCAATACCTCATCAATCGGTTTAGCTTGCCAACAAATCAAATGATTCTTAATCATTTGGCTAACCTCTGGTCTCAACCCTTCGACGAATCTAAACACAAGGTGATTCATATCCTTCGGCTCGATAGTCTCAGTACCACTGTAATGGTTGAACGCTTTTAACAATCTCTCATAATAAGCATGTATTGACTCCTTAACCTCTTGAGAGGTCCGGTCGATTTTCTGCCAATCGGTCACCTTCGGCGACACCTTTTGTTTCAAGAACTCAATTACTTTATGATAATATTTCATCACCTCTTCTGAAGGTGCACCAGTCACCTTATCTCTTGCCGGCTCCTTTGTCGGCCAATCTACCCCTCTCTTGCACTCGAGCCATAAATCAGGCGGAACAATGATCTCAAACAAAGTATTCAAGTCTTCCCAGAGACACTTTGCAAGTTTCACAAACCTGTCCGTTTGTTGATACCACTTGATCGGTTTCTCTCTTAATCTAGGATAATCATTCGTAAAAGATAAAGGGGGTCATTCCGACCCTGGCGGTTGACTACCGCCAGGGCCGGGGACCGCGGATGCACCGCCAACAGGCTGGCGGTGCATCCATGGGCATTCTGACCGCCGCGGTCAGAAACGGGAAACCGGCGGTGTTCCGCCGGTTTCCCGCTGGTTTCCCGCTGCCCTGGGGAATCCTCCATGGCGGCGCTGCAGGCAGCGCCACCATGGGGATTCCGACCCCCTTACCGCCAGCCTGGTTCTGGCGGTTTTGACCGCCAGAACCTGGCTGGCGGTAACGGGTGTCGTGGGGCCCCTGGGGGCCCCTGCAGTGCCCATGCCAATGGCATGGGCACTGCAGGGGCCCCCTAACAGGGCCCCACCAAGATTTTCAGTGTCTGCCAAGCAGACACTGAAAATCGCGACGGGTGCAACTGCACCCGTCGCACCCCTTCCACTCCGCCGGCTCCATTCGGAGCCGGCATCCTCAAGGAAGGAGGTTTCCCGCTGGGCTGGCGGGCGGCCTTCTGGCGGTCGCCCGCCAGCCCAGCGGGAAACTCAGAATTACCGCGGCGGTCTTTTGACCGCGCAGCGGTATTCTGATGGCGGGCGGACTCCGCCGCCCGCCAAAGTCAGAATGACCGCCAAAATGTCCCCTCTAGTCCACGGCACATGTACTAAAACACCACCAGCTGTTTCTCTCATAGGCAATATTTTTACTGATTCTAGATCAGGCTAGGTTTTAGCTTGATTAGATCCTGGGCTATAACCCTTTCCCTTGTCTCTTTTCTTTGCCCATCGGCCTTCCCATTTCTCTAATGCACCCCAGATTTGTGCACTCTGCAACAGCTCTCTCAAATGTGCCTTCATCACTGCAGACCTCATGTGCTCAAAATCTTTTGAATCAAATTCTAATCTGTAACTTCTTTTCAAATGCTTAGTGTTTCTGATGTCGATATTGTATTTGTCTGCTAAGTTCGCTAATCTCTGATGTACTTTGCCTACTTCTTTGGTAATCTTGGGACACAAGTATCTTAGTTCTGCCTCAGTGTATGATTCCAATCTATTTACTCCCATTGTCCCTTCCACTAACTCGGCAGCTTCCGCCCCTAGTCGTACAAAGTTCAGGTATTCATCTTGATTTTCTTTCTCAGGTTCAATTGTAGCCACTGCAGTCTTTTGTGAAGTATAAGTTTTCTCTAACCATTCATTTAACTGCTGTACTGTAAAACCCTGCAGTGAAATATTCCCTGCATGTATCATTGGAGAGTGTGGGGTATTTGTACTCATGGTTTGGGGAGTTAAAACTCCCAATCCTGCTTGACGCATCGCTTCGAGAGGTGCCCCTATTGGACTAAGGTCCATTAAGGGACTGGGCTGTTCTATTACTTGTTCTCCAGGGGCCATTATCTGTGGAGTTCCCAATGACCCTCCTCTTATCGCTTCCTGTGTCATCACTCCCTGATCACACACCCCTGTTTTACCTTGTGCATACAATGGTACGGGGGGACCAACAGTAATGGGTAACGATATAGCGGCAGGTGTCTGACCTGGACCCAGACTTCTGGGGGCCTCAACACCGTAGGTCTGTTCCAATGTACCCGGAACAGGTACTAAAGGTGGTCCCGCCACAGGGTTATATCCTGGTATTAACTGTGGTGGTGGTTGAGACATCAATTTCGGAGTCGATTCAATTTGTATTAGTTTTGGCTTTGTGTATATCGGGTCTGGCGGCACCATCAAGTTTGTAGTACATCAGATTGTAGTTCCAAGCACTGGAACATCAGGGTAGATTCTTTTTATCTGCGGTGGAGGCTGCAACTGTATCGGCAAGTCTGGTGCAGTGGGTACACTGACACCATTCTGTATCAAAGCTGTATCGCTTGTCTGTACTATATCAGTATCTCCCTTTTCCTGCGTCTGGTTCCCAGGATCCAGACTAGTACTTGGAGCGCTGTCGCTCACCGCATATGGTGGCGGACGATCATGTAGCAATCTATCCATAAATTCCTCATCATCTGAATCATCTTCCTCTTCCCAGGATCTTTTATTTTCTTTAGTTTTGCCTGAATCCTTGTCGGTTTTACAGGAGGCTTTCTTTCCCTGCGTCTCTTCTCCCTTTGTTATTGCTGGGAACAACTTCAACCCGTCTACAATTCCCCGTCTCCACATTTTGCTCTCATTGTCCCATCTAGCTTCTGCATAGGATTTCTCTGCCCTTCTCAGTCTTCTCTGAAACCTTTCTTGTCTATGTTTAAGAGCCATCAAGTCCCAGATCGCCAAAGCCTCGTATTGTGCCGGTCTCAGAGGTGGTTTCTGCGTACTTAACATCCACCTTAGATTCTCTAGTACCTTTGGATTAAATGTCCCATGTTCTGGGAACGCTAGACACCCTTCTTTTTCTGTTAATTTGCGCCATTGTTTCATCCATAAACAAGGCGCGACACCTTTCTCTTCCATAACCGTATAAGCTGGAGTACCCTCAGGTGGTGTGGGTTTCCCATCGGTTGCAACAATATATACATCTCCCTTTAGAGCGCTCTTGAATGCTTTGACAAAATCCATTTTTGTGATCCTCTTATTTCGTATTTAATCAGAAATGGCTTGGTTCCCAGGACACTCTTCACCCGCCCTTTCTCAACCTATTGCCTCTCACAGACGGCAGCCAATCCGTGCGCGACCCCTCTCGACATCTGACCTATCTCAGCGCGGCACCACTGACGTCACACTCACACACACCGCAGCTGACAAAGTCTTGCGGCTTGTCCACTCCTCACTGACCCTTACAACTCACACAAACTAATGCAAATTATTGCGAGCACCTTAAAATGACAACACAAAACTGTCGGTTTACTACAGGAAGGGTAACACATTCGCTTCAGAACTTTACAGAGATTTCACTTGAAGCCTCAGCCGCTACCCTCTCCTTATCAGTTCCCGCATGCGCAAGCAGAATTCGACCTGCAAATTCTACTCTCGACTTGTCAATGACTCCTTCTAGTGCACTTTAGAATTTGTCAAATCTCAATCGAAAATTTCATACACACATCATAACTCAAACTCGGCTTGTCAACCACGCCCGATTGACCTATTAAACCACACAGATTACAACATAAACCACATTTATCTTCATACTCCGGAGTCATAGACCTCGACAGGTCCGTACACAACAACCAACCACGTGGATCATTTTTGAGCAACAAGCGCTCCATTCACATGAAGTACGCCAACTTCCCTACTCTCATACTGTGGAGTACGCCTACTCCTGCTAAACCACACTTAATTTGGCCTAAATCCACACAGATTTTCACAATCACCTGCAAAATGCATAAGCTTAGGCAAGCGCAAAGACCCTAACCACGCACACTATGGCGCCGAGAACATTCCCAACTCATTTAGGCAGGCTCCGAGATCCCGGGAAAGCCATGGCGAACTTAGAAACCCATCATACCTCCGAATTGCATTATCACAGAAAAGAAAAAACAAATTAAACAATGAATCTCCGTCCTAGGGCCCCCAAGGGCCAAACCGTCGCTCTGCTACCAGAACTGATAACGCGTCCCTCTATGTTAATTTATACACATTAGGACTCGTTTTAGGCCGATGAATCTTTTGACCCAGTGGTGAGACACCATAGAACGAGATAACTGATCAATATGTCAAGCAATATATCAATAATATTATCAATGTATAACACCACAATATACTTCACTTTAGACATTGGTTAAACTGTCGGCGCAACCATGACCTTTCAGTCATGAATAACCACACCTTTATGGGAGTTTTTGTGAATTTTATTCCCTATTGATTACAATCTAATAGCAAGAGTATTAATCTCAAAACCATGAAGCAAAAGAGCATAGTCACGATATGGCAACTGTGATAAGATTTTGACAACGCAAAGATCCCAAACATAAAGACACTAATATAAGAGACACACAGATCAGAATGCACAGAACATCATATACGCCTTAGTTCAACATAGCACAATGTCAGTCACGTCTGTTGGCGTCAGTCAAGGTGAATGCCTAATCTAACCACTAATTGGCATCGCATGTTGGACTTCATGCAAAACAATTTAGAACCCGAATTTGGAAAACATCTAACTAGGGTCTCTAACCAAAAATACAGCAGTTGGTACCTAATAAGAAAAAGCATTTAGACAAATTTCAATAGCAATTGTCATAATTACCCTCCTCGGAATGAGTCAGCGTACAGGATCAGTCTTCGTCTTCAGGACATCAGTTAGATCGCCGTCAATCTATTTCGTCTAAGGGACAGGGGACACTTCCCTCATAAGGAGGGAAGTGTAATGGGGCTATCTATGGATAAGGATGGTTTAAGTCTCAAATCACCAAACAGAGTGACAGAGTTTCTGTATGCAATCGATATCATTCCCTACCTAGTTCTCTTGAGTCTTCCGTGTCATGGGTTTTTATCCCTTTTTTCACAATACATTCCCCCAAAATTCTATTGGATAGTCGCTACACCCCACTATCTTCAACCTATCAAATTATACATTAGGTAATGCACTTGTCATTCCATGATAATTTATAACACTTTGATTGGTCTTCATAATTGACGTCTTCATAGGTGGCACATCCGGGGTTACTTCATTTTCTGGCACATTCATCAGGTCAAAAGTTCCCTTTTCCATGGTCGAATGTCCTTGAAAGTTTCCATATTTGTTGCAAAACGTATAAAACTTGTACTAAAACAGCTAGCAAGCGGATGGGAACGGTGCATGACTTGCAACATAAAACAAAGAAAAGAACACATATTGGGTCATGGCCTTTGCGAGTCAGCACACTGAGGAAGCAGAAAAATATGCTTTAATATGAGAGCTACACAACTAAGTTTTCAACTCACGCTAACTGAAGACTCATGGATTCTAATAACGTAATCTTTGTGTTAACATATTCAATTAATCAAAATGCAAGCAATTTATTTCTTATAGTCGACAGTATATGTGCACAATAGCAACTTCACACTTATAATTGCGTTAAGAATACATCCTAGCGAATAATATTTTGTGATCATTTTGTATGCAGCATCGTTAGGTATAAGCATTTCACATTCTAATATGTAATATTTAAACTACGCTCTCTCACAACTATTGTGAAGTTCTTGCACTTATAAACAAGCCACATGGGTGTGTAAAGTAGAACATACGAAAGAAACTAACTTTGTGAATTGGGTATCTATAAAAAACACAATACGATTAAATTACTTAGCATAAATGTGGTCATCGGAGATTCCAAAAGTTTATTCATTAGGTAGGATGCACTTACCATCCAGTAAAGTTCTGGAATCTACACTTACCGGGCCTAAAGATACATATAACCAGAAGAGGTTTCTAGATATAGGCCAGAGTGCTCTGCACCGTCTGACTGTGTGTCAGAGGTTCTCTCTTTCTGAAATGTTAAAGTGCAGTATATCACTGCACTCTATAGAACTTTGTTGTTGCAATACATTGTCAAGATTAAGCTAAGACTTGATGTCAATTCGATTGATATTGTCCACCATGAAAGCAACAAACTCCTCAACTATACCTTCAAAATACTTTAAATTCCTCCTCTGTGGCTCATACCTACTATATGCTCTGGCCACACTCAGAGATACAACCACATCTCCAAGTTGAGTTAATCCTATACCACAGAGTTCCTTGAAATTTGAACGCAGGGTTGAATACTTTTACGGGCATTCAAAACAGGCCTGTTACCAAGATCCAGTGGTGACTGGTGATCATTGAAAGTGCTGGGGTTGTTAAGAGAAAGAAAATTCAAAATAAGGTTTTTGCAGCTAGGCCACTGGTATCTGCACTAACATGTACCACACATACAGACACACTCACATCTAGTCATGAATGCACACAATCTTGCTTTCTCATCTGCACATGTTAATTCACAGACACTTTACCAGCTGCATGCATGCAATATTTTATTGATTGACACCCTCTGATCTTCACTGTTGAGGACCTACTTGGCAAGGCATGAAGATACACATACAACGTGATTGGTAGTGCTGGCCCTCATTTTAGTTCTGTGCTTCAATCACACTGTAAGTGTGACGTGAGACCTTGCAATTGTAGTGAGCGATAAGAGCCAGCACTCCATTTGAGGGCTGTGAGGCCTGCATGAAGTCTCTCCTCCATTCAGATAACTGCTTGTCAGCACTCTACATACACCAATTGCTCATGAAAGCCTGGACAAGGTTTCCTCACTGCCCAAGATATGTGAGGGTGTGTGTGTGTGTGTGTGTGTGTATGTGTCTGTGTGTGTGTGTGCATGAGTGCATGTGTGTGCTCGCATGCATGTGTGCTTTTCACACAGTCAGTCCTAGAGTCTAAGCAGCTTCACACTTTCACTGACAGGGAAAAACATGATCAAATTGTACATCAATTGGCCAACAAGCAGTACTCATCCAGGATGTCGTGCACAGTTTGCACAGCTTCAGACTCTCGGAATGACAGGGGGAAAAGTCCAAGTGTCCTAATGGGTAATGTCAAATAATTTCCTCCTCAAAAACACGCTTATCCAGAGAACCCCTGCACGTGACACCAACCTTATCATCAAATGAGTTCACCTTTTACATCTCTAAATTCTCTCTCAAGGATAACACCCCTTGCATACCATTTTGGCCCTGTTTGAACCATCTTACACCCCCTCTTGATCACTCTTTCCATTTTGCTTCCATACCTCTCCTCACCATCTAAGCTACTACAAATTATTTGTACTTTACCTCTTCTCTTTCAGTGGTATACTACTAAAATATTGACTTCACAATATTGTGATATAAAAATATAGTAAGTATACATAGGTAGTTATAGATTTACTATTCCTAACTCCATATATACGTACCCAAAGATACATATATAAATATATATGTGTGTTTATGTGGATGTGCGTGTATGTATACCAATATATATATATATATATATATATATACACACACAAACACACACATACACACCCACACAGTGGCAATCACCACTGGGTAGTTATAATTAGGATCATTTCTCGACAGGAAATGCATTTTTTAGGTTTTGTAAATGTTTGGCACTGTTTGATGAATATTTATGAAGCTTCCCCCCAAAACCTTTTTACCACTGCTCCTAACTGGAAAGAGTTCCATAAAGCAGGGGCAGAGAAAAAGACAGCATCCCAAGACACATTTTCCCCATTCATTTTTCCAAAGGAATTTTAGACACAGGTACAGGCCAAACCGGATTAACAGATTTACACCAAATTTGCCCGAAATCTAGATCTTAATCCAGAAAGGGCATGTTTGAAATGGGTTCTCTAGTTGTCAGAGGTATACACCCTTGTCCAAATAGGGATCACAATCCTAGTCAGGGTAAGTCACACACAATCCAAATTATCCTGTGCCCACCCTCTGGTAGCTTGGCACTGAGCAGTCAGGCTTAACTTAGAAGACAATGGGGGTGATTCTGACCCCGGCGGTCTTAGACCGCCGGGGCCAGGGTCGGCGGGAGCACCGCCGACAGGCCGGCGGTGCCCCGCAGGGCATTCTGACCGCGGCGGTAAAGCCGCGGTCAGACCGGCAACACTGGCGGTCTCCCGCCAGTGTACCGCTGCCCTGTTGAATCCTCCAAGGCGGCGCAGCTAGCTGCGCCGCCGAGGGGATTCCGACCCCCCCTACCGCCATCCAGTTCCCGGCGGTCCGCCCGCCGGGAACCGGATGGCGGTAGGGGGGGTCGCGGGGCCCCTGGGGGCCCCTGGAGTGCCCATGCCACTGGCATGGGCACTGCAGGGGCCCCCGTAAGAGGGCCCCTACAAGTATTTCACTGTCTGCTTGGCAGACAGTGAAATACCCGACGGGTGCAAATGCACCCGTCGCACCTTCCCACTCCGCCGGCTCGATTACGAGCCGGCATCCTCGTGGGAAGGTCGTTTTCCCCTGGGCTGGCGGGCGGCCTTTTGGCGGCCGCCCGCCAGCCCAGGGGAAAACTTGAAATACCCGCTGCGGTCTTTTGGAGGGCGGAATTCTGGCGGGCGGCCTCCGCCACCCGCCAGAATCAGAATCACCCCCAATGTGTAGAGTATTTCTGCAATAAATCATGCAATAACACAGTGTGAACACCAGGAAAATACACCCCCCAGCTGAAGGAAGAGCATGTCCTATGGTTACGGTCCAAAAATATTGTACAGATATTCCACAGAAAAGTAAGGATTTAAAGAAGTATATCCAGAATATTTCAGGGTTGACAAAGGATGTGAAAGAATTGAATGTGACTGGTGCATGGGAAGTGATTGGAAATTGATGTTATGCTACAGGTAGGTGTTAGAAATGGGGTCTTTGGTTGGCAGTCAGGTTACACCCTGTCCAAGCAAGGACCCTCACTCTAGTCAGGGTAAGTCACACACAATCCAAATTATCCTACACCCACCTTGGCACTGAGAAGTCAGGCCTAACTTAGAAGGCAATGTGTAAAGTATTTGTGCAATAAATCATGTAATAACACAGTGAGAACACCACAAAAATACACCCCACAGCTTCAGAAAAATATGAGATATTTATCTAAATAAATTAAGGTCAGAACGATCATGATTTAATAATCACAAGTTCAAATATCACTTTTGCAATGATAAGAAGAGTCTTAAGTTCTTAAAAGCAACATTTGTCTCTTGCAAGCACAAAGTACTTGGTTTGTGCCAAAATTACACTCACAAAGACCGCAGAGGAGGAGATACGTGGAAAAAGGTAAGTGTGCGTCGGATTTTGGGTGCACACAGACAATGCGTCGATTCTTTTCCACACGGCAAGGGCTTTGCGTCGAATTCCGGCACGCAGGCTTGAATCCTCTTTGCGATGCAGGGTCTTTTGATGCTCAGGGACAATGCGTGGCAATCCTCGCCGTGCAAGTCACAGGTGATACCTTGATCCGGTGGGTGATGCGTCCGAGTTTCTGTCTCACAGCAGGTGCTGAGTAGATTCTTCCCTCAGGAAGTTGGGATACTTCGTTTCATCTCGGTGATGCTTCGATCCATTGGGCTGTGCGTCGAAGTTCAGCTCACAATGCTGGTGCTGCGTCGATCTACTCTTGGGGAGCTGGGCTGCATCGTTTTCGTTCGGCGATGTGGTTATTCTTTCACCACTAAGCAGGCTATGCGTTGACTCCAGCATGCTGTGCATCGAGTTTTGCCGCACAAGGAGTTTCTTTGCAGATGTAAAGTCTTTTTGGCCCTGAGACTTCAGGAAACAGGAGGCAAGATCAATCCAAGCCCTTGGAGAGCACTTCTCAGCAGAGCCAGAGGCCAGCAAGGCTGCAGGGCATCAGCAAGGCAGCAGTCCTTTACAGCAAAGCAGTCCAAGTGAGTCCTTGGGCAGCCAGGCAGCTTCTCTTGGCAGGTTGCAGATTCTGGTGCAGAGTGTCTGTCCCAAGAAGTGTCTGATTTGGTAGGGCCACGGACCCAGTTTATATACCCCAAAGTACCTTTGAAGTGGGGGAGACTTCAAAGAGTGGTTTTGAAGTGCACAAGGTCCTCTTTCAGTACAACCCTGTCTGCCAGGTTCCCAGAAGAGGGTTTGGCAGTCCATTGTGTGAGGGCAGGCCACTGTCCTTTGAAATGTGTGTGTCAGGCCCTCCACTCTTCCAGCCAAGGAAGACCCATTCAGTATGCAGATGTGTGCAGGTGTGACTGAGCTTCCTATGTTTGTGGTTGTATGCGTGAAATGTACAAGGGAGCAGTCAGCCAGCCCAGCCCAGACATGGATTGGAGACAGGCTGTAAGGCACAGAAGGATTTTAAGTGCAGAGAAATGCTCACTTTCTAAAAGTGGCATTTCTAAAATAGTAATGTAAAATTCAACCTCACCAGTCATTAGGATTTTGTATTACCATTCTGGCCATACTAAATATGACCTGTCTATTCCTTTTGTAGCAGAATATACCACTCAAACAGTATATCAGGGTAGCCCTAATGTTAGCCTATGAAAGGAGCAGGCCTTACAGTAGTGGAAAATGAATTTAGGAGTTTTCCACTACCAGGACATATTAAACTCATATGTATATGTACTGCCTTTTACCTACACAGCAACACATCACCCTGCTCTATGGGTTACCTAGGACCTACCTTAGGGGTAACTTATATGTAGAAAAAGGGGAGTTTAAGGCTTGGCAGGTACTTTTAAATGCCAAGTCGAAGTGGCAATGAAACTCCACACACAGGCCTTGCAATGGCAGGCCTGAGAAATGGTTAAGGGGCTTCTTATGTGGGTGGCACAACCAGTGCTCCAGGCCCACTAGTAACATTCAATCTAAAGGCCCTGGGCACATGTAGTGCACTTTACTAGGGAATTACAAGTAGATCATTTATGCCAATTGGGTGTGAACCAATGTTACCTTGATTTAGGGAGAGAACATATGCATTTTAGCACTGATTAGCCGTGATAAAGTGCATAAAGTCCTAAGAAAATGTGAAAAAAGACACAAGAGGGGCAGGGTAAAGATACCCTAACCCACTAGGCCAGGTTATAGATAACCTCACCCCCTAGGCCTGGTGGTAGGGTCCCAGAGGGACCCCACCTGTGGCCAAAATGTTTTGTTTAAAACGTTGGTACACATTTGTGAAATTTAAAAGAAGCTCAGAGGCCCATGCTTCTTTAAAAAACAAATTGTTTTTTGGGGGAGGGGCACATGTCTCCCTGAGCCTTTTTATGCCCCAGGGTCCCCAATCTTTGGAGCTGATTTTTGTAAATAAAAGGGAAGATGAGCTCCCCTTCCAGGTCCTTAAAGGCCCCTGAGAACCCATCCTCGGGGTCCATTGGTGAAAAAAAGGAAAAGGGTCCAACATGGTCCGATCCCTGAACCTTTGTAGGCCTGGGGGACACCCCATGCCCTGGAGCCAAAGTGAACTTTAATGGGAGGGGGCTGTACAGCACCACTCCCGAGCCTTAAAAGGCTTCAGGGACCCCTTGTCCAAGGGCTGGCTCAAGTAGCTTGTCCCAAGAGTCCCACCCATGGGACAGAGTAATTTCTCTACCTGCATCAATGCATTTCTAAATTTCCAACCAGGCGGAAGCAAATATGTCATCCCTGCCAGAAGAAGCACCAAGTAAGGAAAGGCATGTCTGCTCCCAACTAATGGGAGCTTCAAAAAATGCTCCTTTCAAGGGGGAATAGACTCTGGTTTCTCTTCCCACGCTCCAGCGAGCAGAGAAATGGATAATGCTCTCATCTGGAGGGAGCAAGCCAAAAAATCTTCTTCCTCTGCATGGGAGCAATGCCAGCTCCCACATCATGTGGGGAGGTGGCTGGGGCCACAGAGGCATTGAGGCTCCCCTCATGGCCACCAACATGGTGCTTGGTGGTTGTGCCGGATGGGCACTGGGGCACCCATCTATAATTTACAGAAGCCCTGGAGATAGGGTCCATGGGACCACAATAGGCTCAGGGAGGGGTGCTGGGCAACCCCCTTCTGCTTTTTATTGGAATTGAGCCCTGGAAGATGAAATCCATGGAGCCTGTTAAGGCTTGGCCAGGGACCACGTGGCCCACTCCCCTTTTTGTTAGAATTTGGCTCTGTGAGATGGGGTCCACTGGGCCTATTAAGGCTCAAGGAGGGGAGCTGCACACCTCCTCTCCTTAATATGTATGTTTTGGCCCAGTGGAATGGGTACCTGGGCTGCTATTGGCTTGAGGAGGGGCTTGTGCACCCCTCCCCCTCACAAATATATGGGTATATTTAAGAAAAGTGGCGCTGCACGCCACCTTTCTTGTGCCCTTTAGCTCCCCCCTACTAGCACCATGTGTGTGCCGTATTGAAAATATTGCACTCCAATGGGGCAGGGAAGGGGCAATAGCACCATTTTTTTTTTATGCTATTGATGTACTCTGCAGGAGTAGTGCCAAAATGTTGGTGCTCAATGGATTCAATGGTATGCCCCCTTCTAACACCTGCTCTGAGCGGGCGTTAAAAGTGACAAAAAAATAATGCAAGGAAATCTGTTAGATTTCCTTGCTCCATTTTTTTGGGCACCCCTTACGGGGGAATGCCCCCTTTGCATAGAGTATGCCTGGTGCAGGTATAATGTAGCGTGAAGGGTCACAATGTGGCGTAATGCATGCATTGCTCCACTTTGTAAATATGGTGCAGCAATTTTGGCCTTCTAATGCCCCATTAGCATCAAAAGATGATGCTAATGTGGATTTAGAAAAGCGATAGGGCCTCCTAAATATGCCCCACAGTTTGACCCCATATGATGGACTCACCGGGCCACTACTGTATAGGCTCAGGCAGGGGGAGCTGCGTGCTTGCCTCCTCTTGGAGGCCCTGTGGGATGGTAATTGCAGGGCCTTTTCCGGCTCAGCAGGGAGCCATTTGCCCCCTCCTCTTTAAATATCATTTGGCCTCGAGGGAATTGGGTCCTCGGGCATGAGGTGGCTCAGGGATTGGGGCCACATGCCCCCTCCCTTTAAAAAAAAATGCCCCAGGGGATAGAGTCCCGTGATTTGAGGCCATCCCCATGCTGCACACACGAAAGGCTATGAGCATCTTTGGGTTTCAACCTGCGGGGTTGGATGCCGGGCCAGAACACAAGCCCTGCTTCCAAGCCCACACCACTTGCCCAAATACCATGCATGGCATAGGTTTGGCTGTCTGTGGGAGGGTTGGACATAGGCTCTGTGGCCAACCGCCAAAGACTGTGTACAGTTTGGGGTTGGCTGTCTGGGAGGGGTGGTGGAAGAGGTGGCCACAAGGTCTGGTCACTGGCCAGGTCCTGTGGCCAACTCCCCACTGCGCGCTGCAAAAGGACCAGGCTTGCAACAACCTCATGCTGCACACAACCAAAGGCTATGCACCACACACACTTCAAACTTCACACTTAAACACCAACTTCACCCTATCAGCAGTAAGTTCATTGACTATCCACAAAATACATGGAATGCTATAAACCCCTTATTCTTACCGTCACTGTAGTATATGGCACTTGACTCCAATCTTTCCCAGAAACTAATTTGTTATACCACAAAATAGGCATAGTGACATGCAAACATCTACTAACTGTTACCCCTTACCCATTGAATAATTTGAAAGACTTAGAATTCTGCCAAGAGGTCAGCCATACTTTCCCCATCATTTTAATCCCTGCTATTATAATTTATCTGTGGAGGCTGCATCCTTACACCTGTCAGGTCACTATCTTAGCATTTAATATCTTCCTGCTACTTTAAAGGGCAAAAACACAAAATGTTAAGATAGCTAACACGACTGACTGCAAATTAGCAAAAATCTAAACTGAAATCCTATGATTTTAAATTATGGATACATTATTTTAATTCAATTACAACTAACTTTGGGCAAGCCCTTATTAAATATTGTTAGGAATTGAGTAGGGCATATGTATCAAACAGCATTTCATCAGCTAATAATAGAGACAATGCTCTTACCTTCATTCTAGACCTCTCATATTCTACTGCTCAGAATAATACTATTGAACTATTCTAGATTTTTGCAATCAACACTCGGAGTTTTTTTTACATGTAAGTATCAGGGATGATGATGCAGGTGTAATAAAGGTGGTGACAAAGCAAAAACAACAAGTGATGGACGGAATGCTGAACATTGTCAAACACTCACCCCCAGTCATAGATCTGGGTTTAATCCATCGTTCTTTTGCTCACCATGCCACCCCAGTTTGGACCCAGCCATATGCAAATCAGTCTTGACCCTGTTCCTCATGGGAACAGTCCAGACCGAACTGCCAAGCCAGGTCCTCAATGGACTGGAAACAAGCATCCTTGGACCGGTTTCGGGGTTTCACCCCTCATCAGCCAGGCTTGCTTGAATCCAGTGGCATGGGAAGCACGGGACCCACATCTGGGCAATAAAGGTGGTCCCTAGTGTTTCATGTATCAACGAAGTGTCAGTTTCTCCTTCTGACATCACTACTATTTATGCCAAGCTTCCCTTTAGTCATATCATGAAGCTCACATTGGGTTCGCAAGCTGATCCTTGTCCTGTTTGCTTGATTCCAAAAACAGCATCTGTTTCTTCCCCAACCTTCTACAAATTATTAATGTATTTAACACCTTGAAGCAATTAGTTGTGACACAACTGCTAAAGAACCCATAGCTAGAGTAGTTGGATCCTGCTTATTAATATTCCATGTCTGTGTTTCCTACAGCAGGTATTGCTTAAGAATCTGTTGTGGGAGACCAGACAAGGAATGTTCTGAAAAGTAATGACCTTTTGGATTATTTCTGGGGTTGTAGTGTATACATCATGGAATGGAATTGGGAAGTCATGCAGCCTTGAGTGATCTACACTTGCAGTCAGATGAGAGTGCTGCCATGGCCATAATTTTATTGAGTCTATCAACAGCCTTTCACATCACTGACTATAAGTTGCTAATTAACTGTTGAGAAACATTAAATTGGCTGCCTCTGCCCATCTTATTTAAATCCTTTTGTTTACCGTTCTTCGTGTGGCCTGTGTGCTTTGGTATCATATAAAAGGGGATTTTGTTATGATTTTCCCCAGTGCCCCTCACTAGCACCTAGTCTTTTCAATATCTATGTGGCATCCTTGGTACTTTTATCTCTTTCCATGGTTTCACTGCTCCTATGCATGCAGTGATATCTGGATCTTTTTCAGGATATGGCAGAATTACAATGCATGCACACATTTTATCCAAGAGTCAATGTGTGTGATTGAAGTCTACATTTCAGCGACTGGGTCAAGTTTAGCTCAAGAAAATTTTGTTGAATGTTGTGGAGGTCCTATAAGCAAAATGTAGTTCTAGCCTTTGGACTGCAGAGACAAATAAGTAATCTATTCCACATCTCCATGTCTGCAGTTTACACTTACTGTTTGTTTGCAAGCTTTTGATGGGCTCCAGGTAACCATTGATTACTCTTGCCTTTTTCAGCTTAAACAACCAAACAGCATTCTTCTTTATCTAACACTTTGCTGAAGAATTTCTTCTGGTATGTCCATTGCATGTTTGCATATAAATTATGGCAGTTCTTTGTATTTGAGACTTTCTAAAAATCCAAAAAATCCACAACATATCTATCATTGGGAAGTCCCATATCGTATGGTGATAGCTAGATTTCTGATATTTGATTGAGTAGTCCTAAATCTGGAATACACAGAAGCATATTTGACATGTGAGCACACACTGGAACTGCTGAGATTTATCATATCTCTGATAGATAAACATCCCACAAATAGATCAATAACTAATTAATCTGTCTGTGAGAATCCATCAATAGCCAGAGAGGTGCTACTGTCGGTCTTCAAGAAATTGACGAATTGTCTGACCAGGAGACAGCATCTGTTACATATCTAGTCAAGGGAATAGAAGTGGTTCTCAGAGAAAAGTTCTATGATTTTCTTACATCCTTTCACTGAACACAATAATTGATCCTGTCTAGGGCCAGAGTACCTGATTTAACTAGTTGAAAACATGTTCTGTTCTTTAGGGTAAAGTGCCTCTTGTCCCTCCTCTTTGCTTAAGCATCCTCTTCTGTATCTTAAACACAGTATCCAGAAATACACGGAGTCCATTTGTGCATCAGTTAGGCAGCTAATTAACCCACATAAGTCAGGGTGCAAAAAATTGAAATTACATGGATGGATAATGCTAACTATCTTCATGTCTACATAGATGAATAGTGCAAACTATCTTCATGTCTTTATTAATTAGGAACATTTTATAAGAAAAGGGGATAGTGTTGTGACTACCTTCCATAGGTAGGAATAGTGATATAGATCTTTGGCTGAATTTGGCAAGGTGCCATTGATTAGTGCTTCAATAAGCACTTCCAGTGTGATTATTGATGCATGGTTCAAGTAGGCCATGTAAAATGTAATTAACAAGCCAGCAGTTTGCAGGATTTAGCTTGTTTCAGAACAATTTTCAGAGGGCCTCATGGCATGAAGGGGTTACTAGGCCCAAACTTGGGGGATGGGGCCTTTTACTCATGATGCTCCAGCCCCAACCTACTATGTATCATGAGCAACTGGGTCAAGTTCCCCTTCTGCACTTGATTCTCAGTGGTAGATGTCAATAGGCAGTCTAAGACTCCCTTCTGGTGAAGGTGCATATACAGATTAATGCTCATAGCTCAAAAGGTATGCAGCAATAAGTCAATGTCCATTAAAATATTTACTTCTATAACCAAAAGAATTATAGTATTTCTAACTCTACTCATTCAGAGGAAGGTTTTGGCATTCAAAGACAACAAAACATTTCCCCTTGAGGTTGAGGCTCTAGTGTTTCAATGTGATCGGTGTTATTCCCCGTTCACTGGTGGCTGCATCCAGGGAATGCTCACTAGCAGGCACTGTCTCAAGACACCACTCTGTCTCTTTAAATACAGTCTAAATTTACTTAGTGCCACAGAGCTTTCAGCAGTGAGTGCCCTATGGCCCGATCGGTCCAAAACAAGTCTTACCCATTACAGCAGGGAAGAAGCTTGCAGCATTTTGGAGGGTGCCCCATCCGCAGGCATTCTCAACATTTCCAGTCCTGGTCAGATGAGTCAGCTACATGTGGACTTAATAACATCACTTGGCAAGTGCAGGTTCTTTCCTTAGGCTACACAGTCGTGCTCCTGCATCGATCAGAGGTGTTTCGGTGCTCCTTCAGTGTGGTAAGTTTCCATGTTTCCAAAGGGGGAGGGAGGGCAATTCCAGCGCTCCTGATCTTGATCCAGCTGAGGTGGTGATTTTCCCACTGCCTACTCGCTTAGTGCACGGGGTCCAGTCAGTTACAGTTCTCGTAGGACTTGTGAGACCTCGTGAGACCTAGGGCTCATCGCTGCTCACAGTTCACGGGCTCCTGCCCTATCTAAATTGTGCAGTCATTCCAGGAAGCCTCTCCTGGCATACAAGATTGCTATGCCATGGCAATACTAGGCTTTCACCCTTACCTCACAGCAGTCCTTATCACAATGGCCCATCCTGGCATACAAGGGTCACCTCTACGGTGGTGTATAGGCTTCAACTGTGATTCCAAGGCTGTCTTTTGCTCGGTGGCTCATCTTGACTCAGTGGGTTGCTGCAACGGTGCCGCACAGGCTTCTTTTTATACAGCTATCTTCATGGCAGTCCTCTCCTGGCATGTGCAGGTTGCTAACTCAATCCAGCACATAGACAATGACCCGAATGGTACAGCAATCATATTCTCACACGTGGCACCAGGACTCTACTGGACAGGGCTCACCATTGGACCTCCCTCCTGCCAATGCTCTCCTCTTTCTCACAGAGCACATTGGTCTTGACAGGCAGACGTTGGTGCTCCATGTTCTAGAGCAGGTGATCTTGGTTTTCCTAGGTGATGTGCTCTCACCCAGCAGGAGACCAGCAGTCCTGTGCCCCAGGACTTGTCACAGGCAGACGTCTTGCAGAGCTTCTTCTCACACAGTCTGTCTGGCTGTTTGGCAGATGCAATTTTTAGGGTCTCCATCTCCCTTTCTTATAGTCCATGTCCAGACACCAAATGGGATATTTAGGAGGATCTGGGTCTTTGAAGTTTTATGTTGGGGGTTCTGCTTCTTTTGAAGTACATACTTCTCCTCTCCTGTTTCCTGTTGTAAAGCCTTCTGTCACAGCAGGAGAGACTCTGAAGCTGACAGTCCCACAACACAGGCCTTGGGAGTGATGGCGCGTCAGAACCTTGATAAGTAAACTTACAAAGAGACACGCCTAGGCCGATGAACCTTTTGACCACGTTCGGAGACTACCAAGAACGAGCTATCTTTTGGCATCACAAATCAATATCTCAATAACCCAATCAATCTTTTAGTAACTAATCAACAAGATAATCAATAACATTTAATATAAGTCAATAAGGCGAACACACCATGACCTTTCAGTCATGAATAACCACACCAATTTAGTTAAGAGTTAGAATATTTATTTCCCTATTTGTTACAATCTAATATCATCTCCGTTAATATCATTAGCAATCAATCTCATTAGTAACTCTTCAAACTTGTAATTAAGACTCAATTAATCAAAGTATAAAGCATATACGACCAGCATTAACATGTTGTTAGTAAGAAACAGTTTGGCAAGTCACAATGATATGTAATTCAACAAAGCAAGAATTCAGTCATTTGTCTATTTGCGTCAGATTTTGGTGAACACCTTAACTAACCTCGAATTAGCATCAGCATGTGTGGCTTCATGCAAAACAATTTAGCAAACACAAATTTGGAAAACATCTAACTATGGCCTCTATCAAAAGAAGCAGTTGGTACCTAGAAAGAAAAGGCAAACAGACAATTACAATTTTCATCAGATAGTTACCCCTCCAACGAATCAGCAAACAGCGTCAGTCTTCGTCTTCAGGACATCAGTCTATTCACCATCAACAAGGATAGGACAGGGCAAAGTCTCAATATGGCATAGTTAAGAATAAGGCTCTTCCCTCATAAGGAGGAGAAGTAAGTATCAGGTAAGAATTCAATAGAGGATGGTTAAGATATCAAAAGAATAAAGTCTCAAGGAATAATGGCGAAAGTGTCCCAATAATAGCTGATTTCTCCTCAGGTCATGCTGTTATATCAAAACTGTTGAACTAGCCCTTAATTCCCCATTGGATCAATTTTGGTGCATTATTATCTCTGTCCAATAATTCTCCACATACCTCACTAGAATTGTCCACAAAACACAGTTTCTCATGCCGTTGATTGGCTCCTGTAATTGATGTCTTCATCTGTAGGAAAGTCAGGTAGGAAAAGTTACACTTTACGCTCCAGTCAGTAGTCCCATTTTCTTCTCCTAGTCTAGACAGCCTTGTACCAGTTACGAATTACACTGTTGCATTCGGCAAGAATGTCTCTTTGAGCAAGTCGGGTCCCATGAGAAAGAATTTACTAAGGCTACACACACATATCTAGCACACATATCTAGCTTCTGGAAAAGTACAGCTTTGTGTCCTTCAGGAAAACAGCACATTGCACGTTAGAAAAACACAGCTCAATATGAGACCAGGCAGCTAGGCCCAGACCCTCGCTAACTAAGGCCTAGTACTTTAGTTAACAAAGCCCCTAATACATGATTCTAATAAAGATATGCTAATACAAATTCAAACATTAGTACATTATTAATTCATAATTAATAAGTTTCATTAGTCTTTGTGTACATTGGTGGCCACTCCCCGTGGGCACATTTCAAACGTGTGTATTATTTTCTACGTTGACACATTTTCTATGCAGCTTCATTACAGAATATATTGCAAGCTTTCATGTTAATATTAATTTTAAAAGACACACTCCAACAGGAGTGACTAGAGTTCACGCCTGAATGTCAGCCACAGTGATGTGTGAATCAAAAGGTTAATCTTGGGCTCCCAGACCCACTCTTTATGATTCTCTTATCAGCCGCATCTCCTTCCTGAGATGTTTCCAGGCTACACTTCCTTGTGTTCTCTGAGGTAAAGGAGTAACTTGGATGAGGTAAAGGAGTAACTAAATGAAAGAGCACCCTTTAAAGTGTACAGCGGGAGTCTCACTCTCACTTTTCCAGTGTGTCCCACCCACCTCACAGGAATGCAGCAATTCACAAATGTGTCTGGGGGGGATTCCTCTGCCTCCTCATGTCTTTACCAGGCAGGCCTCCCAAAATGGAGCCCTGGGTCCTCCATGTAATGTACCATTACAGGCACACTTGCACTCTGTATGTATAGATCACACACTGCCCAGCCCTGTTACCTCCATATATTGTGCCACCAGAGGTACACATACACTCAACATACACATTCGTTCTGCGCCCACTGCTCAATACTCTAGCCTTTCTGTATTGTGCCACTTGCAGTCACACACATACAGCCAGCACACACATTCACAATGGGAGTGGTGCACAACACTGCAACCTTTATGTACTGTACACATACACCATACATTCACTGCATAGCACTACATCTTTTGTATACTGCACTCCTTACAATAACCCATACACCCAATACATGCACTCCGCAGGCACGCACTGAACAGCACTGCTCTATCCCTGTACTTTACCCTTCCCAGACATGCATTGAACCAGTGCAGAGTCACCACCCCTGCGCTGCACAGCACGTCGCATCTAACTGAGGTAGACCAATGGTGAGTTAAGCACACACCAGAAGAACTTTTAAAAAGGTTAGTGAGCTTGTGGGCCGCACTCCAGTGGCACAAGGTAAAAAGGACCTCTTCACTCCTACTGATCACTACACAGTATGCAGCCACCACCACACTTGTGCTCCTTAACTCTTGGTGAAAGTGGTAGTTTTTCACCACTTTGAGGATAGTGCTTTGGGAGCCTCTCCTAGTCTAACAAGGGCACAATTTATGAGACAAGCCTAGGTCATGGCACACACATGAGAGCCATGTTAGCCTACAACAACAAAAATCAGCATTAGGGATCTAGACAGCAGTACAGTTGGGCACCCAGAGTAAGGGTACAATTCCATTACCATACAGAGGACTTTTCCAGCCTAACAGCTTGTATTCACAAAGTCAATGTCAACTCGTATATCATAAAAGGAAATAGATTGCTGAAACATCCATTTAACATCTAGGTCTAATTGTGTTAATTTCCATTGGATTGATTAGTTCCCATAAAACTACATTACATAGAACTCTACAGAATGCAAAGTACAGTATTAAGGGAGACCTAATTGTATGTTGTTCAGCCCTATTTTTATAGGGTATGGCAGTTATTTGGTTGGAGCCCTCCACCTTAATTTGAATTTCTGCCATCCAGCCAGCCTTATCACCCTCCCTATTTTGTCTGTTAATGTGTGATCATGCAGCTTCTCAAGTTCTGTCAGTGCATTCCCAAAGTCTAATCAAATGACATGGTTTAGCCCAGATTCTCCCAGGTTCACTCTGTTTCTCTTCTACAGCTCACGGTCACGTTATTGAAATTGATGTACTAATGCACTGCCAGCCCTATCATGTCAATGCATTCTACCTGTCACTTACACCTTAAACATCTCCCAAATCAAGGTCATTGTAATCCCTGTGGTGAGATCAATAAGGTACAAGAAATGCATTATTACATATAAAATTATAGATGGGTAACTGTGAGTTACAGGGATGTTTTTCACTGAGGGGTTCTGAGTGACATCAAAGAGACAATGAAAGAGAAGCTTGATGTCAATCGGTACCCCAGGGTGAAAAACATCCTCATAAATCACAGTTATCCATCTATAATTTTATGTTATGTATGGTCCCAACAAACAAAACTACTAGGCTGAGGTAAAGGAGTAACAGAGGGGCCATACATATTATGGTCTCTCCTCCATGTCCTAAATGTGAAAAAATAGCTTAGCTGCCATCCCTAACCAACCACTACCACGATCCCTCCCTGATGAACCAAGCTGCAGCTGCACTTCTGCTTTCAGTCAACGTCAAGCAGCACTGCACTGCGCTGGCAGGCTGTCAGAGAGCACAGTCACCATGGCCCGACAGTCCTTTATGAGCTAGCAACAGTGGGTAATAGGTTTTGCTATCAACAGTTGCTACTACATTTCAGTGAATTACCACATTTAGAATGCGGTGTAAGTGACAGCAGAGGCTTCCGATGGAAACCTTAGACAACAGCTATTTAGTTGTTGGTTTGCGATGATCATTACACTTCATTAAACCATCACTGCAAAAAAGAGCTGGTGTAAATCACTTACTAGCCCCATTTTCTCAATCCCAACCACCATGCATGTGTCATTTTTATTACATAAGTATTTTCTTATAATAGTGATTTCTCATCTTGGGTCAGGCTAGTAAGGAGCTGTCCTAGAGACAGAGGGCCAGAAGTAGCAACCCGTTTGCGAGTCGCAAACGGCGAAAATCGCCGTTTGCGACTCGCAAACGTGGGTTTGCAATTCAGAAATGCATATTGCGAGTTGTTACCGACTCGCAATATGCATTTCCGACTCGCAAATAGGAAGGGGTGTTCCCTTCCGATTTGCGAGTCGCATTGGGATGCAATACCATTTGCGACCGCATATGCGGTCGCAAATGGCATCGCAGTTACCATCCACTTCAAGTGGATGGTAACCCAATCGCAAATTGGAAGGGGTCCCCATGGGACCCCTTCCAGTTTGTGACTGGACCCCAAAATATTTTTTCAGGGCAGGGAGTGGTCCAAGGGACCACTCCCTGCCCTGAAAAAAAACCGAAACTAAAGGTTTCGTTTTTTTTTTAAGTGCAGCTCGTTTTCCCTTAAGGAAAACGGGCTACACTTCCAAAAAAAAAAAACTGCTTTATTTAAAAGCAGGTCGCTAACATGGAGGTCTGCTGACGTCAGCAGGCCTCCATGTTAGCGAGTGCCTATACTCGCAATGGGGCCGCAATTTGCGACCCACCTCATGAATATTCATGAGGTGGGTCATTGCGACCCCATTGCGAGTTGCAGTCGGTGTCTGAGACACCGTACTGCATAGCAATTTGCGACCTGCAAATTGCGAGTCGCAGGGACTCGCAATTTGCAAGTCGCAAATTGCTTTTTTGCTACATCTTTCCCAGAGTGATTGCTTAATTCACACCGCTGCTCAGAATCTAAATCCTCTGATTGAATGGATTATGATAAGAAGGCTGCTGGTTGCTTTGGAGAACCAAATGACTAAAAATTGAGCCATGGGGTGTCCTCATTCTTCTATTCAGCAGGACACTCAGGTAAGTGTAGTAAGCCGTCCTTAAACACCCAGATGACACACATGCTATTCATTTCTTTTTCCGTAATCGCTGGCAGGAATGTTATGTTTTACTGTATCAAAAAACATTTTAAAAGCAGGAAGAATACGCCCATATATGGATAGTATACGTGTGATTATTGATAAGGTAAGTCAAACTTGTCAGTAGAGGCTCAAGTTGAAGAATATGTAGAAGAAGATCATCCCTGGGCCTGATTCGCAGAGGGTCTTTGCCCTCGTGAAGGAGGCCTCGCACTCGCGGCGGGGGCCTCACACGTGACAGGATCTCTGCACTGCAGTTTTTCATTGTGGTAGGGCCCCCATCACAAGTGTGGGCTCACTCCACGACTGAGGGGACTCCTCCACGAGTGCATAAGACTTTTTTTTTGCATCGGGTCCACTGTGTTTTGTTGCTTCACACTCTCGCTTTCCTTTTTCACTTACTTGTTCAGATAACTCTGAGAATGAGAATGGTCCAAGCCAAAGGCTACCATGGGTAGGGTGGGGTGCAGATCCTACTGCCAGACACAGATCATGGAGAGCGAGGCTTGAGTGCTGGAGTCCAAAGTGGCTTCTCTAGTTTCGAGTGCTATGCTTAGATGGAATCGCCATAATTCACGTTGTCACATTGTGAATGCCACTAAAAGTGGGAGATTTTATTTAAAAATACTGCTGTAGGAATTTTATTTAGTTTCTCAGTGCGCTCTCTAAAATGAACTTGCAACATAAATGTAATTTGAATCCATTATGGGCACTTGTCTTGAAATTGAAATCAAATCGACCTAAAAATCTAGATCCAATTACGTTTATTATATCTATACTTATATATTGTACTTAACGGAGTGTTTATATCATTGTATGGCTCTGCTTGACTTTAATATGGATACAAGTTCTAAATGCACCGAGACCTTCAAAATATTTGATTTTCTACTGATAAGCTAGCTGCTATTTTTTACCTTTCCCTATGACCCTGTTGTACATTCTCAGTTCAAACGTCCAGCTAAAGCCAGTTATAGACTCTTACAATGACCTTAGGGAATCTGGAAATGTGAATTTAAAGTGTGTAGATCTCCT
Source organism: Pleurodeles waltl (assembly GCF_031143425.1). Lineage (NCBI taxonomy): Eukaryota > Metazoa > Chordata > Amphibia > Caudata > Salamandridae > Pleurodeles > Pleurodeles waltl. The sequence continues at coordinate 831,041,594 of NC_090438.1, forward strand.
CTATCACCACCATAAAATTACTTGCCACGGTTTTTGCAGGGTGTTCATCTCCCATAGAGGCAACAGGCCAAAGAAAGATAACACAAATGAACTGGGCTCCAGACTCAAAAACACATTATCTGATCCAGCCTTCCTTTTCCAAATGCTGGGGATCAAGCTGTTTGTGATTTACATCACAATCTAGCACACGCCTGCTATCGTGAAACTGACATCACTTTGTTTTAGCCATGTAAATAAACACTTTGATGTCTTCACCTAGGAACAATAGTGGCTAACTCAGTGCCAGTTGATAGTTCATCTATGCTCTTCTTATGAATACACACTCATGCACAATCAAAAATAGCTGGAGCTGAAAGAAAGGTAATACTTTAATGCTCTTTTCAAAGTTATGTTTGAAAACTGTAACTAAGAAACGAATGCCATAAAATTTGTCATGATCAAACTCTTGTTAAGGATGTTGGCAGCCATGTGCATTTTTGTAGTAGCATTATTAATTAACAACTTGCACGCAAAGAAAGCCCTTAGCTGGAGTGCATCTAGAAGCACGTATTGCATGCCACGCGCACATATATTTTAGCTTTAGAATGGCATATTCATAGCATGCCCCACTGAGCTAGCACTCCCTGCACGAAAGGATGCTGGATTCATGCTGCTTCTGATATAGCACTTGCAGTGAAAAATATTTACATTTCTTTTAACAGCATGAGAGGGAGCGCGTGGTGAGTGACAGATGAAGGAAGTTCGAAACAATAATTGTTGTTGTTCGTCGCCAGACAGATAGCAATATAGTTCCCATTTGAATCTTCTCTCATTAGCTCTATGTTAATTGTAACAAATGGAAACTTCTGTACCACATTTTCATGTTTGATAACATGACATATCCTGCCTCTTAATATGACATAGAAATATATCATATTGTTTCATGCACACATGCATGTATATATGTGGGTGGGTGTGGTTATGGAGAGCCCTCAGTCCAGGAAATAACTGATGACGTCTCAAATGACTTAACTGATGACAGTAATGACGACATTGGTAAGACCAGCCTCTGAACAAAAATCATGTTTGATGGAGAGTGTGTCAACAAGCTGCCATCTGAAGATAAGATAAAATAAGATAAGATACAGCCTTTTGATCTACACAGCAGGGATTGAGCTCAAGGTTAAGCCTTCCACCAGGGCCTGCACTTAACCCTGTAATGACCAAACCAGCTTTGCACAGCTCACCTATTCACACCAAATGAGCTGTACACAGTCTTCAGCTGACCTTTAGCGAGGTGCAGCCCCTAGCCTTCATCCCACCAAACAAGCTGTAAAAAATATTTAACACTGTACAGCAAGATCTGAAAGGTGGGCCTAGTTTTCAGACTGTCTTTGTGCTAAAGCTCACCGCCCAGACCAGCCATGGCCTCGGTCAAGGGTCTATGCCCAGTCCCCTTCTGCCAAATCAGATGTGCACAGCCTGCGACCCTGCATAGCAAGGATTAAGAACTAGACCTGACTTTCAACAAAGCCTTAAGCCCAGTCTCCATTCTGCTTAAAGAAGCTGCACATGGAGTTTGGCTGTGCACAGCCCATCCGCTGTCCCTCACAAATCAGCCAAAACATTCTATCCCAAGGGAATACCAGAGGTTAGACTATTTGCAAACATTCTACGCCTTATTTTTTATGTGTTTGATATAATGTTTTAGGTGGCTGAAGGTAAGGATACAAGCTTCACTTTCAAGAGGCGTAACAAGACCGAAACAGTTCTGGGGCTGCTTGTACTCTCTTCTGGAGGGGGCTTCACCTGTCAGTTACGGATGGTCTGTTCATATGAGGCGAGTGGCACAGTGGGAGAAGATAGATGAGTTGGAATGTTCCCATGAGTGATAGCCAGTGGTGAGGCTATTAGATAGCATTCCACGCATCACCATTTCTGTGTTTCATATAACTCCCTAATTGGCAGGGGTATACCTAGACATGCCTCCCCTGCTCTCTGTGCCAGAGGGTCCAAGCCATATCTCACTGAAGAGGCCTAATAAGGCAGAAAGCATTATGGGGTTACTTGAGTTCCCTTGTGGAGGTTACCTAGCCTGCCAGTCTGTGATAGTATGTTCCCATGAGGAGCATCTTCAGTACTGGTGATCATATGCCAGGCCCTCTGGCTAGAGGGGACAATGGTTGAAAAATGATCAGTAGAAATGCTACCTCGAGCGATTGCCAGTGGTTAGACTATTTGCAAGCTATCCTCCAATCACCTTTTGTATCTATTGTTTCCAATATACATACATTGGTCTTTGGGTCTGCTTCTATCAACAATGGATTTTTTCTCACCAGTCTCTTCCAGTGGTTGGCTTAAGGCTTCTTATCTTGACTCAGTGATGGGGCGCATTACTCTTTCACTTATGGCTGCCTTGTCTTCTGCTGACTCCTAAGTGCTAACATCTGCATACACAGACATGCAGAAATGCACAAATGTGCATACCAGTCTTTGTATGCGTTAGTATCTTAAACACGGACCTTTTGGTTTTGCAGATGCATGTTTTTATTTTTTCTAAAGGTTTTAAGGCGCAGTAGTAGAGCAAAGAAAACGAAGATTGTGCATTAATAGAAATAACCCACAATTCTTTTTATTATAGAGACCACAACCTTGGCATTTATTTGACGGCATTTCTGTGATCAGATGCGATCTTTCTCTCAAAAGGCAAAGCATATATTCAAAGACTAGTGTGTTCAAGGAACTGATGTAGCACTGACATATATTATAATATCACTAAGTAAATGTTAAGCTTCTGCTCTTCGTATATTTTGAAATAATTGCATTGCTCCCTAGAGGGAAAACACCCCCCGATGCTCCTGAGAAACAGAGTTAATAAAAGGCCCTCCTCATTACTATGGGCATGGGAGCGTTTGGATATTGAACTAAATGAGAGATGAGGCAGATAATTCTCCGGTGATTTGATTGCTGGCAAGCATCCAATATTTATATTCTCCTTGCTCTGAGGAGGATTCACATCCCCAGATCACCTGCCAGATTCAGTCTGCAGAGACTTGCAGCGGAAAGATGGAATAGTTTTCAACATCACTGCAAAGTGAATAGTTGTCTAAGACCCTCATTATCAGCGCCCCAGTGTCGAATAAGATAATGATCATACTGAGGTGTTCAGAATTTATCAGGCCCAAAAATTAACACCTATTCGGAGTTTTGCCTAAAAAACGAGTCATAACTTGAGAGTGGCTAAAATTTGCCTAGAGATTACAGTTGTCGTTTGCAGCAAAAGTCGGAAGAAATTCAGTATGTGCACTGATGAGTTACCACACATACTGGAATTTATTGGTCGACTGATGAAAAAAACCGTGTTCAATCTCAAGCAAATATAGTCTGGCACAAGGCCTTTTGTTCTCTGGGCCTTTAACTCCTACTTGAAATTATTGTACTGTTTTCTTCCTGAATTATCAGCTGAAGTCGGGTCTGAATGCCAAAAACAATTCGTTCTAGATTGGCCACGCATGGAAGCCTACCTGTAAACCAGGTGTGAATAGCATGCCTCTGGGTTATCCGGGCCTGAGCCCGTGTTTGCGGCACCTTCAAAGGTGGGGTAGGTTTTATCTTGATATGAAAAATCTATTTTTCATGCTTTATCTTGATACAGAAAATCCAATAGAGAAATGCTGCAAGCATAGTAAAGATGTAGCTGCTGAAAGTAAACATTCAAAAGGTACAGAGAATTAAGGCCTTATTACGAGTTTGGTGGTTTGACTGCCAGACCGGCGCAGTGGTGGCTGCCAAAAGACAATGTTGGCTGTCATACAGACTGCTGTATTATGAGTTACACAGGCAAGCCCCCCAAAATCCCGACACTGCCAGGACTCTGGAGAATGGGAAAGAGGTGGTCCGATCACCAGTACTGCCAGCCCACCAACCGACCAAACAGTTGAAAATCGCCAATACAGTGGTACTATGACCATTGTACCTTTACTCAGCTATTTAACTGTATTCACCTGAGAGAATTTTAACTGTATAGTGTGTGGGGAGGACAGCCTATGACAGCAGTGCTTAAGGCCAGCAAGCACTGTCTACCCAATGCAAAACAACTGCCCACTGTGCATCTGTTCAAATATCCTCCCACATCAACTCGCAATGAAAGTCTACTCACTGGAGAGGATAACTTATGTATGCTGTTTGTAGTACTTGGTGTAAAATTACTGTAAATCACACTGGTGCACAAACAAGTACTGAAACAGCAGCTTTCGCTGCCTACATTCCTGGCCTGAATTCAGGCCAGGGCCATAGGCAGTGAAAGAAAGCTGCAATTTCAGGCCTCTTGTGCACCGGCCTGCCCCGTGTGCACTGCACACGGGACAGGTCAGTGCACAAGAGACCTGAAACGGCAGCTTTCACTGCCGAGGCTCGCACCTGAATGTGCCCAATCTTGGAAGCACTAAGCAGAGTCAGGCTTGGCTGACCAGGCCCGACCCTGCTTAGTGCTTCTGCGATCTGGCACATTCAGGACTCCACGGTCCACGGAACTCTGCCCCTCAGAATTCCACTGAAGTTTTTTCAACTCTGTGGAATTCCACAGAGTCAGACTCCGTGAACTCCTCCCAGGCCTACAATAAACCCAACCTGTTGCTGGTATTTTGTTACAACTTTGTCCTGCATTTCCTTCCCAAGGTTTCTACTGCTCCTGACTGACATTGTTTGTGTATGTGTAGTTGTGTGTGTTTGTGCTGCTTGCTGCTCCTCTCTGAGTTTGTGTGCAGTGCTGTTGTCTCCTAAGTGTAGGGTGGTGTGTGTATGTAATTGAAATGTTGGTGTCACTGCATTGTAGTGTGTTTCTTGTGGTATGTGTTTCTATTTTGCGTTGGGGTCTATGGGCTATGGTGTATGACGTGTCCCCTGACATGTGGTGTGTGTGTTCTAGATTTGTGTCAGTGCAGACCTAGAGTATGTTGAGTTGTGGTAGTTTGCTTTGCATTTAAATGTGCATTTGTCCATTTATGTGTATGTTCCTGGCAGATGTTGGTGTAGGGGTATGTCCCATGGAGTTTGAGTTGTGTGTGGTTTGTAATGTTGGTCTTCCACCATTGTGTGACTGTTTTTGAAAATTTATATTGGTTGTCCGTGAGATCCAATTGTGGGCAATTCCAGTGGGCATGTTGTTTGGGGCCTTGTTGGATTTTATATGTGTAGCCTCCGCCCAGGTATGGGCTAGCTGCTCCTATCGCAGTTGTGCACGTGTTGTTGTTGTGGTTTGCTTTGTGTCTTTTTTATGTTTGTGACAGTGTGTATTGTGCATGGTATTGTTGCCCCATTGTGCTATGTGTGTGTGATGTGTGTGTGTGTGTCGATTGCAGTGTTGATTGATGTTGGTGTTGTGTGTGTGCCACGGCAGATGTGTCTATGTGTGGCCAGTTATGTGTGAGTGTGTGGAATATGTCTGTAATTATACATTAGTTGTGTTGTTGTTGCTCTGTGTGTGTGTTGTGTGGCCTTCGGTGTTCCTAATCTAGTGCTGTGTAGCTGTGTGCATATGTGTGACATTGCCGTGCAGTGTGTGTGTGCTGGCTGAAGTGTGCGTGTTGTGAATGTGTGGGTGTATATGTTGCAGTATATGAGCGGCAGGACGTTGAGGAATGGCTATATGGTGGACCGGATCTGTATGGCTGTCTGAAAGTGAGTGTCTCCATTGATACTGTTTGTTTCCACCTGGTGCACCGTAGTGGTTGGATCGCGGCGGTCACATTGGCGGTGTGCAACCTCATACTAGATCCTGTGGAAACATGGTATCCACTAGCCTGTTTGTGCCGCTAAGAGACCGCAGCAACCTATGCTGCCTGGCAGTGGGGGCAGACCGCTGGCGGTCTTCTGTTAGCTAAACTGCCAGCGGTCATAAAATGGCGGCCGCTCCTCCAGATTGTTGGCAGTCGAACCGCAACCGCCAACATGGCAGTCATTGGACCGCCAAACGTATAATCAGCCCCTTAATGTGTTATTTTGTGGTTTTATTAGACTCCATTGGCTGATCAGGTGAAAGTTCTAGAGACAGGCTTTCAGGTGATACATTTCTAGGGAAATTTGGCCACAGCTCCTGATTTTGGGGGACATGTGGCCATGCCTTGATAATGACGCAGAGTTAGGTGGATATATGAAGGGAACCACACATGCCGTTACCATGCTTGCCATTACCATGCAGCCTTTGTCACGCAATGCCTTTACCACACGTCTTTATCAGGCATATGCCTTTACCATGCATACCTTTACAATGAAAATATAAGTACATATCAGGTAAGTGAAAGTCAAAAACATATATATATATATATATATATATATATATATATATATATATATATATATATACCACTTCACATTCTTTTTGGGGGAGACAGCGTTGTGCTGTTTATCACGAATAAAGCGGATTCACTGCAATGGTTGAGATCTGTGCTTTTCCGCCGTGTTTGTACTTGCATTTTTGACGTGGTGCAGCCGTTTGATGAGTATTCTCTCATTTCTATTGGAATATATATACATATATACATGTATATATATATATATAGATATACATCTATATATATATATATTTCTTCAACAGATGGACAGATAGCCATCTGACGGCTGCACCGATCCCATCAAGTATCTCCCAAATCTCGAAATCGATTAAATCCAATGCGCTCGTATTTAGTTCATGAATTTATTTTCTTATACAGGTAACACAGAGTCCTGAGTGTGATGTCTGTCAACGCGTTTCGGCAAAACGCCTTCTACTGGACAGTTTGGCTGCTCAGCCAACATCATTTACATACAAATTTTAAGTCGTTCATTTATTTCCATAACACTTTAGTGTACTGAAAAAGCGGCGGCCATTTTGAAGCATGCAATGATCATTATTTAAATACAACACTTGATAAAAGAATGAACCTACATTAATGCTAATACTTTCAGAAAAAATTAGAATTAAAAAGTCATAAATATCAAATATAATAGAGAAAAGGCAATAGCTTCCAATAATTCATAATGTTTGGTCATATAAAGACATTACTCAAGTGACAGGAAAAGTAACAATATAAATATATATATAAACGAGGGAACTGTAGTATCATATTTTTAAATATTTCGGTTGTCATTCGTTATATATAAATATAATTATTACTAACTAATTAATATCCTGTATTAAAATTCTATTTGACTATATTGTAGTGCTTAAGTATATATCTGATGCCTATATAATCAAATCTGATTCATCTCTATCCTTATCTGCATAGCAGGTAATTCTATAGACACATGTAGATAGGTTGTATTCAAGTAAGGCCTCAGCATAAAGTGCAAAGTGCTAAAAATCTATACTAATAATAAGTGCAAACAAGCATATAAAGTGCATCAAAATGTTACAAAACTCCAATTAAAACAACCAATTCTATTGATTTCTTGGTCCCATATCATATTCCATATATGTATGTGTATCTCTATATGTGATATTACCTATTCTGCATTTGCCAAGTTACAGGGAAGTGAAATTGAACAATCATCATCAATAGCACAGTACAGATCTATATAATCATTCATAAGACTTAATGACACCTAAATTTCATCAAACTATAGTGTGAACTCAGAATAAGGAAAATTACTCAGTCATATCCACTTTACAAATTCTATCATGGCATGTTCATATGAGTTAATTATAATCTTTTCACCCATCCTTAAAAAGAGAATATAAATAAAATACTGCTAAAATAGCACTACTATTTTTAGAATTAGAAAACATAGGGAGTCTCTTTCTAAAATGAGAATAAAAGCAGTAAACTGTATATTATCATCTAAGATGGACATAGAGCTCAGCATCAAGATTGTGCCCCAAAGGGGATTCGGAACCCAATAGTAAAATCATTTTGGATTCCATTTGTCTGAGCTCAAGCGTTCTGTTGCCAGCTCTGGGATTGTTTTTGATATGTTTGATGCCATAAAAGGATAAGGTACTACATTCTCCTTTATGTGCCTCCCAGAAATGTTTGGCCAAAGGATAGGTTTTGTCATGATTTTTTATGGCTCTGAAGTGTTGTAAGAACCTGACTTTTAACTTGTGAATGGTACTTCCAATGTATTTTTTATGACATCCACATTCAATTACATAAATCACAAATTCAGTGTCACATGTGATTCGATCCTTGATCTCGCACTGACGACCATCAAAAGTTTGGTATTTGTATGTATTTTGAGCGTACTTACAGGCCTTGCAATGGCCACATTTCCAAAATCCCAAACTTTTTTGGCTCAACCAAGATGTGTTGGTTTTTGCTGAAAAATAGCTTCTAGTTAGATAATCTCCCAAGGAACGTGCTTTGCGAAATGTTATGGACGGATGAGTTTCTATGTGATCATTGATAATAGGATCGTTCTGTAAAACATGCCAATTATTTTGGAGTATAGTTCTTAGTGAGTCATGTTGTTGGTTATACTGAAAGAATACTCTAGGTGCTGAGTGTTGGGAATCATTACTGGTCACTGTGTTATTAAAAAGTAACTCATCTCTACTTTTATTCCTTACTCTGTATAGTGCATCACTTAAAATTTTAGGAGGATAACCTCTACTTCGAAACCTGTCCACCATTGCCTTGGATTCCAAGTCATATTGGTTCTCATCAGAGCATATTCTGCGAGCCCGCAGTAGCTGGCTGTATGGTATGCTCCATTTAAGTGCATTAGGATGCCCACTATTAGCATGTAATATGGAATTACAGGCCGTGGGCTTTCGATATATAGTTGTCTCAAGATGATTTTTTTCTACTTTTAGTTGGACATCTAAAAAGGAGATAGTATCTCTACTAAAGATAGCATCTAAATAGATGTTAAGTTGGTTGTTATTTAGTACATTTATGTATTCCAACAACAGTTGTTCTGTGCCGTCCCAAATAATAAACAAATCATCGATATATCGCACCCACAGTATCACTCTATCCATGTAGATGTTGTTACTTTCTGACCATGCCACCTCCTTCTCCCACCAGCCCATATATAAATTGGCATAGGTGGGAGCAAAGGATGCCCCCATAGCTGTCCCATGTTTTTGTAAAAAGCTTTCATTATCAAAAAGGAACAGATTATGTGTAAGGCAGAATTGTAGCATCGATAGGAGCATATTAGTATGCTCCAGGAATTCAATGGATCGTGTTTGTAGAAAGTACCTACAGGCCTGTAATCCATATTGATGTTTAATGGATGTATATAAAGATGCTACATCCATGGTGACCAGCAAGTAGTCTTTATGCCATGGGATGTCATGTATCTTGGTCAAAAAATCATTAGTGTCACGAAGGTATGAAGGTAGTTCTGTGACAAAGGTACATAAGAACAGGTCCAAATATCGTGAGGTGTTCTCGAGTAATGATTGATTCATACTGACTATGGGTCTACCTGGAGGATGGGTTTTGTTCTTATGAATTTTAGGTAGGAAGTAAATACACGGAATTTTAGGATGGTCAATTTTCAAATACATAAGCTCATCATAATCCATCAATTGCTTAGTATACCATTCATTTAGCATATCATGATATGTCCCTTGGTATTGGGGTAAGGGGTTGATCTTTAATTTCTCGTAATGCTCTCTGTTCATCAATTGCCGATACGCTTCTTTAGTGTAATCAGTTGTATCCATGACAACAATGTTGCCACCCTTGTCTGAGGGCTTAATGACAATAGAAGAGTTCGACCTCAGTGTATTTAGATCCTGCCAATCTCGTTGCGTAAAGTTAGATCTCGTCTTTCTCGATGTCTTCAAAGAGCCCTTACTACGAAATTTGTCGATGTCATTAATCACTAACTCATGAAATATGTCTATCAAATTGCCACTGGGTAGTGGGGGATTAAATCTGCTCAACAATTTTAGATTACTTTTATCATGAAGGTTAGTTATAAATCCCATCTGGTTAAGCGTATCTGTACTCTTGTTTGTATCATCGTGTATGGAACATCTAGCTTCATTGCTGTCATGATCTAACTCATTGATAGCTATCAATTCTGAGTTATCAGCAATATTGAATCCAGAGAGTCCAGCCCTCTGGTTGACGTTGTCTACCATTCGATTTATATCTTTGTTAGAGAAATGCTTAATGAGACGTAGTTTGCGAACAAATTTGTACAGTTCAATACGGGTGTTAACATAGTCCCATTGAATATTAGGGCAAAAGCTTAATCCTAAATCAAGTATACAAAGCTGATTGTCTGTCAAGGTACTGTGCGAAATGTTCACCACAGTGCTCAAGTGATTCAATTTATTGACTGATCCGGGATTAAGTTCTAATTTGATTGTTGGTTGCTTCTTCTTCTTGCCCCGCCTCGTCTTCCGCTTCCTCGGCCACGCCTGCGATTTAGCCCAGGAGGTGGCGTGACCATTTGCATGAGGCGCATTTCCCCCTGAAAATCCAGCTTATTACGTGGTATCTCGTCAGCAGAGGACTCTATTTCTGAACTGTCATCTGCAGATATCTGTTGTACAGCACAATCAGCCCCACTCTTGGACATATCTTTGGTTCTTGCAGTATCATATTTTCGAGCAAATGTATAAATTCTTCCATGCTCATAATCCATCTTATCTCTGTTGAATTTATGTGCTTTACGTGATTTAATTTCTTCTTCCTTGTATTTGATCCGTTCTTCCATTTTATATATATATTTATTTATATGTATATTTGCATATATACTTATATTTATATTGAGAGGGAGACACACACACATATATATGTTTATATGTCTGTATATAGGTATATATACATATCTTTTTAAATATATATGTATTACTTTATCCATCCCTAACCTTTAAACACAGCCACCCCTAAACCCTAAAAATACTCTTACCTTGAAAATACCCTTATCCACCCTAAGTCCTAAAAATAACCTTGCCACCCAACTAATCTTACCCACCCTAAACCCCAAAAATACTCTTACTACCCAAACATCCATACCCACAATAAACCATAAAAATCCTTACTACTGAACTACCCTTACCCATCTTAAACCTTAGCTAAACCTGAGCTTAGACTTAGATTGAAATACAACTGGAGGCTATGAACTGAATTTCATTACTTTTATACTCTGTGTGCTGGGCATTCAAAAGAAAGATGTGTACCTGTTGTCAAGCACTCTCTAAATTTGTGTCATCATACCCAATGTAAGAAAAGCTTTGTTAATAAAATGTTCAGCCCCCTTCTTTGCTGCCAAGGTTTTAAGGATGACTTTAGGATTCTAGCTGCAAGAGTGACTGGTAACATAGTTTCGAAGAATCAGCTGTTGCTGTCTAAGCCAAAGTTGGGCACCAAAAAGAGACATGCATCTGGCCCTGATAATGCTCCCTTTCCTGATGTTTTTTTCTTGCAACACACCAGGCAAGGACCAGTGCTGCTTGGATTTGGTAATTTTTCAGGTTGGCTGGCTGGGGGCCAGTTCACTGCCGATGGGAGCTGGTTGTGTTGCTGGAGATTAGGCTGACTGCGTTTTCGTCCTGGAACACTATGGCGCTTTAAAAAAAATGCAAATGGATTTAAAGTGTGCCCAGTCACGCCACCCTTACTGCAATAACATTTTTGTGCATTTGGGTGGTTCTTGTCTGTTGCTTAGTTTTCACAAGCAGTGTTGACCTTTGGGGTTTAGGGGTTGCAGCACATTTTCATTTATTACATTACATTCTACCATTACTTTGAGTGGTAATTGTTAGAGCTGACAGAGCCTATTTATGAACTTAGAAACATTAATGCCCCCACCACAACTGCCATTACTATGATGCTATTACTGAACTAGGAGGAAAGTCAGCTGTTTGTTGCCATTTACATTTGGTTTGGTGTGTTACCAATGATGGTTCAACAATATTGTGTTTTGCTTTAGTGAAGCGCACACCCCGAGCTAATGTATTTCAAGGTGCTCTTGTGTAACGATGAAGGAATAAGAGGCACTGTGAAAAAAGTAACTTCATAGGATCACACGATATGGTCAAGTGGAGTCCAGGAAAGATGCACGGTCTTCTGACTTTATGTTGTGAAATTCAGCCACTATATGGTTATCTCTTTCCCTCTCCTATTTTAGATCACAGCTTAATGCTTCATATTTAATTATTGGAGGTGCTAAGTCAGTGCAGTGTTAATTGCATCCATAAGGATTGGTGGTAATAGTTTTTGGGGAGGGTGATGTTTTGATGCAGAAGCTAAAATGAAAACAAGAATACCAACATTTGGTCAGTGCATTGAAAGAATTTGCTCCACGTAGCTAAAATTATTTATTCATTGCCATCCATTAATAAGTTAATTGAGTCATTCACTCCGCCCCATTCAGCCATTCGTTCATTGAGCCAAGCAGCCCTGACATCAATCTACACACATGATTGTGCAACGTTTGATAATGAAAAATGTTTTGTAAAAAGGCACAATAATGGCAATTAAAAAAAAATTCTAAAAGGGGACCCAAACTCTTCTGCAGTGGTCAGGCTCACCTATTTACTGCACTTATTCCGTACATGCAGGGTGCTGGCCTGACAAAATTTGGCAGGGCTGCTTTTGGTTTCCAGTTTAGCCCTGCTAACCCCTAAGAAGGAACTGTAGCAATTTAGACTCATAAATCTAGGGGCATATTTATCAAGGTTTGCATTGCTCTTGTGCGATGCAAAGATGACGCAAAACCTAAATGAGATTTGTGAATACATTCAAGGCGTGGCACTGCATGACTTGATAAATCTAGAGTAATATAAGGTAGTGCAAATTACTGCTTTGCATTACTTTGTGGCAGGGAAGCATGTCATAGGTGGTGTGTGGGTGTTTCCACACATCCACTTACGGATTCTGACGCATTCCCAGATTTTCCAACATTGGCAGACCTAGTAATGTGTCAGAATTATACCCCTCCCCTTCAGAGGTGCAATGAGGAGAAATATTTTTCTTGCTCCTCGTTGTTTCCTCTTACTAAGTGTGCTGTGGCATTCTGCAGCATACTTAAAAAGAAGAAAATGCCTCTGATGTTTGTTTCTATGCAGTTGTAGTGGATACTTTTTTGTTTTATTGGGAGAACAGGAGTTAGCTTAGCCTTTGGCTTGCAGACTTGTGCCCCAGTCACCTAGTGACTTTTAACCTTCTTCGCTTGCTCTGTCTTAGACAATTTATTTAATTAATTCTTCTAAGATGGCTGCCTTGTTTATAGTTAGGCCTTTTTTGTTTAGAGTTATGTTATCAGTGTCACCGCGCTAAGGCGTCAACTCATGCAACTAACACAAACAAACTGTAGGTGCTTACATTAGAAATTACCGTCCCAAGCATGCAGCATTATCTATTGTTTTGGAACAACCTACGTCAGGGGTCCAAGTAGATCTGTAAAAGTACATCACACTTTAGACAGGTAATCAGAGGGATTCCGACCAGATACCATCCCATATGATACCGCACGTCGCCTTGATGCTGACCCGGACTTCGTGTTCTTCCGAAGTCTGAGCTCGAGACCTCATTCAAGTTAACCAGGGTTGGGGGCTCCTTCCAGGTACACAGCATTGGCAGATTAGGTTTAACATGCCCAGCTCTCCCCTAGGTAGAAGGTTAGACCTATCATGATAGGATACTATGACATACTCCATACTTCATGTCTTTCCATGCTAACGCAAGATGGTAGCGGTCTTCATAATTATGACTCTCGTCTTTACAATTCTATTTCTTGCGCTGTTCATTATCTTAATCATTGCAGCCCATGCGATTTACCGCATTGTATTAAATAAAAACTATTGAAACATTATTGCATCTTTGTCATTGCCTGTGTTTCGTTGAGGCATGATATATCTGTGGGAAAGGGTAATCTCCGTTTAACCACGACACTCCCTGAAATATCATACTTCTGAGTCCATTCGTAAAGGCTGCCACAAATCACCTTTAACCATTTGGGTTGTTGGTGAGGTACTGCTAGTGAGCCGAAAGGGTTGGTTCTACAGGTGGAACTCGTTGTAGGATAGGCATAGTCACCTACAAACTTAAGTACTGTCATCCTAGAGCAAGAGTCCAAACTACGACATGGCGCCACCAATAATGGTGTTTAGGCATTAATTTACGGGTACCCCGATTAACACTGTCTCACAAACGACAGGTACCCTAAGTACCATTATACGGAGACGTCCGTGGTCTTTGGGAGATCCTTCTCAGCTGAACAGGGAACACCTGATTAGGCTGTAGGTTGTTCGAGCTCAAACTCATAAAAAGGAAGAGACTCCCCACTTGGTGTTCCAACGCTAGAAGAATTTTTTTTTCTCTCTATCCTCTTTTTAAATATGGACATAGACATTTCCGAAAATGCTAGACAAGCATTAACATTACACCTAGTAGCGCATGGCTTAAGAGAATATGGTGGGGACGTCACTTTCATAGTAGAAGCTAATGAAGCTTACCAAACAGAAACGTTCTATGCCTGGGTCACCTTTCCTGAGGAAGATGTCAGGTCAATCACATTTCACACATCTAGAATTGCTAATGTACCTCAACGGTACCAAGCATACCAGTATCACGAAATACCGCTCACCTATCAAGAACATCAGAGCTGGTTTGAAGGCGCCCTGCCACATGTTGTACAATGAGTGAGATTAGGTCCTTTAAGTAATGACGGACCAACATGGCCTATGTTTGCCACATACATACCTCACCCAGATATACAAAATATGCAAGTAGCAGATCTTCGAAACTTATACAATGAACTTGTAACATTATATAGACGGCTTGTTCAGTTCATAATACGGACTTTGAACACAACACCAGCGTGTCCAGCACCACCAGCACCTGCTGGATACCAATTGTCTACTGGGATTAATCCACAAACAGTACATACTATTATGGGTAAAGTACCCAGAGAATGGGAGAAAATAGCTTATTGGATAGCCCAGAAAACAAAGCAGCTGAAAGCCGTGTTTCCCCATACTGGACAACAGGAGAAACATAGAATACTAACAATGTGCTTGCCCTTTGGGATGGTTCCCTCGGTGGATGACTGTGCCACATGAGGTACAGTCTTCGCTCCAATATATACTACCACACATTGTACCCTGACACTTGCCAATTTACCGGAAGTGTTAAAACAAATTCAAAATAAGCATGGGGCAGCACCTGCCCTAGATTTGGGGATGAAATTGATGCGTAAGATTGACGCAGTATCATCGATAATACTCAGTAACATTAAAGGGGAAGTGGTAGCACTGGCTATACGCCAGCATCTCCGAGACACTCCACATTTGGAACAAGAGAGACAGCTATCAAAAATTATTTCCGATACCTATACTAGTATAGGACAAGAT
Source organism: Pleurodeles waltl (assembly GCF_031143425.1). Classification (NCBI taxonomy): domain Eukaryota; kingdom Metazoa; phylum Chordata; class Amphibia; order Caudata; family Salamandridae; genus Pleurodeles; species Pleurodeles waltl. The sequence goes on from NC_090438.1 coordinate 831,056,871, forward strand.
AGTTTGGGAGCCAAGCCAAAGAAATTGGAGGTACACAGTACCACCCCTAAGGAACATACAATACAGACACAAGAGAGTTCGAAAAAGCGCTGGGAGAAGCCTAAACAATTTAAAGAAAGCGAGAAGCAGAGAGCAGATTCTCCACACCCGGAGATCTCCGAAAGGAGATATACTCTCAAAAATAGGGAGAATATTAGAACTCCTAATAGATATACTGATTCACGTCCCTCTTGTTCCTTTGAGGATGCTCTGGTTTAAACGTAGCGAGAGGGTGGGGGGCAGTCCCGACCGACGTCCGGACTACTTGAAACAAAAGAAAGACTCACCACAGTCTACAGTAAAAAAAGAAGAGAAGACTTCACAACAAAAGCCACTGTTTAAAAAGAAAAAAGTGGCAGCACTATCAGTCAACAATGCTGTTACACTTGAGAACACTGCTGACGAATAAGACGTGGGCAGTGACACTGTTAGACACCGCAGCAGAGTTCACGATATGTCACCAGAGTCCGAAAGATCACCTGGATGTGACACCAACTAGTGATTTTACTGCAGTTGAAACAGCTGACGGGCGCGTACTCCCACCAGATAGACTTTATGATTTAAAGATTCAAATTGAGGGAGACGGAGAGCGCACCATTGGTGTGATATTTCGGGACGAACTTAATTGTGACATCCTATTGGCCGAAAGAGATTGGCCGCTCGAACATGTCCATAAGCTCCCACACGGGGAAAATGTCATTTTGCCTTCTTTCTCTAATCTTGTTCCAGTGGCAGAAAAAGAAGCCTACGCTGTCAAATGGACTTTAGCACAAGCACCGGCGTTATACCGCAAGCATGAAGGTTAGGACAGGGACTCTCCATGTCATATAATTCCTATCAAGTCTTCACCCCAGCCTCAACAACAATATCCAGTTAAGCACAAAGCAAAGGCTCTGGTGAGGGAGATCCTCACTCAGCTAGAATATCAGGGCGCAGTTGAGCCCTGTGCCTCTGCAATGACTAATCCATTATTTCCGATTGCAAAGCCAGACCATTTGTATAGGATAGTCTTAGATTAGACATTTAAACAGCCATACCCGTACATATGCTGTACAAAATTCACATAGCACGTCTCTGATCAATAACATAGTGCACAAAAAATATAAAACGAAGTTGGATATATACAACGGGTTCTTCTGCCAGAATTTAGCAGAAAAATGTAGGGACCTGAGTGCATTCTCATTTGGCTCACAAAAACGCTTTTGCCGTTTACCCCAGAGCTAAAATAACAGCCCAGGGCTGTTCTCAGCCCGAGTAACGTCAATATTACATGATATTGATCCTGAGGCGTTATCCTATGTGGATGACATTTATCTCACAGACGACGACCTGAACATTCACCTTGTGAGAGTTGATTGAAAAATTTTGGGGTTTGCAGAAGTCAGTTATAAATTAAACTTTAAGAAAAGTAAGATCGCCTTTCTCAGTGTACTATTCCTTGGATATGAGCTATCAAACGAAGGAAAGAGCCTTACCCTGCACCTCCTAGAAAAGAGTGCACAACTGCACCCACCATTTACACTAAGGAAACTACAGTCTTTACTAGGTCTCTTCAGTTTTGGCAGAACATACATTCCTGACTATGCAAAACGCATCTAGACACTATACGACTTAGTACGTCCAGATTTTTCTATCAGACACTGGACAGTTGAACACACACATCCTTAGGGATTTGCAACAGGACATGCTAGAAGCCAAACACTTACACACCCGTGACAACAAGAAACATTTGGTCATCAGAATAATTGCTGGTGCCCTTGGGTTCACGTATGTCACCTTCAATGAGGATGACACGGTGCCCATAGCATATAAATCTCATTTATACTCAAATGCGGAGCAACGCTTTGCGCCCATAGAAAAAATTCTAGCTGCAGTTCAGATGGCTGTCATAATGCCCAGGGGAAACACATCATTGTCGTTACCCCGGTGCCGGCACAAGAGGCCGTCACCAAAGCGAGCGTTCCTAACGCTAAAGCATTACACCCACGCTGGATTCAGTGGGCAACGTCTCTGACAGCTACCGATGTAGATTATATCTTTGATCCCGAAACTTCAGACACAAGAATTTGTCCAATATGAACAAGAGTGCCCCGCTAATCTACATATTTTACCATTAGACAACTACGATACTGCCATTTATACTGATGGTTCAGCCCAACAAGCTGTAGGTACCAAAGATCAATATTCAGCCGCTTGCACAGCCATGAGAGGAGTGATGAAGGATGGAATTTTCCACCCTCACAATACCTACACGCAGACCCTAGGGGACTTGCATAGCTCAGTTGGCTGAACTTAAAGCCCTTATTTTGGCGCTAGAAAAAACAGAAACAGGAAAACTGACTTTGACAGTCTGTGATTCATATTACTGCGTTCAGTCTTACAATGATTATCTTAATCATTGGAAACTGAACAGGTACAGAGATTCTAAAGGGAACACCATAAAACACAAGACTTTGTGGGGGAGGGTGGCTGATCTTAAGGATAAGCCACTGTGTCCATGTAGTACATACATTGGGCCACCAATGTGTAGGAGTACACATTATCGGTAATACTTTGGCTGATGAAGCCGCCAAATCCTCAGAATCTACGGCTTCTGTGGCTGCAGTGACTCATTCCCATACTAGACTGGATAATGAAATAATGACTGCTGTGAAAGCTTCGGCTGAAGGCAAGCCTTTCCCGAAAGGATACCCTACAAAATATTCATACCACATCAGTGCACAGAATGTTGCTTATGCAACACTTCCTGGGTTTGGAGATCGAGCAATCCCCAACGAAGACCAGAGATCAGATCTAGTGAAAGCAGCGTGTGAGGGTGTCACTTCTGCTCATGCTGGTATCTCGCCCATGGTAACACTCTTACAGAAAAGATTTTGATGGCCAGGTGTACACAAACAGACAAAGCAGTATGTCCTTTGTTGTGACATCTGCCAGCAAATAAAGGGCTCTAATATCTAACACCCACCACAGACGTCCCTCCTAGTGTCCAGTAGGCCATTACAATGTGTGTACCTGGACCACTGCGGTCCACTCCAACCGGATGGTGCATACAAATACATTCTAGTCACTGTAGATTCTTGTTCTAGATTCCTGCGGGTATGGCCACAGCGGTCAGCTGACGCTCGAACTGTTATAAAAGATTTGCTGATCTTTATCGGTGCATATGCAGTTGCAGCATTCCACTTGGACCAGGGCCCTGCATTTGCCTCTAAGGCATTCAAGGACACCACGGGGACGATGGGTGTTGAATTCCATTACTCCTCACCATACCATCCCGAGGGAAATTCGGTCCTGAAGAGGCAGAATAGTGATCTAAAGCAGTCCTTAACAGCTACAGTATTACGTTCTGGCCGCAGCTGGCTTCATCACCTATTTGGGGTCCAGAGAGCACTGAATAATCTGCCAAGACGGTCCTTGGGGGGACAAACTCCCTATGAGGTTCTCTTTGGGATACCTATGTATGTCCCAGACCTTGAGGGTTCTGGTATGGTGGCAGCAGAAACACCCTTTGACAGAAATGAACGTCTCACTGTCTTACATGAGCTTCAACAATTTCAGGATGAAAAATCATCCACCAGTTCTGCCACCTTAAGAATAAGAGATATTCCAACAACTTCCACTGGCTGGATTCCTAAAGTCAGGGATCTGGTTCGGGAAAAGATTGCTGTAAAGAAGGAATTCGGTCCATCCTACAGAGCACCAGTCTCATTCTTGGGAATACAAGGTACCATAACTGTAAGCTTACCACCATTGCCTGGTTCCAGAGGAAACAGATTTGTTTCAATTGACAATGTCAAACTACACCATGTGGCCGATCCTGCACAGTAGACACAGAGGTCCCTTGGGTGGTTCCCGATCCCCTCTCACTACCCAACAGGACATTCCTCTTCAGAACAGAGTGACCAATACTACTATGGACTATGCTACAATGACCAACAATGCTCTAAGTTCCTCCTCGACCATGGGGAGGGTGGGAATGAGCTCTTGCTGGTTCCAGTCACCACTTCCACAACAACACCTGGTCAAGAATTGGCCGTTGTATACACCAAAACAACACATACTGATGGCACTGTTTACTATGAGCCTTATCAAGAAGTAAATACCTCAACAGTTACTGAACATGCTCCTGTTTTTGCAGAGACTGGCTCTGGTTACTTCATCGACATTGATGACTTTTCCTCAGACTCATCCACTCAAGCAATTGAAAATGATTTGAAGACATGCAAGCTGTATCAATGGCTTAAAAAGAACTACTTGAAATATCCTTGGAACTATTTATGGTTCTGCCTAACATTCTCAACATTATTTTTATGGATTGGGTTTGTGACTGTTTTTTTCTTACTTATAAATGGTCATTACATCCCTGAACGGGCAATTGTGGCACCAGTAGATGAAGTTTTAATTCCATATCACTCCGCAGAGACTTGACCCCGTGAACATTTCAGCTGTACCCATTTCAGATGGGATTGTGTGGGACAAAGTTCCTTTTGAAATATACAGGCCTACTGCGGTCATTCAAATTCCATATGTATTCAAAATATCCATGACAGATGTTATCACATCCAGTGTTTTATCTGATGATTGGGATGTCCAGATAGTTGATTCCATGTTAACTGAAATGAAGGACTATTCAGTATTTGAAAGTGATGATCTATATGTAAATACAATGAATTATGTGCTACAATAATTTGGGACATTATTACCTGCACTTTGCAACTAGACATAGAACGGTACTTAATTACACACAGTGGGAACATTGTTCAACGCCACCACTGGGGAGCCCAAAAAGTTATTTAGAACAATTCAATTATTTACTGGGCATGACACAATAAATTCCAAGTCATATTTTTTCAAATTGCCTCCTTCAACAATTAGGACAATTTTGCTAACAGTAACAAAACTGATATATTCAGATGCCCTTGTTTCCTGTCTTACCATTGAAGGTTACAATCACTGGAAGAACAGTATTGATTTAAAGAGTGTATAGGGGACACAAGATTGTCAAATACATGGTAGGGAATCCTTGTTCAGAACATGCCTGATTCCTGTACAAATGATTTTTTTAACTGACACTGTTCAACAGACGTCCTGCCCTGGGTTAGCAAAAATAAAAGAAATGAACACGCCCAGTATCCCCACACCGGCTAAATTCAATGGCTGGCAATTCTTTCTGAAAAACACTGAGGAAGAACTAGATGCAAAAGTTCAGGCTGGTGCCTATAATTCTTCACTTTCCAGGTGGTTGGTCTGGCCAATTGACACCAATGGATGTCAGGCTCATTTTTTAAACTCCTCGGGGGGTTTTAAGATTAGCCGGCCAGATCCTTGCTTCATCTCAGGTCAACACACGGGGAGAATTACTACATACAGTGTGGGTAAACTGTGTCAACAATGGGTACAGTCTAACACATTAGCCGCAGTTAAAGATCACCCGAACACACTTTCTGAAGATATAGACTTGCAGTACTTCCTGTTTGGTCCTAGGAAACAGCGCTCTAAGAGATTTTTATATGCTATGTGTAATGAGATATGGAAACCTTCTCAGATAGAAGCCGCTGCAAGTTTAAGGCAGATAGATAAGGAAAACTTAGAAAAGGCTTTGGCGGTTGTGGCGCTAATGTTTCAAAAACAGGTCTCATTGACATCCACTAGAGATTCGTATGTTCTCCAGATTGCAAGATCATCAGCCGAGATACAATCCCTATTAAATACCAACTTCCTCAAGCACTTTGGTGAGCTGGTATCCAGAATATTCAACGCTTCGAGCACTACTGGGATGGTCCATTTCTTTAAGGCTGTCGGGCCTGGATTTTTGTCCGTCTTCCAGATTATCTTCGGAGTCATCACGTCGGCCATCCATTCACTCTTTTCAAGTGTGTTTGGTGGCTTTCCTGTAATTTTGGCATTATTTGGCGGAAGACTACTGCTATTTTTTCTGATTCACAGTGGATGTTTTTTTACAGCTACACGGAGCGATGGAGCCACTGCCACCAGCACAACTGTGCCGTGAACGCATGGTTCAGATCTTCGATGCTTCCTTGCTGGAGGAACTAGAGTGGAATTGGTCATTGTCATTTCGACCACTCCTCTGGTGCGTGCAGCCTGACTTTCGCTGCGTATGGTGCTTCTTCGAACATTTGCCAACTGTGTGTCTTGCCGTCCTGCCAGTATCTTCTGTGGACCAAGAACTTCTTTTGTCCCCGATAAGGGTTCATACACGGTCGTGCCCCATGAGACTAAGGCTGATCCGCAAGGCCACTTATGAACAGTCAGAGTTAGTTCTTCCATCTACGGACAATGGCACTGATACAGGTAGACCTGCACATGAGACTATTACGCACTTTTGCTCCGTGAATCCATCAGCCCAAGTGATCGATCTTACATCAGACGATTTGGCCTCATTTTTTGATGACTTTTTACAAGGTGACTTCGGAGCTAGTCTTCAAGATCATGACAATAGTTCCACACCACACTGATTTACTTTGGCCTGCTGGGCTTGTCATGGTTGACTTAAGTCTCTTTAGTATGTTAGAAACGTTCAATTTTAATTATGTTTTTAACTTTGGTTTTTATGCTTTGCTTTTAGTCCAGAGCAGATCTTTTAGCATTTTGGATTCCCTCGCCTTCGGTGGCGTCCTGTGCTGGCATCATACTTGTTACGGCAATGGGGAGGGTGTAGTGAATCCTAGTTTGTTTTAATGGGATAACAGGAGTTAGCTTATCCTTTGGCTTGCAGACTTGTGCCCCCGTCATCTAGTGACTTTTAACCTACTTAGCTTGCTCTGTCTTAGACCATTTATTTAATGAATTCTTCTAAGATGGCTGCCTTGTTTATAGTTAGGCCTTTTTGTTTAGAGTTATGTTATCAGTGTCACCGCTCTAAGGCGTCAACTCATGCAACTAAGACAAACAAACTGTAGGTGCTTACATTAGAAATTGCCGTCCCAAGCATGCATCGTTATCTATTGTTTTGGAATAGCCTACGTCAGGGGTCCAAGTAGATCTGTATAAATACATCACACTTTAGACAGATAATCAGAGGGATTCCGACCAGATACCATTGCTGCTATCGATGCCGCACGTCGCCTTGACGCTGACCCGGACTTCGTGTTCTTCCGAAGTCTGAGCTCGAGACCTTATTCAAGGTAACCAGGGTTGGGGGCTCCTTCCAGGGACACAGCATTGGCAGATTAGGTTTAACATGCCCAACTCTCCTCTAGGTAGAAGGTTAGACCTATCATGATAGGGTACTAGGACTTACTCCATATTTTATGTCTTTCCATGCTAACGCAAGATGGTGGGGATTTTCATAATTATGACTCTCGTCTTTACAGTTCTATTTCTTGCACTGTTCATTATCCTAATCATTGCAGCCCATGCAATTTACTGCATTGTATTAAATAAAAGCTATTGAAATATTGTTGCATCTTTGTCATTGCCTGTGTTTGGTTGAGGCATGATATATCTGCGAGAAAGGGTTCATCTCTGTTTAACCACGACACTCCCTGAGATATCATACTTCTGAGTCCATGTGTAAAGGCTGCCAAAAATCACCTTTAACTGTTTGGGTTGTTGGTGAGGTACTGTTAGTGAGCCGGAAGGGTTGGGACTACAGTTGCAACTTGTTGTAGGATAGGCATAGTCACCTACAAACATAAGTACTGTCATCCTCGAACAAGCAGTCTTGCCTAGAGCAAGAGTCCAAACTACGACTCTTTGAGCCAAGCAGCCCTGACTTCAATCTACACACATGATTGGGCAAGGTTTGATAATGAAAAATGTTTTGTAAAAGGCACAATAAGGCAATTAAAAAAATAATTCTAAAGGGGAACCAAAACTCTTTTGCAGTGGTCAGGCTCACCTGTTTACTGCACTTATTCTGTACATGCAGGGTGCTGGCCTGACAAAATTTGGCAGGACTGCTATTGGTTTCCAGTTTGGCCCTGCTAACACTAAGGTTTTAATAAGAAGGAGCTGAAGCAATTTAGACTCATAAATCTAGGGGCATGTTTATCAAGGTTTGCATTGCTCTTGTGCGACGCAAGGATGATGCAAAACCTAAATGAAATTCAAGGCCACCTTGCGTGGCACTGCATGGCTTGATAAATCTAGAGTAATATAAGGTCGCGCAAATTACTGCTTTGCAATACTTTGTGGTAGGTAAGCATGTCGTAGGTGGTGGGTGGGTGTTCCCACACATCCACTTATGGATTCTGACGCATTCCCAGATTTTCCAACACTGGCAGACCTAGTAATGTGTGAGAATTGTACACCTCCCCAGCAGAGGTGCAATGAGGAGAAATATTTTTCTTGCTCCTCGTTGTTTCCTCTTACTAAGTGTGCTGTGGCATTCTGCAGCACATTTAGAAAGAAGAAAATGCCTCTGAGGATTGTTTCTGTGCAGTAAGGTGCTTCTTCTTGCACAGAAACCACCCTGCCTGCAATGCAGGCAGCCTGGCAATATGACGCAAGCAGGGGCAGTTTCTGAATAAGGGTAAGGGGGCATTGACCCTCTGCATGTCAGCAATAATATTGCACACATTATGCCAGCAGTCAGGAGGTGTGATGCTGGAGGTGTGGTTTACATGCAGTGTCTAGCTGGGGCTGTTTATCTGAACTGTGCATGTTAGTTTGGCTGATAGTTCAGGTTTCCCAGTCATCGACGTTTGTGAGATGGGAAACCAGACACACAGCCCCATCGGTCTCTGATAGAGCACTATGTTCCTACGTTCCAGCCAATCCTTGCAGTGATCTTATGCTGTTAACTAATATAAACAGCATCAGAGCACTGCTTCCATTGGCTGAGATGCATGTGGTGCTAGTTTCCCCATGCACTACATTAGGACAGCAGTAGAGAGACAGCGCAGTGGAGTTGGCCCGCGGCAGGGAGGAAAATTTTAAAGTAAGGTTTTTTTTAAAGGTTTAAGGCCTGTGTAGTGTAAATGGAACTAGTCCTCATTTTAAGCACACCGATACTATAAAAGATTGAGTTTGCTTGGTAAATACCAGGGTAAAACAATATTACATATTACAGATGCTACGAAGAAACAAGGGGAAAAACAATAGGCATGTGTAGCAGCCACATGCTTCTAATGGCCTTGTGACATCAAAAATGTGAAATGTGTGATGTCACAAGGCCATTAGAAGCATTGTGGCTGCTAAACATGTATGTTGGTTTTATACCGGTTTTTACTTAGCGCAATCTTGATCTCTTTCAGTATGAGAGTGCTTAACAAGTTATATTTACAGATGTAACTAGTGCTCAAGTTAAGCGCTCCAATACTGTGAGAGATCAAGATTGCACTACGTAAATACCGGGGGAAAAGTATGCGTTTGGGCGTTGGCGCTAGGCAGCCAAAAGTGCACCAGCAGCAGACAGGCAGTGCAGTGCTTTTAAGAGTTGGCCCTCGGCATGGAAGAAAGTCTTAATGTAAGGGTATTTAGGGGCATATTTATACTCTGTTGGCGCCGAATGTGCCTCAAAAATATTGACGTACATTCGGCACAAACCTTGCACAATATTTATACTATGACGCCCGACCCCGTGAATGTCAAAATTCCTCAGTGTGCATCATTTTCTGGATGCGGGAAACCGCGTTGCATTCATGACATGCAAGGTAGGTGTTCCCGTCCAAAAAATGACGTAAACACCCGTGCGCCATATTTATCCTACTGCGCAAAAATCCTGCACGGCCGGAAGGCGGAGTCGGAAAATGACGCACAGCCCGATTTGCGTAAAAAAATAACACCTGGGTCAGGGTAGGCGTTAAAATGGAGCAAACACACCAGTACTTAAAGAAACACACACAAGCAACAGCAGAGCTCCAAAAGGAAGGCATGGAGGTGCTATTCATCCAGCATGCACGAAGACGCAGAGCACAGGACCAACACCAGAAGCTTCCACCATACCAGCAGGGACCCCACAGGCACTGTAGAAGGCAGGAGAGGATATTCCGGACCAGGACAACCCTTTAGGGACTCAGGCAACACGAAATATTTTAGAGGTACACACTCAACTGGCAAGCCATTCAGCAGCTGCTGCACAACATTGAACCACAGTTGGCACCCAGCTTGCAGACACCCCACATCATTCCACCAGACACCAAGCTGCTAGCTGTCCTCCACATGTTAACAAGTGGCTCGATTCAAACCACTGGTGCCCTGGTTGCCGGGATCTCACAGCCCTCATTCTCTGCCTTCCTACCCAAGGTATTGGATGCCATCATCTCCCTAAAACCCGCCACATCAGCTTCCCCAACACACAGCAGAAGCAGCAGGAGACCACACAGGGCTTCTACCAAATCAACAGCTTCCCACACGTGCTTGGTGCCATTGACTGCACACATGTACGCGTTGTGCCACCTGCTGCAACCAAGCATCTATACCGCAACAGGAAGCACACACACTCCATCAATGTGCAGGCCATTGTTGATCACTGGGGATTGATCACCAACATCGTAGCAAAGTATCCTGGGAGTGTACATGATTCATTCAACACTTCCAGGATAGACAATATGGCAATGGCCTACTTGTTGGTAAGTACAGAAACCTACTTATATACACACAGCACAGCAACCCTGTAAGATACACAACACATTCACCACTACATTGACACGTGGCCAGGAAGACAATGAGATTGTGACACTGCTAGGCATGTTTGATATCCTCACCCAATTGGATGCACACCTAGGGACAAATGACAGATGCAAATAACAATAGATGCCACTCCAGAGCCACAAGGGACCAATTTGAAACCACACTGTGACAATGAAATGGACTTAACTGCTAGTACAACTTGGAAGATTAATCTTACAATATCACATCAATAACACTCAATCACACACCCTTCCAAACAATATGTACAGTGTAAGGGGTATGCAATGTGTTTCGCTGCAGGCATAAGACCATGACACACATAGCATGATGATGATGACTCTAATGAAAGGGACATGGAATCATTGAGGCTGTACCAATATCTCACATCACTCTTGCTCTGACAATGCCCACTACCAATAAGCGAGTGGACTGTCCTAAGAACACATATTGATGTGACAATTTTGAAAGTGCACATTCCTACACATACGGTTTGTGACAATTACACATATACACAACAGATGTACAGGCATATGGACCTTCTGACACTCAAACCGTCAACCTCACAACCAAGTTAGCCAGCTGAACTGGACCAGGTTCAGTAGTGTAGGTACACCTTTGATCATGAGTTAACTTGGTAAGGGCATAGAACTTGTCACACATTGGATATTTGTGCATTGTCAATTGTCAACACGTCAGTGCTGCCAACTTATGGAGATGTGTTGTACAATGTCACCTAGCCAAATCAAAGGGCCTCACTGATGTTTAACAAATTCTTTTGCATATGTTAAATTGGATGGGATGTCCAGGCCATATAGATGCAACCGTGTTACCACCACTGTGGAATTGATTCTGTGTATGGAAGTATCATGTCACCCCCAGTTAAGACACATGGACACCTCTTTTACATGACATAATGCATGGGAGTACACAATGTACTGCAAGTCTACAAAAATACAGCTGACATCCGGTCAATCAGCCAAACACCATTTCAGATAATGAAACATCCAAATACCAATGGTACATCCTAGAAGCCTAGGATTCCACACAATAACACAAACACAGATGAGTCACAGACAACACAAGAGAACAACTGCTATGCAAAGTGATAATCATGGTGCAAGCAACATCAAAAAAAATTCACTCATTTTCTCTTTCAGCTGATCAGGGATATGGGATCCAGCCATGGATCATGACCCCATTTGCACACCCAAGCTCAGCATCAGAGCGTGCACATAATGATGCACATCGGAGGACACGCACCATAGTAGAGAGGACCTTTGGCATCCTGAAGTCAAGATTTAGGTGCCTCAACATCTCCGGAGGTAGCCTCCTATACTCACCTGAAATGGTCTGCAAGATCATTTTGACCTGTGCCATCCTGCACAACATTTGTGTAAGGAGGAACATTCCCCTCTATGAACCACACCCACAAATGCCTGAAGAGGAGGAAGAGGAGGATGTTGTCCATCAACATGAGGGGGGCCATCCAAACACTGCAGCAGGATTGTGTCGGAGACAACACATTGTACAAAACTTATTTTAACTGTTGTCACCATCACCACTGTCTTACCATTTGTCATTAAACACCTATTCTAATCACTATATCATGGTCTGGGTAATCATTTATGCATCACATTATCCGTAAGATTCATAATCAGAGTGTAGCCTCATGGAGTATTGTAGATATACAGATCAGGATACTGAAAAATCCACATCACATTTGATGGGTATGAATGTAAACCCAACTTCACGCACACTGTAAGTGACATATATCCTGTCCATTTCACATATGAAGGGCAATATAAGAGGACCACAGCTATGGCACACATACATGTTGGCAACATGGTTCATTGCAGCATATGGCACACAACTAAGACACCAACATTCATTTTTTTTTTTTTAAATATGTTTTTATTATTTTATCAGCCAAGTGGCAACATTCAAGTGAAATACAAGAGATTACATTATGTTCCAACACGCATTGTTCATAGCGATTATTTTGTTTGCATATTCTGCGAGTCCCGTTCAAGTCCACTGCAACCCAGCTTGGGCATTACAGAGTTTATTTACGGTACGCAATAGTTCGACATGTGCAAGGTCATTAGAGAAACAAAAAGGTATAGCGAGAGATACTAAACTAAGAAGTAGAGTGGGCACGGCGGATACAGGTAGGGGGTGGAGGGTTGGATAAGAGGAAGGGAGGGGCGGCAGCAGGGAGAGCCAGGCGCCGGGGGGGGGGAGAACGGTGCCACTTCAAATCACGCTGCAAGTCCCGGAGCCCACCCCAATGACGCCCCCGCACATAACCGGTCTTCCCCAGAACAACAGGGGTCCAGCCCGCCAGCAGGTTGAGGGCAGCGGCGCGGGGGCAGCGGATCAAAAGAGGAAGAGACAGCAGGACTCCCCATCCACAAGTCCCATAACATGTTTGCGCATTTCAGCTCTCCAACAATGTATCTGATGATTCATACGAGGAGTATTGCAGTTTTTACATTGGTCTACCTCTACCCCCATGAGTGTCAGTCGACCTCTATAATAATGTTTTACATTTGCCGTTGAAGTGACGGCGATTATCTCATTCATGTTATTTTTGGGAGGGCGTTCATCATCTTTGTTTTCTGCAGCTATCACAAATGAATTCCATACTTCCAGGCCTTTAACTAGGATACCTTTATCCAGTAAGCTCTGTAGTGTCTGTGTTTCTGCTTTGGCCCAGCGTATTACCTCCTCTCGCCATTGGCCTGTTCTTTAAGTATGTTTTTCAGCCAAGTCTCTAAGAACACCTCTGCCTTAGGGGATTCGATGCGCTCAGGGATTCCGAGGAATCTAATGTTATTGCGTCTAGATCGTCCTTCAGCTTCCTCGGCCCTACGTTGTAGTTGAGCTATGTCCAGTTCCATTTGTTGCATTTTGATTCTCATGTCTGTTACTTCTGGCTGGACAGTTTTCAGCGTCGTTTCCGTGTCGTGGACCCTTTCTGTTAATTTGCGGTGTTCAGCGCGCAGCAATGAGACTTCCAGGACTGCGGCGGCGATTTTCCCTTCCAGCGAGGTCTTAGGGCCTCATTCCGACCCGGACGGGCGGCGGACGCCGCCCGCCGGGCGGAAACCGCCCAAACACCGCCCCGCGGTCAGAAGACCGCGGGGGGCATTTCAACTTTCCCGCTGGGCCGGCGGGCGATCTGCAAAAGATCGCCCGCCGGCCCAGCGGGAAAGCGCCTTCCACAAGGATGCCGGCTCCGAATGGAGCCGGCGGAGTGGAAGGTGTGCGACGGGTGCTGTGGCACCCGTCGCGCTTTTCAGTGTCTGCTAAGCAGACACTGAAAAGCAATGTGGGGCCCTGTTAGGGGGCCCCTGCAGTGCCCATGCCATTGGCATGGGCACTGCAGGGGCCCCCAGGGGCCCCACGACACCCGTTCCCGCCAGCCAGGTTCTGGCGGTGTAAACCGCCAGAACCAGGCTGGCGGGAAGGGGGTCGGAATCCCCATGGCAGCGCAGCTTGCTGCGCCGCCATGGAGGATTCCCATGGGCAGCGGGAAACCGGCGGGAGACCGCTGGTTTCCCGTTTCTGACCGCGGCATGCCCATGAATGCACCGCCAGCCTGTTGGCGGTGCATTCGCTGCCCTCGGCCCTGGCGGATTCAATCCGCCAGGGTCAGAATGAGGGCCTTAGTGTCCATTATTGCTTGCATGATTTTATCAAATTGGAGGGAGTGCGTGCGTAGTGTTTCATTCAGCTGTAGAGATGTGGTCGTTTGCATGTCCGCATGGCCAGTCAGCGGGGGAGGGTCTCCATCTCCCAGCGACCCCATTTTGGGGTGTTTCGGTTTGACCATGTTTTTCTTGTTATCCTGCCCTGTACGTTCTATTAGGGTTAGTAGCTGGATATTTGCTGGGAGTGTCCACCCATGCCACTGGTCTCCACCCAGTGCGTTCTCCGATTCACTCGGCTTCAAGTTCAGAGGGGGGTTCCATATTCCGTTCTAATATTAGTGACCATTTTAATTTCATCAAATTTACTCCGCTCCCTTGGGCTTGGGCCCAGACTGGTTCACAGATGCCCCTTGCCACGTTACCGCCATCGCCCCGGCCGGTAAACAGGACCCAGTTAGGCCAGGCACGCCGTGTAGTGTTCTTCGTCCGTGGGGGGCCGCCCACGATCTAGGACCTCAAGAGATTCCGCAGTTGTGAGCAATGAGGGCTCCAATGGTGAAACCGGTGGGCTGGGGAAGGCCGTAATAAGCTTGCGCGGCGCAGTCAATCAGGGGCAGTGGCTCCGCGGTAGGGCCATAACGTCGCTCCCGCCGTCACGTCAGTGGAGCCTCAATGGGCGCTGGGTTCAGGGCACTTCAGTGGCCAAGCAATGGGAGCCAGTGATTCACCCTGCGAGGGCAGCAAGGTGACCCCGAACGTCCCGCGTGGGCACCCATTGTTCCCGGTCGTCCACCAGGATCGTGCGGCCGGTTTCAGCCAGGGCGGGGCGCCCCCTCCAGGATGAGGGGTGTCCCTCACTCCGCCGCCTCCGCATCGAGCCGGGGGATGCCAGCCAAGGGCCAAGGGGGCCAGGCGCCCTCCCGTTCCTCACCCGGTTCGGCGTGCGGCACGAGCAGGCGGAGGCCGCGACCCCGGGCTATGGCGGCGGTTCCGTCCCTTCGTCTGCGGCTCCTTGCCGCGGGCCGCGCCTACCTGGGCGCAGCTCTCCCGGAGCGTCCACCGGTGTCGAGCAATGTTTCCGCTTTCAACCCATGCGCATTGGGGCACCGCAGGGCTCAGGATTTTGGTGCAACGGTGGGCCGAGAGCGGAGCTCCTAGATTAAGCCTCCGCTCTGGCCACCATCTTGTCCACGCCCCCAGACACCATCATTCATAAGGTAAAAAACTGCCTCATACATGAGGCAGTGGATGTGCTATTGCATTGGTAACAGGTATGTATCACCAGACCCATGACAGCAGTAAGTGTGACATCTGCTATCTCTGCAAGGAGTATGTGTGACAAGAAGTCCATGTAAGCTGCAAATGGATAGCACGAGTGCACCAGGTATGACTAGCATTGCTCACAAGACATGCCCTGCACATGCCATCCCAGGTCATAAGTCCTGCCACTGCCATGTTTTCAGTCTCTCCCCACCCTTCTCTAGGGGGCCCTGGAAATGGACAATTTGTACCCAGATAATCCTTTATCTACACTCACTGAGACTCACATTCTGACTCCAGTGTGCTCTCCTCTTTAGTATGGCATGCCATAGTCATAGTCATCTGTCTTCATGGACGTCTGGTCAAGTAATGCACTGCTTGGTAGTCTGTAGGACCTGTAATGACCCGTCCATTGCTTCCCATGTGAAAGGCACGGTTGGCCCCTTGAACTTGATTCTCACCTACAGGACTTGTGAGAGACTAAAGCTGCACACACCTGTGAGCACTTCCATGCAGACCAGCCATTTGAACTTGCACTGCCCTTGCTGCTGCCTGGAACAGCATAGAAGCTGCCATTATATGTATATCCCTGTTATGCATTGCCATATAAATCACTTGTGTAACACAGGCCTTTGGTTATTGTGTAACGTTGCAGCACACAGGACAAATACAGTTTTCATTTTCCACAGTGTTGTTCCAGCTTAGACCAGTCTCAGTCTGCTCACTGTGTATTTGCCTTATTCATGTTAGTTACTGACAGAGCCTCCAACCTGTTAGCCTGATTGGTCCCTGTCTTTCTGTTAACATAAAGGTTCCATGTGGCTACTTTTGTCTCATAGTTGCTTTCCATGCCCTCACTTTCCTCCTGGGGTATTGTGTCAGGTAGATCTACAATGAATACTCAAATACATTGTATAGCGTAATCAGTTTACTTATCGTATCATGGGGTGGGACATGTCTTCAAATAGCCTAATCCCGGCACATCCCTTGTCTGGGTTTCATGTATGCATGAGTGACAAATAGGGACAGTGTACCATGGCTGTATGCATGTTTGGGTATGGTGCCTCCAGCACAACAAACAACGTTTGCTAATGTACATGAAATGTCAAAACATGTTTATACCCTGACGGTCCACACACTGATTCACATCGGCCCCAACCTATTGATGGGGTTTGTGTGGTGAATAGCTGTGAGATTAATCAGCACAGAGGCACTGATGTTCCTGGTTGCAGTGGAAATTTTAGAGGCCACCCTGTGTACAAATGTTGTGAGGAAACCTGCCGGTTTTAAATTACTGATCCAGTAACTTTGTGAGCACACTAAGGTTGCCCTGTTGTCAGTCTCATAAAACTTCTGCAATGCCATAGCTGGACTATCCCCATGTGTTCTCAATTCCTCTTTGCTTTCGTTCAATTCAGCTGTGAAGGTTACTTTGTTAATGCAGGGAATGGCTCCACAGACTCATGACTAGACCTGCACGTAACTGTGACAACATGGACCCCAATAATGACACAGGGTACACATGGCCACACACTTGAACTGGACACCTTTGTGCAATTAACCACTGGATATATGTAAACACATGCTGCTCGGTCTGCTGGTCCTCCACTGCCACAAGAGAAACATAGGTCATTTATATGACTCAAACTGTGGAGTGACATTACATTTTTGGATTGGTTTTGGGCTCTGTGTCACAAACACTGTACAGACATAGCATTTTCAAATGCCTGACTCATGGGTAGTATACAAACAAGTGACCAGGTAGTGGTATCCAACATTCCAGTACATGTGATGGCTTACTCTTGTAACATTGCCACAATGAACCGTCCGCTATCTATCCTGTGCATGGTTTGTCATGGGAGATGCTTTTGTCCCAAAATTCAGGGAAGTTTACACAGCATTTGTTGCTACGTGTATGACAAACACATTTCCTGACTCATTTCAACACTGAATAGCATCTTATGGTTATCCACATTGACAACACATGTATACAAGCACATTTATGAATACACGTATTGTGATGTTCGCACAGTGGGACAACTAAAATTAAAATAGCCAATTCACAGACACTGACACACAGGCAATGAGTTACTGTATTAAGTTGCATAGCATTGCTATCCTCTATTGACGCACAACCTGCTCAAACTGGGGAATACCAATTTGCATTCCAAAAGTTTGGATATCTATTGCGTCAGTGAAGAGTGCAAATCCGGTACAACAACTAGAGGATCATGGTCCACAGTAGTGTGATCTGCCACATGTGCCCAAACACTGGAATGCACAATGTAGGTGCAAACAGCCAATCTCTGTATAGTTACAGCTGTCATGTACTATACAAATGTGAGAAATGACCCAAACCCAGTAAAAGTAAAAAAAGAGGCATATGCATCAAAAAAGCCACATATGCGTAGAAAAATGACGCTCACAGCCATGATACATCCATTGGCCCGGAGGGGTAATTCCCACACTGTACCCCATGAAATTGGTTACCAATGAAAAATATTTGGAAACATGGATGCAGGGTAATTTCTAAGCATGTGCGTAAAAAAGAAATGACGCACAGACTGTAAGCGTCATAATATTTTGACGCATCATAATAAAGACACACCGCATTAGAGGCAGGAAGTAATGTAATAGGACATCCTGTACAAAATTGGTACAGTGGGTGTACTTTCACTTTCACTTTGCAGTCTGTGATTTTTCTTGACTGTGTGGCTGTGTTTGGACTTGTCTCTCTGTGAATATTGTGAATTTGTCTCCTGTGGGCTCTTTATATTGTCTTTTGGTGTTTTCTAAGTGTCTGTGGTATCCTGTGAAAGTATTGTTTTGTAATTTCTGGGCCCGTATTTATACTCCGTTTGCGCCGAATTTGCGTCGTTTTTTTCGACGCAAATTCGGCGCAAAACGAACGCCATATTTATACTTTGGCGTTAGATGCGTCTAGCGCCAAAGTATGGGCAAATAGCGTCATTTTTTTGCGTGAACGCCTTCCTTGCGTTAAGGAGATGCAAGTAAGGCGTTCCCGTCTAAAAAAACGGCAAATGCGTCGTATTTATACTCCCGGGCAAAAATCACGCCCGGGAGGTGGCGGGTCAAAAAAACCTGCATTTGCGCCACTATTTAACGCCTGGGTCAGGGTAGGCGTTAAGGGGCCTGTGGGCTCAAAATGAGCCCACAGGTGCCCTCCCCTGCCCCCAGGGACCCCCCCTGCCACCCCTGCCCACCCCAGGAGGACACCCAAGGATGGAGGGACCCACCCCAGGGACATTCAGGTAAGTTCAGGTAAGTATAATTTTTTATATTTTTTAATTTTTTTTGGGTGGCATAGGGGGGCCTTATTTGTGCCCCCCTACATGCCACTATGCCCAATGACCATGCCCAGGGGACACAAGTCCCCTGGGCATGGCCATTGGGCAAGGGGGCATGACTCCTGTCTTTACTAAGACAGGAGTCATGAAATGGCGTCTGGGCGTCGTAAAAAAATGGCGCAAATCAGGTTGAGGCGATTCTTTTGCCTCAACCTGACTTGCCCCATTTTAAGACGCCCTAACGTCATTTTTTCCCAACGCCGGCGCTGCCTGGTCTACGTGTTTTTTTTCCACGCACACCAGGCAGCACCGGTCTGCTTGCGCCGGCTAACGCCATTCCATAAATACGGCGCCCGCATGGCGCTTCAGAATGGCGTTAGACGGCGGTAAATTTTTTGACGCTAAACTGCGTTAGCGCAGTTTAGCGTCAAAAAGTATAAATATGGGCCCTGGTGTCTAATTTTGTCTTTGCACTGTTGAGAGTCTGTTTTGGGTATTGTTAGTTTGGGGATAGTTGGGCTGTTTTAGGGTTATTTTTTACTTTATTTTCCCTTCATTATCCTCTGTACCCCTTAATTCCCTTATTATTTCAGTCATATTGGGTAGGCCACATCTGGGGAGAATGGGTGAGGAGGAGCTGGGGGGATTCATTTGGCCGGTGTGCCATTTCCTCCCATTGATGATCGAGGCAGGTAGCGGGGTGATACAGGGGTATCACACAGAGGTGAGGCGGCTCCGGTGGTTAAAGGTCTTGTACCATCTGCAACGCGTCTACAACACACACCGCAATGACCACCAACTAAAGCACCGCTAGGCTGACCTTGTTGCCAGGAAGCAAGACCTGCTGGACCACCTGGGTATTGTGATTGGTGGCCCTGTTGGTGAGTACAATTCAGAATGATGTGCACATTTAAATGCTCTTTAGTGACAGTAGCAGATTTGTTGATATGCTGCAGGCAATGTATTTGGACATGTGGAATGCAAGTTGAACATACAGTGGCACTGAGTCATACAATAATTGATACACATTACCGTCATTTGTTGTCGCAACGCTGCACTAAGTTACAAAACACAACTGGAGCGTGTAAATTAGTGTTGCCTTTGCCGTCAATAGATGATGCAAATGTGTCTCTAACTTATGTTTTAGCCATGGTCTGTGAGTGTACCAGGAAAGACATGTTTTTGACCAGACAATTTCAAGAATTAATGTGTTCCCCAATTATTTGAACTGTATTCTGGCCCATACGTACCAATTTCTTTCTAACCTCAGGTAATATCTTAGGCTGATAGTTTGACTTGGTTGTGCCGCAATTAAATTAGGAATGGATGCCAAAGTAATGCACACAGGTTCATATCTAAATGTTTGGTGCTACTTTCCATAGCTGTAGCAAATAAAATGAAGCACATTATACAAATTGAGGGATAACAACTATCCATGGCCCTCTGTTTATTGTACCTGTGTGTTTTAAATCGGTCTTGGGCACAGTAGCTGGAACAGAGCTAATGCATTTCCCATCTGTGTTACTCTATAGCCATGCACTTCTCATAAGTTATGGGATCATCATGGGATACCTGACATTGGGGAATGCATAGTCACAATGTATACGTGCATGATGTCATGCAAAGGACCCCTGACCAATTCCATCATACATATAAAGTTCCCGTTGCTAGTTTTGTTTGGTACACCACTGCTGATCTAGTGCAGCATATGTTCAATAACTAACTTCACAGTATGGAGGCTATCACAGACATGGGTGTATGCTAAGATCAGAAGACCAGCATTCCTGTGAGTGCTGCCATTCCAAAGGTGCATACAAATTGAAACCTATATCATCATGATTGACACAGTCATACATTTGCTAAACCATGTGTTAATAATATGACAGTGTCAGTTTGCTGTAAACCCGCTGATCTCCCAACTTCGCAAATGTAAGATGATATATGTGGCTCACTGTAATTCCCAAAACCCATAATGGGTACACAGAGCAATGAGTGGCACATTTCAGGTGCAATGACTACACCCGTGCCCATGCAGTCTGTCATGGATGACCACAATATACACTGCCAGCATATATCTCATTGTATTAAAATACTAAAACTGGTCAATCCATATCTTGCCTCAAATTGTCACCAATTAACGCACAGGATCCCAGCCATTATGGTATCATAGGGGGCATATGTGGCTCAGGGTACACTGTTAATGTAGCATATGTAACCTACACACAACACAGGCTCTACATGTAAGGGACCATAGAAAGCATGATAAATCATGACCTTAAATCAACCCACAGGTGTGTCACACAGTAAATTATAGTCCCTTGATGCTCAAGCCACAATACCTGAGTGACTGGTATTGCAGTGCTCCAGGAATGTGGCTTTGCATGCTACTCATTATTACAAATGGTGAGAGGAGTCCCGCCATAAATGAGCCTGCAACCAATTGATTTTAGCATGCCAACTTGGCAAATGTAAGATGATGAATGTGGCTCACTGTGATTTCCAAAACCCATAATGGGTACACAGGGCAATGAGTGACACATTTCAGGTGCAATGACTACACCTGTGCCCATGCAGTCTGTCATAGATGACCACAATATACACTGTCAGCATATATATCCTTGTTGTATTAAAATATTAAAACTGGTCAATCCATGGCTTGCCTCAAATTGTCACCAATTAACGCACAGGATCCCTGCCATTATGGTGTCATAGGGGGCATATGTGGCTCAGGGTACACTGTTAATGTAGCACATGTAACCTACACACAACACAGGCCCTACATGTAAGGGACCATAGAAAGCATGATAAATCATGACCTTAAATCAACCCAAAGGTGTGTCACACAGTAAATGATTGTTCCTTGATGCACAAGCAACAATACCTGAGTGAGTGGTATTGCAGTGCTCCAGGAATGTGGCTTTGCATGTCAACTCATTACTACAAATGATGAGAGGAGTACACCCCATAAATGAGTCTGCAACCAATTGATGGAGCATGTTTGTCACCACATGATAGTTAGGGCCACTGCATGTGTGAAGATATGTGTGTATCACTCACTGGAGTGACCGGGTCTGTACATTTTTGCAGTGGTATGTGTGTTGGAGTATCATCATGCCTGAGAGGCTGGACTTTCAGATGTAATGTTACACACAGTAATTTTATTTGAACGTGTTGTACAGTGCACAGACATTGAGCACCTTTCTCCCTTCCATGCTTTACAGGTGGACCTGCCCCTTACACCATCGGAGAAGTGGCTTGATTTGCAGACCCAGACATATCCAGTAAGTGTTGATATTTCAGTTCTGTCTTGTGTTTGCAGCTGTTGTGTGATTGACTCCTGTGTGTTGGACACATAGCAAGGTATGATGTGCTGGCAAATGATCTGATATGTTACTTGACTGGAGTTTCACTTTTTTTCCATCTTTGAGTTGGACAATCAGTAGCGTATAGTCATATTTTAGGATTGTAGTGCAGCCCTGTAGGCATGGCCATGTGAAGCGGGTGACATTTGTTTTTTTACATTTTTATAAAGAAAAATTAGCAGAGGGCCATATTCATGATTTAGTCAGCAAGTCAGACCCTGAATCTCACAGAATAGGGATGCCAAAGTCTTACCCACAGACTTGAGCCTCCCTGTTTACTAATGAACATGTTCAAATGTATGTTTGACTTCCTAGCAGCATCTAGCTCCACATGTTGTGCTACGTGTATATGGCACTTCAGTACAATGTCATAGGGGTGCATGCAGCTCATGCCCAGATGTGAGCTTGCATCTATCTGCTTGTTGTAAGACAGGTATTAGTGGTATTAAATGATGTTGACTATTGTCTGCATATACAAACATAAATGTGGACGGGATTGTCCAAGGTTTGGGTCTGTCCTAGTTGGACATCCTCCATACCTGTGGTGGACTGCCTAAACCCATGTACAGCTGTCCAAAGCTTCCTGGGTGTCCTTGATGTTTGAAAGTATGTTGCTGCTTGTCCATCCCCCCCGAGGCACAGCCTTAGGGTTATAAAATATGCACCTTCGTGTGATGATCCAAGTTTAGTCCACAGACATGTAAATCTGTAAATCACTTGTCCAAACCTAGGATACCCACTCATGATTAGCAACTGCATTCCATCCTGGCAATTCCATTTACAAATCACAGATCTTGTGGCCCTTGATTGTCATCCAGAAGAAAGTCATTAGTTGGCCTATCACATGTGGAGGACTTGCAGCATTTTTTACGTGACTAATGGCTGAACAATGATGCATAGGTGATTTAAGTTGGTACACATCTTTTAGAGCATTGCTGTGCTGTTAGATAGGACATGTGTAGGCTGCATTGGCATGTACTTCCTCAGGGAGAATCTTTGATATGTATGGTGATCTGGCCTGTTTCAGATACATTAGATGTATTGTCTGATTCTCATCAATAGCTTTATTACACAATGAAGTACCTAATGTTTGGCTTTATCTTTTTTAACAGCAGCCAATATGGATGCCAGGCAGATTTGTAAGTTTCAGCGCCGGGCGATACGTTACAGCCACATTCTGGATGTGGAGTCTGGGTTCCGCCACATGGCACAGCGTTATCGCCATGAAAGAGCCTCAGGAGTGTGGAGGGCATTTGCCCAAGGGGGCCATTTGGTGTCCACCACAACTGCCACCACCAGCACCACCACTACGACCCAGGTGGCACCAAGGATATCAGCCACCACTGCAGGACCATCGACTTCCACTGCTCCAGGACCATTGACAGCAGCACCTGCACCTCCCCCTACAAGCATGGCACCACAAACCGGACACACATCAACAACTGTCACTCAGCCCACCCTTGCTGAAGTCATTGACCCTGTTTTTTTTAGAGTAATGCAACGTGACATGCAACGTATGTTGCGGAGACTGGACAGGCTGCAGCAGGAGGTGTCGAAAATTAATAAGAGAGTGCGTGCCATAAAGAAGACCCTGCGGAGGGCGAACTTGTGACAATTATACTCTCTGCCATGATTCCCTACCCTCCCTTCTCTTTCCTGGTTCTTTTAATTAGTGGGCTTAGGGGGCTTAGTGTTAGGTTAGAATAGGCAGTTAGTTTAGTTAGTAGTAGTGGGTTGGGGGCAGGGGTATGATATTTTTAAATGTTTATTTTTTATGTATGTATGAGGATTTTGGGGTTTTGGTGCTTAAAAAAAATATATAAATATACAAAAAAATATATATTTGTTTAGTATAAGATAGTATGTGTTTAGGTTAGCATATATTGTCCCCTATGTGTCCCGTCTTATAAGGGGGGTGGAGGGGTTGATGTTTAGTTAAATGTGATAAGTAAGTTTAGCTTAGGTTAGTTAGGGCCAGTTGTGGGTAATGTGTAGTTAGGATAAGATAGGTTAGTTAAGGTGTTTCCCCTGGTTTTAGTATCATTTTTTACTGTAAAATAAATATTTAGCTACTCCTTTACAGTATGAGTTATGTGCTTGGGGATCAGGGCCTTGGCAGGGGTGAACAGTGTCTCTTTAGTATTTGCATTTGTGTCCCATCCTGCGACCAAATCCCAATTGAGCTGTCACATTTGCAGCTACACCAGAGCTACTTTGCTAGGAATCTGCCATCCATTGCACCCACCACTTAAGGTTACTATTGATCCCAATGTGTTGTTAATTTTTGATGTATGTTTTCAATCCCACATACCTTGGGACCAGATTTGGTATTGAGGACACTGTGGGGGTCATTCAGACCTTGGCGGACGGCGGAGGCCGTCCGCCAAGGTACCGCCGACAAATGACCGCACCGCGGTCAAAAGACCGCGGCGGCCATTCAAACATTTCCGCTGGGCCGGCGGGCGCTCTCCAAAAGAGCGCCTGCCGGCCCAGCGGAAATGCCCCTGCAACGAGGACGCCGGCTCAGAATTGAGCCGGCGTAGTTGCAGGGGTGCGACGGGTGCAGTTGCACCCGTCGCGTATTTCAATGTCTGCAAAGCAGACACTGAAATACTTTGTGGGGCCCTCTTACGGGGGTCCCTGCAGTGCCCATGCCATTGCCAGGGGCCCCGCGGCACCCCCTACCGCCATCCTGTTCATGGCGGGTTTCCCGCCATGAACAGGATGGCGGTAGGGGGTGTCTGAATCCCCATGGCGGCGGAGCGCGCTCCGCCGCCATGGAGGATTCAATGGGGCAGCGGTAAACCGGCGGGAGACCGCCGGTTTACCCTTTCTGACCGCGGCTGAACCGCCGCGGTCAGAATGCCCTTGGGAGCACCGCCAGCCTGTTGGCGGTGCTCCCGTGGTCGGTGACCCTGGCGGTCACCGGCCGCCAGGGTCAGAATGACCCCCAGTGTTATGTCTTCTTGCAGCCTGATGTCCAAGTGAAGCCTTATAAAATGAGTGATGGTATAACCTCAAGTAGTATAGTATACATGACTCACACCTATCATTTGTTACATTGTACAGCCAGGTTACTTATTTGTACGTACACTCATACACATTCATTCCTGCTGTATGGTGTGTGTGGAAAACATTGTGACAAATGTCACATACGTAAAGATTGTCTAGTACAATAATTTGAAGGAATATTTTTCCGGATTAGACATCCCTTGAAGAAGACTTATTCTGTCCAACGCAGCGTTTTACTGTATAGTTTTGAGTTACCTCAGAATTAACCTTCAGGAAGGGTAGATGGTGGTACAATCCAGACCACAGTGCGTAGTTATCAGCCCACATTCTTTCAGGGAAGTTGTATTGACATTCTATGGGATTTGACATGAGGCAAACATCACTAATCTCCCTCACTGTTGATGTGTCACATTACACAGAGACAAAGTGGTTGTTGAAGTGCTATTTATTTCAAAGTGCTTTTGTGCTATATTTACATTGTCCACGATTGTGAGTCCATTAGTGTGACACCTTGCATTGTGATCCTACACAAGTGCAAAAGGACATGTCATTGGACATGCTGGGGTGAAGTGTCATACAGTGCAGAGGGATATGAATTGCCAATGAGGTAGTGAGAGACAATCACAGGGCATTGTGATAAGGTAAACAGTGGGCTGGAGAACAGTGCTTGAGAGCAGCTGTTGCAAGACTGGTAGGTTACAAAGCACAGGACTTTGGTTATAAGTGGCCAGGTGGTAGGGACTAGTGCTACCGGGTACTTTTACGGAAGAAGGTGATCTGTTCCAGGTCTTCATCTTCTGATGTGTGTGTTGTCTCCTCTGCCCTTGGTGGTGGTGGGTGTGAAGGGGCAACACACACCTCAGTGTTTGAAGACGTGGATTCAGAAATCCCAGTAGCTGCCAACTGTGGGGCTATTAAGGGCAGTACTGCAGCAAGGAGGAGCTGCTTGTTCTTAAGAATAGCAGCCACATCACTGTGGTAGGCAGCCAGGTCAGCCCTGAGGGGGTCAATATTGCATTCGTGCATGCGTTGAAAGGTTTGTTGTTGTGTCAACTCTCTTACAATTGTGCTGATTTCCTTCACACTTTATTCAAGTTCTTGCAAGATTGATGTTTGCCCTTGCATGGCTGCTGCTTGTTCTGCAGTTGACATCATGCACGAACACACCCCCCTCTAGGCTGGCTGCCATATTTTCCATCCCCACCCGCAACTCCTTGGCCAGCTCCCGCTGTACTCCATCTACAGTTCTCTCAAAGCTGGTGCCAGTGTCGTCAGTTTCCTCAGCTGGGTTGGAGCTAGCAGGTCGTACAATTGGGGTGGTGGGTGGGTCCTCTGTGATGGCTGCTGTATCTGTTCTCCTCCTTGCGACTGAAGGTGGGGTCTGGAGGGTTCCAAGGACATCTTGGAGGGTCTGCTGGCTGATGTTTGCCAGCTCGTCATCCATGTCATCAGGGAAGTCCTGGACAGGCATATCCCCAGGAGAGCCATCGTCCTCTGCAATGAGATATTGTACAATTAGTGTGTCTGTGTTGTGGCATTTGTAATGTGACGTGAATGCCTTCCTATTAGTTGCACATTGTGATATAGGTTCCTGTTCATTGTTCCTGTTTATAATATTAGCATTCTCCCAGGCCTATGCCCCACCTGCATGTCACATGTATTGTGGTCAGTTTGGGGACTTGTCAGCATCACATCCTCTAGGTGTAGGTTCTGCCCAAATTGTGTATTGCCACCTTCTTGTCCTACTCAACCCTCCGTCTACTTCCATTCTCATGGTGAGGCCTTTCACTGGCTGTGGGTGTTCTGATGGCACTTGTACCACACTTAACAATCTTGAACTGCCCCAGTCTCTGATATTTCACATCCAGCTATAAGTTGCTGAGACCTAGCATAACTATGTATAGCACTGGCATGGCACACTACATATGTCAGCATTGGTAGTGTGTAATGTTGATGTTGTGGAATGTGTGCTACATTGGATTGCACTGATGGTCCTAGCAGTGTTCGATTTCCTCTTCTGACTATGCAGGTGTATTTTACTAACCTGTGACATATGTCCTCCCCTCAATGCTGTTGTCTGAGAAGTATAAAAGTTGGGATGTTGCATGGTGTCATTGGAGCTATTGTGACACAGACACAGGGTGGACCCTGAAATATGCAGCATCGGTATGACATTAGTGCTGTGTACCTCATAATGTTTATGACAATGGCTGATGTTTGTAGCAACTATGGACATTCACATTTGACTGGATTAGCACATTTGTATTGATTTCAGGGGATTGATAATGTTGTCATCCTGAGCCCTCTAATTTGGGTGTGACTGCCATTATCTACTTGACCTGCACACACAGCAGAGGTGGTAGTGGCAACTTTTATCAATATTACATTGCACTTGCGGATATGGCCTGAGACTGTTAATTGAGCCCTAGTTCATGGAGGGAGAATACCAGCTGTCATGTGACAGCGGGCCAGTTTTACATTGTACCCTACCCTCCTGGACTGGCTTTACCTTTCCAACATCCTTGGCATGGCAGCATTCCCCCATGCAAAGGTTGTTGGTGGAGTGTACTACAGTGCCCCAGGTTTCTTCTAAAGAGCCCATGCCCCCGTGCCGTGCCCCTTTAAATAGTCACAGTCAGTCATCTATTGGGTCCGCCCCCGGGTAGGTGGATCACGGACCAGAGCACGGACAGAAAGGTGCCCTCTCTGGTTGGAGGTTTTAGTGTCCTCATGATGCCTTATCTCGAAATGGGATGGGCGACCCAATAGATGACTGACTGTGACTATTTAGTCTATTTACTGTAAGTGACCTTCCAGTACTTATTGTTATTTGTTCTTAAGGAGAAGTTGCTGTTTTTTAAGGTCCTGAAGAAACGCCATTGGATCTTTTTTAGACTGCTCAGGCGTGAAACATGTCGGCCTCCTAGTGTTAGGAACGAGTATTTCTCCTTCTTTTCTCACTTCATGTTAGGAGTATAGGGTACATGACTTCCCTTTGGACTCCTTGATTCATTTTTAACCTTGGCCTAACTCCTATAGATAGTATTAAAGACAATTGGTGTCCAGAGCCAATTTTAATACACCGTCACTCTCCTTTTTCACAATTTCACTTCCTTCTGATTTCATTTGATCAGTAACACCATCTTCGGTCATAAGAGCCACCACTTTTTGAGCGGTGGCCCGTCGGACATTGCAGTGCCGGTCCGGCGAGGAGTTAGCCCGATGATGATGCCTAGCGTCATAACTGATGCTTGAGGGTACTCCTAAACAACATCACCCGCCCGATAAACTTGCACAGGCCCACACCTTTGGAACAGTATACCTTTGTTATATAGGTTTATATGTAGGGAGTACGTATGCTGGACCATTAATCCTCCCTGTCCCTGTCGTTTAGTAGCATTGTGACATTTGTTCAGTATTATGCCTCACTAACTAATCATAGAAAAAGCCACAGATAGTCATGGTCCACATCTATGCAAAAGTGGATTTTTGCACTGTTTTCACTGCCTACTCCAAGTTCATGCAGGGGACTTCAGGTTGTTGAGATTTCAGTTTCATGTGTACATTCTTTAAGTGAATTGAATGACTCTTAGTCCAGCTTTGTTGTGTGTACAATCTTTGTGGTAACCTTCAGCCCAGGGCATGGTTGACAGGTCAGGTAACCATGGTCTCATGGGTTAGGTTGCCATGGATGATGTATTGTGGTTCGAGAGTGGAGAAAGCGGAGAAAGAAAGAGCAGTGGGTTGGCTGGGATGATGTACTGGATACTTATCTATTAATAAATGTTTTGGACTTTGAACCTGGACTCGACTATCCTTCGAAAGAGAATCTTACACTGGCGACGAGTGGGAAAACAACGAGGAAAACGAGTACTCAGCATCCTAACACCGTATCAAGATCGTATCAATAGGAGTTAATTGCTGTTCCCTGCAGTTACACAGAATGCCTAATTGAAAACACCATTTCCTCTAGATTTGCTGATACTGGATAGCAAGATAATTACTTTTCTCTTTTTTTGACTTCATACAATTTCTATGGATAACGGCCTACCCTCGCGACTTGTCATGCGCGTTGCTTCATTCTTGACATATTTCTTGTTACGAAAGTATGTTCGCCTTTTCACACGCGTGGCTGCATTCCTCACAGACTTTCTTGTTGCGGAGGTACGTTCTCCACTTTTACTGAAATAGATTGCCTGTTGTTCTAGTCGGTGACAGGCACACCTTTCCTTTATGTATTCTAGAGGTTTTTTTTCAGGACATGGAAATTAAGGAATGACTATGTGCTCCGTGCCTTCTCTGCTTCTCCAAGTGATCAGTGACAGGCACACCCTGCTTGTCATTCTTATCAGTAAAAAAAAGGGGAGAAAATATACAAGTAGTGCATATACATAACATTGATACATATATATATATTTTTAAACAATGATGTGATAAGTACCATACTTGTTTATATTTTACACACACACACATATATATATATATATTGATATATATATATATATATACATATATATAAAAAAAAACACAACAGCTCTCCATCGTCAGGGTCTCCAACCCTGCAGAGCGGCTTCAAAATGACGGGGACGGAGCATCCTGTCAGTAACATCAACAACACGAAAATGCTGAAGCCCAGTTTCAGATCATAACTGGGCATTTATTTAATACTTAATATGGCTGCACACATGTAATCCTGATGCGTTTCGACTGGGGTGCCTAGTTCACAGGCACAAAGGATTACAAAATACCCAGGTGTAAATGCTTATAAAGCGAATGTCAGGTGACTGATTGAAAGTAATACATGTCCCATAATGAAATTTAAATATTATCACTCTGTTGATTCTAAACTGTGTTTAATGTTCCAGTAAAGCTTAATAGCGTCAAGTCAGCGCAGTATCAATTCATTTGACTTTCATGGTGTAGTGCATTTCACAAATGAAAAAGTCATGTGCATTATAGTACAATTATTCTGTTGGTTAAAATCCTTCTTTCATTAGTGTTGCAACCATAAATCATTTCGCACACCAAGAGATCTGAATCTGCCACTAGAGAGACTTCTCCCTCTGCCATCCCTTTCTCACCTCCAGCTCCAAATATCAGGTTAAATGCCTTCAGTGGCGGCAAGCGGGTCATGCCCCCCGGTTAAATAACACAACAGCTCTCCATTGTCGGGGCCTCCAACCCTGCAGGGCGGTTTCAAAATGACGGGGATGGAGCATCCCGCTAGTAACATCAACAACATGAAACAGTGAGTACCATCCTAGAAAGATATTACTTTGGGAAAAGGGTATAAAATGAGGATGACTCCATAGAAAATTATATTACTGACCTACAACGTTTAGCATCCTCTTGCACATTTGGTAATCTAGTTGATGAAAGATTAAGGGATCAATTCATGCCTGGGTGCAATACTGAGAAAGTTGGTGATGAGCTCTAGCTAAGAGACAAACCAACTCTAGAGGAAGTTTTGAATGTGGGCAGAAAAAAATGAACATTCCTTAAAATGTGTTGAAATAATGAAGAACTCTACCAATAAAGGAACAAAGGGATTCTACCAAGAGGTACTGTTGGTAAAACAGGAAAAGAAAAGAGTGGATCAAAAATCTTTGGTCATGACAGACAAAAAAGGAACAATAAAAAAATGTTTCAGGTGTGATAAAGAAGGACAGTTTGCTAATGACAAGAATTGTCCAGCCTTAAAGGGACTCTGTTTGTATTGCAAAAAGAAAGGTAATTTCTTGAGGAAATCCAGACACACGGTGAATGAGGTGGACCTGGGTGACAGTGAACAAGAATACTATACTGGAGTGGAGTATGGACAGATAGTTTTGCAAGTCCGAACTAGTAGAGGTCGTTCTGATATTATTGAAGTGGAAGGGAAGAAAAATAATGTACTGTTTGATTCTAGTGCAAAAATTACCATCATTGCAAACAAGTTTTATGAAGAGCAGTTAAAAGGGAATCTGCTGAAACCTGACATCAAAACTTGTTCCTATGGTGGAGAGCCTGTTGAACTACATGGCTACTTTATAGGTTTCATTGAGTTTAGAAAATGTTATACTACAGGTAAAATCTATTTATCAAAGAAGGGTGATAGTATAATAAGCTGGATGCATCAGAAGCACTCCGCCTATCGAACTGAAGGAAAGGGTTGATGTCAAATTAGTAGAAGAAAAGGAAGATGATGCAATTATTCGTAACAAATTGAAATTAGAATTCTCTAGTGTTTTTAGGAATTAACTAGGTTGTCTGAAACACAGAATACTGTTGTCGCCTGATGCTCAACCGTTTTGAAGTAAGGTGCACAATGTTCCTCTAGCGGTAAAGCAAGAAGTGCGTGCTGAGTTGGAAAGACTCAAAGAACAGGGAGTCATTGAAGAAGTAGGAAGTACAAGGTGGTTGGCTCCAGTTGTAGTTGCTAGAAAGGCAAATGGCAGTGTGAGATTATGTGTCAACCTCAGGAAACTTAATTAGGGGGTGGTCCTTGACAAACATCCTCTACCTAACATATCAGAAATGTTGATGATGCTAGGTGGGGCAAAGATATTCACCACAATTGACCTTGCTTCTGCTTATCACTAAATTGAGTTGGAAGAATCATCTAAAGATTTCACAGCCTTTGTTACGCTATATGGAATGCTCAGGTATAATAGGCTACCTTTTGGTTTAGTTTCGGCAACATCAGTTTTTCAGCATGTCATGATAAGACTAATAGGTGGAATAAATGGTGTAGGGGTTTATCAGGATGATATACTGGTGTATGGTAAGGATGAAGTTGAACATTTAAGTAGAGTGAAAGAAGTTCTTGGTAGGTTGCAGGAACACAATCTCACTGTCAAGATTGAAAAGTGCAGGTTTGGCAGTCAAACTATTGGTTATCTAGGTCACACATTATCTGGTGGTGGATTAATGCCGAAAGCTGAGTTGGCTGATACCAGTCAGAATATGGTGGCTCCTGTAAACAAGGAAGAACTTATGATTTTTTAGGGATGGCAGAGTACTATAATAGGTTTATTAAAATATTTGATGATGGTAGTTTAAGCTTGTGACTTTTGTTGAGGAATGGGGTTGAGTTTGTGTGGAATGCGAAGTGTGAAAGGGAATTTAGAGATCTAAAGACCAAATTGTCTCTTGCTCCCAAGTTGAAAGATTTTGATCCTACAAAATGCTCAGTACTAACCACTGATGCTAGCTTACAAGGTTTAGGAGCTGTTCTTCAACAAGAAGGTGAGAAAACTGAAAACACTATCATGTTTATTTCAAGGAGTTTAAAGGAGGCAGAGAAGCGATATTCAGTTATAGAAAGGGAAGCATTGGCAGTATACTGGGCCATCAAAAAGCTCAAGAAGTGTTTGTGGGGGAAGGTCATTTATTGTGAAGACAGATCACAAACCGTTATGTGAAGTTTTTAAATCGAAAGGGATTGATGCTGTTTCTGGCAGGATTGCTAGATGGGTTGTCGTTTTACAGGAGTATGATTCTGAAGTGAAATATATTCCAGGAGTGGAAAATGTCTCTACAGACACCTTATCCAGATTGGTGTCCTCTGAGGATATTGGTGTCAAAGAAGGTAAAGAAGAATCTAATGAGGATGAATGCATCTGTGAGGTCGAATTTGAAAGTATTTCGGAGCAACTATGGTTGGATGAGCTTAAAGCAGACAAACTTCTAAGCACAGTAAAGAACTTGTTACAGTCTGGCTGAAAAACAGAAAGACCAGAGTGGTTTTGAATGTAGGGATTTTTGGTTAGTTGAAGACCAACTGGCGATTGAGAAAGATTTGTTGTTTAGGGGTACCAGACTTGTTCCTCCTACTAAATTGAGAAGAGAATTGTTAGAACAAGCACATCAGTCTCATTTGGGGATTTCCAAAACAAAAGAAAGGTTGTGTTTGTCATATTGGTGGCCTGGGATGGATACCCAGACAGAGAGGTTGGTAAGGGAGTGCGTGCAATGCTCCCTGAGCGACAAAACGCTGAGGGCTAGGGTATAGCCCATGGTACTTAGGAGTCATCCTGTTGGTCCCTGGCGAGATATAGCTCTGGACATTCTGGGACCAATTTATAGTGACAATCATCAAGACTATGTCATTGTGGTGATACATGCTTACTCCAGATGACCAGAAGTACATTTCACCAGAGGTATAGAAACCAAGGTTGTCATTAGGTTTCTGAAGGAATTGTTTGCACAGGAAGTGATTCCCGAAATGATATTGACAGATAATGGTGTACAACTAGTTTCAAAGGAGATGGAATGATTTTTGGGAGGTTGTGGAATCATTCATAAAAAGTGTGCCTTATATCATCCCAAGACTAAGGGCATAGTTAAAATATTTAATCGAGTTTTGAAAGAAACCATCTCTCTGGCTAAGAGTAATCACCTGCCATGAAAGAAAGAGGTGTTAAGTAGGGTGAGTGATTATAGATTCACACCTCATTCAGTCACAAAACAAACTCCATTTGCCCTGTTCAGGGATAGGCAGCCTACTACTATTTTGGAACCATCTTGGGTGAAAAGATACTTGAGTAACAGATGAAAGAAGGTAATTTCGAAGGGTTGCAATATTAAGAAGGAAGCTGGAAAAAAATATTTTGAGAGAAGAAAGGCTGTCAAGAAAACCGAGATCAGCATAGGTGATTGGGTAAAGATAAGACAAGCAGGTTTGAGAGGGGAGGTTAATAAATAGCAAAAAGTATGAGAGAAATACAATTGTTCAACAATGCTGTGAAAACAGAAGATCATTGAATCTGGAATTTGAATAGGGTGGTGAATTGCAGACGTTTGTGTGACCAAGACAAAAGGGGACTGTTGTTTGAACAAAACAGCATTCCTACTAAGGAACAGAAGGTCGTTAAGAGAAATTCCAATAGGAGTTGTGGAAAACCAATTCATTTTAAAGACTTTCTGATGATGTGGGTGTGTTCTAGTTTTATAGTCCAATGTGTAGCAAGTAATTTATACTCAATTTATTAAAAAAAATATATATATATTGAACATTATGGGAGGGAGGTGTGTGGTAACCTTTAGCCCAGGGCATGGTTGCCAGGTCAGGTAACCATGGTCTTGTGGGTAAGGTTGCCATGGATGATGTATTGTGGTTCGAGAATGGAGAGGGTGGAGGAAGAAACTGCAACTGAGTGGTTGGGATGTTGAACTGGATATTTATCTATTAATAAATGCTTTGGACTTTGGACCTAGACTCGACTATCCTTAGAAAGAGAATCCTACAATCTTTATGTTTTCAGTAAGTTCTTCGACTGGATGTTAGAATATTTTCCAAATGCCATGCATTTTCGTGAACATTTTTTAGGCCTCCCTAAAATGAGAACATGAGAGGCCCTATGGAATAACTTTGCCTGGTTTCTGAAGGATGTGGGAAATCCTATAGAGGATGCTCAGACCGAGCGTCTAGTGCGTGCTATAACATGCTTAAGCCTTGAACAGCACTATTTGACTGAATCAGCTTGATGGCAGCATTTCCTTCACAGGCAGTTTTCTTCAGTTTAAGAAAGCTATGTTGCTCCAGTTCTAAGTTGTGGTTGGAAAATTCCCCTTCACACTATGAATTCTTCAATGGCAAATAGGAAGGCTTCTTTGACAGAGCATAACTGTCTGCTACCTCTAGGAGAACGTACCACAAAAGAGCAATGTTCTGAGCTTTTCCTGCAGCACAGAGGTTTGGTCTGACTGCCAACGATTATTCATGATCTAGGCCTTTTAACTGATGCTGCTTACTTCAGTTATTTTCAAACATGTTTTGCATTGCTACCAATGAGTGCTTCATCACAAATTTGATCAGGTATGTTTGGGTCTTGGAATTATTTCCAAATGAGGTTGCATTTCTATGTCACCTAGAGCACTTTCAGCAAAAACAACCCTGACAACATAGTTGGTCACTCTAAAGTGTGAAAGGCCTGGTGGAGAGTACGCTGGCAAAAATGGTGCCTCCTCTTCCCCAAGCAGCTTGACAGCCGGCCCGCCAGACTTTAGGAAGTCCCTTTTTCTATACTCAGCATCTCTATTTGCTTTCAGTGCTCTCTTCATTTGTGCTCAGGCACATGTGCATTGTGTCCCATTCCTTCCTAAGGTTTCTAGAAAGACAGTGCTATGAGACAAGTGAAAGGTTATTGAACTGTGGTGGTATTGTGTGCATTAAATGTCTCTTCTGAAGCCTTCAGTGCAAAGAGGATTGGACAATGATGTATTTTTGCCTTTGTGACAGTTCATCCATCTTCTGGATGTAAATAATTTTATTGGAAAAGGCAGAAAAGTCATTCAGCAATAACTTTTAACTGAAATCGTCTGCATGTCACTGTGACACACATGATATCCAGAGACATCTGGGGACGGGGAGTTCCGGCTCGTGAACAAATGCTTTTCTGCACATCTTGAATGCAGAATGCAAAGTCCACTCAGAGTAGGTACGGTTTGAGATCCATTTTACATATCTTTCTACAAGTAACTTTAAAAACATATTTAACAGGTACTCAGCGGCACGTATGATGCAAGATGGATGTGGCT
Source organism: Pleurodeles waltl (assembly GCF_031143425.1). Classification (NCBI taxonomy): domain Eukaryota; kingdom Metazoa; phylum Chordata; class Amphibia; order Caudata; family Salamandridae; genus Pleurodeles; species Pleurodeles waltl. The sequence goes on from NC_090438.1 coordinate 831,092,622, forward strand.
CTCCAGCGCACACTTACCAGCCTCTTCGATGATCTTTCCCATGACGATGAGAACCTGAAGAAACACCACAGTGAGTGTTTGTTGGAGAACTGTGTGCTATGGATCTCCTCTTTAGCTTTTTGCACCTTTGTTACATGATTTGAGTGCCATTCCTAGGAAGCGTATCAAAGCTGATAAATCCAGTCAGGGAGTTGTCATCCTTTCCCACTAAAGGATGGGGCTGAGGACAGGCCGGTCTGCCCTCTCTTTTTGAAGTGCCACAAGTACAAATGTTCAGCAAAATACGCTTTGCCCACTTCCTTTACATATAGTCATATATATTCTTTAGCAAATGCAACAACTTATTTTCTCATTTTCTCTTAAGGATATTTTTCCACATCTTTTCTCACTTCAGGAATTCATTTTAATGTATGGGTCTACCAGGCCCAATTACAATAAGTAATCTTATACTGTTCCCAATGAAAAGAAACAGAGGACTTCACCCCCTCTGTTTAAAGCTAATGCTGTGGAAGCCGTACTTAACAACATTCTAGAAGAAATACAGACATTTTGTAATTACAGAGATATTATAAGTCTGTATATAAAACACATTCAATGAGACATTGAGGCCCATATTTATACTTTTTGACGCAAAACTGCATTTGCATAGTTTTTCATCAAACGGATAGAGCCTCATTGTGCCATTCCTGGTTGCCAGCCAGGCGCCAAATTTATGAAATGTCGCAATCCAGCGCAAAGGGTGGGCTAGCGTAAAAAAAAAATCCGCTAGCCGGGTGGGGGTGGCTGTTTGGAAAAGGGGGTTTCTGCACCAAAAAATGCTGTTGGGCTGGTTAGAGGCAAACAAAATTCCTCTAACCAGCCTAGCGTCATTTTCTGACACAAAACCATCCATATCACATCAATCCTGCCTTAGAAAAGACAGGAGTCATGCCCACCACTCCAATGGCCAGCACAGGGGACGTGGGTCCCCTGGGCATGGCCATTGTGCCCTGTGCCATTGCGCCCTGTGCCATGCAGGGGGCCCCAAATTGGGCTTTCCAATGGCACTTTAATTTAAAATGAAATACTTACCTATACTTACCCTACTTACCTGGGATGGGTCCCCCATCCTCTTGTGACCCTCTGGTGGGGGTGGTGGTGTTCCTGGGGCTTGTGGAGGGCACCTGTGGACACATTCCATGGTGTTCAACCATGGAAATGAGTCCACAGGTCCCCTATCTCCCAGTCTGACCCAAGCATTAAATAAGCTTTGCACCATTATTTAGCCCCTCCTCCCACCAGTGTGTCATTTTAGCACGGGTGATAAATATGGGGCTATGGGGTTAGCACCACGTTTTAGATAGGAATGCCTACCTTGCATCTTATTGACACAAGGTAGGTTCACACATCTGAAAAATGGTGCATACTCCAATATTTTGCATTAAATGGGTCTAGCATCAAAATATAAATATGGAGCTAGCTGTGCACCGAATATGCCTAAACAAATGATGCAAATGGAGTATAAATATGCCCCTAAGAGTCTCCCCATGAAAGTTTCTGACAGTGAAAATGAAGATCAGATACAATCAAAATAAAATGTACCAAATGTCTCAGTTGGTCTGTAAGTTTCCCTTGTTATCTAAATCTCTTCTAGATTTGGAAAATTGCGACAAACAATATAATCTCTTAGTTTTCAACTTGAGGGAAACTGCTGAAGGTCAGGATTGCAGCTCCTATTTACAAACTCTTTTACCACAACTTTTGAAATTCAAATTTTTAGAACTTTTGAAACTAATAAAGTTAATTGAATTCCATCCCACATGAAAGCTTATCCAAGACTTGTAAAATGATCTTTAAAGTGCTTCACCATCACTGTGTGGCAATGATTAGGAAAGCAGCTCACAACATATTATCCATCCATCAAGACTTCAAGGAGACTGTTACTATTTGCAAAATGGTTGGCCTGTCTACATTCGCACCTGAAAGAGAATAGTTATAAATATGGCCTATTTGACCCATCTAACATGAAGATTTGGATAGATGGTATCACTAAATATTTCAGTGCTCCTCAGGATCTAATTGAAGTTCTAGATCAACATCATCCCACTCACCTGGAAGCTCGAACAAGTGGACTCCCTCCATATGCCACCGGAATGGTCAATAGACAACTTTCAGAGCTTTGTTTCTGTTTCTGTCTGTGCTTGCCTCTCTGAGCCTCATAAAATGTTGAATATTTCCTTATTGTTTCCCTATTTATATGTTGTTTGTCCCGTTCATCATCTCTCTTCTTTGAGCTACTTGGTATTCTCTCCCTTCTCTTGTCTTGTCTCTTTGATTATTTCTTCAACCATTACACTTGCCTTTCCATTTCATGCCTCCATTCTCTCAGTTTAAAATTGTATCTTTAAATGTGCAAGGGCTTAGACAACCAGTTAAGCATAAGAAAAGTTGCAACTACCTACATTGCCACCAAACTGATATCTGTTTCCTACAAGTGACTCATCTCAATGATACAATTCTATTGTCAATGGCTAAAGGGTGGATTGCTGGGTTTGTTTCTTCTCCTGCCAATCAGAGAAAAAACTATGGGCCTGATTACAACTTTGGAGGACGGTGTTAATCTGTCCCAAATGTGACGGATATACCACCTACTATATTACGAGTTCCATAGGATATAATGGATTTGTAATACGGTAGGTGGTATATCCGTCACATCTGGACAGATTAACACTGTTCTCCAAAGTTGCAATCAAGGCCTATGTTTTTTTTTTTTCAAAGAAGATTCCTTTTAAAGTTTTACATGAATACTGTGATACTAATGGTGGATACTTGTATGGTAAAGTCAAGATTGGTATCATAACTTTGCATTTAGTTAAAATCTATACCCTCCAGTAGATGATCCCATCTTCTGGAAAGACTTAAATACTGAACGATTTAAATTAGGTAATCTTCCAATTATAGTTGGTGACAACTTTAATCTTATACAAAATAATTGACTAGATTGTCAGTCTTCATCTAAATTTCATCCTCTAGATGCCTTTATACATTTAAATCATTTTTTGAATTACCAAATTGCTCAACATTTAGAGATTACATTTTCCGCTTCAGAGGGAATTCACTTTCTACTCCAATCCTCATTCTTCATATTGCAGAATTGACTATTTACTTATCTCTATCAATTTACCCCACCTAGTTTCTGAAACCTAAAACTCACCAACCTGATGTTTCAGATCATGCCATGATCTCACAGAATCTCACACTAAATGATTATTCAGCCTCTCAACCATGATGGAGAATGAATACGGATATATCATTTTGAATGAGACCACATTTTCAATATTTTTGCTTCATTTTGTAATAGATTCATTTACTATTATCATATGGGATGTTTTCAAAGCCACCATTTATTATGTTTATGAAAATAAACAATTTGCCTCTCAGACTTCAAAACTAGAAGAAGTCATTTCTAAATACAGAAGACTTTACATCTCCTTTATTAATCTTAAATATAAAACACATTTAAAAAAACTTGCATTACTAAGCAAAAGAGATGGCCTACAATTTTCAAATAATAAAGCTAAGCTCCACTTTCAATCTAATGGATTAGAGTGAATATTGGCCAATTGTTTATGCATCAAAAATGATAAGATACAAAGTCATACTCCACATTTCAGTTCTGGTCACTTATTAGTGATTTCTAAAGTCATACTGGCACAATTTAAAAAATACTACTCCAACCTACATAATAAATTTGATGTTAATTATCACAAGGTGTTAGCTGAAAAGGATTCTTGTCTTCCTTATCCCTTGACAACAACCTGATGTTAGAATCTTCTATTTCATCATTTCATTAAACAAAATATGCATGACAGTATGATCACTCTGTTCTGGGAAAGTTCCTGGCTAAGATTGCATTCCTGTTGAATTCTACAAAGAATTTTCTGTACAATTAGTCCCACATTTATTATCACGTTTTCATGACTTTTCTCATGAATCTACTGTTCAAGTCTCCGCTTATGGAGATCAGGTGACTCAAGAAATCAAGGACCTTAGAAACCCAGTGAGCGAGAATCTTCACCTATATCGTACAGTCCTGAATACTTAAAGAGACTGGTCTATAATTTGAAACAATGGTGGGATCCTTATGTTTTTTGGGCAGTCATCAACAGGTGTTTGGTGTTGTTTGCCCACTTAGCCTTTTATTTATCATTACTTTTTCATGACTTTTCTCATAAATCTACTGTTCAAATCTCCTTATGTGGAGATCTGGTGACTCAAAAAATCAAGGACCTTAGAAAGCCTGTTAGTGAGAATCTTCACCTATATCTTACAGTCCTGAATAATCAAAGAGATTAGCCTAAAATTTGAAACAATAGTGGGATCTTTATTTTTTTGTGGGCAAACAACAAAAAGCACTTTTAGTTATCACTAAGAGGCTTTCTAAGGTCCTTGATTTCTTTAGTCACCAGACTTATGAAAGGGTGTCTTCCAGCTCATAATACTAGGCTTATCTGTCATGTTTTATCTTCAGATTCCCAATGCTGATCTACCTTTGTGTCTGTTGGCACTGGAAGCGGATAAGGCATTTGGCAGAGTTAATTAGCAGTTTTTATTCCAAGTTATGTCTTGTAATTTTGGTCCCAATTTTATTGGCATGATTAATTCCCTATATACACACACCTCCCCAAACATTTATATTAATGGTTGCTCTTCAGAAATCCTTTAGTTGTTAAGAGGTACTAGATAAGGATGTCCTATTGCCCCCTCTTTTTCCCATTAGCTACTGAACCCCTCCTGAATCACATTGAGCCTTTCCAACATTATGAAGGCATTAATATTGGAAATACTGTTGTTAAAACATCTGTCTATACTAATGATGTGTTATTGTTTATTTCTAATCCAGCTAACTCTATTCCTGTCATTTTAAATATAATTAATGGCTATTCACTGGTTCTAGGGTATACTTTCAACTCAACTAAAACTGAATTTTTCCAGTTAAACGTCACTGTACGCCAAGAACCATACATCCATATAACATTACTTGGTGCCAAAACAAACTTAGGTTTCCAGGTATGTTTTTTGGTAGCACAACCCAATTTACAATGAAACTCAATAGTGACTATGGTATTACTACAATTAGAAACACACTTGAGAAATGGTCTCCTCTTCATGTAAGCTGGTAGGGTATAGTTCAATCTATTGATAAGGATATCACACCTCTGGAGTTATATTTCCTTTCAATTCTACCATTTTATTTCTCTAGATCACTATAGAAACAATTATAATCTGCTATATCCACTTTCATATGAAATCACAAAACTCATATAATCAGCTATTCCAAACTCAAATGTTTGAAAGGTTGCAGTGGGTTGGCTTTTTTAGATTTTTATTACTATCATGCTGCCTTCATTGATTGACAAGGATTCTTATGGTTTTATTCCAACTGAAATACTGAAGAACGTTTAAATTGTCCAATTCTGAATAAGTTACATATGAAATACTATGTAACTGTTGATTACATTATTTTCCTAATGGTCTACAGAACACTATAGTTCCTGAAATTCAGTTATGTTTAAAAAATCTACTGAATCTGATGACGGCACATCAAAAGTCTGTATGAAATATTCCACCAACAACACTTTTTGCTTACACTCTGTTAATGATTTATGGAATGGTGAATTTTCCCTTTCACTATTTTCCAAACAATTGTAAACAATTTGGTTATGTTATATTTCTGTTTGGTTACTTGTTTCCTTATATGAATCTAATCTATTTATTATTCATAATTGTTTATGGAACCCAGGCAAGCTTTTTCAATGTAAACTTACTGATAGCCCCTTAAGTTGATATTTTCATAACAATATTGATTGTGCTATTGTCTTTACATTTTGGTCTCTTAATTGGGATATTATTTGTAAAATTCTTGCTATGTCTGATAATAATTCATACTCGTTAGTTATTTGTACATTTGTGGCTCTTTCTTCTACTTTATCCTCAAATAATAAGAAATTGTTTGACTACTTAATTTCTGCAGTTGTTAAATGCATGACCTATATTTGGAGAGACACCAAATTTCTATCTACACATAATCGGCGGGCTTGGATTACCTTTATAAGACAAGGTGATAGATTTTTAGCATTTAATCCCACTAAGTGCTCTCTAAAACATGCTATTGTTGGAAGCCATTGGTTTATAATGTATTTTTGTATTTCTAATGATTTATGACTTCTATGTAATAGCATTGCTAATTAGTATATTATATACTTCTTTTCATTTTTATTAAGTAGTTAAATTTTTTTTAAAAAATTAGTTTCTTCCCCCTTTCACATCTATTTTATTAATACTGGAAAGTTTTTATCAATATTCTCTTTTTGACTTTATATTTATATTTTCCAGTTATTCATCTCATTATTTTTTAATGTTTGTTGTATGTTTACTGTATCTTCAAATGAAATCTCAATGCACATATGTGAATGAAAACCATATTTTGCATTTGATCTAGCTGGCAGACATTTCCACCACTGGGGCGCCGACCTCTAGCATGGAGAGGGAGACATCTCTATTGGAGAGGACATGGAAATGTAATAATTTCATTATTTTAAATACATAAATAAACATATTTAAATGTGTAATATAAATGTAGATTAATTTAAAATATTTATCTTTGGAAATACTGAAATAAATATTTAGTGCACATTATTTCATTACATTGTTTGTTTTAAATAATAACATAATTTTATATTATTGATCCCATATTTGAGTAATCATTCTTAAAAATATTACTTAAACATTCTCACCCTCAGTAACAATTTGATCTTTATTCTATATTTAGTCAACGTGGTTATACATATATGTAAGTAATTTAGTAGAGGATGGAACACATTTACACTTATTTTGAGACCTTTGGGGATGTAGTAAATTTCGAAATATATTTTGTGAACTGTAATTATCTTATTATTCTGTGGGTGTTAGTTTTATATTAGCATATCCCCACCCCACCTTTAAAATTCCTTAAACCCTCCCGTTTTAGAAGTAACTATTTCTGATTTTCCCACTATTCACTCTTTTCCCTTCGATATTTAATACTAATACTATAACATGTACAGATATCTCTGCCCCTGTGGTGAGGATCTCTACCCAGAAAAGACAGAAGACGGAAAGGTGGCTTGTTTGTGGATTGCATTTGCTGCATGTGACTAGTACAATGCAGTGCTATTGTACATATTAAAAACACAGTTTGTGACTCCACACTAGTGTGTTTAAATTGTCTGTGCTCAAGTGAGTTGATTTTGAGTTTGTAGTAGGAGGAGTGTTCACGAATGAGCAAGAGTGAGCTAGTGAGTGTCAGGAGTTTGGATAATTATTTGGTAGCAACTGATTTATTATTTCTTTAAGTTTTGAAAAGATTACACATTTCTGATTTTGTTTGGCAGAGATTTCCAGATTCTTGTGGCATTTCCAAAGAGAAAGTAATGGTGTTTCTCTGAGTTCTGAGCATCTGAATTTGGGTGTGCCATCAGAGAGAGATGCATTTCTAGGTTATGCATTTCAGTGAGTTTACTGGCTATTAGAGCGTGTATGATGTGGTCTGAATATTTTTAATGTCAGAAGCCAGCGGCGGAGTGAAGCACAGCTTTTAAAGGAGTCAAATAAGTGGGATATAAGATAGCTTTTTTTGGACTGTGAACTTGATGCCTCTTTCCTTGTGAAGAACTCAGGGACATATTTACAAGAAAGTGGCGCATCAGTACTGATGTGCCAGTTTTCTTGCGTCACCCCTGACCCACTCAAGAACACCATGGGTGCGCCATATTTACAATACGGCACACCATTATGCACTTTAGGCCAATAGCATAAAAAATGTTTATGCTATTGTGGCACTTTGCTGCACTAGCATCAAAAAAGTTGACGCTAATGCAGCAAAGTGCAAGGAGGCCCATTGATTAAAATGGGTGCATCACTTTAAAGCCTGCTTTGAGCTCCTAACGCCTGAATGCCCCTGTTGCATACATTATGCCTGATGCAGGCACAATGTGGTGCATGGGGTCGCAAAGTGGCACACTTTGTAAATAGCGCAGCGAAAATTGCCTCCTTGAGCCACATTAGAGTAAAAGAAAATGATGATAGTGTGACACAAGGAGGCACCAGGGCCTTGTAAATCTGGTCCTCACTTCACAATTGTTTGTATGTGCATAGTATTACAAGCAAATGCAATTGCTGCATTGAAATTGGAAATTCCTATTTGAAAGTCCATGGTTTTAGTGAAAAACTTGAACTTACTCAGTTGGCCATGTCTGCCCTCTAGGTTAACATTTCCTTTAGCATGTGTGTTGAAAAGCATATATTTTCTCCTAGAGTAATGAATTGGGGTAGGAAAAAAAGTTGGTTTGTTATTTAATAATAGATACACCTAGATTACGTTTTACTAATAATTTTGTTTGGAAAGTTTTATGTAAGCAGTAATTTGACCTAGATTTAAAAAACAACATGATTAAGTAGATCATTTACATTATGAATTTGTTCTTTACTATATCCTGGAGGCTGGACACATTCAACTTCAGATAAATACAATGAAAGAATATGTCATAAATTGCAAATGCCAACTATTCACACTTTGCTATTGCTCATAAAAAAAGTTTCCTGAGATGCCAAACAAACAAATGTACAAATCCACAAAGAGGAGCAGATAGGGATGTGTAGTCTTTCTCCATTAAGGATGTATCTTAGTTGTGGCTAGTAGTAAGCTGTCTGAGGTGGACATGCACTTATTGTGTAGATGGAGAGCTAAGTCAGGGGTATATAGATTGCCATGAGTGGCAATTTGTACTTTTTGTTTTTTAATACACTTTTACAGGTTTGGTTTTGACATTCAGTGAAGTTTTGTTCCTGTGTGCAAGGGGCTAAAAGTGGTTTTATAGGTTATGCTGTGATGCAAGAAGTGGAATATTAAGGTTCAACACAATTGTATGAGTGAATCACAGGAAATAGAAATATGTATGATTTTACTTCAGCTACACAATTGTGAGAAAACTGAGCAATAAAACAAAAACAAGCGAACATTATGTATAGAGGATTGTTTTTATATGTTCATCTATTCACTAGAATAGCTGGCTGGTCGCCACTTTCTTGTGCAACAAATTCAGTCAGCTCTAGTTTTTTGGCCCAAAAAAACTTTAGGCCTGATTTAGATATTGGATAGATTGGTTACTCTGTCACAACGGTAATGGATATGCCGTTGGCCAGTCACAATTTGCACAGCCCAGTCCAGATCCATCACCTTACTCCCTGCAATGTGTGAAGTGCAGCAACGGTAAACGCTCACCTTTTTTTGTATTCTGGCACCTGCAGTGCAATGTACAACAGCAATCACCACAACTACAACTCCCAGAATAAACAGCAAAAAACATGGAGTGGAACAATACATCAAGCTTGCACACCACTACACTGCACAACCTGACTACGACAATGCAGGCCACCTTGCACCAGGTAGCTACTCCGCCTTACTTGGGTTCATGAACACTAATCTAGAATGTAAATCCCTGGAATGGAATGACCATGTCACAGGAGAAACAAATTATCTGAGAGGGGGATCTTGTGTGGGCTATGGGAAGTTTCTACACATAGAGACATGGCAAGAGACACGTCTATAGTATCCTGCATGAAACTATATTGCACCAAGCTGACCTGGCATGTAGGGTGAGTGCACAGAGGTGTCAGCTGCCATGGAAGGGACCACAGGAACTCCTCTCATCTAATAATCTAATAAACTGTACTGTATTTAAGATACAGTGTACCATGGTGGTAGTTAAAACAATAGCATCAACATTTTTGCGTCAAAAATGTTGATGCAAGGGGGCCCATTGATTTAAATGGGTGCGTCATTTTAATGTCTGCTCCGAGCAGGTGTTAAAAATGACAGAAAAATAGTGCAGTGAAATCTTTTAAATTGCCATTTTTCCGGGCCTCTTAACAGGGGAACCCCCCCTTGCATACATTATGCCTGGCGCAGACATAATGTGGCGCAAGGGTTAAAAGCATCACTTTGTAAATAATGCGAGTGGAAAAATTCACATTAGCGCCGCCTTAGCGTAAAAAATTACGCTAAGGCAGCACTAAAGTGGCACAAGGGGCTCTTAAATCTGCCCCAATGTGTTTAATCGTTTGTCAGGGCATAATATTTTGTGGTGGAAGGGTACCCTTTGAGTGCGAAACCTATGCTGGTTAGTCACAAGCACAACCTTGTGCAAAGCAACATGCGAGGCACTAGGCATTCTTTATGTGCACTAGCGCTAGAGAGAGGAGCACTGCCATATCTTAATAGACATTGCTCTACTCTCGCCCGCTAATACACTTTGGTCGTTGTGCTGCACTGCACAAGACAACTTCTCTAAAAATCTTTCCACTAGTGTCGAGGACACATAGCAAGAAATACAATTTTGTTTTTGTTACAGAAATAACAGGATTGGCATTCATTTAGATGCCATTTCCTTTATTCGTGAGCAGCTGTGACATATATTATAATATCACTAAGTAAATGTTAAGCTTCTGCTCCTGGTATATTTTGAAATAATTACATTGCTCCCAAGTGTAAAGAAAGCCCCAAAGCTCCAGAGAAATATAGTTAATAAGTTACCCTCCTCATTACTATGGGCATGGAAGCCCTTGGATATTGGACTAAATGAGAGATGCTGCAGATTATTCTCAGGTGGTTTGAATGCTGACAAGCATCCAATATTTGTGTTTTCATGCTCATAGAAGGTTTCACATCCCCAGATCATCTGTCAGATCCAGTCGTGTGAAGCTTCCAGCAGAGAGAAGGGATTGATTTATACAACTCTTGATAAGATGGGGCTCATTCTCCATTTCGAATGCCTTTCTCATGAAAAGCAGACACTCTGTATTACAAATTAAAGTACTACAATATCCAAACCATGCGACCTCTAAACTGTGCAAGCTACTTTCTAAAGAACAAAACGCACAATTCAAAGTGAAGGCCTCCTTTTATTTTATTATACTTTCCCCACCCTCTCATGTTGATGTTGCCCCTTACAAACACCGTGATATTTAATATTTCCTTAGTTTGTTCCTACTTCCTCCTGGATAGTTCATGCCTGTTCATCAACCAGTCCGTACTATTTTCCACCTTTTTGCCTGCTCCTTGTGCCTGTACCATTCCCGTCTGACTCCTTGCTCTTGTCAACACATTTGTACTGCTTCCTAATCTCTCGCTCTCTCCATCTCTTTGTCTCTTTCCTGACAAATGATATATGTATGCTACTGAACAAATGCACACACAAGCACGTCACCCTGCCAACCCACTCCCTTAGGGCCTGATTTATACTTTTTTTACGCTGCATTTCCCTCATTTTTTGATGCAAAAATGGCACAAACAAAGGCCCATATTTATATTCTGATTGCACCGGATTTGCGTCATTTTTTTACACAAATTCGGCGCAAACTTAACTCCATATTTATACTTTGATGCTAGACCCGCCCAGCGCCAAAGTTATGGAGTTTGAGTCATTTTTTGGACATGAAAACCTACCTTGCGCTAATGACATGCAAGGTAGGCGTTCCAGTGCAAAAAATGACTCTAAGGCATGTGCGCCTTATTTAGCCTCCTGCGTCATTTTGACGCACAGGAGGAGGCAGGCCTTAAAAAATGGCACCCAGCCGGATTTGCGCCATTGTTTAACGCCTGGATCAGGGCAGGCGTTAAGGGATCTGTGGGCTCATTTCCATGATCTCCGACCATGGAAGCAGTCCACAGGTGGCCTTCCCTGCCCCCAGGGACACCCCCTGCCACCCTCACCCACTCCTGGAGGACACCCATGGATGGGGGGACCCATCTACGGTAAGTAGAGGTAATATATTTTTTTTTTTTTAGGTGGCATAGGGCCCCCCTACATGTCACTGTGCCCAATGGCCATGCCCAGGGGACAGAAGTCCCCTGGGCATGGCCATTGGACATGGGGGCATGACTCCTGTCTTTGCTAATACAGGAGTCATTTCCATGGGGGTTGTGCATCAAAAAATGACGCTAGTCAGGTTAGAGTCATTTTTTTTTACTCTAACCTGACTTGCACCATTCTTTGACGCACAACCCCCAGTCTTCCCTACGCCTCCGCTGCCCGGTTAGAGTAATTTATTTTTATGCTAACCAGGCCGCAGCGCCGGCTACTGTCATTCCTCAAGTATGACGCCCGGCTGGCGCATTGGAATGGCGGTAGCCAGCGTTAACCTTTTTGACGCAAACCTGCGCTGGCACAGGTTTGCATCAAAAAGTATAAATATGTGCCAAAATTCAATTATATTTTGCAAGTTTGTGCCGCTTTTGCGTCACAAAATGATGCAAATGCAGCGCTAAAAAAGTATAAATCAACCCCTTAGTATTTTTTAAATAATTTTATTTATTCATAATTTCCCTTGTTGAATATTCTTTTGATATTTGATTTCAATATTTTTGAAACTTTTTTCGTTGCTAGTCACACATATACTTATTGTATTTTTACTATTCAGTTTAATTAATTGGGGGAGGGTGGAAGGCGAAGTTACAGCAGTGCATATGCCAGGAACGTTTTCTTCACTCAAAACAAATCCTACGATTTTCTCTCAAAAGAAATTACTACGGGAAAATCTGAGGAATTACTTTCCAAGGTTCAAGGCATTCCCCAACCATGAATAATTGCATAGTTGCCTAACATCCACCACAGAATGATAATATTGGATGTAATGAACTGAATCGATCATTTTTAGCCTTCGTATTTTACTATGCCTCCCATAATCGCTGTAGCTTGTGACATTTGCCAGTTGCGCTTGGCTTCCCCGGAAACGCATCTTGTTGAATTGAATTAACGGGAAGTTACCTGATGGACCGTGCAGTGCCGCGATAAGTAACAGTCTGTTTTCACTGGGCTGCACATTTAGGTTTTCACAGATCTTTTTCAAGTGTCTTTCCACAAATGTCAAAAAGGCTTGTACAAATGAATCAAACTTTGCACATATCAACGAAAACCTGAGCTAACAAATCCATTTTGTTTCATTGAGATCTCATCAAAGATGTGAGAAAAAAACACAAGGACTCTAAAGTGCAGACTTTTGCAGCCTTCCTGTCAAAGTATGTACAAGGTGCTACTGATGTCATTCGTATTGATTGCCCCATTTTCCATGTTTTATAGAAAAAAAGAAGCACGTGCTTTGAAGAGATTTATCTTGAGCATATCTGTTCTCCCAGCTGCATATAGTGCAACAAAATATGCACTCACCTCCAATGGGTTATCATGGGACAACACTCTTAACTTGCTTTAAATGCCAAAGCTGGTCGTATCTTAACGTTAGGATGGATAAAAATGCGATACACAGTCAATAAGATAAGACAAGACAAGACAAGATACGTTAAGAAAGCACATCAGTGCATAGCATAGAAAAAATAAAACTCCTTGAATAAATACATGAATAGACCTGAATTACCTAGCAAATGAATACAAATCATAATATAACATATATATAAAATGCATAAATTAACATAACACAACATCATATGTTTGGTATAACACTGGACAGCAGTCCAGAGTATAACATAAGACAGCCAAAATACCATAGCACACCTAATATATGACATCACCTAGGATAAGGCTATACGACCTAACTGAGCACAGCAGAGCCTAACCTAGTATAATAAGGCATTGCACAGCATTGTATGTTTGTTATAACACAGGAAAGCAGTTCAGAGTATAACAAACAGTGGCCGAAAATACCATAACACACCAAATATATAAGGACATTACACAGGATTCGGTAATATGACATAAATGAACAAAGCAGAGCATAACCTAGTATTATAAAGCATTCCACAGCATCGTATATTTGGTATAACAAAGGAAAGCAGTCCAAAGTATAAAATAAGATAGCTGAAAATACCATAACACACCAAATATATGATGAAATTACATAGGATAAGGTAATATGACATAAATTAACACAGCGGAGCATAACCTAGTATAAGAAAGCATTACACAGCATAATATAGCAACAACATCATCTCATAATATAACTCAGCGTGATGAACTGTAAAGTAGCATAGGATAGCACAGCAAAAACCCCACACAACATAACATAGAGCATTACATCATAAGACAATCTAATACAAGGAATATCTAAACAACTGTCTACAATCTTCATATTACAGTCTAGTGTGGCATCACTAGTCAGCTACCTCTATTAAGAAAATTACATAGTTGCTATAATGTAATAATAATGCAGTTGAATTGTGATCTCACAGTACCTGGAGCGAGCAGGCAGTGTGAAAGGCAGATTATAGGACATTTAAATTGCTGTTTAAGCAATGAGAGGAGGAACTACCTTTTCAGCTCTCCTGAACTAAGTTTGTTGAAATTAATAGTCATTAGCAGAAAGGCCAAACTTGTGACAGTGTGTTGATTTTATGTAGGCCTAGAGATTATTTCTGATTACTCAAAATGATGAACATCTCTGCATATTACTACAATGTGAACCACTGTCATTTTTATGTGTTTTACATTACGTTGCTTATAGTATGTATGTTGGCAAATACTAACTGCTTTTGATGTGTTCAATTTTACGGTACATGCCATGGAGTTTCTACATAAATGCAACAATATTAAATCGTTCACATGAACAAGCAATAGGCCAAGCGCCATTCCAACACCACACTAACATCATATTTTTGACACTAATGTGGCGTTGGAAGGGGAAAAACACCACGCCATATTTACAAAGTGGCGCAATGCGTGCATTGTACCACTTTGCAACCCCTTGTACCACGTTATTCCGGCACTAGTGGGGCTGAAAAAATTTCACAAAGGAATCTATGAGTTTCCTTTGCACCATTTTTATCAGCATGTTTCACACCTGCTAAGTGCAGACATTAAAAAGAGGCTCCTATTGATTACAATGGGCCTCTGGGTGCTTTGCAGGATTAGCCTCATAATTTTGGAGCCAAGCGCTGGACTAGCATAAAAAATTATGACGCTAATCACCCTAACTACCACTATGGTGTGCTGTATTATAAATACCATGGTGGTGTTAGGGGGGTGCCAAGGGGTGCATGAAAAGTGGCGCTGCACTTGGTGCAGCACCACTTTTCATAAATATGCCCACAAGGATTTAAGTGTTTGAGTAAAAATGTGTAGTAATAATTCATTGGCTGAGTGCTAAAACCCCACAATTCGGACTTGGAGAAATTACTTGCTGGAATGGGTAGGAGCTAAGGAGGCACATGTGCAGATGTTGATGGCGCTGCTGGAAAATACTACACCTATACAGTTTTGCGTCAAAAAGTTTAATGCCGGCTAACGCCATTTCTTTGCACCACCTGGGCGTCAAATTTATACTTTGACGCACGGCGGTGCAAACCACTGGTTAGAGTAATTTTTTTTAACTCAAACCAATGCGCCACGTCGTAAAGAATAATGAAATTAGCACAGCAAAAATGATTTTAATCCGGTTTACGACGTCGCAAACCGGATACGCACCATTTTTTGACGCAATAGCATCAAAAAGCAGCGCAAACACAGCAAAATGTGTAAAGGAGCCACAAAATGGATCCCAGAAGCTATGAGAGACCCCAGGAAGATGACAACCAACCAGGAACCAGCCAGGAGGACCCACACAAGACCCAGGAGAGGGAGAAGAAGAAAAGGAAGTGTTGGGTCAGTGCAGAGGAGCATGAAATACTGGTAAAAGAGGTGACGGAACACCAGCATCAACTTTTTGTCACCTCTAAATTGCCAATTGGTAGGAGAGAGGCAATTTGGCAACAAATTGTCGATAAGATCAACAGTGTGGCAGAAGTACGGAGAACAGTCACCGAGTGCAAGAAATGCTGGCATGACTGCAAGTACAGGACCAAGTAAAAGATGGCCAGGAACAGGAAGGCAGCACTGCAGACTGGAGGTGGTAGTCCAGCACCGCAGGAGGCCTTGGACCACATGGAGGAGATGGTGGCAGCCATCATCCCAGAGGAGATCGTCACAGGGATTCAAGGACAGGACAGCGCAGACTACCAGGATACAGCACAGATGAGGGTAAGTGGCATGGGGAACTAAAATGCGTAATTGTTAACTGCAAGCGGGGGGGGGACATGCCTACTACACAATGCATGATAATCAGGTAGTGGAAAGGGCAAGGGGGCATGCATGGCGACATGGGCTGTGCAGGGCAAACCTGGGGCACAGCACAACAGTACATCAACAACCTTTGCATCGGGGTAATCCGCCATGCGAAGGATGTTGGAAAAGCAAAGCCAGTCGAGGAGGGTAGGGTACAATGTAAAACTGGCCTGCTGTCACATAACAGCTGGTATTGTTGCTACATGAACTAGGGCTCAATTTCCAGTGTCAGACCATATCCGGAAGTGGTATTTACCATCGACAACAGTTGCCACTACCATCTCTGCTGTGTGCAGGTCAAGTAGCTAATGGCAGTTACGTGCCCATGGCTCAAACACACTGATATTAGAGGGTTCAGGATGACAACGTTATCAATCACCTGTAATGAATAAAAATGTGCAAATCCTGTCAAATGCCCATGTCCATAGGCGCTACAAACATCAGGTATTGTATGTAACATTATGAGATACACAGCAGTAATG
Organism: Pleurodeles waltl; assembly: GCF_031143425.1. Classification (NCBI taxonomy): domain Eukaryota; kingdom Metazoa; phylum Chordata; class Amphibia; order Caudata; family Salamandridae; genus Pleurodeles; species Pleurodeles waltl. The sequence goes on from NC_090438.1 coordinate 831,109,231, forward strand.
TCATACCCATGCTGCACATGTCAGGGTCTACCCAGTGCCTGGGTCACAGTAGCTGCAATGCCACCATGCAACATCTCAAGTGTCATAGTGCTAAGATAACAGCATTGAGGGGGAGGACATATGTTTCCAGCTAGTGAAACACACCTGCACAGTCACAAGCGGAAATGGAACACTGCTAGGACCATCAGTGCAATCCAATGTAGCACACATTCCCCAACATCAGCAGTGCACACTACCAATGCTGACACCCCCTGTGTAGTACCATGCCAATGATATACAGAGTATATGCTAGGGCTCAGCAACATATAGGTGGATGTGAAATATCAGGGACTGAGTCAGTTCCAGATTGTGAAGTGTGGTGCAAGTGCCATCAGAACACCCGCAGCCAGTGCAAGGCCACGCCATGATAATGGAAGTAGACTGAGGGTTGAGTAGGACAAGAAGGTGGCAACATACAATTTGGGCAGAACCTACACCTAGAGGATGTGACGCAGACATTTCCCCAAACTGCCCACACTACATATGACATGCAGGAGGGGCATGGGCCTGGGAGAATGCTGATCTTAATGACAGGAACAATGAACAGGAACCAAGATGACGATGTGCAACTAATAGGAAGTCAGGCACGTCACATTATAAATGCCACAACACAGGCACACTAATTGTACAATATCTCATTGCAGAGGACGATGGCTCTCCTGGGGATATGCCTGTCCTGGACTTCCCTGATGAAGTGGATGACGAGCTGACAAACATCAGCCAGCAGACCCTCCAAGATGTCCTTGGAACACTCCAGACCCCACTTTCAGTCACAAGGAGGAGCACAGAAGTAGCAGCCATCCCAGAGGATCCACCCACCACCCAAATTGTACGGCCTGCCAGCTCCAACCCAGCTGAGGACTCTGACGACACTGGCACCAGCTTTGAGAGGAATGTAGTTGGAATACAGCGGGAGCTGGCCAAGGAGGTGCGGGTGGGGATGGAAAATATGGCAGCCAGCCTTGACGGGGTGTGTTCGTGCATGATGTCATCTGCAGAACAGGCAGCAGCCCTGCAAGGGCAAACATCTATCCTGCAAGAACTGCAACAAAGTGTGAAGGAAATCAGCACAGCAGTAAGGGAGTTGCCACAATACCTTGCACACCAAACCTTTCACTGCATGCACAAATGCAATCATGACGCCCTCAGGGCCGACCTGGCTGCCTACCACAGTGATGTAGCTTCTATACTTAAGAACCAGCAGCTCCTCGTTGCTGCAGTACTGCCCTTAATAGCCCCACAGTTGGCAGCTACCGGGATTTCTGACTCCACATCTTCAAACACTGAAGTGTGTGTTGCCCTTTCAAACCCACCACCACCAAGGGCAGAGGAGGCAACACACACATCAGAAGATGAAGACATGGAACAGATCACCTTCACCCGTAAGAGTACAAGTCCATTCCAAATGGGCACTTATATCCTAGGTCCTGTGCTTGTTAACATGCCAGTCTTGCAACAGCTGCTCACATGCACTGTTCTCCAGCCCACTGTTTACCTTGACACTATGCTCTATGATTGTCTCTCTCTACCTCATTGGCAATTCATGTTCCTCTGCACTGTATGACACCTCACCCCAGCATGTCCAATGAAATGTCCCATTGCACCTGTGTAGTATCACAATAGAATGCGTCACACTAATGGACTCACAAACCTGGACTATGTAAATATTGCACTACAGCACTTTAAAATAAATAGTACTTACACAACCACTTTGTCTCTGTGTAATGTGACACATCAACTGTGTAGGAGATTAGTGATGTATGTCACATGTCAATGGCCACAGAATGTCAATACAACTGCATTGAAATATTGTGGGCTGATAACTATGCACTGGGGTCTGGATTGTATCATCATCTGCGCTTCCTGAGGGTTATTTCTGAAATAAATAGAAAACTAACAGTATAATGCTGTGCTGGCAGAAAAAGTCTGCTTCAAGGGATGTTTAAGCAGAAAATCAATGTGTTCAAATTTTCCTTCTAGACAATCGTTATCTATGTGACATCGGACTATGAACTTTCATCACACACACACCACACAGCAGGAATGGATGTGTATGAGTGTATGGACAAATATGTAACCTGGCAGTACAATGTAAGAAATGATAGGTGTGAGTAATGTATACTATACTACATAAGATTATACCATCACTCACCTTATCAGGGTTCACATGAACATCAGGCTGCAGGCAGACGTACCACAGTGCCCAAGATTCCAAATCTCGTCTCAAACTATGACAGATTGAAAACACACATCCAAACTTAACAACACATTGGGAACCATAGTAACCTTGAGTGGTGGGTGCAATGGATGGCAGATGCATAGAGAGATAGCTTTGATGTAGCTGCCAATGTGACAGCTCACTTGGAATTGGGAATAACTTGTCAATAATGGGATTTTGGATGTAGGATGGAACACAAATGCTAATACTAAATTGACACTTTTCACCCACGCCAAGGCCCTGACCCCCAAGCATACGACACATACTGTAAAGGAGTACCTAAATATTTATTAACAGTAAAAAAGGATACTAAAACTAGGGGAAACACCTTAACTAACCTAACCTATCCTAACTACATATTACCCTTAACTGGCCCTAACTACCCTAATCTAAACTTACTTATCACATTTAACTAAACACTCTAAACATCAAACCCCCGCCCCCCCTCATATGACGTGACACATGGAGGACAACATATACTAACCTAAACACATACTATCTTATCCTAAACAAATATATATATATTTTTGGTATTTTTTAAATATTGTTTGGGGTATTTTTATTATTTTTATACACATAAACCCCAACATCATCCCCCATCCACCCACCCACCCACAAAGTAAAACATATTAAAATATAATACCCTCCACCCCCAAGCCACTTACACTAACTAAACTTACTGCCTATTCTAACCCAACACTAAGCCCCCTAAGCCCACTAAAGATAAGAACCAGGAAAGAGGAGGGAGGGAATCATGACGAGGGTCCAACAGTCACAAGTTTGCCCTCCGCAGGATCTTCTTTATCCCATGCAGTCTCCTGTTACTGCGGGACACCTCCTGCTGCAGCCTGTCCATCCTGCACAATATCCGTTGCATGTCACGTCGCATGTTCATAAATTCCGCATTGTATATGACTGCAGCAGGGGTGGTCTGTGTGCCACTAGTGGATGGTTGTGCTGGTGCCGGTGCCATGCTTGGAGGGGGAGGTGTAGGAACTGCTGTTAGTGGGCCAGGAGCGGATGATGTAGAGGGACCTGCAATGGTGGCTGTCATCCTTGGTGCGACTTGGGTCAGAGTGGTGGTGCTGGTGGTGGTGGCTGTTGTGGGCAAGGATGGCCCCCGTTGGGCAAATGCCCTCCAGACCCCTGTGGCACTCTCATGGCGATAACGCCGTGCCATGTTGCAGAACCCAGACTCCACATCCAGAATGTGATGGTAACTCATCGCCCTCCTCTGGAATTCTCTGATCTGATTGGCGTCCATGTTGGCAGCTGTAAAAATAGAGAAAGCCAAACATTAGTTACATCATTGTGTGATACATCTACTGATGATATTCTTACACTTCCTCAAAATTAGCTTAAACAGTCCAAATCCCAGTACAGATCATAGCTTGTCCCTGAGGAATGACATGCCAACGCAGCCTACACATCTCCTATCTAACAGCACAGCAATGCTCAAAAAGGTGTGTAACTACTTAAATGATCTATGCATCATTGTTCTGCCATTAGTCACATAACAAATGCTGCAAGTACTCCACATGTGACAGGCCAACTAATGACTATCTTCTGGATGACAATCAAGGGCCACAAGATCTGTGATCTGTAAATGGAATTGCCAGGACGGTATGCAGTTGCTAATCATGAGGGGGCATCCTGGGTTGGAACAAATGGAATTGGGGTTGGAATTACATGTCTGTCTTCTACACTGGGATCCTCACACCTAGGTACATATATTTCATAAACCTAACCCTGTGCCTCAGGGGGTGATGGACATGCAACACATACTTTCAAACATCAAGGACGGCCAGGAAGCTGTGGACAGCTGTCCATGGGTTTAGTCAGTCCACCAATGGTAAGGAAGGCTGCCAACTAGGATAGACACAAACATTGGACAATCACATCCACACTGTTCCTAATTGCGGACAATTGTCAACATCATTTGTTCTCACTAATACCTTTCCAAACACAAGCACATAGATGCAAGCACCCATCTGGGCTTGAGCTGCATGCACACCTATGACATTCTACTCAAGTGCCACATACACGCAGCACAACATGTGGAGCTAGATGCTTCTAGGAAGTCAAAAATACAGTCCTACATGTTCATTAGTGAACAGGGAGGCTCAAGTCTGTGGGTAATAGTTTGGCATCACTGGTCTGTGTGAATCAGGGTATGACTTGCTGACTAAATCATGAAAATGCCTACCTCCAAAATTTCCATTGGCATAAATGTAGCAACAAATATCACCCTGTTCACCTGCCCATGCCTGCAGGGCAGCACTAGATACCCAAAATATGACTCCCCGCCACTGATTGTCTAACATAAAAATGGAACAAAATGTCAAACTCCAGTCAAGTCACATATCAGATCATGTGCCAGCACATCACCCCTTGCTATGTGCCCAACACACAGGAGTCAATCACACAACAGCTGCAAACACAACACTGAACTAACATATCAACACTTACTGGATATGTCTGGGTCCGCAAATCGAGCCACTTCTCCAACTGTGTAGGGGGCTGGTCCACCTGTAAAACATGGAAGGTTGAAATGTGCTCAATGTCTGCTCACTGTACAAAACTTGGAACAAAAACTCACTGCTGTGTGTGACATTTTATATGATAGACCAGCACCTCAGGCATGTAGACACCCCAACAGACATACCACTGCAAACATATTTTGACCCTGTCACTGCAGTGAGTGATAGACACACATATGCACACATGCTCTGGCCCTATCAATCATATGGTGACAAACATGAATACTCAATTTTGTGCTGAATTATTTATAGAGGGTACTCAATTTCTTCATTTGATGTTATGAGAGACATGCAAAGCCACATTCCAGGTGCACTGCAATACAGTCACTCAGGTATTGTGGCTTGTGCATCAAGGGACAATCAGTTACTGTGTGATGCTCATGTGGGTTGAGTTTAGCTCATGAATTATTATGCTTTCTATGGTCCATTATATGTGTGCCTGTGTTGTCTGTAGGTTACATATGCCACATTGCCAGTGTACCCACAGCCGTTTATGCCCTCTATGAAACCATGATGGCAAGGATCCTGTGTGGTACTTGATGACAATGTTACGCTATACATTGCTTGGCCATTCATCTGAATCAAAACGACAAAGAAATATATGCTGACAGTGTCTAATTTGATCATCCATGACAGAATGCATGGGCACAGGTGTAGTCATTGCACCTGTAATGTGTTACTCATGGCCCTGTGTACCTATATCAGGTATTGTAAATCACAGGTAGCCTCATTCATCATCTTACATTTGCAAAGTTGGGTGATCTGTGGTTATACAATGAACTTACACTGTCCCCTAATTGAAACATGGTTTAGCAAATGTCCGACTGTGGCAATCTTGATGAGGTAGGTCTCAAGTTGTATGCACCTTGGAAATGGCAGCAGTCACAGGAATGCTGGTCTACTGATCGTAGCATACACCCATGTCTGTGATAACCTTCATACTGAGAAGTTAACTTTTGTACCTATGCTGCACTAGATCAGCAGGGGTGTACCAAACATAAACTAGCAAACAATTTTGTCATTTAAAATGTATGATGGAAGCAGTCAGGGGTCCCTTGCACAAAATCATGCCAATAAATATTTTGTGACCATGCATTCACCAAGTTCAGGGATCCCATGATGACCCATTAACTTATGAAAATTGCTTGGCTATAAAGTGACACAGATGGCAAATGCATCAGCTCTGTACCAGCAATTGTGCCCAAGGCAAATTAAAACACACAGGAACAATGAACATAAGGCAAGATGTTCTTAAGTTTTTTTATATGTAGCATCTGCTTCATGTTTTTACGCTACAGCTGTGGAAAGTAGCACCAAGCTTTTAGATATTATCCTGTGTGCATTACTTTGGCATCCATTTCAAATTTAAATGCTGCATAAACCAAGTCAAAGTATCAGCCTAAGATACGAACTTTGTACGTACAGCCATGAATACAGTTCAGACATGTATTCCAAATAATTGGGGACTACATTCATTCCTTGCTTTAGCATGTGAAATACATCTCATTCCTGGTACACTCACAGACCATGAATAAAACATTTGTTTGTGCCGCATTACCATCATCTGTTGACATCAAAGCAGCACTAATTCACAAGATCAAGTTGTGTTTTGTAAGTTTGTGCAGCTTGTGCCTCAACAAATGACGGTAATGTGTAGCTAATATTGTATAAATCAGGGCCACTGTATATTTAACTTACATTCCACATGTCCACAAACATTGCATTCAGTATGTCAACAAATCTGCTACTGTCACTACAGAGCATTTAAATGTGCACATTAGTCTGATCTGTACTCACCATAGAGCCACCAATCACCACACCCAGGTGGTCCAGCAGGTCTTGCTCTCTGGCCACAAGGTCAGCCCAGCGATGCTTGAGTTGGTGGTCGTTGAACTGGCTGTTGAATACTCTCTTCAGATGGAAGAGCACCTTGGACCACCTGAGCCTCCTCGCCTCCGTGCGATACCCTTGTATCACCCTGCTACCAGCCTCTAACATCAGGGGTAGGAAGTGGCACACCAGCCAAATGAAAGCCCCCAGCTCCTCCTCACCCATTCTCCCCAGACGTGGCCTTCCCAACATGACCAAAAGTTATAGGGATAAGAAAGGGAAAATAGGAAAATACAGGGAAAGAAGGTAGGAAAATGAAATATAAAGAACCCACAAACAGCCCAACAATACCCACTACACACTCCCAACAGTACAAAGACAACATCAGACACAAGAAAATGATAAATACATGCTTACACTGATTTACTGAGACAATTACAAATACAACAGATGACAAATGGATTGGCACACAGGAGACAAAAACACAATTTCGACAGACAAAACTTTCAGCACAGCCACACAGTCTAGAAGAATCACAGTCTGCAAGGTGAAAGTGAAAGTACACCCACTCTACCATTTCTGTAAACAGGATATCCTATTACATCACTTCCTGTCTCAAATGCGGTGCGTTTAGATTATGATGCGTGAAATTTGTATCACGCTTACGGGCTTTGCGTCAAAATATTTGGACACAAATGCTTAAAAATTCCCCTGCATTCAAAGATCAATATATTTTTCATGGATAACCAATTTCATGGGGTGCAGTGTTGGAATTACCGCTAGGGACCAATTGATGTATAACGGCTGTGAGCGTCATTTTTCAACCCATATGCGGCAAAATTTGATGCATATGCGTCTTTTTTTACATGTTTGCGTCAAAATATCTGTCTTTAACTGTGTTTGCGTCATTTTTCTCATTTTTAACGTACATGAAAGCTGTAACTATACAGAGATAGGCTGTTTGGGCCTCCTGTGTGTGTTTCAGTGTTTGGGCACATGTGGCAGACCACACTAATGTGGACCATAATACTCATGTTGTTGTGCCGGATAAGCACTCTTGAGTGATGCAACAGCAACCCAAACATTTGGAATAAAAATTGGTATTCCCTAGTTTGAGCAGTTGGTGCATCAGTAGAGGATAACAAGGCTACACAACTTGATACAGTCACTCATGGCCTGTGTGTATATGTCTGTGAAGTGGCTATTTCAATTGTTGTTGTGCCTCTGTGTGAACGTCACAAGACGTGTGTTATACTAAGTTTACTAAGAACATTCCTTAGATTACTGTTGTGTTCCTCCTCCGTGGCTCCATAAATCAAAATGTCGTCTTGGAAGCAAAGGGTTTTGGGAGTATCCCCTAAGATATACTGCAGGATCTTCTGGAATACAGTAGTCGCTGCCGCAAGCCCAAAAGGCATCCTATTGAACAAAAAGGAGGTTAACGGTGTGGTAAATGCCATAAGCCATTTAGAATCAGGATGCAACTCTACTTGATGATCAAGAAAGATCAAGAACCGAAAAACATACTTCTTCGCCTATGGTACTTAAAATTTCATGGATTCTATGAAGTGGATGCCTTTCAACCCAAATGTTCTTATTTGAGTCTTATTTGATGTATCAAAGGGTTTTTCCCATTCTGTGTCAATGGGAAAATGTGTTTGTACATATGGCCCTTAGATCCACACAGATCCTAATGTCATTGCAGTTATTTGTTTTTGCAATAACTATGGGAGATAACCACTCCGAACTCTCAATAGGTTGTATTATCCCCAGCGATTCCAATCTCTCAAGTTCTTTTCTAACAGCATCCTTAAGTAAATGAGGTATAGGTCTGGTTTTATGTACTATGGGTTTAAATTTGGGTTTCAGTTTGATTTATGTTGGAAGTCTTTCAGTAAACCTAGGCTCTCACTAAAAATCTCTGGAAAATCTTGAAAAATGTGTTCTCCCGAGTTGTGTGTGTCCATACTCAATACCTGCTCTGGGTTGTTCGGGTTCAGTTTAATTCCTAGTTCCCTCTGATGCTGCCAACCCAATAGACTGGAGCCTTCCTCTACTACATAAACCTTTCCTACCCTGGAACGACCCTTGAATGAAATGAGTTCTTTGAACATACCTTTGATGTGAATCAGATCCTTGTTGTAGCCTTTAGGATTAATATCTGGCTTTAGTAACTTAGGAACATTCCCATCATCAACTTTGACAAAATCTGAAGCATTTATGATAGTGAAAGGTGAGCATGAATCAGCATAGACTTTTACCAGCTTATCATTAATGGAAATCATACACTCAGGGTATTGTGAAGGTGTAAATCCCTCAGTTTTAACTTGTAAGACAATTTTCTTAACCACTTGAGAATCATCATCCGACTTCTTACTGTCAGAAGATCTATCAAATCTGGACATATCCTTGCAAACCCTAGCGAAGTGGCCTTTTTTGTTGCATTTCCTACAAATGACTGTTCTGGCTTGGCAAGAGATTGAGTTAGCAAGATGGTCACTGCTTCCACAACGGTAGCAATTCAAACAAGATTTTTGACAAAAGTTTTTTGAAGTAATTTAGCACCACTTTTAACTTTGAGAACTCTTTCATCCCCTATGTTATCTTTAATTTCAGTAACCTGCTCACAGGAGGGTGGGGGATCTGATTTCTTGTAAGCACATTGCAGTATGCTCAATGGACTTTGCTATTTCTATAGCTTCTTGTGAATTTGGCTGCTTTTGTAATAGTTTTTCTTGTATTTTGATATTATTAGTGCATCGAACCAATTGGTCCCGTATAAGAGAATAATTAAGATCCCCAAAATCACATAAAGTACTTAACCCTCTTAAAGCAGCAACGTAATTAATCACACTTTCTTGTTTTCCTTGACTGTGACAGAAAAACTTATGACGCTCTAACACTACATTAATTCTGTCTCCAAATTGTTTTTCTAATTTTCAGTATGTAGTGACATATTCATCTTGCCCTTGTCCTTCTGTTATATAAGGTTCAGGCAGAGATTCATACATTTTCCTACCATGTGTTCCCAGATTGTGTACTAATATATGTTGTTTTCTAACCGGGTTGAATTTGTCCCCTCCTATAACAATTAAATACGATTCAAATATTTTTATCCATTCTTTCCATGGGACATGAGGTTCTCCTATTTCATTTAAAAATGGAATTGGTTGGGACATTCCTGTAGCAGCCATTATGAATAAATTTACAACACACCTTGCAATTGAAGAGAATAACAATATTGCACAGATTAAATCTCCCTTAATGTCCAGTTTAAATAAATCATTAATCGAAACAATAAGGCATGAAAATAGGACAACCAACAACAATAATGCACAGACTAGTCTTTTGAAGAAGTATTAGAGGAAAGAACTTGAGTAGCAGAAATTTCCCACTATGCTGTGCTTGAACAGTGCAATTGTAAATAGAGTTATGAATTGGGCTGTGCCTGTCAGCGTTTTCCCGTTAACAGGCTTGCAGGTTTACTTGTTATGCTGATCGGCGACTTATTAGAAAGCTGTGCCTGTCAGCGTTTGCCGTTGACAGGCATTTGAATTCACCTCAAGAAATAAGCTGTGCCTGCCAGCGAATGTGCAGATCCCAGCCGGCGGTTTATTCCACGGTGGTTACACGAACACAAAGTGAGGCCGCACACCAGCGCCAGTAACCATCCGACACCGTGTTCAGCCCAGACGGCGTCGAAGCTTGTACGGTGAGACACAATTCGGAATTCAGTGAAAGCAACTTGTAAAGTAGCTTTGTTAGTTCGTAAAATAGCACTGTCAATCGCCGCAAATCTGAAGCGGGAGTTAAAATGTGGTAAATACTTTTCCAGCAGAAAGCTCTTCGTTATAATATACCTGTAACACTGTCGCAAAAATAAAGCTGCTGATAAATTGTGGTAAATGTTTGTAAAATGAAGTATCCGTAGGTTTGTCAATCGCCGCAAATGTGAAGCGGCTGATAAATTGAGGAAATGTTTGTAAAATCGAAGTATCCGTAGGTTTCTTGAAGCGTGTGCAGAATTGATCAACTGTGAGAATTCCTGTGGTAAAGTGCACACCAAAATGAAGTGACAGATAGCTGAAGATATGTTTCTTGTAAGTATATAAACGTTAAGAGCTTTCTGTGCCAATCTTTAAATGAAGAATGAATTTATCACCGTACAACGTTTTAGTCTATGTTGAAATATCGGAATAACAGTACCTTGTGATCACGAGAGTCGGAAGATTGAAGATGTACCACAAAAGGGGTGGAGATGAGAGTGCCCCCTTCCGCACTAACTCTCGTCGCCAGTGTTATAAAGATGAATTGACTCTTCACTTTTAGAAGTCAGTCTTTATTTTCCATCTCCACTGCTCCAACCTTCAAGCTCTCCATACAGTCTTTTTTCTCAACTCTTTCTCCCTTAATATTCTACTCTGAACTCCTCTCCTCAACTGTCAGATTGTTCCACTCAACAGTCCAGGGGATAGGAACATACTATAATATAACAAGACTACCCAACTCTTACTACACAAAACATGTTTATCAAAGAATATCACCCGTTTTACTTATACTCTAAGAAAATATATTACAACAGTGTTTTGCATAATGTGCTTGTATGCATGTGTTGTAAATGTGGATAACCATCAGATGCCATTCATTGTGGTACATCAGTCAGGATATGTGTTTGTCATACCCATAGCGTCTAATGCTATGTGAACTTGGGGGACAAAACATCTCCCATGACAAACTATGCACAGGATAGACAGAGGACAGTTGATTATGACAATGTTACAAGGGTAAGCCATCACATGTACTGGAATGTTGGATACCACTTCCTGGTTACTTGTTTGTATACTACCCATGAGTCAGGCAGTTGAACATGCTAGGTAGGTACAGTGTTTGTGACACAGAGTCCCAAAACCAATCCAAAAAAGTTATGTTACACCACAATTGGAGTCACATAAATTACCTATGTTTCTCTTGTGGCAGTGGAGGACCAGCAGACCATGCTGCATATGTTCACATATTTCCAGTGGTTCATTGCACAAAGGTGTCCAGTTCAGGTGTGTGGCCATGTGTACCCTGTGTCTGTATTGGCCTCCGTGTTGTCACAGTTACATACAGGTCTAGTCATGAGTCTGTGGAGCCATTCCCTGCATTAACAGAGTATCCTTCAAAGCAGAATTGACTTAAAGGCAAAGATAAATTGACAACACACATGGGGATAGTCCTGCTATGGCACTGCAGAAATTTGATAAGGCTGACAACAGGGCAACCTTGGTGTGCTTAAAAACTTTATGGATCAGTAATAGGAAATAGGCAGGTTTCTTCACAACATTTGTACACAGGGTGGCCTCTGAAATTCCCACTGCAACAGGGAACATCAGTGCCTCTGTGCTGATTAATCTCACAGCTAGTCACCACGCAAGCACCATCAATAGGTTGCGGCCAATGTGTATCTGTGTGTAGACCTTCAGGGCACAAACATGTTTTGTCCTTTCAAACACATTAGCAAATGTTGTTTGTTGTGATGGAGGCACCGTACCAAATCCATGCATACAGCCATAGTACACTGTCACTGTTTGTCACTCATGAATACATGAAACCCAGACAAGGGATGGGGGCTGGATTTGGCAATTTAAATAAATGTCCCAGACCATAATACATTAAACTATACTATACATTTGAGGATTCGTCGTAGACCTACCAGACACAATACCCAAGGAGGAAAGAGAGGGCATGGAAAGCAACTATGAGACAAATGTAGCCATAGGGAACCTCTATGGTAACACAAAGACAGGAACAAGTCAGGCTAACAGGATGCAGTGTCAGTCAGGAACTAAAATGAACAAGGCAAATACACAGTGAGCAGACTCTGACTGGGAAAAGCTGGAACAACACTGTGGGAACTAAAAACTGTACTTGTGCTGTGGGCTGCAACGTTACACAATACCCCAAGGCCTGTGTTACACAAGTGATTTATACGGCAATGCACAACAAAGATATTCAGAAAATGGCAGCTTTTAAGCAGTTCCAGGCCATCAGCAATAGCAGTGCAGGTTCAAATGGCTGGTCTACATGGAAGTGCTCACAGGTGTGTGCAGCTTCAGTCTCTCACAAGTCCAGTAGGTGAGAATCAGGTACAAAGGGGCAACAGTACCTTTCACATGAGAAGCAATTGACAGGTGATTACAGGTCCTACCGACTACCAGGCAGTGCATTATCGGACCTGGAGTCCATGCAGACAGATGAACTATGTTTAGGGCATGCCATACTAAAGAGGGAAGCACACAGGAGTCAGAATAGGAGTCTGGGTGTGTGTAGATGTAGGTTATCATGGTACAAATAGTCCATTTACAAGGCCCCCTAGAGAAGGGTGGGTAGAGACTGTAAACATGGCAGTGGCAGGACTTATTAGCTGGAATGGACTGCGAAGGGCATGTCTTGTGAACAATGCTTGTCATACCTGGGGCACTCGTGCTATACATTTTCAGCTTAGATGGACTTCTTGTCACACATGCTCCTTGCAAAGATAGCTGATGTCACACTTACTGCTGTCAAGGGGGTGGTCATACATTCCTGTTACCAATGCAATAGCACATCCACTGATTCATGTATGAAACACTTTTTTACCTTATGATTGATGGTGTCTTAGTTGTGTGTCATGTGCTGCAAAGGCCCATGTTGGCAACATGGATGTTTCTCATAGATGTAGTCCTCTGATTTTGCCCTTCTCATGTGAAATAGACAGGACATATGTCATTTCCACTGTGTGTGATGTTGGGTGTACATTCATACCCATCAAATGTGAAGTGGCTTTTTCAGTATCCTAATCTGTATTTCTGCAATGCTCCATGAGGCTAAACTCTGATTATGATTCCTAGGGATCATGTGATGCATAAATAATTACCCAGACCATGACTGAGTGATGAAGTGAGGTGTTTAATGACATATGGTAAGAAAGTGGTGATGGTGACTAGAGTTAAAAGACGTTTTGTACAATGTGTTGTCTCTGACACAATCTTGCTGCAGTGTTTGGATGGTCCCCCTCATGTTGATGAACAGCATCCTCCTCTTCCTCCTCTTCAGGCATTGGTGGGTCTGGTTCATAGAGGGGAATGTTCCTCCTTACACAAATGATGTGCAAGATGGCACAGGTCAAAATGATCTTGCAGACCATTTCAGGTGAATATAAGAGGCTGCCTCCGGTGATGTTTAGAAACCTGAATCTTGACTTCAGGATGCCAAAAGTCCTCTCTACTATGGTGCGTGTCCTCCGGTGTGCCTCATTATAGGCACGCTCTGTTACATTGCTTGGGTTTGTGTTATTGTGTGGGATCCTAGGCTTCAGCATTGGGTTTTTATTTATCTAAACTGGTGTTTGGCTGATTGACTGGATATCAGCGGTTTATTTGTAAACTTACAACACAGTGTGTATCTCCCATGCATTATGTCATGTGAAAAAAGTGTCCATGTGTCTTCACTGGAGGTGACATGATACTTCCACACACAGAATCGATTCCACTGTGGTGGTAACACGGTTGCACTATGTGGCCTGAACATCCCATCCAATTCAACATATGTAATAGCAGGTGAAAAAGAACAGTGAGGACCTTTGATTTGACTAGGTGACAATGTACAACACATCTCCATAAGTTTGCAGCACTGAAGTGTTGACAATTGACAATGCACAAATATCCCATGTGTGACAAGTTCTATGCAAACCTATTTTTGTGGCCTCACCGAGTTGGCTCATGTGCAAACGTGTACCTACACTACTGAACCTGGTCCAGGTAAGCTGGCTAATTTGATTGTGGGGGTGAAGGTTTAAGTGTCAGAAGGTCCATATGCATGTAGATATTTTGTGTATATGTGTAATTGTCTCAATCCGTATGTGGAGCAATGTGCACTTTGCAATAATGTCCCATCAATATGTGTTCTTAGCACAGTCCACTTCCTTATTGCTAGCGGGCAATGTCCCCCCAGGAGTGATGTGAGATGTTGGTCCTGCCTTAATGATTCCATGTCACCTTCATTAGAGTCATCATCATCATGCTATGTGTCTCATGGTGTTTGACCTGCAGCAAACCACATTACACACCCCTTAAACAGTACGTATTGGTTGGAAGGGTGTGTGATTGAGTGTTATTGATGTGATATTGTAAGATTCATCTTCCAAGTTGTACTGCCAGTTAAGGCCATGTCATTGTCACTGTGTGGTTTTAAATTGGTCCCTTGTGCCTCTGGAGTGGCATCTGTTGTTATATGCATCTGTCATTTGTCCTTAGGTGTGTATCCCATTGGGTCAGGATATCAAACATGACTAGCAGTGTCACAACCTCAGTGTTGTCACAACCTCAGTGTCTTCCTGGCCACTTGTCAATGTAGTGATGTATGTGTTGTGTGTCCTACAGGGTTCCTGTGCAGTGTGTATATAACTAGGTTTCTGTACTTACCAACAAGTAGGCCATTGCCATAGCATCCATCCTGGAAGTGTTGATTGATGGTGCAGTGGTGGAAGATGAGACTGTAATCAGAACCATGCTACAACACCTAAAAGAAGCATTAACCAGCTGCAGAGCTCCTTCTGGAACAATTGTGAAATAATAAGGTTTCAGATTCTGTCTCAACTTAATTGGACAAATCCCACCAGTACAAAACCTCAAAAGGACCATCATCATAAAAAATAACAACAAGGGGTCAAGCGCAAGAGCAACCAAAATCATTTGTGAAATAAACATTTTCCCCTCAAGATCTCTCACACCAAAAAAGACCTCAACTTGTGTGACAACACCAATAACAAAAAAACAAAAAAAATGTTTACTATCACAAATAGCAGTCTTACATTAAACTAATCACCTGTTTTTTAATGAGAGGGACTTTTAAATTACCCTACCCCTTTTAGACAAATTTTCACTATCCAGGGCCAATATACTATTTTTGTCCTTCTACCAAACAGGCAAGTTGCAACATACCAAAAGTTCCAGGAAAAACAATAAATAATCCCCCGCCATGATAACTGACTTTAGCAACCTCTCCCATAGGGGCAACTCATGGTGGCCCTCCATGCTTGAACAACCCCCATCAACAACCGATCACGCCCGCTATCTTGAATCCAATGGCACAGTGAGTAAGGAACACACACCTGGGCGTTCCCTGGCCACTTAGGGTGACTTTAGCAACACAAAAGGAAGATGGACAGAGTTCTGAAACTTTTCAAACACTCACTCCCAGTCCCAGATCTGGGTTTAATCCATTGTTCTTTTGCTGACCATGCCACCCAGTTTGGACCCAGCCATATGCAAATCAGTTTTGACCCTGTCCCCCATAGGAACAGTCTAGCCTGAACTGCCAGGCCAGGTCCTCCCTGGACCCAAAACAGGCATCCTGGCACCAGTTTCAGGGTATCGCCCCTCATCAGCCAGGCTAACTTGAATCCAGTGGCAGAGTGAGCAAGGGACCTACGTCTGGGCATACCCCTTCCAATGTAGGTGACTTTAGCAAAACAAAAAGATGTTGACTGGAGTGCTGATACTTTTCAAACACTCACCCCCAGTTACAGATCTGGGTTTAATTAATTGTTCTTTTGCTCACCATGCCACCCTAGTTTGGACCCATCCATATACAAATCTGTCTTGACCCTGTCCCCCATGGGAACAGTCCAGCTCGAACTGCTAGGCCAGGTCCAAGTTGTTGGTGTGAAAAAAAAAACAAATGACAGCTCAAGAAACTGCGTGAGTTACAATAAAAATAGGATCTTTTGAAGACAAGCACAAGTTTATAGTATGTGCTTGCAGTCCAGTGAATCTCTTGGGAAGAGATTTAAACTGAACCGTGTCATCTATTGTACTCCAGTAGGAACAGAAGTTCATACCCAAGATGAGGATGCTGTCTTTAAGTTGATGAAAAGTAAAAACATTGCCTCCAGATTTGAGGGAAACAGTGACACTTGAAGTGTGGGACTTTTCTGGAAAGGATATCAGACTGATAAAAGGTGTAGAACCTGTCCAGATTACCATTGTACCAAAATACTGAATTTCTGAAAACTGCACTGTATAGTTTGACCCCCAAAACAATTGCTGGAATAACTCCTGTAGTTGAGTCCATGATACAACAGGGAATTCTGAAGGAGATCATAGGCAATACTTGTAACTCTCCCTTCATGGGTCTTCAGAAACTAAGTGGGAAATACAGAAGTGTACAGGACCTCAGGAAAAAAAAACAATACTGTTATCCCTTGTTGCCCTGTGGTACCAAATCCAGCTGCAATATTGTTTCTGATTCCATGTGAGGCTGAGTGGTTCACTGCCATTGATTTTAGTCAAGCCTTCTTTTCGATACCGTTGCATAAGGATAGTCAATTCCACTTCGCATTTGTGTGTGGAAACAGGTTTTTGGCATGGTGCTGAGTTACACAGTGGTATACTGTGTCACCATTGGTTTTCATTCAGATCTTAAAGAAAAATTTGGAATCCCTGGTGATGCCATGCAATTCAATCCTGATTCAGTATATCAGTGACCTCATGGTGGCGTTGAATACCGATGAAGCTTGTAAACAATATACTATCACATTACTGAACCACCTGGCTGAGAATGGATATAAAGTATCCCCAGGAAAGTTGCAACATAGTCAGAAACAAGTCCATTATCAAGGACACCACATTGAGAAAGGAATGAGAAAGGTATCACAAGAGAGGATTTCAGCAATACTGAAAATGGGCCTGCCAGCTACCAGAAAGAAGTCAAGATGTTTTGGGGAATGGTGGGCTACTGCCAACAGTGGATACCCAACTTTCCTTTGTGGCTAAGCCTTTACAGAAGCTGACACACAAGGGTTCCCTGAGACAACAATTGCCTTGTCGCATTTCTAGAGCTGTTGTGCCCTGGCTCTAAGGATGCCAGATTATAACACATTTGTTGCACTTTTCTGCAGTGAGAGGGAGGGCTGTGCTGTCTCAGTGCTGACTCAAATGCATGTGAATGCTAAGAGGACTGTGGCATATTTTTTCGCCACATTAGATCCTGTGCTTTTGTATTGACTGGATGTTAAAAATCAGTAGCTGTGGTTAACACTAGCATAGAAAGGTGGAATCATATTGTTATTGGACACCCATTAACTGTGTATGTCCCCCATTCATTAGAGCTTTTATTGACTAGAACCAGGATGCAATACCTGACAATTAGTCGAGATACCAAGAATGAGCAGATCATATTCGCTGTAGGAAACATGACAATCAAGCGTTGCAGGATTTTTAATCCTGTTACTCTGCTGCAAATAGTGGGTCAGGGAACTACTGAGGGTTGAGAAGGGGACCACAATTGTCTTGATGTCATTGAACTATGTACCAAACCGAGGCCAGACATACAAACCATTACCTGAATCTGATTATGTCCTTTATGTTGATGGTTCATGCTTGAGAGACAATGGCGGGAGCTTGAGAGCAGCTTATGCTGACTGTACGTTATGTGAAGTTGTTGAAGCTTCTTGGCTTCAAGGAATATTTTCTGCCCAAGTAGCTGAACTGATTCCTCTTACTAGAACATGCTGTGTCTCTTATCAATTGAGACTGACAAACTGTACTGGCTTTGTACGGCTTTGTTGTCATCCATGCCTTTGGACATCTGTGGTCTCACCAAAGTTTTATGATATCCTCTGTATCTCCAATCTGGAACAGCGAACAAGTGAAAAAAACCTCCTCGATGTACTACAATTTCCTGAACAAGATGCAGTGATCAAGTGCCCTGCAAATGGTTCTGGAGATGATCATGTAATGTTGGGTAATAGGTATGCCGGTTGCTAGGTACTGCCCTCACAATGTCTGTACCTTTATTGGTGAATTCACAAATGAGGAAATGGATGAGACTCTAACCTCAACCTCTTGTTGACAAAGGCTGATACTTGGGATGAGGCGAAGAAGCTTGGAGAGGAACTGTCTGAAAAGGAACAGCAGGGTTGGGTGAAAACAGGTTGTGTCAAAAGAGATGATGACATTTGGGTTTCAATGGATGGAAGACCAGTGTTGCCGAAAAGCCTGTTTTCATGGCCCTTCACATAGTGGCAGGGATGCTGTGGTGAAATTGTTCAGACAAACTTGGTTCAATCTTAAATTCAGATTGATGGCTGAAGCATTGTGTCACCTATGTGTTGAGTGTCAACAGATCAATGTTGGAAAGACACCTGCAGTCACATTGAGCCACATAGGAAGGTCAAGATGACCTTTTACCAGGATACAAATACATTTAATTGAGAGGCCTGTCTGCAATGGATTGATGTATGTTTTGGTTATTGAGTGTATCTTTTCATATTGGGTTGAGGCATACCCAACTGGGCTAAATGATAGTATTACTTTTGTCAAACAGCAATTGAGGGAACTCAAACATAGGTTTGGCTTTTTGACCTCTTTGGAATGAGATTGAGGAACTAATTTCAACAATGAGATTCTGAATTTTTATGCACAGCATTGCAAATGGAGCAGGGACTGCACTACAGTTATAGACCTGAGGCTTCGGGTCTTGTCGAGGAAGTAAATGGCACACTGAAATGGAGATTGGCAAAGGTGTGTGCTTCGACATCCTTGAAATGGCCTAATGCTTTGCCCCTTGTGTTGATGAGTCTTCAGAGTGTAGCTGATCAAAAGACTGGACTCTCCCCCCATGAAATCCTGATGGAGAGTGCAATGAGACTGACAGTGATTCCTGTGAATGCACTTGTGAATGTAACAAATGATGTGGTCTGAGACTATTGCAAAGGACTAGCTGATGTGATGTGTTCTGTGTCTCATTGGGTCAGATCAACTACAGCTTCTCCACTACAGGAACAGTGCCATGACCTTAGTCCCAGCGATTGGGTCCTGGCAAAGAAACACGTCTGGAAAATGTGTCTGGAACCTCTGTGGTATGGACCTTAGCAAGTGATCCTAGTGACCATGACTTCTGTGAGGTGTGGAGGTCTTCCCAATTGAATCCATGCATCCCATACTCACAGAGTTGTGTCCCCTGGATACGACAGCTCCTGTCCCAGAGGAACCAGTGGTGTGAAAAAGACAACCAGAACAGAGTGTGCCACTAGTGACTGCTGAGGAAACTAAAAACTCTGATCAGAGTAGAAGTGAAGAGGAAGGTGTGGCATTGAGAAAGTCAAAAAGAACAAGAGTGCCTAATTGTAGATATTCTTCACCCGAGTGGACCTACTTTGCAAATGACACAGATCAAGAAATCTGGAAACATTGAACATTGTGATTGTACTATACCTTGAACATTCATTGTCATTTATGAATTTGGCTTGCGTGCAAATTAGAGACATCTACATTGATTGTGATTAAGAGTTTGGAAGAGTTCCTAGGCCCCAGTAGAAGAAAGAGGGTTGTCACTTAGAAGAACATGGAGTAGGGCTAGAGAAGTCTCAGAAGATTTTATACAGTTGCAAAATGAACATTTTAGAAATTTGTTGCTGCTTGCATTTGATGAAACAACAAAGAAATATTTTTGCTACTGCCATATTTGCTTAATAATAGATCTGGTTCTAAAGACGCAATGGAGCTAAGTAAGAGAAATAGATGTAAATACATAGCAGGTGCTTTTGTGCTCATTTCCTTTATAATCCTAATAATTTTGCTAGTAGGAGTATTTCTCCCTATCAGTCCTAAAGAGGAGGCAATAACTTCTAGTGATTCCCCTCAAATTATTAAACCTAAGAAAAATAGTAAGTTAGGTGAGAAAGCATTACACATAGATACATCTAGGTGAAATGATTCTGCATATGTATATTTCTGCTTATTACATGAATATGCAGAGACTATGTAAGCGAGCGATTGATATGTCTGCATTCAATTGCTTGCTTTTGTTTCAGAAGGCATTACCTATCATCATATTCCTATGACTTATGGAATTTGATGTATCCTTTGTTTTAGGGGACAAAACATTACTAGTATTATTTTTCAAACTATGATTTACTTCTTTCAGAGATCCCTATTGTTGACCATTTGAACAGATGTTCAGCTCCCTTGGAAATAAAAATTATTACAAGATTTGTCAAACCTGTTTTCACTCCAGATGCAGTTTATGCACACCAACAGATTTTAACTTGTATGTTATCAGATGTTGAGAAGAAATTCCTGAATTTAGTTAAGGACAGAAGAAGAGGGTTGGAAGCTATCTCATAGCTAGATGAACATTTCTGGATTTCAAATAAGTGGACAAAGGAAGAAACAGAACATCAGGTAGCTGGAAACTTAGCTTCCTTAGATTTAGATTGGGAACACAAAGGAAGATTGTGGAGTTAGATGGGAAGATTTGAGACTGATAATGTGTTTGTGGTAAAGAGTGATGTGAACACACTTTTGAAGTTCAAGGGAACTATAAGTTGTGTTTGGATGGAGAGGACGCGGTTATCCTTAGGGTTTCTTTTGCCTGTGGAAAACATGTTTTTTTAGATTGCCCGAATGGATAGTATGGGATGTTTTACTTTGGGATTCTTTTTCCCAAAATTTATCATGTGGAACATTTTGATGATACTGTTTGGACTCAAGAGTCTAGATCTAAGCGAGGTCGGTGTGCAGGGGAAGTAGTTGGCACTTTAATCCCGCCTATGGGAGTGATTTTCAATTATTTTAAGGTTAGAACGCTACAACTATAGTGGATAAACTAGCCAACAGCACTGCTGGAGCTGAGCTGGTCATAAATTCTGAGATGATAGCAATCAGATCACTGGTTTTAGGAAGTCATCTTACATTAGACATGTTGCTCGCAAAAGAAGGCAGAGTGTGTCATATGGTTACGGTCCAAAAATGTTTTGGAGTTATTCCACATAAAAGTAAGGATTTGCAGAAGTATATCCAGAATATTTCAGGGTTGACAAAGGATATGAAAGAGTTGGAAGTGACGATGCATGTGAAGTGATTGGAAATTGATGTTGTGCGACAGATAGGTGTTAGAAATGGGGTATTTGGTTGGCAGTCAGGTTACCCCTGTCCAAGCAAGGACCCTCACTCTAGTCAGGGTAAGTCACACACAATCCAAATTATCCTGTGCCCACCTTCTGGTAGCTTGGCATTGAGCAGTCAGGCTTAACTTAGAAGGCAATGTGTGAAGTATTTGTGCAATAAATCATACAATAACAGTATAAACACCACAAAAATACACCACATGGGTTTAGAAAAATCTAGAATATTTATCTAAGTAGAATAAAGTCAAACGATCAAGATTTGATAAATACAAGTGGAAATATCACTTTTGTAATGATAAATAGAGTCTTTAGTTCTTAATAAGCAATAGGGGTCTCTTACAAGCACAAAGTACCTGGTTTGCGTCTATATCTGCACAGGACAGCGTGGAAAACGGGGAGGTGTGCATTGGTCTCTCTTGGCGCACACAGACTATTCGTTGAAGCTTTTTCACTCAACAAGGGCTTTGCGTCGATTTCCTGCACGCAGATTTGGATCCTCTTTGGGTTGCAGGTTATTTGGATGCCCCGGGGAAGATGTGGAGAAACCCTGGACGTGGAGGATGAAGTCACAGGAGGTGCGTCGATCCCGTAGGTGATGCAGGGAAATTTCTGTCACACGGCAGGCGTTGTGTTGATTCCTCTCACAGGAAGTTGGGCTGCGTCGTTCCGGCTTAGCTATGCGTCGATCCAGTGGGCCATGCATCAAAGTTCTGGTCGCAACGTTGGCGCTGGGTCGGTCTCCACTCGGGGAGCCGGGCTGCATCGTTCCGGTTTGGTGTGCGGTGATTTTCTCACCGTGGTGCAGGCTGTGCATCGATTCCAGCGTGCTGTGCATCAATTTTCACTGCACAAGGAGTTATTTTGCAGAGATGAAGTCTTTTTGGCCCTGAGACTTCAGGAAACAGGAGGCAAGCTCAATCCAAGCCCTTAGAGAGTACTTCTCAGCAGAGCCAGAGGGCAGCAGGGCAACAACAAGGCAGCAGTCCTTTTCAGCAAAGCAGCCAGGTGACTCCTTTGGGCAGCCAGGCAGCTTCTCTTAGCAGGTTGCAGGGTCTGGTTCAGAGTTCCTTTCCCAGTAGCTATCTAGGTAAGAAGTGTCTGAGTTGGTAGGGTCAGAGGCCCTTTTTAAATACCCAAATGTGCCTTTGAAGTGGGGGAGACTTAAAAGAGTGGCTTAGAATTGCACAAGGTCCCCTTTCAGTTCCATCCTGTCTGCCAGGGTCCCAGTAGGGGGTTTGGCAGGACATTGTGTGAGGGCAGGCCACTGTCCTTTGACATGTAAGGGTGAGGCCCTCCTGAGCATCCTGTGTTTGGGGTTGTCTGAGTGAAATGCACAAGGGAACTGTCAACTAACCCAGCCAGACGTGGATTATAAGGCACAGAAGGATTTAAGTGCAGAGAAATGCATTGTATTACCATTCTGGCCATACTAAATATGACCTTGTTACTACTTTCAGATCAGAATCTACTGTTCAAATAGTATATGAAAGTAGCCCTGATGTTAGCCTATGAAAGGAGCAGGCTTCACAGCAGTGTAAAACGAATTTAGGCGTTTTACCCTACCAGGACATATTAACAACACATGTACATGCCCTGCCTTTTCCCTAAATAGCACCCTGCCCTATGGGTTACCTAGGGTCTACCTCAGGGGTGATTTATGTGCAGAAAAATGGGAGTTGAAGGCTTGGCAAGTACTTTTAAATGGCAAGTTGAATTGGTGGTGAAACTGCACACACAGGCCTTGCAATGGCAGACATGGCGACATGGTTAGGGGGCTACTTATGCAGGCCCACTAGTAGCATTTAATCTACAGGCCCTGGGCACAGATAGTGCGCTTTTACTAGGGACTTACAAGTAAATTAAATAAGCCATTTGGGTATGAGCCAATGTCACCATGTTTTAAGGGAAAGAGCATATGAACTTTAGCACTGGTTAGCAGTGGTAAAGTGCGCAGAGTCCTAAAACAGTGTCAAAAAGTGGAGGGAGACAGGCAAAAAGTTGAGGGTGACCACCCTAAGGCTGTCAGGTCTAACAGTAGGCCATTTGAAAATTTGGGAAGAGGAATTTTAGGGTTTGTGTTGGGACCATTGTTGATTATTTCCTTAGTGGGAATAGTTTGCTGGATACAAAATTGTGTGAGAAATGAGGGTTCGGCAAAGCAGAAAAAGAAAGAGAGCATAGGTTGAGTTGGAAGATAGCTAGTGTAAATATTATGAGGATATGAAGCGTTTGGAAGAATCCAGACAAAAGCTGTTCAAAATGACTAGGTTTTAGAGAGTCGCATTCACAGAATGAAGTGGGTTTGTGATGATGTTATACATCAACAGAAGAAGGGCTGAAGGAGCATAACCTGGGTGTGCCATTGTGCTTTCCACAACGTGAAAAAGAAGGGGTGGTTGTTTTAACTTTTGTAACGTGAAAAAAACGGTTACATTTGGTGCACTGAAATGTATTGGTAAGAGCACACAATGAGAGATGCAAGAATGTCAATGTTATAGTATTCTAGAAATGTTGTTCTTTAAAATCATTATATATTCAACAAGTTACACATTTAAATATATATCTCAACAAAAAGTATATTTGTGTTCATTTTAGTGGGTCGGAGTGAAGGCCGCATTCTTTTTGTATTTTCTAATCTTCAATGTGAAAGCTTGTTTTTCTGAAGCTGCAGGTACTGAAGTTAACACGGAATTTGTTGTGTATGAGAGATAAGAGGAACTGAGAGAACTCTACTGGATGGAAGGAGTATCCTGACACAGGCGTTTATAGCTTTTGAGATTCCTGAATGCGAGTGTATATCAAGGACCGGAGTCGAAGGGTTTGAAAGCCTGAATTGTTAATTAATTATAACTGCCTTATAGTTTTGTTTTTCAAATAAGAGTTATGTCATGATGTCATCATACCTAGAAAAAACAATATTTAAGAGTAGCTTAGGACCGCCAGGGTTGTAATGAGGGCCTTAATCTTAGAATCCTGACGCCAAGTATTTTTCTTGATTTTCTGCATTGTTGCTATTGAAGACTTGGGCCCTCATTACAACCCTGGTGGTCCAAGACCAACAGGCTGGCGGTGCTTCAGAGGGGATTACGACCGCAGCGGTAGCCTGCCACATTTGCCCGCTACAAGTCCCCCTACCGCCAGCCTTTTCCTGGTTTGAACCACCAGGAAAAGGCTGGCGGTACGGGGAGTCGTGGGGCCCCTGGGTGCCCCTACACTGCCCATGCCACAGGGCCCCGTGCAGCTTTTCACTGTCTGCATAGCAGACAGTGAAAAGCACAACGGGTGCAACTGCACCCTTCGCACGGCCGCAACACCGCCGGCTTCATTTGGAGCCGGCTGTCAGGATACTTCAATTCGATTTCCTCAGAAGCAGAAGATAACTCCTCAGTCACGACCCGAGCTACTCACAATGAATATTAATCCTTCGTGCTGAGTACCCCGGAGGGGGAAAGGGGAATGGGATGGTAGAGAGACTGCCACAGAGATGATGAACGCCAGTACTCAGTCTGCCTCTTCACATCTAAGATTGGATGCAGCACCTGCAAGAGTCACAGTCGCAATTACTAGGGACATACAACATCAGTTTTTCACTTTCTACTCTCAACACTTAATTCTCTTTAATTCTATTATTTATTCACTCACCCTGAGTTCTCTGTAGCCTTGCTTCTCTCTATAAATGATAGCTTTTCTTTAAAAAATGCTTATTACTGATTCTGGACGAACTTCTCAACCTTTGTTAGAGATTGGTTTTATGTTGCTATATATATATATATATAGTTGGTGATAATGCGTTCTTCAAATCAGCTGATGTTATTTAATTTCTCATGTCTTATTGTGACTTCTGTCAATACTTGTATTTGTAAATGCTTGTTTATTAAAGTTCGTTTCTCCTTTTTTACTTCGACATTTGTTGATAACTTGTATTTGTAAATGCTTGTTTATTACAGTTAGTTTCTCCTTCCTTACTTCAAAATCTGTCGATAACTTGTAGTTGTAAATGCTTGTTTATTTAAGTTCGTTTCTCTTTTAAACTCTATTTTGGTTTATTACCATTGAATTTGTAAATGCTTATTTGTATACAGTTTGTTTCTCCTTTAAACTTGGCCTTTGTTTATAACCTTGACATTTGTAGATACTTGCTCTTTTAAAGTTCGTTTTTTCTTTGACTTTAATATCTTAAACAAGAACCTTGTAAACATAAGGTTAATTCATACATTATCTCTGTAGCCTTGCCGACTTTCACGGGAACGGTCTACTATCAAACTCTTCGAATAAACCTTGACAATATTTATCCGTTTTCTGTAATATAATCTTCAAATGTAATTTTACCTCCCAGGAGTTTCTGTTCTGAAGCGCACTCTCTCTCCACACCGCTGATTCCTGTCAGACGTCAGTTGAAGTGCAAGGCTTCCAGCTGGAGAGCTCGTAACCTAGCAACCAACCGATTGCAAGACTAGAACTGTAACTAACCTTCAGGACTCACAGCGGCCATCTTGGATCTTCTCTTCTTGATTCTTCCTTTGAAATAAGCGCAAGATTACTCTGCAAACCTTCTTCCAGTTGGGGCTTTGCTGTCTCCACTGAGGATATCTCTTTGCTTTCCTCATGCACTTCTTTGATTTGACTTGGCAAGTTTGTGTGGTCATGACACCGGCTCCCATGTTGCGGCCCACATCATGTGGGCCCACATCATTGCCGGCGGAAACTCTGTTTGATGTCATAATGGGCACCGCATTGGCGGCCGCACGGCGGTTACAACTTGGCGGTTGCCACCCGCCAATGTTGTAATAACCCCCTTGGTCTTTTATATGATGCTTTGATTTAATATTGTGCGATGCCTTAACTCTCCATTGGTGATTTTGCATCTCTATACTATGGTTTTGAGACTCACTTATATAACTTTGGCTTAGAGTCTGTAATAAAGCTTGTTGAAACTTTAGTTGAGATTTACCGTTTGACTATTGAGTTGCACTGTAATTGAATTTGAATGATTGGGTAAAATGTATCTCTTCACTCCTCGGAACAGAGAAGAAAAGATTAATTGGACACCAGATGAAACATTTGGGCCCCAGTTTGCCTCACCAGCAAGCTGGCTTCGGCAAAAGGTGGATCCTGTACAGCCCAGATTGTAACACTGTGCATGATCATTGAACAGTTGATTGAATGGAACCCCCCCTTATGTCAATTTAATCGACTATGAGAAGGTTTTCAACAGACCGGACAGAGATACCCTTTGGAACTTCTTCCTCCACTATGGTGTGCTGGATAACGTCAGAAAAATCATCAGGATCTCTTATGAGGGAATGACTTGGAAAACAGTCAATGCACAACTCACAAAAGCCTTCCAAGTGAAGACCAGAGTCTGCTAGGGTTGTTTGCGCTCACTTTGTTCTCTTCCTGGCGGCCATAAACAGGATCATGAAGACATCCATAGTAGGGAGAAGAAATGGGATCCAGTGGACACCTTGAATGCAACTCAATGGACTAGACTTTGCAGATGACCTGTCCCTACTCTTGCATACCGATCAGCAGAGTCAAGAGGAGACCGGCAATGTGGCAGCCACATCAATACAACTTGACTCAAGATCAACAGAGGAAAAACCAAGATCCTGAAGGCTATCATGACCATCACAGCTGCAGTCAGTCTTGCAGGTGATGCACTGGAAAAGGTTGAGGCCTTCACCTACCTCAGCATTGTCATAGATAAATAGGGCAGCACAAACGCTGATGTCAAGGTAAGAATCGCCAATGCAAGAGCTGCCTTCATTCAATTAAAGAAGATCTGGAAAGCCAAGGACCTAAAGCAGCAAACCAAGCTCAGGCTTTTTAACACCAATATAAGATTGGTCATTCTGTATGGAGCAAAAACTTGGAGGACAACAGTGACTACCACTAACAAAGTTCAGATCTTCATCAACACCTGTCTGAGGAACATCCTCCAATTGCACTGGCTAGTCATCATGATGCTAGAAATGGGGTCTCTAGTTGGCAGTGGTCTGCATCCTGTCCAAGTAGGAACATTCACTCTAGTCAGGATAAGGAAGTCACATATCTAAGAAAAACCCTGCTCACCCCTTTGGTAGCTTGACATGAGCAGTCAGGCTTATATCAGAGGCAATGTGTAAAGTATTTATACACACCCACACAGTAGCACAGTAAAAACACCAGAAACAAATTCCACACCAGTTTAGAAAGATAGACAATATTTAACTGAGTAAAACAAGACCTAAACATCCACTGTACACAAGTAAAGATATCACTTTTTAAATGTTTAGATGAGATTAATCCATAAGAATCAATGGTTATATCTTTTTAACACACAGTACCTAGGATGCATCTTAAACAAATTCAATGAGGGCTACAGAGGAAGTGAGGCACCGAAAAGCAAAGCGATGTGTCAGTTCCTTACTATGTAGGAGAAGTGATGTGTCGATTCTTTTCTCGCAGGAGAGGGGATACGTCTGTTCTTTACTGGACGGTGACGATATGCGTTGATTCTTTCCCTGGAGGAAAGGTGATGTGTTGATTTCCAGACACACAGTCTCAGTTTCTTACTGTGTTGTGGGGTAGATGAAAAATTGACACCCCAGGGATGATGCGTGGACAATCCGGATGTGCTGTGTTGATGGAGCTGCAGAGAAACAGGCACTGAGCCAGTTCTGCAGCCTTCAGACAGGCACTGCATTAATTCTTCAGTCGTGGAGCAGGCGTCACATCAATTTTTCTGCTGTGATGCTTAGATGTATGTATTTTCTTCTTCATTTCACCAGCTTACACTTCCAAGACTCCAGGGACTGGTGTTGGCACTACTGACAAGCCAGGGACCTCAGCCGAAAAGCCCAGGCACTGCCAGTTGAAGTCCCTGATGTCTCAAAGACTTTTTAACAAGAGGAAAGCTCATTTCTAGTCCTTGGAGAACCTTGGAAAGCAGGATATAGAAAGCAAAGTCCAGTTCTTTTACTCCCAAGGCAGAAGAAGCAAGCAGCACACCAGCACAGAGTAGCAGTCCCTCCTATGGCACCCAGCTCTTCTTCCTGGCAGAATGCCCTCTGTCCAGAAGTGTTTTAACATTGTGGGGTCAGATGCCCAGTACCTCTATATATTTCTGTCTTTGAAGTAGGCAAACCTCAAAGAGAAGTCTTTGTAGTGCAAAAGACCCTGCCTTTCCCTGTCCTTGCTTCAGACACACTCCAGAGGGTTGGAGGCTGATTTGTGTGAGGACAGGCACAACCCTATTCAGGTACAAGTGTCAGCTCCTACTGCCACTCTAGTTAAGGATGGCCCATTAGCCTGGGAAAGGCCTTCCGACATATGCAGGGCACACCTCAGTTCCCTTTGTCTGACTGTCTAGACTGAATACACAAACAGCCCAACTGTCATCATGACCCAGATGTGTTATCCACAGACAGGCAGAGGCACAGAATGGTTCAGCACAAAAGAGGCCACTTTCTAAAAGTAGCATTGTCAAACTTACAATTTAAAAAACAACTTCAGCAAAATATGTATTTTTAAATTTTCAGTTCAGAGACCCCAAACTCAGTATCTCTATCTGCTCCCAATGGAAAATTACACTTAAAAGATATTTCAAGGCAATCCCCCTGTTACCCTATGGGAGAGATAGTCCTTGCAATAGTGAAAAACAAATGTAGCAGTATCTCACTATCAGGACATTTAAAACATGCAAGTACATGTCCTACCTTTTATATACACTGCACCCTGCCCAGGGGCTGTCTCGCACCTACTTTGGGGCGACTTACATGTAGTAAAAGGGAAGATTTGGGCCTGACAAGTTGGTCACTTGCCAGGTCGAAATGGCAGTTTAAAACTGCCCACACAAACACTGCAGTAGCAGGTCTGATGATATTTACAGGGCTACGCATGTGGGTGGCACAGTCAGTGCTGTAGGCCCACTAGTCGCATTTGATTTATTGGCCCTGGGCACACATAGTGCACTATACTAGGGATTTACTAGTAAATTAAATATGCCAATCATAGATAAACCATTCACCAATCCCATTTAGACAAAAAGCACCTGAACTTTAGTCCTGGTCAGCAGTGGTAACGTGCCCAGAGTCCTAAAGCCAGCACAGAATCAAAACGTTTGGGGATAACCCTGCAAAAATGCCCAATTCCAAAAATCAGCAACAACGACCTATGGCAGCAGACTTCCCAATCCCCTGCCCATGAAGAAATCAGGAGAAGACCCTGGAGCCGGCTAGGTCACACCCTCCACAAATCAGCATCAAACACCACCAAGCAAGCCCTGACCTGCAGCCACCAAGTGAAGAGGAAAAGAATAAGGCCAATAAACACCTGGCACCCAGTCCTTGAGGTTGAGTGCAGGAAAATTGGCTTTACACCTGACGCAGATTAAAAGAAATACCCAAGACAGGGAGGGCCGGAGAGTCCTGGTTGACAACCTATACCCCAAGAGGTTTAGCAGGCATAAGTAAGTAAATAGTAAGTTGGACTATTGACATTCTGTTGAATTGCTGCTATGTAATTCATCTAACAGCATGGATGCTAATAAGTAGCTATCAACAGAGGGGCAGATTGAGTGGTACCAGAGTCTTAGGTGTAAGGGGCCAACTGCCCCCTTTGTATGGTTGCCTTTTACTACTCAGACAGATGGGGTACTTTTCCCTGCCTACATCAGGTCCTGTGGCACCTTTGCTGCGTTGCTGCATGCTGAACATCAGTATATTCCATATGGTGCCAGTGAGATGGGGGTAGCATGCCCTGTTGCTAGACAAAGTAGTAATGAATTAGACCTGCAGTTTACAAAGGAACAGAGATAAGCCTCATTGACTTTGACACCCAGAAAAGTGAAAAAAACAGAACTCCCGAGATTGCATTGGTTTCGTAAAAGATGCAATATCAGAGAGAGAGGGCATTGCAATTCGCTTGTTATTCTGATTTCAAAACTGTATTCCTTAAAACCTGTAGATAAAATGAAAAACATGTCCTCCAAAAAAGTGTATAGGTTGAGTTTAAGTACACACAATTGGATAAAACTTAAAAATAGTTGAGTAGCGTCGTTTTTCGAGAAATGCAGAGATGTCCTAGCAAAGTACACAATAATGCAAGTAAATTGGCAGGGACTGTAACACAACTGCATTTTAAGTTGTCTAGAATTAAGCACCGCACTGTCGACAGAGAACGTTGCAGGGGACAGCAGGCAAAGGCATACATAATATATGGGCTCTGAATGAGTGGAGCATAATTGCACCGAAGGGGTCTCGGACAAAACATAATCCTCTTGAAGTTCTCCCACTTGGCTTGTAATGTCACAACCCCTGAACTGTTTTCTTAAGTAATTTAACATTAGCCACGTATAATTCCAAATGCGAATTATAAGAAATGCAATTACTGTGCCAACGTTGTAATGTGCTCAATGCTGTTAAACTCAATTTGCATTTTTGCTCTCTTAAAAGTCTACATAGGATAAGATTTTTTCATGCAATTGCGTTTTGGAATTTTCAGAGAACCACCGGGGTCTGAAAGAATTCTTTATACAATACAAGGCATTGTTAGCGAGCTCTGTGCCTCACTGTGACTGGTTCATTCCTAGTGTGGGGTTTATAAAATTCAAATGCCAAGATTTGTGTGTGACACCGAGAGTAAACCCAAGACAGGGCGGTAGATCAAGTTTAATGCTTCTGAGGATAAAAGTCATTCATTCCACGGTATTGCACAAAATGTAAAGCTGTTTTATTCAGCTTCCCACTTCACACCTTTAATGTACAGTGTAACACTGCGTGAAAGGGGAACATGGCATTGAGTGTGCAGCCGGACAGCTGCAATGTAGTACACGAGGAACAATATTATCAGTAATCAGATTAATGTAATAAAATACAATTTCGCTAAAGCTTAATTAATGAATTAGCATGGCTTTTAAATAAAAGTATCCCAGGGCATTCATTGT
Organism: Pleurodeles waltl; assembly: GCF_031143425.1. Taxonomy (NCBI): domain Eukaryota; kingdom Metazoa; phylum Chordata; class Amphibia; order Caudata; family Salamandridae; genus Pleurodeles; species Pleurodeles waltl. The sequence continues at coordinate 831,140,715 of NC_090438.1, forward strand.
TAATTGAGTTTATAAACTCCTGCACTGTATGGGTGGGTAAAATGTTCTGCTCTGAAATGAAAATGTGTGATTTTTGCCCACTTTCATCAAACAGGAAAAACAGTTCTTTTCTTAAAATAATTCACTTTCCTATACACTGATCCATAGTTCAGTACCTTCAGCGTTTTTTATTGCAATTTTGTTGTACGTGTCTTTTTAATCTCAAAAAGATACATTTGTTCGAAACACTGTAGTTATATGGTTTAAACAACTTTATCTTTGCTAGGAAGGAAATGTCGAAAAGAGAACACAGTTGAGAAGTCTAATGATCAGTCTATATAGCAGTTTACTAGTCCACAAATCGGAGTTTGTCGCTTGGCAAATATTGCAACACTACTACAGTAGAAAGACTATTCTTTCAGTCAGAAATTGGACAGATGCAGCAAGACCACTCCTAAACTATTCAAGCCCCCTCGATTCGTTTAGGAACCAGACCGCAGGGGCTACCACTCTATCCCCATTCATCCACTCTACTAAAGAAATTGTAAAGAGACTGCGTTCTCTACTTGTGGTGAAAGAAGAGAGATGTTGTCAGACCTAGATAGGAAAGCATTATAATGAATATCAGAATCCGCAGGTTATAAAAACCAAGAGTACGTCAATATTTCTCTTAGTACCTACTAGACAACATGAACGTCAATTCACCAACAAGCCAGTTGTAGCAGAATTGACATCACATGCCATTTGACCTTTACTTTCATACACACATGCTTACACATACACACACTTTTTACTTTTCTCAGCTGTCAGTGATGGTCATATTTCAACTAATTATACTCCATTGTTTTTTACACTAATAGTGAAAAATACATTATTCACTATTAGTGTAATAAAACATTGGCAGAAAACAAGGAAAGCTTAGCCCCAACCGACGTTCATGAGGACGACCTACCCCTGCGCTCCTGGCACGGATTTCGCCACCTCTGAGGCCAGAGGTCACAAAGGCAGTGCCAGGGGTCGCAAGAGCCAACCCCTAAATGAGGTCTGTGGTAAACAGTATAGCCTAATTTATCTGCATTGCTTTAGAATGTAACTGTTTCTCCTGTTCAATACTAGTGTGGAGCTGCTATTCATAGTGAGAAGTGTCAATATTAATTAAAAAAAGATTTTTTTTGTGAAGTGAATAAACCATTTTTTGACCCAAAGGACAAATTATTTATGAGAGGTGAACTTTAAAGTGCATGTTACATTGCCTCTAAACCTCTAAAGTATCCTGGCTTAACAGTTTTCACATGAAATCCCTGCATTTCTGATTTATTGGAGGCCTCACAATTTTGGCCTTATTATTAGAATATAAAAAAAACAAAGTGAGTGTACCATAGCCTTTACAGTCAGAACATGAAATAAAATCTCTGTTGTTTTTTTAATAACATCGCTTTTATAAATAAATTAATTTTACTACACACATCAGTCCGACAGCTTTTCAATGCACATAAACCTGTATAGAATATTAACAAAACCACCCGCAATTTATATGGCCATCTTTAAAGAATTGCTTTCCCACTGGATTCAATGTACAGCACTTTGCATTATTTATCTTTATCAATGATGATGTTATCTAAAGTGGTCATTGTTAAAGTTTAAAATAACATTATCTAAAACACCAAAGACAAAACCTTGGTATTGCAAAGAAACCCAAACTGACATGTTTTGAGGTTAAAGTTTGATTATTATATATAAATATCCCTTATCATCTCTAAAGCTTAAACTCATCCTATCATTCAGACAGAAGACCACGTGAGGATCAGAATTAATAAAGTTGTGGCTTCAGCAGGTGAATTTGTTTGCCTGAAACAGAGCAGATGTTGTTGAAACTAATTTGCTTCCCATGTCCCTAGCAATGCCCACAGTAGCACTTCAGTCACTCGAAATAATAGAAATTTTGCTCAATTTGAAATTTCTCCACATTGCACCCATTTTTCGTACAGCACATAATCCCACGAGTTCCTAAATAAGCACACACACACAAGAATGTGCACACAGATTGTAAATAAACTTGCACTTCATCATCGCAGTTCACTTGCCTCATTAAGAGGTGAGTGAATTGGAAGGTTTCTTGTGACAGAGGCTCAGCTTACTCATTACTGGAAATCTCTTATTAGTGGCCTGTTCACCACTGGACAATAGATCAAGTACATTAGAAGATCCCCCCTATTTAGAGCAATCTTTCTGACATGCATGTTCCCACTTTGGGACCTCTTGGAAAAAGCAGGTAGTCCTGAACAAGAATCAGTACAAGTGATAATGACATTTTGTTGCAGAAATAAGCCAGGATTCTAAAGGTTGTTTCTAAAAAACAAAATATTTTCCAAGTGGGCCCTCTCAGAAAACTCTTTTATATCAGAGGTGGTCTTTGGTTGGCAGTCAGGTTCCCCCATGTCCAGGCAAGGACCCTTACTCTAGTCAGGGTAAAGGAGAATCACCCTCAGTTAACATTTACTCACCCCCTTGGTAGCTTGCACGAGCAGGCAGGCTTAACTTCAAAAGCAAGGTCTAAATTATTTGTACCAACACACACATTAAATCAGTGAAAACACTACAAAATGTCACAACACAGGTTTAGAAAAATAGATAATATTTATCTAAAAAAAACACGACCAAAATGACAAAAAGCCAACATACACAAGCCTAGTTATGAATTTTTAAAGAATAAGAGTCTTAAATCCTTTAGGAAACAATGAGAACACTGTTAGCATGCAAAAGTACCTAGTTAGGGTAAAAATAACACCATACGGACGAGTGTGTGCGTCGTGAAAAAGGCCAGGGACGCATCGATTTCTCACAAGCGAGACCGTGCATCGTTCCTCCTCCACGACGGTGTGTGCCGTTTTTCCTCTCCCACAAGAGAGCGATGCATCGATCCAGATCGGGCCCGGGCAGGCTTTGCGTTGTTTTTCCGCGCCCGGTGATGTTGCGTTGAAAATCCGGTCGCATGGTATCACAAAACCTTGCTGCATGGGGTTTGCGTCGTTATCGGCCTTCATTAGCATGTGTTGCGTGTCGTTTCTCCAGCCACGTTGTGTCGATCTTCCAGTGGCAATGCAGGTGGAGCATTGATTTCAGCCGCAAAGCTAGCGCCAAGTCGTTTCTCCGCCGCGTCACGGAAGGTGCATCGAAAATTTCCCTGCATGGTGGTCTGTGCGGGGATTTTCAGTCTTGGTCTGCCAGTTTCACCTTTCAAGGGCCTAGGAATTGGATAGGGCACTACTTGGCAGAGCAGGAGTGTCAGCAGAGTCGAGGTGATGGCAGGTGAAGTCTATGATGACCCTCAGACTTCAACAACAGGAGGCAAACTCAGTTCAAGCCCTTGGAGATTCTTCACAGGCAGGAATGCACAACAAAGTCCAGTCTTTGTCACCTTTCACAGGCAGAAGCAACAATTGCAGGATAGCTCCACAAAGCAGTCACAGGCAGGGCAGCACTTCTCCTCAGCTCTACAGCTCTTCTCCTTGGCAGAGGTTCCTCTTGATTCCAATGGTGATCTAATTTTCAGGGGTGTGGGGTGCTCTTCTTATACCCCTTTCTGCCTTTGAAGTAGGCCTACTTCAAAGGAAAGTCTCTCTTGTTTGTGAGATCCTGCCTTGCCCAGGCCAGGCCCCAGACACTCACAAGGGGGTTGGAGACTGCACTGTGTGAGGGCAGGCACAGCCCTTTCTGGTGTAAGTGACTACTCCTCCCTCCCTCCTAGCACAGATGGCTCATCAGGATATGCAGGCTACACCCCAGCTCTCTTTGTGTCACTGTCTAGAGAGAGGTCCAAACAATCCAACTGTCAAACTAACCCAGACAGGGAATCCACAAACAGGCAGAGTCACAGAATGGTTTAAGCAAGAAAATGCCTACTTTCTAAAAGTGGCATTTTCAAACACACAATCTCAAAACCAACACAAAAAGATGTATTTTTAAATTGTGAGTTCAGAGACCCCAAACTCCAAATGTCAATCTACTCTCAAAGGGAACCTGCACTTTATTAATATTTAAAGACAGCCCCCATGTTAACCTCTGAGAGAGATAGGCCTTGCACAGTGAAAACCGAATTTGGCAGTATTTCCCTGTCAGGACATATAAAACACATTAGTATATGTCCTACCTTAAACATACACTGCACCTTGCCCATGGGGCTACCCAGGGTCTTCCTTAGGGGTGCCTTACATGTAAGAAAAGGGAAGGTTTAGGCCTGGCAAGTCGAATTGGCAGGTTAAAACTGCACACACAGACACTTCAGTGGCAGGTCTGAGCCATGTTTACAGGGCTACTAATGTGGGTGGCACAACAAGTGCTGCACACCCACTGGTAGCATTTGATTTACAGGCCCTGGGCACCTCTAGTGCACTTTACTAGGGACTTACCAGTAAATCAAATATGCCAATCATGGATAAACCAATCATCAATACAATTTATACAGAGAGCATGTGCACTTTAGCACTGGTTGGCAGTAGTAAACTGCCCAGAGTCATAAAGCCAACATTACAGGTCAGACAAAATAGGAGGCAAGAAGCAAAAATATTGGATATGGCCCTGCAAAAGGAAAAAAAGTCCAACACAAATGCTATATGTACCCCCAGACACACAATTCAGATGACTGTAGCCTGAAATGTCCAGAGGAGCAGCTGTAAACATCTGACAATTTCCAAAGGGTAAGTTGAGCGTCATCCACTGGTAAAGTACAGAAGACTTAACCTTTCAACTTTCTGACAGCCATAATATAAGGAGCATCTAGATAAGTGCAAGGTGGAGATTTTATTATAAAATGGATTATGAGATGGATCTTATCTTCACAGTTATGGTGGTGGAGGATGGTCAATTACAAGATGTTTTAAATAATGCACATGAAATTTTTAACAAAACCTTGGGATGTTTGAAACGATATGTACATCAAATTGTATTAAAGAAGGATGCAGTGCCTATTCAACATAAGTTAAGACGTGTGCCATTGGCAACAAGTGAGGAAGTAAAAAAAAAAAAAATGAAATGTTGAAGGGTGGTGTTATAGAACCAGTGGAAACATCTCAATGGATACTGCCAGTAGCTATTACAAAAAAAGATTTTGTGTTTATTTAAGAGCTCTTAATCACAAAGTGGTTGCTGATACTTTTCCACTTCCCAACATCGGTGAACTAATGTCCCTAATAAAAGGTGCTACGTATTTTTCAAAATTGGACCTGAAAAGTGCATAGCACTAAGTTAGGTTACATACAGATTCCAAGAATCTCACTGCTTTTACAACAAATGAAGGTATGTTTAGTTTCATTCACATGCATTTGAGTTAGTCTGTGCTGTGAGCCTTTTTCAGAGGATGATGACAAAAATGTTTGAGAACATGTCAAACATAGTTTTCTTTCATGATGAAGTTCTAATTTTTGGTGACATAGTGGTACACCACAAAGTTGTACTTTAAAAAGTTTTTTAAAAACTGAAGGATGCTGGTTTGACTTTGAGTAAGGAAAAATGTTTGTTTCTAAATGAAGAAATTGACAATTTGAGTTACACTATATCAGAGAAGGGAATCAAACCAAATAATTATTTGATTGATGCTATAAAATTGGCTCCTGCTCCCAAAAATAAGCAACAGTTGTGATCCTTTCTTGGTTTAATAGGATATTATTCTAAATTCATAGATAAGTTTGCAGACAAAACTGAACATTTAAGAAAAGTTTTGTGAATAGAGATCATATTTGTGTGGGATGAAGAACAACAACTATGTTTTGAGAGGATACAACAATAAATGTGTGAAGCTAATGTTTTGACAACTTTTGATACTAAGCTTAAATCAATATACTTACTGTAGATACAAGTGCAGTTGCTTTAGGAGCTTTATTATCACAAATTCATGATAGACTGTGGCATTTGTGATAACGCGTCCTTTTTTGTTAATGTTATACATATTAGGACTCGTTTTAGGCCAATGAATCTTGTGACCTAGTGGTGAGACACCGTAGGACGAGATGACTGATCAATATGTCCAGCAATATATCAATAATGTCATCAATATTCACCACTACAATGCAATTTACCTTGGTTATAGACATTAATCAAATTGTCGACGCAACCATGAACTTTCAGCCATGAATAACCACACCTTTGATAGAATTTTATGAATTTTATTCCCTATTAATTACAATCTACTAGCAGAAGTGTCAATCTCAAAACCAAGAAGCATAAGAGCATAGTCACAATATGGCAACTGTGGTAAGATTTCATTAATGCAAGAATTACAAACATAAGAACATAGCACGGCGTGAACATAGATCAGAATACAAGAATATCACTTGAGTCTCAGTTCAGCATAGAGTAACGTCAGTCTCTGTCTATTTGTGTCAGTCAGAGTGATTACCTATCCTAACCACCAATTAGCATCAGCATGTTGGACTTCATGCAAAATAATTTAGAACATCAATTTAGAAAACATCTAGCTGTGGCCTCTATTTAAAAATGAGCAGTTGGTACCTAGAAAGGAAAAGCAAACAGACAAATTACAAATCGCATTGTCATAATTACCCTCCAAGGATTAGGTCAGCACACAGGATCAGTCTTCGTCTTCAGGACATCAGTCGAATCGCCATCAGTCTAACCTCTTCTAAAGGACAGGGGACACTTCCCTCATAAGGAGGAGAAGCGTAAAGGGCAGTCTATGCGTGAGGATAGTTTATTAAGTCTCAGAGTCACCAAACAGAGTGACAGAGTTTCTGGATAAAATCAATAGCATTCCCTACCTAGTTCTCTAGTCCCTTTTGTGACATGAGTTTTTATCCCTTTTTCGTAATACCTTCCCCCAAAATTCTGTTGGACATTCACTATACCCCACTATCTTTAACCTATCAAATTATACATTAGGTAATCCCAATTGTCACCCCACGATAATTTATAACACTTTGATTGGTCTTCATAATTGACGTCTTTGGAGGTGGCACATCCGGTGGGTTTCTTCACCACTTGGCACGTCTTCTTGGGTCATGAGTTCCTTTGTCCATGGTCAAATGTCCTTGTACTTTTAGATTAATCTACTTTTGTTTCAAATTGTTTTTAAATTCACACTAAGGCAGCTAGCATGCGGATGGGAACGGAACCTCGTTCGTTACATAAAACGAAGGAAAGGAACAAATGCAGGGTCATGGCCCTTTGCGAGTCAGCACACTGGAAAACAGAGAAAATGCTTTAATATGAGAGCTGGGCAGCCAAAATCTACAACTTACGCTAACTTAAGGCCTATGAGATTTTAATGCAGTATCGTAAATGCTAATATATAAACTTGATTAGTCATAATGCAAACAATCATTACTCATAATTGTCATTAGTTCGTGTACACAATGGTAACTTCATATTTCATAGTCATAATTCAAATGCACGTTAAGCAAATCGCTATTTATTGTCGTTTTCTATGCATTTTCTAAGCATTGATATAAGCATTTCACGTTTAGCATATGTGATATTTAAACTACGCTCTATCAGTTGCATTGCACACACTTACAGAATTGAAACATAATTACTTAGTCATTGAGCGGGAAGCTTTAGCAGCTGCTTGGGGGTGCAATATTTTTGTGTGTATCTATGGGGCTCACAATTCACCTTTAGGACTGATCACAAACCTTTGATGAAAATATAATCTCCAGGTAGTGCAGGCAAAGGGTCGGCCCGACTGGCCAGATTGGCAAGCATGATCACAAAAATATATATACAAAATGGAATTCATACAGGGTTGGCGTAATCTGCAAGCTGATTGCTTGTCCAGAATGCCGGTCCATAGAAATGAAGAAGAAGTTATGGATGGTGATTTGGAAGGAGCCGTAGCTTTAGTACAAGATGCGATACACAAATCTTGTACAAATGGGAAGAGGAAATGAGAAGGATGGTGTGTTGAGAAATGTCAAAAAATTGATAGGTAAAGTATCAGTTAGAGAGAATGTGATTTGTATCCCAGCATGACCTTATGTAAAAATTCTTGACAAACTCTCTGTGCATGGAGATAAGTTCTTCATGAGGGGAGATCAGTTCATACCTCCTCAGGGTTTGAGGATGAAACTTGTAATGTTAGCTTATGAAGGTAATTTGGGCCAAGGCTTGATGGAAAAAAGGTTGAAGACTGAATTTTGGTTGCCTGGGTTGGATGATCAAGTTATTTTCTGGTTGGAGGAATACCAAGTCTGTAAAGAAAGTGAGAAATGATTGAGAGTAGGAAACAAGCATACTCATGGTCGTATTGATGATCCTGGTGAATCTTGGCACACTGTGGCCCTCATTCTGACCTTGGCGGTCTTTTCGCAAGACCGCTGAGTTACCGCCGCGGTGAAGACCGCCGACCGCGGCGGTGTGCCGCTGTGCGCATTCTGACCGCTGGGAGCGTTCCGCCGGAAAACCGCCAGCAGCCACACTGGCGGTCGGCGGGAAAGTGGAGACTGGTCAACCTCCACCGCTACGCCAGCAGAACACCGCCCACAGAATTACGACCCACATTTCCGTGTGGCGGTCTTCTGTTGGCGGTCTTCTGTTGGCGGTCACGTCCCTATGGCTCCCGTCGCCTCCCGGAGGACCAACGCACAAGGTACGTTGATCGTCCGTGAGGGGAGGGGGTGGGGGGGTGTTGTGTGATGTGGGCGTGCATGGGGGTGTGCGTGGGAGTGTGTAGAGGGGGTGTGTGAGTGCGTGTATGCGGGCGGGGGGTGCTGCTGTGTCTATGGGTAATGTGTGCTGTTCGGCAGGTGCGCATGTCGGCATGTATGTGTGCGGGTATGTGTCCCCGTTCTGTATGTGTGTGTAGGGGGTGTGTATATGTGCATGTTGGGGGTGTGTGCATGTCGGGGTACATGTATGTGCATGTCGGGGTGGGGGTGGGGAGGGGGTTCGTACCACCTCTGGGGGGTGGCAGGGGGGTGGAGGGTGTGGGGGGAGGACTCGGGTGGGTAGTGGGGGGTGGGGGAGACCCCTATCAGTGCCAGGCAAGGAATTCCCTGGCCCCGATAGTGCTTACCGCCATGGTTCGCACGGCGGTTCCCGCCCGCAAGAAACCGCGGCGGTAGGCAGGGTCATAATACCCTTGGCGGTCTTGGGTCGACCGCCGGGCCGGAGAGCGCAAACTCCAGCCCCGCGGTCATGACCGCCGCGGCGGTCGGAGTGGAGAAGTAGCGGTCGGTCGCGGCGGGGACCGCCGCGGTCAGAATGCCATTTTTAATACCGCCGGTCTGTTCGCGGTCCGACCGCCGTCTCTCCGCCGACCGCCAGGGTCAGAATGAGGGCCTGTGTGTTTAGATTTCAGAGGTCATATGTGCCAATTATCACAGGATATGAGATTTGCGTTGGGTATGTTGGATGTCAACACTGTTGGAAAATGGGTTATTGGTAGGGCAGGTAGGTACCTACACCTAGCAACAAGCCACTAACCTCCACATAGGTACAGTTAGGTCTCAGTAAATTAATCCCAGCTCAACCCTTGGTAGCTTGGCAACGAGCGTCAAGGCTTAACTTAGGAGACAAAGTGTAAAGCATTCAAATATCACAAAACAGTAATTAAATAAAACACAGGAAACAGTTTAAAAATCCAAAACCAATTTATAAAAATAGTTTATATTTTTATCTTTAAAATGGCACAAAAACGATTAAAATCGGTTCAGGGGAACCGGAGATATGAATTTTTAAAGAATTATTACTTTTCTAGCGCTTAGAAACAAAAAGCGCCAATCGGGTCATCTGGTTGCACCTCGACCGGGGCAAAGTCAAACTTTCAGGCCGACCGCGATGGAGCCCTGCTCGGCTACAGGTCGCGGGAGGCCTCGGTTAAAAAGTTACCTTCTGACTTAGTCTTTATTTTGAAGTTTTTCTTCACCGGGACGAACCTGCCAGTTGAATCCGACCTCCTGGAGCCCTTGTCCGGATACGCAATGTGGGTTTCCTCGGTGGAGACTTTTACCTTCGGACTTAGTCGTTTTTTCGAGATGAAAATCCTTCGACCGGGGTAAACCTGGATCTTGATCCGACGTCCATGGAGCCCTTCTCGGATACGATGGCTGGGAGGTCCCGGTCAACTTTTTACGTTCTGACTTAGTCTCTTTTTTGGATGTTTTTCTTTACCGGGACGAACCACGAAGTCAGGCCGGGTCGCGGTTGAGGCAAGCCGGCTAGAATTTCCGCGGCGGGTCGGTCCCTCTCTGGAGCTTTTTTCCAAAAATTCTCAAATCTTTTCCAAACTTCTGGGGCTTCACCCAGATGTTCTTTTAAGGTTCTTTTGGGGTCCACAGCTCACCCCAAGGGTCCAGAAGTTCTGTGATGATCCTTGGGGGGTGCAGACTTCAACTCCCAGAATGCACCTGGCGCAAACTCCTTTTTGGCCACTGGACAGTGGTCAGCTGGTCGCTTTCTTCAGGAGTTGGTGCAGGGGACTCTGGTTAGCAATTTTTCACCTGTAGCAAACAGGGAGTCCCTCCTTGAACCAGTTGAAGCCAGGCAAAGTCCTTCTTGTGGTGAAGCCCAAGTGTGCAGCTGGTGCAGTCCTTCTGAGTGCAGGGTCCAGGTGCAGGCCAGGGGTCCAGCAGGGCAGTCCTTCTTCTTCTTTAGTTCCTTTCTTGTTGAATTCTGGAGGGGATCTGAGGCGTGGGTGCAGGTCTGCCAGTTTTATCCTTGCTCCTGGGTGAAAAGCAGGGGGGCCCTGGTTCTCCAATCAGGGACAGGGTCGTCCCCCTGTGATGACCACTTCCTGGGAAGTGTGGCAAAAATCCATCCCAGAAGGCAACAGTCTCTAAAAATCCAACATGGATGAATCTGATTTTTGGAGGTTACATCTGGCTGAGCCCACCCACTGGTGTGGCTAAAAATCATAAACACACCCCTCTCCTGCCCTCTCCTAATCTAATCAAGGGGGCACCTAGTTGTCTGGGGTTGCAGGATGTGGGGGTGTTGCTGGGTGCTCCAGATGTCCTTCTCTGCCTTTGAAGACCAGTTTGGCAGCCCTCCCCCTTCCTGCCTCACCATCTGCTGAGGGGAGATTCTCTCCCCCAAGAACATTCCTTTGTGTGAAGCCAGGCCACTTCACACCTCATCAAGGCAGCCTGGCAGAAGCTGCTGCAGGCTGGCCAATCAGAGCACAGCAGCAAAAACAATGCAGAGCTGAAATTGGCAACTTTTTAAGTAAAGTCTAAACTTTTTACCTGGACAAGTTATATTAAATCCCACAACTGGAAGTTGTGGGATTTATTACAACAATCAATTTGATACCAAATTCTTGGTATGTAACATTTAAGGAGACTTTAAAATTTAAAATAAAGTCTGCCCATTCTAGCCTATGAAGGCCATTTACTTCAATGAGGGAAAAACGAATTTGGCTGTTTTTACCTCACCAGGGCTTATAAATCTATTTTTATAAAATCCCTGCTTATAGTTACATGGCACCCAGCCCTAGGGGCACATAGGGCACACCTTAGGGGTGACTTATATGTAAAAATAAGGTAGTTTAAGACTTTGGAAGTACCTTTAATTCCAAAGTCGAATTTGCATATAACTTTAATTTAAAAGCAGCCAGCAAGGCAGGCCTGCTTTTAAAATGACACTGGGCACCTCAGCAGTGCACCTAGGTGTGCACCACCTATGTTGTGGTCCCTAAACCTACATGCCCTACCATATACTAGGGACTTATAGGTAGGTTCACTTAGCCAATTATAATTAGCCTAATTTGCATATTGATTTTACACAGAGCACAGGCCCTGGGACTGGTTAGCAGTACCCAGGGCACCATCAGAGTCAGGAAAACACCAGCATAAAGTGGATAATGGGGGCAAAAAGTTAGGGGGCCTCTGCAATCAGCCCTGTTTTCCCACACAACCCCCCCCAGCCCACACGCCCAGGAGACTCAGCCCGACCCTGGGAGATTCTTCCTGGCTTGTTAGGCGAGGAAGACAGTGAAGAAAACTGGCTGTCCCTTTGCAGGGCCTACTCTGCCTTATATCCTCCTGTCAGGGTCACTCCCTCTGGGTAGTGAAGCCATCCCAACAGTAAAAGGACCCAACTCAAACTGAAACTTCCCTCTAGGGGGGTCTTCCTCCTCTCTCTCTGCCAACTTGGGTAGTGAGGTGCCCACCTCCCCTACTCCAAACTTTGCTAGGGCAACACCTAGCTTACCCAAAGAGGTCACCCAACACTTGAGCAACCCCACCATGACCAATAGGGTCAGGGGGCTTACTTTGCTATTGGCCCTGGGGTCTGCCTCCCAGGCCAAGTACATTGCTGCCAGGAAGGCTAGCACCCAGCAGAGGCTACTGACAGCTGTCAGTACCCAGAACCACACCCTAAGCTCTCCACTGACAGGTGGCTGAGCTGCTTTAGGGGCATCTTTGGGGTCCTGGCACCCCTCTTGCTGTCTAGAGTGGGGGGCTACCACTTCCTGTGGCAGACACCCTCCTTCCACTCTCCCTTCTGTCAGTGCAGGGGCAACACCTTGCATCTGGACAGCTGCCTGACTACTCAGGACTTCCTTGGGGTCAGGTGAGGCCTCACCAGTGCCAACTCTGGGCTCCCCCCCTACTGGGGCAGAAGGCCTTTGGCTCCCTGGAACTCTCTTTAAGAGTGGCCTACCCTTCCTTTTCTTCTTTCCTTTTCTTGGGGACCCCTGTCTCCTAACTGTAGGGACTGACTCCACAGGACTTTGGGTTGGGGGGGCGCCCTGGGCGACCACCCCATCTGTGACCAGACTCACCTCTGGGAGGTCATTGCCCAGGATACAATCTAGGGGAAGGTCAGCACTGACTACCACCCTAATCCAGTCAAGGATACCCTCCCTCTCTAGGGGCACTATGGCTACAGGTTTGGAGGTGACCTCCCCTGTGGCTATCCTGACTTTCTTTGTCTTTCCTGGGACATACACGTCTGGGGTCACTAACCGGTCACTCACTATAGTGTGACTGGCACAGGTGTCTCTCAGGCCAGTGGTAGGGATCCCATTCACTTGAATGTGGTGGAAGTGCCTACTCCCACCCTCAGGGATCACCAGCTTACCATCTGGTCCTGTCTCCCAGCACAATGCTAGGAGGACTTCATCATCTGAGGAATCCTCCTCTATGGCTACACTGGACAGCCCAGTGCTAACCACCTTCTTTGGACAGGCTGCATCTCCTCTGAAGTGACCTGTCTGCTGACAGTCAAAGCAAGCCCTACTGTCCAAGAGCTTTTTTAACCCTGGGTCTCCCTGTCTCTGCATGTCAGAGTGGGAGTGGGATTTACTCTCCTCCTTCTTAGGGTTCTGGGGTACAGAGGGAGTCTCTGTGGTGGGCTTACCACCTCCCTCCTTAGGTTTTTGGGGACCTGTCCCCCCCTTCTTGGAGTCTCCCCCCTGGGACTTGACAACCACCCTGGTTCTCAACCACTCATCAGCTGCCTCCCCTAGCTCTCTAGGGTTGGTCTGCTTAGAGTCCACTAGATGCTGGCGTAACCTTTCTTGGGTACAATTGGTCAAGATGTGCTCTCTCATGATCAGATTGTATAACCCCTCATAAGTATCTACTTTGTTACCAATAATCCAGCCCTATAGTGCCTTTAGTGAAATGTCCACAAAGTCAACCCAAGACTGGGTACTGACCTTCTGGGTGTCCCTGAACTTCATTCTATATTGCTCTGGGGTCAGACCAAACTTCTTGGCTAAGCACCTCTTCATACTAGGGTATGAATCTGCCTCCTCCCCCCTTAAGGTCAGAAGCCTATCCCTCCCTGAGTTGGGGACCAACTCCCACAAAAGGGAACCCCAGTATTGAGGCCTAACCCTTCTCATTTGGAGTGCCCTCTCAAAGGCCCCCAGCCACTTATCTATGTCATCCCCCTCTACATAAGCAGGAACTACCCCCTTGGGTAACCTGGGGCAAACTCCCCCACCCATGGACACCTCAGCTTCTTTATCGCTGCTTCCATCTCTTGTCTCTTTGTATGCCCACTTTTTCTTTTCTAGGGCCAGCTTCTCTGCTTCCAAAGCTATGTATGCTAGCTGGGCCTCCAGCTCTCTTTCTCTGATGGATGGGTTCTCTCCTCCTGAAAGGACCCCCTTCCTACCACTAGCTTTGGGTCTGCCCCTAGTGACTGTATCTACTGAGGACCGTTCTTCCTCTTCCTCACTTAGGCTCAGATGCCTTCCCTTCCCTGAGTGGTTAGAGTTAGCATCTTCCCCTTTTTCTCCCTCCTCTGGAGCTTCTTCTGACTCTACCTCTTGGGCCTCAGCCCATGCTGTCAGGGATGTGATCAGGATTTGCTTCCTGAGATCAGTGGTTGCAGGCAACCCTCTTTCAATACACAACCCCCTAAGCTGGACTACTGTCAGTGTGGGTAGGCTAGCCAGATCAAGCTCCATGGTTCTCTAGTTTTGTGTCAAAAAACTTTTTGCAAAAATTGGAAACAAGAATTTAGAAATATTAAAAAAATTCAATAATTGAAATTAATCCAAATTAATAATTAAAAACTATTTTTGCACTAGGACAATTTAAAGGATTTTTAATTTGTTTTACCTAAAACTGTAACGTGATATTGAACACAAGTACAGGATCCCGTCGCTGCTTCCAATTATGTTGGAAAATGGGTTATTGGTAGGGCAGGTAGGTACCTACACCTAGCAACAAGCCACTAACCTCCACATAGGTACAGTTAGGTCTCAGTAAATTAATCCCAGCTCAACCCTTGGTAGCTTGGCAACGAGCGTTAAGGCTTAACTTAGGAGACAAAGTGTAAAGCATTCAAATATCACAAAACAGTAATTAAATAAAACACAGGAAACAGTTTAAAAATCCAAAACCAATTTATAAAAATAGTTTATATTTTTATCTTTAAAATGGCACAAAAACGATTAAAATCGGTTCAGGGGAACCGGAGATATGAATTTTTAAAGAATTATTACTTTTCTAGCGCTTAGAAACAAAAAGCGCCAATCGGGTCATCTGGTTGCACCTCGACCGGGGCAAAGTCAAACTTTCAGGCCGACCGCGATGGAGCCCTGCTCGGCTACAGGTCGCGGGAGGCCTCGGTTAAAAAGTTACCTTCTGACTTAGTCTTTATTTTGAAGTTTTTCTTCACCGGGACGAACCTGCCAGTTGAATCCGACCTCCTGGAGCCCTTGTCCGGATACGCAATGTGGGTTTCCTCGGTGGAGACTTTTACCTTCGGACTTAGTCGTTTTTTCGAGATGAAAATCCTTCGACCGGGGTAAACCTGGATCTTGATCCGACGTCCATGGAGCCCTTCTCGGATACGATGGCTGGGAGGTCCCGGTCAACTTTTTACGTTCTGACTTAGTCTCTTTTTTGGATGTTTTTCTTTACCGGGACGAACCACGAAGTCAGGCCGGGTCGCGGTTGAGGCAAGCCGGCTAGAATTTCCGCGGCGGGTCGGTCCCTCTCTGGAGCTTTTTTCCAAAAATTCTCAAATCTTTTCCAAACTTCTGGGGCTTCACCCAGATGTTCTTTTAAGGTTCTTTTGGGGTCCACAGCTCACCCCAAGGGTCCAGAAGTTCTGTGATGATCCTTGGGGGGTGCAGACTTCAACTCCCAGAATGCACCTGGCGCAAACTCCTTTTTGGCCACTGGACAGTGGTCAGCTGGTCGCTTTCTTCAGGAGTTGGTGCAGGGGACTCTGGTTAGCAATTTTTCACCTGTAGCAAACAGGGAGTCCCTCCTTGAACCAGTTGAAGCCAGGCAAAGTCCTTCTTGTGGTGAAGCCCAAGTGTGCAGCTGGTGCAGTCCTTCTGAGTGCAGGGTCCAGGTGCAGGCCAGGGGTCCAGCAGGGCAGTCCTTCTTCTTCTTTAGTTCCTTTCTTGTTGAATTCTGGAGGGGATCTGAGGCGTGGGTGCAGGTCTGCCAGTTTTATCCTTGCTCCTGGGTGAAAAGCAGGGGGGCCCTGGTTCTCCAATCAGGGACAGGGTCGTCCCCCTGTGATGACCACTTCCTGGGAAGTGTGGCAAAAATCCATCCCAGAAGGCAACAGTCTCTAAAAATCCAACATGGATGAATCTGATTTTTGGAGGTTACATCTGGCTGAGCCCACCCACTGGTGTGGCTAAAAATCATAAACACACCCCTCTCCTGCCCTCTCCTAATCTAATCAAGGGGGCACCTAGTTGTCTGGGGTTGCAGGATGTGGGGGTGTTGCTGGGTGCTCCAGATGTCCTTCTCTGCCTTTGAAGACCAGTTTGGCAGCCCTCCCCCTTCCTGCCTCACCATCTGCTGAGGGGAGATTCTCTCCCCCAAGCACATTCCTTTGTGTGAAGCCAGGCCACTTCACACCTCATCAAGGCAGCCTGGCAGAAGCTGCTGCAGGCTGGCCAATCAGAGCACAGCAGCAAAAACAATGCAGAGCTGAAATTGGCAACTTTTTAAGTAAAGTCTAAACTTTTTACCTGGACAAGTTATATTAAATCCCACAACTGGAAGTTGTGGGATTTATTACAACAATCAATTTGATACCAAATTCTTGGTATGTAACATTTAAGGAGACTTTAAAATTTAAAATAAAGTCTGCCCATTCTAGCCTATGAAGGCCATTTACTTCAATGAGGGAAAAACGAATTTGGCTGTTTTTACCTCACCAGGGCTTATAAATCTATTTTTATAAAATCCCTGCTTATAGTTACATGGCACCCAGCCCTAGGGGCACATAGGGCACACCTTAGGGGTGACTTATATGTAAAAATAAGGTAGTTTAAGACTTTGGAAGTACCTTTAATTCCAAAGTCGAATTTGCATATAACTTTAATTTAAAAGCAGCCAGCAAGGCAGGCCTGCTTTTAAAATGACACTGGGCACCTCAGCAGTGCACCTAGGTGTGCACCACCTATGTTGTGGTCCCTAAACCTACATGCCCTACCATATACTAGGGACTTATAGGTAGGTTCACTTAGCCAATTATAATTAGCCTAATTTGCATATTGATTTTACACAGAGCACAGGCCCTGGGACTGGTTAGCAGTACCCAGGGCACCATCAGAGTCAGGAAAACACCAGCATAAAGTGGATAATGGGGGCAAAAAGTTAGGGGGCCTCTGCAATCAGCCCTGTTTTCCCACACAACCCCCCCCAGCCCACACGCCCAGGAGACTCAGCCCGACCCTGGGAGATTCTTCCTGGCTTGTTAGGCGAGGAAGACAGTGAAGAAAACTGGCTGTCCCTTTGCAGGGCCTACTCTGCCTTATATCCTCCTGTCAGGGTCACTCCCTCTGGGTAGTGAAGCCATCCCAACAGTAAAAGGACCCAACTCAAACTGAAACTTCCCTCTAGGGGGGTCTTCCTCCTCTCTCTCTGCCAACTTGGGTAGTGAGGTGCCCACCTCCCCTACTCCAAACTTTGCTAGGGCAACACCTAGCTTACCCAAAGAGGTCACCCAACACTTGAGCAACCCCACCATGACCAATAGGGTCAGGGGGCTTACTTTGCTATTGGCCCTGGGGTCTGCCTCCCAGGCCAAGTACATTGCTGCCAGGAAGGCTAGCACCCAGCAGAGGCTACTGACAGCTGTCAGTACCCAGAACCACACCCTAAGCTCTCCACTGACAGGTGGCTGAGCTGCTTTAGGGGCATCTTTGGGGTCCTGGCACCCCTCTTGCTGTCTAGAGTGGGGGGCTACCACTTCCTGTGGCAGACACCCTCCTTCCACTCTCCCTTCTGTCAGTGCAGGGGCAACACCTTGCATCTGGACAGCTGCCTGACTACTCAGGACTTCCTTGGGGTCAGGTGAGGCCTCACCAGTGCCAACTCTGGGCTCCCCCCCTACTGGGGCAGAAGGCCTTTGGCTCCCTGGAACTCTCTTTAAGAGTGGCCTACCCTTCCTTTTCTTCTTTCCTTTTCTTGGGGACCCCTGTCTCCTAACTGTAGGGACTGACTCCACAGGACTTTGGGTTGGGGGGGCGCCCTGGGCGACCACCCCATCTGTGACCAGACTCACCTCTGGGAGGTCATTGCCCAGGATACAATCTAGGGGAAGGTCAGCACTGACTACCACCCTAATCCAGTCAAGGATACCCTCCCTCTCTAGGGGCACTATGGCTACAGGTTTGGAGGTGACCTCCCCTGTGGCTATCCTGACTTTCTTTGTCTTTCCTGGGACATACACGTCTGGGGTCACTAACCGGTCACTCACTATAGTGTGACTGGCACAGGTGTCTCTCAGGCCAGTGGTAGGGATCCCATTCACTTGAATGTGGTGGAAGTGCCTACTCCCACCCTCAGGGATCACCAGCTTACCATCTGGTCCTGTCTCCCAGCACAATGCTAGGAGGACTTCATCATCTGAGGAATCCTCCTCTATGGCTACACTGGACAGCCCAGTGCTAACCACCTTCTTTGGACAGGCTGCATCTCCTCTGAAGTGACCTGTCTGCTGACAGTCAAAGCAAGCCCTACTGTCCAAGAGCTTTTTTAACCCTGGGTCTCCCTGTCTCTGCATGTCAGAGTGGGAGTGGGATTTACTCTCCTCCTTCTTAGGGTTCTGGGGTACAGAGGGAGTCTCTGTGGTGGGCTTACCACCTCCCTCCTTAGGTTTTTGGGGACCTGTCCCCCCCTTCTTGGAGTCTCCCCCCTGGGACTTGACAACCACCCTGGTTCTCAACCACTCATCAGCTGCCTCCCCTAGCTCTCTAGGGTTGGTCTGCTTAGAGTCCACTAGATGCTGGCGTAACCTTTCTTGGGTACAATTGGTCAAGATGTGCTCTCTCATGATCAGATTGTATAACCCCTCATAAGTATCTACTTTGTTACCAATAATCCAGCCCTATAGTGCCTTTAGTGAAATGTCCACAAAGTCAACCCAAGACTGGGTACTGACCTTCTGGGTGTCCCTGAACTTCATTCTATATTGCTCTGGGGTCAGACCAAACTTCTTGGCTAAGCACCTCTTCATACTAGGGTATGAATCTGCCTCCTCCCCCCTTAAGGTCAGAAGCCTATCCCTCCCTGAGTTGGGGACCAACTCCCACAAAAGGGAACCCCAGTATTGAGGCCTAACCCTTCTCATTTGGAGTGCCCTCTCAAAGGCCCCCAGCCACTTATCTATGTCATCCCCCTCTACATAAGCAGGAACTACCCCCTTGGGTAACCTGGGGCAAACTCCCCCACCCATGGACACCTCAGCTTCTTTATCGCTGCTTCCATCTCTTGTCTCTTTGTATGCCCACTTTTTCTTTTCTAGGGCCAGCTTCTCTGCTTCCAAAGCTATGTATGCTAGCTGGGCCTCCAGCTCTCTTTCTCTGATGGATGGGTTCTCTCCTCCTGAAAGGACCCCCTTCCTACCACTAGCTTTGGGTCTGCCCCTAGTGACTGTATCTACTGAGGACCGTTCTTCCTCTTCCTCACTTAGGCTCAGATGCCTTCCCTTCCCTGAGTGGTTAGAGTTAGCATCTTCCCCTTTTTCTCCCTCCTCTGGAGCTTCTTCTGACTCTACCTCTTGGGCCTCAGCCCATGCTGTCAGGGATGTGATCAGGATTTGCTTCCTGAGATCAGTGGTTGCAGGCAACCCTCTTTCAATACACAACCCCCTAAGCTGGACTACTGTCAGTGTGGGTAGGCTAGCCAGATCAAGCTCCATGGTTCTCTAGTTTTGTGTCAAAAAACTTTTTGCAAAAATTGGAAACAAGAATTTAGAAATATTTAAAAAATTCAATAATTGAAATTAATCCAAATTAATAATTAAAAACTATTTTTGCACTAGGACAATTTAAAGGATTTTTAATTTGTTTTACCTAAAACTGTAACGTGATATTGAACACAAGTACAGGATCCCGTCGCTGCTTCCAATTATGTTGGAAAATGGGTTATTGGTAGGGCAGGTAGGTACCTACACCTAGCAACAAGCCACTAACCTCCACATAGGTACAGTTAGGTCTCAGTAAATTAATCCCAGCTCAACCCTTGGTAGCTTGGCAACGAGCGTTAAGGCTTAACTTAGGAGACAAAGTGTAAAGCATTCAAATATCACAAAACAGTAATTAAATAAAACACAGGAAACAGTTTAAAAATCCAAAACCAATTTATAAAAATAGTTTATATTTTTATCTTTAAAATGACACAAAAACGATTAAAATCGGTTCAGGGGAACCGGAGATATGAATTTTTAAAGAATTATTACTTTTCTAGCGCTTAGAAACAAAAAGCGCCAATCGGGTCATCTGGTTGCACCTCGACCGGGGCAAAGTCAAACTTTCAGGCCGACCGCGATGGAGCCCTGCTCGGCTACAGGTCGCGGGAGGCCTCGGTTAAAAAGTTACCTTCTGACTTAGTCTTTATTTTGAAGTTTTTCTTCACCGGGACGAACCTGCCAGTTGAATCCGACCTCCTGGAGCCCTTGTCCGGATACGCAATGTGGGTTTCCTCGGTGGAGACTTTTACCTTCGGACTTAGTCGTTTTTTCGAGATGCAAATCCTTCGACCGGGGTAAACCTGGATCTTGATCCGACGTCCATGGAGCCCTTCTCGGATACGATGGCTGGGAGGTCCCGGTCAACTTTTTACGTTCTGACTTAGTCTCTTTTTTGGATGTTTTTCTTTACCGGGACGAACCACGAAGTCAGGCCGGGTCGCGGTTGAGGCAAGCCGGCTAGAATTTCCGCGGCGGGTCGGTCCCTCTCTGGAGCTTTTTTCCAAAAATTCGCAAATCTTTTCCAAACTTCTGGGGCTTCACCCAGATGTTCTTTTAAGGTTCTTTTGGGGTCCACAGCTCACCCCAAGGGTCCAGAAGTTCTGTGATGATCCTTGGGGGGTGCGGACTTCAACTCCCAGAATGCACCTGGCGCAAACTCCTTTTTGGCCACTGGACAGTGGTCAGCTGGTCGCTTTCTTCAGGAGTTGGTGCAGGGGACTCTGGTTAGCAATTTTTCACCTGTAGCAAACAGGGAGTCCCTCCTTGAACCAGTTGAAGCCAGGCAAAGTCCTTCTTGTGGTGAAGCCCAAGTGTGCAGCTGGTGCAGTCCTTCTGAGTGCAGGGTCCAGGTGCAGGCCAGGGGTCCAGCAGGGCAGTCCTTCTTCTTCTTTAGTTCCTTTCTTGTTGAATTCTGGAGGGGATCTGAGGCGTGGGTGCAGGTCTGCCAGTTTTATCCTTGCTCCTGGGTGAAAAGCAGGGGGGCCCTGGTTCTCCAATCAGGGACAGGGTCGTCCCCCTGTGATGACCACTTCCTGGGAAGTGTGGCAAAAATCCATCCCAGAAGGCAACAGTCTCTAAAAATCCAACATGGATGAATCTGATTTTTGGAGGTTACATCTGGCTGAGCCCACCCACTGGTGTGGCTAAAAATCATAAACACACCCCTCTCCTGCCCTCTCCTAATCTAATCAAGGGGGCACCTAGTTGTCTGGGGTTGCAGGATGTGGGGGTGTTGCTGGGTGCTCCAGATGTCCTTCTCTGCCTTTGAAGACCAGTTTGGCAGCCCTCCCCCTTCCTGCCTCACCATCTGCTGAGGGGAGATTCTCTCCCCCAAGCACATTCCTTTGTGTGAAGCCAGGCCACTTCACACCTAATCAAGGCAGCCTGGCAGAAGCTGCTGCAGGCTGGCCAATCAGAGCACAGCAGCAAAAACAATGCAGAGCTGAAATTGGCAACTTTTTAAGTAAAGTCTAAACTTTTTACCTGGACAAGTTATATTAAATCCCACAACTGGAAGTTGTGGGATTTATTACAACAATCAATTTGATACCAAATTCTTGGTATGTAACATTTAAGGAGACTTTAAAATTTAAAATAAAGTCTGCCCATTCTAGCCTATGAAGGCCATTTACTTCAATGAGGGAAAAACGAATTTGGCTGTTTTTACCTCACCAGGGCTTATAAATCTATTTTTATAAAATCCCTGCTTATAGTTACATGGCACCCAGCCCTAGGGGCACATAGGGCACACCTTAGGGGTGACTTATATGTAAAAATAAGGTAGTTTAAGACTTTGGAAGTACCTTTAATTCCAAAGTCGAATTTGCATATAACTTTAATTTAAAAGCAGCCAGCAAGGCAGGCCTGCTTTTAAAATGACACTGGGCACCTCAGCAGTGCACCTAGGTGTGCACCACCTATGCTGTGGTCCCTAAACCTACATGCCCTACCATATACTAGGGACTTATAGGTAGGTTCACTTAGCCAATTATAATTAGCCTAATTTGCATATTGATTTTACACAGAGCACAGGCCCTGGGACTGGTTAGCAGTACCCAGGGCACCATCAGAGTCAGGAAAACACCAGCATAAAGTGGATAATGGGGGCAAAAAGTTAGGGGGCCTCTGCAATCAGCCCTGTTTTCCCACACAACCCCCCCCCCAGCCCACACGCCCAGGAGACCGAGCCCGACCCTGGGAGAGTCTTCCTGGCTTGTTAGGCGAGGAAGACAGTGAAGAAAACTGGCTGTCCCTTTGCAGGGCCTACTCTGCCTTATATCCTCCTGTCAGGGTCACTCCCTCTGGGTAGTGAAGCCATCCCAACAGTAAAAGGACCCAACTCAAACTGAAACTTCCCTCTAGGGGGGTCTTCCTCCTCTCTCTCTGCCAACTTGGGTAGTGAGGTGCCCACCTCCCCTACTCCAAACTTTGCTAGGGCAACACCTAGCTTACCCAAAGAGGTCACCCAACACTTGAGCAACCCCACCATGACCAATAGGGTCAGGGGGCTTACTTTGCTATTGGCCCTGGGGTCTGCCTCCCAGGCCAAGTACATTGCTGCCAGGAAGGCTAGCACCCAGCAGAGGCTACTGACAGCTGTCAGTACCCAGAACCACACCCTAAGCTCTCCACTGACAGGTGGCTGAGCTGCTTTAGGGGCATCTTTGGGGTCCTGGCACCCCTCTTGCTGTCTAGAGTGGGGGGCTACCACTTCCTGTGGCAGACACCCTCCTTCCACTCTCCCTTCTGTCAGTGCAGGGGCAACACCTTGCATCTGGACAGCTGCCTGACTACTCAGGACTTCCTTGGGGTCAGGTGAGGCCTCACCAGTGCCAACTCTGGGCTCCCCCCCTACTGGGGCAGAAGGCCTTTGGCTCCCTGGAACTCTCTTTAAGAGTGGCCTACCCTTCCTTTTCTTCTTTCCTTTTCTTGGGGACCCCTGTCTCCTAACTGTAGGGACTGACTCCACAGGACTTTGGGTTGGGGGGGCGCCCTGGGCGACCACCCCATCTGTGACCAGACTCACCTCTGGGAGGTCATTGCCCAGGATACAATCTAGGGGAAGGTCAGCACTGACTACCACCCTAATCCAGTCAAGGATACCCTCCCTCTCTAGGGGCACTATGGCTACAGGTTTGGAGGTGACCTCCCCTGTGGCTATCCTGACTTTCTTTGTCTTTCCTGGGACATACACGTCTGGGGTCACTAACCGGTCACTCACTATAGTGTGACTGGCACAGGTGTCTCTTAGGCCAGTGGTAGGGATCCCATTCACTTGAATGTGGTGGAAGTGCCTACTCCCACCCTCAGGGATCACCAGCTTACCATCTGGTCCTGTCTCCCAGCACAATGCTAGGAGGACTTCATCATCTGAGGAATCCTCCTCTATGGCTACACTGGACAGCCCAGTGCTAACCACCTTCTTTGGACAGGCTGCATCTCCTCTGAAGTGACCTGTCTGCTGACAGTCAAAGCAAGCCCTACTGTCCAAGAGCTTTTTTAACCCTGGGTCTCCCTGTCTCTGCATGTCAGAGTGGGAGTGGGATTTACTCTCCTCCTTCTTAGGGTTCTGGGGTACAGAGGGAGTCTCTGTGGTGGGCTTACCACCTCCCTCCTTAGGTTTTTGGGGACCTGTCCCCCCCTTCTTGGAGTCTCCCCCCTGGGACTTGACAACCACCCTGGTTCTCAACCACTCATCAGCTGCCTCCCCTAGCTCTCTAGGGTTGGTCTGCTTAGAGTCCACTAGATGCTGGCGTAACCTTTCTTGGGTACAATTGGTCAAGATGTGCTCTCTCATGATCAGATTGTATAACCCCTCGTAAGTATCTACTTTGTTACCAATAATCCAGCCCTCTAGTGCCTTTAGTGAAATGTCCACAAAGTCAACCCAAGACTGGGTACTGACCTTCTGGGTGTCCCTGAACTTCATTCTATATTGCTCTGGGGTCAGACCAAACTTCTTGGCTAAGCACCTCTTCATACTAGGGTATGAATCTGCCTCCTCCCCCCTTAAGGTCAGAAGCCTATCCCTCCCTGAGTTGGGGACCAACTCCCACAAAAGGGAACCCCAGTATTGAGGCCTAACCCTTCTCATTTGGAGTGCCCTCTCAAAGGCCCCCAGCCACTTATCTATGTCATCCCCCTCTACATAAGCAGGAACTACCCCCTTGGGTAACCTGGGGCAAACTCCCCCACCCATGGACACCTCAGCTTCTTTATCGCTGCTTCCGTCTCTTGTCTCTTTGTATGCCCACTTTTTCTTTTCTAGGGCCAGCTTCTCTGCTTCCAAAGCTATGTATGCTAGCTGGACCTCCAGCTCTCTTTCTCTGATGGATGGGTTCTCTCCTCCTGAAGGGACCCCCTTCCTACCACTAGCTTTGGGTCTGCCCCTAGTGACTGTATCTACTGAGGACCGTTCTTCCTCTTCCTCAGTTAGGCTCAGATGCCTTCCCTTCCCTTAGTGGTTAGAGTTAGCATCTTCCCCTTTTTCTCCCTCCTCTGGAGCTTCTTCTGACTCTACCTCTTGGGCCTCAGCCCATGCTGTCAGGGATGTGATCAGGATTTGCTTCCTGAGATCAGTGGTTGCAGGCAACCCTCTTTCAATACACAACCCCCTAAGCTGGACTACTGTCAGTGTGGGTAGGCTAGCCAGATCAAGCTCCATGGTTCCCTAGTTTTGTGTCAAAAAACTTTTTGCAAAAATTGGAAACAAGAATTTAGAAAAATTAAAAAAATTCAATAATTGAAATTAATCCAAATTAATAATTAAAAACTATTTTTGCACTAGGACAATTTAAAGGATTTTTAATTTGTTTTACCTAAAACTGTAACGTGATATTGAACACAAGTACAGGATCCCGTCGCTGCTTCCAATTATGTTGGAAAATGGGTTATTGGTAGGGCAGGTAGGTACCTACACCTAGCAACAAGCCACTAACCTCCACATAGGTACAGTTAGGTCTCAGTAAATTAATCCCAGCTCAACCCTTGGTAGCTTGGCAGCGAGCATCAAGGCTTAACTTAGGAGACAAAGGCCCTCATTCTGACCTTGGCGGGCGGCGGAGGCCGCCCGCCAAAGTCCCGCCGTCAGGTTACCGTTCCGCGGTCGAAAGACCGCGGCGGTAATTCTGACTTTCCCGCTGGGCTGGCGGGCGGTCGCCTTCAGACCGCCAGCCAGCCCAGCGGGAAAGAGGCTTCCACGATGAAGCCGGCTCGGAATCGAGCCGGCGGAGTGGAAGCTGTGCGACGGGTGCAGTTGCACCCGTCGCGTATTTCACTGTCTGCACAGCAGACAGTGAAATACATGTAGGGGCCCTCTTACGGGGGCCCCTGCAATGCCCATGCCAGTGGCATGGGCACTGCAGGGGCCCCCAGGGGCCCCGCGACCCCCCCCTACCGCCATCCGGATCTCGGCGGTCCGACCGCCGGGATCTGGATGGCGGTAGGGGGGGTCGGAATCCCCGCGGCGGTGCAGCAAGCTGCGCCGCCGCGGAGGATTCAATGGGGCCGCGGTACACTGGCGGGACCCCGCCAGTGGTGCCGGTCCGACCGCGGCTTTACCGCCGCGGTCGGAATCCCCATTGGAGCACCGCCGGCCTGTCGGCGGTGCTCCCGCGGTCCTCCGCCCTGGCGGTCAAAGACCGCCAGGGTCAGAATGACCACCAAAGTGTAAAGCATTCAAATATCATAAAACAGTAATTAAATAAAACACAGGAAACAGTTTAAAAATCCAAAACCAATTTATAAAAATAGTTTATATTTTTATCTTTAAAATGGCACAAAAACGATTAAAATCGGTTCAGGGGAACCGGAGATATGAATTTTTAAAGAATTATTACTTTTCTAGCGCTTAGAAACAAAAAGCGCCAATCGGGTCATCTGGTTGCACCTCGACCGGGGCAAAGTCAAACTTTCAGGCCGACCGCGATGGAGCCCTGCTCGGCTACAGGTCGCGGGAGGCCTCGGTTAAAAAGTTACCTTCTGACTTAGTCTTTATTTTGAAGTTTTTCTTCACCGGGACGAACCTGCCAGTTGAATCCGACCTCCTGGAGCCCTTGTCCGGATACGCAATGTGGGTTTCCTCGGTGGAGACTTTTACCTTCGGACTTAGTCGTTTTTTCGAGATGAAAATCCTTCGACCGGGGTAAACCTGGATCTTGATCCGACGTCCATGGAGCCCTTCTCGGATACGATGGCTGGGAGGTCCCGGTCAACTTTTTACGTTCTGACTTAGTCTCTTTTTTGGATGTTTTTCTTTACCGGGACGAACCACGAAGTCAGGCCGGGTCGCGGTTGAGGCAAGCCGGCTAGAATTTCCGCGGCGGGTCGGTCCCTCTCTGGAGCTTTTTTCCAAAAATTCTCAAATCTTTTCCAAACTTCTGGGGCTTCACCCAGATGTTCTTTTAAGGTTCTTTTGGGGTCCACAGCTCACCCCAAGGGTCCAGAAGTTCTGTGATGATCCTTGGGGGGTGCGGACTTCAACTCCCAGAATGCACCTGGCGCAAACTCCTTTTTGGCCACTGGACAGTGGTCAGCTGGTCGCTTTCTTCAGGAGTTGGTGCAGGGGACTCTGGTTAGCAATTTTTCACCTGTAGCAAACAGGGAGTCCCTCCTTGAACCAGTTGAAGCCAGGCAAAGTCCTTCTTGTGGTGAAGCCCAAGTGTGCAGCTGGTGCAGTCCTTCTGAGTGCAGGGTCCAGGTGCAGGCCAGGGGTCCAGCAGGGCAGTCCTTCTTCTTCTTTAGTTCCTTTCTTGTTGAATTCTGGAGGGGATCTGAGGCGTGGGTGCAGGTCTGCCAGTTTTATCCTTGCTCCTGGGTGAAAAGCAGGGGGGCCCTGGTTCTCCAATCAGGGACAGGGTCGTCCCCCTGTGATGACCACTTCCTGGGAAGTGTGGCAAAAATCCATCCCAGAAGGCAACAGTCTCTAAAAATCCAACATGGATGAATCTGATTTTTGGAGGTTACATCTGGCTGAGCCCACCCACTGGTGTGGCTAAAAATCATAAACACACCCCTCTCCTGCCCTCTCCTAATCTAATCAAGGGGGCACCTAGTTGTCTGGGGTTGCAGGATGTGGGGGTGTTGCTGGGTGCTCCAGATGTCCTTCTCTGCCTTTGAAGACCAGTTTGGCAGCCCTCCCCCTTCCTGCCTCACCATCTGCTGAGGGGAGATTCTCTCCCCCAAGCACATTCCTTTGTGTGAAGCCAGGCCACTTCACACCTAATCAAGGCAGCCTGGCAGAAGCTGCTGCAGGCTGGCCAATCAGAGCACAGCAGCAAAAACAATGCAGAGCTGAAATTGGCAACTTTTTAAGTAAAGTCTAAACTTTTTACCTGGACAAGTTATATTAAATCCCACAACTGGAAGTTGTGGGATTTATTACAACAATCAATTTGATACCAAATTCTTGGTATGTAACATTTAAGGAGACTTTAAAATTTAAAATAAAGTCTGCCCATTCTAGCCTATGAAGGCCATTTACTTCAATGAGGGAAAAACGAATTTGGCTGTTTTTACCTCACCAGGGCTTATAAATCTATTTTTATAAAATCCCTGCTTATAGTTACATGGCACCCAGCCCTAGGGGCACATAGGGCACACCTTAGGGGTGACTTATATGTAAAAATAAGGTAGTTTAAGACTTTGGAAGTACCTTTAATTCCAAAGTCGAATTTGCATATAACTTTAATTTAAAAGCAGCCAGCAAGGCAGGCCTGCTTTTAAAATGACACTGGGCACCTCAGCAGTGCACCTAGGTGTGCACCACCTATGTTGTGGTCCCTAAACCTACATGCCCTACCATATACTAGGGACTTATAGGTAGGTTCACTTAGCCAATTATAATTAGCCTAATTTGCATATTGATTTTACACAGAGCACAGGCCCTGGGACTGGTTAGCAGTACCCAGGGCACCATCAGAGTCAGGAAAACACCAGCATAAAGTGGATAATGGGGGCAAAAAGTTAGGGGGCCTCTGCAATCAGCCCTGTTTTCCCACACAACCCCCCCCAGCCCACACGCCCAGGAGACTCAGCCCGACCCTGGGAGATTCTTCCTGGCTTGTTAGGCGAGGAAGACAGTGAAGAAAACTGGCTGTCCCTTTGCAGGGCCTACTCTGCCTTATATCCTCCTGTCAGGGTCACTCCCTCTGGGTAGTGAAGCCATCCCAACAGTAAAAGGACCCAACTCAAACTGAAACTTCCCTCTAGGGGGGTCTTCCTCCTCTCTCTCTGCCAACTTGGGTAGTGAGGTGCCCACCTCCCCTACTCCAAACTTTGCTAGGGCAACACCTAGCTTACCCAAAGAGGTCACCCAACACTTGAGCAACCCCACCATGACCAATAGGGTCAGGGGGCTTACTTTGCTATTGGCCCTGGGGTCTGCCTCCCAGGCCAAGTACATTGCTGCCAGGAAGGCTAGCACCCAGCAGAGGCTACTGACAGCTGTCAGTACCCAGAACCACACCCTAAGCTCTCCACTGACAGGTGGCTGAGCTGCTTTAGGGGCATCTTTGGGGTCCTGGCACCCCTCTTGCTGTCTAGAGTGGGGGGCTACCACTTCCTGTGGCAGACACCCTCCTTCCACTCTCCCTTCTGTCAGTGCAGGGGCAACACCTTGCATCTGGACAGCTGCCTGACTACTCAGGACTTCCTTGGGGTCAGGTGAGGCCTCACCAGTGCCAACTCTGGGCTCCCCCCCTACTGGGGCAGAAGGCCTTTGGCTCCCTGGAACTCTCTTTAAGAGTGGCCTACCCTTCCTTTTCTTCTTTCCTTTTCTTGGGGACCCCTGTCTCCTAACTGTAGGGACTGACTCCACAGGACTTTGGGTTGGGGGGGCGCCCTGGGCGACCACCCCATCTGTGACCAGACTCACCTCTGGGAGGTCATTGCCCAGGATACAATCTAGGGGAAGGTCAGCACTGACTACCACCCTAATCCAGTCAAGGATACCCTCCCTCTCTAGGGGCACTATGGCTACAGGTTTGGAGGTGACCTCCCCTGTGGCTATCCTGACTTTCTTTGTCTTTCCTGGGACATACACGTCTGGGGTCACTAACCGGTCACTCACTATAGTGTGACTGGCACAGGTGTCTCTCAGGCCAGTGGTAGGGATCCCATTCACTTGAATGTGGTGGAAGTGCCTACTCCCACCCTCAGGGATCACCAGCTTACCATCTGGTCCTGTCTCCCAGCACAATGCTAGGAGGACTTCATCATCTGAGGAATCCTCCTCTATGGCTACACTGGACAGCCCAGTGCTAACCACCTTCTTTGGACAGGCTGCATCTCCTCTGAAGTGACCTGTCTGCTGACAGTCAAAGCAAGCCCTACTGTCCAAGAGCTTTTTTAACCCTGGGTCTCCCTGTCTCTGCATGTCAGAGTGGGAGTGGGATTTACTCTCCTCCTTCTTAGGGTTCTGGGGTACAGAGGGAGTCTCTGTGGTGGGCTTACCACCTCCCTCCTTAGGTTTTTGGGGACCTGTCCCCCCCTTCTTGGAGTCTCCCCCCTGGGACTTGACAACCACCCTGGTTCTCAACCACTCATCAGCTGCCTCCCCTAGCTCTCTAGGGTTGGTCTGCTTAGAGTCCACTAGATGCTGGCGTAACCTTTCTTGGGTACAATTGGTCAAGATGTGCTCTCTCATGATCAGATTGTATAACCCCTCATAAGTATCTACTTTGTTACCAATAATCCAGCCCTCTAGTGCCTTTAGTGAAATGTCCACAAAGTCAACCCAAGACTGGGTACTGACCTTCTGGGTGTCCCTGAACTTCATTCTATATTGCTCTGGGGTCAGACCAAACTTCTTGGCTAAGCACCTCTTCATACTAGGGTATGAATCTGCCTCCTCCCCCCTTAAGGTCAGAAGCCTATCCCTCCCTGAGTTGGGGACCAACTCCCACAAAAGGGAACCCCAGTATTGAGGCCTAACCCTTCTCATTTGGAGTGCCCTCTCAAAGGCCCCCAGCCACTTATCTATGTCATCCCCCTCTACATAAGCAGGAACTACCCCCTTGGGTAACCTGGGGCAAACTCCCCCACCCATGGACACCTCAGCTTCTTTATCGCTGCTTCCATCTCTTGTCTCTTTGTATGCCCACTTTTTCTTTTCTAGGGCCAGCTTCTCTGCTTCCAAAGCTATGTATGCTAGCTGGGCCTCCAGCTCTCTTTCTCTGATGGATGGGTTCTCTCCTCCTGAAAGGACCCCCTTCCTACCACTAGCTTTGGGTCTGCCCCTAGTGACTGTATCTACTGAGGACCGTTCTTCCTCTTCCTCACTTAGGCTCAGATGCCTTCCCTTCCCTGAGTGGTTAGAGTTAGCATCTTCCCCTTTTTCTCCCTCCTCTGGAGCTTCTTCTGACTCTACCTCTTGGGCCTCAGCCCATGCTGTCAGGGATGTGATCAGGATTTGCTTCCTGAGATCAGTGGTTGCAGGCAACCCTCTTTCAATACACAACCCCCTAAGCTGGACTACTGTCAGTGTGGGTAGGCTAGCCAGATCAAGCTCCATGGTTCTCTAGTTTTGTGTCAAAAAACTTTTTGCAAAAATTGGAAACAAGAATTTAGAAATATTAAAAAAATTCAATAATTGAAATTAATCCAAATTAATAATTAAAAACTATTTTTGCACTAGGACAATTTAAAGGATTTTTAATTTGTTTTACCTAAAACTGTAACGTGATATTGAACACAAGTACAGGATCCCGTCGCTGCTTCCAATTATGTTGGAAAATGGGTTATTGGTAGGGCAGGTAGGTACCTACACCTAGCAACAAGCCACTAACCTCCACATAGGTACAGTTAGGTCTCAGTAAATTAATCCCAGCTCAACCCTTGGTAGCTTGGCAACGAGCGTTAAGGCTTAACTTAGGAGACAAAGTGTAAAGCATTCAAATATCACAAAACAGTAATTAAATAAAACACAGGAAACAGTTTAAAAATCCAAAACCAATTTATAAAAATAGTTTATATTTTTATCTTTAAAATGACACAAAAACGATTAAAATCGGTTCAGGGGAACCGGAGATATGAATTTTTAAAGAATTATTACTTTTCTAGCGCTTAGAAACAAAAAGCGCCAATCGGGTCATCTGGTTGCACCTCGACCGGGGCAAAGTCAAACTTTCAGGCCGACCGCGATGGAGCCCTGCTCGGCTACAGGTCGCGGGAGGCCTCGGTTAAAAAGTTACCTTCTGACTTAGTCTTTATTTTGAAGTTTTTCTTCACCGGGACGAACCTGCCAGTTGAATCCGACCTCCTGGAGCCCTTGTCCGGATACGCAATGTGGGTTTCCTCGGTGGAGACTTTTACCTTCGGACTTAGTCGTTTTTTCGAGATGCAAATCCTTCGACCGGGGTAAACCTGGATCTTGATCCGACGTCCATGGAGCCCTTCTCGGATACGATGGCTGGGAGGTCCCGGTCAACTTTTTACGTTCTGACTTAGTCTCTTTTTTGGATGTTTTTCTTTACCGGGACGAACCACGAAGTCAGGCCGGGTCGCGGTTGAGGCAAGCCGGCTAGAATTTCCGCGGCGGGTCGGTCCCTCTCTGGAGCTTTTTTCCAAAAATTCGCAAATCTTTTCCAAACTTCTGGGGCTTCACCCAGATGTTCTTTTAAGGTTCTTTTGGGGTCCACAGCTCACCCCAAGGGTCCAGAAGTTCTGTGATGATCCTTGGGGGGTGCGGACTTCAACTCCCAGAATGCACCTGGCGCAAACTCCTTTTTGGCCACTGGACAGTGGTCAGCTGGTCGCTTTCTTCAGGAGTTGGTGCAGGGGACTCTGGTTAGCAATTTTTCACCTGTAGCAAACAGGGAGTCCCTCCTTGAACCAGTTGAAGCCAGGCAAAGTCCTTCTTGTGGTGAAGCCCAAGTGTGCAGCTGGTGCAGTCCTTCTGAGTGCAGGGTCCAGGTGCAGGCCAGGGGTCCAGCAGGGCAGTCCTTCTTCTTCTTTAGTTCCTTTCTTGTTGAATTCTGGAGGGGATCTGAGGCGTGGGTGCAGGTCTGCCAGTTTTATCCTTGCTCCTGGGTGAAAAGCAGGGGGGCCCTGGTTCTCCAATCAGGGACAGGGTCGTCCCCCTGTGATGACCACTTCCTGGGAAGTGTGGCAAAAATCCATCCCAGAAGGCAACAGTCTCTAAAAATCCAACATGGATGAATCTGATTTTTGGAGGTTACATCTGGCTGAGCCCACCCACTGGTGTGGCTAAAAATCATAAACACACCCCTCTCCTGCCCTCTCCTAATCTAATCAAGGGGGCACCTAGTTGTCTGGGGTTGCAGGATGTGGGGGTGTTGCTGGGTGCTCCAGATGTCCTTCTCTGCCTTTGAAGACCAGTTTGGCAGCCCTCCCCCTTCCTGCCTCACCATCTGCTGAGGGGAGATT
The DNA here is from genome assembly GCF_031143425.1 of Pleurodeles waltl. Lineage (NCBI taxonomy): Eukaryota > Metazoa > Chordata > Amphibia > Caudata > Salamandridae > Pleurodeles > Pleurodeles waltl. The sequence goes on from NC_090438.1 coordinate 831,173,217, forward strand.
CTCTCCCCCAAGCACATTCCTTTGTGTGAAGCCAGGCCACTTCACACCTAATCAAGGCAGCCTGGCAGAAGCTGCTGCAGGCTGGCCAATCAGAGCACAGCAGCAAAAACAATGCAGAGCTGAAATTGGCAACTTTTTAAGTAAAGTCTAAACTTTTTACCTGGACAAGTTATATTAAATCCCACAACTGGAAGTTGTGGGATTTATTACAACAATCAATTTGATACCAAATTCTTGGTATGTAACATTTAAGGAGACTTTAAAATTTAAAATAAAGTCTGCCCATTCTAGCCTATGAAGGCCATTTACTTCAATGAGGGAAAAACGAATTTGGCTGTTTTTACCTCACCAGGGCTTATAAATCTATTTTTATAAAATCCCTGCTTATAGTTACATGGCACCCAGCCCTAGGGGCACATAGGGCACACCTTAGGGGTGACTTATATGTAAAAATAAGGTAGTTTAAGACTTTGGAAGTACCTTTAATTCCAAAGTCGAATTTGCATATAACTTTAATTTAAAAGCAGCCAGCAAGGCAGGCCTGCTTTTAAAATGACACTGGGCACCTCAGCAGTGCACCTAGGTGTGCACCACCTATGCTGTGGTCCCTAAACCTACATGCCCTACCATATACTAGGGACTTATAGGTAGGTTCACTTAGCCAATTATAATTAGCCTAATTTGCATATTGATTTTACACAGAGCACAGGCCCTGGGACTGGTTAGCAGTACCCAGGGCACCATCAGAGTCAGGAAAACACCAGCATAAAGTGGATAATGGGGGCAAAAAGTTAGGGGGCCTCTGCAATCAGCCCTGTTTTCCCACACAACCCCCCCCCCAGCCCACACGCCCAGGAGACCGAGCCCGACCCTGGGAGAGTCTTCCTGGCTTGTTAGGCGAGGAAGACAGTGAAGAAAACTGGCTGTCCCTTTGCAGGGCCTACTCTGCCTTATATCCTCCTGTCAGGGTCACTCCCTCTGGGTAGTGAAGCCATCCCAACAGTAAAAGGACCCAACTCAAACTGAAACTTCCCTCTAGGGGGGTCTTCCTCCTCTCTCTCTGCCAACTTGGGTAGTGAGGTGCCCACCTCCCCTACTCCAAACTTTGCTAGGGCAACACCTAGCTTACCCAAAGAGGTCACCCAACACTTGAGCAACCCCACCATGACCAATAGGGTCAGGGGGCTTACTTTGCTATTGGCCCTGGGGTCTGCCTCCCAGGCCAAGTACATTGCTGCCAGGAAGGCTAGCACCCAGCAGAGGCTACTGACAGCTGTCAGTACCCAGAACCACACCCTAAGCTCTCCACTGACAGGTGGCTGAGCTGCTTTAGGGGCATCTTTGGGGTCCTGGCACCCCTCTTGCTGTCTAGAGTGGGGGGCTACCACTTCCTGTGGCAGACACCCTCCTTCCACTCTCCCTTCTGTCAGTGCAGGGGCAACACCTTGCATCTGGACAGCTGCCTGACTACTCAGGACTTCCTTGGGGTCAGGTGAGGCCTCACCAGTGCCAACTCTGGGCTCCCCCCCTACTGGGGCAGAAGGCCTTTGGCTCCCTGGAACTCTCTTTAAGAGTGGCCTACCCTTCCTTTTCTTCTTTCCTTTTCTTGGGGACCCCTGTCTCCTAACTGTAGGGACTGACTCCACAGGACTTTGGGTTGGGGGGGCGCCCTGGGCGACCACCCCATCTGTGACCAGACTCACCTCTGGGAGGTCATTGCCCAGGATACAATCTAGGGGAAGGTCAGCACTGACTACCACCCTAATCCAGTCAAGGATACCCTCCCTCTCTAGGGGCACTATGGCTACAGGTTTGGAGGTGACCTCCCCTGTGGCTATCCTGACTTTCTTTGTCTCTCCTGGGACATACACGTCTGGGGTCACTAACCGGTCACTCACTATAGTGTGACTGGCACAGGTGTCTCTTAGGCCAGTGGTAGGGATCCCATTCACTTGAATGTGGTGGAAGTGCCTACTCCCACCCTCAGGGATCACCAGCTTACCATCTGGTCCTGTCTCCCAGCACAATGCTAGGAGGACTTCATCATCTGAGGAATCCTCCTCTATGGCTACACTGGACAGCCCAGTGCTAACCACCTTCTTTGGACAGGCTGCATCTCCTCTGAAGTGACCTGTCTGCTGACAGTCAAAGCAAGCCCTACTGTCCAAGAGCTTTTTTAACCCTGGGTCTCCCTGTCTCTGCATGTCAGAGTGGGAGTGGGATTTACTCTCCTCCTTCTTAGGGTTCTGGGGTACAGAGGGAGTCTCTGTGGTGGGCTTACCACCTCCCTCCTTAGGTTTTTGGGGACCTGTCCCCCCCTTCTTGGAGTCTCCCCCCTGGGACTTGACAACCACCCTGGTTCTCAACCACTCATCAGCTGCCTCCCCTAGCTCTCTAGGGTTGGTCTGCTTAGAGTCCACTAGATGCTGGCGTAACCTTTCTTGGGTACAATTGGTCAAGATGTGCTCTCTCATGATCAGATTGTATAACCCCTCGTAAGTATCTACTTTGTTACCAATAATCCAGCCCTCTAGTGCCTTTAGTGAAATGTCCACAAAGTCAACCCAAGACTGGGTACTGACCTTCTGGGTGTCCCTGAACTTCATTCTATATTGCTCTGGGGTCAGACCAAACTTCTTGGCTAAGCACCTCTTCATACTAGGGTATGAATCTGCCTCCTCCCCCCTTAAGGTCAGAAGCCTATCCCTCCCTGAGTTGGGGACCAACTCCCACAAAAGGGAACCCCAGTATTGAGGCCTAACCCTTCTCATTTGGAGTGCCCTCTCAAAGGCCCCCAGCCACTTATCTATGTCATCCCCCTCTACATAAGCAGGAACTACCCCCTTGGGTAACCTGGGGCAAACTCCCCCACCCATGGACACCTCAGCTTCTTTATCGCTGCTTCCGTCTCTTGTCTCTTTGTATGCCCACTTTTTCTTTTCTAGGGCCAGCTTCTCTGCTTCCAAAGCTATGTATGCTAGCTGGACCTCCAGCTCTCTTTCTCTGATGGATGGGTTCTCTCCTCCTGAAGGGACCCCCTTCCTACCACTAGCTTTGGGTCTGCCCCTAGTGACTGTATCTACTGAGGACCGTTCTTCCTCTTCCTCAGTTAGGCTCAGATGCCTTCCCTTCCCTTAGTGGTTAGAGTTAGCATCTTCCCCTTTTTCTCCCTCCTCTGGAGCTTCTTCTGACTCTACCTCTTGGGCCTCAGCCCATGCTGTCAGGGATGTGATCAGGATTTGCTTCCTGAGATCAGTGGTTGCAGGCAACCCTCTTTCAATACACAACCCCCTAAGCTGGACTACTGTCAGTGTGGGTAGGCTAGCCAGATCAAGCTCCATGGTTCCCTAGTTTTGTGTCAAAAAACTTTTTGCAAAAATTGGAAACAAGAATTTAGAAAAATTAAAAAAATTCAATAATTGAAATTAATCCAAATTAATAATTAAAAACTATTTTTGCACTAGGACAATTTAAAGGATTTTTAATTTGTTTTACCTAAAACTGTAACGTGATATTGAACACAAGTACAGGATCCCGTCGCTGCTTCCAATTATGTTGGAAAATGGGTTATTGGTAGGGCAGGTAGGTACCTACACCTAGCAACAAGCCACTAACCTCCACATAGGTACAGTTAGGTCTCAGTAAATTAATCCCAGCTCAACCCTTGGTAGCTTAGCAGCGAGCATCAAGGCTTAACTTAGGAGACAAAGGCCCTCATTCTGACCTTGGCGGGCGGCGGAGGCCGCCCGCCAAAGTCCCGCCGTCAGGTTACCGTTCCGCGGTCGAAAGACCGCGGCGGTAATTCTGACTTTCCCGCTGGGCTGGCGGGCGGTCGCCTTCAGACCGCCAGCCAGCCCAGCGGGAAAGAGGCTTCCACGATGAAGCCGGCTCGGAATCGAGCCGGCGGAGTGGAAGCTGTGCGACGGGTGCAGTTGCACCCGTCGCGTATTTCACTGTCTGCACAGCAGACAGTGAAATACATGTAGGGGCCCTCTTACGGGGGCCCCTGCAATGCCCATGCCAGTGGCATGGGCACTGCAGGGGCCCCCAGGGGCCCCGCGACCCCCCCTACCGCCATCCGGATCTCGGCGGTCCGACCGCCGGGATCTGGATGGCGGTAGGGGGGGTCGGAATCCCCGCGGCGGTGCAGCAAGCTGCGCCGCCGCGGAGGATTCAATGGGGCCGCGGTACACTGGCGGGACCCCGCCAGTGGTGCCGGTCCGACCGCGGCTTTACCGCCGCGGTCGGAATCCCCATTGGAGCACCGCCGGCCTGTCGGCGGTGCTCCCGCGGTCCTCCGCCCTGGCGGTCAAAGACCGCCAGGGTCAGAATGACCACCAAAGTGTAAAGCATTCAAATATCATAAAACAGTAATTAAATAAAACACAGGAAACAGTTTAAAAATCCAAAACCAATTTATAAAAATAGTTTATATTTTTATCTTTAAAATGACACAAAAACGATTAAAATCGGTTCAGGGGAACCGGAGATATGAATTTTTAAAGAATTATTAATTTTCTAGCGCTTAGAAACAAAAAGCGCCAATCGGGTCATCTGGTTGCACCTCGACCGGGGCAAAGTCAAACTTTCAGGCCGACCGCGATGGAGCCCTGCTCGGCTACAGGTCGCGGGAGGCCTTGGTTAAAAAGTTACCTTCTGACTTAGTCTTTATTTTGAAGTTTTTCTTCACCGGGACGAACCTGCCAGTTGAATCCGACCTCCTGGAGCCCTTGTCCAGATACGCAATGTGGGTTTCCTCGGTGGAGACTTTTACCTTCGGACTTAGTCGTTTTTTCGAGATGAAAATCCTTCGACCGGGGTAAACCTGGATCTTGATCCGACGTCCATGGAGCCCTTCTCGGATACGATGGCTGGGAGGTCCCAGTCAACTTTTTACGTTCGGACTTAGTCTCTTTTTTGGATGTTTTTCTTTACCGGGACGAACCACGAAATCAGGCCGGGTCGCGGTTGAGGCAAGCCGGCTAGAATTTCCGCGGCGGGTCGGTCCCTCTCTGGAGCTTTTTTCCAAAAATTCTCAAATCTTTTCCAAACTTCTGGGGCTTCACCCAGATGTTCTTTTAAGGTTCTTTTGGGGTCCACAGCTCACCCCAAGGGTCCAGAAGTTCTGTGATGATCCTTGGGGGGTGCGGACTTCAACTCCCAGAATGCACCTGGCGCAAACTCCTTTTTGGCCACTGGACAGTGGTCAGCTGGTCGCTTTCTTCAGGAGTTGGTGCAGGGGACTCTGGTTAGCAATTTTTCACCTGTAGCAAACAGGGAGTCCCTCCTTGAACCAGTTGAAGCCAGGCAAAGTCCTTCTTGTGGTGAAGCCCAAGTGTGCAGCTGGTGCAGTCCTTCTGAGTGCAGGGTCCAGGTGCAGGCCAGGGGTCCAGCAGGGCAGTCCTTCTTCTTCTTTAGTTCCTTTCTTGTTGAATTCTGGAGGGGATCTGAGGCGTGGGTGCAGGTCTGCCAGTTTTATCCTTGCTCCTGGGTAAAAAGCAGGGGGGCCCTGGTTCTCCAATCAGGGACAGGGTCGTCCCCCTGTGATGACCACTTCCTGGGAAGTGTGGCAAAAATCCATCCCAGAAGGCAACAGTCTCTAAAAATCCAACATGGATGAATCTGATTTTTGGAGGTTACATCTGGCTGAGCCCACCCACTGGTGTGGCTAAAAATCATAAACACACCCCTCTCCTGCCCTCTCCTAATCTAATCAAGGGGGCACCTAGTTGTCTGGGGTTGCAGGATGTGGGGGTGTTGCTGGGTGCTCCAGATGTCCTTCTCTGCCTTTGAAGACCAGTTTGGCAGCCCTCCCCCTTCCTGCCTCACCATCTGCTGAGGGGAGATTCTCTCCCCCAAGCACATTCCTTTGTGTGAAGCCAGGCCACTTCACACCTAATCAAGGCAGCCTGGCAGAAGCTGCTGCAGGCTGGCCAATCAGAGCACAGCAGCAAAAACAATGCAGAGCTGAAATTGGCAACTTTTTAAGTAAAGTCTAAACTTTTTACCTGGACAAGTTATATTAAATCCCACAACTGGAAGTTGTGGGATTTATTACAACAATCAATTTGATACCAAATTCTTGGTATGTAACATTTAAGGAGACTTTAAAATTTAAAATAAAGTCTGCCCATTCTAGCCTATGAAGGCCATTTACTTCAATGAGGGAAAAACGAATTTGGCTGTTTTTACCTCACCAGGGCTTATAAATCTATTTTTATAAAATCCCTGCTTATAGTTACATGGCACCCAGCCCTAGGGGCACATAGGGCACACCTTAGGGGTGACTTATATGTAAAAATAAGGTAGTTTAAGACTTTGGAAGTACCTTTAATTCCAAAGTCGAATTTGCATATAACTTTAATTTAAAAGCAGCCAGCAAGGCAGGCCTGCTTTTAAAATGACACTGGGCACCTCAGCAGTGCACCTAGGTGTGCACCACCTATGCTGTGGTACCTAAACCTACATCCCCTACCATATACTAGGGACTTATAGGTAGGTTCACTTAGCCAATTATAATTAGCCTAATTTGCATTTTGATTTTACAGAGAGCACAGAGCACAGGCCCTGGGACTGGTTAGCAGTACCCAGGGCACCATCAGAGTCAGGAAAACACCAGCATAAAGTGGATAATGGGGGCAAAAAGTTAGGGGGCCTCTGCAATCAGCCCTGTTTTCCCACAAACACCAAATGGCTGGTTGTTAATTTATGAAAGAAATGACGACAAAGGCTACAATAAAAGAGATGGAAGGGATATTTGCTAATGAAGCAATACTAGTGGTGTTTATCACAGATAATGGAACTCAGTTGACATCTTCTGAAATGGTGTGTTTTCTTAGGGAGTGGGGAATAAAACATTCATGTACTTCTCTTTATATCACGCAGGGTAATGGTGTAGCTGGGAGAGCTATTAGACTGGTGAAAGGAATCATTTAGATGACATTAGCTAGTTAATATGAAGTGCAGAAGATGATGAGAGATATGGTGTGTGAAAGGATACTCCAACTTTGTTTCTTGTACAAAATAATGTATTCCTTTATTGCAGCTTAAATTATACGACCAACCCTGGCAGGTTCTTCATCCAACTGCCACCAAGCAGCTCTAAACATTCTAGCTTCTTCTTAACATCTATAGGCAACAACATGTCACCACATTCCACTATCCAACATATCTCCCCCCTTTACACAAACAACAACAAAAATTACAACATATATGTAGCCTAACCATGTTCTTTAACAATTGACTCTACAATACACATCTAACATGCAAAAATACAACTTAATAAATAACTAATCTCACTCTACTTAATATACACTATAGGTTCTCATGTTATGTAGTCTTTCAAATACACAGGTCTCCTCACCAATCTCCTTTCCTTACATTCCTCTTTGCTCACCTCTCCACACTTACCATCATTCCTCATACCCTTCCATTTCCGCAACTCTGCTTCATTACATTTCGTTATTTTGTTCGCATTCCACCTTCTTCCGTCCTCCAGCTCCACGCTATACTCATTCACCTTCACCACCTATTTAGGTATCGACCACTTAGACACACCCTTTTTCCTTTTGTCCCACACTCTAGTCCTCACCCAATCACCAATTTCCAACTTTCCCTTCCTCCAACCTTCCTTGTTCCTCCCATCGTACGCTTCCTGCCTCTCCCTCACCCACCTCAACACTTCCTCCTCATTCACCTTGCCCCTTCCTGCTTTTCCCATCCACCCTGGCACAGCCTTGGTACATGGCTTCCTACCCTTCAACAATACAAATGGGGTCTCCAGCATGAGGGAATGCGGAGTAGTGCGATAATTCCACAAAAGATTCTTTATTTCCTTTCTCCAGTTCAGGCCATTTTGCACAGACAATTGTATATTTTCACTCAGCACTCTGTTGAACCTCTCTACGAATCCATTTTCCCTGGGATGTGCTACATGCCGTTCTAATGTGCCTTACCCCACACCTTTCCACATAGTGACCAAACTCACCAGATGTAGATTGTGGACCATTGTCCTTCACAACCGCTTCTGGATAACCCTCTCTCCTCCATACCTCTTTGCAAAACTCTATTATTGCACTTGACCTTACTTCCTTCACTACACTCTCTTCAGGCCACTTGGAATGATAATCTACCATCATCACAACAAAAGCTTTGTCATTAGTGTCTAATAAAAAAGGACCACATATGTCCATCCCTACTTTCTGCCAAAGTTTATCCGCGAATGGAAATGGAACAACCGGTGTCCTCCCCTCCACATGGGATTTATCGCTGCATGCACACTCCACACAGTTCCTTACAAACCTCTCTACATCTCGGTCCATCCCCGGCCTCCAAAAGTCTTCTCTCGCCTTTCTTTTCATTCCCGACATGCCACTGTGACCCTCATGCAATACTTCCAATAATCTCCCTCTCAATTTGTATGGAACAATCAACCTGTCACCACGCCTCATCAATCCATCTTGATTTGACAATCTGACCATACACTCTTGAAATTCGCCACCTGATTCGTACGATCTCCCAATTTGGACCAATGCATTCCCAAATTCTCCTTCAGTGTTTGCAACTCCCCATCTTCATTCACTGACTCACGCCAAAGTTCCTCACTAATTGCATCAGTCCCTACATCTTGGACGCTTGCAACCATCCACTCTTCTTCCTCCTCATCCACTTGATTCTCAATTGGCAGCCTGGATAAGCAATCTGAATTTACGTTCTTCACCCCTGGCACATATCTCAACACAAAATCATATTGCTGCAAACTGTATACCCATTTTGCTATTCTGGAAGATGCTCGGCATGCACCCTTTGTCGTAAATACATAGATTAACAGTTTATGGTCTGTTCACAGTTCAAACTACCTCCCCCACACATAGTTCTTAAAGTATTTAACACCCCACCAACAAGCAAGAGCCTCTTTCTCGATTGCGGAGTATGTTGCTTCTGCTCCCTTTAATGTTCTCAAAGCAAATGCTACTACACGTTCCTTCCCTTTGTGTGATTGTATCAACACTGCTCCAAGGCCATGCATACTCGCATCGGTAAACACAATAGTATGATCACATGCTACAAAAGGTTTTAGTTCCACTGCGTTGACAATACACTGCTTTAAAGCAGAATACGCTTGTTGGCACTCCTTAGACTATTCAAATTTCTGTTTTTTTTTCATTATAGAGCGCAATGGTTGAGCAACATCAGCAAAATTCTACACAAATTTTGCGTAATATTCCGCTAAACCCAGGAAAGATCTCAGTTGGTCGTTATTTGAAGGAATCAGGGCTTTTTCAATCGCTTCCAGTAAGTTCGTTTTCGGCTTTATACCTTCTCCCGATACTGTGTGACCCAAATACTCGACACTTTTGCATTCAAATTTACACTTCTTCATTTCCACTGTTAGTCCTGCCTCTTCTAATATGGAACATACCTTCCTCATTACCATATTATGTTCCTCTACATCTTTTGCCCACACCAATACATCATCTTGGAAAAATTTAACATTTCCAATTTCACCCAACAGAGCCTGCATGACTCTCTGGAACACCACCGAAGCTGAAGCCAATCCAAAAGGCATGTGTATATATCTGAACGCCCCTTCTGGTGTTATGAAAGACGTTAGATGTCTTGAATCAGGATGTAGCATGATTTGGTGGTATGCATTGGACAAGTCAAGGGTAGAAAAAATCTCACTGCCTTGAATGCTAGCCAGCAGCTCATTTATGTTTGGTATCAGGTGCCTATCTATCCAGATGTTTTCATTTAGATCCCTCAAGTCCATGCACATACATATTTTTCCATTTGGTTTGCGCGCCAAAACCACTGGACTCAGTCATTCTGAGGACTCTACTTCCTCTATCACACCCATTTCCAACAACCTTTTCAGCTCACTTTTCAAAGCTTCCTTTAACACCACTGCAACACTCCTCACTTTGTGCACCTTAGGTACAGCTCCTTCCTTCAATATGATTTTATGTTGGAATCTTTTCAGGCACCCTAATTTCTCGCCAAATAACATTGGAAATTCTAGCTTCCACCTGACCGACTTCTTGTTTTCACTCTCCACCGTCAACACTTGCTCTTCTGTATTCGGATTCAGTATGACTCCTAAAGTTTTCTGTTCGCCCCAGCCTAATAGACATTTTCCACTCTCAACCACATAAATGTCACTAGAGATCTTTTTCCGTTTGAATTCAATCTCTCCTCGGAAACAACCTATTACTGGTATTCTGTTTCCCCCATAACCCATCAGGTTCACCTTAGATTTAGACAATTTCACCTCACCAGCTTTTGTCCACATCCCTTTATCAATTAACGTATGCAGGGAACACGAATCCACCCACATACTAACTGGTACTCCATTTAATCCCACCACACATTTTGGTGGTCTGTAATCATTGTTTCCCTGCATCCACACATCACTATATTCAGATGTACCTTCTGAGGCTACACCTTGCAACATCAGTACTTCTACCTGTTCACCTCTCTCGCAATCGTCCAAGGAATTTTCATCACATAAACAGTTTACGTTTTTCTTGTCCCCTACTTTCTTCTGACTACAAACCTTGGAGAAATGCCCTATTCTGTTACATTTGAAACACTTGCTGTTTCTGGCTGGGCAACTCGTCGAAAACGCGAAATGTTTTATGCTACCACACCTGTAACATTTTTTCTTTCCAGCCCTCGCACCATCATTTTCACACTTGATTTTGTCTACCTCCTGGACAGTCATGCCATTCTCATCCACATAATTTTTTTTCCTAATTCCCTGATGTACTTAGATGTTGCTTCTATGCACCTTGCTGCTGACAAGTCCTCATCGAGCGATGGATCCCTAAGCGACAATAATTTTTCTTGTATTTTCCTGTCCTTAATATGGCTTATTAACTGATCTCGTATTATTTCCTTGTGTAAATCTTTAAACTTACACGTGTTGGCTAGTGATCGTAATGCACACACATACTGATCAACCGACTCGCTTGGCGATTGGGTTCTCAAAAAAAACTTATGTCGTTCCACAACAATACTTAACTTCCTACAATAATGCTCTTCCAGAGCTGTCATGGTTCTCAAATATACGTCATTATTCTCATCTTCTTCATCTGAACCATCCCCATTGACTTCAAACACCTCCTTACTGAGTAGTGCTTTCAATACCTTCCTCCCTTCAACACCCAAATTGTGTTTGAGTAAAGGCAATTTCCTTTTAGCCGTAAAAATAGCCCCACCTAGCACTTCCAGGTATGCCTCACGCCAATCTTCCCAAGGCATACTCGGTTCACCCGGTATACTAAAAAATACCAGAGGTGGCACTATTGACTGCATGTCTCTTATTCCTTTTTCTTTTACACAACAGTCAACTTACACCACACTTGTGTTTCTCTTGTTACCCCCTTGCTTCCAGATGTACTAATTTTGTTTAAAGTTTTAGTCCTGTTGTTTTTTTGTTTTTTATTCCTACTAAGAAGAAATATTTTTTTTTCTTTTGTTCTTGTTATACAGTGTTCATTTTCTCTGCCAATTTCATCATATGCGCAGATCCTTCCTTTTTCCACCCCTTCTTGGAAAAAATAATGTCCCAAGTCACTCACTTTTCAACTCCGGTTAAAAATCTCCTGTTTTAGTATTCTTGCTAGTTCGATAGGTTCACAAACACGTTGGTTTGTCCTCCAACGGGCTGCTTTTCTCACTTCCTCATTGACGTGATTCACTTGTGTGTGCGCGCTGACGCACGCGACTACTCCGCTAATGCACTCCCAGTCTTGTGTATTCGTTACCTGGGAGACGCTCGACGCTTGATGTCCACGTGCCTACGCCAGCGCACATATTGAAGATGATCATATCCGCGCGCACGCTTGTGGGCATTAACAGGCACCAGCGCAGCCGCGTGACTCAAACAACGGTCGTTGGCTGCTGCTGCAGGTAAATAAATATATATATTTACCTATATATGTCCCTGATTTTGTCACCGGCAGTGTAGTACCACTTTAAGCATGCCTTGTTTGCATATGCCGCTCTGCACACTTCCGTAAATGTGCCACGTCCTCCTCTATGACACCCTCAGAGTTACCGTTCTTTGGTGGTAGCACTTGGTCCGGTGAAAGTTGTTTTCCTTTCTCCTATCGCATCAGCTCACGTTGGCTGTCAAACGAGGTTCAACTTGGTCACATTCATAAACCAGGTCTTCTCCAGCACTACCACACTTTTGCAGCAACCTCTTCAGCACTGCCAGGGTTGGTTCACAGGTTTCACAGGTTTCTCCTCGTCGCCACTGAAAGGATACTCCGACGTCGTTTCTTGTACAAAATAATGTATTCCTTTATTCCAGCTTCAATTATACGACCAACCCTGGCAGGTTCTTCATCCAACTGCCACCAAGCAGCTCTAAACATTCTAGCTTCTTCTTAACATCACTAGGCAACAACATGTCACCACATTCCACTATTTAACAGTGTGGACCTATCACACAATAATTCACAGTATCACACAGAACTGTCCATTTACTGAGATGAGAGGGAGGACACCAGGCACAAAATGGATTCCTGCATGGCTGATAGAGTGGGTACACACTATATGCATGGATGAAAAAGCAGGAAGAGAAAGGGTGATGAGGAAAATTAAAAAAGGAGATTGGGTAAAGATTAGATCAGGATGAACAAGAGATGGTTTTTCAAATTCTATAGGTCCATTGCGAGTGGTAAGGGGTGAGTAAAGTCTTCGTGGTGGTGGAAGGTGGAGACAAATGGAATTTAAGAGGAGTAGCATCATATCAAAAGAAAGGTGAATATGTAAGAGGAGAATGTGAGAGAGGAGAGGGTGATGGATGTTCAGCAGCTATGTTTATGAAAGATGAGGCAATCTACAACAGAGGGGAAGAGCATTCTAGTATTGATAGAGAGGATGACAGGGAAGAACATTTGTGGTGATAGAGAAGGAAACAGAGATGTTTTCATAAGAACAATGAGGGTTCACAGACCACCTTCATATCTTCGAGTATGTAAGACATTATTTAATGTTCTTTTTGTTGGTGCTTATAAAGTACTATTGTTATGTTTGATTATTAACAGTGTATCATCTTTATTCTTTTTCTGAGATAGTTATTCTTGTTATTGTTCACTGTTTATTTTTTGTTTAATCCATTTAAAATGCTATGATTTAGTGAAAGGAAGGAGGTGTGTTGTGATGTAATGAGTTCTAAATGCTGAATGTAAGACTGAGAGAGTTCCGCAGGAGTCAGTTGATCTCTGACTTTCGGGAACGATCGATGCCAAGTTGTGTGCTAATAAAGAAGTATGAAGAAATCTTAGAGTGTCTTCTTTTTCATCAATCCGTACACTAGAACAGTCATCAAGGCAAGACCATCTGCAGAACAGAGCTGGATCTATCAGGGGGGCCCTGAAAGGCTTGGGCCTGGGTCAGAAGCCACTTTGGCCATGTTTTAAAACATCTCTGCTTCTGTTTACTGTGCTGTGTCGTTACTTTGTGCTTGGTTCGGACGATGCATGTACCATACATTTAAAAAAAAAAAAAGAATGCATTACATTACATATTTTTGCAAATGTGGATTCAGGCAACTTAATGAATGTAATCAGGGCATAGAACATGTGGACTGGTGAGTATATTCATATCTTTGTTGAACATATTCAACAGACCTGCTTTTATTCACCAAATTATATAGTGGCATATGTGAGCCTACTAATGCTGTTTCTGCAAAGTCCGCTGTTCCCTCTACTCCACCTAAAGGGGGCTTATTCACAAAGGCGTATTTGGAGTTTGTCAACTCGTGTTCCTGTAATACTTTTTTATGGATTGTTACAGGTCTTTGTGGAAACATCTAAAATTTGAATATAATAGAAATGTTCAGGGACCATTAATATACAATTAGTAGGAATAGAAAGAATAGTGCTCTGTTTGCATGTTCACTTATAGAGGTTGAAAGTTTTAGACTGATTCACAAAGGCTTTTAAAAGTACCTAAACGACTAATCCTGTAGCCCCACAGGATTACTATTAAGAGTACAGGAAAACACATGCACAGTCACATTGTACGTGCTCTGCTTATAAGAGAGCTTATTTTTCCTTACGAACACAGCTTCCTGTCCCATCCGTCATTTGACGGGTATGATTCTTACATACTTCATTCATTGTAGAAATCTATGGGAAAAGAGTAACTCGTATGGCTTCCGGGAATTCCATGGAAGCCTGATCCTTCTACCAGAACTACCTCCCGATGAGAGAGATAAAAAAATAGAAAGATAGAAATAGCTCCTGTGTTACCTATCGTAGTTCATAGCCCATACTGCATAACATTTGCTCTGGTGAAATAAACAGGACAAATCCACTGGTGCCATTTTTGCTGCACGAGTTATACAGATTGAAGCAAACAGATTTAGAGATAGTCTGCATCACTGAAGTATTTTTTTTATCTTTGAGGAAACGGGAGGAAACAGATTGGGAAAGCATATTTAGCGCATGCTCTGTTTATAAAACATTTCTAATGTCTTATCAATATATAAAAGATGGATATATTATTCCATGAAAACCCTTAAAATATATACCAAACTATTTTTCTCAAAGAAAATGAAATTAGTCATCACTGGCTTTTGACCAGTTGTCCATTTTGTCTTATTTTGACACAGCAAAAATTGTTTGGTACAGTTTGCACCGTTTGCCCCGGCACAAACTTAATTTGCTTAATCATATTACATAACCAGCAAAAAGGATACACATGATTTTGCTATTTTTTCATATGTGCAGTTTCAAGTTTATTATCCTTTTAGTAGTATGTAAAAGATACAGTTTTCAGTGCCTTTTAATGTTATTATAAGCGCCTCCAAAAAATCCTACAAAAAGACAAAACCCCTCTTTCCATGAGGTGAGGTAATACCAATGTTGTGGTATTTATTAAAAGTCAAACCCTGAACAGCCTAGAGGGAAAATTACATTTGAGTCTAATGTTACCTCACCAAATTCCAACTGTAGTTCCTAATTTTCAGACAGTTTCTCACCCAAACATTTTACCAGGTTTTACCTTCTGCAAACAAAGGGGAACCGTGGATATGGTTTTACGACAAAAGTTGAAATGCAGATCAGTCTCTATTCCAAGTATATCAGAAAACACAATGCAGTGACTTCACTCATGCAATTGCCATTACTGTAGTCATCGTAACTTCAGGGAGTGAAATCATCTCATGATTCCAATGTGTCTCCTATGGAATGGGGATAGCATGATAAATAAAAATTACATCTACTACCGGTAACCAGAAACCTCTTTGCAACTCTGTTCAGTAAAACTTAGAGCTTCTATAATAGTATTGTTAGCTAATTAAGATTTCATTATTAAACAGAGGCAGATTACACATTATCGTTGTTTTACTAGCACTCGTTCGCATTTCTGTTTTACACCTTCCCCAAATGTACATATTTTTGTGGAATGGAGAGGAAGGCGAATTTTAAGTAGACCACCTATTTAGCCCTGTATTTAGAATGCACATATGCTTTGAGAAAATCTCAATGGAAAATCTGTTTATTGTCTTGCAAAAAACAGAGATACTGAAGTTATTTTGTGGCGAAAGACCAAATATGAAACTATGAATGCAAATTATGCAGGATTTTTTTATATGCTGAAAGATACATTATGTGCAACAATCTGTGACAGTATTATCTCAGTATAATATTTTAACACACTTTGATAGAAAAGGGAACCTAATGCTTTAGAAAACTCATAAGTTTCTTGAGAATGAAAACTTTACACATTAAGCAGATGCTATTCAAAATTTTACTCTTCAACAATTTATTGTTTCCTCTTTCATGAGAGCAGGATCATCATGTTATTCCCACTGTCATATCTGCCTCGGAGTTGGGGGACCCTGCAGCCTTGCAGAGGGGACGAAAAGGTAGAGGCATCTGACACTCATTCAGCCCAGCAGGTGGATAGATGCCAAGTGCAAGGTTGGCCTCAGAGCAGTTAGAAGTAAGGGTTGGTCTGGTGTGGGATCATTATGCCACTTATGATTCTGCAGCAGTGGTACTGTATGGGTTCCAGTTGGTGAGAAGGTTCAGGCATGTTGAGTTACACTACAACAAGAGGCCTCTTGTCTCGGTATCCTTCCCTAGTAAAAGAGCACCAACTTTCAAGAGCTGCTCAAATTTTTAGGTTTATTTAGCCTCGCTTCTATCATGCAGAAGTAGCTTTCAGGTCCTTTTCTCTTACTGCTAAGCAACTGAAGAATACAAACCACTTTTCACAGGGCCTTAAATTACTTCTGTCTTCCAGAAGTGAATGGCAGCAACCCATCCAGTCCCCCAAAACACACATGAAAACACATTCAACAAGAGATCATAGATCATGTCTGAATTTCCAGAATTTTAGTCAACTGTTTCTAAAGAGTTGCTAATGATCTTTTACATCCACATGGCTTCAAAAACCAATGTGAGGCATGCATTGAGTCAAAGGTTTACTGCCTATATTTATTCACCTCCCGCGTCTTAGCTCTATGAAACCCCTAAGAGCCTGTGAACCAATTAGTGCTATAATTCATCATAGGTGCAACCCTGCAGACGAAGGTGCTGTGGCTCCCAGTCCAATCAAGAATGGTGCGAGAATGCATGATCTTCTCTCCAGTATCCATGTCAGCGCTCTAGACAACATACATCTCTGTCTTGAGCTGGGGAATCAAGCTGTCAGATCCTGTTTGTGGGAAGGCAGAGATCTGGATTACTGGGCGACAGCTGTAGTTCAGAATTTATTCTCATTGGTTGTGGTCTGGGGTATTTTCTACTGTGGCACTGCAACCTGTCCCTACATGCGCCCATGAGTTTAATTTGATTTTAGCTTCTTGAGTTTATTTACAAAACGTCTTGTTGCAGACCTCAGGCTTCTGTTTAGTCTCACATTCTCACACAGTTCTCAAGTACTGTGGTTACCTGCATCCGGGAACTGCAGTTTAGGTAGGTGTGAGAGGCAGTTTCCAAGCTATTGAGGCTGTGGTGGTGACTTCGCTTGGAATTTTAAGACTTTAGGGATTTAAGTGCAGCAGCTCCCTGCAACAGGTCTCATTTTTTGTGGTTGTGGCATTCCTGGGCCGGGTGCAAGTGGGATATTTTGGATGGAAGGGGCAGTCTACAGGTAGATCTCATTCTCGTGGATGACTTTGGCAGTTGCAACCTCTGGGCCAATCAGAGCTCTCACTTCTGCACTGACTGAGCGCTCTGATTCTAATGTTGGCAGAGGCAGCTCCAGTCTGTTATTTATGGCCGAGTTCTGGTTACACTCGATATATGATTTTTTTGGAGGCTTGATGTTGTACATGAGCAGAAGCTTTTAGAGAGATTGGGGGTTGGTGGGGCCCTCCACATATGGGTTGCTCTTCGCTTTGATCCCTGGTAGCCACTTACCCTCTGTGGCAATTTCCCATGCTAGGAAAAAACTGGTCTTCTCCACCTAGACAGCCTGTCCCCGTGTAGGACCAACAATTGACAAAACGCCTCAAAGATGTTTAGCAAAAATGACAGCACATGCTAGGCCCGAATGAGTTCTGGCACACATGTATAACACAAATAAACCAAAATTAGAACGAACACCACAGTAAGAGAAAAAAAATATTTGTAAATGCTTTTATATGCAGTATTGCAAACACAACCATCCAGTCAAGAGGACTGGACTATGTCCAGAAATCCCAATTACAAGTATTGTCATTGGAAGAACAAGTAATGAGTAGAGCTTGAGTTATGTGTCCTCAGTGTCAAAGCGCAAAAATAATAATAAACATTACAGTAAGTAGTTAACAAAAATACTTTTGCTAAGTAACAGACAACTACTGAGACATTTTTAGTATGTTTTGAATAAAGAATGGACACAGGCAGACATTTGTCAGTTATTCTGATATGTCAATGTCCTTTCGACTCTGAGATGGGTGGGTTGGGGGCATCTCATCACGACTATGAATGCAGGGACATCCTGTATAAAAAGTAAAAAAACAATGAGGGGTGTGTGGAGGTGGATCGTTGTGGGAATACCCATAATAATAAGACCAGAGGTACCTGAATGGTAACAGATGTGGCATGCAGGAGCATACTCACCATTAAATCAAATCATAATACCTTACTCTCTGCAAGGCTGTGAAGAGTATTGAAAAGGGCATTGTGGAGGGCCACACTATAGGAGGAACGCTGTGTGAGATATAAGGCTTGTCACAGAATTACAGAGAGTAAGATTGCTTCCAGCAACCTCTGGGGATATGGCTGGGAGCAGAATAATCAGAGTGTCAGCAGGATGCTGTATGCTCAGGAGGTATACTGCAGTGATAAAAGATGTGGAGGAATAACAGCAGTCTATCTTCCTTGCGATGCAGCTGGGGGTCAAAGGCAAATGCTGCAGAGGAGGGAACCTTCTTGGTGAAAGAAAATCTCTAAGCACCAGCGGGTTGCTGTATGCTCAAGTGGCACATGGGGAAATGGGAATCTTTCCTCTCGTTGTCATGCTGATCTTCTCAAATGCACTCAAGGCTAGCATGTGATAGAATAAAAAAGTTTCTAGCTTACGCGTCAAGAATTGTCAATTCTATTAAGGACACGGAGGCGAGGATTATGCTTTCTCTTTCTTTACTGACTTAAAATAGCAGCCAATCACATACAAATAAACAAAAAACTAAACATCCCATGATGCTCTACGCAATGTCACATGGTCCAATCACCTATCGAGACCTCTGTCCATAAATCACATGACCCTCGACATCACTTCCTCTTTCTTTGGTCAAGGCAGATATAGTTCAAATTGAAATCGAAACTTCTTACATCAAACTTGTAAACCAGGAATCGGGAAGAACCTCTTCCACAAGATAACATGAACTAGAAGACTCCAACTCGACGGGAAAACAGTCCCAGCAAAAATCAAACGCACAAATCTTTATATGAAGTCGTGAAATTCAGGTATTCTTCTGATCAGAACCTATAAATAATAAAACAGGTAGGTAATATTCAAAGTACATTGAATAAATGTCAATAAAATTAATATTCATATAACTGACATTAAATTGGGTGGGAATAATAATCATCAATCTCAACAGTTAAAGATTTTTTATTCAATAATAATAGTTCTTATGGGTGGGATAATCCTCGCCTCCGTGTCCTTAATAGAATTGAAAATTCTTGACGTGTAAGCTAGATTTTTTTTTATTCTATGTCAGGACCGGAGGCTCCGATTATGCTAGTTTAAAGCTGCTCCATTACTATAGATGCTACATCCAACACGGGCTTGTGATAAAAGTTACGAAAAGTATTTTCTGAAGACCAATCTACAGCCCTCATAATGTCTTCCATGCGGGAACCCAGGGCATAAGATTTTGAGGCCATGGCTCCTCTAGCAGAATGAGCTCCAAAACGATTGGTATCTATCCCAGCTTCATTCATTAACCATCTCATCCATCTAGCTAATGTAGCTGATGTAACTGGTTTAAAAGGCTTTTGGAAGGAAATTAACACTTGACCTTTAACATCAAGTCTAAACCCTTCTGTAACAGCTTCATATTCCTTTAAACAATGAACTGCACATAGCTTAGAATTGACAGGATACTTTGGATATGATACTGACCTGTAATTCGTTTTAGTCCTTCTTGTTATCATAAAGGTAACCCCATCTGGAGAATATACCCTACCAGATAAGTCTAACGCTCTGACATCCGACACTCTTTTACAAGAAATGAGACATAAAAGCATGGTAAAATTTTCTGAAAGCTGCTTGCGAGATAAATCCCTATTGGCAGGCCAAGAATCTAAGAATTTTAAAATAACATTAACATCCCATAAAACTGAATATTTTGCTTGAGGTGGTTTAGATAGACGAATGCCCATCAGCAATTTACAAATTAGAGGATGTTCTCCCACAGGTTTACCTTCAAAAGGTATATGTCCCGCTGAAATGGCTGATCTAAAATTATTGAACGTCCGATATGCTAAACCAGAACTAGCTAATTCCGCTAGGAAGTTAATGATCAACTCAATATGTGCTTCCACCGGATTGGTACCTCTTCCATCACACCAGCTATTCCATCTGCGCCAGGCTGAGTCATACCTTTTATGGGTACTCCCGGCCCAGGCCTGTTTAATGAAGTCCTCAGCTTGTTGCGAAAGGCCTGAGGAACTCCATCTTGACCTGAAATCAACCAAGCCAACAGAGTCAGCTTCCCTGACAAGATCATTGGATGTTGAAGGCCCTCCGGATTCAGAAGAAGATTCCGACAAGGAGGGATGAGAAGAGGAGAGGCACAAGCTAAATGCAGAACTACAGGGAACCAAGGCTGTGCTCTCCAGAAGGGTGTCACCAGAACAAGCTCTGTCTTCTGTCTCCGGGCCAGAGACAACACCCTGGCAATCATCAGAAATGGCAGAAAAGCATAACCCTGAATCTGAGACCAGTCTTGGAGAAATGCATCCGTCTTCATTGCACAAGGATCTGGGCGGCAACTGAAAAATTTTGAAATCTGAAAATTGAGGCAGGATGCAAACAGGTCTACATCGCAACTGCCCCATTCTTGGGTTATTTGAGAGAAAATCATTCGATTTAGTTTCCAGTTGCTGGAATCTGTCAGGTATCTGGAATTCCAGTCCGCTACAATGTTCTGGTCCCCCGGCAGATATTCCGCTATAACCACTAATCGTTGTGTCAGACAATAATGCCAAAAATCCTTGGCAATCTCTGCCAAAATTTTGGATTTCGTCCCCCCCAACCAATTTGTTGACATACCTCACTGCTGAAACATTGTCCATCCGCAAAAGTATGCAACAATCTGTCTTCTGAGGGGAGAGACTCTTTATG